>NC_054472.1:29873755-31123755 GCF_017639515.1 Carcharodon carcharias | reverse complement strand
TACAGCTACAGGACCCTGGAGGAACATGTGCATCACATGCTGGGTGGATCCTCATGGATATGGCTCCGCCGCAAAGCAGCTCTCGGAAGTTGGGAGTTTTCCACGCAGCAGCTTCGACTTTCCTGAGGCTTCGGACCTTCACGGACTTTGGCATGGGCTCACACCATCTTCCATGGTCTCTGTCGATGCTTCGGGCCTGCTTCAGAACTTCACGGATTTCGCCATGGGCTGGCATGGATGATCGCTGAAGGGGTGGAGGCAGAGGAAGGTCTAGGTGTCACTGGGAGAGGAAGGTACACTGCGGGGAGGTTGAAAGGGGGGGACCGAAGGTGTCAGGGAGTTGAGACTGGATGGGCAGAGACAAAGGTGTCGGGGAGGGTGAGGTTGGGAAGGGGGAAGGAGGGTGTCCAGGGGAAGGAGGGAGTATAGGCGTGAAGAGGGTGTAACGGGTAGAATGCTGCAAGTGGTGTAATAGGGAGAGGAATGTGTAAGGGAGGGAGTGGGGAAGGTGTCGGGGCTAGGGGGTGAGTAAGGATGGAGGAAGGAATAAGGGGTGGATAGATTGTCTAGGTGAACGTGCAAGGGAGGGGTCTGTGGAGTCAATGATTGCCTCCTGGGGCTGGACATGGTAGAAGGGAATGGTAAATGGGAGAGGGAGCCGGTAGGGTGGGAGGGTGAGTGTGCGGCAGTACCAGTAGAAGAGGCTGCAAGGGTGGTTGGTGGGTACATAAAGGCAAACGTGGATGCTGAGGATGGGGAGGAGGAGTTGGTCAGGGAGGTCAATGTGGATGGGGGTGGGATTCTCACTAAAATAGGGACCGTGCATGTTCACCGGGACATCCTGGAATGACAAGGGTTCGGGCTCTAGGCTAAATGGTGGGGAGGTAGAAGATGATGTGGCTGGTGGACTGTGATGGGGGAAAGGAAAGGATGAGGGAACTAATCAGAAACTTAACGACCACTATGCTGTGCAAATTAGAAATGAGCAAAGCCTCATGTAGGACAGGCACAGCTGCTGCATGGGAGTGTGTTCAGTGGGTGGGCGGAGATGCAGATCAGCTCAGATGGACGACTGAAAGAGCACCCCAGCAGGCAGCATTGAAAATACTTGGGATAATGACATGAGTGTGATAGATGAAGGCTCGCAATACTTCTGAGGGTGCTTGCACAAGACTCCAAAAGGCCCTGCCGCACACACACTTCTCCCCTCAGAATCACTCGTGGTCCAGCTGCGTGCAGCTGAACTGCTAGTGCGGAGGATACAGGGGGAGGACTCGTGAAGCCTGTCAATGAAGGCGAAAGACAACACTTCACGTTATTCAACAAAAGTGAATATATTTTCAGATTATTAAGTGGCAAACTGTGTTCACCCACGCAACCACTTGTGATCAGAATTTCTTAATATTTCGAGGCCTACCACTTCTTCCAGGTGCTGCCCTGACATCCATAGCAGGGGTGGAGACAGCCTGTGCAGTGGTTAGCCTTATTGCGTCTGATGACTTTGATGTACGTCTTCTGGTGAGCTGAGGCCTTGAGGGCCCCGGCTTGCTTTGGCTGTCCTCCTGTAGTCCAGCTGCTCCCTCTGCCATGTCAGAGGATGAGGTTGAAGTGGATTCAGAGGGAGTGGACAGCCTCTGAGCTCCCTGAGTGGATGACCCAGAAGTATCCAGCTGCCCCTGTTCCTCTCTTTGGGTGCCTGAGGGCCCTAGTCTGATTTTTTGAGGGGAAGGAGCATCTGGAGAGATGTCGAGGTGCCCCATTTTCCCCTCACGTTGCCACTGCAGGAATTCACCCAAGGCTACCTTGATGTAGCACAAGTCTGCGTGCATCTCCACCTTCTGCTAGACCTGGGGCTCCAAGGTATCTGCCATTCTTCCCATGGAGACCTCCATACACGCACATGTGGGCGCCATTTCATCAGAGAGCAGGCAGATGCACTCCTCTGACCCGCATGCCACTCTGTTGAGGGCTTCCAATAGCTCTGCATGATGTTCCCCCGCCTTCTTGCTGACTCTCCACAATGAGTTGGAAAGCCGAATCCAGAGGCTCGGAAATTAGAGATGCCTCTTCCCCAGCTATCCTTCGAATGCCGGGGAGCTCGGCTGACCCTGCTTCCTGCTGCTGCAGATACATGTCTGTGCGGTGACCACCAGCATGTGAACCTGAGCTTGCTCTAGATCTAGGCCCCACTGAGTTATATGTCTTTGCACTGGTGTAGGGTGCGGTTAAGCACTGTGACAAGTCTTCCATGCTGCTTATTTCCAGCTCTTTAGTGGAGGAGGTGTCCTCTTGGTTGGAGGTGAGGATGTGGATGGAGCTGACCGACTGGCGGCTCAGGGCGTCGGTTGCTTGGCATAGCTCCCTTTGAACAAACGAAGAGATAATTAGTGCATGGCAGCAGAGTCAAAAACAGGAGAGAGAGCACTCACAGTTGCATTGAGAGAAGGATGATGTGATGCAAGATCCTCACGTCGGTGTATGCCGTTGACCTCACCGTCGGTCCACATCCTCACCAGTCAGGGTGATGGTACGCCCCCTCAAAGTGAGTGAGGGGCCTAATGTTGGCCACTCCACCCCCAGCCTGGGACCTCTTCCTGCTGTTGTGAGCCAGCTTCTCCTGCATGAAAATAGACGGAGAGAGTGTGAAAAAAGCAAAAAACTGCAGATGCTGGAAATCCAAAACAAAAATAAAAATACCTGGAAAAACTCAGCAGGTCTGACAGCATCTGCGGAGAGGAACACAGTTAATGTTTTGAGTCCCTTAAACCAGCTTATATTTCACCTCTTTTCTACTTTTCCTTAGTTCTGTTGAAGAGTCATACAGACTCGAAACGTTAACTGTGTTCCTATCCACAGATGCTGTCAGACCTGCTGAGTTTTTCCAGGTATTTTTATTTTTGTTTTGGAGAGAGTGTGAGCTGGACATGAGAGGCGTCCAGAGAGGCGTCACTAAATTTGGGGGCTGCCGTCACCTTTGCTTTCGGGGCCATCTGTCACCTGCAGCAGTCCTGATCTGTAGACATGAGGTGGGGGGGGGGAGTTTTCTCCCCATCTGGGGGTGCTGAGCGGGAGCAGGCGCGAGCGTGTGCACAGCCGATCAGCGTCCACGATCTGCTGCGCCCCGCCATTTTACGTGAGCAGGCCAGTTAAGGCCCTCCCAGCGTGACGCGCACCTGGAAGCACCGAGCGCTCCCTGTGCAGGTGGGGAGAGGAGGGAGATTTGGAGCCTGTGCTCATTCGCTCATGCACATGAAAAAGGGCAGAAATCTCCCCGAGGTGTGGAGCAGCCTCAGGGAGATTACTTTGGTTGTGAAAAAAAAACATCAGACATGTACTCTCACGTGACAGTGTCATATGAGCTGAGACATGTCAATGAATTTTCATAAGCATTTTTATTACATTTATAAACCCTTCATGAAACCTCTTCCCGTCTGCGGATGAGGTTCCATGAAAAATGCAAAGGCCGCTTGGGCTCTTCGCCTGCCCCCCCGCCAACCTTAAGGTTGGACAGGCAGCCTCGTTAATCATTTCAATTACTATTTAAACGGTCATGATAGGCTTGTGACAGTTCGGCGGGCACACAGCCAACTCCGGTGCGCACCCACTGAACTGAAGATTGGAATGATGTGTGGTGACATCGGGATGCTCGCTCAACGTTACCACGCATCATTTTACACGTTGGTGAGCGGGGCCCACCCCCTGCACGCCAACCAGAAGATTTAGGCCATGAAGTAGGCTGCACTCTGGTGTACTTTTAACATGCGTCCAGAGCGAGAAAGCACGAAGGTCACAGAGCGGCGAGCAAATCCAAGGCCACCCACCAGTGATCTGACATGTTTTCGTGAATGCATTATTAATGATGTGGGACGCGCCAGGAAGGGAATGACACATCGCGGAAATCTGCCATTGCGCCCAGCGGGTAAAACATCTTTCACATCACTACTGCATTTTGTGTAAACTCTGGGCTGACTCTGCCCTCAGTATCAGCCATGGCTCAATTGGTATTTATTATGGCTTTACCAGAGTAAAAGACACTTCACAGGATTGTTAGCAAACAAAATTTGATCCTGAGCCACTTAAGAGGATATCATGATGGATGACCAAAAGCTTGGTCAAAGTGGTAGGTATAAAGCAGCATCTTAAAGGAGGAAAGCAAAATGGAAAGATAGAGAGGTTTAGGAAGGCAATCCCAGGGCTAAGTGATTCAGCAGCTGAAGGCACAACTGCCAGTGTTGGAGTGATTAAAATCAGGGTTGTACAAGAGGACAGAATTGGAGGAGCACAGATATTTCAGAGGGTTGTATGGCTGCAGGAGGCTACAGAGATAGGCAGGGGCAAGGCCATGGTGAGATTTGGAAAGATGAAAATAAAGACTTTATATTTATTATATAACCGACTGTTTTTATTTGTAATTTAAGAGGATTTATTAAAAATGTTGAAGGCTGGAATATACATGCCTGATCTGTTTTCAGTCATAATTAACTTGGAGCACAATTTCATTAATTTTCCAGATGGATCAGCAAAGGGAAATAAATTACATTTTCCTACACGTTTCTAATTTCTTGTGTCATGGTGTCAAAGCTCCAATCTTGATATCTATGCCAGGTAAATCGGCCCTAAATGCAATAAATAACAATAATTATCATGACATCTGAATGGCTGAATTGCTACCTTGAGTTGGTGATCTCTGAGCCAAAACACGAGTAAACTCAGCCTGGCAAAGTTGGGTTTGCAGCAAATTGGCTGCTGATTTTCCATGAAGGTTCACAGAATGCCAAACACAGAATTTGGCAATTCATTTCCCATCTCACTATCGCTTTTACTTGGTTTGAAATTAAAAATCTTGGCAATATTTTCCGAGTCAATGGTGCGATTGGTGTGGACCAATTTCACTCTCAAAGGATTTATGAGTCAAGTACAATGCAAATCAGTACAAATATTCTTATTGCAATGGAATATGTCACCCAATTTCATCAGGTAATGTGTTTTGTGTTTCAAAACAAGCTTCAGAAGAGCATTAATTGTTGCACATGTGCCACTGAAAAGCAATTCTAGGTATCAGCCATGGCTCAGTTGGTAGCACTCTCCCCTCAGTGTCAGAACGTTGTGGGTTTTAAGCTGATGCACAGATCCACTACTGAGGGAATGTTCTGCTGTTGGTGATGCCATCTATTGGATGTGATATTAAACTGAGATTCCTTCTGCCCCTCAGATGGATGCAAACAATCACAAGGTACTTCATGAATAAAAGCAGGGGAGTTATCCTCATATCCTGATCAATATTTTTCCCCTTAACCATCATCACCATATCAGATTACTATCACATTAGTGCTTGTATTGTGTACAAGGTGGCTGCCAGTTTCCCTTCATTACAACAGTGACTACATTTGAAAAGTTCTTTATTGGCTGTGAAGTGCTTTGGTGTGTCTTGAAGTTATGAAATGTGCCATATCACTGCAGGTCTTCTCTTTTTGTTCTAGCTTTAAGTAAGACTACTAACGCATGGTGCTGTGGACTCTTATCAACTTGGAACTGATTTTACTGTGCCGAAGATGGTATAATTCTTCTTCCTCAGGTAGCATTCTCAATTACTCAGGAGTCACCGAACCATGGTTTATGCTGTTATTTTATTACAAGGCAGAGCAAGGAAGCTGGCCCCAAATCTAACTCAACTAGAATGGGGATCAAACCCTGAACTGTCAATGTTATCTGAAGCACATGTTACCTGCCTAGCCAACTTAGCTAACTGCACACACACCCCTTGCCATGTTTATTAAATCAAATCAATTAGAAAAAGTGCTTCCTCTTTGAACCTTGAGAATGATTCATCCACCTTCCCATTTATTTTAAAGCATCAGAATATTTTAGATGAAATCCTTTGATTAAATAGGATTGCAATGTAGATGCATTAACTCAACTGCGTTTTTATCAAACAATCTGATTAAAGATGAGAATGATTGTTTTTAGGGCAAACCATTAAATGCAGCAGCCATTTTTAAAAAAAGAAGAGCCCACAATCATCAAAACACAGGGAGGAGTTTTGCAATGTCCACCTCTGTTTGCTCTCCTACAATAAAAGTGGGATAAGGGAAAGAAAGGGGTGCATGGTAAGACCACAATAAAAATGAGAGTTATGGTTACACCTGAGTCCAGAGTCCAGAATCAAAAGTCCAGTGGTATATTCCGTCAGAGAGTAGCAGGCTTAAACTGTTTCAAGGTGATCCAGCTTCCCAGGAATGATGACTTCCCCATTGAAAAAAGGCATGAAGAGATGAATGAGCCTTAAAGGCAGAGCCACAGGAGTTCCAATGTTCGAGTAGTTCACAATGAAGATGAGGGACAGGCACTTCACCATGATAGAGCTCTTTCTGCTGCTACCTGTTAGATGGCAAAATGGCAGACTGCCTGGGTTCAGCTTCACACAGCAATATTATAAGTTCTAGCTGCTTGGGGGAGGTCATGTGACATATCTTCCACTTCTTCTCCTGGTTGTTGGACAAAGGATGTATTTTCCCAAGTCTGGAACCTTGAGGCATTCTATAATTTTATAGAGTAACCAGGTTGTCGTGGATATACATTTTCCTTTCTATCTTCTGGTCAGGGTTCTTTTTGGCCTTGCAGACATGCAGTCTCCATTGGTCAGCTCTGCATTAGAAATACAAAAGGGTTGGTGCATTTCTTTGGAATTTGATTTTCTGCAGTCACGGGGAATTAGCACCTCTTTAAAGATAGCAAGGTCCCTGCTGGTTTCTGACGGTTAGAAATTCCTTTGGTATGAGTCATGGCTAGTCAGGGAAAATTATTGGTCCATTTAAAAAAATAATAATAATTTTATAGAGTAACCAGGTTGACGTAGATATACATTTTCCTTCCTATCTTCTGGTCAGAACACAATCATATAGGCATTGTTTTGTGGGTTATCTTGTGGCCTAATCTACACTAGGAAGGTTTTCCTCTACTTATGAATAACATTGGTCTAACTCTGGTAGGTTTCTTTAAAACTATTTTATTGATGCTGTGTACATGATATAAGTAAGTAAGTACATTTCTCCTTGTAGGCAGACTATTCTATCATCTCTGTCACTGTTACATCAGGTTACGCATCATTATCTAATTAGCATAACTATTAACCCATTATGCCACATCTCCCCCCCAACTATAATGAGGACTTTTTTAGAAACAATGTTAAACTATTTGCATTACTTTTTAAAACTTCTGTAACCTCCTTTACTGTTACATATTCACTCCAACTCCTACTCTCCCCCTCCCCCCAAGTCATGGTAGTAAAGGATTCAATCTCCCACAGTGTTCTCAGCTCTCTGGGATGACATTGCGGATACATGGAGGCCCTCATATTTTTCCTGGAAAACAATGACCTAGGTGGAGTGGGACAGCAATTTTCCAGGACTACTGGTAACTGGGTTGTGATCTCCATGACAGCTCAACTGTAAGGATCATGAAACCTTTTTGAAGAAAGACTGATTCAAGAAAGAAGGCTGAAGGACATAGACAATTGCACTCTCTTGAACAGGAAAAGTATAAACTAACATTTGCTCAGGAATCTCTGCTCCCTCTTCACATGCTGGAGAAAGGCATGAGAAGGTGAAGTATCTTCAACCCCAATGAAGGATTGCACAGCTATGACATTCCCTGCTGCATTGAGGATGAGAAAGATAATCAACATCTAAGATTTGAACAAATCTGGATGATTAGAAGTAGAATGACAAAATTTCTGTAGACATTGCAGGAAATAAAGAAAATATGATCTCCGAGAAACAGCTTGGAAGGTACTTTTACTTTTTGTAAGTGGTGGTAAATTTGCCACACTTGTTTCAGCGTGATTCTGCTCTGCAATGTGAAGACTGTGTCAGCACAAGGAGATAACACAACACCATCTTTAGCAATTGAATGAGCCTCCAAAATTAAATATAGAGGCAATTCGTATACAGGAGTCTTCAGCCGTAGGAACTCTGGAGTTTTTGCCTTTGCTTCTGTGCTGAAGGATAATTTTAATGGAAGGAAGATTTCCTGTTGAGATTGAGGTATAGGCATCAAGTTACTTTCACCCAGACTGCTAAGCTCCATCTTCGCTCTGGCTTGAAGTCAAGCATTTTGTTCTCCCTGGACAAATCTCTATGGTCAGCCCGCATCTTATTGGCGGATTTAATGGAACAAAAATACACATTCTGCTCTTTCACAGCAAACACAGATGACTCCTCAAAAAAAAAACAACAGAGACTTCATATGCTTTGGCAGTAGATTTAAATAGCGTACCAATTTCTAGAAGCACGTCTTTCAAAGGATCACTCATTGCTACAATGACTTATTTCTCATAACATTCTTCACGAAAGAGCCAACCTAAGTCTTGAAGGTCCTTTTGCAAATGGTCACCATCTGCTGCAGTGCCTTCTGTTTCCATACCTACCGGCCTATCTTCAAAAAGAAATGAGAGGTCCACAATCTCAATCCCCTCCCGGGGTCGAGTGGATAGTGTTTCCGTGATGAAGAATGATCCACCGCTCAATGAATGGACCTCACCAGCTGCTGTTGAATGGAAAGTCATCTGTTCTGCACCCAACCTTGGATATTCTGCCATGAAAGGTATCCAGCTGTCTCTCTGTAGATCTTTATCTTCTGTTTCCAGAATACCCAGTTGTACACGTACATTTCCATTCAGTAAAGATACGCTTCGATTGTAAATGACGTAGAGGGTCTCAACAATCTGTCGCCCATTGTGACAAAGGATGTTGGTTACTTGACCTTTTATTGGAAAATTTATTCCACCTGGACATTGCAATGTAATGTTTAATGGCAGGATGCGTACTGTTTTGAGTCATTCTAAATGATTAGTTAATATTATAACACCAACTCCCATGTCAATTTTGTAGTCAGTTTTAAAGCTTTTAACTCCCACAGTGAATGACCAAAAATTTTGCTCGTAATCCCTTACTTCTCCTAGGAACTCTGTAATTTCATTTATTTCCTTATTCCCAATTTCTTGAATTGTCTGCATTTCAAAGACATTCTCTTACCTTGTTCTTTTAATGAATTTTTTATATCTACAGAACTGCTTGAAGTGTCCTGTCTTTCCACATAAGAAACACTCTGTGCCCCCTGCTGGGTAATTTTGCCTCTGGTGCTGCTTTTTAGTGCTGCAACATAAGCAGCTCAAGATGGCTGAAGTAGAGTTTCCCGCCCTTTCTCCGCTTTGGCAGGCTTTTGAGTGGGCATGGCTGCAGCCTTTGGGCCTACTCAACTAATAGACTTGTCCAAAGCCTCAGTTTTTTCATTAACTATTTTGCTACCTAAATTCGGCCTGCCTAGCATAAGAAATTGTTCAATCGAGGGCTTTGTTGCTTTTTATCCATAAAAAAATCTGACAGCTTTTCGTCACGGACTCAGACAACAATGGATTGTGAATAAATTCCTCTTTTAATGCACCATGCTCACAACAACTTGTCACCTATAAGGCTTTGTCAGAAAAAATTGGATGGAATCCCTTGGCCTTTGGGATCTCTGATTGAATCGCACTCACTTACTTACAAGGTTCTGTTATGAGCTGAAATTTGCACTGAACACTTTTAGGACAGTTTCAAAGTCTGCAGAGGTCTCTTCTATCATTGGCAACAGGCCCCACTGCATAGAGGAATGAGCTGACCTGGTACTTCTGCTCTTTGGCATGCAAACCTGACACTGCTTGATACCTCAGGAAGTGTTTTTTTCCACAACTCCCAACACTGGTCTCTCTGTGCACATTCGGGGTTTTTGAATGGCTGCAGAAAGGGCAGTGACTGCTTGACTGTTGCTGACATTACTATTTATTCACAGTGTGCCTCTCACCAAGGTAAGTCTGCTGATTTTTCCTTTGAAGAATTCTTCTTCCAAATTCCCCCTGTGGGTGTTCTCTCTCTGACACCAAATCATTGTTAAATTGGTGTCACCACTGCTACCATGTTTTGCAGGTTATCTTGTGGCCTAATCAATACTGGAAAGGTTTTCCTCTACTCGTGAGTGACTTAAGTCTGACTCAGGTAGGTTTCTGCTTTATTTACATTATTTGCATGTAAAGATATTAGGTAAGTACATCTCTCTTATGTGCAGACTATTCTATCTTCTCTGCCGAGTCTCTACACATGCCTGTTGATGTCAGTGTTACATCAGAATACCATCTCATTACCATAACTATTAACCTATTATGCTGCAGGTATCAAGGCACCCAGCGACCAGCCAATGACATTCATTAACACGAGGAGCTTCCACTTCTTCAACATTCAACTAGCCTGTGACCACCGCAAGATCTTCCTCCTTGTATGTGCTCACTTCCCTGGCAATGGCCAAGACTCCTTAACCCTCCAGAATTCCAGGCTGCCTCAGATCTTCATTCCAATCCGCAAAGGATGAATCCTAGTGGACAAGGGGAATGCCGTGAAGAGATGACTACTGACCCCTCTAAGAGATCTGCAGGCAGAGGCATGGAAGTGCTACAATTAATGTCACCTTCTCAGTAGGATAACCATTGAACAGACCACCGGGCTTTTGAAAATGTGATTTCAGTGTCTGAATTATATGGTGGTGTCCTTCAACACCATCCTGCAAGGGTCTCGATCATTATTGCCGTCTGCTGTGCTCTCCATAACATAGCCCTCCAGAGAGGTGTGGACCTTCAGGAGGATGATGAGGTCCCCGAAGGAGACAGCTCACTGAGGGGGATTTGGGGTGGGGAGGTTGGGGGGAGACCATGAGGGTAGGGAGGAGCAGAACCAGGAGGTGAGAGAGGAGGAGGAAACAGGTGGGGATACAGGACGCTGAGCAGAGAGGTGCCACTGCTGCATGACAAGCTAGCTTCCCCTTGTCACCCTCCAGGAAGAGGACTTCCTCTCCCTCATGGCATCTAGCATTATATTCAAGTTGGCTTTGTGAAGCAAGCATCTGCCCTGCTACGGGTTTCAGGCCACCTGCTCCCGATGACACCCCGCTTCCTTCTTTTGCAGTGCAAGTGACACAAATTGCAGAGCTCTCCTTCAGAACAACCAGCAGCCTTAGTGATGACTGTCGTGTGAGTCTAAATGAGTTGCACACTTCATCTGATACATCTCCATTCCCAGGAAACCCATCTCCATATCAATTAAGGAATTCCCCACTCTCAAATGTTAACTTTAATCAGTTTCCCACCAAAGGTGGATTTCTGACGCATGAACAGACCTGATTGCTACTGGTGAAAATTCAGCCCACAAAGTATTGTGAAACACTACAAGTCAGTTAGTATCATTAAAACAAAATGGTAGGCTAATATTTCAATAATTATAGAAGACTTCATCAAAACTTGGAAAAGGGTTCATCTAATGTGGTTTTTACATTTTAGAATCACATTGCATTTTTCTTGTGGTTCAATTGCATTGTGAAGTGAGACATACCATGAGCGCAAAGACCTAGAAAGATTTGTACCGTCGGTACATCAGTAGCAGATAGAAATTGTTACTGCATTAGCCTTTTTATTACTCACTTCTACTCATATTGCTATTTCTATATCTCGTTTTGTTATATCCAACCTTTCCACAATTATTATAAACCCCCTTTATCAATAATCATAGAATCATGGAATGGCTACAGCACAGAAGGAAGCTCATCAAGTCTGTGCCAGTTTGCTGCAACAGCAATTTAGCAACCCTTTCCCCATAGCGCTGCAACTTTATTTGTCCTGTTCAGATACTTAATAAATTCCTTTTTGAAAGTCACAATTTAATCTGCCTCTACCACCTTCTCAGGCAGTGTATTCCATATACTAACTACTTGCTGTATTATAAATGTTTTTCCTCATGTTGTCTTTAGTTCATTTGCCAATTACCTCAAATTGGTATCCTCTGGTTCCCAACCGGTTTTTCTCTACTGTCTCTAAGCCCCTCATGATTTTCAACATAACTATCAAATTTCCTCTCAACTTTTCAGCCCTAAGGAGAAAGCCCCAGCTTCACTAATCTATCCACATAACTGAAGTCACTCATTCCTAGAACCATTTGTCCAAATCTATTTTGTGCTTTATCTAAAGCTTTCAAATGTTACCTAAAGTGTGGTGCCCAGGATTGGACACAATGTGAAAGTTGAGCCAAACCAGTGTTTTATAAAAGTTCATCATAATTTGCTGCATTAACGTCATCTGCACATTCCAACAGCTTATCTATGACTTCTTGAAGTCTATCACTATCCTCTTCATGATTCACAATATTTCCAAATTTTGTGTCATCTGCAAATTTTGAAATTGTGCCCTGTACAACCAAGTGTAAGTCATTAATATACGTCAGGAAAAACAGTAATCCTAGTACTGATGCCTGGTCAACCCTGCTGGATGCATTCTCCTGAAAAACAACTATTAATGACTATACTCAGTTTTCTGTTACTCAGCCAACTTCATATCCATGCTGTCACTAGCCCTTTTGGCTTCAACTTTACATCAATCACATTACCCATTCTCCCTGGTACTTCATCAAAAAACTCAATCAAACATGGTTAGACACATTTTGTATTTAACAAGTCCATGCTGGCTACCCTTAATCTACACTTGCCCAAGTGAATGTTAATTTTGTCCTGAATTATCATTTCTAATTTTTTTTCAAGTTTAAGCTGACTAGTTTGTAGTTGCTGATTTACCCTTACAACTCTTTTCAGTAATTCTCTCGTCCTTTGGCACCACCCCATATCTAAGGAATATTAGAAGATTATGACCAGCATGGATACAAAATTCTCTGAGGGATAGGAAACAGAGAGTAATGGTTAATGGGTACTTCTCGGGCAGGAAGAGGTTTGTAGTGGAGTTCCCCTGGGGTCAGTATTAGGACCCTTGCTTTTCCTGATGTATATAAATGATCTAGATCTTTGTGTGCAGGGGGAAATTTCAAAGTTTGCAGATGACACAAAGCTTGGAAGTGTTGTAAACTGCGAGGAGGACGGTGTGGAACTTCAAGAGGACATAGACAAGTTGGTGGAGTGAGCAGATAGGTGGCAGATGGGGTTCAATGTGGAGAAGTGTGAGGTGAAGTGCTTTGGTACAAAGAACATGTATAAAATGAAGGATAGAAGCAAAATATTGCGGATGCTGGAAATCTGAAACAAAAACAGAAAATGCTGGGAAAACTCAGCAGGTCTAGCAGCATCTGTCGAGAGAGAAACACATTTAACCTTTTGAGTCCATGGCCAGGATTTCCCGGTCGGCATGCAGGAGGCAGTGCCCACTCGCTGACGTGTACAATGACGCGGGATGACTTGGGAGGAACTCCTGACGTCACCCCACCCCATTTCAATTTTCAGGTAGGCGGGGGCTCAGCAGAATCAGCTGTGCGCCCACTGACCTGTCAATGGCCAATGATCTGGCAGGCATTAGAAAAAGCATAAAACCTCAATCCACAGGCGGGATGAGGTTTCACGTAGCTTTTTAAAAATGTAAATAAAGTGTATTTAAAAGTGATGGACATATCCCAACTCATGTGACAGTGTCACATGAGGGGACATATCAGAGGACATTTTTTCTATTTTTCAGAGTTTTTATTGTAACGCTGATCCCCCTGAGATAGCACTTAGCCTCAGGGAGATGAGTGTGCTCTTTCGTGCGCATGAGCAAAAGAGCGCGCTCTTGGCTCAGGGAACCCCTCCCCCCCCCCGCCCTCACAGGGAGCGCATAGCGCTTTCTTGCGGATGTCATGCTGGGCGGACCTTAATTGGCCCGTCCACGAAAAATGGCGGCACGCCCCCAATCAGGGGCGCCAGTCGGAGGCGTGCCTCTGCGAGCCCGCTGTTAAACTTACCTCCCCCCAGCAGGGGGAAAATGCTGCCACATATGACCCTACTTCAGAGAGCTCTGAAGGTTCTGCTTTATAATACTCGCCCAATCTGTCCAGACATCTGAACTGCTGTTTCAAGATATCTATATTATTGGTCTGGGATTTGTAGGCAGCAGTGAAGCAAGGGTGCTTGCTGTTGACCTCAAAGAAAGCTGCCCACAAACATTTGATGATCTCTGTGGCATGGCTTTCCCTTTCCTGATTGCAGTTTAAATCTGGGGCCAAGTCAAGGGGATGTCTTGGCATGCAGCAGTAGTGATGTCAACAAGCAAGTAAGCAGCTAATCAACATTAAATTATTCATGCACAGCAAAACTAGAAGTTAAAAACACATTATAGCTGTCATTCTTAGCTTAAACTTTCAGACAGCAAAATAAATGATTGAATAAAGATAAACAAACTGCTAAAAAAAAAATATATGCTTTTTAAAAAAAGATGGAATTATCATTTTGAAGAAATTTGAACCTCTACAAATATAAAGTTAGCTTTTTAGGCCAGTATGGCTGCTTAGCATTAGTTGTGAAATTAGTACGACGTTAAAACCCAGCTACAGTTCATTCACTAAAGAATAACAGTTTCAAGGGTTTGTTACAGTGAGACTAACAGTTAAAGAGTGCAAGTCATTGTCTATTCAATTCATCCCATTAATTTCAGTCTCGGGTTCCTTAATGGTGCAACATCCTGACAAGTGTAGAATCACTGAAGGCAACTTCTGATTTCCACATCATTCTGTACATGTGCGCTCTCCAGAAGTTTTGGTCAGTTCCAGTGGAGTAATGACATTGAATGCTGACAGTTTCATATCATTACTACTGCAAAATCCAGGCCATTTAATTCACTAATGGTCCTGCTGCCTGCACAGTCTTGTGTCTTGTTGTTAATTGCAGTTTAAGGGGTGACAGGAGATGGAATTAAAGACCATATGCCAGACTTCGCTCTCTGTTAAAACTTCACTATTCCAGGATCAGCCTGGAATGCAAAGATAAATCCCAGCTTCTTTTCTCCACTGCAAACCATTTTCTTAAGCATCTTTCCCTTCTGCCACCACCTTCCCCTCCAACAATAAGTGCAAGGAGCTCACAGACTTCTTTGTCACTAAGATCAAGACCATCAGATCAGCCATCACTGCCATGTCCCCCCTTTCTGCTAGTCCAACGGGTCAAACCTCCTCTAAAGATCCCCCCCTCCACCACCCTGCTCTAGTCCTGAACTCTTAACGTCCTCTAGTTTCTCTCCTGTCTCTCCTCATGCCCTCTCTGACCTCATTTTGTTCATGAGACCACCTCCTGCTCCCTTGACCTTAGTCCCACTAAATGCTGACAGCCCAACTTCTCTTCCTTTCCTCCATGTTAGCCAATATGATTAAACTTTGTCACTTCAGGTGTTGTCCTTCTCTCCTTTAAATCCACCATCAACACCTCTCCCCTCAAAAAAATGACCCTTGATCCACCACCTTTGCAAACTATCGGCATGTGCCCAACCTCCCTTTCCTTTCCAAGGCGTTTGAACTCCCAAATCCATGCCTATCTTTTCCAGAACTCCATGTTAAAGTCCTCCAATCAGTTTTCTGCCCCTGCCACAGTCTCAAAAATGGCTCTTATCAAAGTCACAAATGGTATCCTATTTGACTGTGTGACAAAAGTAAACTTTCCCTTCACACCCTTCTCAACCTGTATGCAGACTTTGACATGGTTGACCACACCCATCCTTCTCCAATGCCTCTTTGCTGTTATCCAGCTGGGTGGAACTGTCCTCACCTTGTTCCGTCTTTATCTATGTAACAATAGCCAGAATATTACCCACAATGGCTTCTCTTCCTACTCACACACTGTTACCCCTAAAGCCCCCAAGGATCTATCATTGGCTCACTCCCATTTCTCATCTACATGTTGCCCCTTGATGACATCATTTAAAAGCACAGCATTAGTTTGCACATTCTTTATTTATTTGTCCATGTGATGTAGGTGTCACTGGACAGGCCAGTATTTACTTCCCATTCCTAGCTGCCCTTGAGAAGGTGGTGGTGAGCTACCTTCTTGAACCGCTGCAGCCCATGTGATATAGGAGCACCCACAGTGCTGTTACTGGGGCATGCAGATGTGGGTAATTAACTACTAATGCAATGTGAACTGCCATGTACTCACTTTTCCATTCTTTTCCTCAATGGCCAACAACAGAGAAACATTGGAATCCACACTGGGAGGGCCATTAAAAAAATGGTCACTAGCAATTGAAAATGTGGCAACTAAAACTCAGCCAAAATCCTCCAAAATAAATAGTCAAAAGAATAAAAGCATTGACATTAATCCAAAGGTAAATGACACTTTCAGATAAAGTGGATGTTCTTTCTTAATATGCCCACTTCCTGTTAGCTTTGAATACTCGATTGATTTTTTTAGGACCTGAGCCAGTATGGGCCGCAGCCCCGTTGGCTGCTTTTTAATTGGCTGCCATTGACAAGATGTGGCCCGGGGTCCCACTGACCACTGATGTGGGTTCAACCCAACAGTTTTGGCCCCTGCAGAGAAACCTCTGTTGCCTCTATAACATCCAGCACCTGGATTGATTAGCATATTGAATGCTACAGGTTAAAACAATTTTATTCATATTAAACTGATTAAGAAGATTGTTGTACCAGGATCCAGCACAGAGTTTTCCTGTGGAATACTGGCCATCCTTGGTACAAACTGGAACTCCTTATTCTATATGTTCTATTCCACATGACTTACCCAAGATGAATTTGGTGATGATGTTGAAAACTGGATCCAATAGTGCAACCCTCATTATGACTATGATAAAAGGTTTTTAATAGTTCCATCATATATTTTCTATACAAAAAGCTGGTATGTTGGAACTAAGCAGGACAGGTTTTTCAAACAGTCAGCACAGACACAATGGGCTAAATGTGCTACTTCTGTGCTTTAATTTCTATGATTCAATGTTTGTATATTCTTTATTATTTTTCCTCATATTTTTGCCTCACCAAAATAAATCATTCATCTCAGCATTTTTTCACCAAGGCTGGAAAGTAAAGGAATTAAATTTCCACAGGGGTTTTCTCAATGGTCCTCCATAATTTTGATTGTCAATTCATAGAAATTCCAGATAATTTCCAGAGGTTCTGTGGATCTTCCACTGAAGTTATGGCAAATGATCAGCAGAACTCTTGTGGAACTCAGTTCAAAAGTTGAATAAAATGAGCATAAAGGATCGATTTATGATGTCATTTTCTGACTTTACGCTACCAGTGGGGAGGCTCAGTCACCAGAAATGTAAAATCTGAAATTCGCTGACATGTGTGCACAATTTTCCAATGTGGATGACTAATAATTATGGTTTTATTTAATGTGCCTTTAAGAATAATACTCGTTAAAGATGATCGCATGATCTGTAGTAACCAATAGGAGAGTAGTATGGGCTACCTCAGCAGTCAGTGTAGAGATAGAGTTGGAGTTGAAAGCATATGTGTAGTTGCTGCTGAGTATATTGTAAATAAACTTAATGCTTCCACCCAAGAAGTGTCTGCAGATCAACTCTATCATTAATAGCACAACTCAGCCACCCTACAACATTGACACTCCCTGCAGGCAACATGAAACTGGGTAATGATCTTTTGATTTTTCACTTTCATTTCTATATTTGTTGTGTGGCACTTCCAAAGCCTTTATAAGAAAGTGAACCAAAAATTTGACTTGAAAGTGTTAATTTTGTCACAAGTTTTATCATTGCATACTTCTATGTTCCGTGATCTAAAATTTGATTTTCATGCAAAATACTTGTGAGGCTAAAGGTCACAATGTGCAATAGTAGTGGATAGAGGTGAGCACTTTCATATGATATCACCTTCTCTGGCATTTTAACAGAGAATAAAAGCCAGATTTTAGCATTGCAAGTAAATGGATTTTAAATGGGGTAAGATTGGACCCTAATACTTCAATAAGGTAAACAGTTTAACACATCTCTTGGAATAGCAGACAAAGGATTTCTTAAGATTCATAGAGTAATGTGGTGTACAGCAATTTCTATGTTTTGTTCTATTCAAGGCATACAAAAAGAATAGAAACAAAGAACTTGAATGCCTGTAGTACAAAAATATATTTTGCCACTGAGATTATTGCCTTGTGTTTCAGATATGCTTGTTCTAATTTGTTTAACAAATGTGCTGCTGTTATCTCATAACAGGAATTCTCTGTTGTGCTCCTAAAGTGTCAATTATGCCAGATGTAAAAAAAATAAATTATACATTATAGACTATCTGGAGCAACTTTAGGAAACTCGACAAATCTGTACTTTGTAAATTGCATGATGTTTTTATAGAAGAGTTCAGATTTAATTATTTCTACACTATTCTTTTCAACTTAAATGGAGACAGACAGTATTGTACTTCTTCTTTAATGAGTGTCAGCTGTGTCTCAAAGGAGCATAAAGAAGAAAAGCCAATTTTCATTATTTAGCATGAAATTCTCAACAAATTTGTCAAGTCGTTTAAGTCTAGACCTCTCCCCATGAAGAACCATGGGTAGCCCATTCTTAATGAACTCAAAAGTACTTTGTTATGAAAGGTTATTTTTGAATGTTTTATGTGTTCTCAGGTAGTGGGCAATGCTGGTGAGGTCGCATTTATTTCTCATCCATAATTGCCATGAGCAGATGGTGGCAGGTGTTCTCCTTGAACCACAGCAGTTCTTGCAGCGGTAGTGTTCTCACAATAGTATCAGGAATGAAACGCTGGGATATTGATCAAATGATAGGGTAGGCATGGTGATTTATTATAAATGGAGGATGATGTGTGACTGGAAGGAGAATTGAAATTGATGGTATTCCCATGACGTTGCTGCTCTTGTCCTTCTAGATTGGAAGGAAAATAAGTTGCTATTGAAGTAATTTATAGCCACAGAGAATCATATAGCTCGTAAACATTGTAGTCACTGCATCAGGGATAGAAAGGGACTCTAATCAAGGAACCTACCCAATCCTTGATCATGTTGACATTCTCAATCTAGTGTAAATATTTCATCACATTCCTGACTTAATTCTTTTAGATAGTGGAAAGGCTTTGAAGGGCCAAGAAGTGACCTGTTTGGCATGGAGCACAGGCCTCTGTCCTGCTATTGGAGACGCAGTGGTGATATGACTGATCCAGCTCAGCTTCTAGTCAATTCTTTGCCAAGTTGTTGATGACTAGAGACTTTGGGATGTTGGCACTGTTAAAAGTTGGAAGACATGGCTAGGCTTTCTCTTGTTCAAGCTGATCAGGATCTAACATTTATATGACAGAAATGTTAACTAGCACTTGTCAGTCCAGCCCTAGATGTTTTTTATGATCTGCTGTCAGCTGGCATGGGCTGCTTCATTATCGAAGGAGTTGTGAATAAAGGTGAACCCTGTGAAATCGTTAACGAGAGGAACCATTCCTTACCTTATGACAGAGTGAAGTTTATTGATGAAGCAGTTGAAGGTGGTTGGCTGAAGAAACTTATCTGAGGAATTCTTGCAGCTGAGTCTGTGATGCGTGACCTCCAACACAGAATCATCTTCCATTGTGCCAGGAATGACTCAAGTCACTGGACTGTTTTAGCTTTGATCCCCATTGATTTCAGTTTTGGTTCTGAGTTTTGCTTGGGTCATAGAATCCTACCATTTTCAGCACAGGTAGAGCTGTTTAATTAGGCCCCAAAATGTTGATACCCACAATCTGATATTAAAAGTGCTGCATGGAAGGAATTGCCAATACACATTGACAGTGATCTCATTGGAAATTTTTGGATCATCTGATTTGCATACAGTTGGGTGAGAAAAAGTTATAAATCCCAATAGGTTTAAGTCTTGAAACACTTTAAGTGGCACTGAAGACTCAAGGAGAGGGGGTTGGGATTCAGAGAAATGTGGACTGTGTTATCATTTAAAATCAGTCTTCACTTAAAGCTAAATATCAGTATCCAGGAAATGGAGGTGGCAGCAACAAATGGGAGGGTTAAAGGAACATCCAGCTTTAGTAAGAGTGAGTTGGATAAGGTGAGGAGCCGATGTATGTTTTAGCATGAGAGACAAAAAGCCTGCGATATATGATGTAAGAGCTATGTAGAAGGAAGTGGAAAATAAAATGGCAGTGGTAATAAGTAAATCATCTCCAACCACCAAGATACTGGCCAGGATTTTACGGCCCCACAGGGTATGTCTCCCTCCACCACCATCCCCAACCACCCCCAAGGTAGACATGTCGAGCCATTTAAATCTCCATTCAATTCAGCAGGACCGTAATATCCCACTGGGCAGGAGGGGCTGTAAAATCCTGACCCCTACCTGTAAAAGTTTTGATGATCTGACAATGTGCCACACAGGTAAATGCTATGGCAGCTTGATGTCATGTTGTTATTACCATAGAACTACAAAAACAATTGTGCATTGTGTGCTCCACGTGATCCAGCACCACTCTATGAGGTTCCATAGTGAGCAAGAAATCAACAGCTGGAGTTATTCTAACACCTGGACCCCTCAAAATTACCTTCCCTCTTATGTGTCTATACACTAATGCTTAGGACCTGTATCTTTGCATGTTAAAGTTCCCACATGTTTCCTGGAGAAGTACCTTATAAGTGAAATACCATGGAGATCCTAAACTGTAACTCAATAAAAAAATGGAAAAACTCAGTCCTACAACTAATTTTTTTTTTCAGATCAGCTGTGTTGTTGGAAATTAAAGATAATCTTTATATGTAGCACATCTATGTCTCATCTGTAATATAGCTCTCCCAATTTTGGCACAAGCACCCAGACGTTAGTAAAGAGGACTTTGCAGGATTGACAGGGCTGTGTTTGCCCTTGTCGTTTCCAGTGCCTGGGTTGATGCTGGGTAATTTGCCCGGTTTAATTCCTTTTCAACTTTTCCGTAGCAGTTTGATACAACTGAGTGGCTTATTAGGCCATTTTAGAGTCAATCACATTGCAGTGGATCTAGAGTCAGGTGAAGGCCAGACCAGGTATGGATGGCATTAAAGGACATTAGTGAACCAGATGGGTTTTTCAATAATCAACAATGGTTTCATGGGCACCATTATTGAGACTAGCTTTTAGTTGCAGGTTTATTAATTGAACTTAAATTCCACCAGCTGCCATGATGCTGTTGTGCCATCACCACCCATTATCTTAAGATCTTTATTATTACTTTTACCTCTAAAGAAGCAACTACATGTTATTGATAGGAACATGGCCCAGAGAAAGATGGCCGAGGAAGGTCAAAAATTCCTCCATTCCATCAACTACAGCCGATTCCATTGCCAACCATCTTGTATCTTCATAGAACATTTTTTAAATTCATTCATGGGATGTGGGCATCACTGGTTAGGCCAGCATTAATTGGCCATTCCTAATTACCCTTGAGAAGGTGGTGGAGAGCTGCATTCTTGAACCGCTGCAGTCCATGTTGTGCAGATACATCTGCAGTGCTGTTAGGGAAGGAATTCCACAATTTTGACCCAGTGACAGTGAAGGAACAGCGATAGATTTCCAAGTCAGGTGAGTAGCTTGGAGGGAAACTTCCAAGTGGTGGTGTTCCCATGTGCCTGCTGCCCTTGTTCTTCTGGATGGTAGCGGTCATGGGTTTGGAAGGTGCTGCCTAAGGTGCCTTGGTGAGTTCCTAAATTGCACCTTATGGATGGTTGATACTGCTGCCACTGTGCATCGGTGGTGGGGGGAGTGAATGTTTATGAATGGGTTGCTAATCAAATTGGTTTCTTTGTCCTGGATGGTGTCAAGCTTCTTGAGTGTTGTTGGAGCTGTACTTATCCAGGCAAGCGGAGAGCATTCCATCACACTCCTGACTTTTGCCTTGTAGAAGGTCGACAAGATTTGGGGAGTGAGGAGCTGAGTTAGTCATTGCAGGATTCCTAGCCTCTGACCTGCTCTTTTAGCTACAGTATTTATATGGCTAGTCCAGTTCAGTTTTTGGTCAATGATAACCCCCAGGATGTTGATAGTGGGGGATTCAGTGATGGTGATGCCCTTGAATTTCAAGGGGAGATGGTTGGATCCTCTCTTGTTGTAGATGATCTTTGCCTGGCACTTGTGTAACGTGAATGTTACTTGCCACTTGTCAGCACAAGCCTAGATATTGTCCAGGTCTGCAGCATTTGGACATGGACTGCTTCAGTATCTGAGGAGTCACAAATGGTGCAGAACATTGTGCAATCATCAGAGGAACATCCCCACTTCTGACCTTATGATGCAATGAAGGTCATTGATAAAGCAGCTGAAGATGTTTGAGCCTAGGACACTGCCCTGAGGAACTCCTGAAGTGATGTCCTGGAATTGAGATGTTTGACCTCCAACAACCACAATTGTCTTAGCTTGTGCTAGCTATGATTCCAAACAGTGGAGATTTTTCCCCCTGATTCCTGTTGACTCCAGTTTTGCTAGGACTCCTTGATGTCAAGGGCAGTCACTCACACTTCACGTAACTTGAATGTTATCCCCACAATCTTGAAATTCAATGGTCACACAAAAGTAGAAGCTTGGCGAAACACTAAAGATCACTGGAGAGGATTTCAGGAAGATACAGACAGGTTAGTGGAATGAGCAGAAACAAAGTACGTGATATTTAATACATTAAGTGTTAGGTAATAGATTTTGGTAGAAAGAAAACAATGTTTAAGAGTTAACAGAAAAGCATGAAGGGTATGAATAAACAAAGCGTTCCAGGGATTGAAGCATACAATTCCTTGAAAATATTAACGTAGGTAGATAAAACCATAAAATTAAGCTGATAGAATTCTCGTATTTCTGGCCAGGAATATAGCATACAAAGATAAGGAAGTAATAATACATTTACATAAAACTTAGGTTTTGTGTGATTCAGCTGCTTGCTGAAATCACTGCTGCTACACACAGATATTCCCTTGATTTGAAGCCAGATTTAGACTGTTGTCAGGAAAGGGGGAAAACCTTGCCTCAACAATCACTAGATATTTGTGAGATGCTTTCTTCAAAAAGCCTAGTCTTTCTTTAATTTAGTAATTAACTAAAAGTTGCTGTTTGGATTGGAAGCAGGTGAGTTTTAGGCCAGCTTTAAAACAGGGTTTATGCAGGCTCTGCTTGCAGCACAACTAGTTAATTAGATAACTGGCTTATACAGGTTTTCAGAGGCGAGATTCAGAGTATAAAAACAGGCTATCTGACAGTGCTGACTTTGTCTGCAATTGAGTGCTGCTCTGGGCTACAGTAGAATGCTTAAGTTGGAGTTTGGTGACTGAGGGAGGAGGTGAGGAGGGAACGAGGTGATCCTTTGAGTACCATGAGTACGGTCCAGTAAGTATTTACTACTTTTATCACTTATAATTTTTAAGATCTTATTTTGTGGTTCATCGTAAGGGCTGTAACAATGAACAGCAGGGATGAAGGACTCCAGAGAATTGATGTTATTTGATATTAAGTATCTTCCAAAAGATTTAATTTAATTTAAAGGGGTAAGTCATGGCAGGAGAGCTGAAAGCCATGGTGTGCTCCTCCTGCTCTATGTGGGAAGCCGGGAACATTTCCAGTGCCCGGGGCCAGCATGTGTGCGGGAAGTGCCTCCAGCTACAGCTCCTGGAAGCTCGGGTTTCGGAGCTGGAGCAGCAGCTGGGGACACTGTGGAGCATCCACGAGACAGAGTATTGTGGATAGCATGAATGGAGAGGTGGTCACATTACAGGCTCAGAGTCCACGGGCAGGAAGAGAATGGGTGACCACCAGGCAGAGCAACAAGACTAGACAGGCAGGGCAGGAATCTCCTGTGGCTATTCCCCTGCAAAACAGATATACCACTTTGGATACTGTTGGGGGGAATGGCCTTTCATTGGAAAGCAGCAACAGCCAAATTCATTGCACCACGGTTGTCTCTGCTGCATAGGGGAGGAGTAAAAAGTGTGAGAATGCAATAGATGTAGGGGATTCAATTGTAAGGGGAATAGATAGACATTTCTGTGGCCGCAAATGAGACTCCAGGATGGTATGTTCCCTCCCTGGTGCTAGGGTCAAGGATGTCTCAGAGCAGCTACAGGACATTCTGAAGGGAGAGGTGGAAAGCCAGTGGTCGTGGTACACATTGGTACAAATGACATAGGTGAAAAAATGGATGAGGTCCTAAAAGCAGAATATGGGAGTTAGGAAGTAAGTTGAAAAGTAGGACCTCAAAGATAGTGATCTCAGGATTACTACCAGTGCCACGTGCTAGTCAGAGTAGAAATAGCAGGATTTATCAGATGAATACATGGCTGAAGAGATGGTGTGTGGGGGAGGGTTTCAGATTCCTGGGACATTGGGACCGGTTCTGGGGGAGGTGGGACCAGTACAATCTGGATCGGTTACACCTGGGCAGGACCGGGACTGATGTCCGAGGGGCAATATTTGCTAGAGTGGTTGGGGTGGGTTTAAACTAAAATGGCAGGGGGATGGGAACCTATGGAAAGAATCAGGAGTGGGAATCAAGGACAAGAACAAAAGACAGAAAGGGGAATAAGAACAGTGATAGGCAGAGAAATCAAGGGCAAGAGGCAAATAGGTCCTCAGTGAAAAATAGTAGGGACGGGACAAAAAATAATGTTAAAAAGACAAGCCTTAAGGCTTTGAGCCTTAACGTGAGGAGCATTTGCATTAAAGTGGATGAATTAACTGCGCAAAAAGATGTAAACAGGTATGATATAGTCGGGATTACTGGGACATTGTTGCAGGGTGACCAGGGATGGGAACTGAATATCCAGAGGTATTGGGCAGAATTTTTCCCTTAGTGGGCGTGCAGGCCCCACCGGCTCGGCGGCAGGCGGACAGCCGACCCCCACCGCTGAAACGGAGCCCGCCGCCATTTTGAGTAGGCAGGCCAATTAAGGCCCGTCCAACGGCCTGCCCGACAGGAAGCATTACGCATGAAAGAGTGCACTGCTCCCTGAGACTAAGTGCTGTCTCAGGGAGATTAGTGACAGTGTTCAAAACTTAAAAATGTCACATGAGATGGGTCATGTTAATAAATATCACATTACATTTATAAAGTTTTAAAAAGGAACATGAAACCTCATCCCACCAGTGGATGAGGTTTCATGTATTATCAGAAGCCCGCTGGGGCTCCTGGCCTGCCCGCCAGCCTTAAGGTTGGACGGACAGGGCCTTTAATTACTTGGCCATTGACAGGTCGGCGGGCGGACAGCTGATTTCGCTGTCCGCCCAGCTTCCTGAAAATTTAAAGTGACTGGGATGATGACGGAGGTTCCTTCCGACATCATCCCGCATCATTTTCCTGTTGGCGAATGAGCCCCACCCCCAAATCGCCGATGGGAAAATTCTGGCCATTCAGTATTTAGGAGGTAGAGAGAGGACAGGGAATTATAGACCAGTCAGCCTGACATCGGTAGTCGGGAAAATTCTAGAGTCCATTATAGAAGATTTAATAGCTGAGCACTTGAAAAACAGTGGCAGAATCAGACAGAGTCAGCATGGACTTACCAAAGGGAAATAATGCTTGACAAATCTACTGGAATTTTTCAAGGATGTAACTAGTAGAATGGATGACGGGGAGCCAGTGATGTAGTTTATTTGGACTTTCAGAAGGCTTTCGTCAAAGTCCCACATAAGAGATTAGCGTGTAAAATTAAAGCGCATGGGATTGGGGTAGTGCATTGAGATGGATAGAAAACTGGTTGGCAGACAGGAAACAAAGATTAGGAATAAACGGGTCTTTTTCCGAATGGCAGGCAGTGACTAGTGGGGTAACGCAGGACCCCAGCTATTCACAATATATATTAATGATTTAGGTGAGGGAACTATATGGAATATCTCCGAATTTGCAGATGACACAAAGCTGGGTAGGTGGGTGAGCTGTGAGGAGGATGCAGAGATATTTCAGTGTGATTTGGACAAACTGAGTGAGTGGGCAAATGCATGGCAGATGCGGTATCATGTGGATAAATGTGAGGTTATCCACTTTGGTAGCAAAAACAGGAAGGCAGATTATTATCTGAATGGCTAAAAATTGAGAGAGGGGAATGTGCAACAAGACCTGGGTGTCCTCATACACCAGTCATTGAAGGTAAGCATGCAGGTGCAGCAGGCGGTAAAGAAGGCAAATGATATGGTGGCCTTCATAGCGAGAGGATTCGAGTACAGGAGCAGGGATGTCTTGCTGCAATTATACAGGGCCTTTTTGAGACCGCACCTGGATATTGTGTGCTGTTTTGGTCTCCTTATCTGAGGAAGGATGTTCTTGCTATAGAGGGAGTGCAGTGAAGACTGATTCCAGGGATGGCGGGACTGACATATGAGGAAAGATTGAGTCGTTTAGGATTATATTCGCTGGAGTTCAGAAGAATGAGGGAGGATAGAAACCCATAAAATTCTAACAGGGCTAGACAGGGTAGATGCAGGAAGGATGGTCCCAATGGTGGGGGAGTCCAGAAGCAGGGGGTCACAGTCTGAGGATACGGGGTAGACCATCTAGGACTGAGATGAGGAGAATGTTCTTCACCCAGAGAATGTTGAGGCTGTGGAATTCGCTACCACAGAAAGTAGTTGAGGCCAAAACATTGTATGTTTTCAAGAAGGAGTTAGATATAACTCTTGGGGCAAAAGGGATCAAAGGATATGGGGAGAAAGGGGGAGCAGCCAATGAGTTGGATGATCAGCCATGATTGGCTCCGCATCACCATTTTATGCTGGCAGGCCTATTAAGGCCCACCCAATGTAATCGATGAGTAGTGGTGCACTACCTATGCAGGCAGGGGGAGGAGGGAGAGTCGGGGCCAGCGCACGAAAGAGCGCTTCAATCTCCCTGAGGCATGGAGCTGCCTCAGGGAGATTGAATCGATGTTCAAATAATTAACTAAAAGGTTTAAACATTTATTGAGGTGGGACATGTTTTTATATTTATGAAAAATATTTTATTTATTGAATAAAAGCTTTAGGAAACCTCATCCCGCTTGTGGATGAGGTTTCCTAAAAAAAACATAAAGGCTGCTTGGCCTTGGATGGGCAGCGTTAACGATTACTTCAATTACTTTATTAACGGCCTTAATAGGCCATTTACATATTGGCGGGTGCGCAGCCGACTCCGGCGCGCACCTGCTGAAGGAAACTTCGCAAATCAGCACAATGACATCAGGATGCACGGCTGATGCAATCACACATCATTTTACACATCGGCATGTCGGAACCGCCCCCACATGCCGACTGAAAAATCCTGCCCCCAGCTGCTGATTTGCATGACTCATATCTAATTTAATGTAAGCTCTCCCTCCTGCTAATTTTGCATTCAGATCCTCGATCCTGGAGATAGGGTATTTGTCCAAATTGGCATCCTTGTTTACTGTTTACTCTTAATCCCCACAAATACAGATGGCCAGATCCGGTTTCATGTCAAGGACTATGGGTGCTGCCCATTCCGAAAACTGAATCAGCTGAATAATACCCAGCTTCTCTAAACAGTTTAAATTGGTGTCAACCTTCTCTCTCAGGGCATAATGCACAGACCTGGCTTTAAAAAAATGAGAAGTTGCTTCAGAGTCAACATAGATCTTAGATTGCAGGCCCTTAATTTTCCCTAGCTCCTGTCGAAAGACCTTGTCATATTTCTTTAGCAGATCTGGCAATCCTCCAGTCCTCAACTGGCAAATTTCAGAACAGCTTAGTTTAATTTCTTTTAACCAATCATGACCAAGAAGGCTTGGTCCTTCACCTTTCACTACAATCACAGGAACCTCTGATATCTAGTTGGCACTTTTAATAAAGAGGTACAGTGGTAATACCTTCCACTTGTATGTCTTCACCAATAATCATTTTCAATTTGGCTGAAGTCTGCTCCATATTCAAATGCTGAATACCCTTGTTTAAATATTTGAATGTGTTCTCCCCCACAACAGTAGTTGATGCACTGGTATCCACTTCCATAATCAAAAGTTTTTCTGTTGACCTGCAGAATAACAGTGATTGGCTCTGTTTTCCCTACCTTCACGTTAAACAGAGAATGAAGATCGGAATTAGAGGTTTCTGGCTCTTCCGCATTATGTACTTTGATCAGTTTAGTTTGCTGCCTTGGAGTCTGTCTCAATCTTGCTTTACATTGCTTCAATATGTGCCCTCTTTTATTACAATAATGGCACTCCGCCCTTTAAAATGGCAAGTTTCAAGGATATGGTTACTTCTACATCGGTCACAACTCATTTTCAGATTCATTGCTGAGTTGTCCCCTGTTTTTTAAAAATTTTCAGATAGTAGGGACTGTCTCCTGCTTCACGGCTGACTCCCTGGTTTTCACACCATGCCTGATGGCCTGTTCCTGTCCCAACTGGAAAATTACCGCCATTTTGTATAACCTGTAAGGCTTGTGAATCCTGCTTGGTGATTTCCAATGTAAGCGCTATTTCTAATACTCTCTTAAAATCTGTATTTACTTCAGCTAATAACTGTCATTGAATGGCATCATCGTGCACACCGCAGACCCAACGGTCCCTTAACATATCGTTTAAGGTCTCACAATGTTCAGTTAGCTGTTTCAACTTCACTATATATGTTGCTATTGTCTCTTACACTCGAATTAAATTCAAGCCTCTGCATGGTTACGGAGGGTTTGGATTGAAAATGACCCTTTATGTGCTCTACCAATTCACTGATGGTCTTAAACTTGGGAGCATTCGGGACCATCAAACTATGGATTAAACTATAAATTCTACTCCCATAGATGCTTAGGAGAATTACTTTCCCTTTTTCCTCCACTGTCATTTTATTTGCTTGGAAAGAAAAAACAGAGGCATTCCATATATTGATTCCAACCCTCTGTGGATGAATCGAAGGGGTTGATCCAGCCAAAAAGTGGCATACCTGGTGAGTATATTTTCCCTTTCTTCTGTTCAAAACAAGATACTCACAGCACCAGAACCAATTTTTCCTTGTCACCAGTTGTTATAGACTTGATTTTTCTAGACAGGTTTCTCATAAGAAATAGTGAACTTTATTTATAGGGCTTCAGCAGCAGTTACATGCTTCCTACAAGATCTACAAGACACAAACTCCACCCCTAAGGTTCCCTGTGCTTAGGGCTGATTGGTTCACATTGTCACGTGATACTACACAATACAATATGTTTTAAAGCTACAGTCACTACATTCCTTAAAGCTAAAGTTACTACACACATCAATGTCTTTCAGATTTGTCTGCAATCTCCCATCCACATTGTGCGTAACATGCCCACAGTTTTCTGGTGCATGAAGGTACTTTTCTATGGGTGTTGAAAGCCTACCTTATGGCCAAACTTGTAAGTCTGATGTAGGAAGGAAAGCCAAGATTTCATGCTTTTACCAGAGCACTGACAGGAACAAAGCTACTGTGGATTTGGATGGAGTGAGAGGTTGGGTCATTGGAGTTGTATCCGGCATATTAATCCAATTCTCAACAGCTGCTTCAACCTGGGATCTATTGTGAACCCAGATCTGATGAAGAAAAAGCTGTTTTTTGCCACAGCCTGGCTCCCACTGAAATAAACCAGCCCTACAAATCCCAACCCAACTTATCCCAATCCAATGTACCCCAACTTGAAGCAACTCCTTCCAAGCCCAACTTTGTATCTATTCATCTAGTCACAGGGACACTAATCCTCTTGTGCATGAGAGGGAGAATCTCTGCAAAATGACAACTTTCAATTTGAATGTTCATGCATTAAAATTAGGAGCTTTTAGAAAAAAACATAATATACTTATTTCTTCAAATGTACTGAATTGGAATGGAGCTTGTTCACATTCAGTCATCTGCATGTCATTTATTTCAGTCCACATTTTCATGCTCAACATTCAAAAACCTATAATATAGAAAATGAATGTAGACAGACTGTCTTGACACAGAAAACCTCAGAGGTTTTCTTTAGTTATAGTTATCTGCCCTGCTCATTCGGTCATTGATACCCTCAACTGTTATGCACAAAACTACTGCAGTCACCCATAAGGGAGTTCTCAGGAACCAGTATTTTTTTTCATGTTTGCTCAAATTGAAACTATAGCCTGCATCTTCTCATGTTACTAGCAGATCTTGGGCGAAAGATTTGCTAGGGAACCATTTTGTCAAGCTCCTCTGATCATCATCACTTTGGAATTTTCCATTGAAAACAATAGTTGATGTTAAAGGCCTCAAAATATGTGTGAGCCTATTAAAAGTGAGTGATAATGGTAAAATGCCTTTTTCCATGACTGCCACATTGGATGTCAGAGATGTCATCATGATACTGACATTAAGCATTGCTATGGGCCTGAAAAGGATCTATTAACGTTTTAAATCCTTTCCTCGACGAGTGCATTAGCCATAGGGTATTTGATTGACTCACTCACACACATTTTATCTTCTGAAGCCCTCTTTCTTTGTACTGCCCTGCCTAAGGCTTGCAGCAGTCATCTTTCACTGAGGTGAGTCCTAACATAGATGACAGCAATATCAAGATCATGCTTGAACAAAGCTAACGAGGATGATCCAAGGCAATTCACTAGGGTCAGTGGTGGGTGTTATGGCAGAGCCGATGGTAAATGCTGAGCTGTTCAAACCCCAAAGGGAAACTTGAAACAACTGCCACAACTTGTTTCACAATTTGTATAAATTTTGAGATGTATGCCCTGAACTCAGTCGTAGTAAGACCACCATGTCTTACAGGTTTTTACAAAACTAAATTAAACACTTATTAATAGAAAAATGGCTTTAAGTACATGCATAGGTCTAGAAATTACTACTATGGTATTTTCTAAATCCCCTACTCATCTAACTCCCAGTTATATTTTCATCAAGGCAATAGTAAGACATGTAGATTTTAAAAGACTCAGGCAAAGAAGCATGATACCCTGAGCAAGTCGACTTCCAGGTGAGTTTTATTAACTTCAGTCCTTTGAAGGCTGCAGCTTGAGGCATAGATGCTGAAGGCTTTTCACACACTTGTAACATCTTTAAATGCCTTCCCTTATGCACAGCCTTTGTGCCTTCTTTATAATATCTGCCTCTTTGAATACAGATTGCTTCACTATGTCTTTGGCTTTATCTCCCTGATAATAAAATCCTCTCATAGCACTATGTTTTGCCAGTAATCCTTGGGAAAAATAAACACACCATTTCTAAACTTCATCTATTTAGGTGACACATTTCATCCCTCCTTTGAAAACAATCCAGCCTGGTTTATTTCGAAATGCAAATCTTCCCTTGACACCTATGTTTCTAAACTTCCCCATGTTTACCTAACTAACATTTCAAACCTAACCTCTCTTCTTAGGTCAAAGCACCCAGACTAGCTGCCTCTAATTCAATTAAATCTCTCACACACACATAGACACAAAGGACAGAATTTTTCCCTTGGTGAGCGTGCGGGCCCCACCGGCTCGGCGGCGACGGTCAGCCAACCCCCGCCACCAAAACAGGGCCCGCCGCCATTTTCAGTGGGCGGGCCAATTAAGGCCCACCCAGTGGGCTGCTCACAGGAAGTGCTATGCTTCGGGGTGGAGAGGGAATCCCCAACTGTCAAAGTCACAAGAGATGGGACATGTTAATAAATATCACACATTTATTAAAGTTTTTAAAAAGGAACATGAAGCCTCATCCTGCCAGTGGATGAGGTTTCATGTATTATCAGAAGCCCGCTGGGGCTCCTGGCCTGCCCACCAGCCTTAAGGTTGGATGGGCAGGGCTTTTAATTACTTTAATTACCCTGTCAATGGCCTCAACAGGCCATTGACAGGTTGGCAGGCGGACAGCTGATTTTGCTGTCTGCCCGCCTTCCTGAAAATTTAAAGGGACCGGGATGATGTCAGGGGTTCCTCCTGATGTCATCCAGTGTCATTTTGCCATTGGCGAGTGGGCCCTGCCCCCAAATCACTGATGGGGAAATCCTGGCCATAGACACATCCCACTATTGCTCTATTTTACAATGAATTCCAAAGACATTATGAGAATTATTATATCTTCTTGACAGTGGGTGAATCGTGAAAGCCCACTCCAGTAAAATGCCAATAACAAGGCAATGCAGAGGAAAATCTGGGTCCTATCTCACCATTTATTTGCCTATAAAACTCAGCAAGAACCAGCAGTAGATCAGCAGCTGCTGGCAGGAAGACAGGTGGATGACTGTTTCATTGACTGGATCCTCCTGGCATTCTTTCTATTGCACATATTTACATTGATGGAATTATGAGTTGGTTTATCTGCGTATTCATTCCTAAGAACAGAAACTGTTCAGTTTGGTTTATATTTAAAAATTGCTGCACTTGTTTCTGCGCCAGAAGGGAATGACAGACTTTCAGCTATATGAGCTATATTCAAAATGTCACAACTTTATTTTGTTAATGAGTGCATGTGATCTTTGAGTGTATGTGTGATATGATTCTTGAATGTGTTTTTCCAAAATGCTTTAAATTAGCTCCTGCAATGTGTGCCCCTCCATGTATTCATCAGTCATGCGTCATGCTGTAAGTGCTCCTCCTGCTAAGGAACAGCAGTAGTGATTGCTGAGCCAACTGGCAAACTGCCTGGATAGAGAAGGCTCACTACCTAGATCTAAGACTAACTTTAATGCATCCGTACCAATGCCAGCATCACTCTAAGATACAGTTGCTGAGAGTTTATTGCTTTCTGAGCTGATGCTTAATGTGGCGGCCCAGAATTGCTGCTAACACTTCTTTTAGTAAACCAAATCTGTGCTTCACCACACTTGCTGGAGGCCATTTATCCAATGGACCAAACATTTGCCTAAGCACAGAACAGCAGGCACCTGCTAAGTCTTTGACTCCCTGACTATTGTCAATAAGCCAAATGATTTGACCTGAGCTGCTGCTTGGAACTACTGTGGAAATATTTGGGAGACATGTCTGTTGTGACGATGGCCTGTGTAACTAGTGTTGACACTGCAGTTACTACTATTGCTGCCCCTGCTTTAAGGTAGCAAACAGTATGAAGAATCCTCCTTCCATTATTGCTTTGTCTAGATTTGGAGCCAAGTACATGCTCAACACTGCCCATATGATGCAATGTCCTCTGATGGAAAACAGAACCTTGAATGCATGAGCTCTGACGCAACTCAAAAGAGGCAGTTTATACACTGGAACTTTACTGTACCTACTGGTCCCACATTATTTAACATCTCTGCTAAATCTACATCATTCTGTGCCATTAAATTAGCAAGTACAGAAGCAATGCCAGATCCTCAATAGGATACAAAAGACCATGTAAACGAGTGCTGTAGAAAAAAAAGTTTGTTCTTGATGAAGTACAAAAAAGAGTGTTTGCGTATTCATAGAATATTATAAGGATAGATCAAAGTTGTAATTGAAAACTAATTATAAAGTAAATTGTACTTTATAGCTGTTTATACTTGTACTTTGCTATACTTCCTCATTGTTTACTAGTTCTGCTAAATCTATGTCTTTGGTGAACTATAATTGATCTTCTAATGCCTCAATGTCATTATTAATTAATGGATGTAAAGGGGCCAATTTTTGTCTCCATCAGTCCCCAAAATGGGTGTAACTGACTGAGAAAGAAGGTGGAAATCTGTTTGCCAAATAAACACCAATTTGGCAATCTGTCAAATTTCCCATGTGGGTATGAAGTGGATGGTGGAAGATCCCATCCAAACCATTAGGGCTTCATAAATATACTTAATTGCTGTCAAACAATATAATGAGGAAATAGATATGATTTGCATCATTTACACCCCCACGCAGGTGACAAATTCAAATAACTATTTTATAAAGGGCCAAAAGCTAATAGCAGGTAGGAATTCACTTTCTTGACTATGGATAATTGTTTTGTTAATAATTATCAGTATCTGTGGACAATGGGGTTGGAGTAATCATCTGTGTGATGGCCTTTTTCCAAGCAACCTACTTTGTGCTGATACAAAAGCAAAATATCACAGATGCTGGAAATCTAGGCCAGAATCTTCGGGTCGGCGTGCGGGGTCGGGGCCCGCTCACTGACACGTAAAATGACGCATGATCCCGACATCACCGCACATCATTCCAATCTTCAGTTCAGCAGGCGCGCAGCGGAGTTGGCTGCACGCCTGCCGAACCGTCAAACTTCTATTAAGGCCATTCAAAATAATTAACGGAGCTGCCTGTCCAACCTTAAGGTAGGTAAGAGCCCAGGCGGCCTTTGCATTTATCATGAAACCTCATCCACGGGTGGGATGAGGCTTCATGAAGGGTTTATAAATTGAATAAAAATTTTTATTGAAGTTCATTGACATGTCCCAGCTCATGTGACACTGTCGCGTGAGGGGACATGTCTTAACAAATTTTTCTTTTCTTTATTTAAATTTTTGATAAGCAAAGTAATCTGCCTGAGGCAGCTCTGTGTCTCAGGGAGATTTATGTGCTCTTTCGTGCGCAGGCCCCGACTCAGCCTCCTCCGCCTGCGCGCACAGGTAGTGTTCAGCGCTTCCGGGTGCATGTCACTCTGAGCGGGCCTTAGTTGGCCCGCCCATGTAATATGGCGGTGTGCAGCCGATTGCGGGAGGTGATCGGCTGCACGCCCGCTGGCGCCAGCTCCCACTCAGCCCCCCCCCCCGACAGGGAGAAAATTCTCTCCCTAAAATATAAAAAAAATCTGTAAATACACAGCATCCGTGGAGAATGGAACAATGACCTGTCATCAGAGCTAGAAAATATTCAATACCTCACAGGATTTAAGCAAGTTCAGACTCGGGGGGTGGTGGGGGTGGGGGGCGGGGGGGGAAGAAGGAGGAAAAGAAGAAAAGGGAAGGTTTGTGAAAGGGTGGAAGGCAAGAGAGATTAAATGACAAGAGGATGATGGTTCAAGGCAAAAGAATATGGTAATGGGACAAACAAAGAAACAAAAGATGAGCCTAGAGGAGGTGGAAATGGTAAAAAGCAGACTCATAATCAACAACAACCGTCAAAAAAAAAATGGTGGCAGAGGTTATAGTCTGAAATTGGTGCATTGTCAATGTTGAATCTGGAAGGCAATAAAGTGCCTATTTGGAAGATGAGGTGCTATTCCTTGAGTTTCTTTGGAACAGTGTAAGACACACAGGCCAGTGAGGTTTAGAGTAGGATGGAGAATTAAAATTATGGTTTCATGCTTGCATACTTATTGGAGGTGTGACACAAAGTGTTACCCAATCTGAGAATGGTCAACCCAACGTATAGGTGACCACATCATCGGCTGCGAATACAATAGTCTATATTGAAAAAAGTACAAGTAAAGTGCTCTTTCACCTGGATGAAGTGTTTGAGATCTTCGGTGATGAAAAGGGAGGGGGTAAAAGTATATGCTTGCATGGGAAGATGTTGTGTGAAGAGGAGGTGGTGCTGAGAGTGATTAACGAGTGGATCAGGGTATCGCAGAGTTAATTGTCCCTTCGGAATGTTGTAAGGGGATGGGAGGAGAAGATGTGTTTGGTGGTGTCATCATGCTGGAGGTGGTGGAAATGGCAGAGGATGATCCGATGAATGCAAAAGCTGGTATTGTGGAAAGTGAGGGAAAAGGGAACCCTATCTTGGTTCTGGGAGGGAGGGGAAAGAGTGGGAATCCCTCACTGATTATTGTCTATAGGCCAAATGATATGAAGCTTATCTAAACTGCTTTTTGGAACTGCTGTGGAAATATTTTGGAGACATACCTGCCGTGTTTATGGGCTGTGTCCCTGGTGACGACACTGCAGTTGCTGCATTCATACTCCTGCTCAAAGGTAGCAAACAGTACAAAGAATACTTCTTACAATTCCAATCTTACATTGTCATGGCTTTAGAGCTAAGTGCTTCCTCAAAATTGTCCAAAATATTGCAATGTCCTCTGTTGGAAAGTAGGATCTCGAACATCTGTATCCTAAAGCAACTCAGATAAGCAGAACTGTGGGAAATGGAAGGATTGGCAAAAGCCCTGTCAATCATGGGGTGAGGTGGTTGGGTGGGGGGGGTGTGTGGCTGTGATGAATCCTCGATTGAGGAATAGAATGATATATTGGAAGCACTAGAATGTAAGTTGCTGTCATCAGAACAGATGTCATGGAGACAGAGAAACTGAGAGAATCAAATAGATTCCTTACAAGTAGCAGGATGTAGAGGTGCTTTCCTCTCCTTCCTTCCTGCTGTCTTAGGCCCCTAATATTCCTGCTGTGTATTTCCAGCATTTTCATACTCAGGAAAATACACGTGTCCATCCGGAAGTCCCTGTCAAATGTAGACATATCTTCTGTCAGCTGCTCAAATATTTGCTTGCCTTCTGCTCCAAAATAATAAACAAGTATCTCCTCCTTATGGATAGGTGCACATCTGGACTGTCCATCGCTGTAGCAAGCAAGTAAGTCTCGGTATACTTGGAGGAAGAGAGCTCACCCTCACATTCTCAATTAAGTACACTGGGCATAATAAACATTTTTTACATTTCACAGAAGACCAATGCTTGAAAAGGCTGTGTTTCAACAAGGAGGCAGCAACAGGTCTGTCGCCTTCTATTAGACAACATTTTCTGGTGTAGTAAATGTCCCTGCAGCCCTGAACATTTTTGCACCAGTTCTTTCTGGGTTGCTAGAAAGAACTTCCATAATGTGTAGTGCTCAACGGTTTGACTGACTTGGTTTTGGTTGTGTTAGTTGGCTCTCTGATCTATGTTAACTCTACATGATTGTTTAAGCCTGTGGATGGAACTAGAGAGTTAAATGACTAAAAGGACAGAAAGTTACAGAAATATCTGGAATCTGGGCTGAGACCATGTGTGTGTGTGTGTAGACAATCCTGTAAATTCTGAGATATTTGTAAGTTTTGTCAATAAACCTGTAGTAAACTAGTCTCATCCCTGCATTGCTCTGAGATAATTCAGGCAGCTAAGACGTACAAAACACGGGTGAATACATAACAAAAGTGATGATGAGGACGGTTGATAAAAGTTTAACATTTCCAGCTTTAGAACCATTTCTTTAATCACTGGGGGATCCTCCCACGTCATGGGGGTGATAGGTTTTGGGGTTTAAGACCTACTTGCTTGCTGCAGCAATGGACAGTCCAGGTGTAGCACCCATCCATAAGCAGGTGATACTTATACCTTGTTTTGGAGCAGGAGGCTAGTGAATATTTGAGCAGCTGACAGAAGCAACGTTTATATTTGATTGGGTAATATTTGCACTTGAAAAATACTTTGGGCCAAAGAAAAGTCTGATGGTTGAATGCTAAGCATTCCACTAGATATGCCAGAGAAATGGTGAACCCATTAAATAATACATGGAAGCGTTGCAGCAATTGGCTTCCACTTGAAGATTTGGCACACCAACCAATGAACTAATTGTGACCAATTAATTGAAAAGACTTCAATTTCACAAATTAAGGAATGCCTCTACATAGAAGATGATGATTTAGTCTTGGAAAAAGCTCCAACCTTGGCAGTCCAAGTTAAATCTGCCATGTTAGATTCAAAGAGATTAGACAGAAATGCACCCTCAGATTCAGGGTTGCTGGTGCAGCTTACCCAGCCAGCTCAAGAACAAGGTTTACGGACAAAGGAACCTCAGCAGTCCCTTCAACATGTGTCCCATCACAGTCAAATATCTTCAAAACCATGCCCACATTGGAGGTGCTCATCAACTCACAATGCCATGTTCGGTTTGAGGGGAAAAGTGTAACTCATGCTTAAAGGGGAACCATTTTGCAAGGATGTGCATTTTGTCAGAGAAGAAGGCTTCATTAGTTCAATACATGGAGGAGTCCCTTCCTGAAAGTAAGGTACGGCCTGTGTATACCATCACGAATGGTAAAACGCCAGGTCATTTTAAGGCATGTTCAGTCAGCTTGGTGATGCTTCTCATTGTGTTGGCATCAAAGTGAGTACCTTCAGCAACAAACTTTGACTTTGGTATTTTTTTTTGCAATTTTCTCACGGTCCTGCAACGGAAACTCTTCAAACTTATGAAGATTCAATTATTCCGGCTTTGGGAAGGCTCACAGTTCAAGTACGCTACAAAAATGTCATCCTTGACTGGTTCACTTTCCATGTAGCTAAAGCATAAGCCTTACGGAAGGAAACTTTTTCGGCAGGCTTGGATTTAAACATGAAGAACCCATCAGAGCACACATTAATGTGATTGATGATACAGGCTATATATGCTGGCATCCTTTCTTATTTACTGGGTTTGGGGAGATTGAGGGGTACCGTCATGGTTCTCGTGTTGACGCATCAATTTCCACCAGTTTCACAAAAGCTGAGACAGTTGCCATTTGCAATCCCTGCCAAAGTGTCACCGGAGCTGAAACAACAGGTGGTATAATTGAGCGAATCGACTTATTGCCTTGGATAACAAATCTAGTCATGGCACTCCGAAAAAATAGCAAACTTGTACTATATGTCAACCTTAAGGCAGTCAACAAAGCTATCATTCAAGACAAGTGTCCACTTCCTACAATCCAAGAGTGTCAGCATAATTTCATGACTCCATAGCCTTCACAAAGCTTGATATGTGACAGAGCTATTTTCAGATACAGATAGAAGAGCAAAGCTGATCTCTTACAGCTCTTGTTACTCATGAAGTAATGTTTCAGTACTGCAGAATGCCCCATGGACTAATTCAGCATCTAGTATATTCCAGAAGATTCAATCTTGTCAGATGTTCAGCGATGCACAATCTACTTGCCAACATCATTATTCACGAAAGGGACAAAGTAGAACACAATCAATGATTTTCAGCAGTGCTCACTCAACTCACACAACACAATTTGATGCTCAGCAAGGACAAATGCATGTTCAAGATGCCTGAGATTGACTTTCCAGGGTACAGAATGACACCAGGTGGAGTGAAGTCTACACACAGAAACATCAAAGCCATCAGGTATTTCTGACAGTGACTAATGTGAAAGAGTTGGCATCATTTCTCAGTGCTACCAACATTCATCACAAATTTGGGTCTAAATACAAAAGGATTTCAGAGCTTCTGCAGAAGCTAATGCACAAAGATGGACCATGGGGCAGCTTTTGAAACATTAACGGCAAAGGAACCCTTGAGCATTTCAGCCTACATGAGGAAATGTATGTCAAAACACAGATGCATCAGGAAATGCAATTGGAGATGTACTCTCACAGTACATAGAAGGGAGCAAACAGCCAATCACACTTATGCATCACACCCATTATCAGAAACTGAATGCAACTACTCTTCTGGAGAGTGAGAATCACTAGCCTGCAGCTACTCTTGTGAACAAAGGCACATGTTTACTCTATGGGAGAAAATTCACTCTTTGCACCGATCACCAAGTGCTGGCTGCATTGTTAGCCACATCAGGATCAGGTCATTAACTTGATTGGCACCCCTTCCACAAACATTCACTCCCTCCACCACCAATGAACAGTAGCAGCAGTGCGTACCATCTACAAGATGCACTGTGGAAACTCACCAAGGCTCCTTAGGCAGAACTTTCCAAACCCACGACCACTACCATCTAGAAGGACAAGGGCAGCAGATAGATGTGAATATCAGCACCGGGAAGTTCCCCTCCAAGCCACTCGCCATGCTGACTTGGAAATATATCACCGTTCCTTCACTGTCGCTGGGTCAAATTCCTGAACACCCCCACCACCCCCTAATAGCACTTTGCGTGTACCTAAACCACAGAGACTGCAGCAGTTCAAGAAGGTAGCTCACCACCGTCTTCTCAAGGGCAATTAGGGATGGACAATAAATGGTGGCCAGCCATTGATGCCCACATCCCTGCAGTAATGTGTATTGCATTTTAAACATGAAAGAAATTGGGTGTTGTTAAGATGAAACAACAATCCCGTCAAGCGGCCTATGGGCCAGCAACAGATTGCTGTATAGAAGAGTACATTAGAAACTACTTGGCTTGTACACTTAGTGAGAAATCAGTTAGACCATGTCCTGCACCTCTACAATCTACCCCATGGCGAATGAAATCATAGCAGCAACTCCAAGTAGATATTTGTGGAGAAGTGCAAACAGCCCCTAAGAATCATCATTTCTTGCTTTGTGTTAATAATCTATATAACATAAGGCAGGAAATCGCGACAATAAATTCCATAACCATCACTTAGGTCATTGATATTCTGGACAAATATTTTACAAAATTGCTTTGCTGGAGACGAGCACAACGGACAATGGAGTCCATCTTGTTTTCTGTCAATTCACAAAGTTCCTAGCAATTTATGAATTCATCACAATGGGTAGAATTTTCCCATTGGTGTGCGGGAGTGGGACCTGCATGTATGTGTGTAAAATGCCACGTGGTGATGTTGGACAACCGTCCCAATGTCACCACACGCCATTGCGATATTTCAGATATAAAAACAAAAAAACTGCGGATGCTGGAAATCCAAAACAAAAACAGAATTACCTGGAAAAACTCAGCAGGTCTGGCAGCATCGGCGGAGAAGAAAAGAGTTGACGTTTCGAGTCCTCATGACCCTTCGACAGAACTTGAGTTCGAGTCCAAGAAAAAGTTGAAATATAAGCTGGTTTAAGGTGTGTGTGTGGGGGGCGGAGAGATAGAGAGACAGAGAGGTGGAGGGGTGGGGTGGTGTGGTTGTAGGGACAAACAAGCAGTGATAGAAGCAGATCATCGAAAGATGTCAGCGACAATAGTACAATAGAACACATAGGTGTTAAAGTTAAAGTTGGTGATATTATCTAAACGAATGTGCTAATTAAGAATGGATGGTAGGGCACTCAAGGTATAGCTCTAGTGGGGTTTTTTATTTTTTTTTTATATAATGGAAATAGGTGGGAAAAGGAAAATCTTTATAATTTATTGGAAAAAAAAGGAAGGGGGAAACAGAAAGGGGATGGGGATGGGGGAGGGAGCTCACGACCTAAAGTTGTTGAATTCAATATTCAGTCCGGAAGGCTGTAAAGTCCCTAGACGGAAGATGAGGTGTTGTTCCTCCAGTTTGCGTTGGGCTTCACTAGAACAATGCAGCAAGCCAAGGACAGACATGTGGGCAAGAGAGCAGGGTGGAGTGTTAAAATGGCAAGCGACAGGGAGGTTTGGGTCATTCTTGCGGACAGACCGCAGGTGTTCTGCAAAGCGGTCGCCCAGTTTACGTTTGGTCTCTCCAATGCAGAGGAGACCACATTGGGAGCAACGAATGCAGTAGACTAAGTTGGGGGAAATGCAAGTGAAATGCTGCTTCACTTGAAAGGAGTGTTTGGGTCCTTGGACGGTGAGGAGAGAGGAAGTGAAGGGGCAGGTGTTGCATCTTTTGCCTGGGCATGGGGTGGTGCCATAGGAGGGGGTTGAGGAGTAGGGGGTGATGGAGGAGTGGACCAGGGTGTCACGGAGGGAGTGATCCCTATGGAATGCCGATAAGGGGGGTGAAGGGAAGTTGTGTTTGGTGGTGGCATCATGCTGGATTGGAAGAAATGGCGGAGGATGATCCTTTGAATGCGGAGGCTGGTGGCGTGATAAGTGAGGACAAGGGGGACCCTATCATGTTTCTGGGAGGGAGGAGAAGGCGTGAGGGCGGATGCGCGGGACATGGGCCGGACACGGTTGAGGGCCCTGTCAACGACCGTGGGTGGAAAACCTCGGTTAAGGAAGAAGGAGGACATGTCAGAGGAACTGTTTTTGAATGTAGCATCATCGGAACAGATGCGACGGAGGCGAAGGAACTGAGAGAATGGGATGGAGTCCTTACAAGAAGCGGGGTGTGAGGAGCTGTAGTCGAGATAGCTGTGGGAGTCGGTGGGTTTGTAATGGATATTGGTGGACAGTCTATCACCAGAGATTGAGACAGAGAGGTCAAGGAAGGGAAGGGAAGTGTCAGAGATGGACTACGTGAAAATGATGGAGGGGTGGAGATTGGAAGCAAAATTAATAAATTTTTCCAAGTCCCGACGAGAGCATGAAGCGGCACCGAAGTAATCATCGATGTACCGGAGAAAGAGTTGTGGAAGGGGGCCGGAGTAGGACTGCAACAAGGAATGTTCCACATACCCCATAACGAGACAGGCATAGCTGGGGCCCATGTGGGGACCCATAGCCACACCTTTTATTTATCTCCTCTCCTTCAACTCCTCTCACTTCCTCCAAAAGGGCTGTGGTGGAGGGGGGCATCGGTCTTCTCAAGATGCACTTCCAATGCCCGGGCCGCTCAGGGGGCGCACTCCAGTACCCCCCAGATCATGTGTCGGTGATAGTTGTTGCATGCTGCACTCTCCACAATCTTGCGCTGGAAAGGGGGGATGCAGTTGACAATGAAGGCGTCAACACGGTGGCTGCAGCTGCACACGGTGAGTCCAGCAGTGAGTCCGAAGATGAGCATGTGCAGGGAAATGCTGAGGGGGTAGAGGCTGACCCGGGCATACTCCAGGGAGGCAGGGACACCTGGGAGGCTTTAATCCAATGAACCTTCTGCTAGCACACCACATATGGACCTCCAGGACAAGCCTGAGCTGTAGGCTCGATACTCAACACCTAAGTGCAAAATCTGCCAGGGTAGGAACAGGTAACTAAGGGCCTTGTTAATAAAGCTGAATTTCCAACAAGCACTCATTACATTTTTGGAAACCATCCACACGCAGAAGAAAAGAGACACCCTCAGTCATGGTGACATATCTGAATTTAATATGTCAAGCAAACAAACTTATGCAAAAAAAAGTGACAATTGTGTTACAAATCAGAACAAATCATAAGGACCTCATCTCGGGCCAACAAAAACTACCAGTGAAAAACCCGTGGTGTGCCTAAGGTGCCTAATGTTTTTGTTTCCGGGTGCCGTGTCTTGGCGCCACCCCTTGCCTTAAAATGGCATCCGAGACAGCCTGCTGACTCTGCTGTCCTGGTGGCCTCGATGACCTTGGTAGTCGTCCTCTGGCACGTGGAGCCTGTGCTAGACCCACCTGGGATGGAGATGCCAGTTCCACAGCTGCCATCTTCCCAGTCATCGCAGCCTCACCGGATGCTACGGGTCACTGAGATAGAGGTGGAGGAGCTTCTGCCCTCATTCGGAGTGCCCTGAGGGGTGCCCGCAGAGACAACAGGCGGCTGCTGCGCCGACGTGGGGTCGCTTTGGATTTCTCTGCTCACCATGGATGGATGGTCACCGAGCTGGGAACCTTGATGCCCAGACTATCTCCCACACTGGCAATGACCATCTGAGGTCAATGCTGATGTGAGGGCTTGCTGATCCAAGCACATCCTCAGGAAGCCCTGACTGGTCTCCTAGAGGAGCCTCTCCATGAGATTCGCCACTCTGTCCATGTAGGACAAATGGCATTCGGACATGAGGCTCTTTGCTTCGGCGATCGTCCACGTAGGCTCCCCCACCGTGGAAACCAACCCAAGCATAACCTCATGTATCTCCCCCAGATGCTCCCTCACACCCGGCCGCATTTCCTGCGCTTACTGCGTCGTGGACAACTCCAGAGGCATATCATCAGGCACCAACTGAGCATGTGCCTGATCCCCTGAAGTCCTCCGACTGTGCCATGGGCACTCTGTCTCTGCCAGCTCCTCCAGTGACTGTGAAGTGCCCTTACCGCTGTGCCCCAGGACACTAGCCGATTGTTCTAATTCCCACCGAAGTGCTAGTATTTATGTTGGTGCCTGCCTCACAGACACTGGTGAGACTTTAGGCCTCTCAGGTGTGAGAGGAGGCCTCTACTGCTCCTGCCCCCGGCCCTGCTCCAATGATTCTGAAAGGAAGAACAAGAACATTGGATCAGTCAACATGCATCCCGGTTGCCTGAATCATTATGCACTCATCCTTCAAAAACCAATGGTCAAGCCATGTTGCAAAACTAAATCAATGAACATTCAGCACTGCCATGGCTGTTGAGAGAACAATGCTGACCTCACTGTTGGGCATAAATATCTGGTCGTGGCTCTCCAGCCTCCCCGACAGCAGTGGACCTGGGTGCATGGTGCCTCTCTAAATCCAAGGCCTCTTGCTTGAAGCGGCTAAGAATGGTGATCTGTGCCTGGCCACCACCAGCCCTCGCACCCTTTGCTGCGTTATGAGCATTCTTCTCCTGAAAATGAAAGGCGAGCATTGATTAGTGCAAATTGCACATGGACTCTATTCGTGCATGGCCCACCCCTGTCAGAGTGGGACATTACAGGGCTCCGGTGCCTCTTTACCCCGCTGCTGCCAAACACTCACACAAAGATGCTAAGCCTGTTACCCCCCCACCCTCCCCACCAACCTCACCCCCCAACCCCCCCCCCACCCCCAAACTTGGACACAAGCTGCATACATCACATTAGGCATCAGACGATATATCCTTCTGTAGCAAGGGGGCGCAAGCACATGGAGTGGAGAGGGCAGCAGATGGTTTGTTGCCACGCCACCTTGAATCTCCCCTCCCAGCATGTCATCACCCTGACTTGGACATGTCCTGGAGTTTCAGCACTGCGCCTAGGTGCAGCTCCTCCAGGTTGTCCCCAAACCAGTCATGTGGGACTCAGTGTAACACATGCAGCAGGGCCAAAGCACATCACTTCATCACCCTCTCAGGCTGACCTCAGCATGGGCAATATCTGCTGGCCCACCCAGCAAAGCACAAATGCCGTCAATGATTCAGAACAGTCACTACACTCAGACTTGGGGGAAGGGGATTCAGCAGGGAGTAAGCCGACCTGCTGGGTTAAATGGCCAATGCCAACATTGTCCTCACCCTGCCAGAGCGCAACAAGCCGTTGAAGCGCTTGTGACACTGGATCCAGGTGCGCCGCACCACATCACAGGAGCTCACCACCTTCGCCACCTCCTCCCAGGCACGTTTCATCATTAGGGGGGGCCTCCTCCTCCCATCCTGGGGAACCAGCACCTCCTGCCATGATGCCACTTCCCTGAGGAGGGCAGCAAGGCAGTCATCCAAAAAAACAAGGAGCACACTAGCCCCCCCTCCCTACCCTCCATCCTGGCCTGCCCCAATGGCCTACCCTCTGGACTTGCATGAGCTTCATTGCCCCTCTGCACAGCCCTTCGCCCAGCCATTGAGAGCAGCCTTTCCGAGGCTGTTACAACCTCCCTTTAAGCAGGCCGCTGGGTTGCCATTGGACCCGGTGGCCTGAGCGCCTCTGCCGCCGCTCGCCCACTCCCGCTGTCCACGGGAGTCGTGATGTACACTGGGCAGGCCTTAATTGGCCCACCAGCGCAAAATGGCCGCACAGACCCGATCGTGAGTGGCAATCGGGTCTGCGCCTGCTCCCACTGCCCCCCCCCCGCCCCCGTCAACCAGAAAATTCAGCCCCATCTGACAATGCACTACAACCTGAAATCAAATGGTGGCGATGAACGATTCAGTGGGATAATGAAGGACTATATAACTGTATACATCATTAGTTAGGCCACAACTTGAGTATTATGTGCAGTTCTGGTCACCTCATTACAGAAAGGGTGTAATTGCACTAGAGAGGGCACGGGAGGTTTACGAGGAAGTTGCAGGACTGGACAAATGCAGCAGGGGTGGAAAGATTGGATAGGCTGGGGTTGCTTTCCTTAGAATAGAAGGGAGATTTGATTCAGATAGAAACATTGTGAAGGGCCTGGAAAGAGTGGATGGGAAGGGCCTATTTACCTCAGCAGAGATGTCAGTGACTAGGGGCCGTAAATTTAAAGTGCTTGGCAGAAAGATTAGAGGGGAGATGGGGATTTTTTTTTAATCCAGAGGGTAAGTAGGGATCTGGAAATCTGGAACTCTTTATCTTAAAGGTCAGTTAAAGGCAGAAAACAACAACACATTTAAAAGGTGTCTGGATATACAGCTGAAGTACTGTAACCTGCAGAACTACGGAGCAAATGCTGGGAATTGGGATTAGACTGGGTGGCTTGTTTTTTAGACGGCGCAGACTAGATCCTGATTTATTTATAAGTATAGTAAATAAAGCTGTTGTGGATTTAAAACTTTTTTCATCTCTGCACTGCTCTCAGATAATTCAGACATCTAAGTTAGACAGCAAACCGGCAAATACATAAAATGTTACAATCTGCGATCCATGCAAATATCAACTTAATTACTGTAGTAATTGTAACTGAAAAAATGCCTTTTTTTTACTCTTCCCATGGACACCTGGAACATCTGAAGAGGGACCTTCATTTCATTCACATTACAGGGTTTCTCAAAAGAGCTATGCACTCCTGGCCACAATAGTGTATTTTTCATGAATCACAAGGCATTCAACTCACATCAATTAACTTTTAGTCCATGACCATTAGCACAGAGTCAAGCAGGCACTCCCCACTTTTCTAACAGCTGCCATTATCTAGTCTTCCATTGTTTGAACCAGGACAAGCATAGGGAACGACTTCTTACAGGACATGGCTTTCCACGATAGACCTAGCTTACGACACCTGTGTTATATTCACAAAGATCTGTTAAATACAGCTTTACTGAAGACTATGATTCTACAGGGTTTTAAACTAATAGACAGAAAACCACACCACTAACCACAAATCAGGAGAAATTGGTAAAAAAAAAATGAAATCTACCATCTGGTACTCATTTCCCTCACTGCCTCCTCTGTAGAAGTGCTTTTACTGTTCCTACATCCATGTAGAAAGCATCCTTTCTTCAAAGCCAATTCTGCAATGCATTGCTTCATCAACTGGTATAAATCCATCCCTGATACTGACTTCCGTTCCTGTGAATCTGACATGAGTAGATGTCATTAGTAGGGTGTGTTCAGCAAAGCCCAGGTGCTACTGCATTAGCTTTCCTGTACTGTCATAGCAAGCTGAGGTCAGATGTCATGAAATTCCTTTTTCAAACACCCCCACCTTCTTTGAAATAATTTCAGACATATTTTATACCTGTGTCCATACAAGACACAGTATGTTTACTGCTGAAACAATCAGCAAAAACCTAAACTTAGCAGATTGAATAGTGTGTTTATCATGCAAAAGATTTGCATTTACAGTCCCCTTTTTGCATTTTTCACATCTTTCATGTGTTTTGGTTTCTATATTTGAATTGGTATTATCGATATTCCAGGTCCAACCTTAACCACATAACACCAATGCGACAGGCAGTTTTAACAAAACCTATAGCTGACCAGTTGAACTGAACTTCTTTTTCAGTTAATAGTTCCTTTTAAGTTACAAATCAAGCTCCTTACACATACACTTGCCATTTTGGGTGACAACTAGTCAGAACATGGGCAGTCCTATTGGTGACACATCCACAGGACTCAAAAAATGTAATCCTAAATTATACCTGTAAGGTCGGGAGTAACAGATGTCTCCATCTGGATCCCACAAAAAGTAATTTCAGGAGCTGCTACTCCATGATGGCAAACCCCCTTTCCTGGTTTTAAGCTGCTACCAGACAAGTGGCTTCTGAGTCTCCTGATATCATTTTGGCTTAATCCACTGAGTGGCATTGGGAGGCCCCCTTGAGGAGAGCAATTCACAAATTGTATATGTATGATGCACAGTCGTCTGGCCTACATGCTCCTGACACAAGCTGGCATTCAGAGTACTCAACTGGATGACTTTCCGAAAGTTAAAATTTACCCCAGTAAATCCTGTGACTCATCGTGAACAAAACCATATTGCTGCCAATAAAATACAATTTCATTTCTAGGGCACCTTCAAATTTTATATTCAGAAATCAGCATCAAGTCACAATTTAACAAACAGTCATCATAGCAATCATCAAGTCAAGCACAAGACTAGAAATCACTAACCATGAACATCAAAAATTGGCAGTCAGAATCAGCTACCAACTATTTAAAGGTAAACTAACCAAATTGGTCAAAATAGTTTATTTGAAAACCCTTTTGGCTTACCACATTTTCTGCTGAGCTGCTAAAGCAAGTTACACAGATGAAAATATGTTTTCTGATTTAATAAAAACATGTATTTACATATGATTAAATGCCCTTTGGAAATTGTCTTTGAGTACTTATTAATGTTTTCTATCAGAGACCTGTTTGCGTTTGAGAAGCCTGCTGCCATAACTGGGCTCTGTGCTGTATAATAAGCCCATTTTCTGAGAGTTATATCCCATCTTTTCAGGGCTAGTCAATCTCCTGTGGCAATGTAAACAGAGTGTCAAGACCATGGACTATCTTCAGGTCAGGAGTGAATAGGAGGACTGTTGAATAAGTGAAGAAGTGTGGGAGAAGGGGAGGAGAAAAGGGAAGGAAGGGAGATGGAGAAGGGGGCAAGGAGAGGGAAGTGGAATGGGAGAAAGGAACAAGGTTTAGGAGAAGGGGAAAGGGGAAGCAAGAGAGAAGCAGAGGAGGGGAGATAAGTAGGGAAGGAGGAAGCAAAGAAAGTTAGAAGAAGAGAAAAAGATGAATGAGGAATTTTAACAGCTGGAAGGGCTGTAGCAGCCAAGGGGCAGCTGCAGGGACACATATTGAGACAACAGTGAAAAGACAGACAGTTATACAAACCTGTTTTGAAGTTCCTCTGCCATTAGCACGTAAAAATGGACTAAGTTTGACTAGAAATTAATGTGAAAGCAAAATACTGCAAATGCTGGAAATCTGAAATAAAAACATAAAATGCTGGAAATACGCAGTAGATCTGCAGCATCCTCTGTTTGAGGTACCCTGGGTTGAAACAATCTGTATGGGTGAGTTATGGCACTAGGTTGGTAACACAAGGAGAACCTGGTTGCAGGTGGAGCCGTTGGACCAGGAAATTAAGTCACTGTTGGGCATAAGAGATAACTGTTTGAAACAATGGGCCCTATTTTCTAGAGAATACCAAAGATGGAATTCTACATTCAGTGGGAGGTTCTGGAGCTGATTACCGAGTTCGTTACTGACACAGTGAGTTGCAGACTAAGCAAAACTGTGAGTCCAGTTAGTAGGAGAAAGATAGCAGGAGACCATGCTTCACGAGAAGCATGGGGAGTTTGGAAATCACCAACTGGGGAATATTATGGCAAAATTAAAAACAAAATTCCAAATTTTCAGGCTCATGAAAGAAATAAAATATGAAAAACAATCAAAATACAATCTTGCTTTTTTTTTTTAATCAAGAAATCTACCACAGATAACTGTGAGAGGGTGGAATTGCTGGAAAGCCACCTAATGTCTAGAACATAGAACCACAGGCAATTGTACAGTGTAACAAAAAGGTTACAATCTAAATGCAAAAGAAAAATCATCTTTGGAGAGACATTTACAGACATCACAGGAAATTCCAAATGAAGTAGAGAATTGGACAAACTTTACATTAAAAAGTCCTGAAGGCATGTTGGCAAGAGCTAGGCCATTTCAATTTGAGAATATATTTATTAATCTCCTTTACTATTGTAGCACTCTTACCTGTCTCTAAGAGCAGAATGTTACATCCCGCGAATGGGCACACAGCCAACCCAATCGGGCACCAAATTGCGCGAGATGACCTCGGGTGAGCATCCCAATGTCATCACGCAAGCGCATGATATTTCACTTGGCGGGCGCGGTTCCGCTTTTGCGCATGCCTGCCAACAATTAAGTGGGCAATTAAGCCCATTCACGGCACAACTGTCTGCAATTTCTCATTGCCCGTCCAACCTTACAGTTGGCAGAAAGATGAATCAGCCAGGTGGCCTTTACATTTCTCATCAAACCTCATCCAAGGGCGGGATGAAATCTCCGTTAGGAAATAAAATAAAAATAAATATCTGTGGACAGCATTTTTTGAGTTATGCCTCCAGGTGCTTGATTGTGATGCGTGGTCATTTTTTTTGCAGCTCTTTACAACGTTATTTCATTATTTGCAGGTTTGCAGCCCCCTGAGCCTCCTGTCTGCCTTCAGGGAGCTCTCTCGCAGCGCTCACCCGTGCCCGCGGTGATGTTGTGGCCCGCCCTCTTCCTGCCCCAACCTGGGCAGTGCTTAGCTTTTCAGCACATGTTTCATGCTGGCTGGCCATTAATTGGCCAGCCAGTGTGAAATCGCGGTCGGGGGCTGATTGCAGTCGGGAGGCCATTTCCTGGCCACTCCCAGGCTCGCCAATCGTGCGTGCCCAACGACCTAAAAATTCAGGTCTAAGTCTTTTCATTGCTGTTTTTCTATCTCTCCTTTTCTGTTTGTGTCTCTGTCTTTTAGTTCTCTGCCCCTTATCTTTCCTTAATCGTATTTTTCTGACTTTTTCTCAGCCTTCTTCTGCCCCCTTCACCCTGTCTTCCTCTCCTATACTTTCCTTTCAGAGTTGGAGGTGCTGAGTGATATGTTGTGGTGTGGTGGGGAAAGAGGCAGCCAACTTCTGAACTTGTGGTGAGTGGGCTCCTTGGATGGTGAGGGACATAGCGATTATGATGAAACAAAACAGGAGGGTGTATGATGCATGTCAAGTGAGTTAATCAATTGAGGAGCAGATCAAATACAATAGGTTGAGAGGGGAGGTGAACAGGAAAATATGATTGGTAAACAAAGAATAAGAGAATAGAATAACAGTCAACACAAAAAAACAAGTTAGAATGAGGAACAAAACTGATTATCTTTCTCTCTATGTGTTTCCCTCTCCGTTTCTCTATCTCACTCTGTCTCTCAAATGTTTTGAAATTAGAATTTGAGCACGTGATTTGAGTTGATCTAGTTCTAAGCATCAACAAAACTCTACTGACAATCATTAGTTTGCTTTGAAATTCATTGGGGGTAATTTGGACTTTGTGCAATAGTGTAAACTGGGTGATAACAAATTGGCAGCCCATGTTACATCCTCCTGATTGACTTTGATGGCACCTCTCCCTCTCAACCTATTGTATTTGATGGTAGTCAAAGCCAAGACAGATGTAGATTCATTAGCAAAATTACCCCCCAACTGTTTTGAAGTTTGAAGTAATAACAAAAGAAGAAAGCACAAATTCTCCCTTTCTTTCTTACTTACCTCAGTGCCTCTCTTTCACCTACTCTTTCACATTCCTTTCTTTTTCTCACTTTCCAACTCCAGTGTCTCTGTTTGTTCTGAAATACAGCTCAAAAAGTCATGGCTGCAGACAAAAATCTCATGTCAAAGGCCAAGCTTTTAGGAGAAATGAAGACCTTCAAGCAAAAACTTTAATGAAGGTATTTAATGTCAGCTAACTCCAGGCTTTTCTGACTAACACCATAAGCTATCATCAATAGATGCTTCTACTCTGCTTGAAAAGAAGATGTGCCCTTCTTAAGTCAATGCTTTATGGTTACCAATAGAGACTATGGGCTTCAGGGTTTCAGCCTTAACAACTAGATACTTAGAAACACCTAAAAAAAACAAAAATAAAAGCTCTGTATGTTGCTGTTGCTATGATTAACAAAGCATTAAAGAAATAGTGGGAAAACTGAGCTATTGAAATACGTCATTTTTGGGAATCTGATTTGGCAATAAAAAAAAGCAATTTGCAATTATGATACTTATGCATTTCTCAAGCAACTAATGAACCACTTAACTGGTACACACGTTCATCAATTTAACTATGGAATACACAATTATTTTAGGAAATGTTTCTAGCGTAGCAGAGAATATCTAATTTTAGCAATTGCATGTTGCAAGTCCCTATGGGGACTTTGCTACCATGAGGAAGTTAATGATGGGCCAATATGGTCCTGAAATATGTAGAAGCTAATTCTGATGGAATGAAAGAAGGACAGAAGAAAGGGAAGAGATCCAGAGACAATTGATTATTTTTCAAGTGGAAAATGTGGCAAACAATTTGCGTGCAGCAGAGTCCCTCAAGCAGAAATATGTTCATGCCCAGATAATCTGTTTTGTGATATTAGTTGAGGTAAAAAAATATTGGCACAACGTTGCTGGGAATGACTTCTCCTTTAAAATATTGCAAGGTGATCTCTTAGGTCCACCTAAGAGGGCGGACAGACCCTCTGTTTCATCTGAAAGGTGTCCTCGGTACTCCACTGAAGTGTTAGTAGCCCACAAGGGTCAAAATTGATAATGGGCACAGAGATCATGATGCACGTTTAATGCACAGCCATCCCTTCCGATGCAGACAGCACACAAACGTTGTGCTGCCTGCTAATTTAAATGATAGGAGGATGCAGCTCAGCGCCAAGTGCTGCTCATTGGCTGGAGGCACCAGTAGAGGGGTCAATGTTTGTGTGAAGCTAGCACCACTTAAGGTAGCCTGCACATCTTAAAGGTGAGGTGCATTTTGGCTGGGCAGTTGTGGGAAATGGCTGGGGAAGAGATTCTGACCTGTAAGAAGATGCAGTAATGGTGTAATTGAGCAGAGAGAGTTTCCAAAAGGCTCACAGATGCAGTATTAGAGGCTTTGGTTTTGGAGGTGGACAGGAGAGGAGATGCCCTCCATCCGCATCTATCCATACATGTCTCAACACATTCATGCCTTTGTTATCTCTAGACTTGACTATTCCAACGTACTCCTGGCTGGCTTCCCACATTCTACCATCTGTAAACTTGAGGTCATCCAAAGCTCTGCTGCCTGGCTGCTTACTCAGGTCATACCCTATTTATCCATCACCCTGTGCTCACTGATCTACATTGACTCCCATCAAGCAAATCCTCAATTCTAAAATTCTCATCCTTGTTTTCAAATCCCTCCATGGCTTTGCCCTTCCTTACCTCTGCAATCTTCTCCAGTTACACAGCCCTCCAAGGTATCTGTGCTCATCTAATTCTGGCCTCTTGAGCATCCCCGATTTTAATTGCTCTACCATTATGACCATGCCATCAGCTGCCTAGGCCACAAGCTCTGGAATTCCCACCCTAAACCTGTGCACATTTCTACCTCTCTTTCCACCTTTAAGACATTCTTTAAAACCTACTTTTTCACCAAGCTATCAGAACATATGAATTAGGAGCAGGAGTAGGGCACTAGGTGCCCCAAGCCTGCTCTGGCATGCAATAAGATCATGGCTGATCTTATTGTAACCTCAACCCCACATTCCCACTTGCCCTCAATAACCTTTCATCCCTTACTTATCAAGAATCTATCTATATCTGCCTTAAAAATATTCAAAGACTCTGATTCCAGCACCTTTTGAGGAAAAGAGATCCAAAGACTTTTGGCCATCTGCCTTAATTCCTTAATATTGCCTTATGTGACTCAGTATCAAATTTTGCTTTATAAAACTGCTGTAAGGGATCTTGGGACATTTAATTATGTTAAATGCAAGTTGTCATTGTTCAGTGAGGTGGTGGTAAGGTACACCTGGGCGTCGTTAGCATACAAATCAAAACTCACGCTGTGTTTTCAGATGATAGCTCTGAGGGGCAGCATTTAAGGGAGAAATAGGATGGAAGGCAAGGTTAGACCCTTGAAGGACAGCAGAGATAGCAAAGTAGGGGCAGGAAGAGAAGCCATTTTGGGTGATTCTCTGGCTATGACTGAATAGATAAGAATGCAGCCATGTGGGTGCAATCCCACCCAGTTGGAAGATGGTTAAGTGGCATTGGAGCAGAAATTTGTGACATTCTTAATGACATCATCCACAAATTGCATCAACAGAAAAAGATGGTCCGACATCTGTTTCTCCAGATAGTCTTACCATGAATGCTTGACTGAGCACCAAGACTGACTGAATGACCTCTTTATCAGGTTATACTAACTTATGCCTTCTTTGAACTGTTTCTGTCAATGTCTGTTTCAATAGAGCAAGTTTTTCACTTTCACTGTGCATAATTGAGGTGACAACTCCTTTACACAGGTCCCACGTTGCCAAGTGGGTTGACTTTTGTCAAATGCAGTGAACGTTTGTACTCTGACTGGCTCTCCAACTCTTAGCTCTGGCAATGATTTGGCAGCTTTTCAAAGTGAAATTTGGCTTTTACTCATTTCACTTTGATCCCCTAACTCACACCTGTTACTATTTGTGGCTTCGGTAGTTTTTTGGTTATTGGAAGAGTAGCTTGGGTGCGGCCTGACATTAGTAGCTGAACTGAATATTTTGTGCCTTCAGTAGGTGTGTTTATCCACTCTAAGATTTCCCTGCATAAATCTGTGCTCGATATAGTTGATTTTTTTGATGATCCCTTTGGCAATTCTCACTGCTGCCTCAGCCTTTCCATTTGACTGGGGATGCTGTAGAGATGATGTGTAGTGCTGAATTTCCCAATCATTCATGAAGTTCCTGAATTCTTCACTCATGAACTTAGGACCAACATTGTAACTCATCACAATGTCAAGAATGCCATGATAACTGAAATGTGCTTTCAGGCATTCTATAATCTCACTAGTAGTCATAACTACCAGGTGGTTTAGCTCTAAGAAGTCTGAATTGTGAATTCTGTTCCTGTGAGAGTGAAGAGCTCTACTCCAAGCTGCATCTATAGTCTGTCTGGGATGCCATGAGTCATAAGCAGTTCTTTAGCTTGCTTAGTTTGATGGTCATTACAAGCACTGCAGTGGCTGATGTAATCCTTTGTCTCATTACTCCTGTTTGGCCAATACAGCACTTCTCTTGCCTTTCTCAGAATAGATTAAGTTCCTTGATGGCTTGCATGGATGCACTTCAGCATTTCTTTTCTCATCTCTTTAGGGATACTAATCCGAGTCCCTTTGCCCAAGGTGTTATCTTGTACAATCACTTCATCTCTGAATTCTCAGTACTCTCTTACTGCAGTGGGTGTGTCTTTGATGGTTTCAGGCCATCCTTTCATCGGTGCTTCCTGTAGCACTTTAAGAGTTGCACTTCGTTGTGAAATTTGTGTGATCTGTGAACAGCACTTGTTTGTCAATGGCATGGTGTCAATGCAAATGTTTTCTGGTACTTGAAGGGTTACCAATTCAGCTTTTGACTTGTTTAACTGAGATGATAGGATTTTACTTATTGTTCACCATCTGGAACAGAAGATCTTCTTTCTTCCTATTACATTGGACTCTCAGCTTAGTTAGGGTGAGCCTCAATCCATCATAGAGCCTCAACTTTATATTTGATGGCTATACATTCATGTCAATATCTTGGGCAACTTCACACATGTCTGTGAAGCTCATGGTGCTGCACACAGTCTGTGTCAACCTGACACTTCACACTACTCTCCAACTGAAGTCATCATTCCAAAAGTCTCAAACTATGTTTTACCTCGAGACTTGATGCTGCCAACTTGTTCTAAGCTGTACAATGATTCGTCAGAATCATTGTCCAACATCTCTCCAGCAACTATCTTTTTGGCTTGCTTTTCTTCTTTCTAGCAAATCACTTGCATGCAAAGTGGTTCAGCTTTTTGCAGTTGGAGCAGTGCTTTTTCCATATGTTGGACACGCTTCCTTTTCTTCCATGTGGTGTCCTCCATTGTATTGATATCCAATACTCTGGCTTTGATGTTTTCACTGGCCCTTCTGAAAGTTTTACCTCCTTTTCATCATTGACTATGCTTGAAAGACTTGAGCTGCCTCTCAGCATACTGCATAAACTCCTTGGTTCTCCTATTAATACTCCTCAACTGTTGATTAGCCACCTCAGAGCTTCTGCAAATGTCAATAGCCTTCTTGAGAGTGAGGATGTGCAGCACGCAGCCGATCACAACAAATCTTGATACATGCTCTGCCGGGTACTTCTGGCCTCTCATATCTCCTCTTGATGAAGGCAGACGTAGACAATGAAATTCATAATTGCCTCCATTGTGCCAGCTGAGCCTTCAGCCGACTGAGGAGAAGGGAATTTGAGGACCAGAATCTCAAAGCTGAGACTAAAGTCATGACTTACTGAGCAGCAGTGATTCCCATGCTCCTATGCTTTGGAGACTTGGACTACCTGCAGCAGGCACCTCAAAGCACTGGAGAAGTACCATCAGTCATGCCTTCATAAGATCATCCAGGTCTGGTGGCAAGAATAGTGGTCCAACAGCAGCATCGTCTCCCAAGCCAACATGTCCAGCATTGAGGTACTAATCACTCACTAAAGCAACTGCACTCCCCGGTACTCAAGCACAACAGGAGGCTCCAAGGAGGCCAACAGAAATGTTTCATTATGTCCTCAAAGCATCCCTGAAAAAGTCAAACATGGGTGTCCTGGCTTGAGATTTACCAAATTGGAGAAGATTTATTCAGGATGGTACCAAACACATTGAGAAGCTTCATCAGGAACATAAAGAACATATAGTTGAGGCATCAAAGAGACCTCACAAATCTTCAAACACTTCACCTGCCCAATCTTTCAAGAACCACCTGCCCTGCATGTGGCATAGTCTGCATAGCATTGAACTTAGCAGCCATCTCTGAACCCAGAGAACTGGATTGGAAGCAAGTCATCCTTGATCCCAAGGGACTGCCTAAGATTGAAGTGATGTCTCAGCTCCTCCAGTGCTGTCCAGGCAATGGAAGCTTTTCATGAACATCCCGATGCTCTACTCGATCACATTTTCTGTGGCAGCGTGGGTCTTGTTATATGCTTGCTGCCTACGTTTATGTGGGTTGTGCACTGGAGTAATGAGCCATGTGATCAGCAATTGGCCTTGTCACCCATTTTTCACCCATTTGTCACCCTCAGGTTCATTATTGAGTCTCAAATACAGAGGGTACAATGTCAACATCGTGCTTGCTGCCAGGATGCCGAGCATTGACCTGCATGATATGTTGAGTTTGGTCACATGGAAGTTGATGGACTGGAATTCCTTTCAGTTGTGGTACATCTCAGAATTTACATTTAGCACCGCCAAACTGATATGTGAATAGTCAATGGCACCCTATAAAATGGAAAATGCTGCAAACCATGTGAAGTTATGTGCTCATCACGCCTACCTCTCCCTGGCAAGAAAAATGAAAATTTTCAAGCTCTCTTTAAGTACAGAGTCTTAGTGATCTTCATCATACAACAGTGAATGGCAAACTGGAAGACATCACAAAAGGCACCTGCTACAGCCTGAAAAAAGCCAAACCCATAAAAGTTCATGACAACAGTTGTTTTCACAGACTCTAATGCCACTCTCTCCCTGCTGTCATCCTGGCTGTAATGAGCACCTCCTTAGTGATACTGAAACATCCTTGTCGAGGATGAAATGTGAGAATTGCTCTTTGAAGATCTTGATTAGATATGGCCACCCTCTGGAGCCCTTCTCCCAATCCTCATCCTTCCTCTTCAAACGGCTTGTCCTCCACTATGTTACTTTTGTTCATTCCCACAACCATCCTGCAGGTCAAGGGGGATAGAAAGGTCTGAGCAGAATCCTTGAAGTCAGGACCAAGTCCTTCAGCATTTGTCTCACAACTCCATGTAGTCTTGAGTACATTTAAACAATGTACAAATTACGAATCACTTCTACAAACTCAGCAAAAGCCTGTAGAAGTTAATCAGCAGTCAACCTGAAAGTATTTGAAGATCCATTTAAAAAGCGTTGGTGGGGATCTATCCTTTGGATACATGTTCACCTTAGTATATTTAAGAGATGGCATAGCTAGGGTGTTGTGCTCCAAAGTAGAGTCAAATCAGCATGTATGTCATGATCTGTCTAGTTTGAGTACGACCAGCACACAGTTGCTGCATCTGCACTAACCAGGAGTAGGCTGGTGTATCATAGATGCCATTCTGAACCAAAAATGATTACTGTAGCACCAAAAACACAGACTTTACAACCAAATTCTGTCCATACTCTTCAAACTCAAAAGCAAGAGTGCTAGCATTGCCACATTATAACGATTAATAGACAGAAATTTTTGTGTCTGCAAATTGGCTACACTGTCATTGATGGCTAAATTTCTGATATATGTCCCCATTGTGTGAAGCTCTATATTGAAAGCAGTAAGTCACACAATCTACCCCATAGAGTCACAGTGAAAAGAAAATTGGAGAATGTCACCTCCTGGGCTTGACAAATTATCTAGACGGAACACTGTGGCTGGGATATTTCACTTCAGCGCTCACCAGCTGTGATATTGGATGGAAAATTGCAAGCTAGTGAGAACAGAAGCAGAAAATCCCAGCTAGACTGTTCTCAGTCTCAATTTGTTTCATCATATTCATTTGATAAACCAGAGCAAAGAAACAATTAAAGTTGGACTGCATTGATTTTTCATGCAGGAATGCAAATGTATTTAGAAAACGTCAGCCAAATAAAGTCATAAGACCTGAAAGACCTTAATAACCATGAGGAAGCAGATCTTAAATCGTGGCCATTGCTCTGTCAATGCAATGACACTGTCTATATTATAAGCTATTGTTTATTGTCGAGATAAAAATAAAGGCCTAGAAATTTGTGGAATGTGGGGAACTCCTGCTTTTCCTGATCACAAAAATACAGTTTAAATTCCTACCATTCTATCGGTTTCTCTTGGTATACTGTCAGATTTTACTGCCCTCCATTTCTGAGGCAGAGGCATATATTAATGAGGCCTCGACCAGATTCAAGCAGGGCCACCAACAAGCAGAAAGCCAATGGGAAAAATGCCAGTGGTTAACGTGCAGACAGTGTGCCATTTTGGCCAGGATTTTACCAGCCCCTGTGAGCTGAGATGTGAGGTGCCAGGGTCAGTAAAATTGCAGGCAGCATGGCCTGGCCTTCGGGGCATTTTATTGACAGCAGGACCGTGTGCAGAAAGGCTGCCCTCTCCAAGGAGATAGGCAGCCAATTCCCATAACTTAAGGCCCAATTAAGGACCACGTTACATTGCTGTCAGCATTTTACTGATGGTGAGGTCACCCATCCCTGCCCCTGTCTCCCACGATCCCCCAGCAGCCCTTCCCCCCTCCCCCAGCCACACAGAGAGACTGCCAGCAAAATGGAGGCAGCCTCACTGCTGCAATCCATGAGGCAATGCTCCATGAATCAAAGAAAGGAAGGGCCCTGTTGGATCTTGAGGATCCTCGTCGCATGCTTGTTGTAAGTGGTGGCCATGTTGGTACTACAGATAGGGTTGATCAGCAGACACTTCTCATGTGGAAAACATTATGTTTATTTACAAAGCGACTGCACAGCAACACATGTGTGCTTTCACTTCAAACCCTATCTCTACACTACTAACTATTAACTACAGAGGTAGTCTACACTACTCTTCTAATGGTCACTCAAGATCATGTGATCTTCCTTTATAACATTCTTCTTAAAGGTATATTACACATTAGATAAAATCATAATTACCACATCCCTCTCTCTTTACTCGGGAATACATTTTATATTTACAAGTATAATTTTCTCAGGATAGCAAATTATTTACACTGGTAAGTAATTTACAAATTCAGTCTCTCTGGGGGTTTCCTTTTGCTTAGAATATCTCAGCTCTACAGTTTCAGATGCTTTGTCAGGAACATCGTTTTCTGGAGTAATCTGAACATTAGGTGTTTTGGTGGGCATCTGTAATTCTGTTTTCTCAACTCTTGCAGGTACATTAGACAAACCTGACAAATCCGACATGTCTGTACTAGGTTGAGTTCTCCCAACAGGAAATGTTGACCCGGTCATGAACATTGGTGAAATCATTTCTTGGTGATTTGTTTCTCTCTTCCTTAGATAATCCACATGTCTCCATATGACTTGGCCTTCCACCTTCACATGGTAAGATAGACGTCCAGTCACTGCATTTATTTCACCCAGTTACCATTTTGGTCATTCTCCATAGTTCTTCGTGTATACTGTCTCTCCCATGGTAAATTTCCTCTCATGACTATGCCAGTTGTATCTAGTTTTCTGGTTTTCTGACTACCCTGACTTCTTTCCACCTTCCACCCTAAAGTTGGCATTATTAAGCTCAATCTCGTCTTGAGACGGCGTTTCATCAATAACTCTACAGGTGTGATACCTGTTGTTGCGTGAGGGATAGTCCTATAATGAAAAAGAAAGCCTGCTAGCTTGGTTGCTAAGGAATCTCCAGTTAACTTTTTCATTCCTGCTATGAATGTTTGAACCACCCTTTCGGCCAGTCTGTCTGAGGAAGGGTGGTACGGTGCAGCTTTTACATGAGAGATACCGTGGAAGCTGATAAAGCGTTGAAACTCAGGACTTCTAAATGCCATGCTGTTATCAGAAACGACTACTTCTGGTAGTCCGTGAGTAGCAAAACTCTGACATAACTTCTCAATTGTACCAGAAGACGTTTGTGACTTCACCTCATATATGTCCATCCATTTTGAGTGGGTATCAACAATGAGCAAAAACATTGTTCCCATGAAAGATCCCACATGGTCAATGTGTAATCAGACCCATGGCCTTCCTGGCCACGCCCAAGGGTGTAACGGAGCTGTTGAATATTACTTTTGTAGTTGCTGACATTGCACACAATCCTTCACTAAACTCTCTATTTCTCCGTCCATCGCAGGCCACCAAAGATAGCTGCGTGCTATGGTCTTCATTTGGGAAATTCCTGGATGTGCACTGTGTAGTTCAATTAACAATGGCTCTCTTCCCTTTGGAGGAAATGTCACTCATGCGCCCCACCATAAGATACCATCCTGGCTGGTTATTTCATGTCTTCTGCTGAAGTATGGTTTCATTTTTTCAGATACGGGCTCTTGTGACTAATCATGAAGCACTTGTTCTCATACTTGAGATAGGACTGGGTCCCGACCTGATCAGTCTCTGATCTGTCCAGCACATACCGGTGAGGAATCTAAGAAATTTAACAATAAAACACATTCTTATAGAACTGGAACATCCTCATCATTCTCTTGTAAAGGCAAATGAGTAAGTGCAATGGGATTTGGATTTTGATTTCCAGCCTTATGTGAAGTATACTTGTATGCTGCCTATATTAAAGTTTTATTGTATTTCTGTGCCTTCTTTCTATGTGTCTTCTTCTTTCTAGCACTGAGTTTAATCCCGGCCTTCTTTTTGACTTCAATATTGGCCAGATTACTCTCAGGTGCAAGCTCGATTTGAGTGAACTTAATGGCTGGATCTCCCAAAATTTCATCAACCATCTTCTTAGAAGTTTCTGTGGCTTTTGCCTCCAAAGCCTCTTTGGTTTCATTTAGCTGACTCTTCAGCTCTTTCAACTCTTTTTTGTATTTGTTTGCTGCCTCCTGGAAAATTGAGCATTGTTGTGTCTTCTCTACCAACTCATCCTTCAGTTTATTCAGAGGAGTGCTGAATTATTTCTGTTTCTCTTTGTACTTTTCCAAAGGTGCAAACTTTGACCTGAGGGAATCTTGTAGTGTGTGAAGGTCTTGCAGCAGATTATCTTTTTGCTTTCGAAGTTTGCTCACTTTGTCTCGAACTCTGTCACCAAGCATGCTCTTTTTGCATTCCTTCTGCTGTTCTACCATGTTTTGGCTTAAGACTGCCTGCTTTTCTGCAGATTGTTGAGACCTTGCACACTCCTTTTAAAATACGGGAATATTTCCAGCTTCCTTTCAGAATCTCAGTGGCCAATCAAGGTTGAATTCCCTTAGCCAGTTTCGAAAAACCCTAGAAGGCTTGGTCCTCTGCCTCTCAATACCAACACTGGTAGCTTTGCTGATTGGCTTCCATAATGGACAGTAACTCTGCTTATGCCGTTGACTTGAATGTCTTCACCACTGTATGTTTTTTTAGTTTGGCATCAGTTTCTTCTAAACTTAGTTGATGTTCACCAATATTCAGATATCTGAGGGTATGTTCCCCAATCACTGTAGTGGAACCTCCTGTGTCCACTTCCATTCTAACAGGTCTGCCATTTACTTTCGCTGTTACATATATTGGTTTTGTCTTTCCAACTTTCAAATTAAGCAACAAATAAATATCTGAAACAAGAACAGAATTACCTGGAAAAACTCAGCAGTTCCAGCATCCGCAGTTTTTTTGTTTTTAAATAAATATCTGAATTTGTTGCTTCAGGCTCTTCGGTATTGTAAACCTCGCAGGGTTTTTTTGTTTGTTTGAAAGTCTGCCTGACTATTTCCTTGCACTTTCTCTTTATGTGCCCATTTCCATGACAATAAAAACATTCATTTCTTTTAAAAATTGCCAATTGTTAAAAGACTGCATGCCCAGAAACATCAGGTCGGTGTGCAGGGGCGGGCACAGCTTGTCAATGAGTAAGATGACGCATGGTGACATTGGGCATGCGTCCTGACATCACCACACGTCATTCAGATCTTCAGTTCGGCGGGCGTGCAGCGGAGTCGGCTGCGTGCCCGCCAAACTGTGGAACGCCTATTAAGGTCATTTAAAAACTAATTAAAGTTCTTAACTGTGCTGCCCATCCAATCTTAAAGTTGGCCAGCAGGTGAAGAGCCCAGGCGGCCTTCGCATTTATCACGAAACCTCATCCACGAGCGGGATAAGGTTTCTTGAAGGTTTTTAAAGTTTAACTAAAATTTTTAATACTGTCACATGAGGGGACATGTCTTAAATTCTTTCTTCCTTTGTTAAAATTTTTCAAAATCAAACTAATCTCCCTGAGGTAGTTCTGTGCCTCAGGGAGATTTCTGTGCTCCTTCGCGTGCAGGACCTAACTCAGCCTACTCCCCCCCCACCCCCGCCCCCCACTCCTCCAACCTGCACAGGGAGCACTCAGCGCTCCTGGTTGTGCATCACGCTGGGCAGGCTTGAATTGGCCCGCCCACATAAAATGGCGGCACACAGCTGATCACGGGCAGCAATCGGCTGAGTGCCCGCCCACGCCTGCTCCTGCCCAACCTCCTTATGAGGAGAAAATCCTCCCCCATGTTTCCAGCTCTATTGAAATTATTCCTTGTTTACACTGCTAAGTCATTTTTTTCTCATTTTCCTGCTAGCGGGGGCTGTTTCCCACTTCCGGGCAGAGTCTTTGCATTTTCGCGCCCTTTTTGGCTGGGGCCCAAAGTGGAGAATGTCGCCATTATGCACTCCCTGTATGGCTTTTGAATCCCTTACTGCATTTTCCATGGCCAGTGCTATCTCTAGCACCTTATTGAATTCCAAAATTTTTTTGGACAATAATTTCTTTGGAATCGTGTCCTTATTCTCATCACACATTAAATGATCTCTGAGCATGCCATTTAGAGATGTACCAAACTCACAATGTTCCATTAATTGCTTAGAACCTGCCACATAACAAGCAACAGTCTCCCTGGAGCTCTATTTCTCAAATTAAACTTGAACCATTGCATTGTTACCGAGGGCTTTGGCTGGAAATGACCCTTCATGAGGTCAATTCATCAACAGTTTTTGAATCTGGGGCACTGGGTGCCATCTAAGTTTGGTAGGCTTTATTCCCACATGCTGATAAGAGGATCGCTTGCCTCTTCTCTTCCCCCATAATCTTGCTCGCTTGGAAAAAGAAAATGAGCAGTTCAATGCAATGAGACCAATAATCCATGGCTGGATCGAAAGGATCAATTCTTCCCAATTGCGATATTCTGTGAAGGAGTTATATTGTTGATTTGAACGGAATTTCTATTTACAATTTCTGTGCAATGTGCAGCCCGATTTCATTTCCCTTGATTTCTTCCGTTAACTTATTTTACTCTCGTCACCAGTTTGTTGGATCTTGTGGATCTTAGTTGCATGCTTGCTGTAAGTGGTAGCCAAGTTGGTACAACAGATAGAGTTGATCAGCAGACACTTCTTAGGTGGAAAATATTCTGGGTAGAATTTTTCCCTCAGCGTGCGGGGGGGGGGGGCAGGACCTGCAAGCCCATGCGTAAAATGACTTGTGGTGATGTTGGGCGTGCGTCCCAATGTCACCTCACACCATCACAATATTTCGGTGGGCAGGCGCATGATGATGTCCGTTGCATGGCCACCATTAACTAATGGGTGCAACAGGCAGGTGGGGTATCAGAAATTTGCATGAAGCTTATCCACGGGCAGGAGAAGAGAGCTCAGTGGGTTCGCAAAACCAGCCATTAAAAGTTACTGCTCAGAAGTTAGTGAAACTTGCCTGTGTGAGGTGGAAAAGTTGCAAATGCATAGCAGCTGCTTGGATGGACTCATAACCTTCAGGTCAGCACTTTTCAGTGAGGATTTGTTTTGGGGACTGTAGGTTTCAGGAAGCCTCCCTGAGCCTTGGAAGGTGAGGTGATCTCTCCACTGGGGGCGCCTCATCTGAGGAGGAAGGGAGGGCTAGAAGGGGGAGGAGGCCAGGAGTGCATATTCAGCCTCTGGGGGAGCCACCTTTTGGAGCACAGGTGCAAGCGCAAAGGGGGCAGGGCCAGGAGGTAGTCCAAGACACACAAGAGGCCGCAGAAGATGGCACTATCCTGCTGCCAGAGTATACAGAAGACTAAGCAGCTACCTCAATATGTGTGAGGTGCAGTGCCGAAGGAAGCTCTGTCTCTCAAGGGAGACACTCAACAGTATCTGTCAGATGATTGGTCCAGAGATCTCAGCTAATTGTGTGGGTGGATACCCCATGCCCGTGGCTCTAAAGGTCACAGCTACCTTCAACTGCTATGCCTCCAGCTATTTCCAGGGGTCGGTGGGTGATCCTTGCAGTGTTTCTCAATCAGCTGTCCAGACTTGTGTCAAGAAGGTTACAGACGCTCTGTTCAGGTGTGCTTTGACCTTCATCCACTGCCGCTGGGATGAGGCCAGCCAGACACAGCGAGCCAGAGGCTTCGCAGCCATTGCTGTCTTCCCCCGTGTCCAGGGTGCTATAGACTGTACACATGTGGCCATCAAGGTGCCAGCAGGGGAACCCGGTGCCTTCGTCAACAGGAAGGGATTCCACTCCATGAATGTGCAGATAGTGTGTGATCACAGGATGCTGATTCTACAAGTCTGTGCAAGGTACCCAGGCACCTCCCACGATGCCTACATCCTCAGACACTCCCAGGTGCCGGGGCTCTTCAGTGCTCCAGACCAGCTTGATGGAGGGCTATCCCCTCAGAACAAAAACAGAAACAGAAGGGTCATGAGGACACGAAATGTCAACTGTGCTCTTCTCCGCCGATGCTGCCAGACCTGCTGAGTTTTTCCAGGTATTTCTTTTCTGTTTTTGTTTTGGATTTCCAGCATCCACAGTTTTTTGCTTTTATCCCCTCAGAAGGTGGCTCATGATGCCTCTCTGCCATCCAAGAACAGAAGCTGAGCAGCAGCACAATAGGAGCCACGCCTCCACAAGGGCTGTGGGGAGAGGCATTGGTCTTCTCAAAATGCTTCAGATGCCTGGTCTGTTCCAGGGCCACACTCCAGTACCCCCCAGATCGAGTGTCGCTGATAGTGGTTGCATGCTGCACTCTCCACAATCTTGCGCTGTAAAGGGGGGATGCTGTGGAAGAAGAAGATGTAGACGGAATGGCTGTGGCTGCACACGATGAGTCCAGCAGTGAGTCCGAGGATGAGCACGCACAGGGAAATGCTGAGGGGGCACAGGCTGACCTGGGCATACTCCAGGGAGGCGGGGACACCTGGGATGCTCTAATCCAAGGAACCTTAAGCTAGCACACCACATATGGACCTCCAACACAAGCCTGGCCTGTAGCCTCCATCCTGGAGACCTTAGTGCAAAATCTGTCTGGATCGGAGCATTGACGATGGGCCCAGTCAATAAATGTAAATGATGCACAAATCACTCATCAAATCTCAGGACTCTATGCGCCTACCCATGAAAAGAGGCACCCGCAGCCATTTTAGACAACATAAATTTAATGCTGTAACAAAAGTCTCTTGATGTAACAGAAATCAAATGGTGTTGCACTTCATACACAATCAGAAGGAACTCATAGAGGGGGCCAACAAAAAACCACCAGTGATGAACCTGGGGTGTGCTTAAGGTGCCTTCATATTACATTTATGGGTGCTACGCCTTTCTGGGCGTCTGAGACAGCCTGCTCTCTCTGATGCCCTGTTGCCCTCGGTGACATTGGCGAACATCTGTGGCCCGTCGAGCCTGTGCTGGCCCCACCTGGGATGGAGCTGCCAGCTCCACAGATGGCATCTCCCCAGCTGTCACAGCCTCATTGGGTGCCACTGTCACTGGCGGAGGAGCTACCACCCTCATCCAGAGCACCCTGAGAGGCACCAGCAGAGATGACAGGCAGCTGCTCCGCCGATGTGAGGTCCATGTGGCCCTCCCTGCTCACCGTAGATGGGTGGGCACCTGGTGAGACATCTGGTGCCCAAACCAATGCCCATATGGGCACTGACCACATGAGGTCAGTGCTCCTGTGAGGGATTACAAGTCCGAGCGCAACCCCAGGAACCCCTGATCCTGTCCCTGGAGCTGCTTCTCCATGAGGGTCGTTACTCTCTCCATGGAGGAACCTTGGTGCTCTGCTATGAGGCTCAATGCATTGGGGCTATGGTCCATGTAGACTCCTCCACCATTGACACCAAGCCAAGTAGAGCCTCATGTATCTCCACTAGATGGTCCCGCACACCCGGCTACATCTCATCAATTGGCTGCATCGCCGACGACTCCAGAGGCTTTTCATCAATGACAGACTGAGCATGTGCCTGGGCCCCTGCAGTCCTCCGACTGTTGGTGCCATCGGCACTCTCTGTCTCTGCCAGCTACTCCAGCGACTGTGAAGCGCCCTCACCGCTGTGACCCAGGACACTAGCCAAAGATATGATGCCCACCGAGATGCCAGTATCGGCGCTGATGCCTGACTAACAGAGATTGTGTGATGCTTCCTGCCCCTTAGGTGTCAGAGGGGGCCCCTGCTGCTCTGGGTACTGGCTCTGCGCCAATGAAGCTGAAAGGAAGAGTAAGGAAATTCGATCAGTTAGCCTGCGGGTAATGTCAATGTACATGCCTGTCCCCGGATTATCAAGCGCTCGTCATTCCACACACAATGGCCAACGTTGGTAACGTCACTAACTGAACAATCAGCACTGCCATGGATGTTGGGAGACTACTGGTGACGTGATTGCTGGTCACACATACCTGTCTGTGGAACCCCAGCCTCCCTGGCTCCAGGAGACCTGAGTGCATGCTGCCTCTCCAGGTCGAGGGCCTCCTTCTCAAAACAGCTCAGCAGCAAAATCTGGCCTGGCTCACCACCAGTCCTCAGCCACTCGGTGTTGTTATGCGAATTCTTCTCCTGGAAATGAAAAAATAGCATTGATAAGTGATACTTATACCGTCAATCTCTTTGCAGCCAGCCCACCCCAAGCCCGGTTGCCCATTGCAGGGGTGCAGTGCATCCTTACTCCCTTCCTCCGTTGCTGGCCAGCACTCACACAAATATGCCAGGTGTGTCCTTCCCCCTACCCGCCCCCCCTTGACCACATGCTGCCTTCATCACGGTTGGGAGCACACAGTTGTACCTGCAGTAGCAAGGAGGCACAATGACATGGAGCGCAGAGGGCAGCAGATCCACCTGTGCCACGCCACCTTGAATATCCTCTCCCACCGCGTCACCACCCTAACTTCGACATGTCCTGGAGTTCGAGCAGTGCGCCTGGATACAGATCCTGCAGGTTGCCCCCACCACAGTCATGTGGGTCTCAGTCCACCACATGCTGCGGGTGCAGAACCCATCTCATCACCACCCTCTCATGCTGACCAACACATAGGGAATATCTACTGGCCCGCCCAGCTAAGGACACGTGCCATCAATGACTCATTGCATTCAGGCCACTCAGACATGGGTGGGGCCCCAGCAAGGGAGAAGCTTATGCGATGGGTGCAGTGAATGATGCCAACATGCTATTCCCCCCTCCCGTGTGCAGCAGGTCGCTTAAGTCTGAAAACCTGGGCGCACAGTGACCACCTGCCCTACCCTCCTGCATGGCTAGCCTCAATGTGCCTTGGCCCTAACCTCTGGCCATGCACGGCAGCCTTGGAGTGGCTGCAGCTTGCTCTTTAAACAGGCTGTCGGGTCGCCATTGGACCTGGTGGCGATTGCCGATCCCCCTCCATCCACCCTCTCCCGCCATCCCCGGAATTCGTCAAACACGTTGGGCGGGCTTTAGTTGGCCGGCCCACGCAAAATAACGTCGCAGTCCCGATCACCGGCGGCGATCAGGTCCACGACCGCCTGCTCCCGCTCCCACATGCCCTGCCCAACATGGAGAAAATTCTCCCCCATGTTTATTTACAAAGGTACTCTGCAGCAACACATGTGCTTTCACTTCAAATCCTATCTCTGCACTACTGATTACTATCTACAGAGGTAGCCTGCGCTGCTCTTCTATTGGTTACTTAAGATCATGTGATCTTCCTTTATAACATTCTTCTTAAAGGTATTACACCTCAGATAAAACCATAGTTACCACAGGCCCTGAACATCCATGCCCCATTGATCTCCCTGGAGGGATGCACTCCAACCCTCGGCCCTGTGAATTCTTTTTGTTTAATTTACCTCTTGGAGTCGCCAGGTCTCCTGCACTCTGCAGCAGTAACCATCTCTCCTGGTGGCACTGTTGAGGCTTCAGAACTGCCAGCCATCTGATTGGCCCAGCAACCTCAGGAGCCCATCTACCCATCCTTAATTGGACGGTGAGCCCACAGGTGGCCAATTAGGAAGCCACCTGTGGTTAAAATTGCCGGACCGGCCCCGCTGCCAGCAAGAGCGGGCTTGGGACCTGCCTTTTACCCCAGCGTCGGCATCCCAAACCCCCTCTTAAAATTCAGCCCTTTGACGCCACTACCCCTGCTACCCCTACTCCACCATTTCAGGCAGAGGGAGTTAAAGTGCATCATTGGAGGAGAGGCAGTTTTTTTTTAAATTTGTAATTAAAATAAAATAAAATTGCTTTGCACAGAATATGTATTCCTGTTGTATTTCACCAATATTTTCATTACACGTTGCAATTTTTGTAATTTATGCTAATTCACTTTGCATTGCAAAATGTTATTTTTGTTTATTAACACACCATAAAATTGTAGGGCACCTGAACCTTTGAAAACCTGTTGCAGAGCTGACTCCTTGTAAGAAAATCAATTCAATCACCATCTTATGTTTAATCAGCATGGATGGGAGAATAAGCCACAAAGTCACACATAGTCAAATTACTCAACTTCAGAGCCTCTAAGTATTCAAATCGCATTGTCAGTTCTTTTTTTAATAGTTTTGATGGTAAATTTTCAAATAAAAAAAGATGTCTTCATGCAAGTATATAGATGGATGAAAGTAATGGTGAAGTTACATGTTAGCCTAAAAGGGCTCATCGTGCCAAACAGGAATGATTTATCATGTCAGATGCCCTTATAAACTATGAATTGGGTACATCTGGAATGAAAAGTAATTCTGATTTAATATTATGTGAATAGACGCTGCTTGCTTTTCATGGCAAGTCATTTTGTTACTTGCTACTTTGCAACTGCATTCTGTCAACCACATTGACATTGACTAATTATTTCAGACAGAATTGAACAGAATTTTGGTAGAACACTAAGGGGAAAGATTTCCTATGTTCAATGACATGATGAGGTTATTCTTTATAAATGGTTTCATAATTTTGCTACAGCTGTCACACACGAGATAGCTTCTTCCCAAGTTGCAGTCATATATAGTAAGTTTGTAAAATAAAAGATCCTATTTTGAAAACAGAAGTCATAAAGCCATCTTAGTTCCTGTTGGAAAGATTTTTCCCGATCAAAAATGACATATGTTTTAGACAAGTCAAATGAAGTGCTGTTGACTAAAGCCCATTCACACTTTATTTTCCCTATGTGCAAACCAGTCAAACAGGAAAGCAGCTGGAAGTAGGGAACATGCTAGTTTTAGCAACTCTTTATTTCTATAATAATGGGAACCCTTGCCAAACTCATATTGTCCATGAAACGGAGAGTATTGAAATTATTTCACAATATTTTATATATAGTAAAACACAATGCTAAAACAGAAACTTCATACTTACAGGTTCTGTTATGAGACTAATAAGGGTCTAATTAATGTCAAGAATTTTAATCCATTTTATTTTATAGTCACGTATAAACTCAGGATGTATTGAGGCTAACTATTCGCAAATCAGTTCAACTGCCTGAACAGGTTACTTGTACGGGTGTTATTTCTGCATGCATATTACTGATGTGGTGAGGCAAACCTCTTTCTCTTCCACTTCATGATTGTCCATGGCAATTATGGTCTAATAACAGATTACATTGTTCACACTGCCTGCTAGTTATGGGTTTAAAACCCAATCTGGGTTTTAACTGGGCTCAAATGACAATTGGATATAATCAGTTTATGTTCCAGATGCATTATGATGAAGTACTCATGTAAAATTGACAGCTGTATGCTGGTAGCCTAAGGCTGACTTTCTGCTGGGTCACCCATTGGTAGGTTTGCTTCATTAATGTAAGACAGTTTGACAGTATGTTGCTTACATGAGTGTGTGGGTGATTAAAATGGACTCAATTTAAATGCTCACAACAAGCTTGTAGAAACAACTCGCTACAGATGTTTTGTAACTTGCAAACATTTGACATGATAAAGTGAAAGATCTGATGGAGTTGCTATCAAGGATGTCTCAGTCCTGCACTAGGGACTACTGCACTGGTAATATCAAAAATATTCTCAGTCAATAGATGGACACATTTTTTAATGTCTATGAAAGCAACCTAATTATTTAATTAAGTAATGTGTTTTATAACTAAAACCTTGAAACTGTGCAGGACATAGCTTCTTAATGAAAACCCTTAGAGCTGCAGTTTAAAAAAAATAATAAATTTTCTAGCACTGTAGTGTTTTCTGAATTGCTTTAGCTTTTCAAACAAAACAATTTCTGAACTTAATTGGATTATATGGCTTATATAATATAAAGGAAAAATGAAACATGTTATGGGCATCTTCTTACATCCTACAGTACAAAATAACGACATTGTTACAGACAGGGGAAAGATGGTAAGATGGTTACCTGTTTTTCCACCTCTTGCCCGGCCAGACACCAATGTGTTTTAAAGAAGTGTTTTTACTCATTGAATGGCGTGATTCTCAAGAACAGATAAAAAAACTGGTTTCCTCAGTTTTTAGAAAAAGAGGATAATTTTTTATTTCTCAACACCCAAACATATGCACAACAGCACTCATTCATACGTGCACATGTGTGAACACACACACACATACACACATATATACACATGAAAAGCTGATTACAAAAGAGGTAGCATGCACTTAAGTATTAAAAGTCCAAAAAGATCACTGTTATATTCAATTCTCTCAAAATGGAAACTTGAAACGTTGCAGGCCTGATGATTCCTTTTTGGTACACTGAAGGAATGGAGGGTGGAAGTTTCCAGTCACAGATTCGCAGTGACTTACTGCTTGCAGCAGCAGTTTCTGGCTTCACTTCAGTCGAGGTGCATTTCAATCTGCGTAGTGAAGGTCTGGTTTGGTTCTTCAAATTAGTAGGTGAAAGGCTAGTCCCAATTTTCTGCCTGTTGGTCAATCTTAGGCAGCCTCCTTCATCTTCTGGGTTGGATCTGTTCCCTCTGAGTCTCTTTGTCTCACATACTCACTGAGGCTGTTCTCAAAATGTGTGTTGATAAATGTCTGTTATTATAACATGGTTTCTGTCAGAAGACCAAAGTATATAACTTGCAAAAAAAAAAGAATTACCTGGAAAAACTCAGCAGGTCTGGCAGCATCGGCGGAGAAGAAAAGAGTTGATGTTTCGAGTCCTCATGACCCTTCAACAGAACTTCCATGTCCAGACAAATGGTCTCTGATGACTTTAACATTGACACACAATAAATGCTTGACTCTCACCCATTTGCAAGTCATTGTGATAGGATAGCTTTCCTCCCACGCCCATTCTGTGGAATTCCATTCCGCAGCCAAGCTGTCTGCAGGTATTTGGACAATGGGAGCCATTAAATCCACAGGGAGTGTTTGTTGCATTTTAATGCTTCTCAATAAAATGCCCCAAAAAGATCATTTGCATTTAACGTCATGCAAGGTAACTTCCAAGTTTGTGTGGTACTATGTTTTATGGCAGAACAGAAAAGACATCACCTGGGCTCTCAACTCCATTTTGTTTCAAAGCATAATGTTCATTCTCTATTTTGTTTTAAAAGTAGAGTATCCATTTTCCAAAAGTCCAAGAATATAACTAGATGGGTATGAAAACTTCATAAGTGCTTAATTCGCTGTAAAGCACTTCAGGAAGTCTGGTGCTCATGGAAAAACACTATATAAATGAAAGTCTTTCTTTTTTTACCCATTTACTTGACATTTTAAAGTAGACACTGCAATAATATTCAAACAATTGGTAGACTTGAGTAATGACATTGATGGTTGGAATGAGATTTCAGGACTGTACAAAGTACAAGTTCAAATTAAAATTGTTGAATTGCAAAGAAGTCTTCATGTTTTAAGCACTCATGATGCTAAATTAAATTGTATAATCCATTTAAATGGATGAATGTGATTGACCATCATTCTGAAAATCTCTAAATCAGTATTAACTTCACAGAGCTCGTCGAGCCCCCAACTTTGCTTGTCAATGAGCTAACAGCCTTTTTATAAATACTTATCAACGTGAAGGATATCAGAGGTATCAAATGGCATCTATTTTAGACACCAAGGGGTGGAATTTGCTCCACAATCCTACCCAAATCTTATAGGATTGCAGCAGAAAATTTGGCTTGGCCCAACTACCATATTCACTGAACTAAATTTCCCTTGTCCCCTGTGGACCAACACTGGACACCTCCTCCCTACCCAGCACATCTAAATGATGATAGTGGAATTGAAATCTCCAATCCTCTTTGTCTCCTACCTGTCCTTTTCACTACTGCTCCCAAGGACTGCCTGGTGAAAAGTCATGATAAGCCCAAGATCGTGTGGCAATAATAGTTGCAATGTGTTCATGTGCAGAAAAGAGGGACTGGTAGAAATCTACTGCTCTTATTTTGTTCCAATTAACTCACTCTTTTAGGCCTAGATGTCAGCAAAGACTTTTCCTTCTCTGCTTCAGGCTCCATTGTCTCTTTAAATGTTCAACTACCTGTTTTTGTGCTACACTGCTGCTGGAATATTATGCTCTCACAGTGGCAGGCTCCCTCCAGGTGTCTCAAATCTTGCAGGGAGCCCACCAACCATAACAAATGGCCTTTCCTGAAACAGAAAAATAAACAGGGTAGTGACGGGCTAGGAGGGCTGGCTGGATGCCCTAATGTTTCACAGAAAATCAGCCCTCAATATCGCTATCAAGTACTCCAAATAAAGTGTGGAGCAGCCAGACAGAGAGCAAATATCTCTTCCACAAAACCAATGTCTGACATAACTTGGAAGCGAACACTTACTGCAGTAGTTTGGATTTTTCCAGATGCCACATTAGTCATGCTTAAAGCTTCCCTTTGCAAGAGTGCTAGATCAATGCCAATTTCTGTTTACTTGTGGTCAGATTTGGGCCTGGAGCCCATATCCACTAGTAATTCAGATGACACTGCCCACATTAATTTCATACACAACCTTTATACCTATTAGTTGGAGTAATCTTCCATGCCATTAATGTAGGCTGGTCTGAAACCTGAGTTGCAAAGGTACTAATATGTAACCCTTGCCAATATGAATTTACAAAATTCCAAAATAATATTTTGTTTTTAGTCAATCAATGTCTGTCACACACAGAGACTCATCACTATGTTTAAAATTTCTAACTACTCTACTGAGAAGCTGAGTTTTTGCTTACATCTCATGAAAAGTGCTGATAGAGACACATCTTACTTACTCAAGTATGAAATTTAGGAAAGACCAAGTATGTACAGGAGTGCTGCTGAGGTTTAACCAGCTAAAACCATGCAGCTTACCAACATGGAGTATTGCATGCAGCTCCAACAACAACATTCAATAAGCTTGACACTGTTCAGGACAAAGCATTCCATGTGATCGGCACCCATCCATTGTTTTAATATTCATCCCTTCCACTGCATACTGTAGCTGCAGTGTGTACTATCTACAGAATGCACTGCAGCAAACTAGACAGTCTTCTTTGATAACACCTCCCAAAACTACAACCTCCAACACCTAGATGGACAAGAGCAGTAGGTGCATGGGAATACCACCAACTAAAAGATTCCCTTCAACTCACATACCAATCTGACTTGGATATATATTGCCAGCTGTTCTATCATGATCACTGAGTTAAAATCCTGCAGCTCCCTGCCCAATAGAATTGAGTGAGCACCTTCCAACACATGGACTGAAGCAGAGAAGGAAAAGCCTTTACTGACATCTAGGCCTAAAAGAGTGAGAAAGCTCACCTTCTCAAGGGCAACCAGAGATGGACAATAACTTAGCTTTGTTAGTGATGCCCACATGTTAAGAATGATTTTTTGTAAAAGCCAATTGGAAAGAGCCCAGCCTTCACTGGCAGGTTCCTCCCCTCAGATTCAATTAGTGAAGCAGACTGGCTGCTCATTCATCAATCGAGTCTAGTGCTCAGCTTCTCTCAGGTATCTGAGACTGCAGGTGCCATAGGCTTGATTTGGCATTTCCACCACCAACTCACCTCAAAGAAAGCCTGCTTACCTCTATCCCAAGGAAGACAGTTACCAGCTGGTCAATGGAGGAATGACAACTGTACACTTCAGCTTTTGCTAGCGGACTTTAGGATCATAGGAACACCATCAATTCCAAGTGTCCCTCCAAGTCACACACTGTTCAGGAACTCCTCACAGCAACAAACCTCAGCACTAAATGTTTGGGTCCATTGTCGGGATATTATGCTGACTTCATTAGTAATATTTAAAACCACAAATAATTCCCACATATATGTAGCTAGCACCTACCATGATTATTAGCTATCTATAGCAATCGGCAATTAGAACAAACCTCCTTGTCTCTTTCAATCAACAGCTCCTAAGTGGAAACACAAATGGCAGAATCATCCCAGATTTGTACTATGTGCGGTAGCAGACGGGAAAAAGGATGTTTTACTCAACGGCCGCTATGGCGGCTTTTCACACCGCATCGTCCCAATCCTGCCTCATTAATTATACAGCTACAAGAAACATGCTGTCTCGCTGGCAGGCGGTCTCTAAATCGCCCATATGCGATAACCTCACTGTTTCCTCACTCCAGATACCATATCGAAACTGCAGCCGCCCACACAGTTCTCAATACATGCAGCCCAGGACTGCTCCAGTGAAGACATAGCCCTGAAAGCCAAGAAGAGTTCAATGACCTTTTGGAGGTCCGCCGTGATGTCCTCCAACCCCACTCTGGCTGCATGAGATCCAACAATCTCATCACTCCAGCTTGGGAGGCAGTGACAGTTGTGTTCAATGCCAATGTTGCACAGAAGAGGTTGGCCATCCAGTGCAGAAAGAGGATGAATGATCTCATCCGTGCCACCAGGGTAAGGCAACCATCTCATCACTCTAAACTCACACACTCACAAGCCCATCAACATATTCACTGGCGTCTCACTCATTGCCAGCTCAAGGGACATCGCCACTCATTCTCTCACACACATGCTCTCACATCTCCATCTGGCTCCATTTCCTCTGGAGACTGCCTCCTCAGCCCACATCATCTTGAGGCCTCTTGCACAGATCAACATGTGCCCCCACACACACCCTGGGATACCCCCCTTCCCCAGTACAGCTCTCGCCCTGCAGCCTCTTCCTTTGCCTGAGGTCACTTCTCCCCCTTCTCCAAACAAGCCCTAGCCCTGCAGCCATTTAAAAGCCACCCCCACCTTACAGCTGCTCTGGTAGGTAGAGACCTGCCCATGAACCCTCCTAAAAGTGACGTGGTTTTGACTGCAAAGCCTGGCTCTGATGACTGCGAGTGCAGCCCGAGGCAAAGTAGGCAAAAAACCTCGAAGTTCCAAGTGAAGTGCAGCCTGCCAGGCACATTTCACTTATACACAGTAGTGAAACACGCCAGCATGATCCCGGGCGATCCAGCAAGGGGGGATGATTCCTGCGGGCAGGGCTTATAATGATAAACAGATGTATGTAAATCACGTTCCTGTCATGTGGTGGCGCGAAATGCGTGAAACCAATTTTTGACCTTCCCGCCATATTGTCCGCTCACACCCCATGACCCCCAACACAACGGGCATGGAAAATTCTGTCCATAGTAACATATTTGGGAGCATTCACTCTGTAACCCCCGGCTTAGCCTATTGTTCAATGTGGTAAGTATAAGAACACCAGGCCCACTGGTGATTAAGCCAACAACACACTCCGTCTGTAATTAGCTATAGTCCATGGGGGGAGCCACAGACACCCGCCTCTGTTAGAGAGACACGTATTTATAGCTTGAGGGGCACCACTCCACATCAAGCGTGGCTGACCAAGAATCTTTCCCATTCCTACTGCCTGCCGTGGGCGTGTGGAAGGATTTGCTTGTTTTCTGCAAAGACCTCCACATCCAGACCTGAAAAGTGCCCAGTCTACCTCAAATGAACCTGGAAAGATAAAGTATCTCAAAAACTTGAACAATAAGTTAAGCAAGACATTTTATGCTGCTACTATGCAATGGCTATTTGAGTGGTATTTTCCACCAATGGGAGGCTGCCGTCAGTCCAGAAAAGGCATTCTGTCTACCGCACAACTCAGCAATGCTGTGTATGAATTTCAGTGCCACTGCAATGCCAGGTATGCAGGCCATACCTCACAACATTTGGCTGATCGAATCAAATAGTGTGTTTCTTCAGTATTCATAATAGGCAGAGTACAGACCATACTCAACCAGCCTCCGCTTGCAAAACCCAAAACAAAACGTCAACTGATCTGATCTGATTCTGTGATTGGGCAGTACTTGCTAAACAATCCTGAGTGTGCTAATAGCTACTAAAACAACTAATTTAAGATAATCAGTGGAGCTTGCAACATGGCCCATGTATGCTTGCTAGAAGTGACATACATTCAAATGCAGGAATCTATTCTCTGCAAACAAAAGGGGTATGTTCAAGTCTTATGCCTTTTCCAAATTACCTGGGAGCTGGGAATCCTATAGTTCCCTGTTGCTTTCTCCATGGCAATGCTTCAGCTAATCAAAGTCGACTTGCCAACCAATCAGCACCTTTTTCAGGTGTAGCATAACTTGTTGTGATCGTTTAAAATATGGCATTCTTGTATTTGTCCTAATGAGTGCAAGACAAAAAGGTTCAGCAACAGATCTCTCTTTTCAGAAATATTCAAGTTCTGTACTATCATGCAACTATTTATCTAATTCCAACAATCATGCTGATCATCTTGTTAATTTAACTTTTATGGACAAATTAGAACATGTGGAGCTAATATAATTATATTGGCATGAACTTTGAACTATCAAAGCATTGTCTTTCTTTTAAAAGAATAGGGTGAATTTAATGAATTTGTTTGTAGAATTCATATTATTTAACATTTGATATGTGCATTCTTAAAGCCTCACGCCAGGAACATGAATAATGTAATTTACTCCAATATGTAAGGTGCATGTCCTGATTCCAATGAATGTGATTACTTTCTCATCTATCCAGAACATAAGCACTTGGTCATTCAATCTTTCAACAGTAATTCTCACCAAGTGCAGGACATTTGGATAAATTTAGGGTTTTCCTCTACTTTATAAATATTACACATGGTACAACTGAATTACTGAACTATTCATGATTCATGCCAGTTAAGTAGCAACTTAATTGCTTCCAAAGTATTAAAAGAGGATTAATGCTGGTATATTGTGATTTGTTGATTTTCCTATTATTCTTACTCATAAAATCTCATTTAATGAAATTATCAACAGCTAGATCGCTCTTGAGGGTCATGAAAATCTATAAAAATATATTATAAATTTCCAAAGCAGAGAAGAATATGGCCTTTTGAGATCCATTCCACAATGCTTTCATTCCTAGCCTTCTACCACAAGAATTCTCACCCATGTTACAATGCAATAAAACAGAATGAAAATTCTAACTGAACAACAACAAATGGCAGCTGACCAAGTAACTCAGAATGCCAAACAAAATAATTGAACTGTAAACTAATACTATATTACATAGTGTGCTTTTTTGGTTAGTTCTAATTCCCTTTAGTGTGGAATTGTTAAATGCTCTTTGTCTACATTTACCTTTGTATTATAATTTTTAGCATCTGCCTTTACTTTTACAGGTTTGTTTTTCATGTTCTTTTAGCATAGCATTAATTAATCTATGACTTTCACACATAGAGGTGTAGGCCAAGTGTGTTCTTCAGGTGAGCTGGGTTGGAGCCCAGTTATAACCAGCAGAAAACATAAATGCAACTCCAATGCCTATGTCAAAGTTGTGCAATTTCCTTATTTTTATAGAATTTTTTTCATCTTTTAGATTTTTAAAAAATATTTAATGTTGAATTATAAAGGTTCTGGTAATTTGAGAAACAGAGAAGCAGACTTCATGGGAGCAAGGGGCACAGGGTGAAGAGCTGCAAGATGCAAAATCAATTTGCTATAACACCACCAGTGGTGGGAGGTTGTAACTACAGCATGACAAGTTTCCTTAATAAATGTGAACATAGGAATTCATCATGAAAATGGCTGACGAGACATGCATGTGAACTTAAGATTTTGAATCTACTATGAACCTAATGTGATATGTTTGTATCAATTCCTATCACACAATAAAACAAATTGCATTATTATAAGTCAGTTAATTGCAGAGATTTTCCCAATCACTTATGTGGCATGTGATTTTAATGAAAATGATATATTACTCTTATACCTCTCAAGTGACAGTGCCTCTATTATGACTCTGTATACTACCAGTCTGATTCCAGTACCTTATTAAAGCAACTTATAACTCCAGGTTATACAGTGATCAGCCAAAGCTCTATTCACTTATATTTAAACTCTTGTTAAATTAAGTCTTAAGAACTGATGGGACAGTCAATTCTTTGCTAGCATTAAAACCTGTAATATACAATTTGAAAAGCCCTGCCCTATCAGTCTAAACTTCTTAAGGCAATCCCTCACTGTCCAATATCCAACTTATTGCACTGTAACTTGGGCTGGGATTTTCATTGTATAAGGTTAGGAATGAAAGTGTATTGGAATGAATCTCAAAGGGCCATATTCTCCTCTCCTTTGGAAAAATAATAACACAATTTGTAGATTTTAATGATCCTCAAGAGTGATCTTGCAGTTGATAATTTCATTAAGTGAGATTATATTAGTGAGAACAATGGGAAAATCAATAAATCAAAATACACCAGCCTTAATCCTCGTTTAACATTTCAGAAGCAGTTAAGGGCAAACTTTGCTCTTCAGTTAGACTGCAGTGATATTCAAGCTATTGGCCTGAGATTAGTGTCTATGAAATTATCTAGAGGGAGTTAAGACTTTGGAATGTATTGCTAGTTTATGTGGTTGGTGCTGGATCTCTGCACATCCACATCAAAGTTCCTGACTGGGCTAAAGATTGCATTTTATAAAAGGTAAGTGTATTTATCGATAATATTTGGCCCATGTGATTGGTTGGGAGAGAATTTTTTTGGAGTATTTTTTTCTATTATTGGCCTTGAGTTTCTTTGCCTCTCCTGGGAGATTACATGGCTGTGAGGGGAGGATAGGTAGGTGGAGGGAAGGAGTGTTTAGTCATGGTTCTGTGGCCACCATGGTTTGATGGTGATCTTCTTGCTGATCAATTTCCTATGTTCATATGAAATGCAATGCACAGCTGACAGTGAAATTATGCAGCAAGCTGAGTTTTCCTCCAGCCCATATCAAGATCAATTATTACAGAAATGCTGTACATGTCTGTCTGGGGATTTAGTTAGATCTTAGGTCTCTGGGCTGCTAATTTCAAATGTTAGGAGAGTGTGGGTGGCAGCATCCATTCTCATGAAATATTAAAAAAGATTCAATACAAAAATGTACAAGTTTCTAGTTGATTCAATGAGTCATCTGTGCACTTATAACTTTACACAAGGATGGGTTTATATTCAAATCTAGACAAAAGCTTTTCTTGGCTCCAATGCATTTTGGAGTAATCTCAGAATATGGTACCTGAGTTATACATTGATGATCATTCAAAAGTTTTGGATTTTATAACAGCAGCCTTATATTGGATAATCTATGTCAATGTAAAACCCAATGCAAAAAAAAAAAATTCAGGGTGGGTTCCTGTGCCAGGACTGGCATTTATTGCTGATCTCCAGTAATCCTGATAAGATGGGGTGGGCTTATTTGAATCACCACAGGGTGGTTTGCTAAATCCACCTCTTGGGCAATTAAGGATCAGCCACATTGTTGTGTGACTGGATTCACATTAAGGCCAGATCAAGTTAGGATGGCAGGTTTCCTTCCCTGAAGGACATTAGTGAATCAATTGTTTTTTTTTAATGGAAATCCAACTAACTTTATGGTTATATTTATTGATATGAGTTATTTTAATTTCCAGAAATTTTAAGCTGAATACAAATTCTCAATCTGCTGTGGTTACATTTGAATTCACATTCCTTGTGACAACTGGTCCAGTAACACAATCACATTACTGTATCCCCTTGAGGTGCAAAACCCTTCAGAGCCAATGAATTGCTTTTGAAGCATAATCATTGTTGCTTTTGTAGGCAACACACTTTGTACGAGCACAAGTTATGCAGTATAACCACATTCTGCCCCCCACTTTAGAACAGAACAAATATAATCTCAGATGATTTGCCATTTGGCAGAAATGATTTTTTTTAACAAGTAAACCCACAAACTCATTGACATTGCAGTGGAATTTTTAAAATATACTTAATCAGGTGCACCATTTTATTTACATCATGGTTCCCTGAAATAAATGCACCTGAGAGACATTTTGCAATTAGTGGCAAAACGATGACACTGGCTGTTGACCTCGAAGGAAGCTGTACACAAAGATCTTGTGAGCTGTCTGACATGGATTTCACCTTTCCCAATGTTAATTTCATTTTTGTTCCAGCTACAGGAGATCTCTGGCACCCAGTGACAGTGATGTCATCAAGCAAGCTAAATAGCCAATCGCTTTGAAGAATTTTCATAAACAACAAACCAGAAATTCAAAGTTTTGATTATCCTTCATTTTAAAAAATATCATTTTACAGAGGGTGAAATAAAGGTAGGACAAGCATTTAGAAGATAAAATATAAACACGTTTTATTTCTTAAAATGTTCTAAAAATCAATGGAATTTTGGTCATGGAATGGAGAAATGTATCATTCCACAAACATAAAATTAGGTTTTCAAGTCCAGAAAGGTTGTTCAGAAGTAATAATTCTATTAAAATTCAGAGTCATCAAGGCACAGATGGATGTCCTTTGGCTCACTGCGTTCACAGCAGCTGTCTGTAGAGCAGTCCCACCACCCCTCCCCCCTTTATTCACAAACACCTGCAAGTATATTTCCCTCAAGTGCCCGTCGAATATCCTTTTGACATCATTGATGGACTCTACTTCCAACACTCCATAGGCAATGGGTTCCACGTCAGTACCATGACCCGATTATGCCTTGTTCAACAAGATGTAATGTTTCCAATGGTCTATAGCAAGAAAGTAGCGAAAATGACCCCAATTCACTGATTCTTCATTGATTTCCAACAGTGAGGATTTTAGGAGTGCACTCTGGGGGGAGCAGGGAATCATTGAGCAACAACTTTCGGATCTCTTGCATTTAACTGCACATGTGTTGCTGTCGGTTTCAAAGAGTAATGATGGCAAAGGCCAGTTCCCCTGCTCATTACAACATCAAAATCTGTGCCAGGATTTGGGGAGAGGCACTAGGTTTAATTTGGAAGTTCAACATTTAGCCACATGATGGCGGTGGTGTATGCTGCCACAGCAGAGCTGCGAAATGTAATGAACCCAGACAATTACAACCTTGCAGATTGGAGTTTATTGCACTTGAAAAACCTTTGATGTTTCTAATTAAGTGACCCCCCTTTATTTTAAAATTCAGTCTTGTGATTACAATTGCCAGTAATTTACATTTCCACAAAAAAGTCAGTCGTTGGGAATGTGTTTGCAATTAGTTTTTTTTCATGGAACCATTGCATCACTTTTCGTTTTTAATCGCACGTTTGTATATGTATTTACTTCGATGTGTGCATATATACATTATCTGTGTGTGACTGAATATGTGTTCATATATAGAGTGAAAACGTGTGTTGTGTGTATATACATTAGATGTGTGTGTATACAGATACAGATAAATATATGCACACACACACACCCACACGCATGTATAATGTATACAGATGCTGAGGTCGGATGAAAGAAGTCCGTTTGCTTATAGGGCATCTGCATTCCCTGCTGATTTGGGATGAGCTATCGGAAATCTTGAATGATTATCTGAAAATCATACATCATGAAGTAAGAGAAAGGTGGGAGCACGGCGATAGATCAGAGAGAGCTGAGGGACACCACACAGTTCAACAATGAGCCGTGAAGCGGGGCGGGGGTTTAGCAGGCTGCCGTGTATTACCCGCTCGCTTTGATTCGGTGCCTGATACCTGAGCCCCGGTCAATGTGCTGTGCGTGTGGTTGTAGTGTGTGTGTGTGTGTGCGCGCGCGTGTTTGAGAATGAACTCCGGGCGGGGAAGGGAGAGGCGACTCTTTGCTTCCTATCTGCCAACAAATTCCCAGCTCATTACCCTAACACCACAGCTTGAGAGAGGGATAGTGTGATCACACTGTCATGCCACCATGGATCTGCCAGGTAACACCATCTCCAACGTGGGCATCACACTGCAAACGTAATGTTAGAGCGTTATCAAACTAGCACGCGGGTTTAGTGGAAAGGGACAGTGAGCTGGGAACAGCAGTAAATATTTTATCTAACTTGGAGATCTCTTCGCAATTAAAACGGTAAGAGGAGCCTTGGCCGCGGCTAATTTTAATATGTCTCCAGCTTCTCTCTTTGCTGTCTGATGTTTTTTTTGTGTCCCCCCCTCTCTCTCTCTCTCTCTCTGCGGGAGAACCTAAATGGGTAACTTTCTTTTTTATTATGTTGTTGCTGGCTTGCTAAATGGGCGGCTGAGTGCAGCGGGGAGCGGGCAATGGCATCGGGGGGCGGGGGGGTGGGGTTGGGAGCTGACTGAGCTTTTGCGGGTGGGTTTCAGGGTTTATATGTGTCTGAGCGGGAACTTCAGTCGACCGCCGGAGAGAAGGAGAAGGCAAAGTCAAGTTCAATTGTAGGATTCCTTCATCAGCAACGGGGGCGTGTGTGTGTGTGTGTGTGTGTGTGCGTGCGGGGTGGGGGGTGTGGTGGGGGCGGTTAGAGAGGCTGCAGGACTCAGACTAAAACAGAAGCAAAGAGGGTTTGGCGGGGGGTGGGGGGGGGGGGGTAGGATAAATGTGGAGAATGACAGGGTAGCAGTGCTATTCTTTCAGGATCTCAGTTTTCAACAAAATGCACTCAACCTGCGTTGGATTTTTTTGTTTCTGCATGTTTTATTACAGGCAATGGCATCCAAACAAACTGAAGAACGTTATTTGATCCTCTAGGAGGCTGCTTTGGAAGTGGTGGTCAAGAGAAGGGAGGAGGCAGTTTGGAGGTGGGGGGGGGGGTGGGGTGGTGGTGTGCACAACACAAAAAAAACAATTGTGATCGGCCCGGTGTGATCTATATCGGATTACCGAGAATCGCATGGATCTGCTGCTAATCCGCCCGGGATCTCTTAACATGCTGGCACTGAGCCTGCTCCTCGCTTGCACGGGGCTCGTGTTGGGACAGAACGAAACGGAACCCATCGTCTTGGAAGGGAAATGTCTGGTGGTGTGTGACTCGAACCCGTCCTCGGACGGGGCTGTCACCTCTTCCCTGGGAATCTCCGTGCGGAGCGGCAGTGCAAAGGTAGCCTTCTCAGCCGTGCGCAGCACCAACCACGAACCGTCCGAGATGAGCAACAGAACCATGACGATCTACTTCGACCATGTAAGTCGCTGCCGCCACCCTCCCATCAGCGCTCGGGGAGCGTGTCCCTCTCGCTCTTCACCCGTCCGCCCATCGCCCTTGCCACCCTCCCCTTTTCCCGCTTTGACAACCTTTTCCTCACTTAATCCAGTCTCTCGCCTTTTATGAGAGGAGGTGGGGGAGGGGGGGGGTATGGGTGGGGGGTTGTGGAGTGGGGTGGGGAAAGGGTGAACCTCTGTCGCTGGGGCAGTGGACGGAGCAGAGCGACCCCCACACGCTGGCCTGGCCGCATGAACTTGCTGCCCACCACTGGTTGTAGTTTTACACATGTTACAGGTATGAAGAGCAGATGGTACAACCTTCCCCAAGTCGCTAACTTCGGCCGCCTTGTGCAGATTTAGGAGCAGCAAGGAAGCGTTTACAGAATTATCCTGCTTTTAAACCTTGTTTTTTTTTAAAATTAAAATGTGAACTCTTAGCAGTTTTGCCCCGTGTGGTGCGGGTTCTAACATTCAGGAGCCTTTTATATCATGTCCATCAGCCTGTGTGCGCCAGTGTGAATGGAAGCCCTTTCCTGCAGTTACCTCTGGAAACAACATTGTAACTACTGCGCTGTCCTTCACCCCCTGCATGTTACAAACCGCACGCTTAAACTGAACGGAGCTTGTCGATTCCAACCTCCGCCCCACAGCCTCCAAATCTCTTTGCAATCCCGATTATCCTTCGGTCCCAAGTTTTCGCGTTTACCCAAATGTCAAATGCGCAGTGCTGGAAACTTGGTGCTTTGTGCTTTCTTGCAGGTGTTAGTTAATATTGGAAACCATTTCGATAGGAGGTCCAGCACTTTCGTGGCCCCGAGGAAAGGGATTTACAGTTTCAGCTTTCACGTGGTCAAGGTGTACAACCGGCAGACGATCCAGGTAGACAAACAGGGGCTTTTGTGCACAATCTCACAACCATCGTCTGACTCTCGCTGTCAGTCTGTAACGGCGCAAGCTGTTCTCGAACCCACGGCGCAACTGGTTGAGTTGAATTGTAATGTGTTTTTCTTTAAAAAAAAATGTAAAAAGACTAACAGAGGGCTATTGGCAGATAGACGGTGGAAGAAAGGAAACCAGTAAGATAACTAGAGAGGCACAATAGAAAGGAAGGGAAATTGCCCAGGTACAGCGGCAGATAGTGCAAGTGTAATACGGGAAGCATACATGACCTGGAAGGTTGTGTTATAACGGCTAATACGCCGGAGGAGCTAACGATAAATCAGTTGTTATCCAATCTGCAGTAACTTGGGACCGTTAGTGCAAAGGTCAAAGTTGTAAGGCTTTGTTTTTGTTCTGGTTTCAGGTAAGCCTCATGCAAAATGGCTGGGCTGTGATTTCTGCTTTTGCCGGGGACCAGGATGTGACCCGGGAGGCTGCTAGCAACGGGGTGCTCTTGAACATGGAGAGAGAGGACAAAGTCTACTTAAAACTTGAAAGAGGCAACTTGATGGGAGGATGGAAATATTCGACGTTTTCTGGCTTTTTAGTATTCCCTCTATAAAGGAACACCAATGCTCGTCAAAATCCTGTATGAGGATCAAGTCGCCATGTACATTATCGATATTGCAACGGAACAAGATTATTATACCAAAACCACCTAACTGCTAAGTAGGGGCAGACCCATTACCTACCAATTAGAATAATTTCTTTGAATACTGACAATTGCCTTGGCCAATGTGGTTCTAAGTAGTTCTGGTGACAGTGCTCCTTAGGATATCAAGAGAATTTATTGACAAGGACAATTTCTGGCTAGACAATAGAAACTGGATTTTCTTATGGGCGGATTTTTGATTGAACGAACCGAACCTTCGTGGACAAGACCGTACTCGCAAGTGACGATCGAAAAAGCGTGATTAAAAAAGAGAAACGAGTTAGGGTTTTGATTTAAATGTTCTGGCAAAGCTTTCTTTCGTGTTCGTATATAGCCTTAAGCAAAGAACAAGTCCAAATTCAGTGGCGTGTTTTTTTTTAAATTTGGGGAAAATTATGTATCGTTTCTGTAGGTGAGCTGATTTTGAAGAAGTGCTTTATCACAAAAGGTTTCTTTGCACGAATTGGACGCAGCTCTTGTTCCTTCTTTGTGTTGTGGTTGGTGTTCTTTGACCTTTTTGGGTGCAGAAAGAGTAAACCTATAGATTAATAACACGAGACATACCACGAATGATTGTAATAAATGGACCCAATTATTTATTGAGTGCTTCTTTTTTGGATTTGTCAATTGATCCTCTGGCGGGCACACAGGAACTTACACATTTCTCTCAATTTAAAAAAAAATAAGTTTTACATTGTTTGCTCCTCTCATGCCAAGGCAAATATGGGCTTCTCTTTAAATGTCTCTAAAGACCTTGTCGCTAAATAACACCTATGACACGCCCAAAGAGGTTATCTGGTGGGTTAAGTTTGACGTTCAGGTTCAAACAAAACAGAATATTGCAAAATTAAAGTCAGTTCTCTCCATATTTTTATCCAGGTTTTAGTAAAGTAAACGTAAACCTTTTTACATTACCGAATGTATAAGAAAATTGCGGACTCGTAAGTCTAATAAAGGGACTAAAATACAGCCCTTCAGTCGCTATTTCAGCAGGGAGGAGGATGTCTGATAAAGGTTCTTAAGTATTAAAAAGTACCTGCACAGGAGTTAGCCACTAGACATGTAACACGTAATTAATAGAATCCCTCCTGCGGTTCATTTCCCAGAAAGATTTCTGCTATTGTAAACAGGTCCCCACTGTATTCATGCTGAAATCTATTCACTATTAATACAATTAATGCCCGAAAAGGGTCGTCACACCATCAATCCATTAAATATCCATTTTCGAGAATAAAAGGTGGAAATGTGTATATGAAAACCAGCATATGATCTCCATCTGTGGTTGAAATTACTAATGATATATCTCAGGCCATTTCCATACTGAGGTTCTCAATTTTGTCTAAAGCTCTGAACCTCAAATGGTTAAGTTTTCAAAGCGCAGTTCTATGATTTTCAACTCTATGGTCCCTTTGGTGGTGAATTCAATACATTTCCAGGCATTAGACAACTAGAGGAAACATAGCAATTGTTGGTTCACTGTATTTTACAAATAGCAAATACCATTTATTGGGCTTAAGATCTCTGTGCATTGAGTTGTTTCACAGATCGTAAAATAGTACAATACAATGGGTATTTTTCCATATAAACATAGCACGACATTCAATTATGTATTATCAGCATCTTCCCCCAAATACATAGAGCACTTAACTCATTTCCTGACCAAATTTGATAAGGATTTATATCTCCCATCACTTTCGTTCAGAAACACATGATCAATTACCTCTGGTGTCACATCAGGTGTAAGGTAAGAAGTTACAAAACATATATACATAGACATAGGAGTACAGCATATGAACATGGACACAAGAATACAGAATGTGAATTATACTTGCACAATATTATCGACTTATATGCCTTTACATGCAGGGGGCCTTATAGAAACATGCCAACTTGCTGTGGCATACATTTAAGGTACAGTGAATTAAAGTGACAAATGTACTTGACATCATTTTTTTTGGCATGTGTTAGTTTACAGAGAACTGAATAATTAATCTTCAGTTTAGTTACCAACATGACAATGGAAAGAATTATTTTGAAATTCCTCTGCTTTTGGCATGTGTTAGTTTACAGGGAACTGAATAATTAATCTTCAGTTTAGTTACCAACATGACAATGGAAAGAATTATTTTGAAATTCCTCTGCTATTTGGCTACATAAGAGTCTTATAGCTATAAATTAAATAATGTAAGGAGATGGCATTTTTGAAGAGAGCAAGCCTGTCTCCAGAAATAGAATTTCAAAAAGTGATGGAATATAGGGTTAATCTTTGTTGCTGATTTTGATCAATTCTGATGTCTTATCCCTGGGACTCCCCTGTGCCCTCAACATTATTTCATTATTTTCTGTCTCTGCCTCTCATTTTTCCTAGCATTTGACCGCAAAGAGATTTAAGACATGGATTCTTGATCAAATACAAAACAGCTCTGTGATTAAAGAATTCGCATAGACATCTCCATCATCCAGCCAGTATAGGTATGACATGTTATGGTTACTGATAACTATTTTAAAACAACTCAAAATACAATTTTAAATATGTGTTTGTTTATTTATTCCTTCTATCAGATTGAGAAACATACTGATTCTGTATTTCCTTATTGAGCCTCCTTGATCAAAGTAGTTGTTAGACATGTAGTCTGCTATGCAAGGTGTGGCTATATTTGAACATATGTATGCTGCACCTACTAAGGCTTTCATATTCAGAATGAGACTAACTTATTTTGCTTTAAAATGCAACCCAGTGTAATATATCTCACTCTGAAAAAGAGGCACAATCCTCTACCTTTAATTTGGTTTGCAATGTGTGACATCCTGGGATATCAACTACTGCATAATAATTTCTTGTGGGGTATGTGTTTGTGAGTACATATGCATTCAAATGTGTATGTAGGATTTGTTAGAAAATAGCGCACTCAATGTCAGGGAGAACCCACAGACTAAATCACATCAACACTGAATTTCTTTATATTAGTAGTCCATTATATCAATGTAATGCTTTAAAATTTTAGTTAGGCAAATGCGTTCTCTGAATGTAATGCACTTAATACAGACACTTAATACAGAATTCACCTTTAGGTTGCAGGTCTTCTAAAATTATTCTGTTAAAGGTTTTTTTTGCACAACGATCTTGCAGAACAGAACTTTTCATTATTAAACACTGAAGAGTATTTTGACAATCTGCCAAATAACGTAATGTGGTTACTCCTTACAATTTTACTACTTATTGTTCTGCGAGTACAGTTGAGAGACTTCAGTCTTGTAGCCTCAGGATTTCTGCTCATTTCTGAGTCCACACTGATACAATTAAAGTCTACATTCAAATGATGTCCATAGAGCAATGTAATCAGTGATGCTTCACTCATGCAGCCAATGTCCTGACAGCTCTTACAGATTTTACATTGTTTTCAATTACTGTGGGCTCACTTTGCAAGACATTATTTAACAAACTGGCAACATTTCAGAGGCACCCCATTTGACAATGAAAATAAAGCAACGCCCTTCAAAAGTTAGACATCATTATAGGAGGGATAACAAACATTAATATTGAAAGCTGGAAGCAAAATTTTACTTTAAATTACAGGGATTATGCTTTTGGTGGTGTATTTGTGAGTTTTGTGTCAAGGGCATCTGCCAGTTGGAATGATACATTCTTTATTTCAGCTAAGTTTAAGTAGTACTAGTTAGCACTAGTAGTACCAGTTACAGAACATATTCCTTTGTTCTGCTGCAACAATTCAGAAGACCACCTTTTACTACTTATGGGCCACTTCTGAGTCTGAGGGTCCTGACTAGAAACCAGGCTGGAACAACACATGTTCAATTCATATAGGATACAGGAGACTTTCTGCCCATTATTGGAACTCAGGTTCTAAAGTTGAAAGGACAGCATGTGAACACACTGCATCACCCAATATCCAGCTCTTTTTGTTTTCAAATTGAGTCTGCAGTTGTATTTGCATCTGTTGCATAGTATTTCTTCTGTAAACACTATCAATCATGCTCTATGAGCAGATCTTGTTCACAACTTTTAATGTTTTTACTCAGATTTGAGATAATATGCTCTTGTTTTACAGTTCAGGATGAGCACAAAGGAATCACCTAACACAATTATTATGATGATGCATTTGATTAGAAAAGTTAAAGATTGTTAGTTGCCAGTTTGACAGTATCATATCCTGAACTCTATTAACACATATTTCAGAAGACAGAAATAAATAGAACACACTTTTCTTGGTCTGAACTTCTTTTGAAACAGTTCTTTAAGTGCTCTATATACTTGCCTCTGCTAGAATACTTGTTTTTCCACTTTCTCCTGATGACACCCTCCAGGTATTATTGTTCTGGTGAGGTATCTTATTGCAGAATGGCTCAATCTGCTGTTAAGCAATATGAAGTATTATATCTAATGTAGTCATGCCAAGCTTACTTCATCCATAACAAGTATTCCCAGACAGTCAGTCCCCATTCCTGATTGTCCCCATACCAAATTGCCTTTATGTCTCACTGTTTAGCTTTCATATATGAAAATTGGCTCGATAATAACTGGAAAACAACAAAGAAATCTGTATGTGGCTCATCTGGCGACTATCCATTATTTTTAATCACAGTATAAGTATCTAATATATGTTGTGGGATGCTGTTACAGCAGCTGAGGTAATTATTAATAGCCCTATTGGGAAAATGTAATTGTTTATTTTGCTTCTTAAAAGGATATTTCAGTCAATTATATCTTTGATAATCTAGGTAAACAAGTAACAGCTTCTGAAGTGTAGTTCCTTACATATATACATTTGGACCTACCAAAATACTGGTTAAACATCTAATCAATGTTACCTAAAACTTAGTGCTGTTAGATTATAAGCTGAGTAGTAGTGAGAAATGGTGGCGGTGTTAAAGCTTTAAATCACTGCAGGTGCAGTTATCTTAATGCATTCTTGAGATGCTGGCAAGGCTGGCATTTATTGTGCACCCAAGTTGCCCTTGGAATGGATTATAATCCTAGCCCCTTTTTAGGACAATTCCGGATCAGGTGTACTCCTCAGATGATCACTCTCACTTAAGGTTGAGAAAGACAGACCTCACCAACACTTGAATGGGCCTGAAGAATTGGTCTAACTCTCCCCGAAGGAAAGGAACCAGCAGAGGATATCATTGACCTTCAGGTAGCCTTTTTAACAAGTTTTAGCTGGATTATAACAACCTGGATATTATAAGGGTCTGGGCATCTCACCTCAATAATGTACCTTTCCACTGAAGTGTATATGGAGATGGGTTCTCGTGTTTGGATACAGAAGACTATACAAAACAATATATTTTCTAAATTATATAAAAGTTCATTACATAATCAAGCATGCAATTCACATTTGATGGAAAGTCAATTGCAACATTGATAGTTCTAGGAAAAGGAAGTATAATCTTGTTTCTCATAGAGAATTCAGCTTTTAAGTCTAAATAATGTTACGGTAAGATATTTCAGATATCCATAAACATTTAAAGTAGCACCTACCTTAAATCCCCAAATACAAAGTTACAGAGTTTAACAAGACACCTCTATCCCAATTAAAAGGAGAACTATTGTCATTACACTATAGTAGTTGTAAATTTACCATGAGAGATTTTGGCATGAATCCAATGAATCTAAAAATCCACTGTAGGGTTCCAATATTTATCCTGTTTCTAAACTGCGTAACTTATTTTTTTTATATATGGGGTGTTGCCTCTTGACAAGGAGGTTTGTCCCCTTTTATTTCCCAAAAAAGGCAGGTATAACTATCAATTTCTTGTTAAAATCCAAATGACTTAATTCATAAGAAAAGGCTGACCCAGTAGGAAGTTGTGAGAATACATGCTGGACAACATCCTCAGAGCTAACAGGATGCTAAGGGCTGCAAATGGTTCCTGTTTTTTCAGGAACTGCTTGTGTTAGAGGTTATACCATATTCCATGCCATAGAACATTAGTGTCCTTGAGCACACAAGTGTGCCCAGGCATGTTTATGAACTTCTCCTACCCTTGTCAGGCAGGTGAACCCTGCTTTTATTTTTTTGAATCCCTATTTCATAGGAAAACCACTCTTTTTAATTCTTATAGCTGGATTCCTTCATGTCTTGAGAAAGCGGGTGGGCTTTCTTTTTGAACACTGTAGTCCAAGTGGTGAAGATGCTCCCATATTTCTGTTAGCTAGAAAGTTCGATTTTATTTTACTCCCTGTAGAAGTTTCATACAACCGGGTGGCTTGCTTGACCACTTCAGATGACAATTAAAAATTAACTAAATTAGCATTGGACTGGAGTCACATTGAAACAAGACTGATAAGGAGACCAGATTTTCTTCTCTAAAGGGCATTAATGAACCAGTTGTTTACTTTTTGTGATAACCTGACAGCTTCATGGTCACTGTTACTTATAGTAGCTTTTTATTTTATTTCTATATTTTTTGAAACATATTCTGGTATATCAGTCCAGTACCTAGCAGTTAGATATTTAATGTATTTGTTTTTAAGCCTTACAGAATACTTTAGCTAACTTTTCTTTCATAGACATCCTGAATAGGTCTCACAATTTTACAATGTAAGATGTTCCCAATTTTCCTCCCACTATTGTGTTATTAAAGTGAGTGAATGAACACATTAGGAAGAAATTGATTGAAAATTGCAATCATTGAGTGACTGTGACTCACATTTTATTTTTCCATTCATAATGTTATACCCTTTTTCTTAAAGCACCTTATAGGGTCCATTTCGATGTGGAGTACAGGTTGGGTGGGCAGTGCATGAGCTATTTGTTTTGTTCACCAAATTATGCTTGCACAGGTCTATTTGAATTTTCTGGCTGAGCCTCATTTAAACAGAACAAGTGAGTCACCATTGCTAAGCACGCTGTTTCTAGGCAGCATGACCCTGGGAAAGCAGGAGATTTAAGGTGATAGATATTCATTATTAACCCTTAAAGAGGGAGGACTGGTATCCAGCGTTAAATGGACCATCACCTTTCATTAATAGGGAAATGTTATTAGGGCAGAGAGCACCAATTAGATAAACTAATGGAACTCCTCAAGCTCAGATTTTCCTGGAGACTGAAGCAACAAATGGTGTTAGCTATATTTCCAGCTTTCTCTTACTGCAGTTAAGAATTCCTTTAAATAGTGGTATAAGCAACCACTTCCCAACCAATACCACTCATGGTTTTTAGGCGGGTTGAGGAAGTGGCAGGGTTGAATGATACAAAAATAGCATTAAAGGGCAAGACAACATGAACTGACGCCATTTAAATATTTTAAATAGGCTTCACCTGTTTCTGGTGGGAGCATTGGGCGCTTAAATCAACATTCACCTACAAATTGAAATGAGAACTTTGAATATTTCATAAATCATAAATTTTTACTCCAGTTTTCGATCTGCTCCCATCCCACCTGCAAACATAATCGGGATAATAGAGGGAGATAAAATCCGTCTCATTGTCTTTTAAAATAGTTGTGCTTCTCTTCTTTGTTAACTTCAATATTAAAGTCCACCGTCCCAATATCAGTTCAAACTTTCTCTAGAGTTCTTACAACAACTTATGTCATAGCTGACCTCACTTCGGGTTTTAAGGAAGTGAGAATCTATTGGATAATGCAGACACATTTTCCATCTGTACAAATAACTTTCATGAAGTTCCATGTTCTCCTTTTAATAATCATTGTAGAAATTCCCACAAGTATGAAAAATATAGTTTGGAATCATTGTTGTTTTTCTCACTCAGTTTGGAACTTCTAGTCATATTCTATAAGCTGTTGTATTTTATTGAGATCTAAAAGTGTATATATATATATGTTAGCTAAGCACTGAACTAAAATGCCTATTGGATTGGTTGAAAAACCAGCAGGTATAAGAAAATAGTTTTTATCATTGCCCACTAATAACAATTACCAATAGATGATGGTGTTCAGTCATGTGTGTGTGCCAGTACATTTCATTACATCATGAAGCGTGCACTGTTTTCTAAAATACACAAGTGAAAAATTGCTCCTACTTAAAATTAACTTACTTATAACTGAGTATAAAAATAAACATTTTTTTTGTTTAAGTCATAGAATTAATTATTGCCTCAAATATGTTTGTATGCCATTATGAGTTTATTTTCTAATCCATGTTAGCCATTGCTGTTTGTCTAATTTGGATTATCCTGATTTAAGAAGCAAGTGAGACATCTCGGAGTGAGAGGAATTCACAAGGCCATTTCAGCCCATGCTAACTATGAAACCACACTAGATTTTGAATCTTGTCAGCAGCAGAACTAGATCTGTATGTTTATTCTCTTTTTTGAAAGAAGAAGCCACCCAGCTCTCAAATGATTTAACACATTCTGGATTCAATAACCGTGAAGATATGGCGCTTTTGGTTCAAGTTGCAACTTCGCTGCAACTAGATACAGGATATGTTATTCTCCTGCAACATGCAATAATTGAAGCCTAATACTGTTGCAGCTCACTCACCTGGTAATACATATATAGTCCCTACCACTTATAATGGATGCGCTGGTGTCAATGTGGCTCATCCGCTTTAAATGTTGGATGGTAAGATCAATCTCTGGTTCATTTGGTTGGATTTTGTTGGGGAGCGCTGGGGATGGGGATGCAGGGAAGTTCACTATCATTACCACTCTGAAACTGACTGCAACTTCCAAATGTCTGGCATGTGCAGATTAGCTCTGAAAGCTGGAAGTTGTCACCTATCACTGAGGGTTCTGAAGCAGGTTGTACTGTGGAACCCTCTGGTGCCAGCCATCACTGAATTCTATGAGAAATTCAATTTTCCTGCAGCCATATGGTTGTTTGAAACCTCTTAAAAAGAGACACCTTACTCAAACAGGTCTAATTGGGTTTTTAATGGCAATATGATTAATTAAATTTGATGAACAACAGAACTGACCCTGAAAATACAAATTTATCATCAAGTGCTGCTAATTGATTAATTAGTAGATTTAACTTAATTTTTTAAATAGTTTATTTTAAAATAAGTTATTTTAAAGAATATTTTAGATTTTACCTTCAGCCCATGTAAATGTCCTAATTATTAATTTGCTTTAATTCATTTTTTTAAGTGATTTTATTTTAGTGCTTTTAGTTTCTTTTTTGGTGGGGTGGGTAGGTGGAGTGGGGGTGGGGGGGGTGGTGGGGGGGGTGGGGGGTGCGCAGTGAGGGTGTTGTGAAATCCGTGAAAACCCTTGAATGTGATTGGCTGCTTGGACAGCCTGATGTCATCACTGCAGCTCCATGCTTACTTCACAGTCAGTGCAATGTCCTTGCTCCACCCTGATTGCCAAATATATAAAAAAAACTAATCACCAGTGTTTGAGTCCAACAACAGAACATGTATAAATTAAACTAAGTAAACTTAAAACACCCGCATGCTTGTGTTAACCTGCATTTATGAATAGATCAAGTAAATTCAGGGCATGTGCTCATGTCTACTAGTATGGTCCAGCTCTTGTAACATACAATGTTCTAGTGATTCTTTTAGATATTTTAATCTCCAATTTTTTATTTCTGTTGCTACACATTTCCAGTTTAATTTAGAACAGTTTGTCACTGAATAAAAAATGAATATTGCACAAATTAAGATTGCTGTGAAGTGGTAAATGCGGGGATTAAGGGAGGTGTGGAGAAATATGGTTTAAGCAGCATCCTTGTAATTGTCTCCTATATACTGGCAAATAGTTAGACTATTTGTCCTATATTGGTGGCTGCCTGGGGTAAGTGTGGAAGTTACAAATATTGGGGACCGTAGTCCTTAAAAAATTTGGTTCAAATTTTATTTACCAGAAGGGTATATGTGCATCTTCATAGCAATTTTTAAGAAGCTTATAAGTTATTCATATAGCAATGATATCTTTCAGTTAGAAATGTTAACTTTATTAGGACACCTTTGCTCTATATTCTCTACATCTTGCATGGTTGTCAACCATGATTATAATGGCCTAAGTAGCTTTAAGTATAAGTGAAAATGAAATAAATGAATAGAATATGAATAAATGAAGCAATGAAAATGAAGCCGCATTTTTATTTTCCTATAAACATAGTGTAAAATCAACAGGCATTATTGCAATATATTTTGAGGTGCTGTATTTAGCATTAGCAGTAGCAACCTCAGTTGCCGATTGTTTGTAAATTGCATCATTCTTATTCTAAGTAAGGCAGGTTTAGCAGGTCATCTTACATGTTCTTTCACATTTAAACAAAAGTAATGGCAAGATAACCTTAGGCTCTGGTGCTTTTTCTGGCAAATCAGCTATAAGACTATCTTCATCATTTACTGTTTTTCTACACCAACAGAACATAGGAATACAATTTACCACTGGCGATATTCATAGATAAATGTTTAAAGAAGATTAAATATGACTAATTTTTCTTCCACTTGAGAGAAGGTGGTAACCAATTTAAAATGAATCCGTTAATAGTACATTAAAACAGCAGATAGAAGAATGCATGTGTTAGGTATTTGACCACGAAAGCAACAGCAAATTCTAGGGTGGGATTTCAAAGGAGTTTCCAGTGTATGTGAAATTTCAGCCTGCAACCTGATAGTTTGACATATAAGGCACTGCTTGTAAAAACAGTCAGTCCAAACAGCAAATGCCCAAATGAACATTACTTTCCCTAGCACAGAGGAGCTTGCACCTTAACTTATTGATGTGACTCATACCAACTTTGAAGCCCTATATAAAGTCAAGTAAAAGCCTGGATCTCCTCATCCAACCAAGAAAATAAGTCTCACTGCCCTTTGAACTGCTGGAATATCCCTCAACAGGTTGTCTCAGGATTTTCAATTGAACAGCCCTTCTACAATGTGTATCGCAATCTGTGAATACTGTGTCAACTAGGTATGTGTAAAATGTTTGCTCCTAACCACTATCACTATACTTCCTGCAAATCTTTTTCCCACTTTTTGATACATTTGAGAGTGCATCAGATACAAAAGACAAGCACAACAAGACTGTGCTTTCAGATACAATTATTACTATGTCACAGTAAGTCTGTGATGACTGTAATAAATGGAAACTAATTTAAATATTTGCTTCCTCCTGTGCTCATTTCAGCTCACCCACGTCCGCAATGGAGCTTTCAGGTATCCTTTAACATGTATCTTCCTGTTGGGGTTAATGAAGTATTTATGACACGGAAACTGTTAATTGATGAATTTCCTTTATGTAAACATTCACTGTAGATCTAAATTGCCTTCAGAATCATTTGTATGCATAAAGTCTGCAGCAGTGATTAGGTGGTACGATTTTACCACTTGGAAGTAGATACGTTTTTATTGGTGCCACGATAGGCTACTGGATTCTTGGCTTTATGCATGGAACCATAGAGTTCAAAAGCAAAAAAAAGTTATGCTAAACCTTTTAATATTATTGGTTAGTTCTCAGCTGCAGAATTTTCTCCATTTCTGGGCATTGCACTTCAGGATGAATGTCAAGGTTGTGGAAGTGTCACAAAGGAGATTTACCAGAATTGATAACAAGGATGTGAAACTTCAGTTATTTGGATTGAATGGAAAAGTGTTCTTCTTAGAACAGAGAATGTTAGGGGGAGATTTAATAGAAGTGTTCAACATTTGTTTTAATAGAGCAGATGGAGAGAAAATATTTCCACTGTAAAGAGGATTGTTAGCCAGAGGACACAGATTTGAGGCAATTGGCAAAGGAACCACAGGGGAAATGAGAAGAAATTCTGTTATGTTGTTCAATTGGTATGATCTGCAATGCACTGCTTCGAGGGTGGGTCTGGGGGTGAGGGGGGTGGATGGTGGTAATGGTGGAAGCAGATTCAATAGTTTGAAAGAAGAAATTTTCAAAAGGAAATTGGATATACAGTTGAAAAGGATATGTTTTCAGGGTTATAGGGAAAGAGTAAAGGTTTGGGACTAATTAGATAGCTCTTCCATTGAGCCAAAACAAGCACTATGGGTCAAATGGGACAATTACAGGCTATGCTGTAATATTCTATGACAAACACTTAAATGTTAAATGACTTCCCCACATTGAAAGAGGATGTTCCAACTCCTCTCCATTCATGAGCCAACACTTCAAGTGCGGTGTTCCAAACTTCAGATCCTGTCTGTCCCCTTTTCAGACATTTCTGTAAAAACTTCCTTTCTTCAGATTGCGCCTCGCCTTTATGAGGTTCATCATGCCTTCATGCGGCATCATGGATGTTTAATAACCGTCCCTTGCAATAGGATTGGAGCCAATGAGTAGCACAGGCTCCATGCACATGTACTTTAAATAGGTAGCACAAATATCACACGTTGCTTACATCTTTTCAAAGTAGCACATGCAGTCCATGCTACCCAGGCCCAAATATAGTGCCATCTGGTTTCCAGGCCAGAATGTCTTTATTCACACTTTCTTCCAATATTTAGCCAACTGGGATTTTCCCCAAATTATTTTCTGATCCTATTTTCTGAATAAAGAAGAACCTGCTGGTTTCAATAATTCTTGAACTATAGAATGATCGGCAAGTCAATGGGACATCTTTGCAGCTTGTGCAAGTCATCATTGGATTAGATGGGTGAATAGTCCATCAGCCTGTTTCCTTGTATTGTTGCTCTCAGCAGGTCCAACAAAATTTCAACACTGATAATATAGGGCATTGAAAAAGCAGAAAGAGGTTTGCATTTTGCAATGTATTGTAACTGTTTGTATACTTAAATGTTCATAATTGTGAAATTATTTTATTTTATACTTTATTTTTATTTTAATGATTGTCTATAATCATGCTTTGAATTATGATGACTTGTTTTATTTATATTGCCATCACAGTTCGATAATTGCCATGATAATTTTTCAATAAACCAATTATCTATCTAACTTTGCATAAGTGACTGAGGCACTTTCCAAAGGGTTCCATTGTTTGCACAAAGAAGAAGCTCTTGACAATGTCGTAGGCCTGAATTTTACCCTTGGTGGGTGTGCGCAATCAGTGGGCCGAGGATCGGTCGGGAAACAGGCCCCTCCCCGCGATTGACCCCTGATCGTAATTTCACACTGGTTGGCCAATTAAGGCCCACCCAGCGAGAAACACAGCTTCCCAATGGCCGGGAAGACCTAGGTGGGCTGTCAGGCGCAGGGTCCAATGGCAAACCAATGGGCTGTTTAAGAACGGCACAGGGAGCTCCTTGAAGGCTGCCAGGGAAGAACATATCTTCTACCTTCTGGAGAGTGAAGCAATGGCTTCAGCAATGGATGGAGATGCCAGGTGGGAGGGCAGGTCAGGTGGTCACTTGGGGGTAGCTCCCCAGAGATGGAAGGAGGAGGCCACCACACCAAACCAAAGAAGCTTGGGAGGAGCCCAAGGTCAGCAGCCATAACATAGTACGGTGCACATGGGTACAGTGCCGGAAAAGATTCAATGACGTGCTGTGCTTGGCAAGGGTGAGTACCGTGTTGGCATGGATCAGTGTGGTGAAGTGTTAAGGACTGGCTGTCCTCCCGTGGAGCTCAGGGATGTTAGAGTCTGAGTGCCAACTGTCAATGATACTGGAGCTGGCTAAATGGGTGAGCCCTGGCTGCCTGGACTGAGTACCTTGTGGCTCGAGGACCATGACTTGAATGTGCCCTGCAAGGTGCTGCTCAAGTGTGTTTGGCCAGGCTGCAATGGTGCTGCAGGTACAGAATGTTCCTGTTTCCTTTCAGGAGAAGATGAGCTATAACAACATTGGAGGTCACGGACAGGAAGAGGCCCCCCAAACCTCCAAATCCTGACAGATTTGAGCAGGATGCCTTGGAGCTTGAGCGGCACCACGGTCCTCGTTCAGGCAGTTGTGCAGAGGCTGGGGCGTCAGACGAAGCTAAGAGTGCAGTGCATAGAGGTGAGAGTTTTGGACGGTGTAAACATTCTTGTGTAGTCTCATCACTGATGCGAGTCTCAAAATTGGAGTCCCCATTGATCATTGAAAGAGGATGGCATCATGATGGAGGTCTCCACTATCTCACCAGGGTGCCTGGCATGCACAAAGACAGAGTGATGACTTACACTAATGACATGTCATTCTTCTCCCTTAGATTCACCAGCAGGCTCTTCTTCGCAGGACCTTGAAGAACCACCCCTTATGCCAGAGGACCACCAGGCTTCAGGTGCATCTGTGTCACACCTGCTCTCTGAACTAGGCACCAGCGCAGATACCAGCAGCTCGGTGGGCGTTAGATCTTCAGCTAGAATGTCGATGCACAGTAATGAGAACACTTCACACTCGCTTGAAGTGCAGATGGAGGCAGAGAGTGCCCAGGGCGCCTGCAGTTGGGGGACTGCTCGAAACCAGGACGATGCTCAGTCAAAGGCTCTGGAGTCATCCATTAGGCGGCAGATGCTGGATGTTCAGCGGAATGTGCGGGAGGATCTGGCGGAGATCCATGAGGGTATGCATGCCATGGTCTTTGTTGTGGAGGAGTCCATGCAGAGCATAAGCACTGCAGTTACACTCATGGCTCAGCACACTGCCTCCTCCATTGAGAAAGTGGCAACACTCATGGAGAGGCAGTTCCAGGTGTTCCTGGGTTTGCGCTTAGCCCTGAAAGCCTCAGGTCGTCAGTGTCAGTGTGGGAGATAGATCAGGCACCTAGTATCTTGGCTAGGTGCCCATCCATCAGTGGTGAGCAGGTAGGTCCAGAGTGAACTCATGTTGCCGCATGAGCAGCTTGTGGTTGCTGCAGGCTCCTCTCAGGGTGCTCTGGGTGATGGCAGCAACTTCTCTGCCCCTCTGCCAGTGTCCATGACACCTGATGAGGCTACAATGAGAGATGCCAGCCATGGCACTGGCCACTCCCTCCCAGGTGGGGCCAGCACAGCCTCCACTGGCCAGAGGATGACAGCAGGCTGTCTCCAATGCTGGTGCCAGCGAGGGGTGGGGGGCACCAAGACTTAGCACTCGTATATGTAAGATTAAGGCACCATGAGCACAAGAGGGACTGGTCCACGGGTGATCTTCTGTTCTATAATGTTTTGTTTGTGTTCACTAGCATGAAAATGAACACCAGAGATGGTCATGTTGCTTTTTTTTTGATTATGAAAAGTACACAAATTTTGTATTTGTCATAAGAGCCTGAGCGTGCTTCACCCTTTTTTTTCTGGTGCAGAGTACGCCAGTGTGTAATGCTGGGCGTGAGTGGCTATAAACTTTATTGCACGGTATTGAGTGGACTTTGGGTTCAAATGAAAGGGTCATTTCAGACATCCCGGATGAAGGCAGCAGCCTGGCATGAGGTGGTAGCAGAACTTTAGCAGCCTAGCTGAAGGACCATTGGATCGAGGCGTCCCTGCTGTCCCTGCCTTCCTGAAGGATACAGAGATCTGCCACCACACCCTCAGCGTTCACCTCACCATGCTCCTCTTCTGACTCTCCGCTGGATTCATCATCTGTGGCCTGTGGAGCTGCGTCAAGATCCCCTTTCTCCAGAGGGTTCACCCTTGCCAGAGCCAGATTGTGGAGAGTGCAGTATGCAACCACTATCAGTGACACTCGCTCTAGGCAGTATTGTAGTGCTCCCCTGAATGGTCCAGGCAGCAGAAGTGCATTTTCAAGACCTATGGTTCTCTCTATCACCATCCTGTGGAGGCATGACTCCTATTATAATCCTGCTGTGCCTCAGTCCTTGGGTGGCAGAGAGGCATCATGAGCCACCTCTTCAAAGGATAGCCCTTGTCACCCAACAGCCCAAATATCCAGTCAGGTTGCAGCACTGAATAGCCTTGGGACTGTCTGAGGATATAAGTGTCATGGGAGCTGCCTAGGCTTTGCACAGACTTGCAGAATCTGTGTCCTGTGGTCGCAAGCTATCTGTATGTTCATGGAGTGGAATCCCTTCCTGTTAACAAAGGCACCCAGCTGACCCGTTGGCACCTTGATGGCCACATGTGTGCAGTCAATTGTACCTTGAATGTGGGAGAACCCAGCAATCACTGCAAACCATCTGGCTCGCTCAGCCTGGCTGGCCTCATCCATATGGAAATGAATAAATGTCATTAGCTGCCTGAACAGAGCTTCTGTCACCAGCTTGATGCAAATATGGACAGTTGATTGGGACACCCCCCACAGATCCCCCACTGATCCCTGGAAAGAGCCGGAGGCATAGAAGTTGAAGGCCACTATGACGTTCAGAGCCACTGGCATGGGGTGTCCACCTACTCAGTTGGAGATAGTCTTAGGGCCTATCATCTGACAAATGGAGGTCACTGTCTCCCTTGAGAGTTGGAGCCTCCTTCATCATTGCACCTCAGACATATTGAGGTAGCTGAATCACTGCCTGTAAACCCTGGCAGCAGGATAGCGGCATTTTCCTCAGCCCTTTCCGCCTTGGGCTACCTGCTGGCCTTATGGCCCTTGTGCCTGCGTCTCTCCTCCCATAAGTTGCGCCCCTGAAAGCTACATTGGGACACCTGGTCTCCTCTCCCGCCCCTCTCTTTCTCCTCAGAGGAGGTGCCTCCAGGGTAACAGAAGGTTGCCCGATAGTTGGAAGGGTCCACATGATCAAAATCTTCATGGGGCTTGGAGACATCAAGGAGTCCTGAAATGAAGCCTGGAAATGCTAACAATGAAGTTCAGAACTGAGATGAAACTGTCAAGTACTAATAAGCAACCAGCAGCAAGCTATCTCCTAAACTCCTCACTACCCATAGTGGCTGCTGACCCTTTTTATCCCACCCTTGGATGAGGTTTTGCAAAATGTGGGCTGCCCAAATGCCTGTTTTGCCCGTACGACGAGCCCAAAATTGCATGGGCAATGTAAAACATTTTTGGTTCTTGTTCTTTGATACCCATTATAGATATAAAACTCTTTATGTTGAAATTTGAAGCCTCTTGTCTTCAGGATCCTTAGCTCCTCTTGCATCTTGCGATTTTCATTGGTAAAGACATCAAATGGCAATTTATTAGAGAAGGATCCTCCGTCTGTCATTAGGAAATGTACATGGCATATTTTCCTCCTGTTTCCTGTGAACATGTTTCTTTGATGAATCTCATGTTTTGTTAAAGGAAGATGATTTTATCAACACCACTGGTCTGCGAGTCAGTTCATTTAACCTTATTACTCAAGGGCGTACAAAATCCCAGCTCTCATAAGACTAAACAACACTTTGTACTAATCATTCTCTCCTGCTGGTAGTAGTGTCTTTCAGGGTCTTCTTTGCACAAGTCACAGATATTATTATTTGAAGGACAGCCCTTTCTTTTGTTTGGACAATCACAATTACATGATTTTTGACAACATTTCTTAGCTATTTTAGTCAATTTCTGTCAAGGTTTGTTTTGCCTGTAATGGATGCTGGAGTTAAATAAAGAGTTATAGTATAAATAGATTGAACTGAAGTGTATTAGCCTAAGAGCCAGATCTGTGCCACCTGAGGGTAGAAGCGGTGAGATTAAAGCCCATACCAATGTTATCCTGCAAATAAATTATACAAATGCAATCTAATTTTCATTTAGCTATATCGACTAAAATCAGATGGCATTCTTGTTATCAATGTGCTTTTCTATGGAAGCTTTGCAAGACAAAGGATTGTAAAGGCTAAACATTTTTCTTTTCTCTTCTGAACTTCCAACTATTTGCCTTTCTCAGCCTATGCACAGGTCTTTGGACTGAAGATATGATACTTAATCTTTCAGTAGCAACAGATTGCCTGATAGATCATCTTTGGACTTTCCATTGCTTCATGCACTGTAGTCTTATGGGATTATGTGATATGAAAGGTATTTAACTCTGTGACAATATGTTGTAATGTTCATGCATCCAGATGAATATATCATTTTGAATCTGGCAAACTTTTAGGAAGGTGTTCCAGGATTCAATATCATTAAACAAACCAAACAGGAGGTAGGTGGGTGACATGCAATGGAAAAGATTGGATCAAAATGCATCTCACCAAAATAAAGACAACTTATTTACATATACCACAAAATTACTTCCTTAATAAAAGCAGTGATTATACTAACTGGAATATTCATAGTAACTGGTTTCAGCAGATTAAGTTCTTCATTAGGAAGGGTTATAAAATCTAGATTGTTTTAATTTCATTGCATGAAAATAGTGACATGGATGTCACTTCCTTACACACATACCCAGTCTATCCTCCCATCTGAGTCAGAAAGTTCTGGGTTTAAGTGCCACTTCAGAGATTTGAGTACAAAACTCTAGGTTGACAAAATGGTTCAGTGCTGCGAGTTGCTACACCGTCAGGTGTGTTGTTTCTCGGATGAGATGTTAAACCAAAGTTCTGTCTGCTCTCTTTGGTGGATGTAAAGAAAAACCCTGGCACTCTTTTGATGAAGAGTAGCAGAGCTATCCCAGAGTTCTGGTCAATATTTATCTCTTAATCAACATTATTAAATAAAGCTGAACTTGCTGTGTATAAATTGGGTGCACATTTCCTACATTACAACAGTGAAAGCCCTTCAAAAATACTTCATTGACTGTAAAATACTTAGGGACATCCTGGGGTCATGACAGGCGCTATGCAAATGCAGGTTGTTTTTTTCTGGTTCAGAAACTAATACATTTCAGTTCAACCTGTTGGTGCTGTTATGCTTTATTTGATGATGACTTCAACTGTAGCTAAAACCAAATTGAAAAAAAACAGAATAAAACCATCCTTCTTAACATCCAGATGTATACATCATATAGAATAGCATGTATTGCAGTGAGGTCCATGGGCATTACATCTCGCAGGATTGAAATTAAACAGATTAATTGCTGGAAATGTATTCTTTATGATGTCAGTATTATCCGACTGTAGCCCCATGTGTTACTGGTTTGTAATGCTCTCTAGCTTGTATTACTTTACCAGGGAGACTAATGAGGTGCAGATGATATCAAATGAAAAGACCAAATAAAAAGATATAAAGGCATTTAAGATAGACAGTGGGGGGATAATTGATAAACTAATCAAACTTAAGAGAGATTCGGAAGTATCATGCTGGAACATGACATCTTACAGCACCATCGACACTAAATCCAGCAAGTCCTTTGAAGTAATGGGGAGGATAAGGGCATGATGCTATTTGTGTGAAGCAAATGGTGGGGCGATGTAGATCAATCAGCAATTTATGGCAATTCACAGCTCGTGGCCCATCCCTTAATCCCCTGAATTTACTGATCAATTTTTACATTAATAACAACATGTGTTGTTAACATACCATTAATTTTCCAGAAAGATCTGGCCTGACAAAGAAGTTAGGGAAAATATAGTATGACTACCGATAGATAAAATGTAATTAGGCAAGGGAATAATGCCAGCAGACTTACGGACAGCTAATATGATTTTTAAAAAACACAGAAATTTGTTGGTACAGGACTTGAGTATTGCTGAAAAAAAGACATTTTGTCAAAGCTTTTCACCTTGCACTCATCAGGACAATGGCAATACAGTGGTATTCTTGAGATTGTCCTGATGAGTGCAAGATGAAAAATTTCAGCAAACTGACTTTTTTAAGTACTCAAGTAATATGATAACCTATATTTAAAAAGAGAGATTGCACATGCACAGGGAACTATAGGCCAGTTAACTTATTTCCAATTATTGTCACGCCCCCATTACCACTGCAATTTTCTCCCCTTCAAGTACTTATCCAATTTCCTTTTAAACTGTTAAATCTACTTCCAGCTCCCTTTGAGATCCTGAATTCCAGACCATAACAATATGCTGCATAAATATCGTCACCTCATCTTGCTTCTTTCTTTCATCAATTACCTTATCTTACTGAATTGCTTGAAGGAGTCAAAGACAGAATAGATCAGGATAATGTAAAAGATGTAAACTATTTTGATATTTAAATGATAAATTAATGACAAGATGAAAACAAGCTGGGTAAAAGAACATTTGACAGAGATTATGGGTTAAGGATAGTTACAAATGGTGGGAAGTGGTGTTCCAGAAGTTCTGGGGCCACTGTTGTTCACCATTTACCTAAACAATTAGAATTTTGGAACCAAGTCTACAATTCAATATTTGTGGGCAACAACAATTTGAGGTATATCTCATTGCTTGGTAGTACAGAACTTGAGTACAGCTGAAAAAAGAGATATGCTGCCGAAGCTTTTTGTTTTGCACTCAGCAGGATAGCTTCACAAGAATGTCAAATTTCAAAGGGAACAACAATTTATACTGCATGAGAAGAGGGTGCAATGAGGAATTGTTGTCAAGTGGGCTCTGATTGGTAGAAGCACAGTTAACTGTCAAGCTTTTCTTTAAACAAAGCAGGCAAAGTAATTCCTTGCTCCCAATGTGGTCTCCTCTACATTGGAGAGACCAAACGTAAACTGGGCGACCGCTTTGCAGAACACCTGCGGTCTGTCCGCAAGAAAGACCCAAACCTCCCTGTTGCTTGCCATTTTAACACTCCACCCTGCTCTTTTGCTCACATGTCTGTCCTTGGCTTGCTGCATTGTTCCAGTGAAGCCCATGCAAACTGGAGGAACATCACCTCATCTTCCGACTAGACACTTTACAGCCTTCTGGACTGAATATAGAATTCAACAACTTTAGATCTTGAACTCCCTCCTCCATCCCCACCCCCTTTCCATTTCTTCCCCCTTCCTTTTTTTTCCAATAATTTATATAGATTTTTCTTTTCCCACCTATTTCCATTATTTTTAAACCTATACCCTTTATGCCCTGTTAGTCTTTCCACCCCACCCCCACTAGAGCTCCACCTTGGGTGTTCTGCCATCCATTCTTAATTAGCACATTCGTTTAGATAATATCACCACCTTCAACACCTCTTTGTTCTTTTGTCTGTGACATCTTTTGATTGTCTGCTCCTATCACTGCTTGCTTGTCCCTACAACCCCCACCCCCCACTTCTCTCCCCCCAACCCCCCCCCCCACCTTAAACCAGCTTATATTTCACCCCTCTCCTAATATTACTCAGTTCTGCTGAAGGGTCATGAGGACTCAAAATGTCAACTCTTTTCTTCTCCGCCGATGCTGCCAGACCTGCTGAGTTTTTCCAGGTAATTCTGTTTTTGTTTTGGATTTCCAGCATCCACAGTTTTTTTTTATCTCTAAAGTACTGACTGTACTCAACCAGCCTGTGCTGGCGAAATGCAGAACATGGTGTCCAACATTAGAGGTGATTCTGATTGGACAACACTTACTATACAAAACAAAAACAGAATTACCTGGAAAAACTCAGCAGGTCTGGCAGCAGCGGCTGAGAAGAAAAGAGTTGACGTTTCGAGTCCTCATGACCCTTCGACAGAACTAAATAGAAAACAATCCTGATTGTGCTAAGAATTACATTACACACAACCAATTTAAGATTACTATACAATCCTGATTGTGCTAAGAATTACATTACACACAACCAATTTAAGATTAGCAGTCGTACATGCAGTATGGCTCACTTACAGTTGCTGGAAGATACATATAATCACACACAGAGCCATGTCCTTTACAAACAGGAAAAAAATATACCTGTCCATTGTGCCTTTTACAAGTAAACAAATTCTTGGGGGACAGCCATTCCCTGGTTCATTCCCCATGCCAATGCCTTGACCAGAGTCCACTTGTCTAGTTTGAACTTAAACAAAAACTTGGCAATTAATTGTTCCCTTGTGCATTCTCCATGACAACACCCCCATAATCAGAGCCCATTTGCCAAACAGTCACCATCCTCTTCACATACAGTATAAATTGTTGTTCCCTTTGAGATTTTTTATTCTTGTGCATCTGTCCTGATGAGTGCAAGATGAAAAGTTTTGACAGCATGCCTCTTTTTTCAGCAATACTGAAATTTGTGGTATGGTTGAAATGAAGGAGGACTATGATTAAATACTAGAAGACAATAAACTTGCTTGTAATTAGTGCATTTTGATAGGATTATTGAGGAGGCCAAATACTCCTTAGAAAATAAGAGTCTTTGGCGTGAAGGAGCAAAGGGATCTATGGGTAAATAAATCACTAAAATTAGCAATGTAGGTTAATGAGGCCATAAAAAAAAACAAACACAGCACTGGTGTTCATTCCTGGAGAACTAGAAGGAAATAGCTAGAAATCTATGTTAAATTTGGAAAGAAGCTTGGTAGTTCCAGACTTGGAGTACATCTATTGTGACAATCTTTGACCTGGAAGCAGTATAGTAAGGAAAATTTGCCATCTCTTTAAAAGGTCTGTGGAATCTGTAATTGTTTTTAAGATGGTTTGAAAAGGGTCTTTTGAAGGGCCTGGCCTGGAAGCAGTACCAAAAGGGAGGAAATTAAGAAAGAAGCCATATGGCTAGCTGACAGAAAGGAGAGCTGCAGAAACAAAGGACAGCTACAAGCAGAGGATTTGGAGGGTAAAGGCCCTGATACAGATACAAAGAGAAAGCAGACAGGGGTAGTAAGGAGGAACACTAAGGCCAGGAACTTATGGCCCCACCGCAGCATGTCTCCCCCAACCCAGGTGGACACAGTGGGCCATTTAAATCTCCATTCAGTTCAGCGGGACTGTAATATCCCGCCGGGCAGGAGGGACATACAATGGTGGCCTAGGAATTCTTGAGAGGAGAAGTAGCAAATCGCCCTGATAAAGAGGTTAGTTTTTTGAAACTGGTAGTTCCGCACTTGGAGTACATTTATGGCCCATCTATTGTGACAATCTTTGACCTGGAAGCAGTGTAGTAAGGAACATTTGCAATCTCTTTAAAAGGTCTGTGAAATCTGTAATTGTTTTTAAGATGGGTTTGAAAAGGACCTTTTAAAGGGCCTGGCTTGGAAACAGTACCAACAGGGAGGAAGTTAAGAAAAAAGCCACATTGCTAGCGAACAGAAAGGGGAGCTGCAGAAACAAAGGACTGCTACAAGCTACAGAAAACAAGCTCTTGGAATCAATGTGCAAGCTGGCTAAAAATGTTTAAGACCTGTAAAGCTGGAAGAATAGCTTGGGGCTGCTAAAGTACAGCATGTTTTCGCAGAAATGGCCAAACCATGAACCAGGGTGTTAGAGATTGGTCATTTGAAAATGAATAGTGGAAAGCTACACCATCAGGACTGTTGTGGGAGAGAGGGTTGACAGAAATGTGCCTTGCTGATGATGATTGTACCTGTGAAATGCAAAGGTGAAAGATGTTGTCGGATAGGACATGACTTAGCCGGTATGAACAAAGAACGCTATTTCTTTTTTAATTCATTCATTCATAGGATATGGGCTTCACTGGCAGGGCCAGCATTTATTGCCCATCCCTAGCTGCTCTTGAGAAGGTGGTGGTGAGCTGTCTTCTTGAACCGCTGCAGTCCATGTGATATAGATAGACCCACTGTGCTCTTCGGAATGGAGTTCCAGGATTTTGACCCAGCAACAGTGAAGGAATGGCGTTGTATTTCCAAGTCAGGATCGTGAGTCGACTGAAGGGGAACTTGCAGGTGGTGGTGTTCCCATGAGTTGGCTGCCCTTGTCCTAGATGGTAGTGGTCGCGAGTTTGGAAGGGGCTGTCTAAGGAGCCTTGGTGAATCCCTGCAGTGCATCTTGTAGATGGTACTCACTGCTGCTACTGTGCATCGGTGGTGGAAAGAGTGAATGTTTGTGGATGCGGTGCCAATCAAGCGGGCTGCTATGTCCTGGATCGTGTCAAGCTTCTTCAGGGTTGTGGGAGCACTCATTCAGGCAAGTGGGGAGTATTCCATCACGCTCCTGACTTGTGCCTTGTAGATGGTGGACACTCCTTGGGGAGTCAGGGGTGAACTACTCTGCACAGGATTCCTTGCCTCTTAGCTGCTCCTGTAGCCAAAGTATTTATATAGCTAGTCCAGTTCAGTTTCTGGTCAATGGTAGCCCCCAGGATGTTGATGATGGGGGATTCAGTGATGGTAATGCTATTGAACATCAAGGGATGAGAGTTAGATTCTCTCTCACTGGAAATGGTCATTGCCTGACACTTGTGTGGCGTGAGGGTTATTTGACACTTATCAGCCCAAGGCTGGATATTGTCTCATTCTTGCTGCATTTGGACATGGACTGCTTCAGCATCTGAGGAGTCACAAATGGTGCTGAATATTGCACAATCATCAGCGAACATCCCTACTTCTGACCTCATGATGGAGGGAAGGTCATTGATGAAGCAGCTGATGGTTAGGCCAAGGAGACTACCCTGAGGAGCTCCTGCAGTGATGTCCTGGAGTTGAGATGACTGACTTCCAACAACCACAACCATCTTCCTTTCTGCTAGGTGTGACTCCAACCAGTGGAGAGTTTTCCCCCTGATTGCCATTGACTCCAGTTTTGCTAGGGTTCCTTGATGCCACACTCAGTCAAATGTGGCCTTGATGTCAAAGTCACTCTTACCTCACATCGGGAGTTCATCTCTTTTGTTCATGTCTGGACCAAGGATATAATGAGGTCAGGAACTAAACGGACCCTGCAGAATCCAAACTGGGTGTCAGTGAGCAGACTATTGTTGAGCAAGTGCCACTTGATCGCACTGTTGATGACCCCTTCCATTACTTTTTGATGATTGAGAGTAGACTGATGGGGCAGTAATTGGCTCAGTTGGATGTACAGCTACATCACTGGCATATACCTGGTTATGTGGAAAATTGCCCAGGTACATCCTGTACACAAAAGGCAATTTTCCACATAACCAGGTATATGCCAGTGTTGTAGCTGTACTGGAACAGCTTGGCTACGGGTTTGGCAAGTTCCGGAGCACAAGTCTTCAGTACTATTGTGGAATATTGTCAGACCCCATAGCCTTTGCACTATCCAGTGCCTTCAGTGGTTTCTTGATATCACGTAGAGTGAATCGAATTGGCTGAAGACTGGCATCTGTGATGCTGAGGGCCTCAGAAGGAGGCAGAGATGGATTATCAACTCAGCACTTCGGGCTAAAGATTGTTGCAAATGCTCCAGCCTTATCTTTTGCACTGCTGTGCTGGTGTCCCCCATCATTGAGGATGGGGATATTTGTGAGCCTTCTCCTCCAGTGTGTTGTTTTATTGTCCACTGCCAATCATGATGGGACGTGGCAGGACTGCAGACCTTAGATCTGATCCATTAGTTGTGGGATCGCTTACCTCAGTCTATCATTTGCTGCTTATGCTGTTTGGCATGCAACTAGTCCAGTGTTGTAGCTCCACCAGATTGATACCTCATTTTTATGTATGCCTGGTGCTGCACCTGGCATACCCTCCCACACTCTTCATTGAACCAGTGTTGATCTGCTGGTTTGGTGGTAATAGTAGAGTGGGGGATATGTTGGGCCATGAGGTTAAAAATTGTGGCTAAGTACAATTATGCTGCTGGCCCACAGCGCCTCATGGATGCCCAGTCTTGAGTCACTAGATATGTTCAAAATCTATCTCATTTAGCACAGTGGTAGTGCCACACAACACGCTGGAGGGTATCCTCAATGTGAAGGCGGTACTTCGTCTCTACATGGACGATACGGTGGTCACTCTTACTGATACTCTCATGGACAGATGCATATGTGGCAGGCAGGTTGGTGAGGATGAGGTAAAGTATGTTTTTCCCTCACCACCTGCCGCAGACCCAGTTTAGCAGCAATGTCCTTTAGGACTCAGCCAGCTCGGTCAGTAGTGGTGCTACTGAGCCACCCTTGGTGATGGGCATTGAAGCCCCCCACCCAGAGTACATTCTGCACCCTTGCCACCCTCAGTGCTTCCTCCAAGTAGTGTTCAACGTGGAGGAGCACCTATTCATCAGCTGACGGAGGATGGTGCATGGTAATCAGCAAGAGGTTTCCTTGCCCATGTTTGACCTGATGTCATGAGACTTCATGGGGTCCAGAGTCGCTGTTGATGACTCCTAGGACAACTCTCTGCTGTCTGTACACCACTGTGCTGCCACCTCTGCCGGGTCTGTCCTGCTGGTGGAACAGGACATACTCTGGGATGGTGATGGTGGTGTCTGGGATATTACCTGTAAGATATGATGTCATGAGGATGACTATGTCAGGCTGTTGCTTGGCTAATCTATGAGACAGCTCTCCCAATTTTGGCAGTTGCCCCCAGATGTTAGTAAGGAGGGCTTTGCAGGGTCAACAAGGGCGAATTTGTTATTGTTTTGCATTATTGTTTCTGGTGCGTCAGTCAATGCCAGGTGTTCCGTTCAGTTTTATTCCCATTTTAAGACTTTGTAACAGTTTGGTACAACTGAGTGGCTTACTAGGCTATGTCAGAGGGCATTGAGGAGTCAACCACATTGTTGTGGGCCTGGAGTCACACATAGGCCAGACCAGGTAAGGACAATAGATTTCCTTAGGGCATTCATGACCCAGATGGGTTTTTGACAATAATGTGATGGTCATTATTAAATTTTTAATTCCAGATCTTTATTGAATTCAAATTCAACCATCTGCGATGGTGGATTTGAACCCTGGTCCCTGGAGTCTCTGGATTATTAGTCCAGATACAATACCACTGCCTGTGGCACTGTGTAGCTGCAAAATGCCATACATGTTGAAGGGGAATGCTTTGGTTGTGTAAGATATATCTTTGTTCTTGAAACTATTTAAAGTGAAATTTATCTTCTTATTTGAAGTATCCCTTGCCTGTTAATTCATTTTTACTTAAATTGGTTGTGATTCACATTAAAGTGAAAGTTAAAAAAATATGAAATCTTGCTGGTAATTTCTTCATTTGGGGGTCAATCAGCAAATTTGGTTATTTTGGGGTTTACAGTTTCCCCAGGGTTTGAAACAGTATTATGAAAGTGATATTGGAGGCACATATATTATTTACAATAATGATTCAACAACTAAGCCATCTTTCTCTAGAAAAGAAAGGTTGAGAGATGACCTGATGGAGATCTTCAAGATTTTGAAAAGGTGGGATAGAGTAGACACAGAGAAGATGTTTCCACTTATGGCAAATACCAAATCTAGGGGCCATTAATATAAGACGGTCACTATTAAATCCAATAGAAAATTTAGGAGAAGCTTCTTTATGGAGATAGTGGTTAGAATGTGGAATTCATTGTCAAAAGGAATAGCTGAGGCGACCAACATAGATCCATATAGAGAGATGTTGTATACGCACACAAAGGAGAAAGGAATATAATTTTATGCTAGTAGGGTTAGTTGAAGAAGGGTGAGAGGAACCTTATGAGGTGCAAAAGCCCACGCCTAGACCAGTTCAAATGAATGGCCCATTTCTGTGCTGTACATTCTTTGTAATTCTATGTGTGTTATTTATAATGAATACCTAAGTGCAAACCTGTTGCGTAAAATGTTGCCTGCTGCCAGTGCATATGCCAAAATGGCTGACTCACTGCCTCAGTTTTTTGCTATGATATTTGGTGGTGCGCACAAGATTCCTGTCATTAGTGCACACTGCAAAAACTATTCCCAATGCATCACTGTATTACGTTCTATGTGTCTCACTAAATCCCTCAGATTCCTTGTCTTGGCAAGCAAATCTTGGAGATTTTTCATGAAAAGTCTTCATGGAACTTAATAAATAAATACATAAAATTTGTATCTGTATTGTTTTCTAATGAGAATTCCATAAATAAGCATTTCATATTCAGATCTACATGAGATATATGCGAATCAAACCACTCCTAAAATGATTCAAATGGATGTATTTTCTGGCAGCAAATGCTTGACAAGGCTGTTTTAAGGCTTTCGTTTGTGCACATGTGGCATCATTTTGCCAAAATTACATTTGCATTAAAGTCTGTTGAACATTAACTTGTTCTAGTTGAAAGTGCTTTCCCCAAAGTGTGAAGGCTGTGGGGGTTATTTTGGTAAAAAGTGTGAAAACAGGTGCTAAGCGGGTGCTGTGCTAATAAGACACCTGTTTAAAAATCTGGTCTCAGCACTCAGTTGTGGGGTTTATTGGCAATTGCCATGATTTAAATATGCCTGGAACTGCTAAACTGGAGACCTGCTCATTTAGTACTCAAGTGCTGATTAGGAGCAATTTCTGTGGACAATGTTTATAGCTTCCATGGATATACTTCTACTGAAGGAGTAGAGTGCAGTGGATGATGGACAGCAACATGTATCAGGTGGCTCTGGGAGAGAGAGAAAGGGCCCAAATATTCTCAGATGCAGCACTGGATGTCCTGTAGGAGGAGGTACAGATGAAGAGCAATTACATACCTGCAAGGAGGAAGCAGGCCAGAGACAAATAATGCAGCTACTGTCAGGAGCCCTGCCCCCAGGACATGGCTCCAGATGCAAGAAATGTAATAATTTGATATGAGTAGTCAAAACAATATTTGATCTCACAAATACTCCCAGCATTACACTCCATCCACCATAGAACTATACAGACATTAGCACACCCAGACTATGCATCCTTCACAGGCACCACTCACATCTTAGATGCATCTGAAAGCTTTCCAACCATGAGGCATCACACGTACAAAAACACACCTGCAAAGACACTTATTCATAACCACCGCTCTTTCGCTTCCAGGACAAAGTAACAGGTGCCAGCTGAGCGTGACTGGGGAGGGAAGCATGACTCTTGAGGAAGTAGTGCTGTCAGTATCAGGAGGAGAATGGCAGATGCTGTGGTCAAAGAAAGAACAGGTGATATCTAGAGGTATGGGGCCTCTCGAAATTCCTTCCATATCCACAGCTGTTCCTGAAGTTTAATCCCAAACACTAAAATGCTCCATACAATTTCATCATACAAATGCTCCTGTAGTGGCCACACATGCTGAACCTTATCATTTTGGGCTCCCAGCAGCATCATCCAACTTGTCCTTGCAGGAACTGGAAGAGGGGGAAGAGCTGCCTTGCTCCCATACAGGAAGAGGAGGAGAGTGGAGACCAAGGAAGGTGAGACTATGTCTATTGTTAACATTGCCAGTTCAGAGACCAGCACCAAATGTAAGTTAGAGGCTAGGATGGAACACAGATCTTTATAATCACACGTACTAGGGGACAGCAGCCATTTCGGTCACTAGAGCTGGGATCATAATGGGGTGCAAGGTTGTGTACTAGTTTGATGATAGAGGAGCCAGGCCAGTGCTTGTTAACAATGTTCAACAATGCTTGTTAAAATGAACAACCTCCACTAATAGCTTACAGGTCATGTTGAATTAGGGCTTCACCTCCAGCTTGGCCTGTGACTTGATTTGGGGCCTGGAACCCATCTTCTCCAGTGTTGAGAAGCTGGTCAACTCCATCCAACAACCTGTGAAGCTCAACATCACACAATGTCTGATGATTGAGTTTACTGCTTCCACTGCATGCATCACAGCTTCCATGGAATGCCAAACTGTTTCCATTGAATGACAAAGTGTTGTAATGGAAACTCAAACAGCTTCCATTGCACTATGCATGGAATAGAAAACAGCTGCAATGGAAGCACAGGCATGTGGTATGGTTGTTCAAGGTTCCTGTAGTGAAAGGACCTTGCAGAGTGTCTGAGCTGTCAATTGATCTGGCCTTCTGCAGATCACTGGGTTGGCTGAGCTGATGCCCCACAGTAATGGGAATAATAGAGCACAGACCTTCAGGCCTCCAGATGCTCCCTCCCTTGCCATTAACCTGTTGTCTTTGAAATCTGTCAGTCAAGTGGCCTGACCATTGAAGCCCATTGTGAAATGGAAGTAGGGGAACCATCGCTGCCCACACCCTCTCAAGGGACACCCAGGAGAACTTCTGAACTACTCTCATCAGATTCTCAGCAGCCATCCAATTCACCTGCTGCTACTGGGGTTGCACTTCCCAGAAGTATTAGAACAGACAAGAGAACTTTTAGGGCTGCCACCAAGAGTAAGCAGCAAGGTGAAGAGTTTAATATTTGTAATGCTGTTGGTTATGTATTCATGCTTGTTCTTGTTCTAGATAAAGAGTGAATAAGATGACTGTTGTGCTGGAATTGGCAATCGTTTTAGCATAACAACAAAATACTCCAGATGATGGAAACGTGAAATAAAAACAAAATGCTTGAAATGCTCAGTAGGTCATTGGATGGAATTTTCCATGCTTGCTGGTGGTGGGCCTGATAGGTGGCGTAAGTGGACAAATGGCGTGATCCGTTTCATGACGCTGGGAAGGCACGTTACCACTGTCCACTTAGCCCGCTGATGTTTACCGCCATCAGTCATCGGGAAGCTCATTGTAATATATTAAAATACCATTATCAAGCCATCCCACCAGGGTCTTGCACCCCTGCTGGATCGTCCGTCCTTGTCAGTGGGAAAGCACGCTGATGTGTTTCACAACAGCAAAGAGGAAACGTGCACTTGGTGGCCTGCACTTTGGGTGAACTGGAGGCGAGTGCACAGCAACGCTCTGCAGAGCTCGCCAGGGTAGCCTGTTGCTTTGCTGGCTTCAGGGGCGCCAGGGGGTTGGAGTTAAGTGCCGCCCTGCCTGACTGGTGGTGCAGTGCGAAATCAGGGGGCAAGTGCATGCCTGCCTCTGAGGTGACTACTGAGGGTGAGGAGGAGCGGGGGGACAAGTACAGCCTTGCAGTTGAGGTGATTTGTGAAGGGGGGGGGGGTAAGAGCAGCCTTGCCATTGAAGCAACACAGAGGCATCAAAGTGCCACCATTTTCTGAAGAGCTCACCACCCCCCCACACCCCTACATCCCACCACCACCCCAATCCGCCTCCCATCCCAGCACAGACAGCAAATCCACGAGCACTTTAGTGGACTGTAGAGCAATTGGACTGCAAACGTTGTACAATCTCCTCACTAAAGCAGTCACTTCTGGAGTCGCTCACAGCCCCTTGCAATGTCAGCATCCCGGTTTGGACCAGTGTCCCCCATGGTTCAAGCTAACAGGGCAGCCATGCAGCATATTAATCTCTGGCAAGTGGGGCCAGCACTCTCAGGGAAGTGTTAAGGGGCCACCACACTCAACCAGGACAGGTTCTTAGCACCCATGGTAACCACGTGTCTCTCTCTTGCAGGAGGAGTACATCAGGATCATGGAGCCTGGTGAACTCACTGTATGCTTGATGGCCTGCAGAGAACGAAGAGGACGGAGAAGAGAGTGACTGAGGCTCCTGCCCGCGCAGAGGGAAGGAGCAGCAACCTCAGGAAGAAGGGGAGGCCATGGCTCCCACAGACGCCACCAAAGAGTGACAGCTGGTCAGTACCTGGTGACTCCTAGGGTCTCTAGATACTGGCTTTCAGATGGTCGGGAACCAGTGTTATCAAAGACTGCACATGTCTAGGGAACTGGTCACTCACATCCACCATTTACTGCAGGACTTGGTGCCAAGGGGACATGGAGGGCATCCACTGCCTGTGGCCATGAAAGTAACTGCGGTGCTCAATTTCTATGCCAGTGGCTCCTTTCAGGGCTCCCCAGGTGACCTCAGTGGGATCTCTCAAGCCTCCACCCACAAATGCATCAATGAGGTCACAGATAACACTCAGGACGGCATAAAACTTTGTGCATTTTGACCAGGACTAGGACAGCCAGGATGCAAGAGCGATTGGATTCTCCCAGATCTTGGGTTTCCCACAGGTGCAGGGTGCGATTGAATGCACTCATGCGGCACTCAGATCTATGTCACAACACATGGTGGAATTAAATCAACCGCAAAGGCTTTCACTCACTGAATGTGCAGCTGGTGTGCGACCACCAGAAATACATCTTGCAGGTGTGCGCAAGATTTCCAGGGAGGGTGCACGATGCCTACATCCTCCGTTGGTCAGAGATCCCTGCAGTCTTCCAGGGTCCACAGAGGCTGCAGGGATGGCTCCTCAGGGACAAGGGCTACCTGCAGAAGACATGGCTGATGATACCCATGCGGCAGCCTCACTTACTATATGGTTTTCTGATGGATGTTGCACTGCTTCACCTTCACTTGGTAGAGCACTGTTGGCCTCACTGTTGCACAGGAACAGTCCAGATCCTCGCTGGTCAGCTGGGTGGCTCTATTTTCAAAGTCCATGAGGAACTTGAGTTCGGGCATTCCGCCACTGGTCTGCCAGCTCTCCGTCTGGTTGTGTGCCAGCTTGACCTGCATGGATTGAGATGGATAAGGTGCAAGCAGGACACCTGCTAGGCCAGATGATAAGTATGCCTGGCCTGTGAAGGTGCTGAGTGGTCCCATGAGCGGGATGAGGACAATGATGATAAGTGTGAGAGAGTGAATGGCGATGTCCCTTGAACCAGCATTGGGTGCGGACAATGTGGATGTGTGATGGGTTTGTCAGTGTGTGAGTGGAATGATGAGATGAGTGACTTCCCTGGTGGAACGGAGGAGATCATTCATCCTCTTGCGGCACTGGGTGGCTGTCCTCTTTTGTAGGGCATTGGCACTGACCACCACTGCCACCGCCTCCCAAGCCATGTTAGTACTTTTGCTGCCCATCCTGCGGCCAGAGCAGGGGTAGAGGACATCCTGGCGGGCCTCCACAGCATCGAAAAGTCGCTCAGGAGGTGCGTCGCTGAACCTGGGGGTTTCAGCTACAGGGCCATGGGCATAATTTTCCCATTGGCATGCGGGGCAGGCCCTGCACATACGTGCGTATAATGATGCATGGTGACATCGGGTCAGCGTCCTGACATTACTGCGCACCATCATGATATTTCATTGGGCGGGCCTGCGATGCTCTCCAATGCACGCCCACCATTAATTAACGGGCCACTTAAGGCCCCTGAGGCACCAAGCAACCACGAATTTTCGGCAAACTTGCAATCTTCGGGTCGGTGCACAGGCGCAATGGGCAGGCAGGTAGGACACATTTGTATAAACCTCATCCGTGGGTGTGATAAGAGGGCTCAGTGGGGTTGCGAGTGTGCTCTGTCAAATATTGATGTTTCAAAGTTACTGATACTTGCCTGTATGATCTGCAATACTTCAAAACAGCTGCTTGGTCTTGACTCACAACCTTCAGGTGAGCACTCTGCAGTGAGGAATCATTTTTGGGCCTGCATATTTCATGAAGCCTTTCCTTAGTCTGGGAATGGGAGCTGAACTCTCCATTGGAGGCAGCTCCTCTGAGGAGGAAGGGAAGGCTAGGATAAAGTGGAGGCCAGGAGTGCAAATTCAGCCTCCAGGGGAGCCACCTTTGGGAGGTGAGGCGCAGGTGCAAGGGGTGTAAGGCCAAGAGGTAGTCCAAGGCAGAAGGGGCCACAGAAGATGCCTCTCTCCTGCTGCCAGGATTTATAGGCGGCAAAGCAACTACCTCAATATGTCCCAGGTGCAGTGCCGAAGGAGACTCCATCTCTCAAGGGAGACAGTCAACTATATCTGTCAGGTGATTAGGCTTGAGATCTCCGTGAACTGTGTGGGTGGACACCCCATGCCAGTGACTCTAAAGACCACAGCTACCCTCAACTTCTTTGCCTCTGGCTCCTCCCAGGGCTCGCTGGGTGATCTTTGCGGTGTCTCCCAATCAGCTGTCCACACTTGAGTCAAGCAGGTTGCAGATGCTTTGTTCAGATGTGCATTGACCTTCATGCTCTACCATTGGGACCAGGCAAGCCAGACAGAGTGAGCCAGAGGCTTCACGGCCATTGCTGGCTTCCCCCGTGTCCAGGGTGCAATAGACTGTACACATGTGGCCATCAAGGCACCAGCAGGTGAGCCCGGTGCCTTCGTCAACAGGAAGGGCTTCCACTCCATGATCGTGCAGATAGTGTGTGATCACAGGATGCTGATTCTACAAGTCCGTGCCAGTTACCCAGGCAGCTCCCAGGATGCCTACATCCTCAGACACCCCCAGGTATCGGGGCTCTTCAGTGCTCCAGCCCGGCTGCATGGATGGCTGCTGGGTGACAAGGGCTATTCCCTCAGAAGGTGGCTCATGATGCCTGTCAGCCATCCAAGAATAGAAGCTGAGCAGCGGTACAATAGGAGCGTTGCCTCCACAAGGGCTGTGGTGGAGAGAACCATTGGTCTTCTCAAGATGCGCTTCTGATGCCTGGACCGCTCAGGGGGTGCACTCCAGTACCCCCCAGATCGTGTGTCATGTGATAGTGATTGCATGCTGCGCTCTCCACATGCCTGGGCTTTATGCTCCATGTTCGAGACCGAAGTGCAAAATCTGCCTGGTTAGGAACATTAACTAAGGTCCTTGTTAATAAAGCTGAATGTCCCACAAAGCACTCATTACATAATTGGAAACCATCCACCTGCAGAACAAAAGCCATGGTAATGTGTCTGAATTTAATATTGCAACCAAAGAAACTTAATGAAACAAAATGAAAAATGTGTTAAAGATCACACCAACTCATAAAGACCTAATTGCAGGCCAGCACAAAAGCACCAGTGAAAAATCTATGGTGTGCCCAAGATGCCTTATGTTTATGTTTTCGGGTGCTACATCTTGGTGCTGACCCCTTGCTCAGAATGACATCTGAGACAGCCTGCTGTTTCTGCTGTCCCGTCAGCCTCAGTGACCTTGGCGGTCATCCTCTGGCCCAAGGAGCCTGTGCTGGCCCCGCCTGGGAGGGTGCGGCCAGTGCCACAGCTGGCATCTCCCCACTCATCGCAACCTCACTGGATGCAACAGTCACTGGCAGAGGGGAGGAGGAGCTGCTGCCCTCATCCAGAATGCCCTGAGAGGAGTCCGCAGAGACGACAGGCAGCTGCTGCACCGATGTGAGGTTGCTTCGGATGGATGGGTACCAAGCTGGGAAACTTGGTGCCCAGACCATCTCCCACACTGGCACTGGCAAGCTGAGGTCAATGCTGATGTGAAAGGTTGCTGGATCGAGCGCGTCCCAAGAAGCCCTGATTGATCTCCTGGAGGAGCCTCTCCACGAGAGTCACCACTCTCCATGGAGGACTCATGGCACTCAGACATGAGGCTTATTATATTAGTGATAGTCCACTACAGACGCCAAGCCAAGCATAGCCTCATGGATCTCCCCAGGTGCTCCCGCACACCCGGCCACACTTCCTGCACTTGCTGAATCGCAGATGGCTCCAGAGGCACATCATCAGGCAGCAACTGAGCATGTGCCTGTCCCATGCAATCCTCTGACTGCTGGCGTCAAGAGAACTCTCTGCCTCTGCCAGCTCCTTCAGTGACTGTGATGTGCCCTCACCGCTGTGCCCCAGGACACTAGCTGATGTTCCAATTCCCACTGAGGAGCTAGTATCTGCGTTTGTGCCTGTCTGGCAGAGATGGTGTGATGCTGGTGAGACTTCAGGGCCCTCAGATGTAAGAGGGGGCAACTGTTGCTCCTCTTCCCGGCCCTGCTCCACCGATGCTGAAAGGAAGAACAAGGGCATTGGATCAGTTAATGTGGAGACAATGTCAATGGGCATCCCTCTCCCCCAGATCATTATGCACTCATCCTTCCATAAGCAATGGTCAAGCCATGTTGCAAACTTCAATTACTGAACATTCAGCACTGCCATGACTGTTGGGAGAACAATGGTGACCTCACTGCTGGGCATACATACAGGTACCCAGCCTCACTGACACCGGTGGATCTGGGTGCATGGCACCTCTCCAAATCTAGGGCCTCCTGCTCGAACCGGCTGAAAATCGCTAAATGTGCCAGCCCGCTGCCAGTCCTCACCTGCTCAGTGGCATTATATGCATTTTTCTACTGAAAACGAGAGAAGAGCATTGATCAGTGCTACTTGTACCTGGATTCTCTTCGTGGACGGCCCACCCCAACTAGAGTGGGACATTGCAGGGCTCCAGCGCCTCCTCAGCCCACTGCTGCCGAACACTCACACAAAGATGCTAGACCTGTCCCTCCACTCCCCACACCCTTGGCCAAATGCTGCCTACATCGCATTAGGCACCACATGGTCCAACCTTCTATAGCAAGGAGGCACAAGCACGAGGAGCACAGAGGACAGCAGATCGATCATTGCCACCCCACTTTGTAGTTCCCCTCCCAGCATGTCATCGCCCTGACTTTGACATGTCCTGGAGTTCCAGCACTACGCCTAGGTGCAGCTCCTCCAGGTTGCCCCCAAAACAGTAATGTGAGTCTCAGAGTACCACATGCTGCGGGTGCAGAGCCCATCTCTTCACCACCCTATCAGGGTGACCTCGGCATGAGCAATATCTGCTGGCCCGCCCAGCGAAAGACACATGCTGTCAGTGATTCAATGCAGTCACGACACTCAGATTTGGGCTGGCGGGGGCCACCAAGGGGGAAAGCCTACCTGCTGGGTTATGTGAGCAATGCCAACATGGTACTCACCCTTCCTGAGCAACAGATCGTTGAAGCACTTGCGTCAGTGAACCCAGGTGCACCGCTCCATGTCGCGGGAGCTCACCGCCTCCGACACCTCCTCCCTGGCACGTTTGGTCATGTGGGGAGACTCTTTCTCCCAAATTGGCATACCAGGACCTCTTGCCGTGCTGCCACCTCCTCGAGGAGGGCAGCAAGACAATCATGGGAAAAACGAGGGGCACAGTGCCCCCTGTCCTACCCTCCTGCCTTGCCTGCTCACCAGCAGTGCTCTGGGGAGCCCTTCCACTGGCCATGATTCGCAACCTTGGAAAGGCTGCAGGAACTTTTTAAAACAGGCTGCTGGGTTGCCATTGGTCCCGGTGGCCATTGCAGACCTGCCGAAGCCCGCCCACTCCCGCTGTCCCCTGGAGCCGCGATTCACATTGGGCGGGCCTTAATTGGCCCGCCCGCATAAAATGGCGGCACGGACCCAATTGTGGGTGGCGATCAGGTCTGTACCTGCCTGCTCCTACTCCGCACCCCCCCCCACCCCGATAGCCAGAAAATTCAGCCCCATGTCCTCTGTGCAGCAGCGGTGAGCTGGAAGCACTGAGATGTGTGCTTGAGGCTGGAGTTCAAACATGGTACCCGGCTTGATGCAGCAGTGGGGTTATGGCGAGTGGGTGAATGTAAGCCTGCCCACCATGGAAGCGGCATGTTTTCCAGGAGTGCATAAATAATGAGGTGGATTCAGGATGATATGGCGTAAATACCTGCCATGGTGGCTGGCAAGTTTACTTGCCCACTACTGCAATTAGTGTAAATTTGGGAAAATTCTGTCCATTGAGTCATTCCCATGCTGGCTCTTTGTAGAGCAATCCAATCAGTTCCTACCATTGTAGCTCTGCAAGTTTATTTCCTGCAAGTGCCCATCTAATTTATTTTTGAAATCATTGATCTTCTCTGTTTCTACCACCCTGTAGACAGTGCATTCCAGGTCATTACCATTTGCTGTGTAATAAAGTTTTTCTTTATATCACCCCTCCATATCTTGCCCAAAACTTCAAATCTGTGTCCTCCAGTCCTTGTACCATCAGCTGATGGGAACAACTTTTCTTTGTCGACCCTATCTGAACATATCATAACCTTGTACACCTCTGTCAAATCTCACCTCAATTGCCTTTTCTCCAAGAAGGGCAACTCCAACTTCTCCAATAGAAATTTGTAGCTGAAATCCCTTAACCCCAGAACCATTCTGTTAAATCTCCTTTGCATCCTCTCTGGCAGCTTTTATGGAAGAGAGAAGCATTTCAAATCTGTGACCTTTCATCAGAGCTTTATCTTTATTGTGATGTCCATGAGGAAGGGACTGAAAAGATAAAGGCAAATGGTGGAGTACTTGATGTTCAATTTTAGAGTCTGATTAGAAATCTGATGGTACACTGCCGTTAAATGTCTGCAAGTTTTAAAAAGGTGATTTATTACATTTAAGACTTGATTGAAGTTATGATATGCAGCCTAATTATTGGAACTCCTTTACACTGAGTTCAACAGAGGTATAATCATCATGAAAAGGCTTAGACATTGAATTAGCAAATAATACCAAAGTTTATCGAAAATAAGCAGAATAAAACAACAATACCATCATCAATCAAATGTTTATCAATCAACTTACTCAATGTACTAAAATGTTATCAATTAACTAATAATGGAAAATAAAGGCAAAATATACTTGTAATATAAGGGTCTGGCACATATAGGCCTGAATTTTTAGGGTGGCAGGGGCTCAGCGAATGCAGCTGAGGGAACTGAGTGCAGACTTTGAGTTTGGTGAATGGGGGAGTTTAGTGAAGCAAGGGGGAAGTATATGATTGTTTACCTTTTCTCCCTTTCTCACCATAGGAATCGGTTTTTCCTCTACTGCAGGGAAAGGAGCTAGCTGTTTGGTGATTGGGTAACTTCAATTCTATCCCTAAGGTTTAAAATAATACACAAATTGGTGGTAAAGATAATAAATATATAAAAAAGCAACATAAGTTAAGTGAATAATATAACTAAGTAATCATTTAAAACACATTAAGGATGGCAGGGCAAGTGATGTGTCAAGGCTGCAGCATGTGGGAGCTCTTGGATAACATTGTGATCCAGGACAAAAATGTCTGCAGTAAATATTTGTGGCCTGAGGAACTTCGGCTTAGAGTCATTGAGCTGGAGGTTCAGTTGCAGACTCTGTGACACATCAGGGAGGAGGAAAGTTTACCTGGATGCTTTGTACCAAGAGGCAGTCACACAACTTAGGATAAGGTCTCCTGATTTGGTCAGTGGTCAGGGACTGGAGGGTGTGACTGCGAATGAGGCAGGTAAGGGGACCCAGAAGACAGGAGTGCAGGAGTGTGAGCCTCTGTAATTGTCCAACAGGTTTGAGGTTCTCTCAGCTTCTTTGGATGAGAGCGGGGGCTGCAGGCTGGGCGAACAAACTGACCATAGCGCCATGGTACAGGAAGCCATTCAAGTGGGGGGAGCAAAAAGAAATGTAATGGTAGTAGGGGATAGTGTAGTCAGATGGATTGACACTGTTCTCTGCAGCAAACAGCAAAGGTCCAGACGGCTGTGTTGCCTGCTCGGTGCCAGGGTTTGGTACATTGGCTCAGGGCTAGAGAGGAGTTTGCAGAGGGAGGGGGAGGATCCAATTGTTGTGGTCCATGTACGTACCAACAACAACATAGGTAGAACTAGGAAAGAGGTTCTGCATAGAGAGTATGTGGAGCTAGGCACTAAATTGAAAAGCAAAACTTCAAAGGTTATAACCCCTGTATTATTATCTGAGCTGTGCAAATTGGCATAGAGTACATAAAATTAGAGAGATGAATACATGGCTCAAAGACTGGTGTGGGAGAAGTGGGTTTCAGTTTGTGAGGCACTTGCACCAGTACCAAGGAAGGTTGGGGCTGTACAGTTGGGATGGTTTACGCCTGAACTTTGCTGGACCCAGTGTTCTTGCAAACCACATAACTAGGGGAGTAGAGTGGGTTTTAAACTGAATAGTGGGGGCAAGGGATCAAACATGAAAAAATGTGATATATTAAAGAGTAGAGACAAGGTAAGAGAGAAAAATAATAATATGGGAAATGAAGGTCGGAGAAGGGCAGGAAGGGACAAGGAGTAAAAAAGCTAAGAATGCACAACGAATGGAGATCAGATGTTACTAAGGTAACAAAAAGATCAAACTAATAGCTCTGTATCGGAATTCACGTAGCATTCACAACAAAGTAAGCAAATTGATAGCACATGCTGAAGTAAATAAATGTGACCTGATCGTCATTGTGGAGACTTGGCTGCAGGATGACAAGGATTAGATCCTGAATACTGAGGGGTATATAAAATTCAAGAAGGGTAGGAAGCTAGGCGAAGGTGGAGGGTTAATCAAGGATGGCATTTGTGCAATAGTTGGAAATGACCCTGGCTCAGGAGAACGGGATGTAGAATCGGTTTGGGTGGAGATGAGGAATAGTCGGGGAAAGAAACTACTAGTGGGAGTGGTCTACATGCCCCGTAACAATAACCACAATGTAGGACAAAGTGTACAAGAATATATTTTGGGTCCTTGTGATAAAAGGTTGACAATAATCATGGGAGACTTTTAATGTACATATAAACTGGAAAAATCAAACTGGCAGTAATAGCCTGGATTAGGAGCTCATAGAATGCTTTCAAGATAGTTTCTTAGAGCAGCACATTCTGGAACCAACTAAAGAGCAGGTTATATTAGGCTTTGCAATGTGTAATGTGACAGGGTTAATTAATGACCTCAGAGTGAAGGCACCCCTAGGTAGCAGCGACCACAATATGATTGAATTTTACATCCAGTTTGAAAGGGAAAAGAGTGGGTCTAAGACTAATATTTTAAACTTAAATAAGGGCAACTATGTGGACGTGAAAGCTGAGGTAGTTGACCTTAACTGGGATATTAGGTTAGGGGATAGATCAATAGAGAAGCAGTGGCAGACATTTAAGGGGATACTTCAGAATACTCAGAATAAGTATATACCTGCTATAAAGAAACATTCTAAAGGAAGAACCCACCATCTGTGGTTAACTAAAGAAGTTAAGGGAAGTATCAAACTTAAGGAAAAAGCACATAACTGCAAAGATAGGTGACAGGTCAGATGATTGGTGCAAATATAAAGAATGGCAGAGAATGACGAAAAGGTTAATCGGGAGAAAGAAATTAGAGTATGAGAGGAAGCTAGCTAGAAATGTAAAAATAGATACTAAGAGTTTCTGCAGGTATTTAAACAGGAACAGGAGTAGGTAAAGTGAGTGTTGATCCTCTAGAGTGTGAGAATGGAGAGTTAATAGTAGATAACAAGGAAATACCTGATGAAATGAACAAATATTTTGCTTCTGCCTTCACTATAGAGGATACAAAAAACATTCCAGTCATAGCTGTAAATCGGGAGGCGGAGGGAGAGAGGAACTTGGTGAAATTACATTCACTAAGGAAGCAGTTCTGATGAGACTGCAGGCTGACAAGTCTCCTGGTCCTGATGGACTTCATCCTAGGGTCATAAAAGAAGTGGCTAATGAGATAATAGATGCATTGGTATTGATTTTCTAAAATTCTCTAGATTCTGGAAAGGTTCCATCAGACTGGGAAGTAGCAAATATAACCCTTACGTTCAAGAAGGGAGGGAGGCAGAAAACAGGGAGCTATAGGCCAGTTAACTTGACATCTGTCGTGGGGAAGGTGTTAGGATCGATCTTTAATGAGATTATAGCTGGGCACTTAGGAAAAATTCAAAGTAATCAGAAAGAATCAGCATGGTTATATGAAAGGGAACTTGTGTTTAACCAATTTGCTAGAGTTCTTTGAAATAATAATGTGCGCTGTGCATTGAGGGACCCTGCAGATGTACTGAACTTGGATTTAGAGCAAGCATTTAATAAGGTGCCACATCAAAGGTTATTGCAGAAAATAAAAGCTTGTGGTGTAGGAGTAACATATTAGCATGAATAGGAGATTGGTTGACTGGCAGAAAACAAAGTATACACAAATTGATCTTTGTTTGATTGGCAGGATGTGATGAGTGGAGTCCCATAGGGGTCTGTGTTTGTGCCTCACGTTTTTACAATTTACATCAATGACTTAGATGAGGGGAGCGATGGCATGATAGCTAAATTTGCAGATGACACAAAAATAGGTAAGAAAGTATGTTGTGAAGAAGACAAGGAATTTGTAAATAGATACAGATAGGTTGAGTGAGTGGGAAAAATCTGGCAGATGGAATATAATGTGGGAAAATATAAAGTTGTTCACTTTGGCAGGAATAATAACCAAGCAGAGTATAAATTAAACAGAAGACGACTGCAGAATTCTGAGGTGCAGTGGGATCTAGTTGTTCTCGTGTATGAGTCACAAACAGTTAGTATGCAGTTACGCACTGAGGGCTGAGGGTGTGTAAAATTCTGGCCATAGGGTTAATGTGGGACTGAGTACAGTACCACCCACACAATGCTGTAAGAGAGCATATGACCACCCCCAGGCTCACTTGAGTGTTGGACAGAGCCATATGTGCCAGCAAACATGGATAAAGCTTGAGGCAGGAGTTGGGAAAACTCAACCAGAAGTACAGCCAGGCACAACGGCAGGCAGAAATGTTATTCAAAGAAGTTGCAGTCATGAAAGATTCTGAGGAACCAATACCTGCCGATGGAAAAATAGGAGCTAAAAAAGATGTTGAATGCTACTTCAGAAAAAGTGGCATTGGAACTATCAGTAGTGATAAAGCAATGATGTAAAGTTCTGAGTGAGAAGGCAAGGGCTGAACAAGAAAATACACAGTTGAAAGAACAATTAATTATCCTTTAAGATCAAATTCAAAACGAGTGTGAAGTGTCTCAGAAACAATTTGCAGAAGTGCAAATACAGAATATGAGTATTAAAGATTGTGCAGAGGAATTATGCTCTCCTGAAGAAAAACTAATCAGCGTAGAGAATCAACTTTCACGTATGAAAGAGGACTTGAAACGCTTAGATGATGAGCTTGTAGAAACAAATTCAACAGAAATGGATCTTATATTAAATCATAATGAACTTCAAGCATCAGAAGGAGCAGTCAGGAACCATGGAAGAAACATTCCAAAACAAACTGAATGGCCAGGTGAAGTTGTTAAACTTATGTAAGATTTCTGCACAGAACTCTGGAACAAAAATAATTCAATTTACCTGAGTACTTGCTGAGCTAATGAAAAGATTCATAAGCTCAAAAAACAACTGAAAAAGAAAACAAATCTAAAATTTGGGTAATATTGTGAAACAAGTGGCAATGAAGGTTCCATGGTTGAAACATGAATTTCCACATACATCATGATAACCCACATAATGACAGAAGAAGTGAGGAAATCAACAAAGACAATAAGCACGTTCACCCATCCCACAAGAAAAGGCAGGGTAGCAACCACCAACCAGCACAACAACCAAACTGACCAAGTGCGGTTCAACACGAAAGAATGGAAGAAAAGGATTGAACATACCCCAATACCAGTACAATCTTCAAACCTACAGGAGGAATCAGCAGCAACAAAGTGTACCACTCCTCCAGTAGTAGAGCAAACAGATATGGAAAGGTTATCCACACTGCCTAAACCTTTGAAGTCAAGGACTCAAAAGTTTTGTTGATCAGTATTATTGTAGGGTGTTGGTTACAGTTCAATAGGTCTGAAGAAGTCTTTGTAGTCATACGTAAGTTAACTGTAAGTCTTTATTTGCTCTTAAACTATTTATAAATATACAGAAAAGGGCACAAACATGTGCATGAGTGAGCACTTGAGAGTCTCCCTGAGGCACAGAGCTACCTCAGGGTGATGAGGAGTTTGAAAAAAATAAAGAAATTAAAAATGTTATAAAACATGTCCCCTCATGTGACTGTCACATGAGCAAGGACATGTTATTAGTTAAGTTTTAAAATTTCAGTGCTTTAGGAAACCTCATCCCGCCCGTGTCTTTTCCCTGTCTCTATCTTCTCTTCTAAATGGGGCACCCCATTAATTACCAATCTATCTCATTCATGAGTCCTGGAGAAATTTTGCAGTCTAATAAAATATTCTCCTACTATCTTTAAAATGGAAGCCAAACATTTCTGTTCAATTCCAGGCATTAACGTGTTTTGCTTGTTCATTCTATATTTGATACGATATTTTAATTTCTCAAAAGTAACTTATTAAATTACACTAGACCTTTCAAATCTCAAAATTATTCTAAATTCAAATGACAGTGTTGCTGGGCTAGTAGGTTTCCTTTAATTTTTAGGCCAGGATTTATTTATAGTGAGCGGGCTGTTCAGGAGTGGGTGTGGAGCCGACTGCTGCCCGCGATCAGCTCTGCGCCACCATTTTATGCGGGCGAGCCAATTAAGGCCCGCCCAGCGTGAATCACGTTTCCCGAGGGCGACGGTCGGAAGCCAATGACCACTGGGTCCAATGGTGACGGGGCAGCCTATTCAAAAATGCCACAGGCAGCCTTCCAAAGGCTGCCACCGATGTTGGAGTGGAGGATGTCCGACAGCATTCTTGGAGAGCAGGCCAGGTGGGAGGGCAGATCGGAGGGGGTGTGTGTGTGTCGGAGTGACTGGGGGGGGGTGTGTGTCAAAGTGACTGGGGGGGTGTATGTCGGAGTGATTGGGGGGGTGTGTCGGAATGACGGGGGCGGTTTTCGGATGAGTGCCTTGCTGCCCTCCCCGAGGAGGTGGCAGCACGCCGTGACATCCTTGTGCCAAGAGACTGGAGGAGGAGGACCCCCCCAAGTGATGAAACGTGCTTGGGAGGAGGTGGCAGAAGGAGTCAGCTCCCATGATGTGGTGAGACGCAGCTGGGTGCAGTGCCACAAGTGGTTTAGTGACCTCCTGCGATTGGGAAGGGTGAGTACCATGTTGGCAAGGGTCACTTAGCACAGCAGTTAGGTTGGCCCCCCCTGGCCTTCACCCCCAACTCAGAATTTTGTTTTTGCATTGATTCATTCACGGCATGTGGCCTTTGCTGGGTGGGCCAGCATTTATTGCTCATCCCTAGTTGCCCCTGAGAGGCTGGTGCTGATCTGGCTTCTGTATCCGCTGCATGTGGTGCAGGACCACCCACAGTGCTGTTTGGGGGCAAGCTCCAGAGTTTGGACCGAGGCACAGTGGTGGATTGCTGAAAAATTTCAAAGTCAGGATGCTGAGTGACTTGGAGGGGAACTTCCAGGTTATGGTGTAGCCATCCACCTGTGCCCTTGTCCGTCTAGGTGGTGGTGCTCATGGGTTTGGAAGGTCTTAGAGGGTGAGTGGCAAATGTGATGGAGGCAGCATGTGGACAAGGCGGTCAACTCTGGCTTCTTGGAGTGAGTGTATGGCAACTCCAGGGTCACCATTTGGCTGAGACCTGCAATGTTTCATTCAGGCTGCAATGGCAATGCAGGTACAGGGTGGGCTAATCAATATTCCTCTCTCCTTTCAGGAGAAGACAGCACGCAATAATGCTGAGCGGCTGCGGACTGGCGGAGGGCAGGCCCCCCTTTGCAAACTGACCAGATACGAGCAGGAGGCTCTCAAGCTGGAGAGGTTCCATGCGCCTAGATCAAGGGCCGCAGTGAGGTTGGGGTGCCACTGGGACACAAGAGTGCCATGCACTGAAGTCATAATGTCTGTCAGTGCAAACCTTCCACTGTTGACTGTATATTGATTTCAGCCTCCAACATGGGTTTCCCATTAATTATGGAAGGAGGAGCGTATCCTGATCCGGGTGCCAGGCATGCACATTAACAGTGTAATGACTTCGACTAATCAAATGACCTTGTTCTTCCTTTCAGCCTCACCAGAGCATGTCCAGACTCAGGAGGCAGGGGGTCTGCTACTGACTCCTGAGGGCCCAGAAGATATAAACACATCAGTCTCACACCATCCTAGTCAGGCAGGCACCAGCACAGATAGCAGCACTTCAGTGGGGATAAGATTGTTGGCTACTGTCTCAGTGCACAGTGGTGAGGGCACTTCACACTCAATTGAGGTGCAGGTGGAGACAGAGAGTGCCCAGGGTGCTGGCACTTGGAAGAATGCTGGGGACTAGGAACATGCTCAGTTGGTGGCTGATGACGTGTCTCTGGAGCCGTCCCTGAGGCAGCAGATGCTGGAAGTCCAGCAGGGTGTGCGGGAGGATCTGGCGGAGATACATGAGGGAATGCGTGCCATGGTCTCCGTGATGGAGGAGTCCATGCGGAGCATGAGAAATACAATGATCCTCATGGCTGAGTGCACTGCCTCCTCCAGGGAGAGAGTGGAAACTCTTATGGAGAGGATCCTCCAGGCGCTGAATCAGGGCTCCCTGGGGATGCGCTTGGACCTGCAAGCCCTCTCAACGGCATTAACCTCAGGCGGTCACTGTCCGTGTGGGAGATAGATTGGGCCCCCCGTATCCCAGCTGGGTGCCCATCCATCAATGATGAGCAAGGAGGTCCGAAGTGACCTCACGTTGGCACACAAGCTGCTATCATCTCTGCAGGCTCCTCTCAGGGAGCTCTGGATTAGGACAGCAACTCCTCTGCCCCTCTGCCAGTCACCGTGGCATCCGTTAAGGCTGCGACAACTGGGGAGGTGCCAGTTCTGGAACTGGCCGCTCCCTGCCAGGCGGGGCCAGCACAGCCTCCATGGGCCAGAGGACAGCCGCCAAGGTCATCGAGGCCAACAGGACAGCGGAGTCAGCAGGCTGTCTCCGATGCCAGTAACAGCATGGGGGGAGCACCTGGACATAGCACCCGAAAGCATAAATTTAAGGCACTTTAGGCACACCACAGGTTTCTTACTGGTGCTTTTGTGTTGCCCGCATTTGGGTCATGATTAGGTTGTGTGCTGTTTAATACTTTTGTAATTTTGTTTCCTTAAGTTCATTTTGTTATATCGTTAAATATAAACATGTGTTCATGGCTGAGGGTATCTCTTTTCTTCTGCAGGCAGATGGTTACCCATGATGTTATGAGTGAGTTCTGTCACATTGAGCTTTATTGACTTGGCCCTTAGTTAATGTTTCTATCCAGGCAGATTTAGCACTCAGGTATCGAGCATGGAGCCTGCAGCCCAGGCTTGTCCTGAAGGTCCAAATAAGTTGTGTTAGCTGAAGGTTCATTGGATTAAAGCCTCCTGGGTGTCCCTGCCTCCCTGGAGTATGCCCGGGTCATTGTCTACCCCCTCAGCATTTCCCTGTGCGTGCTCATCCTCGGACTCACTGCTGGACACATCATGTGCAGCTGCAGCAACTGGGTCTACATTTTCTTCGTCCACTGCGTCCCCCCTTTCCAGTACAGGATTTTGGAGAGTGCAGCATGCAACCACTATCAGTGAGACACGATCTGGGGGGTACTGGAGTGCGCCTCCTGAGCGGTGCAGGCTTTGGAAGTGCATCTTGAGAAGACCGATGGTTCTCTCCACCACAGCCCTTGTTGTGCCCTGGCTCCTACTGTACCGCTGCTCAGCTTCTGTTCTTGGATGGTGGAGAGGCATCATGAGCCACCTTCTGAGGGGATAGCCCTTGTCACCCAGCAGCCAACCATCCAGCCGGGCTGGAGCACTGAAAAGCCCCGGCACCTGGGAGTGTCGGAGGATGTAGGCGTCGTGGGAGTTGCCTGGGTACCTTGCACAGACTTGCAGAATCAGCATCCTGTGATCACACACTTTCTGCACGTTCATGGAGTGGAATCCCTTCCTGTTGATGAAGGCACTGGGCTCACCTGCTGGCACCTTGATAGCCACATGTGTAAAGCCTATTATACCCTGGACGCGGGGAAACCAACAATGGCCGCAAAGCCGCTGGCTCGCTGTGTCTGGCTGGCCTGGTCCCAACGGCAGTGGATAAATGTTAAATCATATCTGAACAGAGCATCTGTCATCTGTTTGACACAAGTGTGGGCAGCTGATTGGGAGACACCACAAAGATCATCCACCTACCCCTGGAAGGAGCCAGAGGCATAGAAGTTGAGAGTAACTGTGACCTTTAGAGCCACTGGCATGGGGTGTCCACCCACACAATTAGCAGAGATCTCAGGGCCAATCATCTGACAGGTACTGTTGACTGTCTCCCTTGAGAGATGGAGCCTCCTTTGGCACTGCACCTCAGACAAATTGAGGTAGCTGCTTCACCGCCTGTATACCCTGGCAGCAGGATAGTGGAATCTTCTGTGGCCCCGTCCACCTTGGACTTGCTCTTGGCCCCGCATCCATTGTGCCTGTGCCTCTCCTCCCAAAGGTGGCTTCCCTGGAGGCTGAATGTGCACTCCTGGCCTCTTTCTTATTCTAACCCTCCCTTCCTCCTCAGACAAGGTGCCTCCTGTGGAGAGCACAACTCCCATTCCCAGGCTAAGGGAAGGCTTCCTGAAACCTGCAGGCCCAGAAAAAGATCTTCACTGTACAGTGCTGACCTGAAGGTTGTGAGTCCTGTCCAAGCAGCTGGTATGAGCTTTGAAGTATTTCTGCTCACACAGGCAAGTATCGGTAACTTGCCAAATTAAATAACTGACTGAGCACATTTGCGACCCCACTCGCCCCCCTTATCCCGCCCGTGGATGAGGTTTATACAAATGTCCCCTACCCGCCTGCCTGTTGTGCCCGTGCGACATCCTGAAGGTCACACGGGCCCCGAGAAATTGCCGTCAATTGGCGCTTCAAGGGCCTTAAGTGGCCCGTTAATTAATGTGGGCGCTCGCCCGGCGTCACCGTGCACCCCCACACACCAACAGGAAACTGCTACCCTAAATGTTTTGGTTCTCAACAAGCCTTGAGGTGCTTCATTAGTTCTGCAGGCGAAGGGGAACCCATGATGTAATGAGTTGACTTGTCTGTCATTGAGCTTTATTGACAAGGCACAGAGTTAATATTCCTAACCAGGCATATGTTGCTCTCAGGTATCAAGTATGGGGCCTGCAGCCCTGGCATGTATTGAAGGTTCATCTTTCGTAGGCTATCTGAAAGAACATTGGATCAAAGCCACTCTGGAGGTTGCCCAAGTTAGCATCTATCCCCTCAGCATTCCCCTGACCATGCTTGTCCTTGGACTCACTGCTGGACTCATCATCTGCAGCCAGAACATCTGCCTCTATACCTTCTTCCTCCACTGCATCCCCCCTTTCCAGTGCCAAATTGTGGAGAACGCAGCATGCAACCACTATCAGTGACACAATCTGGGGGGGGCGGGGGGTAATGCAGTGCGCAACCTGAATGGTCCAAGTCTTCGGAAGTGCATCTTGAAAAGAATGGTTCTCTCTATCCCCGCCCTTGTGGTGGTATGGCTCCTATTGTACCACTGCTCGGCCCCTGTTCTTGGATGGCGGAGAGGCATCATGAACCACATTTTGAGGGGATAGCCCTTGTCACCCAGCAGCCACCCATCTAGCTGGGCTGGAGTACTGAAGAGACCCGGCACCTGGGAGTGTCTCAGTATGTAAGCGTCCTGGGAGCTGCCTGGGTACCTTGCACAGACTTGTAGAATCAGCATCCTGTGATCACACGCTATCTGTACGTTCATGGAGTGGAAGTTCTTCCTGTTGATGAAGGCACCAGGCTCACCTGCTGGCATCTTGATGGCCACATGTGTACAGTCTATTGCACCCTGAACACGGGGAAAGCCAGCAATGGCCCCGAAGCCTCTGGCTCACTGTGTCTGGCTGGCCTTATCCCAGTGGTAGTGAATGAAAGTCAATGCACGCCTGAACAGAGCTTCTGTCACCAGTTTGAAGCAACTATGGACAGCTGACTGGGAGACTCCACAAAGATCACCCACTGAGCTCTGGAAAGAGCCAGAAGCATAGAAGTTGAGGGCAACTGTGACCTTCAGCACCACTGGCATGGGGTTTCCACCCACACAGTTGGAGCTGATCTCAGGGCCAATCAACTGACAGATGGAGGTCACTGTCTCCCTTGAGAGACGGAGTCTCCTTCGGCACTGCACCTCAGACATATTGAGGTAGCTGCTTGGCCACCTGTAAACTCTGGCAGCAGGATAGTGGCATCTTCTGTGGCCCCTTCTGCCTTGCACTTCCTGTTGGCCTTACACCCCTTGTGCCTGCGCCTGTCCTCCCACAGGTGGCTCCCCTGGAGGCTGAATATGGACTGCTGGTCTCCTCCCCCTTCTGGCCTTCTCTTCCTCCTCAGAGGAGGTGCCTCCAGTGGAAAGTTCAATCCCCATTCCCAGGGTAAGGGAAGGCTGCCTGAAACCTGCAAGGCCGCAACAATTATGTTTCTGCCAGAGTCACAGAATCACAGAATCACACAGTGCAGAAGAGGTCCTGAACTTTCTGTCAAAGAAGCTCTGAAGAGAATTGAAGTTGTCCTGTTCACACAAGCAAGTAGCAGTAAGTTTAAAAAGTAAATTACGAACAACTCGAATTCGCAAGCCCGCGAATGAGGTTTATAAAAATGTGGCCTACCTGTCTGCCTGTTGCGCCCGTGTGACGCACTGAAAATCGAACAGGCTGCTAGAAATCACTGTCAAATACTGCTTCAAGGTCCTTAACTGACCCATTAATTAATGGTGGGCACGACTCGGAAGTCATCGTACGCCTGCCCTCCGAAATATTGTGATGGCACGCAGTGATGTCGGGACGTAAGCCCAATGTCAGCACACATCATTTTACACATCTGCGTGTCGGGCTCATCCCCACACACCGATGGCAACATTGTGTCCTTAATCTTCCTAAATCCATAGAAGCTACCTGAAGTGTGTGTGTGTGTGTGTGTTCGCGCGTCTGTGTGCGTGCACATGTATGTGTATGTGTGCGCGTGTATGTGTGTGTGTGTCTGTGTGTGTATGTGTGTGCGAGTCTGTGTGTGTGTGTGCGTATGTGTGAGTGTGTGCGCGTCTGTGTGTATGTGTATGAGTGCGCGTTTGTATATGTGTGTGTTTGCGGTCTGTGTGTGTGTGTGTGCGCGCGTCTGTGTGTGTATGTGGGTGTGCGTCTGTGTGTGTATGTGTGTGTGTGCACGTCTGTGTGTGTATGTGTGTGTGCGCGTCTGTGTGTGTTTAATTTCTTTTAAATTTCTTGTTTTTCATGTCATGCTGCCCGACATCACTGCGCATTATTCCAATCTTCAGCTCAGCAGGCGCGCACTGGAGCCAGCAGCACGCTTGCTGAGCTGTCAAAGGCCTATTATGGCCATTTAACAGCTAATTAAACTAGTTGTCTGGACTGATCGTCCAACCATAAGGTTGGTGGGCAGGCGAAGAGCCCAGGCGGCTTTTGCATTTATCATGAAACCTCATCCACGGGCGGGATGAGGCTTCATGAAGGGCTTATAAATTGAATGAAGGTTTTCACTAAAATTCATTGACATGTCCCAGTTCATGTGGCACTGTCACATGAGGAGAAATGTCTGAATAATTTTTTTTTCAAGCTTGCATGATGAAAATAATCTCCCTGAGGCAGCTCCGTGCCTCAGGGAGATTTCTGCGCTCTTTCACATGCATATACAAAACAGCGCAGACACTGACTGTCCCTCCGCAACCACCACCCCCCCACCCCCCCCCCACCCCCCCACTGCCCGCACAGGTAGTGCTCAGCACTTCCGGGTGTGCATCACGCTGGGCGGGCCTTAATTGGCCCACCCACGTAAGATGGCGGCGTCGTGGACGGTGATTGGCTGTGCGCCCGCCCGTGCCCACTCCCACTCAACCCCCCCCCCCCGACCAATGCCGATGGGGAGAAAATTCTCCCCCTGTTTTTTTGAACAGTTCCATCATGGCTACGTTCAAGAGCCTAATGAGTCAATCAATATGTTCAATCATACCTGTCAAGAAACTTCAAAACAAATAAAACAAATAACAATGCCCAATATATAAAATTACATTCAAATCTGAAAAAGCTGTGTGGAATTAAAAAAAAAAGCCAGCTGTCATCTGAATTTAACCAGAATCAATTTTCACTTCACACAATTTAACATTTAAAATTTAGACTGGCAAGCAGACGTGTGTGTCTTTTATCCCGAATTAAAGACTCCCAAGTATACCTCGATGTTAAGGGCGAAATCGTCCCAGATTTGCACTACGTAGGGGAGCGGGCGGGAGAAACAATGTTTTACCCGCCGGACGCAATGGCGGTTTCTCACGCCGTATCATCCCAGTGCCGCCTCATTAATCATGCATTCCCAGGAAACACGCCGTTTTGCTGGCGGGCAGCCTCCAATTCACCCACCGTGCCGTCGCCTCACTGTTTCCTCACGCTGGCCGCCATATGTAAAGTGCAGCCGCGCGCACACCTCTCAGCGCTTCCAGCCCAGGACTACTGCAGAAGAAAGGGAAGAAGACTGCAGCCCCTGATTCAGTGACACATCCCTGGGACGTCTTCTGGACACCGTTGGAGCCCGCCACAATGTCCCCTATCCTGGCTCTGGCCGCAGGAGGCCCATCAGTGTCACCGCTCCGGTTTGGGAGGCAGAGGCAGAGGTTGTCAGTGCCGACGCTGGACATAGGAATTCAGCCATCCAGTGCAGAAAATGGATGAATGATCTCATCAATGCCAGCAGGTTAAGGCAATCATCTCATCACTCTAAACACACACACTCATAAGCCCATTACACATTCACTGGCATCTCACTCACTGTCAGCTCAAGGGACATCACCACTTATTCTTTCACACAAACCCTCACATCTCCTTCTGGCCTCATCTCCTCTGCCTCCTCAGCTCTCACCATCTTGAAACCACTTGCACAGATCAACACGTGTCCCCACACACATCCTGGGATACCCCCTTTCCCCAGTAATGCCCTAGCCCTGCAACCCCTTCCCTTTCCCCAAACAAGCCAAAGCCCTGCAGCCATTGAAAAACCATCCCCACCTTACAGCTGGCCTCATAAGTAGAGACCTGCCTGCGAGGCCCCCCAAAAGTGATGCGGTGCTGCCTGTGAAGCCTGATCCTGATGACTGTGAGTGCTGCCCGAAGTAAGGTAGACGTCCAAACCTCGAAGTCCTGAACAAAGTACAGATTGCCAAGCGCACATCGCTTATGTTCACTTGTGAAACATGTCAGTGTGCAATCATGCCGATATGCTCAGATGATCCAGCATGGGGCGATGATGCCGGTGGGTTGACCTTATAATAATATGCAGATGTTTTACAATGAGGTTCCCGACTTCTGACAGTGGGAAACGTGGCCCGCCATTGACGGGCAGAGCGGACGGTTGCAAACTGGTTTCCCGATGTCATGAAACCGATTTTTGTCCTCCTCACCATATTGTCCGCTCACACTGCCAAACACGCCCAATGCCAGTGGGCACGGAAAATTCTGCCCTTTGACTAAAAGTTTTCTGGTGGTCACTAGCAAGACTTCTAATTTACTCCAAATTAAATAAAACCTTCAACAGCAAGAATGTTTTGAACACTCTCTGATTGCATTTCTGCCAGACATCTCAAGGCATCAGACTAGATCTTAAAAGGGCAACACTCATTCTAAACTAAAAATATTGGCATAACTCCATGTTTTCCATGTCTTAACTTTAACTAACTCAACAATCACATTCATACAGTTTCCATGAAGATATATGTGTCCATAGATACCTCAGTAGAACTATTAACAAGCTTTTGCTTTCAACCTTAAAAAACAGGCAACAAAGGGTGAAAGACCTTATAATCATATACACTCACAAATAAAAACAGGTTCTTTTACAGTTTATCCATTCTCTCTCCAAGACATTTTTAAATCCCCATTTTCCACCAATTTCCAAGCAATCCCACCTGATGTATCCCCATTGCTTATTCACTTGAAGTGGATGATTGTCTTTAACTTTTCCTAACTCCCTGACACAAGTACGCACATCAGCTTGAGAAAGACGAATAGTCTGTGCTTTCTCACTTATTGATTGATGAGCATCGTGAGATACTACAGAGAAGGGAGCTGGTGTTTTCTCAAAAGGAAGTGCAAAATACATGGCTGGAGGGGCTAAGGGAGCGGGATGGGCTGGGTCAGACCAGGGTTCTATTTCTGGTTCTGGGGTCAGAGCAGGACAGTTTCTCCCTCGTAACTGCAGAAGCAACTGCACTCTGCCTTTTTAACTCGCTTCCCAGCTCATATATTTTGAGATAACTGCTTCAGTAGTCTGCCACTATCTTTTGCTCATTAGACTACTCTCTCAAAGTTCCTCTCACCTCTTGTAACTCCAATTTCAACAAAATAATTTATTGTTTATATTCATCAAGCTGTGTTTGTACTATCTCTCCATCAAGGATCTGAAGTTGCATATTGGTGTTTTGATGTAAATTGAGTTCGGCCTGCTCTTTCAACAACTGCTTCACTTCAAAGATTTCTCAAACCTTTAAACCAATAAAAAGTGACCAACAAATTGAAAAAAGGGAAAAAAATGACCGAATGGGAGCAAACTAGCCAGGAATATAAAAACATATTGTAAGAGCTTTTATAAAAGGGAGAAGAGGTAAAGTAAATGTTAGTCCATTAGAAGCAGAGACCAGAGAATTTATCATGGGAATACAGAAAGGGCAGAGACATTGTACAAATAATTTGTGCCTGCCTTCTCAGTAGAAGACACAAATAATACACCAGAAATAAAGGATAACCAGGGTGCTAAAATATCAGCACAGAAACTTAAAGGACTAACAGTGACAAATTCCCAGGACTTGATGTCCTGCATCCCAGAGTTCTAAAGATACAGCTGCAGAGACAGTGGATGAACTAGCTATGATTTTCCAGAATTCCCTATATTCTAGAACAGTCCTAGTTGATTGGAAGTTAGCAAATGTCATACCACTATTCAAGAAGGAAGACGAAAGAGAAAACAGGAAACTCCAAGCCGACTAGCCTGACATCAGGTCCTGGAAAAATGCTGCAATTTATTATTAAGGAAGTCTTAACAATTCACTTAGAAAATTCTAGTATAATTCAACAAAATCAACATGGTTTTACAGAAAGGAAATTGCATACGACAAAGTTATTGGATTTTTTGATGATGCAACAAGTAGAAAATGTAAAGGGAAACAGTAGATATGATTTCCAAAAGCCTTAAAATAAGGTGTCACACAAAATGTTAATATATAAAATAAAGACTCATGGAGTTGGGGATAATGTATTAGTATGGATGGAGGTTTGGTTAATGTACAGGAAGTGGAAAGTACAGTAAATAGAGCGTTCTCAAATTGGCAGGCTATAACTAGTGGAGTGCCTCAAGGATCAGTGCTAGGCCTCAACATTAATATCTATGTTAGTAACTTAGCTGAAGAGATCGAGAATAATATTTCCAAATTTGCTGGCAATACAAAGCTGGGTGGGAATGTAGCTGTAATGAGGATACAAAGAAGCTTCAAAGAATTAAATACAGCTTAAGCTTGAGGGCAACAAGGTGGAATATAAATGTAGGGAGATGTGAGCTTTATCATTTTGGTAGTAAGAGTAAGAATAGAAAAACATGTTGCTTTTTATTACAAGAGGATTGGAATACAAGACAAGGAAGTCTTGCTAAATTGGACAGGGCTTTTGTGAGGCCACACCTAGAGTGATGTGCATTTTGCCTCCATATCTGAAGACTGATATACTTGCCTGGGGGGGCAATACAGTGAAGGTTTGCTAGATTGGTTCCTGGGATGAGAGGGCTGTCCTGTGTTGAGATGCTTAGTAAATTGGGCTTACACTGGAGTTCAGAAGAATGAGAGGTGATCTCACTGAAGCATACAAGATTCTGATGGGGCTTGACAGGGTAGATACTAAGAGATTGTTTCCCCTGGGTGAGGAATCTAGAACACAGAGGCACAGCCTCATTATAAGGGGTTGAGCATGAGATGAGCTAAGCTAGAACTCAGATGGCAGGAGATGACACATCTATGTCATTGCCTCTACAGTGAATGTCAGTTTGCAGGGCAATAACCCGCCAACATTCCAAGCTGGGTGTCACTCTGCATATGTGCGTAAATTAGTTTCTTAAGTGATATGACTAGCCATGTATTCCTTTTTCTCACCCTCTAAATAACAGAACTAGACAGATGTACCATGAAAAAAATTGTAACAATTGAAAATGTAACAGCTCTTACTGAGGCAAAAGCCTCTAAAAATACAAAACCAAAGGAAAAAAGCTCTGAAGGCAATCCTGGGCTATCAATGGGCTCCATATGTTGATGCAGGGATTTAATGGAAGTGAGTAGCGGTCTCAGGGATAAGTTGTACACAAACTTAGTTTACCTATGGATGAATGCATGGAGTTAGCAACAATGGAAAACAGGCAAAAAGCAACAGCAGTAGGTTGGGAACCATTAGAAATACATAAGACTGTAGGATGATCTAATCTGCTCCCATCAAAGGAGCAGAAAAATGAGGGCATAGGAACATAGTGGCAGGAGTAGGCCATTTAGCCCCTCGAGCTTGCTCCGCTACTCAACTAGATCTTGTCTGATCTCTACGTTATTTTCCCATCTGATCCCCAGATCCCTTGATGTTATTAGTATCCAGAAATCTATCAATTTATGTCTTGAATGTCAATGAGTGAACTTTCACAACCCTCTGGGGTAGAGAATTCCAAAAATTTACTACCTTCTGAGTGAAGAAATTCCTCCTCGTCTAAGTCCTAAATAGCTTGCCCCTTATTCTGAGACTATGTCCTGTGCTTCTAGATGCCCCCCCCCACCCCCCACCCAGCCAAGGGGAAGGTACTTGCTGCATCAGCCCTGTCTAGCCCCTTAAGAATTTTGTAAATAGGAGCAACAATACAGCAATAGATCAGACAATGAAATTGTAGTAAATTGCAAGATCTGAACATTTTGTTAAAGTGCTTTCGCTGCTATCCTCTCTGTTGGGGAGGTTTAAATAAAGTTACAAATTCACCTTTGAAATGGAGCAGTCAAATGAGCTCCCTTTCCTCAACATGCTTGTTAAGTAATTTGCCAATGGGTTCTCTATTACTATAATAAAAACAAAAAAACTGCGGATGCTGGAAATCCAAAACAAAAACAGAATTACCTGGAAAAACTCAGCAGGTCTGGCAGCATCGGCGGAGAAGAAAAGAGTTGACGTTTCGAGTCCTCATGACCCTTCGACAGAACTTGAGTTCGAGTCCAGGAAAGAGCTGAAATATAAGCTGGTTTAAGGTGTGTGTGTGGGGGGCGGAGAGATAGAGAGACAGAGAGGTGGAGGGGGTTGGTGTGGTTGTAGCGACAAACAAGCAGTGATAGAAGCAGAATATCAAAAGATGTCAACAACAATAGTACAATAGAACACATAGGTGTTAAAGATAAAGTTGGTGATATTATCTAAACGAATGTGCTAATTAAGAATGGATGGTAGGGCACTCAAGGTATAGCTCTAGTGGTTTTTTTTTTTTTTTATTTTATATAATGGAAATATATTTCCATTATATAAAATAAAAAAAAAAAACCACTAGAGCTATACCTTGAGTGCCCTACCATCCATTCTTAATTAGCACATTCGTTTAGATAATATCACCAACTTTATCTTTAACACCTATGTGTTCTATTGTACTATTGTTGTTGACATCTTTTGATATTCTGCTTCTATCACTGCTTGTTTGTCGCTACAACCACACCAACCCCCTCCACCTCTCTGTCTCTCTATCTCTCCGCCCCCCACACACACACCTTAAACCAGCTTATATTTCAGCTCTTTCCTGGACTCGAACTCAAGTTCTGTCGAAGGGTCATGAGGACTCGAAACGTCAACGGTTCTCTATTACTGTCCACCACAAGCCCACCTCCACCGTTCAACATGCAGGTTGGGATTCCTACAGTTCCACACATGCTTTAAGAGCAGCTTTATTGACAACCTCATAAATAAGGCCTGGGCCATTTGCTCACCATGCAAGCTTGATGCCAAAATGGGGTGCACCAAAGCTATCCTGCAGGATAATAGCTACCCTGATCAGATCATTGCTCACTATATATCACACTAACTTATGAAATGGCCTAAAGCCTTTCAGTCCTGAAAAGTGCCCAGTCTACCTCAGATTACCGTGGAACATAAGATGTCTAAAAAATTGAACTACATTTGAAGCTGACCATTTCACGCTGCTACTTTGCAGTGACAACATGCATCTCCACTAACAGCATGCTGCCATCTGGCCAAAAAGACATTCTGCCTCCACACAAATGAGTAATGTGGTATGTGAATTTCAGTATTGGTGTTATGCCAGGTATGTAGGCCACATGTCCCAACAACTGGGGGGTTGTATCAAAGATCACATCCCTTTGGTTGTTTGCAACAAAGTACTGGCCGTACTCAACCAGCCTGTGCTTGCAAAACTCAGAACATAGTGTCCAGCATTAGATGTGATTCCATGATTGTACAACACTTAATAAATAATCTTGTTTGTGCTAAAAATTACACTAACAGCCATCAGTCAGCCTCACAGCGTGGCTCACTTACAATTGTTAGAAGCTACATATACCCACATGTGGGGCCCTGTCCTTTGCAGACAGAAACAATGTGTCCATGCATTGCACCTTTTTTTAAATTAAACAAAAACTTACAGGGTAGCCATTCCCTGGTTCATTCCTCATGGCAATGCCTTGACCAATCAGCGTTGACCTGCCTGGTTTGGATTTAAATTAAAGTTTGGCAGTTAACTGTTCCCTGATGCATTCTCTGTTGCAACTCCTCTACAAATCAAAGTCCACTTGCCAACTAATCAGTATCCTCTTATCATACAGTATAAATTGTTGTTTCTTGGGCTTTGGCATTTTTACTGATCTGTCCTGATGAGTGCAAGAGATAAAGCTTCAACAGCATGTCTCTTTTTTCAGCAATACTGAAGTTCTGCACTACCAAGCGACCATTTAAATAAAGTTATTTCAATAATTGCTGCTTGCAGTTACAGATAGAGATGAAAGAGAACTGAAACCCCTGTTCTCTTCCCTTACTGTCTGTAACCAGTGTGTTTTTGAAAAGGAAGATGTGTATGTGTTTCTTAACCCCTGAATATGTGGTCAATTTGAATAACCAGCAGCAAGCTTTTCATGTGTTTAAATAAAGACAATTGTTTATTCACACATTTGCCCTGAGCGTCTAATGCTACATCACTCACTCACCCATTCATACACACCTACACACCTACACACACACACACACACATACACAATCTCAAGGAAAATACAGTTAAAGAGAATAGTGGACTTATACAAGTTATAAACAAAAGAATATCTTGGAATTCATGTGATTGGCTTGTCCTGGAAAATCACATTTCCAGCCTAATGAAAAAACAGTTTTCAATCCGAAAGTGCAGTTAAGTGAATTCAGTTGCTAAAGTCAAATATCAGAGTTGTCATAAGATTCTCTCAAATAGATTGTTTTTCTGCAGGTCACAAAGTTAGTTACTTGTAGTCTTGTTACATGGAAGTCAGTTTTTCTATATTGGTGGACTTGGAGCAGACTTGGAGACCTTTTGATGTTACAGTCTCTAGCTCTTAAGGCATAGGTATTGCATCTCTTTTTTCTGCTATGTTTCTGCAGTTCTGTTCATGTGCAGACGCTATTTAAATATTTACTAGGGAGACCAACATGGCTGCCTTATCATGTGGCTTCTCACAGTTCCCCTTTCCAAATCTAGAGTTAGGCTTAGGTTGCTTAGACACAACCTGGATTATTGCTTGCTGACATTCACTGCAGAGGTTTGAGACAATCACCATCTTAGTTTCAGAAGTAAGATACTTTTTGGTTGGTTTCAGGACATGGGTAGTGACACCTTTCACCTGGAATGTATGCTTTTGTCCTTTTAAGACAATGTAGCAGTTTTTCAATCCACAGGTTGAGTGTCAGGTGACCCTCAGCAGCCATCTATTGCAGCCCATCATTGTCCATTTTTTAAAAAGTCAGCCCTCAAAGATTCCACACTGAGTATCTTTAATGTTATAAAAGTCATGAATATGACATGCCTTTACTAGACATGACACTTACTGAGTGCAATACACAACAAAAAGGTGACTTTGAGGGTAGGGTGGAATTTTTTTTGCTTTTCATTTGAGAAATTAAGGACTGAAAAACATTGTTATGCATTTTTGAACTCCTAAAGTTGATTTTGAGGAATTTTGAGCAACTTGAAAGATTTATCCATGTGCATATTGTATATAGGTAAACTGTGAATCGGTGCGGTATTTAACTGAAAAAAAGATGGCAATCAAGGCGTATTTGGGGACAATGGGAATTCAACCCTAACAAAGAGATCTGGTGCATTTATGAACAAAGACTACCTATTTGGTCGAAAGCAAATACAATTGGAGATGAAGATAAAGTAAATGTTTTCCTCACAATGATGGGGCCAGATGCTTCTGAGGTGGTGTCTAACCAATGTTGCCTGCAAGATTCCAATACTATGGACTATTCTGAAATTAATGAGATTCTGGACTCATATTATGCCACAACTAAGAATGAGATTACACTGGGAGTTGCATTCTGTGAATGGAAGCAGTTACCAAGTGAAACTGTTGCAGATCACTTTCTTGAATTAAAGAAACTCTCTTGTCACTGTGGGTGCGTCACAAACTCAGATATTGACCTCAGAGACATATTTGTCAGAGGCCTAAATGACAATAAAATCCAGGTCAAGCTTTTGAACAGAAGCAATAAACTGATATAGACTGAGGGCAATGAAAAGCCACAGCCATGGAAATGGCAAAACGAGATAGTTGCAAATTGGAAGGGATTTTTTTCCCTGAGGCAGCAGGGAAGGTCCACTGGATTTCAGTGAGATCCAGGCCACAACAGCCAAGTTCACAGTTTCAGAGTCAGGAATTCAGAAATTAGCATCGCCAGGGTAGCCACCAACAATTTAAATACCCCCATTTCCAGTCAAAGTGCTATGCCTTTGAGAAAGTCGGCCATATCCATGCAGGAAGAGAGGAAACAACAGTGCTTCAGGTTGTGGTAAAGTTTCAGGACGTAGACATGCACCAGGTCAAAACTGTGGAAGATCTAAAGCTAGTTCAGGAGTCTGGAAATCCTTGAATGGGCATATGATAGATATAGAAACAGAACTTGATGGTATTAAGCAGGATGATCAGGAGTTGTACTCAGTTAGACAGCAAGAAGATCAAATTCCAATGTCCGCTGTAGAAATGAAAGTCAGAGAGTCACAACTTACTTTCATTATTTCATTGTTTATCATTGCAGCCATGCCTGTTATCTTGAAAGGAGAACACAAAAAGTCACTAAGTTACATTCCTTTATGCAAAACTGGTGTACAACTGACTAGTTATTTCAATCACAGTATTCCAGTATTAGGTCAAGTTAGTGAAAGAGTGGAATATGATGATACAACCTATTACTTTCCATTGGTAATAGTAAGAGGGAGCAAAGCCTCTCTAATGGGAAGGAATTGTCTTAAGAAAATATGGATAAACTGGGCCATGTTATTTACAGTAGGGATCAGTAAGACTACATCTGGCATCGAGCACATCAGTGCTAAGGCAGCAAAAGTCTCTTTGAGCAAGGAGGGCCAAATGATAAAATGACAAAGCCGAAGTCAAGATAATGGACAACGTGCAGCCGGCATTTTGCAAGGCTAGGCCAGTGACTTATGCACAGTTAGAAGCAGTCAGTAAAGAGCTGAATAGATCAGAAAGAACAGGGACAGTTAAGAAGTTGAAGAACAATGAGCTACCATTTAGTAGTTCAAAAATCATATGGGTCAATTTGGATTTGTGGAGATTATAAACAAATGGTAAATAAGGTGATTGAGAATGATACTTACCCACTGCCTACCAGTGAAGATTTTTTTTAAAATTAACCAGTGGAAAGGTGTCCAGTAAGATAGATTTGTCAATCGCATATTTGCAAGTAGAATTAACTGACAAGAGCATGCAGCTGATTATCATTCATAAGCACAAATGGTTGTACCAGTATGAAAGGTTACCATTTGCAGTATCTACTGCTTCCACAGTGTTCCAGAATGTCATGGATCAGGTACTGATTAGGAAGAAAGGAATATTCTGCTTCTCATATGACATTGTAATTAACAGTAAGCCAGAGAAAGAGCACATTAAAAGATTGAACAAAGTCCTAGATCAACATCAAGAGTTAAGGCATCAAAGCTAAAAAGCACAAGTGTTGCTTCATGCTTTCAAGTGTAATATAAATACGTTGCCAAATAAATGGTGAAGGTATCCACTTAACACAGGAGAAGGTAGAGAGATTTTTAAAGCAAAGAGACCAGAGACAAATAAAAGAGTAATACACAATTCCCATGAGTGTTCTAAGTTCATCCTTTAACTAATAAATTGGTATCCAAAGGTAGATAGAGGTATTGAAGAGTTGATGAAAAGTCGTGAATTGTGTTGCAGAATGAGAAATGATCCAATCAACCTTCCTTTTATTCAATGGTCAAATACAAGAAAACTGCGGGAATGAGTACATGTCGATTTCTTTGAAGTGGAAAGAGTGCCTTATTTTGGTCAATAGCTATAGAAAGTAGATAAATGTTGTGCCCATGCCCAATAACACAAGTGCCAAATTTACTGAGGTTTTGGGAAGTCGGTTTGCTATTTATGGGCTGCCAGGTGTGCTGGTGTTTAAAAATTGCTCCACAGTTTATGTCAGAAGACTTTGAAATATTCCTGAGTAAGAATGGAGTCAAACACATTCTGGTACACCACATCACACAGCAGTGAATGGTGCTGCAGAAAGAAGTGTACAGATTGTGAAGAGGGCTTTGCAGAAGTACTTACTAGGTGACTGGCTAGGCAGCAATTTCTATGTTTCTCTTTGACACAGGCTAGACAATTTCCTGCTCTTTTACAGAATAACCCCACAGTCTACAACACCGTATGGCCAGAATTTTACGGCCCTGCCCCGGCACATCTCCCCCAATGCCTCGAGCCATTTAAATCTCCATTCAGTTCGGCGGGACCTTAATATCCCGCCAGGCAGGAGGGGCCATAAAATCCTGGCCTATGAGTTAGTGTTTAAATATGCTCCTCGGACAAGGTTTAATTTGCTTAAGCCTGACTTCAATAGCAAAATAAGAGAAAAGCAAGACAAAGTGAAGATAAGTTATGGATACATGGGGTGTGAAACTTATAGATTTCAGGTCAGAAGGTCATGGTGAAAAACCATCAAAGTGGTGAGGTGCAGTATATGATTGGAGTTTTTTAAAAGAAATAGGTGCATTTATATATCCAGTGAAGACTGGAGACATACTCCATCAGTGTTGTTTAAATCATTTGCCTGAAAGATGAAATCTGGCAAAGCGAGAGCACGAGAAACCTCCTATATTACAAATCCCACCTCCATCCCAATGTGAAAGTCAGAAAGAAACTGAAAATTTACTGGAGTCACAGAATGCACTGGTGGAGCAAAGTGAGTTAGTGCCTTTGATTAAGATAAACCAATCAATGTCACTGTGCCAACCCTTAAAAGGAGTTGGCAGTCAAAGTTCAGGTTTGGCACAGTCAGAGATGCTGAGAGAGCAGAGTCAAGCTAATGGAAATGCAAGTAGATACCCAGGCAGACAAAGGAACCAGATAGATTAATTGAAAAAATGTCAGAAGGAAGAAGAAATAAATTGTTCTTTTCATGATTTCCTGTCAAATGATGACATTTTTGCTCAACACATAACGGTGTTAGGAAAAACACTTTTTTTTACAGGAAAATCACTGTTATGATCAGTCATATGTGTTATGATTGTGATTACAGTAAAAACAGGTATGCAACCCAGCTGTTAAGTTTTCAGGTATTGTTCATATTGGTTTATTCATATTGTATTTGGGACATATGTACATGTACATTTTATATTTTAATATATAAATTGTGTTGTTTCAATTGGGGAGGGAGTGATGTAGCTTGCAAGAGCTGAGCATTTTGTTATATTGCCCTCTCTGCTACCAGCTTTGTTGGGGAGGTGTAAATAGAGTTAGTTCATAATGGCTGCCTGCCGTTTGAGCATGTGTTATTCTTACTCAGTACAATCCACAACACAAATCAAGAAGATCTAGCAGAGAATACAGACCCCTTAGAAGCAACGGTAAAGTTTTAAGTCACTAAGGTCCTGTAGCAGCAGAGAGGGACTTCGGCCGAAGTGGATTCCTGATCTGCACGCATACAACTGTCACCCTTCTCATGTTAACTTGCTATAGAATCCCTTGAGGTTTGTCTAACCTCCCCATAGGTCTCCCAGTCCATGATGTACGATTTTGCTGCAATTCCTCCACTTCCACAGTCTTTTGCAAAGAAATGTTTGATGTCATACCCATGCTCCTGAACTCAATGAAAGTCCTTTTCGAGAATACCCTTCTGTTACCTTTTATGCCGGCTTTAATTGTGCAATTTCAGTGTAACATGAACCAAGCAACTCTGCAGCAACATTAATTGCTGTTTAGCAAGGATGTCGTGGAAGGACTTCAAATAACAATGAAACCATTGTTAGGAAATTGATCTATGTGTCCCTGTGTGTCCTTGTGGAGATTGTAACATTTAAGGTACAGCAAGTTCCAATGTTATTACTGTGGTTCCTGCCTAGTAACAAGGGTGGTACCCACTGTGACTGTGTTGATAGGTTCCCCAGGTCAATTCAAGGGTCAGTGAGGAGCAGCTCTAGGGCCATTCAAGTTTAGTCAGTCAGTTAGTTATAACAGGTGAAGAAGTTGGTGATTAGTTTAATGAAGTTAAAGTGCTGCTATTAGCCTTGGGAGCCGTTTGGTAACTCTGTGCAGTTGGGGCTCAGGCAAAGGCTCAGTAGCCATTTGCTTGTTGCGTGCTGCTCAGAGCGTTCAGCTTAGAAGAAGCTTTGGGAGCCATTGGTAGCCCGGTGCAGCCAAAAGTTGGGGCTCGAGGCGACTGGTTGTTTTCAGAAGCAGGGGGAAGAGGTTCCAGGCAGCAGAGGTGTTGTGGTGAGCAGTCTCCCGGCAGTCAGGGTCTTGAGGGGCAAACCCTGGAAGGGAGATGACATTAAGGCAACCTGAATCAGAGCAATTTTTGGAGGGAATTCAGAGGCTGGAACGTCGAAGGTGAAGACTGGAAATTCCTCAAAAGGACCGAGGCAGAGTTTTCAAGAGATTGTGTAGCTCACAGCGATTACTAATGTCTGGGTGGTTCTTGAGAAATCCATTGGTTGTATCTGTCATTTACTCTGTAGTGTGTGTTCAGCCAGTTTGTCTGTTAGTTCACACGTACCTTAAATTAATTCTGAATGTTAGAGTATAAGATATATCTTGTAAATTGTTTTATCTTTCTAAACTTGTATAGGAAATTTTGTTTTGTTTGTTCAAAACTCATAGAATCTTGTGGCTTTATACCAAAAGCAGGGGTCTTGATTCTACTTTAAACAAAGGGCAGAATTTTCCTGTCGGCGATTTGGGGGCGGGGCCCGCTCACCAACAGGAAATTGGCACGGGATGATGTCAGGATGAACCCCAATGTCATCCCGGTCCCTTTAAATTTTAAGGAAGGCGGGTGGACAGCGAAATCAGCTGTCTGCCCACCGACCTGTCAATGGCCAATTGAGGCCATTGACAGGGTAATTATTGTAATTAAAGACCCTGCCCGTCCAACCTTAAGGCTGGCGGGCAGGCCAGGAGCCTCAGTGGGATCCTAATATTACATGAAACCTCATCCACTGGCGGGATGAGGTTTCATGTTCCTTTTTAAAAACTTTAACAAATGTAATGTGATATTTATTAACATGTCCCATCTCATGTGACATTGTCACGTGAGGGGGACATGTTAATAATATTTTTATTTCTCTATTTTATAACGTTTTGTACACTGTCACTAGTCTCCCTGAGACAGCACTTAGTCTCAGGGAGCAATACGCTCTTTTGCACGCATGTGCGAAAGAGCACACTTTGACAGCTGGGGATTCCCTCCCCTCCCCACTCACAGCAGGCACATAGCGCTTCCTGCCGGGCAGGCCGCTGGGCGGGCCTTAATTGGCCCACCCACTCAACATGGTGGCAGGCACCGTTTCGATGGCGGGGGTCGGCTGTCCGCCCGCCTCCGAGCAGGTGGGGCCCACACGCCCACCAAGAGCAAAATTCTGCCCAAAGTGTTACTGGTCCCTAACTGGATCTCCCCCCCACTCCCAGGGGTCCAGCCAGGATATTGTAACACCATTAAGTTAAATTTAGCTCTTATGAGTTAAGTTCACTGAACACAATTGCAGGATGTTGCGTATTAGAATCAGATTTGCCATTTTGTGAAGTAATGCATATAGCATTAGCCCCAGAAAATGGAAGTTTACTAGATTTTCCTGTGGGAGACCAGCCAGGAGCACATGGCATCAGGGACAGAATTATGGTATCCAGTTTAAATGTGTTTTGTTTGATATGACCAACCCTGACCAATGGTATGATTAGACATTCTGGAGCTCAGCTTGGCTGCACATTGTTAAAAAAGAAAGAATGTCCAGTGATTTGACATCTTTCACAGCTAAGGGACATTACATATTCTTATGGAAGAAACTGTTGATGCTGAATCTTACAGAATACTTAGCAACAATCTTAAGTTGTAACAAACTAAAAAGGACTGTTTGGCTGTTTAAAATAAACTGTCACACAATACACATTTTTGACTTCAGTTTTATATATTTCAGGTAGCTGGGGTTTTAAAGAGCTAAGGATTTTATGTGGCAAAGGAGCAGAGACATTGGCTCAACTGCCCTTTGCACCTTTCAGAGCATCCTCCCACTATATTTCTATCCATCAGTTTTCTCTCTTGATTGATTCATGGATCTTTATATGGACTCCCCGCTTTTTCACACAATTTTTGTCTTCGGGTTCGTATATTTTAAACTAATTTATTTGCTTCTGCTAATGAGTAGGTACCAATACCTGGGTTGTGTAATATCCCATTACGTCTGCAGTGCAGAGACTTCAGTGAATTATTGCCATTTATAAAATTTTCAGTTAAAAAATTGAAACGAATAAATTACCTCAGAAGATGTTCAAGTTTACTGTTTATGCAGATTTCAAGTATTTTAAGCCTCAAGAATTATGATTTTTTAACTGAATATATAATTAAAATGAAGCAGTGACTAAGAGAGGAGACCCATTCTATAATCAATCTCTTTTTTTTTCTAACTTCCAATTAAACAAAATCTCATACAGATGTTGCTAATCACAGGTGTTGCCTACTTGAACAGTTCATAATATATATTGCCTGAGATAAAGCTTTGAGAATCCAATATCCAGTTTCTTTCAATGTCTTTTGGGGTAAAAAAAAGCACAGTGAAGTTGTCAAATACTCAGAGGATGAGTGTGCATGCTCATCACTTCCTACTTATGTGCAAGTTGTATGCTGGGAAATCCTGAAATTGCATTCTAAACACATCCAATTTTGAGATAAGCTGAGGTTATGAAGTAAAAATTTACATTTAAAGTTTTAAATTGCTGAAGAAGGAAATAAAGAAGATTGGCTTGTAAATACCAATGAATTCTTCACATAGAATTTTTCAATTTTAAGTGTATACACCTTTTCCATTTTAAATTTTAGCATATTAAGTATCACAGGAAATAATGTTTGCAGCAAAAACATATATCTCATACACAGGATTTTCAAGAAATAGAAGCAATTACACGTTCCTTTTGAATGAATATCTTCAATTAACTCTCACCAAACTTGTTTGCGAAGTTGGTTGAAATTTTTGAGTATTATCAATTACAGTGATACCAGAATAGAAGTCTGTTAAAGCTTACCATTACAGTTTGGAATGCAAGAAATAGTTCACCCACTATCACAGTGACCGAACATGCTGTGTGCTCAAGAATTCCTTAGAAAATATAAGGTCAAATGCTGCTCAAGGCAGCTGAGGTACTTTTCTTTACAAGGTTACTTGTGCTTCATTGTCAACCTGTGAGCGTGAAGAATGCCCTGTGGAGGTGCTTCAGTTGGAGGCATTTGATTCAATAGCATGCTTGTCTTACACCGTCTAGAAATGACAAGAGACAAGTCCCTGCATCACTGTCTCTTCATCATCCTGGATCGCAATGGTGAAGTACATTTTAGTATCTCTCCTCTATATTGGTTATTCCACTCCAGGTGACTTACTATCATCAGCATGGAAATAGTCAAATGCAATGCAACAAAAGTGGATGCTTTATTTGCAGATAATTAACAATTGATTTCTGGGAGACAGTGAAGAGGGAACTAGTAATTTATTGAAATATGTTTAAGCATTCTCTCTTAACAGCTTTTTTAAAAAAAAATTCTTTCACAGGATGTGGGCATCACTAGCTAGACCAGCATTTATTGTCCATCCCTAATTGCGCTTGAGAAGATGGTGATGAGCCACCTTCTTAAACCGCTGCAGTCCATGTGGTGTAGGTACACCCACAGTGCTGTTAGGGAGGGAGCTCCAGGATTTTGACCCAGTGACAGTGAAGGAATGGCAATATTGTTTCAAATCAGGATGGTGTGTGACTTGGAGGGGAACTTGCAGGTGGTGATGTTCCCATGCATGTGCTGTCCTTGTCCTTCTAGGTGGTAGAAGTTGCAGGTTTGGAAAGCGCTGTCAAAGGAGCCTTGGTGAGTTTTGTGTATCACTTTATTCTGTGATGCATTGATGTGGTTACATCCTTAAATGCAAATACCTAGCAGATTCCAGAGTGGCAGTGCACCTTTGCATTCTATTTGTGAATTAAGAAATTCAACTCACAAGTGCATGTTCTGCACTTAAACAACTGACAGCAAGCAGTTGAAAATTAGCACCAACGGTGGAAGAGTGTTGGAGCTGGGTGGAAGATGAAAATTGTACAATTTGAGTATGGTACCCACCAATTGGAACTATGTATAAAATGGCTTAAGTATGTAATTTGTGTTCTGAACTAGTCTAGGAACCTTGGGAAAAGATTTTTTAGGTGGCAGGGTTTCCTTCCCCACCACCCAAATGATCAACAGGGTATGTGTTTCTGCTGATGCCAGTCACCCTGCAGCCATTTAACACTCAGCAGGGCATTAACTGGCTTAGCGTGAGACTTCTGCCCCATCTGGGGAGGACGTCCCATCTAAGAGAGCTGCCAGCCAATACAATTTTGTTCAGCAGTTCTATAGTCCCAGCAGCCAGATTACAGCGGTGGCCACAGCTGGGACTATAGGTTGTCCCTGAAGAAAAGGGAGGCAGAACAAGTCCAGGGTATCCGCGTGGCCTGGCTGGCAGGTCCGAGTGAGGGTGCTGAGTGTTTGGGAGCCTGGGTTTCAGAGGCTGGTTGGGAGTCTTAAATGGAGGGATATGACCATGTGAGGGTCCCTCCAGTGGGCACAGGGTAACCTCTCCTTCCTGACATCAGCTCACCCAGTAAAAGCTGCCAGCCTACTGACCTGGCGTAGAACTCTTCCCCCTGCTCTGGGTAAAATATTAGTGGCAGGGGTGGAATGAGGCACTTAAGTTGCCATTAATTGCCCACTTAAGGGAGCCTATGTGAAAAATAGGAATTCATCCCAACACTGCGCATTTTGCATATCACTATCTACAAAGGGAGGCTGGAGGCTGAGCTGCAGACTCTGCGACACATCAGGGAGGGGGAAAGTTACCTAGATGTTTTATACCAGGAGGCAATCACACCACTTAGGATGGGTTCTTCTGATTTGCTCAGTGGCCAGGGACAGGAAGGTGTGACTGTGAGTGGGGCAGGTAAGGGGACCCAGAGGGCAGGAATGTGAGCCTTTGCAATTATCCAACATGTTTGAGGTTCTCTCAGTTTGTTTGGATGTGAGTAGGGGCTGAAGGGTGGATAAGCAAACTGGCCATGGGCACCATGATACAGGAAGCCATCCAAGTGAGGGGAGCAAAAAAGAACATAGTGATAAATTGACATAGGACAAATGAGATAATAGAAATGAATGCATGGCTCAAAGACTGGTGTGGGAGAAGTGGGTTCTGGTTCGTAGGACACTGACATCAGTATTGGGGAAAGAGGGATCTGTACCGTTGGGACGGTCTACACTTGAACCATGCTGGGGCTGGTGTCCTCATGAGCTGCATAACTAAGGAAGTAGAGAGAGTTTTAAACTGAATAGTCGGGGCAAGGGATCAAATTTGGGAAGATGTGGCCAACCAAAGAATAGAGCCAAGACAACAGAGAAAGTTATTAATATGGGAAATGATAAACATACTGTGACAGGAAGGGGCAAAGAGTACAATCCTAAGAGTAAATCAGCAGATAAAGCTGAACACTACAAAAATAATAAAAGGACAAAACTAAAGGCTCTGTATCTAAATGCATGTAGAATTCAAAACAAAACAGATGAACTGATAGTGCAAATAGAAATAAATAATTACGATCTGATGGCCATTACAGAAACATGGCTACTGGATGACATAGATTTGGACCTGAATATTGAAGGGTATGTGACATTTAGGAAGGACAGGAAGTTAGGAAAAAGTGGAGAGATGTCTCTGTTAATTAATGATGGTATTCGCACATTAGAAAGGGATGATCCAAGTTCAGGAAACCAGGATGTAGAGATGGTTTGGGTTGAGATGAGGAATGATAAGGGCAAGAAGTCACTTGTGGAAGTGATGTACAGGCCCCCTAATTGTAACTACACAGTAGGACTGAATATAAAAGAAGTGATAATGGGTGCTTGCCCGAAAGGTACAGCAACAATCATGGCAGACTTTAATGTACATATAGACTGGAAAAATTAGATAGGCAAAGGTGGTGTAGATGAAGAGTTCATATAATGTTTCTGGAGTAGTTTCTTAGAAGAACATGTTCTGGAGCCAACCAGAGAGCAGGCTATACTAGGCCTGGTTTGAACAATGAGATAGGGTTACCCATAGGTACCAGCGATCATAATATGATTGAATTTTACATTCATTTTGGGGGAGAAATGAGTGCATCCAAAATTAGTATTTTAAACTGAAATAAGGGCAATTATGAGGGTATGAAAGTGGAGCTAGCTAAAGTGAACTGGCAAATGAGGTTAAGGGATAGGTCAATAGAGGTTCAATGGCAGGCATTTAAAGGGATACGAAATGATTGTAAGTTAAACCATTTCTTAGTGTTATGAGGATCATGTGACAGTATAGACAAATCAGCCCTAAGCGCAGGGAATTTTGGGGTGGAGCTTTTTAGCCTTGGTCTTGGAACAAGCATGTAGCCTCATTGAGAACCTGTAAATAAAGTTCACTGTTTCTTATAAGAAACTAGCCCTGCATTTCAATTTTGTTACAATTGGCGACAAGGATAAATAGCGCTGAAGTAGCACCTCGACTGTGAGTATTCCCATATTGTAAGGGAAGAAAGAAAAGAAGTATACTCCCCAGCAATGCCTCTCTTTGGTAGAATTAACCTGTACAACTCATCCATCAAGGACTGGAGTCAATATATTGAGTAATTAGGGGCAAAATCTTCTTCCCATTGTGGAGGGGGAGGTGGGGGGGAGAGGGGGAGAGAGCAGGCGTGAGTGGGCAGGTTCCCGATTGGGGGAGCTCCGCCATTTTACGTGGCTGGGCCAATTAAGGCCCACCCAGTGTGATGTCCGTCAGGAAGCACAATGCGGTCCCTGTGCGGGCAGGGGGGGATTTCCTCAGCCGGGAGTGCGCTATTTTGCACGCATGCATGCAAAATAGCACACAGATCTTCCTGAGGCTAAGTGCTGCCTCAGGGAGATTGGATCAGATTTTCAACTTTTAATCTTTGACATGACCCAGCTCATGTGATAGTGTCACACGAGGGGACATGTTTTAAAAGTTTAAAAATCCTTTATTTAAAGGTTTAGCACTGAAACAAATCTCTTTGAGGCGCAGGATCTCTGTGCTCTTTCACGCACATGCACGGAAGAGCGCAGGGAACCACTCATGGAATCCCCCCACCCCACCCCACCCGCTCAGCGCTTCCGGGGGTGTCTCACAATGGGAGGGCCTTAATTGGCTCGCCCACGTAAAATGGGGGTGTGGTCCCAATCGGAGGCGCCAATCAGGTTTGCAACCACCCCCGCACAAGTCCCCCCCAATGGGTGGAAATTTCTGGCCCTAATGATCGTATGTGTTAATTCCACTATGGGTGGAATTTTACAAAGGCAGGATTTCACAGTCCTGCCCAATTGAATTGAGTTTAGAATGGCTCAACACAGTTTCCAGCCCGGTTCCCACCATGAACAGGCCATAAAATTCTGGCCTACGTGCCTTTGACATTATATTACTTTACAATATATATAGTATCTGTACATATTTAAGAAATAAAGGTGTTTTAGTGAATTACATTATAAGATAAACTCCATTATTAGGACACTGTGGCTAATCAAATGATCTGAAACATGAGTTTGGCCCGTTTAAAGCTGAAACAAAATCTAAGTTTAACAGCCCTGTTCAAATCTTGATTTCCACAGTGAAAGAAATTGGCCTAGATTTTGGCTGGGACTTGGGAGCCCTTTAAAAATGATGGGTGGGGCCCAATTGCAGAATTCCTACCCCTTTCCTATTTCTGGAAACTTTTGCCAGTGTGGGATAAGGGTACAAGTAGCCAGCCTGCACACAGCACTCCTGCCCTGGGGTAGACAGTTGAAATACCCCTATATTTTTTGTGGCATTGAGCGCCTTCTGCAAGAAGGCATAGGTCATGGCACCATGGAGGTGCTGTGAACCCCAGTTAAGTGCAAAACTAGAAAAAACAGCCACCTGTTCCTAGGATTTTTTGGGGGTGACAGGACATTTGCTTTGAATTGGAAAAAAAAAAAACAAATCTGCTCTTTCAGTTTCAAAGGCTCCATTGGAGTTGTGATGGTTTGTTTTGACAGCTGAACCCATTATGAATGCTTGACTGAGTTTCAAAAGATAAAGAAGCACTAATCTTAGCATTGGGGGGTTTACACAGTTTGCCTGACAGTTTTATAAGGATATTAAAGGATTACCTGTCTTTGGCTTAGTTACTGAATAAATGTGTGTTTTTAGAACTGAATGGCCGCTTGAAGAGATTTAACCTTTTTCTGGAGATTAGATATGGAGATTTTTTTCAGTATGTGATGTGTTTGAATGGGAGCTGGAGTAGATCAGTAGGTAGCTCACCTACCTCTGAGCCAGAAGACCATAGGTTCAAATCTCACTCCAGGATATGTTAGCTTTGAAAGAATCCAGCCATTGTGTGGGTACACAGTTGTGATATCTTTGGCAAATGAATCGTAACAATTGGCGTAGTCAGCAGGATACTCAGATCGGATCCTTGGGACAGCTTTGTAAAGTGGGTGAGTATACTTTATTTACCACGCATAGTTAGTGCAGTGAGCCTACCTGAGAATGGTCTGGTTGAGTATCAAAAGAATCCGGAGGAGGACTCGGGAGAGGAGGCAGCGGGGTAGGAGGTGGAGCCGCGCTGGTGGACTAGCGTTGCCAAAGCCGCGCAGAGAGGCCAGACCACTACCGTGAGAGGAGGCAGAGCTGTGCTGGCGGGCTACAATTTGAAACAGAACCATAGTTGAAGCTGCATATAGGCCAGACCCCTGGGGAAAACAAGTGGACAGCAAGTAACTAAATTTTCAGAGTTGTGCGAATTAACTGCGCAGATGCAGACAGAATAGAATGCCATCAGAAAAACAGGAAAGTGCTATGGAACTCGACTGGGAAGCTGTGGACTCCATCACGAGGTTCATAGCAGAACAACAGTCAAAATGAATCAATAAAATGTGGAAGGCTGATTGGGACCCGACAGGTCCCCTATTGAATTTTATGTAACTTTTCAAAACTGAATTGATCTATGTTACAAATACTCTTTGCGCTGAAGAGAGAGAGAGGAAGGGAGGGTATCCCTGGGATGGTGGGGGGTGGGGTAATGAGCAGTAGCAGGCAGGAGCAGAGGAAATGTGAGCTTCAGTCAATTTGATTGACCCTGTAGGTGGAGCCTCCAGGTCCCTTTATTTCCTCCCACTGCTACTTGAAGTTTCATTTAGAGTATGAGAGTTTTAAGTCATTAAGTTCAATGTTATAGGAAGATAAATACATACCTTTATATATGTGTGTGTTTGTGTGCAAGGAAGCATTTGTAAGTGAGCTTTAATGTGTTTTCTTCCCTAAATTGTCATTTGTGTGTGTAGTACAGCACCTTAGGGTCGAAAGCTCCATATTAGATTAAAGGAAAAGTGTAATCAAACATTCCAAAGTTTTGAGTATAAGGTTTGAGTTGAGATTTCTGGCAAAAATCGCAATTTGAAGGTCTTGTAACGATGAAACAGGGTTTGCCTTTGTTTGAGATGAACCAACCAGTGTACCACCCCCTTGCAGACTAGTGGGGGGTAACCCTCATCACTAGCTTCCAAGCTGTTGGGATTGATACATATGAATTACATTAGCTCATACGAGTTGCTATTCTAAAATTCTGAGGGAAAAGAAAATTATCTGAAATTCAAAAGGAATCTAGGAAAACCATAAGGCATAAGCACACAGCCTAGGTAGCTCCAATGGATAAAAAGGGGTTTATTTTGAAGAGATGAATTAAATATGAAAGGAAATCTGTATCCCAACAGCACTGTTATTTGAATCTGGGACAATCTTGAGATGTAAAGTGCAGTGTAATTTAGGTTACTTTTGAATAACTAGGATGCTATCCAAGATAAGCAATGTGTCGGTAAACATATAGAACTTTTAATCTAGATACAAATAATTACACATGAGAAAGAGGTTGTTTTAATTTTGATAGTGTAAATTACAGTTCTTACAAAGTTTAAAAAAATTACGGTTTGGTTTCCGATAAATTCTCAAAAGGGAATTTTTATTTTAAAAAGTTTGACAATTGACACTAATTCAAATGCTGCAAGCTTTTTGTAATTGTCAATCTGTTCCTAAAATATAAAGTTAAGCTCAAGACCTCGACAAAGTTTGGCAGAAATCCAATTTTTGGCCGAGTTAATGAATCTGAGATAATTCTAAAAGAAGGGTCAGAAACAATTTAATGGATTGCTTTTGAGACAAAAAAATGTTGCTTGAGAAGAAGATAAGGAAGCAAAACATGTCAATGCCTGATTTCTGTTTTAAAACTGTTATGAGAATACTTTATTGGACTGTAAAGTCTCTCCAGACAGCCTGAACAAGATGGTAGATATTGCATGTGTAAATAGAATGAGGAAAGAATTAAGAGTAGGAGAAAGAGTTAGGGAAAGAGGATATAATATACAAATCATTTTAGGGGAACTGAATTTGATAATCTGGCCATCAACTGAGATATTGGAACCGCACAGAAGGAGATAAGCAACAATCTAAAGACAGAGATCCCTGTTGACATGGAATAGTTAATATGGCCTAAAGAGTAAGTAAACATTTTAAATGATCAAGACAATAGAGAAACTGACCTAAAGAGAATCTTAGGATGATCATGGTCAGGAAAATAAAACTTAGAGCTAAAACTATGTGGAATCTGTAGTTGAGGCAATTGAAGGGTAAGGAGAAATAATACTTAACAACAATTTATCACAATATAGATACGGGTAAATGGAAAGCTAGAAAAAGGCCAAATAGATGTATTACTGATGATATTAATGTGCCTGTGAGCTACAAAAAGTAAAACCACAGGATTAGCACCCTAATGACAGGTTGACAGAGTTAAGCGGCTCCCAGAGAGAACCGCCACTGGAAGTGAAGATACTGAGCCATTGAAAGGTAGGATAAGAAGCTGCATTGTAGAGTTGTGTAGACAGCTTAAGGAATTGAGGCCCGACATGGGACAGCAGCAGGAGATCGTAGACTGGAAGGAGTAGGAGGTGCCTACCCAGATGGATTCAGATCAGGGAACTCATTTCACAGGAAGAGTCATTAAAGAAATGTGTAAACTTATGGAGATTAAACAGAAATTCCACATTCCCAACCACCCTCAGAGCTCGGAGATGTGAAAAGGATGAACCAAACTTTAAAAACATCAACAGCAAAAGCAATTCAAGAGACAGGGAACAGCTGGGCAACAGTGTTGCCCAATATTCTGATGCACCTTAGGGCTACCCCAAGCAGGACCACTGGGTTCTCCCCATTTAAACTAATGACAAGGAGAGCATTACAGTTACCTGAGGGAATCATAGTAGGAGGGAGAGATGTAGGACCACTAAAAGGAAGGGTGCGAGACTATGTGAGGAAAATGAGTAAGCAATTGCATGAATTAAGCAAGGAAGTCAGGGACCGACAGATGATTAAGGACATGGAAACAGATAGATCCACAAGGCAACAACCTACACCCCCGCTCCAGGTGGGGACCAAGGTGATAATTAAGATAAATCCAGAATGAACAGGGTTTGCACCCAAGTGGGTGGGACCGTATGATGTAATCATGACCAGCGATACATGCGTGTGTGTGGACTTTAGGGGAAAGGGGCGCTGGAAGCACTGGTCACAACACAAGTGTTTTATTAACTGATTCTATCCACAGAACTAATCTCAACAACCGACCAGTGATGACTGGGACGGTTATCTACTTAAGTTCACAGAATGTTAATTGCAACGTTGACTCTCGTGGCCATGGCGATACTGGCAACAAGATCGGGGATCATCACCGCTCATCCCGCACCGCAGGAGGGACTTTGGTAAAGCACGAACTGTGCTGAATGCGACATGCAACGTGGAATGCTAAATTTAACAGTAGGAGAACAAGTGCTTTTGAATTGTAGCAAGGGTTTGCTTCAGATAGGGCGTGGAAGTGTCAGGGATATCACACACATGGGCGGTTGGTGGGGGCTGCTTGGGAAAGCTGGCTCTTATATTAAGTTTCCAAATCTAACTACTGTGTGTTTTAAGCACAAAGAGTGAGCAAAGAAGTTCGATGCTGTCTGTGAAACAGAGTTATGTTTACGTAGCATGTATGCATCGATGATTACTCATTCCCACCCTAAGAATTCCAAATGGAACACTTGTGGCCCAAACAATAACGATGTATCGGCTTGGGGAAATAGTGATGGTAGATGGACATGGGAGATACACCCTAGAGGGAAGATTAGTACCACTAGCCAGCTGCCTCCCACAACTGTATCAACAAACCAAGCAGAGGCAATTGAAGCTTCTCAACCCACACCAACTGACCCACCTTGTCTGGCTATGAGTCCAGGTCCGACAAACAGTCTCGTAATGGTTAATCATAATAAAATTGTGTATGATAATGTATATCATGAGCTCGTACCGGTAGTTTTGAACATATCCAACATAGCCCTGCCCCAGTGGTGCTCAATCCAAAGTCGTGCACTGTATATGGCTCAAATGGGCCAGTTAACGACTGAAGCAGAAGAGTTTAATGGCGGGATACGATCAATAGTTATAGGTTTAGGAGGGAACCGAGTTAAGCGCAGCCTGATAAATGACGCCTCTACGATATTCACTACAGAGACGTCAATGGTTAATTAAATTGACCTGGCAACTGTTGACCAGTCGTTCTGGACCTTGAGCTCCAAGCTTAAGGAAATCCTAGAACAGGGACAGGGAATTCACAACACCCAATTAACCACAGACCAGGACATGACACAATTCAAATCCTGGCTACCGTGCTTGAAAGTCATGCGGGGACTATCAATAAACTGATCGGGATAGAAAAAGATATGTCAGATGAAGCAAGCAGAAATGATGTTAGCAGCAACTGTGGATCCTGGGCACTGGAACAAGCCCAAGAGAATTTAAGACAGATTAATGAAGGAGTAGTTCCTTTATGGGTAACTAATGAACATTTATTTAATCTTTCATGACATAAGGATCATGACTTGACTGGTTGCCAGCTCAGAGATTGAACACAGGTATAAAGAATGAATGTTGAATGTATAATGAATAATAATATGCTAATAGGCATTATCTTAGTGATACCTGTTATACCTATGTCAACACCCGGCAGAACATTATATAGAGCAGAAAATATTGGGGTGATTATCGGGGGATTATTGTACTAAGTACCATGACATTCTGCCATATGCAGTAGGCATAGAAAGGAATATAGTTAGCATCACATTAGAAGGGTGTAGTATAGAGGCCAACGCAGTAGCACATATCCAATATATGAGACGGAAGAAGCAAGGTGCGGATTTAAAGCAACAGCAAATTGAACAAGGGGCTGCAAAAGAACCGATCAATGTTGCATATATGGGGCAAAAACAGAAACAGAAATACCTGGAAAAACTCAGCAGATCTGGCAGCATCGGCGGAGAAGAGTACAGATGAGGTTTCGAGTCCTCATGACCTTTCAACAGAACTAAGTAAAATTAGGAAAGGGGTGAAATATAAGCTGGTTTAAGGGGGGATAGTGGTTATGTTGGGACAAGCAGCCAGTGATAGGTGGAGATAACCAAAAGATGTCACAGACAAAAGAACAAAGAGGTGTTGAAGGTGGTGATATTATCTAAAGGAATGTGCTAATTAAGAGTAGAAGACAGGACAGATAAGGTGCAGATAGCTCTAGTGGGGGTGGGGGAATACTAAAAGGTAGAAATAAACAATGGTGGAAATACATTTAAAAATAATGAAAATAGGTGGGAACAGAAAAAAACTATATAAGTTATTGGAAAAAACAAAAAGGAGGGAGAAGAAATGAGAAGGGTGTGGGGATGGAGGAGAGAGTTCAAGATCTAAAATTGTTGAACTCAATATTCAGTCTGGAAGGCTGTTAAGTGCCTAGTTAGAAGATGAGGTGATGTTCCTCCAGTTTGCGTTGAGCATCACTGGAACAATGCAGCAAGCCAAGGACAGACATGTGGGCAAGAGAGCAGGGTGGAGTGTTGAAATGGCAAGCAACAGGGAGGTTTGGGTCATTCTTGCGGACAGACCGCAGGTGTTCTGCAAAGCAGTCACCCAGTCAGCGTTTGGTCTCTCCAATGTAGAGGAAACCGCATTGTGAGCAACAAATGCAGTAGACTAAGGTGAGGGAAATACAAGTGAAATGCTGCTTCACTTGAAAGGAGTGTTTGGGCCCTTGGACAGTGAGAAGAGAGGAAGTGAAGGGACAGGTGTTGCATCTTCTGCGTTTGCATGGGGAAGTGCCATGGGAGGAGGAGTAGGGGATGATGGAGGAGTGGACCAGGGTGTCACGGAGGGAATGATCCCTACCGAATGCCGCCGGGGGGATGAAGGGAAGATGTGTTTGGTGGTGGTATCATGCTGGAGTTGGCTGAAATGGAGGATGAACCTTTGAAAGCGGAGGCTGGTGGGGTGATAAGTGAGGACAAGGGGGAACCCTATCATTTTTCTGGGAGGGAGGAGAAGGCGTGAGGGCGGGTGCGCGGGACATGGGCTGGACACAGTTGAGGGCCCTGTCGACTAGCGTTGGTGGAAAACCTCGGTTAAGGAAGAAGGAGGACATGTCAGAGGAACTGTTTTTGAAGGTAGCATCATCAGAACAGATGCAACGGAGGCGAAGGAACTGAGAGAATGGGATGGAGTCCTTACAGGAAGTGGGGTGTGAGGAGCTGTAGTTGAGATAGCTGTGGGTGTCGGTAGGCTTGTAATGGATATTGGTGGACAGTCTTTCACCAGAAATTGAGACAGAGAGGTCAAGGAAGGGAAGGGAAGCGTCAGAGATAGACCATGTGAAAATGATGGAGGGGTGGAGATTGGAAGCAAAATTAATAACCTTTTCTTGGTCCAGACAAGAGCATGAAGCAGCACCTAAGTAATCACCGATGTACCAGAGAAAGAGTTGTAGGAGGGGTCCGGAGTAGGACTGGAACAAGGAAAGTTCCACATACCCCATAAAGAGACAGGCATAGCTGGGGCCCATGTGGATACCCATAGCCACACCTTTTATTTGGAGGAAGTGAGAGGAGTTAAAGGAGAAATTGTTCAGTGTGAGAACAAGTTCAGCCAGACGGAGGAGAGTAGTGGTGGATGGGGATTGTTCGGGCCTCTGTTCGAGGAAGAAGCAGAGAGCCCTCAGACCATCCCAGTGGGGGACGGAGGTGTAGAGGGATTGGACGTCCATGGTGAAGAGGAGGCGGTTGGAGCCAGGGAACTGGAAATTGTTGATGTGATGTAAAGTGTCAGAGGAATCATGGATATAGGTGGGAAGGGCCTGGACAATGGGAGAGAGAAGGGAGTCAAGATAGCGAGAAATGAGTTCCATGGGGCAGGAGCAGGCTGACATGATCGGTCTGCCGGGAGAGTTCTGTTTGTGGATTTTGGGTAGGAGGTAGAAGCGGGCCATCCGAGGTTCATTGACTATCACGTTGGAAGCTGTGGAAGGAAGATCTCCAGAGGAGATGAGGTCAGTGACAGTACTGGAAACAATGGCTTGATGTTCAGTGGTGGGGTTATGGTCCAGGGAGAGGTAGGAGGAAGTGTCTGCGAGTTGACACTCAGCCTCTGTGAGGTAGAGGTCAGTGCGCCAGACAACAACAGCACCACCCTTGGTCAGCGGGTTTGATGACAATGTTAGGGTTGGACCTGAGAGAATGGAGTGCAGTAAAGTTCAGAGAGAGACAGGTTAGAATGGGTGAGAGAAGCAGAGAAATTGAGATGACTAATGTCACGCCGACAGTTCTCAATGAAAAGACCAAGAGTAGGTAAGAATCCAGAGGGAAGGGTCCAGATGGAGGGATAATATTGGAGGTGGGTAAAAGGATCCGTTGAATGGGGAGAGGACTCCTGCCCAAAGAAGTGAGCACGGAGACGAAGGCGGCAGAAGAAGAGTTCAGCATCTTGCCGAGCCCGAAATTCATTGAGATGAGGGCGTGAGGGTATGAAACTAAGTCCTTTCCTGAGCACTGAACGTTCAGCATCAGAGAGGGGAAAGTCAGGGGGTATAGTGAATATACGGCTGGGGCTGGGATTGAAGGATGGGGTGGGGACGGAGGGACAGACGGGGTGGAGGGTCCTAGATGGGTGTTTGTGTCGATGAGTTGTTGGAGCTTGTATTCCTTAGCACTTGAGAAAAAGAGAAAAAGTTTCTTGTTGAGGTGTCGGATGAGACGAAGAATAAAATGAAACTGGGGGCACGCGCAGCTTTGAAAAAGCGTGTGGCAGTGCTGCTGGAGGGAGAGGTCGAGTGTGTTCATATGGCAGCGCATGGCACTGAGTGTGGATCTCAGAATGCGACGGGAACAGCAATCCGAGGAACGTCGTATATCCCGGAGATACCTGTAATCCTGGGTGGGTTCGAAACATGAGGGATGGAATTTCAGTTGAAATCCACGTGGGGTAAGTCGGAGATGGAGACAGTCACTGAGAAACGAAATACGGCTATGAAAGTGGGTTTTAGTGACCACCTTGTCAAACACCAGGAGAGAAATGGAAAGCAATGAAGGTGCTGTAAGGACTCCATCCCATTCTCTCAGTTCCTTCGCCTCCGTCGCATCTGTGCTGATGATGCTATTTTCAAAAACAGTTCCTCTGACATGTCCTCCTTCTTCCTTAACCAAGGTTTTCCACCCACGTTAGTTGACAGGGCCCTCAACTGTGTCCGGCCCATTTCCCCCGAATCTGCCCTTATGCCTTCTCCTCCCTCCCAGAAACATGATAGGGTCCCCCTTGTCCTCACTTATCACCCCACCAGCCTCCGGCATTCAATGGATCATCCTCCACCATTTCCGCCAACTTCAGCATGATACCACCACCAAACACATCTTCCCTTCACCCCTCCGGCGGCATTCCGTAGGGATCGTTCCCTCTGTGACACCCTGGTCCACTCCTCCATCACCCTCTACTCTTCCTCCCACGGCACCTCCCCATGCAAACACAGAAGATGCAACACCTGTCCCTTCACTTCCTCTCTCCTCACTGTCCAAGGGCTCAAACACTCCTTTCAAATGAAGCAGCATTTCACTTGTATTTCCCTCAACTTAGTCTACTGCATTTGTTGCTCACAATGCGGTTTCCTCTACATTGGAGAAACCAAACGCAGACTGGGTGACCGCTTTGCAGAACACCTTTGGTCTGTCTGCAAGCATGACCCAGGCCTCCCTATTGCTTGCCATTTCAACACTCCACCCTACTCTCTTGCCCACATGTCTGTCCTTGGCTTGCAGCATTGTTCCAGTGAAGCTCAACGTAAACTGGAGGAACAGCACCTCATCTCTCCAACTAGGCACTTTACAGCCTTCCGGACTGAATATTGAGTTCATCAATTTTAGATCTTGAACTCTCTCCTCCATCCCCACACCCTTCCCGTTTCTTCCCCCTCCTTTTTGTTTTTTCCAATAATTTATATAGATTTTTTCTTTTCCCACCTATTTCCATTATTTTTAAATGTACTTCCACCATTGTTTATTTCTACCTTTGAGTATTCCCCCACTCCCACTAGAGCTATCTGTACCTTATCTGCCTTGTCTTCTACTCTTAATTAGCACATTCCTTTAGATAATATCACCACCTTCAACACCTCTTTGTTCTTTTGTCTGTGACATCTTTTGGTTATCTCCACCTATCACTGTCTGCTTATCCCAAGATAACCACACCCCCCCCCCACCTTAAACCAGCTTATATTTCACCCCTTTCCTAATTTTACTTAGTTCTGTTGAAGGGTTATGAGGACTCGAAACGTCAACTGTGCTCTTCTCCGCCAATGCTGCCAGACCTGCTGAGTTTTTCCAGGTATTTCTGTTTCTCTTTTTGTGGATTTCCAGCATCCACAGTTTTTTGTTTTTATATTTGCATATATGGGGAATGAGAGATTTTATATTACCATGTGGCTGCAAAAGACCCAGTGTGGGAGCAACCAGATGTGCCCCATCCACAATCATTCAGTGTGCCTCCACCCGCAATGTTGGGGAAGGTAGAACTGGTCGAAATATACAAGAGGAGCAGCTACTATTCAGGCCATGGAAAGCTTTAAGGGTACCCTGACACAGTATTTGAACCAGTTCTCCTATGAAATTCCCTTATTACCAGAGCACCTCACCATAATTTGGAGACAGGCTCAGCAGATATATAGAACTTACTATACACTGCAGCAACAAGTTAGGGCCTTAAAAGGGGATATCGAGCAAATAGATTCCTCCACATGGTGGGAGGATCTGTGGAATTGGGGGCTCAAATGTACAAATACACCCGTGGATTCGACTTATTTCCCATGTCCTGTTGTGATTCAGCTGATATTAATTATATATTTAACATACTTGATTCATCATACCAGAAGGTCACAAAAGAGGTAGTGCTGGGGGAATTTTAACAGGTGGAGAAGAGGTTCAGCAAGTCAGAGGCCTGAATTGAAGGGCCAGATGATACAGATGGTCTGACCTAGTACCTTTACAATCCAAAGCTGAATACCTGGCCAGTATCAATGGGTCGTGGTACGTAAAGGGACAGACAATACCACTGTAGTTGGCTACCTTGGCCAAGGGTCAAAACGGGGGCAATGTTAGGGGGGACACAATAAGAATTTATAGAAAGGGAATTACTTAGAATCTCCAGGCAGACAGTGCCATCAAGTACAGTAACAGTTAAGGGCTACCAGATGAACTTTGCACACTCTTAGGGCCAGCAATCACCAGAAAGACCCTGGAAACCAGACTGGAGATGGGGGATGAAAACAAGATGGATTAAGCGTGCTTGTCATCAGATAAAGAAAGGACAGATGGTTTCAGCTTAGATAGGGGGAGAAGGTGCTGCCTTGGTGAAGGAGGATGTATGTACCTAGAACCAGAAATATCTGTTTAATGGAAACCTATATGCTGAGAAGATTGGAATCTGAACAATGTTCTTATACGTGATCTGTGATGTATAAATAAGTTGTATAATTGTAATTTGGTAGAGTGCAACCTCAAGCTGCTTTGAGGTGGTTCTCTCCTTGCAATTGCTCGAATAAATGATCGTAACCTGTACCTGAGCCTTATAAGAATATTAAAGGATTATATGTCTTTGATGTGGTTATTGAATAAATGTTTGTTTTTAGAACTGAATGATCACTTGAGGGGATTTTATTTTCTTCATTAGATCTGGAGTTTTTTTTTAAGTATGTATTGTGTTCGAATGGGAGCTGGAGTGGCTCAGTGGGTAGCTCACCTACCTCTGAGCCAGAAGACACTGGGTTCAAATCTCACTCCAAGATAGGTTAGCAATGAAAGAACCCAGCCACTGGTGTGGATACACTAGTGTGTATTGGTACCAGTTCCCAGCCCAGATAAATGGGGAGGACTAGTAGTAAGGAGAGAATCCAGCTATAAAGCCACTGTCAACACCAAAACATGATGGTTGATATGATGTAAAAATGATATCATATGACATGAGAAAAGCTGAAAGGGGAACCAACTGACCAGCTGAAGTGTGTTTGAGTGACAGCTCTATTAGATTGTCAGAAGTTTAATGTTTTTCATGCCAATTTCAAAGCATTCCCATTGCTATTATATGGCTCCTAACATCTGCCCAAAGTAGATTCTGGGTGAGTGGCTATGGAGGATAGGTGGGGAAGGGGAATAGAAGGGGCATATTGGATGTTGAAAGGTGGGGTTTAAGGTCCTGAAATTCATCATTACAACCCAGCCAATGTCCCAGGTCTGCCAGTCTTGCCATATGCCTGCCTCTACTGGTACGTCAGGCTTGCATCTGGAGGGGATGGGCCCAACTCCACCCAGCTCCCTCCTCCCCAAAATGAAAATATGGCACATAGGAGTCTCCATAATAGAGGTGGGTTTACAGCGTCATTAACTTTACCCCTCCCACCCACTTCTCTGAACTTGTTTCCTCACCCATGATTTCAGTTCTCTCAGCAAAGATCTTGCTTCCTTGGAGCACAAATTTTAAATTATTTTCCCTGTCAACCGAAATCTTGGAGCTTCAGTAAATGGGTTAAGGAGTATGAATCACTGATGGCCCACTTGTTCCTGACGCACTAGTCTTGCGCAGCTAGGCATTATCCCATTGTTGCCGAATGTTTATGGTATTAGGTTAGCATTGCAGTGGTCATGGATTGACATTTTTACCATACCTTTCAATAGAATTGAATTTGTGGTCATCTTTGGCTTCTCCAAAAAAATGGCCATGAAAGCTGCTGGATAGTTGTAAAACACCAATTGGATCACTACTGTTCTTCAGGAAAGGAATTTTGCCACCCCTACTAGATCTGGCCTGCACATGATGTTAAATGTATGTTATGTATTTGCTTCGTAATTTGCTTCTTGGGGCACCTAGGGATGGATAATAAAAACTGACGTGCCAGTGTTGTATGTTCAAGAACATCAAGGAAATATAGGATTTACAAAGGCCAGCAGCGGGGAAGATGCAATCCTAACAATGCCAGCAAGATTACTTTGCATTGCACTTGCTGGTGGCTCTGCTCAACCCGCACATTACCAGCTGTAATACCCCATTTAAACACAGTATAAAAGCAGCCAACTTATCATGTACTAGAAGTTGCAAAATTAAAATAAAAGCATTTCTATAGCTTTAGGCATCATGCACAGTCTGGTTAGTCACCATAAGCTAGAGTTGTGAAATTCTAATATTCTAAAGTAGAAGGGATTGGGTTCATTAAGTTTCACATGCAAGAAAAATATTGTCCGTAATGAGAAATATCCTGAGTTGAGTAGTCCAGTAATTAAGGCAAAAACCAATGATGGGCTTTTCTTTGACTTGCAGTTCTATTTAGGCTTGCGTCCTTACCAAAACACATTCCTAATGTTATCAATTAAAACATTGCATGTTAATGATGTTTAAATTCTTGTTAAAGCCCAATTGTGAAAAGCCATAGCAAAGTTAATTGGAGGGGACCGGCAAGTTAAGTTATAAGCTTTCACTCATATCTTTTGAACGGGTTATATGAAGGAAAGACAAAACTAATACTTTCTATGTGACTAAGCTTTGCCTTAAACAACTACATTTATAAAACACCTTTTTTCTGACTACCAGATGTCCTAAAACAATTTACAGTCAATGAAGTATTTGTTAAGTGTAGTTAAAAAATAATGTATGATATACAGCAGCCAATTTGTGCATAACAAGGTCTCACAAACAGCAACATGATAATAACCAGATAATCTGGTTTGTGATGTTGATTAAGGAATATATATTCGTTATATTGCTAGGGAAAGCTTCCCTGCTCTTCTTTGAAAGAGTGCTATGGAATATTTTACATCCACTTGAGAGGGCAGACAGGGCCTTAATTTAATGTCTTATCAGAAAGACAGCACCTCTGACAATGCAACATGCCTTCAGCACTGCACTAATGTGCCACCCTTGATTTTGGAGTTTGAAGAGTGGGACTTGAACATACAACCTCTGACTCAGAGGCATAAGCGATTCCAACTAGACCACAGCTGATACACATAGTGCACTTCCATCATACTTCAAAGTATATCACTTGGAATCATGGGGCTGTATTCTCTGGTCGGCGAGTGGGGGCGGGGCCCACTTGCCGACACGTAAAATGATGCTCAGTGACATTGGGCGGGCGCCCCGACCTCACTGCGTGACATTTAGATTTTCAGTGCCCGATGAACTGTCAAAGGCCTATTAAGGCCTGTTAAAAACTAATTAAAACAATTAAATGATCTGCCCATCCAATCTTAAGGTTGGTGGGCAGGCGAAGAGCCCAGGCGGCCTTCGCATTTTTCACGAAACCTCATCCACTGGCGGATGAGGTTTCATGAAGTGTTTTAAAAATCATAAAAAATTATTTAAAAACATCATTGACATGTCCCAGCTCATTTAACATTTTTTTTTCTTCTATTTAAATTTTAAAACCTTAAACTGATCTCCCTGGGGCCCCGACTCAGGGAGTTCCCCCCCCGCCCCCCCTCCCCCACCCCCACAACCCAACTCTGCCACTGCCCGCACAGGGAGCGCTGAACACTTCCGGGTGCACGTCACGCTGGGTGGGCCTTAATTGGCCCACCCACGTAAAACGGTGGCATGGCCCCAATCAGTGGTGTCAATCGGGTTCGCGCCCACCCCCACTCACCCCACACGGCCCCCCAACGGGGGAAGCGTTTTTCCCATAGTGTTTAGCCTCTGAATCAGAAGGTTTTGGGTTTAAACACCCAGTGTAGAAACTTTAGCATAAAATCTGGGCTGACAGTCCAGTGCAATTCCCTGACACACCCTGAGGTTATGAAGGACGTTTTATATGTCAAGACATTTCATTACTTGTTTAAGATTGGGACAAATGTAAAGAAATGAAACAAATCACTCAGCAATGCAGATTGGGCCGAAAGTTTTCCTGTTAGGTAACCTACCAATGAAGAGAAAAAGGGGGAGAAATTGGGCGCTGTAGCATCCATTTTTAGGCATTAAATGGCTCCTAATGCTCAGTAATGGAGTCTGAGGTGTGCATGTACACTTTCAACAGGAAGTGTGCCAGATACCATATTGATAAAGGAGTTTGTGCACCCAAAGTTAATGACAACAGAAACATGTGGAGCAGAAAGATGTCAGGTACAGAATCAAATGCTGTCCAGAGATGGGTGACATAGCAGGGCCTCCTCTGGAAATTGAGCATGCCTAGGGGAATTAAGAGAGGCTGTACAGAGCAGGGGCCACTGCTAGATAGAGACAGAGAAGAGCTTTCAGCAGGAGGTTAAAATTGCTGAGAGTTAGCGAGTAATTCTCTTACCTCAACTTCAGCATGGGACTAATGCATAAAACGTCATCATTTCACAAAGGAAGTCTGTCAACTACTACAGCCATAACTACATCCACAAAGCACGCCAAGGACAGCATTTCCTGCAGCTTAACTTTTATACATTTGAATCCTTCCAACCTGCTGCTGAAGGCATTAGCAACATCTTGCAATTTGCAGTATACTGCTGAATAAGGCTGAGGATCTCCCTACGCAGACCAACAGCTTCATCTCATTACTTCTTGCTAGACACAAGCAGGAAGAGAAAGTGTGAATGTTTGCACGGATTGCAGGCTTTCTTATGGTGCATCGGCCTCATGTTAACTTGGCTATTTCCCTCAACTGGGATTTTACTCCCTCAATATGCAGCTACGGCATGGCCACAGGCAAAGCATCATACAGGTGAATATCCATTATCCTGGCTGTAATCATGTTTACTTTATTCTAAGACAGTCCTCTGTGCCACATAAAGTTGCCACACCACAGCCACTCAAAGGCTGGCTACTGGGTGAAAGTTTATTGCCTCAAGACATGGAACCCATGAGCAGCAGACTGACAGTGACAGCCACTTTTCCAGCAGCAACGTCATTGACTCTTCAAGCAATGCTTCTGCTACCAAAACTGCACGGGAGGAGCCTTGTAGTACTGAGTTGAGTGGATCTCCAGACTTGTGGTAGTATGCTACACAACCTGCACATTATGATGAAATATCCCTTGTCACCATCTATTAGGTGCAAAGCTGAGGGACAGGAAATTAAAGAAGAGGAGCAACAGGAAGTGAAGAAACAGGAAGAGGAAGAGAGGCTACAACATGAACAGCTCTTTTCTGTCAGTGCTTCACATAATCAAACAATTAATGAGCGATTCCACGAACCTCAACAGCTCTCCATTAAACAACAGTTCCACTTTTCTTACCTGTTCTCTAATCACATACCATCACATCGTCCTCTTTACAACACAGAAATAAAACATTCCAATCCAATTTTGCAAATTCAGTAATGGCATAATGCGTACAAAAATGAGCAAGTCATTTGTGTATCCCTGCTACGTCAGTCTTCCTTATATCTTTGTTTATCCTAGTGCTCCTATGAGGTGCTTCAGCAGTGGCTGCATCATGGGTAGTGGACAGTTAACCTTTGGTTGAGAAGACTTGCTCTGGACCTAGAACACGTCGGGTGGAATTTTCCCAGAATTGTACTAAATGAGGTAGCAGACGGATAAAATGGTGGGTTTTCACGCCGTATTGTCCTGAACCAACCTCATTATTTATTCACTCCCACAAAACATGGCGTTTCCATGGCGGGCAGGCTCTCATTCACCTGCCCGCCATCACCTCGCTGTTGCATCATGTCAGCCGCCATCTTTAAAAGGCAGCTGCCAGCAAAGTGCTCATCACCACCAGCTCACCTCCACTGCCCGAGAGACATGGCCAGCAAAGGAAAAAGACTGCACCCCACCTTCAATGACGGGTTCCTCGATCAACTGCTGGATGCCGTGGAGGCCTGCCAGGATGTGCTCTACCCCTGCCCGGGCTGCAGAATGGGCAGCAACGTCACCAACCCAGCTTGGGTGGCAGTGGTGGTCAGCAAAAACGTCCTGCAGAGGAGGACAGCTACCCAGTGGTCCCAGGGTAAGTCACTCTTTTCGTCACTCCCAACTCACATAGTCACAAACCTATCACACATCCATAGGGCCCTCACTCACTGCCAGTGCCAGGGACATCACCATTCACTCTCTCATACACACCGTGATTGTCCTAAGCCCATCTATGGGACCACTCACCACCCACACAGGCCAGGCATACTTAACATCTAGCCCAGTAGGCACCCTGGTTCGCTCTCCCCATCTCTATCCATGCAGGACAAACTGGCTCACAACAGGAGAGAAAGGTGGCAGACAGGTGGAGGGATGCCGGAATCAAAGTTCTGACAGTATTCAAAACAGAGCCATCCAGCTGGCCGGCGATGTCCAGGGCCTGTCCTTTGCTGACGGTGAGGTCGTCGGTGCTCTACCAACTGAGGATCCAGCAGTGCAACATCCATCAGTCAACCATGCTGTGAGTGTTGTGTCCTCTTTCACAGGCCACTGCCATGCACTAATTATCTCCCCTTGCTTTTGCAGGCACTTTGGCCAAACAGCCAACAGAGTCCTTGACTCAGGGCCTCTAATCAAGCCCCGAAGAAACATCTGAAGAGGAGTCTGGAGGCACCCTCCCTGAAGCCCTACCACAGCACTCACCCACACCATCCATCAGCAGAGACACACACCTCAGTTGGACCTAGCTTTAGATTAGCCTCGGGATCACAATCTGGTGAGCAAATCGCACTTTCTGATCCACAGCAGGCGAAGGCAGGGACTTCCCAGGTCTCCGGCACTTGGAGGACTGCTGGAGGCCAGAATGTTGCTGAGTCCGAGTCAGATGATGAACATCTGGACTCAGTCATGTTACTGTTGCTACAGCTGCAAAGGCAAATTAGAGAACATTGGGAAGGGATGTCCGCTGCATTCCTCAGATTGCAAGGCACAATGGAGGAGTCCATCTGCCTTCAGGCTGAAGTGATGGCGCTGGCATTGCAATGCACAAAGGTTAACACTGGCAGGATGGCGGCCGCTTTGGAGACCTTGGTCCAGGTCGTCACTCCTGCACTGCTGCGCAGGCTGAACTCCATCGCTGATGCCATAGTTGGTTCCCAACAATGTGTACATGAGAGGGGTGCTGGGCAGCTCGATCTCAATCCAGCTACCCCTTCCACTCATGGATTCAGCCAGGGGCCCTCGGGCACCCATAGTGAGGAGGATCAGCAGGTGTACTCCCCGGGGCCATCCACTCAGGTGTCTCTCATTGTGACCAGACCATCCAAATCCCCTCTTCCTTTCACCTTTGCAGCTCCAGCTCCACAGGTTGAGGAGGGTGCTACTGCCACACAGCAGGACCCTGAAAGCAGGCCAGAGTCCTCCAAGTCTTGGCCCTCCAGAGGACGCTCGCCAAAGTCATCACAGACGGGATGTTAGAAGACTCCTTCCACCTCTGCTGTGGATGTCTGGGGAGCAGCAAGACATTACGACAGCATTGGGAAAGTTAAGAAAAAGTAGTTGCACAGCCCGGGCATGGGTGTTAATCACTTGTATATACTGTTCATTATTGTCAATAAACTCCTAAGAATGTCTCCATGCCTATGGCTCCTTGTTCTGATGAGCAGTGTTCTTGTCACTCAGATGTGAATCCTTTCTGCACAAGATAAAGGCAGGTGTCTCAGTCCAGGGACTCTTCCCTGTGCTCTGTGCTGCCTTCAGACCACAGTGATGGTCCAGCCTCACACTCCCTGGGAACATTAGTGATGTCTGCACCTTGACAGTGCTGGTCATTGCTGCCAGAATGTAGAGAGCAGGCACCACAGAGTTCTCTCACTCTCCCTGTGTGCTCTCAGCACTTTTAAGGTGGGGCTGGCCCCCCATCACACCAGCATCTGCGACCAGTGATGCTGTGCACCAGCTCCTGAAGGGCTGAGGTGCTGAAAGCGGACACAGCATCAGATGCAACTAAAGTTTCATGGCTGCGTCTCTGAGATGGCCCTGATCATGGAGTGCAAGTGAGCTGCTCTCGGCCAGACAGGAGCCAGACATTCTCAGAGGCTATGTGAAGATCTATGGACTGTCCTCACTGCATGTTGTCATCATCCTCCTGCGATCAAGCAACTATTAGGGCCTTCACTGTACTTCCATGACAGGAGCATTCTCACAGAGGTTATTGGCGTTGCCATAAGCCAGACTGGAGTCAAACGTTCACAATTGCGATGTGAGGATCTATGGGGATATCTTACTGCATGTCATCATCATCCTCCACAAATCTGGCAGCTTTGAGGGCCTCCCGAGTGCACCTGCCTTCTCTAGCCTATGCGAGAGCCTCATCCTCGTCATCGTCACCACTGAGGACCCCGTCACCCTAATCCCCGTTGGCATCCTCCTCATCCGAGGAGACCACCAGCTCCTTGAACACCACCTCATCCAGCTCATCTACCCGTTGGAGTGCCAGTTTGTAAAGGGCGCAGCAGATGATGCCGATGTGTGACACCCTCTGTGGACTGCATTGGAGGACTCCACCAGACCGATTCAGGCACCGGAGCTGCATCTTCAGCACCCCTATGACCTGCTCCATCAAGTTGCAAGCTGCTGCATGAGGTCACTGCATGGGTGTCATCAGCTACGGCCTCTGAGGGTAACCCTTGCTCCCAAGGAGCCAACCCTGCAGCATCTGTGGACTCTGGAAGACTGCAGGGATCTGCAAGTGACTCAGGATGTAAGCGTTGTCCAAACTCCCTGGAAACCGTGCGCATACCTGCAGGATGCGTTTCTGGTGGTCACATACCAGTTGCACGTTCAGTGAGTGAAACCCTTGTGGTTGATGAAGTCACTGAGTGTAGAAACAGAGACCTGAGCGCCACAAGAGTGCAATCAATCGCACCCTGCACCTGTGGGAATCCTGAGATCAGGGCGCATCCAATTCCTCTTGCATGCCTGGCTGTCCCGGTCCCGGGCGAAATGCACAAAGCTGTGTGCCATGGAGAAGGTGGCATCCATGACCTCATGGAACCATTTGTCGGTGGCTGATTGTGAAATCCCATGGAGGTCACCTGTGGAGCCCTGAAAGGAGCCATAGAAATTGAGCACCATGGTTACTTTCACAGCCACTGGCAGTGGATGCCCTCCATGTTTCCTTGGCACCAAATCCTCCAGTAAGAGGCAGATGCAAGTCACCAGGTCCCTAGTCATGCGCAGTCATTGGCAACACTGGTCCTGAGTCATCTGCAGGAATGGCAGGCAGCACCTGTAGACCCTGGATGTCACTTGGCACCAACCAGCCATGGCTTGCTGTCGATCCTGGGCAGTGTGTGTGGAAGCCCCTGCTGCCTTTTCTTCATGAGGTTACTGCTCCTGCCTTTATGCAGCCAGGAGCTTCAGTCGCTCTCTCCTCCATCTTCTTCCCTCTCTGTAGGCCATCAGGTGTACTGTTAAGTCACCAAGATCCATGATCCTGACGTCGTCCTCCTGTAGTATGAAAGAAGGAGAGATGTGGTTATTATGGCTGTGCTTAGCACCTTTCCGGGCCCTGTGTGACTGCCCCTTAATCCTTCCCCGAGAGTGCGGGTCACCCTTCAGATAACCAGAGATGAGTGCGCTGCATGGCTGCTCTGTCAACTGTGACATGAGGGACACTGGTCCAAACTGGGATGCTGAGATTGCAAGCACCTTCAGCAGTGACTCCTACATGGCCAGCGTTGGTGAGGAGATTGTACAAAGTTTGCAGTTGAATTGCTCTGCGGTCCAATAAAGTGGTGGCGGACTCGAAATCTGTGCTGGGAGTGTGGGGGTCCAGTGGGGTGTAAGGTATGAAGCGCTTGGTGGCCCTTTGGTGTCACTGCATTGCTTGCATGGACAGGCAGGCTAGGACCTGACCACAATCATATCACTGTGGCTGTGCCTGATCTGTCTCAGTTGCTGAGTCATGGTCAGTTTATACAGGTGTCCCTAATGCGTGGCCACTTCCCTCACTTACCCTGACCCCCACCTCAAATGCCTGTGCGCGGGATGCAGCTACAGGGCAGCACTTGATCCCTGCAGCTCCCAGCTGGCACCGGTCACCTTTGAGACTGGCAGCACTTGCCACCAGACACCCCACATCACCGCCGCACCCCCACCCACCCCCCCGTCCCCTTCAGCAGTCGCCTCCAAGGCTGGCCAGCACTTGCCACAGGACACCCCCAATCCCTCAGCGGTCACCTCTGGGCCCAGGCACCAGTTGCCCCCACTCCCATGGCACCCCTGAAGCCTGGAAACAACTGGCAAGCTGTGGAGAATGCTGCTGCCCACTCACCTCTGTTCCCCAAAGTGAAGGCCGCCAGTGCATGTCACCTGTGTACTGTTGTGAATCACGTCGACGTGCTTTCCCACTGACGTTGACGAACAATATGAGGGGTCAGGGTGGGATCGGGAGGCAGTGCGGGGGGAGCGGCGGCCTGGGTGAGATTTAAAAAGAGCGGGTGCTGATAGTCAGAGGGGAGATTTAAAAAGAGCAGGAGCTGATAGTCAGAGGGGAGATTTAAAAAGAGTGGGAGCTGATAGTCAGAGGGGAGATTTAAAAAGAGTGGGAGCTGATAGTCGGAGGGGGGATTTAAAAAGAGTGGGAGCTGACTGTCAGAGCAGAGATTTAAAAAGAGTGGGTGCTGGACTCGGGGCTAAAAGCAGCGCGAGGACAACACAATTCAAAAATTGATGTGACACAGCAGCTGATCGGGAATGGTCAGGTAAGTACTTCTAATTCTATTTTTTTCTATTAATTAAACTGCTGCAGTCCATTAGCTTAAAACAAAATAAGGATAAAGCTTTGGACTGTAGTGGGTGTGTTTGGAGTGGAATAAGGCCCCTAGCATAATTAGTATTCTTTAAAGAGAGTAACTAATGAGCTTAATCTAAAGGGAAGTCATGGCAGCAGAGCTCACAACTATTATATGCTCCTCCTGTGCTATGTGGGGAGTCATGGACACTTTCAGTGTCCCTTGCAGCCATGTGTGCAGGAAGTGTGTCCAGCTGCAGCTACTGGCTAACTGCATTTCGGAGCTGGAGCTGCAGGTAGATTCACTGTGGAGCCTCCATGATGCTGAGATTATCATGGACAGCACGTTCAGTGAGGTGGTCAAACCATAGGTAAAGACTGAACAGGCAGAAAGGGGATGGGTGACCACCAGAGTAGAGGAAGGCAGGTAGCACTGGAGTTATGATATAGTTTCAATTACGGACACATGGCTGCAAGGTGTCCAAGGATGGGAACTGAACATCTAGGGGTATTCAATATTTAGGAAGGACAGACAAATAGGGAAAGGAGGTAGGGTAGCAATGTTAGTAAAGGAGGAAATCAATGAGTGAGAAAGGATCTTGTCTCGGAAAATAATGAGGTGGAATTTATTTGGGTGGAGATAAGAAACACCAAGGGGCATAAAACATTGGTGGGGGTTGTCTATAGGCCCCAAATAGTAATGGAGATGTAAGAGAATGCATTAAGCAGGAAATTAGAGATGCATGCAATAAGGGTACAGCTGTAATTATGGGTGACTTTAACCTACATATACATTGAACAAAGCAAACTGGAATGATAATGTGGAGGAGGATTTCCTGGAGTATGTGCATGATGGTTTTTTAGGCCAATACGTTGAGGAACCAACTGGAGACTAGGCTATCCTAGACTGGCTTTCGTGCAATGAGAAAGAATTAATTAGCAATCTTGGGGAACAGCAACCATAAAATGATAGAATTATTCATGTGGATGGAGAGTGAAGAAGTTGAATCTGAAACTAGGGTCCTGAACCTAAATAAAGGGAACTATGACGGTATGAGGTGCAAGTTGGCAATGATGGATTGGGGAGCCTTATTAAAAGAGTTTACAGTGGATAGGCAATGTCTAATATTTAAGGAATGTATGCATGAATTACAACAATTATTCATTCCTGTCTGACACAAAAATAAAACAGGAGAGATGGCTCAACCATGGCTTACAAAATAAATTAGGAAAAGTATTAGATCCAAAGAGGGGACAATTAAAATTGCCAGAAAAAGCAGCAAGCCTGAGGATTCAGAGCAGTTTAAAATTCAGCAAAAGTGGACAAAAAGATTGATCAAGAAGGGGAAAATGGAGTACAAGAGTAAATTTGCATGGAACATAAAAGCTGACAGTAAATCTTCTATAAATGTGTGAAGAGAAAAAGATTAATGAAGACAAACATAGGTCCCTTACAGTCAGAAACGGGGGAAATTATAATGGGGAACAAAGAAATGATAGAGGAATTGAACGTGTATTTTGGTTCTGTCTTCACAAAAGAGGACGCAAATAATTTCCCAGAAATGTTCAGGAACCAAGAGTCTAGTGAGAGGGAAGAGTTGAAGAAAATCAGTATTAGTAAAAAAAAAATGGTGCTCGAAAAATTAATGGGGTTAAAGGCTGAAAAATGCCCAGGGCCTGATAGTTTACATCCCAGAGTACTAACGAAAGTGGCCCTGGAAATATTGGATGCATTGGTGATCATCTTCCAAAATTCTATAGACTCTGAAGCTGTTCTTACAGATTGGAGAGTGGCAAATGTAACCCCACTATTTAAAAAAGGAGGGGGATTAAAAACAGAGAATTACAGACCAGTTAGCCCATCATTAGTAATGGGGAAAATGCTAGAGTCTATTGTAAAAGATGTGGTAACAGAACACTTGGAAAGCGTTAACGGGATTAGACAAAGTCAGCATGGGTTTATGAAAGGGAAATCATGCTTAACTAATCTACTGGAGTACTTTGAGGATGTAACTTGTAGAATAGATTAGGGGGAACAAGTGGATGTGGTGTATTTGGATTTCAAGAAGGCTTTTGATAAGGTCCCACAAAAGAAGCTAGTGGGCAAAGTTAAAGCCCAAGGGATTAGGGGTGTTATACTGGCATGGATTGAGAATTGGTTGGCAGACCAGAAACAGAGAATGGGAATAAATGTGTCTGTTTCTGGACGGCAGGCGATGACTAGTGGTGTACCACAGGGATCAGTGCTTAGGCCCCAGCTATTCACAATATATATAAATGACTTGGAGGAGGAAAACAAATGTAATATTTCCAAGTTTGCTGATGCCACAAAACTGGGCGGGGTTGTGAATTGTGAGGAGGATGCAAGGAGGCTTCAGGGTGATTTAGACAAGTTGTATGTATGGGTAAACACATGGCAGATGCAGTATAATGTGGATAAATGCAAATTTATATGCTTTGGTGTGAAAAACAGAAAGGCAGTGTATTATTTAAATAGTGATATATTGGGAAAGGTGGATGTGCAAAGGAATCTGTGTGTTCTTGTAAACCAGCCAATGAAATTAAACAGGCAGGTGCAGCAAGCAATTAGGAAGGCAAATGGTATGTTGGCTTTCATTGCAAGATAATTTGAGTACAGAAGTAGGGATGTCTTACTGCAGTTACACAGGGCCTTGGTGACACCACACCTGAGCATTGCATGCAGTTTTGGTCTCCCTACCTAAGAAAGGATATCCTTGCCATAGAGAGAGTGCAGTGAAGGTTCACTAGGCTGATACCGGGCATGGCAGGACTGTCATATGAGGAGAGATTGGTTTCACTGGGCCTGTGTTCACCAGAGTTTAGAAGAATGAGAGGGGATCGATTGAAACATATAAAATTCTAACAGGGCTAGAGTGGATGTAGGGAGGATGTTTCCCCGATTTGGGAGTCTAGAACCAGGAGTCACAGTCTCAGGATGTGGGGCAGACCATTTAAGACTGAGATGAGGAAAAATTTCTTCACTCAGAAGGTCGTCAACCTATTGAATTCTCTACCATTGAAGGCTGCGGAGGCTGAGTCATTGAGTATATTCAAGAAAGAAATTGATAATTTTTTGGATATTAGGGGCATCAAGGGGATGGAGAGAAAGTGGGAATATGGCGTTGAGATAGAGTATCAGTCATGATCATATTGAATGGCGGAGCAGGCTCGAAAGGCCAAATGGCCTACTCCTGCTCCTAGTTTCTGTGCTGGTTCCAAGAGCCTTGTGGGATGGCCCTTTATTTATGTGCCGATATATTACAATTAGCTCCCCACTGATCGATGACAGGAAACGTGGCCCGCAGTTGGTGAGCTGAGTGGCGAATTGCGACCTGCCTTCACGCTGCCATGAAGCTGGTTGCATCATATTTTCCAGGCACGCCACCTATCACGCCTGCCGCCAGTGGGCTCAGAAAATTCTGCCCTAAGTATATCACTAAATCCTGCAGCTGAGTGGAACTGTAACTCTGGAGCCAATAATATTGATTTGGATTCCACATATCCATATATAAGGCCAGAGACACTTTAACTGGTTTTCACAACATACGCTGTTACTCACAAATGCAAAATTATATGGTTGGTATATCCTCCTTCTTTGAATAATTAAATTTGAATATTTAATCACTTTGGATGATATGTTTGACAGCAGAAGAAAAGTTACCTGTAGCTGATGGTTAGCCTGGTGAATTATGAGAGAGAAGGGTTATTCTTCATCAATCCATTCACAACTTGCACATGTATCGGAAGAACAATTTTACTTCCCATTACTCACTTTATTGTATCATTTGTGTAATCAACATTCTAGCTATGGTTGGTTAACAGGTATCTGTCATTACAACCTCCTTTCATGAAGATTTTTTTATTCAGTCATGGGATGTGGGTGTCACTGGCTGGGCCAACATTTATTGCCCATCCCTAATTGCACTTAAGAAGGTGGTGGTGAGCTGCTTTCTTGAATCGCTGCAGTCCACGTGGGGTAGGTTCCAGGACTTTGACCCTGTGACAGTGAAGAAACGACAATATATTTCCAAGTAAGGGTGGTGAGTGGCTTGGAGGGGAACTTCCAGGTGGTGGTGTTCCCATGTGTCTGCTGCCTTTGTCCTTGTAGATGGTAGTAGTCATGGGTTTGGAAAATGCAAAGGAGCCTTGGTGAATTCCTGCAGTGCATCTTGCAGATGGTGCACACAGCTCCCACTGTGCGTCTGTGGTGGAGGGCGTGAATGTTTGTGGCTGGGGTGCCAATCAAGTGGGCTGCTTTGTACTGTATAGTGTCAAGCTTCTTGAGTGTTGTTGGAGCTGCTCTCAATCAGGCAAGTGGAGAGTATTCCATCACACTCCTGGCCTGAGCCTTGTAGATGGTGGACAGGCTTTGGGGGTCAGGAGGTGAGTTACTCGCCGCAGGATTCCTAGCCTCTGACCTGCTCTTGTAGTCACAGTGTTTATATGGCGAGTCCAGTTCAGTTTCTGGTCATTGGTAACCGCTGGTTATGCTGATATTAGGGATTCAGCTAGGGTAAATGCCACTGAATATCAAGCAGTAATGGCTAGGTTATCTCTTGTTGGAGGTGACACTTTGTGTGGCGCGAATATTACTTGCCACTTGCCAGCCCAAGTCTGGATACATCCCAGGCCTTGCTGCATTTGGACATGGACTGTTTCAGTATCTGCAGAATCATGAATGGTGCTGAACGTTATGCAATCAGTGAATATCTCCACTTCTGAACTTATGATGGAAGGAAGGACATTGATGAAGCAGCTGAAGATGGTTGGGCCTAGGACACTACCCTGAGAAACTCATACAGTAATGTCCTGAAACTGAGATTATTCACCTCCAACAACCACAACCATCTTCCTTTGTGCTAGGTATGACTCCAACCACCAGAGAGTTTTCCCCTGATCCCTATTGACTCTAGTTTTACTAGGGCTCCTTAATGCCACACTCAGTCAAATGCTGCCTTGATATCGAGGGCAGTCACTTTCACCACACGTCTTGAGTTCAGCTTTTTAGTCCATGATTGAACTAAGGCTGTAATAAGGTCAGGAGCTGAGTGACACTGCCAGAACCCAAACTGAGTGTCAGCGAGCAGGTTATTGCTAAACCAGTGCCACTTGATAGCACTGTTAATGACCCCTTCTATCACTTTAATAATGATCAAGAGTAGACTGATGGGGTGGTAATTGGCCGGGTTGGATTTGTCCTGTTTTTTTGTGTACATGGCATACCTGGGCAATTTTCCATATTACTGGGTAGATGCCAGTATTGTAGCTGTGCTGGAACAGCTTAGCTTGGGGTGCAGCAAGTTTTGGAGCACAAGTCTTCAGTACTATTGCTGGAATTTTGTCAGGGCCCCATAGCCTTTTCAGTAACCAGTGCCTTCAGCCATTTCTTGATATAACGTGGAGTGAATCTAATTGGCTGAAGACTGGCATCTTTGGTGCTGGGGACCTCCGGGCGAGGCCGAGATGGATCATCCACTCGGGACTTCTGTCTGAAGATTGTAGCAAATGCTTCAGCCTTATTTTTTGCAGTTATGTGCTGGGCTCCCCCATCATTGAGGATGGGGATATTTGTGGAGCCTCCTCCTCCAGTAAATTGTTTAATTGTCCTCCACCATTCATGGCCGGATGTGACAGGATGGCAGAGCTTTGATCTGTTTGTTGGCTATGGAATTGCTTAGCTCTGTCTATCACTTGCTGATTATGCTGTTTGGCAATTAGTCCTGTGTTGTAGCTTCACCAGATTGACACCTCATTGTTAGCTCTGCCTGGGTGCTGCTCCTGGCATGCCCTCCTGCAACCTTCATTGAACCAGGGTTGACCACCTGCCTTGGTGGTAATGGTAGAGTGGGGAATATGCCGGGCCATGAGGTTACAGATTGTGGTTGAGTACAATTCTGCTGCTGCTGATGGCAAACAGCGCCTCATGGGTGCCCAGTCTTGAGTTGCTAGATTTGTTCAAAACCAATTACGATCAGCACGGTGCTAGTGCCACACAACATCCTCAATGTGAAAACAGGATTTCGTCTCCACAACGACGGTGCGGTGGTCACTCTTACCGCTACAGTCATGGACAGGCACATCTGTGGCAGGCAGGTTGGTGAGGATGAGGTCAAGTAGGATTTTCTCTCTTGCTGGTTCTCTCATCACCTGACACAGACCCAGTCTAGCAACTATGTCCCTTAGGACTCAGCCAGCTCGGTCTGTAGTGGTGTTACCAAGCCACTCTTGGTGATGGACATTGAAGACCCCACCCAGAGTACATTCTGTGCCCTTGCCATGCTCAATGCTTCATCCAAGAAGTGTTCCGCATGGGGGAGAACTGATTCATCAGCTAAAGGGGACGGTACGTAATAATCAGCAGGAGATTTCCTTGCCATATTTGACCTGATGCCATGAAACTTCACAGGGTCTGGAGTCGATGTTGAGAACTCCCAGGGCTGTATACCACCTCTGCTGAGTCTGTCCTGCTGGTGGGCAGGACATTTCCAGGGATGGTGATGGTGGTGTCTGGGAATTTATTTGTAAGGTATGTTTCCGTGAGTATGATTATGTCTGGCTCTTGCTTGACTAGTCTGTGAGACAGCTCTCCCAATGTTGGCACTAGCCCCCAGATGTTAGTAAGGAGGACTTTGCAGTGTTGACAGGGCTGATTTTGCTGTGGTCATTTCCTGGGTCGATGCCAGTTTTTCTGTCCAGTTTCATTCCTTATTGACTTATTTTTAGTGGTTTAAAATAACTGAGTGGCTTGCTAGGCCATTTCAGAGGACATGTAAGAGTCAACCACATTACTGTGGGTCTGGGGTCACATGTAGGTGAGGCCAGGTAAGGAGAGCAGATTTCCTTCGTTAAAGGGCATTCATGAAGCAGATCGGTTTTCATGACAATCAACATAGTTTCATGGTTATCATTAGAATTTCAATTCCAGATATTTTATTGAATTCAAATTCTACCATGTGCCTTGGGGGGATTCGTACCTGAGTTCCCAGAGCATTACCCTGAATCTTTGGATTACTAGTTTACTGACAATACTACTATGTTATCACCTTCATTAGAGACTGAAATTCAGTGGATAGTATGAGGAGACTGCTGAATAACATACACCTTAGCTCAAAATCTGTCTCCTTAGCTAACTGCATGATCACATTTGCCAGGTAGCACATTCATAGTAAGCTTAATTTCAAATAAAATATCATATCTAAATATTAAAAATTGATTTTTTCATCACCCACTTTATCATTTTTATAATATGGAAACTAGAACTGTTTACAGTCCTCTGAAATGTATAACATTCTTTGTAGTATAAACCGGGTGATATTTAAAGTGGAGAGTACTTCTGATGCATTTGAAAACTGTACATAAAAAAATTTAGCAATGCACAAGCTGAAGGGATAAAGTTCAAGCGAGAGGCTGTCAAATTGCAGCTTGTGTTGCATTGGTATAGTGTTTGTAAGCCTGTTCTGGCTGTTACATTCTAGGCCTTCACCCAGTTCTGTTCATTCATGTTCACAGAAAATTACAGCATGCATAGACAGATTCACCCTCAGAAAATGAACAGCCTTTTGTGTTTTGTGAAAAGGATTAATAGTTTCCCTTTTCGAAGATATCTCACATAGGAGATTATACAAGTTGCCAACCTCACGGCCTCTACTTAAGCGAAAATAACCCACATTTTCAAACCATGACATTCTAGCTGAAGCTCTCCATTAAATTCATTTAAGAGGAATGAGGTTATGGGCAGAATATTCCGCTCATCGGGTGGGCAAGCACCTGACCTGAGCGAACAAAAAATGTTGCGCGATGATGTCGGGTGAGTGCCCCGATGTCATTGCGCAATCGTGGGATATTTTGGTTGGCAGGCGCATGCAGGAGTCATCAGTGCACCCGCCGACAATTAAGTGGCCTATTAAGACCATTAAAGTCATAATTAAAATAAATTTTCCACCGCTGTATGGTTGGTAGACAGCTGAATCGGCCAGGTGGCTTTAGAATGTTTTGCGAAACCTCATCCAGGGGTGGGATTAGGGTTTCGATCAGTGATTTAAAAAAAAATAAAATTTTTCAAACTAATTTCTAAAATGTCCCTGCTCATGAGGGTACTTGTTTTTAACATCTTTAAATTCTTTATTTTTTTTTTTAAATTTCAGAAGCTTCAGCTCCCTGAGGCAGCTCTGTGCTGCCTCAGGGAGCTTTTACTGCGCGTACTCATGCACAGTCGTGAACTTCAGAGCTTGCCCTCCTCCCACTCCCACCCCGGCAGCACTGAGCACAGCAGCACGTGATTCATGCTGGCTGGCTATTAGTTGGCCAGCCAGTGTGAAATCGCGTTCTGGCCCCAATCGCTGGAGTGGTCTGTTTCGCAGTGGTTTCCACTTGCTCCCACCGAGCCTGCCCGATGACTAAATAAAAAAAAAACATACAGCAGAAGAATCAGACAATGCAATCGTTTAGTTGACACAATAATTTAAACTGCCTCACAAATAAGAAAATGTTCAAAATCTTCTTTTATCATACCCAGAACAGAATTCTTCTCTATTCAACAATTTATTATGCTTATGTTCTTTTAAACAGACATTGACATTCCAAGTCAAGAGGGACATATCACACAATTCATTTAGAACTGCTTTCATTAGATTAGATTTTACATAAGATGAACTGCTGCGTGGAATGTGCATCCTGTGACATGTGGGAAGTTAGTGATGCTTCCCATGGCCTAGACAGCCACATATTCAGGAAGTGTCACTGCTGCAGATACTTGAACCCCTGGTTTCAAAACTCGAGCGATGGCTGGAGCCACTCTGGTGGATCTGTGAGGGTGAACACTATATGGTTAGTACCTTTTATGAGGTGGTCACACCACAGGCTAAGAGAGTAGAGGTAGGGTGGGAATGGGTGACCACCAAGCAGTCTAAGAGAACTTAGTTAGAGAAGGAACCCCCTAAGGCCTTCTTGTTCACTGACCGATTTTCCACTTTGGCTTTTGGTGAGAAGAAATTCAGATAGGAGAGAAACATAACTGGTAATGGTAGGAAGAAAAGTGACACTGGAAGGCAGCGGTAAAAAAGGTCACCATGAAATAGGCTCAAAATATGGAAAAATGTTAAAAAGGCAAATTAAAGTTACACTATCTGTGTGCATGTAACATTTGCAACAAAGTAGATGAATTGATAGCACAGATAGAAGTAAATGGGTATGATCTAATTACAGAGATGTGGCTGCAGGGTAACTGAATATACAATAGTTAAGAAGGGCAGACAAAAAGGAAAATTAGGTTGGGTAATGCTGTTAATAAAGAATGAGATTAGTGTATTAGCGAGAGAGGATCTTAAATCGGAAGATCAAGGTGCAGAATCAGTTTGGGTGGAACTAATAAACAGCAAGAGGAAGTAAACATTGCTGGGAATTATTTATAGGCCACTAAACAGTAGTGGTAATGTAAGGAACAATATAAATCAGGAAATTAGAACTGCATGTCACAAGAATACTACAACAATCATGGTGACTTCAATCTACATATAGATTGCATATAGACCTAATTAGCAATAATGCTGTGAAGGATGAATTCCTGGAATGTATACAAGATCATTTTTAGAATAGTATGTTGAGGAGCCAACTAAGATACGGGCTATTTTAGTTCTTGCATTGTGCAATGAGAAAGAGTTAATTAATAATCTCATTATAAAGGAGTCTTTGGGGAAGGTTTAACATAATATGAATGAATTTTACATTAAGTTTGAAGGAGATGTCATTCAATCCAAAACTATGGTCATAAGTCTAAACAAAGAAAGCTGCAAATGTGTGAGTGTAAGTTGGCTGTGGTGTATTGGAAAGCTACATTGAAACTTATGATGGTAAACAGGCAATGGCTAGCACTTAAATAATTAATACATGATTTACAACAAATATACATTCCTTTGAGGCACAAAAACCCAACAGGAAAAGTGATCCATCCATGGCTAATAAGGGAAGTTCAAAATTGTATTAGAACAAAGAGCAGGTGTAGGCCTTTCAGCCATTTGAGCCTGCTCCACCATTCTACTAGATTTGGGCTAATCTACCTCAATGCCATTTTCTCACACTACCCTCATATCCCTTGATGTACTTAATATCTAGAAATCTATCAATCATTGTCTTGAACATACCCAATGACTCCTCAGCCCTCTTGGTTAGAGAATGCCAAAGATTCACCATCATCTGAGTAAAGATATTCCTCCTCAGCTCAGCCCTAAATAGCCCAGCCCTTATTCTGGGACTGCATCCATTGGTTCTAGACCAGCAAACCAGGGGAAACATCCTTCCTGCATCTTATTTCCCATGGTCCTATGGCTTCTCATATTTAGGATGATCTTGTTGTCAGCTAAGACCTGACATGCATGCCTAATCACTGATTGTAAGAAGCAATTTGGTGACCATTATGTATATGAAGACTTTGCATAGAATCAGCATTTTAAAGCCAGACAAGATAATGACATCCCTCAAGGTAGATAACCCCTACAATAATATGTACATGCCAAAAGAAAATTATGTAATGCTCTAACTCACCCACCTCACATAAAGATAAAATCCTTTCAGAAAGCAGCTAACAGTTTTAGTTTAAATTCACACTATATTGATCTAGTTAAATTTTATAATGGATATAATAGAGATTTCAATTTGAAGCAAGTCAGAAATTGGCTCCATTACATTGGCACTAAGAATCAAATTCTTAGCGAAAAGACAATTATGATACAATTAATATAATTATAATTGCAATGACAGTATCTGTTTTAGCAGCTATTAACAAGTGGGCTGCTGGAACCTGTTTTCTGTTTCAGTTAATGATCACTTTCTATATTCCAAAACTACTTAGAGTGACAGCATTAAAGTTTATCAGTTTTCATAACTCCCGTGCCCTGAGGCTCGTTTGAAATAAAAATGCCAGTTTTAAGTACCAGTGAGAAGTGCAAAGAGTATCTTAACACTTTATATTGAAACATTCATTGGAGTAATAAACATCGTTGACAGTTGCATACCGCTATTTTATGAAGAATCCATATTGGCAACAATATTAAAGGATTATGCCTTTGACGGATATGAACTTTTAAAAACCTGTTTATCACTATTTCTGAAGATTTCAATATTATGTATAAAACAACTATTGTATAATTCAGCTCTCTTTGGGAAGTGAGTAATTGTGTTAACTCTTAGAAAATAATCACAGGTTCGGTTTCACTAATCCTGTGGTGTTTCTATTTGCAAATGTTGGATATTAACTTTGGATGAAGCTATTAAACTTTAATGAGAAGGGTTAAGCCAGAATTTGATGAAGATTGCCAGTGTAATACTGTAAATGCTATGCTTTTTATATTTTTATATTTTATATATTAATGTAACTGTGTGAAAGTTTAACTTTCTATTTTGGAAACATAATTATGTTATTTTTAATAGCATAAGCAAATTTCTTTTTAGGAAGTGCTGAGATTAGATGTATTAGAGAAGTCTGTAGACTTGTAAATTTACAGACTCTAGAAGTTGAATAGCTACTAGAAGGAAAAATATTCTGGGTCAGTGGTTCAAGAGGGGCACGTGTACCCCTGGGGGTATGGCAGATGTCCCTAGGTGATACTTTTCTCTTAATTGTGGAAAGGCGGATTTTAAGAGGTGAAAACATTTTTCCAACCTTTGCCTCCCTCTCTCCACAGGCCAGGGGTTCCCAATTGCAAGTGTCTCTGGTGCTCAGGCTAATGTGCCACCGCTCACCTTCCTGCTGTTCGCTGCTCCTCCAATCACAGGTTGTTTCTCTCCTGTGTTTGCTGCTAATAGGCACACTAGTGTGATGTAGTTGTGCCTATTAGCATTAAGCGCAGGAGAGAGAGAGAACCTGTGATTAGAGGAGCAATGAGCAGTGGGAAGGTGAGTGGTGACGGATGGGCCTCAGGCCTGGCACTGCGATGTTGAGAGAGCAGCAGCTGCTGGCTGAAACCATGCCTGAGTGGGAGAGGCGTCTACTTGATCTGCAGGTCAGCGGACTGCTGAGCAGAAATGGCTTGCATGGTCGAGGCCATCACCCTGGCGGAGCCATCTCACAAAGGTACAAAGATTAGTGGGGCTGAGGGTTTGGGAGGAGGAACTCCTGGATGAGTGAATGGGGAAGGGGAGTTGGCAAGAAGGGCTCCTGAGTGAGCAAGTGTGGAGAGGAAGGTTTGGGAAGAAGAGCTTATTGGGTAATTCTGTGGGGGTGGGAGTGGAGAGAGCTGATTGATATATATTACCCCAACTTCAAATGCTTATGCTCCACCAAACAAGTTCATGCATCATATTAACGGTAAGTACAAAATATATTTTTATGCATATGTTTACCTGTAATGTGTAATTATAATGATTTACAAAGTGCGTGATCTCAGTAGAGGGGCAGTTAAAAAAGAACATGCCTTAGGGGAACGCAAAAAGTTGGTAAATCTGAATGGGGCACATGACCAAAAAGTTTTGGAACTACTGTTCTTGGTGAAAGGTGGGTGGCGTTTACCATGTTAATTGCAAGTAAACCAAATTTGGATTAAGCAAAGGGGAACCACCTACTTAGACAAGTGTAATTAAGTGCAGGTTAATCCTGTGAATCAAAAGAGGACCACAGCAGAGCTATCATATAACAATGATACGAAAAGGTAGATTTTTAAGAATCAGAAAAGAAATCATCAAATGCTATAGGGGTACAAGTTAATTCACATTTCACTAGCTTTTTAAATGCTAAATTGTGTTACACTCCCAATTTCATGGTGAGATGTCTTGCACTGCAAGTGTGCACAGAAAGCAATGACTGCCTTATTGGTTAATACGCTCCTTTGAAGTTCCTGGCAGCCCCTTGGAATGAACGCTGCCCTCATGAAGTATTTAAATTGTGGTTGTATTGGGACTACCATTTCTTGTGCCTGCCCAGAAAAATAACATGGCATGTGAACATTCAAAAAGTGGGCTGAAACAATGATATTTAATGAGACTCCCACATCTATTCAGGTCATTTGCTTTTTTTTTAACGGCTGCTGGGGATCTGTGGTATATTATTTTTGCTTTCTTTGGCTGAGATTTGCTCATTTAGATATTACAGAACTGTCGGGGGGCTGACTTTTAGCTGCAGCTGTACTGTCCTACTTCACCGGCTACAGGAGGACCCCAAAGGATGTCAATGTTGCTGGGAAAAGCATTGAGCTAACCACAGCAGCATCAAACACAGCACTGCTGATCTGTGAAGACTCAAAGGCCCAGGTTTTTGTCCCTGGGTTGGGGTTTGCAGGGATAGGAGATTTCCCAGCTTGGCGCACCTGACCTTTAAGAATGTCCACCCGCAGGTAAAATTTTCAGTCGCGGAGGGTGGGCTGAATAGTACAGCTGACCCCTGGGCCAACATTCTCCCCCCGTCGGGCGGGGTGGGTGGGGGGGATGTGTGGGAGTGGGCGCGCGCAGCAAATTTACGTGGGCGGGCCAATTAAGGCCTGCCCAGTGTGATGTCCGCCAGGAAGCGCTATGCACTCCCTGTGTGGGCAGGGGTGGGGATTTTCTCAGCTGGGAGTGCGCTCTTTCGCGCAGGAAAGAATGCACAGGTCTCTCTGAGGCAAAGTGCTGCCTCAGGGAGATTCGCTCTGGTTTGAAACTTCAAATAAAGAGGAGAGAAAAATTTCACCGCCATGTCTCCCTCATGTGACACTGTCACATGAGTTGGGACAAATCCATAAGTCTTGTTTTGAAATATTCTGAGATCTTTTAGTCACTCGTGAAACTCGTGGATGAGGTTTCATGCTTTTTCAGAAGCCCGCCAGGGCTCTCGGCCTGCCGGCCAACCTTAAGGTTGGATGGGCAGGTCCATTAATGGTTTCAATTAGATTTCTAATGGCCTTAATAGGCCACCGATCTGAAAACCTAACTGACACGGGGTGATGTTGGGATGCATGCCTGATGGCACCCCGCGTAATTTTACACGTCGACAAGCGGGTCCCGTCCCCGTTCGCCAAACAGAAGGTTCTGCCCCTGGAATGAGAGTGGGGGCTGCTGGGTGCAGTGACTGGCTGGGCAGAAATCTTGCCTCTGTGCTCCAGCACTATGTTTTACATACAGTTTTAAAAAGAATAAAACAAAAATTAGTCCTCCGGCTCTCACCCCTGACCCCGCTCACACACTCCCTCTGCCAACCCATGCCCCCCATCCACCCCCATGGCCCTTGATACACTTTATGCCAATTTAGTGCCAACTCATGTCAACCCATGCACCCCACCCATTACCTTCTGCCTTTAACCCCTTTCATGCCAACTCATCTAGACTCCTTAGATACTTTCTTGACAAATTTGACAGCTAGGCAGTTATTTATCAGTTCTTTAACAGCTGGGTAGTTCCGATGAGTTTATGCATAAAAAACGCTTAATCATGTTCACTTTTAACATTCCCGAAAGGTATCTTACGTCCCCCTAAGGCTGCCTTAGCTCTTCAAAAGGGGTCCCAAGACCCTATCCAAAGAAGTACCTTGCCTCTCCAAAGGGGCAATCTAGCTATCCCGGTGAATCCGCCAAGTTCCAACCTGCTGTAAAACAAAAACAGAATTACCTGGAAAAACTCAGCAGGTCTGGCAACATCGGCGAAGAAAAGAGTTGACGTTTCGAGTCCTCATGACCCTTCAACAGAACTAAGTAGAAATATGATGCTGCCAGAGCTGCTGAGTTTTTCCAGGTAATTCTGTTTTTGTTTTGGATTTCCAGCATCCGCAGTTTTTTGTTTTTATCTCAGACCTGCTCTTCCCTGGTCTAATCTGCATACTCTGGGTTTCATGCTCCTGGCCTATCAATATCCTGCTTCAGTTGAGGCAGCTGGTGATTTAAATGGCCAGCTACCTCTGTGAGCCACAGAGGCACAAAGCCCAGCACGACTCCAATCCCGCCGCTGCGAAGATGAGAAATGAAAGGTTCAGGGGAGACTTAGAAATTTTAACCATTCCCAGGATTTTCCCCATGACGGAGAGCATTTTGTGGCAAAAATCTGGGCCAAAGAAGAGATCAAGAAGTCAAAGGCCAAGGAGGTATTTTAGGAAGTAGGTGTTTTACTACACGATACCTTACCTCAACAGGGCAGAGGGGAAGAGCATGAAGAGTCTATTCTTCTGCAGTCGCTGATCTATGTATCCAGTTGCAGCAGGAATTGAAGCCAAACACCAAGATGTGTAGGTTAAGATCATTCAACTTCTCCACCACAGCCTCATTCCAGACTGTAACAGGTAATGCCAGCATCAATGAGTTTGCTGCCCACATGGCCATCAGGCATGTGACAAGATTCCCTCTTCACAAGGAGACATCAGTACCACCTTTCCAATGCAGGCTTCTGACCAAGAAGGGAACTCTCAGATTTACCCCTATTTCTAGAATTTCCCAAGGCTACATTGGCTCTATACATTGCCTTGTGTTCTCCTCATCAAAAAGCAACCTTATCTTATAAGAGGCAGTAGTTCTACTCCCTGAATGTTCAGTTAGTCTGTGGCCAAAGGCAGTAAAAAATGCAGATCTGTGTCCTGTTTCCTGGCAGTTGTCATGATGCCTTCATACTGCACCAGATCTCAATGACTGCTGTCTTTGATTTAGACCCGAAAAGCTGGCAACAGATGCTAAACACCAACATAATAGGATTCACACGGGGACCAGAGCTCGCATTGAGTTAACCATAGGTATTCTAAAGCAAAATGTTTTTGCCTGGACTGATCTCATGAAATTCTGCAATATAGCCTCCAGCAAGTCCCCAGATTTGTAACGGCTTGCTGCATGCTACACAATAAAAGCACTCGTAAGGGCCAAGTCTTGTAGCTGCCACAGAGCCAAAAGTGCAGGAGTAAGATGAGGGAAAGAATGCTAAGGAAGACCAAGGTGGATCAGTTGCTGCCAGAGCTGTAAGAAAACAAATTATTGAGGAACAAAAACAGAATTAACTGGAAAAACTCAGCAGGTCCGGCAGCATCGGCGGAGAAGAAAAGAGTTGACGTTTCAAGTCCTCGTGACCCTTTGACAGAACTTGAGTTCGAGTCCAAGAAAGAGTTGAAATATAAGCTGGTTTGAGGTGTGGGGGGCGGGTGGGGGTGGGGGGGGGGGGGTGCTGTCGGTGGGGGGAGAGAGAGAGAGAGAGAGAGAAGTGGAGGGGGGTGGTGTGGTTGTAGGCAAAAGCAGTGATAGAAGCAGATCATCAGAAGATGTCACAAACAACAGGACAAAAGAACACATAGGTGTTAAAGTTGGTGATATTATCTAAACAGATTTGCTAATTAAGAATGGATGGTAGGGCACTCAAGGTATAGCTCTAGTGGGGGTGGGGAGAGCATAAAAGATTTAAAATATTTAAAAATAATGGAAATAGGTGGGAAAAGAAAAATCTATATAATTTATTGGAAAAAAACAAAAGAAGGGGGAAACAGAAAGGGGGTGGGGATGGAGGGGGGAGCTCAAGACCTAAAGTTGTTGAATTCAATATTCAGTCCGGAAGGCTGTAAGGTGCCTAGTCGGAAGATGAGGTGTTGTTCCTCCAGTTTGCATTGGGCTTCACTGGAACAATGCAGCAAGCCAAGGACAGACATGTGGGCAGAGAGCAGGGTGGAGTGTTAAAATGGCAAGCGACAGGGAGGTTTGGGTCATTCTTGCGGACAGACCGCAGGTGTTCTGCAAAGCGGTCGCCCAGTTTACGTTTGGTCTCTCCAATGTAGAGGAGACCACATTGGGAGCAACGAATGCAGTAGACTAAGTTGGGGTAAATGCAAGTGAAATGCTGCTTCACTTGAAAAGAGTGTTTGGGCCCTTAGACAGTGAGGAGAGAGGAAGTGAAGGGGCAGGTGTTGCATCTTTTGCGTGGGCATGGAGTTGTGCCATAGGAGGGGGTTGAGGAGTAGAGGGTGTTGGAGGAGTGGACCAGGGTGTCCCGGAGGGACCGATCCCTATGGAATGCCGATAGCGGGGGTGAAGGGAAGATGTGTTTGGTGGTGGCATCATGCTGGAGTTGGCGGAAATGGCGGAGGATGATCCTTTGAATGCGGAGGCTGGTGGGGTGATGTGAGGACAAGGGGGACCCTATCATGTTTCTGGGAGGCAGGAGAAGGCGTGAGGGCGGATGTGCAGGAGATGGGCCAGACACGGTTGAGGGCCCTGTCAACGACCGTGGGTGGAAAACCTCGGTTAAGGAAGAAGGAGGACATGTCAGAGGAACTGTTTTTGAAGGTAGCATCATCGGAATAGATGCGACGGAGGCGAAGGAACTGAGAGAATGGGATGGAGTCCTTACAGGAGGCGGGGTGTGAGGAGCTGTAGTCAAGGTAGCTGTGGGAGTCGGTGGGTTTGTAATGGATATTGGTGGACAGTCTATCACCAGAGATTGAGACAGAGAGGTCAAGGAAGGAAAGGGAAGTGTCAGAGATGGACCACATGAAAATGATGGAGGGGTGGAGATTAGAAGCAAAATTAATAAATTTTTCCAAGTTCCGACGAGAGCATGAAGCGGCACCGAAGTAATCATCGATGTACCGGAGAAAGAGTTGTGGTAGGGGGCCAGAGTAGGACTGGAACAAGGTATGTTCCACACACCCCATAAAGAGACAGGCATAGCTGGGGCCCATGCGGGTACCCATAGCCACACCTTTTATTTGGAGGAAGTGAGAGGAGTTGAAGGAGAAATTGTTCAGTGTGAGAACATGTTCAGCCAGACGGAGGAGAGTAGTGGTGGATGGGGATTGTTCGGGCCTCTGTTCGAGAAAGAAACTAAGGGCCCTCAGACCATCCTGGTGGGGGATGGAGGTGTCGAGGGATTGGACGTTCATGGTGAAGAGGAAGCGGTTGGGGCCAGGGAACTGGAAATTGTTGATGTGACATAAGGTGTCAGAGGAATCACGGATGTAGGTGGGAAGGGACTGGACAATGGGAGAGAGAAGGGAGTCAAGATAACGAGAAATGAGTTCTGTGGTTTTCCGAGGTTTTCCAACCACGGTCGTTGACAGGGCCCTCAACCGTGTCTGGCTCATCTCCCGCGCATCCGCCCTCACACCTTCTCCTCCTTCCCAGAAACATGATAGGGTCCCCCTTGTCCTCACTTATCACCCCACCAGCCTCCGCATTCAAAGGATCATCCTCCGCCAACTCCAGCATGATGCCACCACCAAACACATATTTCCTTCACCCCCGCTATTGGCATTCCATAGGGATCGGTCCCTCCGGGACACCCTGGTCCACTCCTCCATCACCTCCTACTCCTCAACCCCCTCCTATGGCACCACCCCATGGCCACGCAAAAGATGCAACACCTGCCCGTTCACTTCGTCTCTCCTCACTGTCCAAGGGCCCAAACACTCTTTTCAAGTGAAGCAGCATTTCACTTGCATTTACCCCAACTTAGTCTACTGCATTCGTTGCTCCCAATGTGGTCTCCTCTACATTGGAGAGACCAAACGTAAACTGGGCGACCGCTTTGCAGAACACCTGCGGTCTGTCCGCAAGAATGACCCAAACCTCCCTGTCGCTTGCCATTTTAACACTCCACCCTGTTCTCTTGCCCACATGTCTGTCCTTGGCTTGCTGCGTTGTTCCAGTGAAGCCCAACGCAAACTGGAGGAACAACACCTCATCTTCCGACTAGGCATCTTATAGCCTTCCGGACTGAATATTGAATTCAACAACTTTAGGTCTTGAGCTCCCCCCTCCATCCCCACCCCCTTTCTGTTTCCCCCTTCCTTTTGTTTTTTTCCAATAAATTATATAGATTTTTCTTTTCCCACCTATTTCCATTATTTTTAAATATTTTAAATCTTTTATGCTCTCCCCACCCCCACTAGAGCTATACCTTGAGTGCCCTACCATCCATTCTTAATTAGCACATTTGTTTAGATAATATCACCAACTTTAACACCTATGTGTTCTTTTGTCCTGTTGTTTGTGACATCTTCTGATGATCTGCTTCTATCACTGCTTTTGCCTACAACCACACCACCCCCCTCCACTTCTCTCTCTCTCTCTCTCTCTCTCTCCCCCCCCCCCCCAACCCCCCCCATACACCTTAAACCAGCTTATATTTCAACTCTTTCTTGGACTCGAACTCAAGTTCTGTCGAAGGGTCATGAGGACTTGAAACGTCAACTCTGTTCTTCTCCGCCGACGCTGCCGGACCTGCTGAGTTTTTCCAGGTAATTCTGTTTTTGTTTTGGATTTCCAGCATCCGCAGTTTTTTTGTTTTTAACTTATTGAGGAAAGTGAACCAGTGAATCATAACCATACGGAGCACTGCATTTGTAAATAATGTGTCTTCTTTGCAGTTCATGCGATGCCATTCAGTTTTGATAAGGGATGTTTAACATCAGCCAGAATGAAAGGGTGATTAAAAACGATGAGAGAGACTTTAACCTAACAGGCTAATTAGGAAATTTACAGAAACAGATCAGCTCCCCTTTCTAATTCTCTCCCCACTTTTACTTCCCAGTGCAACAGAGGGAATTAGTATGACCATTTGTACCTGACTGAAAATTATATCCAATAGCTCCAAAGCTGATGTCAAAGTGTCAATCTTTTTGTGGCTTTTGTTGCACTTTGGAACATCATTGACCATATCCTGCAAATAGTCTTGAGCATTTTCTTCATTGTCATATTTTAAAATTATGGCCTGCATTTGAGATCATTTTAACCAAACCTGCTAGCAGGAAATTGATGTAGCCAATTGACTGCTGTCCTCACTAGCACTCTGCTGGGTAAGCCAAAACAGGCCTCTTCTTCTCAGCTTAGTAGCATGTGTTGCGAGTCTTTTTTTCCCAAATCCCTCTGTCTGACAGCTTCCTGCTCCTTTGAGCCCTGCTGTTAAAATTTGCACCTTATTTTGAATAAGTTTCGATTTGCGTTTTAGCATCCACAACAATCATGAGTTTGTCTCAGTGTAGACTTATTGTTAGATCATATGGGCTTTTCTCTGGGCAGATTTTGTAGGAGTTCTCATTCTCACTCCAGCCTATTCCATATTATTTTGAATTAAAGGAGATCATTTAAAACATAACCATCTTATAAAGCCTAGTGTTTGTTCAAAAAAAACAAAACAATTGCATTTCAAAGCACCTTTTACAACACCAGAATGACCTAAAGTTTAACAGCCAATTAAGTACTTAAATACTTTTGAAGTATAATCAGTGTTGCAATGTAGGAAACTGGACAGCTAATTTATGCATAGCAAAGTTCCAAAAACAATAGCGGAATAATGAATGTTTTAGTAATGTTGGTTGAGAGAGGTATGTTAGCTGTTGATTTTTTTAACATATATGTTAGATAAAGTAGCATGGAGTACTGCTGGACAGAGTACTGAACTCAGGAATCTGCTAGTGTAAATACAGGAGGTTTTGCTCCCACACAGAGTAAGTTATACAGAGTATTAAACTTGCAAATTTTGAGAGAAGGAGGGAATTTGGCACAGTGGGGGAGGAGGCACTGTTCTAATCTTTTACAAAACAAGGGAGTGTCCAAAAGAGTGCGCAAGAGACAGAGGGACCTGAGAGTCCAGAGGCATTGATTAGATAAGCAGGCAAGTGTTTGATTAGTGAGTTTTGAGGTTCGTATTTTTCCCCTCTATGCTGGGTCAGTAGTTTAAAGTAGTAGGAGGAGATATTAGTACTATATTAAATTTATAGCTTAAGTAGTTAGGCAGCATAACATGACTGCAAATTATCATTGAGCAGTATCTCTAAAATTGAAATGCTAATTAGTTAAATAAAATATAATAAAGATGGCAGGCCAGATGAAGTGTTGCAGCTGTAGCATGTGGTGACTGGAAGTCTCCGGTGTGATCCATAGCAACAACATCAGCAGTAAGTGTCTGCATCTTGAGGGATTTCAGCGCTGCATTGATTATCAGGAGTTCAAACTTCATCCACTGCAATGCATCAGGGGGAGGGAAAGTTACATGGACATTTTATTCCAGGAGGCAGTCACACCACTTAGTTTAGGAAGATCAGATTTAGTCCGTGGTCAAGGACAGGAGAGTGTGATTATGAGCAAGGCAGGTATGGGGATCAGGAAGGTAGCACTGGGGAAGTCTCAGCCCTAGCCCTTGCCCAACAGACTTGAGGTTCTTGCAGCCTGTGTGGATGAGGTGATGGGCTGCTGGGAGAATGAGCACACTGACCTGAGCACCAATGGTAAAAGAGGCCATTCCAGTGGGGAAAGTAAAAAATAATGTGGTAGTGAGGAACAGTAGAGTTTGGGGGTAAATACAATTCTTAACAGCTGACAGCCTGAGACCCTTGTCCAGTGCCAGGGTTAAGGACACATCCTCAGGGCTGGAGAGAAACTTGGAGTAGGATGGGGGAGGATCCAGTCATCATGGTCCACATAGGTACCAACAATATAGGTAGAACTAAGAATAAGGTTCTGCTAAGTGAGTATCAGCAGCTAGAAGCTAATTAAAAATCAGAACCACAAAGGTAATAATCTCTAGATTACTATCTGAGCCATGAGCAAATTGGCATAGGGTAAATGAGATCAGAGAGTTGAGCATGTGGCTCAAAGCTTAGTGTGGGAGAAATTAGTTTTGATTCATGGGGCAGTGGCACCAGTACATTGGAGGGATGGAGCTGTGTCAGTTATACCGTCTTCCCCTGAACAATGCTGGGGCCAGGATCCTGCATTTAACTAAGGCTATCTATCACTCTGCTTGTAACCACTACTACCAGGAGATATATATATATCACGCTGCTGGCTCTGATTTTCCATAATGGGGCTTATACTGTATGAGATCCCAGACTTTTCACAGGTGACTGGCCACTTGCCTTACCAAGTGTTGTGAATGTGCCTGGATGTGTCATATATCTTGTTAGTTCTCTGCTTTTCGATCCATTGTCCTACTAACTTGAAAGAATCTTCTGCCTCTTCCACTTTTTTTAAGTCTCTGAGAACTTAGAAGGGATGATGTCCCCACAAGCGCTCCAGCCGAAGCTGATGGGCCCCTGACTGTCTAGTCGCAATCACGAGGTACGGCCGCTGGTGTGTACAACCAGATACTTCAGGTCAAACTTGTGAGTTGGAGAATCGTGGAACACCAAGGACAGAAATTTTCGCTTGGTTTGCGGGCACTCACTCGGCATGCTCAGGCGTAAAATAACACGTGATGACGTCGGGTGAGCATTCCGACATCTTCAGGCACTCACACGATATTTCAGTTGGCAGGTGTGAGTGGCTGCTGAAGCCATGCTTGCCATTAATTAAAAGGCCACTTTAGGCCATTAAAAAGCCAATTGACACTGATTTTTCGTTGCCCATGCGATTTTGCGTTTGTCACACGGGCAGAAAAGGCAGGGGCCTGCCGACAATTTCAAAAACCTCATCCACGGATGGGATAAAACAGGTCAGCAGCATTGCCAGTGCCAGTAGTGCAGAGTTTGGTACGTTTGTTGCTAGTGTCTTATAGGTACTTGGCAGCTTCATCTCTGTTTGGGGCTTCATTGTTGGCACTTCCAGCCTTCATTTCAGTTCTGCCTGGTGTCTCCAAGGCCCCCGGTGGATTCAGACCTTGTGGACCCTTTCAGGTAGCAGATAGCCTTCCCTTACTCTGGTAATGGGGATTATGGTCTCCGCTGGTGGCACCTCCTCTGTGGAGGAAGAGAGGGGCAGAAGGGAGAGGAGTCCAAAACAGCTTCCAGGGGAGGAGGGACCTTTTAGGGGTGAGGCACAAGCACAAGGGGCACGGGGCCAGCAGATAGTCCAAGGTGCAAGGGGCTGCAGAAGATGCCACTACTCTGCTGCCAGGGTTTACAGGCGGCGATGCAGCTAACTCAATATGTCCAAGTGGCAATGCTGAAGGAGGCTAAGCCTCTCAAGGGAGATGGTGACCTCCATTGTCAGGTGATTGGGCCTGAGATCAGCTCCGACTGTTTGGATGGACATCCCATGCCAGTGGCTCTGAAGGTCACATTGGCCCTCAACTTCTGTGCCTCCAGTTCTTTCCAGGGGTCAGTGGGGGATCTGTGTAGAGTCTCCCAATTGGCTGCCCACAGTTACGTCAAGCTGGTGACAGGAGATCTGTTCAGGCGGGTACTGACCTTTATTCTTTACCATATGGATGACGCCAGCCAGGCCGAATGAGCCAGAGGCTTCGCGGCCATTGCTGGGCTCCCCCGAGTCCAGGGTGCAAGCAACAGCACATATGTGGCCGTCAAGGTGCCAACGGGTTAGCCGGGTTTCTTCGTCAACAGGGTTTCCTCCAGGGAAGGGCTTCCACTCCATGAACGTGCAGATAGTGTGTGACCACAAGATGCAGATTCTGCAAGTCTGTGCAAGGTACCCAGGCAGCCCTCATGATGCTTATATCCTGAGACACTCCCAGGTGCCGAGGCTCTTCAGTGCTCCATCCCAACTGGATAGATGGCTGCTGGGTGACAAGGGCTATCCAATGAAGAGGTGGCTTATGATGCCTCTCTGCCACCCAAGAACAGAGGCAGAGCAGCATTACAATGTGAGTCATGCCTCCACAAGGGCTGTGGTGGTGAGAACCATCGGTCTTCTCAAAATGCGCTTCCAATGCCTGGACCATTCAGGGGGAGCACTTCAATAACCCCCAAAGTGGGTGTCACTGATAATGGTTGCATGCTACACTCTCTACAATCTGGCACTGACAAGTGGGACACACTGGAGGAAGAGTGGCTGCACAGGCTCCAGATGATGAATCCAGTAGTGAGTCAGAAGAGGAGTATGGTGAGGAGAACGCTGAGGGCATGGAGGCAGATCTTGGTGACCTCCAGGGAGGCAGGGATACCAGGGATGCCTTGATCTAATGCTCCTTCAGCTAGGCTATCAAAGATCAGCTTCAACCTCATGCCAGGGCTGCTACCTCCATCCCAGATGTCTGAAACGACCCTTCCAATTGCACCCAAAGTCCACTCAATGCATGTGCAATAAAGTATCCAGCCACTCACGTCCAGCATTACATCCTGACATACCCTGCACCAGGAAGAGAAAAAATGAAGCATACTCAGGCCTTCAGGTCCGAAGCAAATTTAATGTTATCTTCACATAGAAATCATTATGACATTACAATTACTCCTATTGATATCCACAGCAGCAGGTATATAAACCAAACATAAATGAACCGAAAATCACCTGTGAACTGTCCCTCTCGTGCTCATGATGCCTTAAACTTATGTTTGCCAGCGTTATGTCTTGGTTCCCCCCCATTGCCCCCCCCGGCACCCTCCCACCCCTCCTCTCTGGCACTGGCATTGGAGGCAGCCTATTGACTCTGCTGTCTCGTTGGCCTTGATTACTTTGGCGGTTGTCCTCTGGCCAGTGGAGGCTGTGCTGACCCTATTGGGAGGGAGCAGCCACTGCCCTGGCTGTCATCTCCTCAGTCATTGTGGCCTCATCAGATGCAGTGATCAGTGGCAGAGGGGCAGAGGAGCTGCTGCCATCATCTAGAGTGCCCTGAGATGAACCCGCAAAGACAGCAAGCAGCTTGTGCACCAACGTGAGGTTGCTCTGGACCTTTCTGCTCATTATTGATGGACGGGCACCGAGCTGGGATACTGGTTGCCTCATCCATCTTCCACACTGGCGCTGTCCACAGAAGGTCAGTGCCTTTGTGAGGGCCTGCAGGTCTGAGGGCAACCCCTGAAGCCTCTGATTCTGTCCCTGGAGCTGTCTCTCCATGAGAGCTGCTGCTTTCTCAATGGACGAGGCAGTGTGCTCAGCCATAATGGTCAATGCTGTGCTCATGCTCCACGTGGAATCCTCCAAAATGGAGACCAAGGCACGCAGACCCTCATGGATTTTCGCCAGATCTTCCCGTACATTCCGCTAGACCTCCAGCAGCTGCTGCCTAATGGACAACTCCAGAGGTTCATCATCTGCCTTCAACTGAGCATCATCCTGGTCTCCAGAGGTCCTCCGACTGCCGGTCCCCTGGGTACTCCCTGCCCCCGCCTACACCTCAACCGAGTGTGAAGTGCCCTCACCAATTTGCACTAATGTTCTAGCCACCGATCTAATGCCCAACGAGGTGCTAGTAGCAACATTGGTGCCTGCTTCAGAGAGTGGGTGTGACACAGGTGCAAGTGAAGCCCGGTCGTCATCCGACATCTGGGGTGGCCCTTCGGGGTTTGCTGGCAAACCTAAAAAGGAGAACAAGGACGTATCATTAGTTTAAGTCATCACACTGTCACTGTGCCTGGCAGGCATCCTGGTGAGACAATAGAGATCTGCATCATGGTGCCATCATTTTTCAATGATCAATGGGGGCTCCAGGTTTGAGGCTCCCATCAATGAAGAGACTGCACTAGAATAGTTGCACAATCCAAAACTCTCACCTCTGTGCACTGCACTCTTACCTTCGTCTGGCACACCCACCTCTCCACGTCTGGCTGCACGTGGAGCGTGCCGGCTCTTGAGCTCTAGGGCGTCCTGCACGAACCTGATGAGCAGCAGAAGGCTGGGTGGGTCTCCGCCTGTACCTGTCCTCTCTGCTTGATTATGGCTCGTCTTCTCGTGGAAGGACAGAGGAGCATTGATTAGACCACTTTTCTCCCTGCAGCTCCATTGTAGCCTGGCCAACCCCAGCTGATGAACATCTCGCAGGGCATATCCGAGTCATGGCCCTTGAGCCACAAGCCACTCAGCCCCAGCAGCCAGGGCTCACCCCCTCGGCCAGCTCTGGCGTCATTGATAGTTGACAATCAGACTCTAGCATCTCTGAGGTCCACGGGGGGATGGCCAGACCTTATTATTTCTGCAACACAGTACTCACCCTTCCTGTGCGTAGCAGGTCCATTTCCGGCACTGCACCCATATGCATCACACCATGTCATGGCTGCTCACCGGGCTGCAACCTCCTCCTATGAACTCTTTGAGAGGTGAGGTGCCTCCTCCTCCTCCCATCTCTGGGGACAAGTGTGTCCCTCCTGGCAGCCACCTCCCCCAGAAGAACAACGAGGTACACATCCAAAAAGCTGGGGGCTGAGTGCCCACCTGACCTTCCCTCCTGCCTGGCATCTCCAGCTGCACTCGACCCCATCAAGACAACACAGAACTGATGTCCTTCCGTGGCAGCCTCCCTGGGGCTGCCTGGGCTATTTTTAAACCGGCTGACCCCGCTCAGTCCTTCCCAACCAGTGAAGAGCCACGTTTCACACTGGGCATGCCTCAGTTGGTCTGCTAGTGCGGAATGGTTGTCAGGGACCAATTGTGGTCGGTGGGCCATTTCCCGGTCACCCCCGGTCCAACCGAATGCGCCTGCCTGCCGAACTCAAAATTCTGCCCCAAATCATAGGGAGGATTTTAAACTAAATAGTGCTGATTCATGGAAAGGGAGACTTAAAATGTTAATGAGAGATGACAAGGTGATAGAGCAGGGCAGTGACACAGTTATTGATAACTGGAAGATGGCAGAAAGGGAGAGAGCATGCAAACACAATATTGCACCAGCAAATAAGGTCAGAGTAAGGAAAAATTGTAAAATGACAAAATTAAAGACTTTTTAAATTCAACTGCATGCAGCTTTTGTAACAAGATGGACGAATTGATAGCACAAACAGAAATAAGTGGGCCTGATATGATAGCCATTGGAGAGACATGGTTGCAAAGTAATCATAGCTGGGAACTGAATATTCAAGTGTGTTTGACTTTTCAGAAGAATAGAAAGAATGTAAAAGGAGGTGGGTAGCTCTATTAATAAAGGATGAGATTAATACAAAAGTGAGACATGATCTTGGCTTGGAAGATCAAGATGTAGAATCAGTTTGGGTGGAGATAAGAAATAACAAGCAAAAGAAGTCACTGGTCAGAGTGATTTATAGGTCTTGTAACATTCACTCTACTGTAGGACAGAGTATACATCAAGAAATAATGGAGGCCCTGTTAAAAACAAACGGCAATAATTGTGGGTGATTTTAAAATTTATACAGATTGGACAAGTCAAATTGGCAAATGTGGCCTTGAAGGTGAGTTCATAGAGTTTAGTTGGGACAGTTCGTTAGAACAATACATTCTGAGATGAACCAGGGAACAGGTCATTTGAGACCTGATGATGTATAATGAGACAGGATAGCAAAGGATCATCTTGGCAAGAGTGATCATAACATGATAAAGTTTCACATTCATTTAGATGGTGAGAATTCTGGATCTGAAGCTAATGGTTTAAACTTAAAATAAAGGCAATTACAAAAGCACGAAGACAGAATTGGCTAAAGTGGGCTGGGAAAATAGGTTGAAAAGTAAGATAGCAGAGTGGCAGACATTTAAGGAGGTAATTCCACACTTTCCAAAAGATATAGGGCAGAATTTTCTGCCTTCTGAGCGCATGCGCACAAAAGAGTGCACATCTCCCTGAGGCTAAGTGCTGCCTCAGGGAGATCGTTGACAGTTGTAAAAACAGTAAAAATAGATTTTAAAAATCCTTAACATGTCCCCCTCATGTGACAGTGTGATGGGACATGTTCATAAATTTCACTAAAACTTTATTGAACTTTTTAAATCCCTACATGAATCCTCATCCCGCCGGTGGACGAGATTTCATGTTTTTTCTACTGCCCGCCGGGGCTCCTGGCCTGCCCACCAACCTTAAAATTGGATGGAAAGGTCTTTTAATTGTATAAAATGATCCTGTCAATGGCCCCAATTGGCCATTGATAGGTCGGCGGGCCCATAGCTGATTTTGTTGCGGGCCGGCCTTCCTGAACATTTAATTGGTTCCCCCCGATGTCATCCCGCATCATTTTGTGCATTGGCGAGTGGGCCCCGGCCCCTGCTCGCTGACGGCAAAATTCAGCCCATAGGGTGGACTTTTCCACAAATGAGACTAAGTGCAGTGGTGGGCGGTTTTGGCCGACCCCGCTGTCCGGAAAGGTGGGAACTCACAACCGATTCTGCGCTTGGAGCCTAATTAATTATGCAAAGATGCGTGTCAGTCCGAAGCACCTAGCAGATTGGGAGGTTGATTCATGCGGCCGCTGCCAGCTAATGGGTTTGAAGGTCCAGGTGCCATATTTAGAGGTCAGTCCAACCCACAATTTCATTCTCTCCAGCCTACCAGAGATGCCTGGCAACCAGAAGAGGGAGGCTGAGAGCATGAAGAAGGCAGCAGCACCCTGCTTCACGCACCAGGCCCTCCATGCCTCGATCACAGAAGTGCAGGCACAAAGGCATGCTCTCTATCCCAGGGATGGCTGCAGAAAGCACAGCAGCCTCACCTCTCTGGCCTGGGAGACAATTGCATAGCAGGTCAGCGCAGCAGGCAGCCAGGCCCAAAATGCCATCCAGTGCAGGTAGAGGTTAAATGACCTTATCCATTCCACCAGGATAAATCATCCTTCAACTGCCTCCAATATCAAACTCCCATCAAGGCATCATGCACTCAAATGGCTACTCTCTTCAGGCATCTCAGCAACCATGAGCAGAGGGCACACACCAGCACTCATTCTCTCACTGGGACTTTCACATCACCAACATCCCATTTATTATGTTGCTCTGGCTCCTCTGGAGAGGGCTCACCACAGACAGGGGACATATGCATCTCACCCAGCCTTTGCTTCACCCTTTCTCATCACATGCCTTTCTTTCTTCTTCTTACAAGCCAAGCTGGTGCACAACAGGCATGAGAGGTCACAGACTGGTTGAGGGACGGCCAACATCATTGCCCTCACTGAGTTTGAGGAGGCTGCAAATGAGCTGGCTGGGGAGGACAGGGATTGCTACTGTGGGAGGGGGAGATTAGGCTCTCCCGCCAACCTAGTATGTTCACAGCTCCACCACTTCATCGAATCCTGACATTCACAGTGAGCCACATGCAGTCTTATCTAGCTCATGTTCATTAACTGAAACTCTATTTTGTACTTTCTAGGCACCAGCACATTGAGGCCCCCAGGCCAGTGCAGCACCACCAGTGCGAGCCCCCTGACGTTCTCCAAAGAAGAAGCTCCAGAAGAACCATCACAGCACCCATACTCCCCCTCCACCAGCTCAGAAACACAAGTGTCGGTGGGGGACAAATGTAGATTAGGCTCGGGCTCAATTTCTGGAGAACATCTCACTAACACGTCCCCGCAGCAGTTGGAGGCAGGGACAGCTCAGGTCTCCAGCACTCGGAGGACTGCTGGAGACCAGCCACCCGCTCAGTCCAAGTCAGATGATGTGCCTCTGGAAGTGACCACCAAATCAATGCTGGAGATGCACTGTCAGGTGGCAGAACATAAGGCATAGATTCAACAGTCGCTCAGCAGATGAGAACGAATGATGGGGGAGTCCGTTTGCATTCTGACTGATGTCGTGGCTGCAACATGCGAGTGCCCCAAGGTCACCATTGGAAGGCTGGCGTCCACCATGGAGACCATGGTCCAACTGCTCTTGCTGGATTTACGCTCAGCCCTGCACTCCATGGCCACACGCCTTGGTGGGCGTCATCAAGATGCAGGCGACATAGGGATGAGCCACTTTGATCCCACCTCCAGGTGCACCATCTCCTGCAGGTGTAAGGGCGGGGCCCTCAAGCACCAACATGAATGATGAATGTCAACCGCACATCCCAGGGGCCTCGTCTTAGGACCAAGGGTGTGTAGCTGCTCACAGCCCCCTCTGCCAGTGACCCCATCCACTCCAGCTTCTCCGGCCACTGAAGGTGTTTCTGCCCCTGAGCAGGTGACTCCTATCAGGCTGGGGCCCTCCAGGCCTTGGGCCACCAGAGGATGTCTGCCAAGTTCATTGCAGACTTCAGGACGTAACAGTTAGCAGGCTGCCTCCACCTCTGCTGTTGATGTTGGGGCTGCACCCAGGCAGAACGGTAGAGTTCTAAATCGCAGCAGTGTTTGTGTCATTAGATGGCGGTAAAAGCTTCAATTCTTCTCTCACGTCACTCTTGTTCCTAAGTGGGCTCTCAGTTCCCAAAGTGAGCTCGCTCACAGGGCTGCATGGACCAAAACAAAGATTATGTCCTGGCTATTCTTGAGGTTAGAACACACAAGTGTGAATATGGGACTTATTCTCCCTGCAAGTGGGTGGACATCACCTGAGTTGAAAGAAATTAGCATTGAGGGCTAAGAGAGATGTGGCTTTATGCCCACAGTTAACTTTACTCTTCCTGGAACTTGTCACCAATTAACGTATCATGGGCACGTCTCCTGCGTCTTCCTTCTTCCAAGGTGTGATCACGCCCATTCTGACACTCAGCAGCCTCGTGAGGTTCCTGGGCCTCCGGATCTTCATCCGCCAATGAGCTCTCTTCCTCCTCCAGTTCATCCTCTGCAAAGGTTTCACATCTTTGCATTGGCAGATTGTGAAGGGCCTAACACACTGTCATGATGCAGGAAACCCTGTCAGGAGTTTATTGTAATACGCCACCTGAATGGTCCAAGCATCTGAAATGCATCTTCAGAAGGCCTACGGTCTGCTCTATAAGGGAGCTGTGAGTATTGGACTCTGAGGGTGACACACAAGTGTCATCAGCCAGAGTTTCAGTGGGTATCCCCTATCTCCAAGCAGACATCCCTGCAGGTGTAATGGCTCCTTGAGAATCTCAGACACCTGGGAGTGTCTCACGATATAGGAATCATGGCAGCTCCCAGGGTACCATGCACAAATGCACAGTATGTGCTTCCAGTGATCACACACCATTGATGGAATGATAGCCCTTGCAGTTTATAAACATTCAGGCCTGCTGCCATGGAGCCCGTATACCTACATGGGTGCAGTCTATTGCACCCTGCATTCTTGGGAAGCCTGAGATGGCGGCAAATCAAGGTGAATCTTGTAGCCTGGCTATCTCCGTCCAGAGCAAACCTGACATAATGATGGGCCTTTCTGTAAAAGGCATCTATGACCTCCTTAATGCATCGATCTGTTGGGGACTGAGAGCTGCCGCACAGGTCCCCTGTTGACCCTTGGAAAGAAACAGAGGCCAAGGAATTGAGTGCTGTGTTCACCTTCAAAACCACTGGCACAGGATACCCTCCAACTCCACGTGGCTTCAGGTCTTCACTAAGACTGTGGCATATGTGATGTATCAGAGCTCGGGACAAGTGCAGACGTGCACGGCATTCATTTGTAAATAGGAGACTTTTCTACAATATCCATTAGGTTTGGTGAGTTACCCTGGTCACCTGGGTCTCTCCTCCTGACCCTCCTGTTCATGCTCTGGCTCCACTTGACCATGCCCCTCCTGCTGGAGCTGTGCACGGGTTCTCCTCTCCCTTCTTCGCCTCTTCCATTTCATTAGCACCATGACAAAGGGAGCAATGAGCCCTGGATCGATAAGTTATTTTGCCTTCTCTCTTAAAGGGAACATTGAAGACATTAATGATTTCAGGGCACAGAAGTGAAGCTTAGAAGATGACACATTTGGAAACTGTAAGGGTCCATAGTTCTTCCAGTCCTACTTGCATGGGTGGCTGATTCCACATTATCTCTGAGACACTAGCACAAACATCGAGGTGACCAAAATGGCATCGTAGATATGTAACATCTTGAGCCCTGGTGGGATGCTGAAGTTTACTTGAGATAAGTGACTCAATGTAGCTCTGTTCCCCCATCTCTGATGTGGCATATTAATGACCAATCAGTTGCTCATGGTCAATGAGTGGATGCCCTTTGGCCCACTAGGAATGCCACATCTGGTGAACATGTGACAGGCCTTCATTGATGGAATGCCATATATGATGCAGCCGTGCCTCCTTCACTATTGCCTACATTCCCAAACTCTAAATTCCTATATATTACTCCTGAGATGCAGTGACTGTGATGTGAAGCCACTAAGTTCTGAGTAGCCCTTTAACAGTGCTACTGAAGCCATTGGCTTTCAGTGGCTTTCATCACAAGAAGGTCTTCCTCCTTTCTTTCTAAGCAGATTCCTGCTCACTCTGGTGTAACAAGAGCTTAAAGGGTGACCTGAGAAAGGACCCCCCTTGTGTTTGCCCTTCCCCTTCACTGCCATTTCACAGCCTTCCCTCCACATTGCCCCCTTCATGTTCATCAACCACATCCTCACCACACAGCCCACCCTGGGTGAAATGCTAGTTTCTGAAATTGGAGGCTGCATGAGTACCACAGCACAGTGGTGTTACTCAGGACAATGTAGGCAAAGAGCAGGAGCAGTCCAACCCTGCAGCCCCAGGGGAGTGGCATTCATTGCAGTAAGACCGGTGCAGCGCTATGGCAGGCAGGCTATATATGTTCCACTCACCTCGAAGTTACCAGCGAAGTGAGGTCCGACTTGTGCACACCAGAACTTTTCAAACGGATTTGAGGCCGACGTAACTTCCTGTTGGTGTGACACAAGAATGGAAGACCTGTCAAGGCTCTGGCAAGCAGCTGTTTTAATGAGCATTCTTGACATGTTAATGAATGCAAATGACTTTTGCACCCCTAATTGGTGGGATAACTGAGCCGTCATAAACACATCATCGGGAGAATTGCAACCTATTTGTATGATGGTGGGTTTGAAACTTTTTGCCTGCCGCTGGATCCCCCGCCCTCACCCGCCATAAAACCCACCACGGGTGGATTAGGAAAATACATCCAAACATATGGGCCTGATTTTTACCCTTGGTGAGTGGGCGCGATTGGCAGGCCCGTGATCCATCAGAAAACGGGCCATCGCCCGCCATTGGCCCCCAACCGTGATTTCACGTTGGCTGGTCAATTAAGGTTGGCCTAGCTTGAAATGTGGTTCCCCACTGGTCGGGAAGGGGGAGGCGGGGCCAGGGGCCTGTCGGCCGCTGGGTCCAATGGTGATCAGGTGGCCGGCTTAAAAACAGCACAGGTAGCTTCTTGAAGGCTGCCAGGGAAGAGTATATCTTCTGCGAGGTGAACACTGAAGTTATGGCGTCAAGTGCGCCTGGAGATGCCAGGCTGGAGGGCAGGCTGGGTGGGCATTCGCCACCCCCCCCTCCCCCCCCAAGGTTTCGGATGAAAACTTTGCGGTCCTCAGGAGGAGGTGACTGCCAGGAAGGACACCCTTGCCCCCAGAGATGGAAGGAAAAGGCCACCACACCTAACAAAAAGAGCTTGTGAGGAGATGGCAGGGCAAGTCCGCAGCCACGACATTGTGCGACACACATGGGACAACCTGCTGCGCTTGGGCAGGGTGAGTACCATGTTGGCATGGATCAGTGTGGTAAAGTGCGAAGGGCTGGCGAGTGCCAACCATCAATGACCCTGGAGCTGGCCAAGGGGGTAAGCCCTGCCTGCTTTGACTTAGTGCCTTGCAGATCGAGGGCCACGGCTTGGATATGCCCTGCAAGGTGTTCCTCAGGTGAGGTTCACCAGGCTGCAATGGCATTGCAGGTAGAGAGTGGACTAATCCATCTTCTCTGTCCTTTCAGGAGAAAACAGCCCATAACATTGAAAGGTTGTGGATAGGCGGAGGGCACCCAAACCTCCTCAACCAATCCAGATTCGAGCAGGATGCCTTGGAGCTAGAAAAGTTCCATGCACCTCAGTCAACCAGCCATAGAATTGCTGGGGTGTCAGATGAAGGTAAGAGTGCAGTGCACTGAGGTGAGGGTTTCAGATGGTGCAAACATTCTTGTCATTGATGGGAACCTCAGAACTGGATTCCCCATTAATCATTGAAAGATGATGGCACCATGATGCAGATCTCCATTGACTCACCAAGTGTGGCTGACATGCACAGTGACAGTGTGATGACTTGAACTAATGACATGTTGTTCTCCCTTAGATTTGCCACCGTGCACTCAATCGCAGGGCTCTGAAGAACTACCTCTGATGCCAGAGGACCGCCAGGCTTCACATGCATCTGTATCACACCCACTCTCTGAACCAGGCACCAGTGTGGATATCAGCACCTCTGGTGGACGTTAGATCCTCAGCTAGAATATTGGAGCACAGCAGTGAGGGCACTTGAGGAGCAGGCAGACGCAGAGAGTGTCCAGGGCGCCGGCAGTTGGAGGACTGCTGGAGACCAGGACGATGCTCAGTCAAAGGCAGATGATGAGCCTATGGGGTCATCCATTAGGTGGCAGATGCTAGATGTCCAGCAGTATGTGCGGGAGGATCTGGTGGAGATCCACGAGGGTATGCATGCCATGGTCTCTGTCCTGGAGGAGTCCATGCCGACCATGAACACTGTGTTGATCCTCAAGGCTGAGCGCACTGCCTCCTCCATTGAGAGAATGGTGATTCTTGTAAAGAGGCAGCTCCATGGGAAGAATCAGGGGTTCCTGGGTTTGCGCTCGGCCCTGCAAGCCCTCACACAGACAATGAACTCAAGTGGTCAGTGCCAGTGTGGGAGATGGATAAGGCACCCAGTAGCCCAGGTAGGTGCCCATCCAACAATAGTGAGCAGGGAGGTCCAGAGTGACCTCAAGGTGCACAAGATGCTTGTTGTCTCTATGGGCTCAGGGTGCTCTGGATGATATCAGCATCGCATCCGGCCCTCTGCCAGTAATCGTGGCATCTGATGAAGCTGCGATGACTGGGGAGATGCAGCCGGGGCATTGGCTACTCCCTCCCAGGAGGGGCTAGCACATGCTCCACTGGCTAAAGGACAATGGCTCAAAGGCGGGGCAGGGGGCACCAAGACATCGTGTTAGTAAACATAAGTTTTAGCACCATGAGCACAAGAGAGACTGGCCACAGGTGAGCTTCTGTTGTGTAATGTTTTGTTACTAATGTTTACTGATCTGAGAATGAAGGCCAGAGAAGGTGATGCTAATTTTTTTGGATTGTCAAAATGAGATAAATTTTGTTTTTGTTGTAATGGTCTGAGTATGCTTCACCTTTGTATTTTTTGTGTAGGGTATGCCAGTGTGTAATGCTGGACGCGAGTAGCTCAAACATTTTTGCAGAGGCACCGAGTGGACTTTGGGTTCAAATGAAAGAGTCCTTTCAGACATCTTGGATGGAAGAGGCAGCCCTGGCATGAGGTGGAAGCAGATCTTTGGCAGCCTAGCTGAAGGAGCATCAGATTAAGGCATCCCTAGTGTCCCTGCCTCCCTGAAGGATACAGAAATCTGCCTCCATGCCCTCAGCATTCTCCTCACCCTGTTCCACTTCTGACTCACTATTGGATTTGTCCTTTGTTGTCTGTGCAGCTTGATCAAAATCCTCTTCCTCCAGTGTGTCCCCCTTGCCAGTGTCAAATTGTGGAGAGCGCAGCATTCAACCAATATCAGTGACATCCACTCTGCGGGGTATTGTAGTGCACCCCCTGTACACTTCAGGCATCAGAAGCACATCTTCTGAAGACTTATGGTGCTCTCTATCACTTGTTGAGGCATGACTCCTATTATAACACTGCTCTGCCTCTGTTCTTGGGTGGTGGAGAGATGTCATAAGCCACCTTTTCAACTCATAGCCCTTGTCACCCAGCAGCCACCCATCCAGTCGGGCTGCATCACTGAATAACCTGGGCACCTGGAAGAGACTCAGGATATAAGCATCATGGGATCTGCAGGGGTACCTTGCACAGACTTGCAGAATCTGCATCTTGTGGTCACACACTATCATCAATGTTCATCGAGTGGAATCCTTTCTTGTTGATGAAGGCACCCGGCTGACCCATTGGCTTCTTGATGGCCAGTCAATTGAACCCTGGATGCGGGGGATCCCAGCAATCGCTGCAAAGCCTCTGGCTTGCTCAGCCTGGCTGGCCTCATCCTTACGGTAATGAATAAATGTCATTACCTGCCTGAACAAAGCTTCTGTCTCCAGCTTGAAGCAACTGTGGACAGCTGATTGCGACACTCCACACAGATCCCCCACTGACCCTTGGAAAGGCTGGAGACATAGAGATTGAGGGTCACCGTGACCTTCAGAGCCACTGGCATGGGGTGTCCACCCACACAGTTGGAACTGATCTCAGGCCCAGTCACCTGACAAATGAAGATCACGGTTTCCTGGGAGAGGCAGAGCCTCCTTCGGTATTGCACCTTGGACATATTGAGGTAACTGCATCGCTGCTTGTAAACCCTGGCAGCAGGAAAGTGGCATCTTCTGTGGCCCCTTCTGCCTTGGACTACCTGCTGGCCATGCACGCCTTGTGCCTGCACCTCTCCTCCCCCAGGTCGCTTCCCTGGAAGCTGCTTTGGGACACCCGGCCTCCTCTCCCTTCTGCCCCTCTCTTCTTCCTCAGTGGAGGTGCCACCAGCGGAGACCACAATCCTCATTACCAGTGTCACAGATGAGTGTCTGGAAGGTACACATTGTCAAAATCCTTCAGGGACCTTTGAGTCACCAATGAGTCCTGAAATGAAGCCTAGAATTGTTAAGAATGAAGCTCAGAATGAAGATGAAGCTGTCAAGTTCAAATAAGCAACCAGCAGCAAACTATCTCCTAAGCTCCTCACGACTCACACTGGCGATGCTGCTGACCCTTTTTATCCCACCCTTGGATGAGGTTTTGCAAAATGTGTGCTGCCTTCCTGCCCATTTTCCCCATGCGACGAGTGAGAAATCGCACAGGAAGCGTAAAATCGAGTTCAGTTAGGTTTTTAATGGCCTTAAGTGACCTCTTAATTGATGGCAGGCACGACTCCAACTCTTGCGTGCGTCTACTGACATAAAGATTGCACTTGTGCGGGATGACGTCGGGACACTCACGCGATGTCTTCTTGTGCTATTTTATGCCTGATCAGGTCGGGCACTTGCCTGCCCAAATGGCGTAAAATTCAGCCCATGAACATATGAATTAGGAGCAGGAGTAGGCCACTCGGCCCCTTGATCCTGCTCCATCGTTCAATAAGATCATGGCTGATCTGAATGTAACCTCAAACCCACAATCCTGCCTACCTCCAATAATGTTTCACCTCTTTGTTAATCAAGAATATATCTAGCTCAGCCTTGAAAATATTCAAAGGTTCTGCTTCCACCACCTTTTGAGGAAGAGATTTCCAAAGACTCACAAACCTCTGAGAGAAAAATTTTCTGCTCATCTCTGTCTTAAATATTTAGGGTGGTATAAAATTGAAAGAAAATGTGCAAAGGTTAATTATGGACCAGAAGACTTGGAAAATTTTAGATATTAGCAAAGGATGACTAAACAAATAATAAAAAGGAAGACAAGAATACAAGAGTAAATTAGCAGGAAATATAAAAACAGACAGCAAGAGCTTCCACAAGTATATAAAATAGGAAGAGAGTAGCCAAAGTCAAAGTTGGTCCCTCAGAGGAGGAAACTGGGGAATTAATAATGGGAAACAAAAAGATGACAGGGACTTTTTATTAATCAGTCTTCCCAGTAAAAAAATGCAAAAAAGCATCCCAAGAACAGCAGAAAATCAAGAGGCAAAAGATAGTAAAGAACTTAAAAATTGCTAGCACTAGAGAAAAAGTACTATATAAACTAACGGGACTAAGGGCTGACAATCCCCCTGGACCTGATAGCTCACATCATTGGGTTTTAAAGGAAGCGGCTGCAGAGATTCATTGTTTGTAATCTTGCAAAATTTCTTGATTTGTGGAAAGGTCCCAGTGGATTGGAAAACCACAAATTTAACAATAATGCTCTAAAAAGGAGGGAGACAGAAATCAGGAAGCTATAGGCCAGTTAATCTAACATCTTTCATTGGGAAAATCTTGGAATCCATTATTTAGGGAGTAGTAAAAAAATCATAATACAACAAAGTCAACATGCTTTTATGAAAAGGAAATTGTGCTCAACACATTTATAAGAGTTATTTGAGTATGTAACAAACAGAGTGGGTAAAGGGGAACTAGAGATGTATATTTGGATTTCCAAAAAGCATTGGATAAGGTGCCATATAAAAGGTACACAAGATAAGTGTTGGAGAAAACACTTATGGTGTTGGAGAAAATATATTAGCATGGATAGAGGATTAGCAAACTAACAGGAAACAGTGAATCAAAGCAAATTGGCCATTTTTAGGTTGGCAAACTAACTGGTGGGGTGCCATGATCTAATGCCATCCGTCCAATTGGCAAAAGTCAGTAGATTGGGAAAGTAAGCAGTATCTTGAGTGGACAGGTTCTGTGACGACATGGCTAATCTAATAATGGTCATTTTTTTAAAACTTGGTAAAACAACCAGTTTTCTTTAATCTCTTCTAATTAACATATTGTGGAATGGATAAAATGTTCAGGTGTGGAGTATTTAATATCAGCGATCTTGCAGGATGATCTTCTCATCCTGTATGTATTCTATGACCAGGATATCACAGTCAGCTCGCCGACGCATAAAATGACGCAGGATGACATCGGACGGAACTCCTGATGTCACCGCGCCCCATTTAAATTTTCAGGCAGGCGGGGGCTCAGCAGAATCAGCTGTGCGCCCACCAACCTGTCAATGGCCAATTGAGGCTATTGACAGTCATTAAAGCACTTAATGGACCTGCCCTTCCAACCTTAAGGTTGGCGGCAGGCTGGAAGCCCTGGCAGACATTAGAAAAAGCATGAAACCTCACCCACAGGCAGGATGAGGTTTCATGCAGGTTTTAAAAAAATGTAATTGAAGTGTATTTAAAAATGATGGACTTGTCCCAACTCATGAACAGTGTCACATGAGGGGACATGTCAGGGAATTTTTTTTTTCTATTTTTCAGATTTTTTATTGTAGAGCCCATCCCCCTGAGGCAGCACTTAGCCTCAGGGAGATAAGTGTGCTTTTTTGCACGCATGCGTGAAAGAGGAACCCCTCCCCCCATCCGCACAGGGAGCGCATAGCACTTCTGTGCGGACTCCACACTGGGCTGGCCTTAATTGGCACATAAAATGGCAGCGCACCCCCAATTGGGGGTGCCAATTGGAGGTGTGCCTCCACGTGCCCGCTCTTAAACTTGCTCCCCGATGGGGGGATAATTCTGCCCTATACCTGAGAAGCAACTGAGAACTGTTGTATCTGAAGAAAGAAAGAGAGAAAGGGGTGTGCAGAGGATATTTAGTTTTGGCTTAATTAACAGATGTTTTTCCCTATATGTTGCATGCATTGCTTTGGCATGCATTTTCTTTTATCACCATATGACTTAAGCTATCTTTGCAAAGACATTAACCATTGTCATTGATCTTTCATTATCTCCATACTCTGTCGCACCCTAGTAAAACAAATAGCTCCACTGAAGCTTAGATCATTTTGACTCTTCATTAGATAATTTGTCATTACTGAACATTTGGCTGCTAAGAATATTTGTGGAAGGCACATAAATTCTTTGCACTTTAAATAGGGTGTTAAAGACACTTCCTCTACCAGCTGAACAGTCGTACATGTGCTGTGAGATAGAGTTGAATAATTGCTTCAGTAAAAGTTTAAAACCAATCCATTTTAGGAACTTAAATGGATAAACTGTTGTGCAACAGACTCCAAAGAAACATTGTTGATTTAATCATTAAGGTACAATTACAGTATGCCAAATTGGCTCCTTCTTTGCTTCAAATTTTTTCAGGCCCAGTAGTAAAAAGCTTATATAATCTGGATGCATAGATGGAATCTGGGTGAGGGCCTTGTAATGCCTCATTCCTTACTCTTGCACCAACTGTCAAAAACTCCCCAGAAGAGTGGCTTCATGATACGCCTCCAAAAAATTATGATCGGGGGTGGGGGGGTGGGGGAGAGTGTGCAGGAGGGCAGCACAAATTATGATGGCATGTGCCACCCTGGTGTCCAGCGTTGCTAAGGGTTGCGTTGGGCAATATAATCGATCAAAGCATGGTTGACTGAATTACAGAAATCACCCTAACGAGAAAGAATCTCAGTTTTGATTTTAAATTTGTCCGCCTGCGTCTAGCAGTTATTGCCTACTGGATCCAGCTCTTCAGCAAGAACACATTCAACTTAAAGGGAGCCAGCATTTAACATTCAAGTGATGGTATTGGGAAGAAAGAGGCTGTTTGTAATGAACAATTGTCAGAACTTAGCCAAGTTTTGCCTCCTAGCATTCCACAGGAATATTGGAACTTGACTTTAAAAAAGCCTTGAGATGAAACACAGGTACATGAATTGACTTCTTGAGTATATGGGTCAAGAGACAGCAGAGGCAATCACACCACACATGTGCATCTAGCTAAGATTTAAATGATTTGTCTCCACCATTGAACTCCTGTGATCAAACTGTGGAATGGTCTGTAGTACGTACAAACCAATGAGCTGTGGATTTCAGTATGTATGGGTGGACACCTGCAACTTCTTGCAAATGCTAATCCCAAAAACTGTTTATTAGCGTGAAACTCAGTCACCAATCTGATGATGCTGATAAACCAGAACCTTCCCCATAGAAACACCTTCAGGTGTTAGTGGACTATTCATGAACTCAGGATGTGGAATTGGTGCAAGGTGTAAGAAGGTACAATTAAAAGCGATATGGGGCAATCATTGTTCAGGGTGTAATTTTTCACTGTAGGAAATTTGTGTTGACATACAAGAGCAGCGACTTGCAAGGTTAATTGCTTGAGGAATTGATAAGCTGCACACATGGGAACATATTCCTCTGAATGATCAACAGGGCTGGTGCAGTTCACAAGTTACAGAACAGTGTTTGCAAGCATTGATTTAACTTGAAGGGAACATGGTATTGATGTTCGTAAGTTATCGGTAGTACAATAAACTGTTAAAAACAATATTGAGGTGTACTGAGTGACTCTTGACCATATTCTCCACCAGGACAGGTTCAAGTCAGACTTTCGAGTTCAGAATATGAGAGGGGAGATGTGGGTTCATCTGCCTACAGATTTTGTGGCACACATTGTGGGGCCTGATAGGGAAAAATGGAAGAGAGTATTTTTTAAAAATTCATTCACGGGACGTGGGCTTCGTTGACTGGGCCAGCATTTATTGCCAATCCCGAGTTGCCCTTAAGAAGGTGGTGGTGAGTTGCCTACTTGAACCCGATACAGTCCATGCGGTGTGGGTACACCCACAGTGCTGTTAGGAAGGGAGTTCCAAGATTTTGACCCGGTGACAGTGAAAGAATGGCGATATAACAAAACCAAATTTTAAGAACCTAATTTCAATAGGTCAGTAAAGTGGTAAAGAATACATTTTACATGGTTGATGATGGGATTTGACCTGGAGTTTGGAACATTTGGTGTGAGACCCAATGTGTAAAATCGATATATTACAATAATGTTGTAAGCCTTTCTTTTTCTGTCAATTTTATTTGCCATGCAATGTGGCATTAAATTAAATTGAAGAGGCAACCTTTCACCCCTGATTTCACCTCCACAGGCCTCTGCAAGCGGTGAGGAGCCTTGAAAAACTGACTAATGTATTTATAACTATATTGCCATTAATCATTGTATTCCATGTTCTAAGATAAAGTTAGGTAAAAGATCAGTTGCGCCTATAATCAAATGCTGTTCATCTCTGTGGTTACTTCTGAAAATGTTTGTTACTTAATTTCGTCCCCATCTTTTAATCATTAAATTGTAAAAGTAGTTTTAACTTAATTTCACTATAGATTTAACAAAATTGTTTGAGTATTGAAAACTTACTGATAAAGCATCATTTCCCACGCTCCTTGCTCCTCAATCCATTTCCAAATGAGAATAGCCCTCAGCACTCACCCACCCTCACCCTCCCACCCACTTCCCATGTCTCCTCCATGCCCCTTCACACTCCCCATGCATCGTTATATCCTTATGCTCCTCCATTCCCCCGATATCTTCCATGCACCTCCATGTCCTCATATTTCCCATGCGCCCATGTGTCCTCCATGCCCACTCACCAAGCATCCACTAGGTAAAGCACCCATGAGCAATATAATAACTCTTGCAATTCTTTAGAAATGCTCACGAAATTAAAAAAAATGCATTCAACTTTTCCTTTGAAAAAAACTCCCCCCATACATTTTTATACATATGTCTGTCAAACACAGCCAGCAGGATAAACCTTTAATCCTGTCCAAATAAACACACAGGCATTGAAAAAAACACTTTAAAGAAAGATACTGGGCTGGATTTAACATGAGCAATGAGAGACTTGCCCATCAGTTAGAGAACAAGTGGGGACCCCCAGTCACTTCTTTGGGGAAGGTCCTGCTAAATAAAATGCTTATCAGACACTTAACAAGCCAGTGTTGAGCTTTCCTTATGATTTAGGACCTCAGGGGTAGAAATCCTCCTGCTGGCCAATCATACACCAGAAGTTCTCCATTGTTGGCAGTGCCACCGGGAACGGTGGCTGCTGCCAGTAATTTTCCAAAGACTTCATCAGGGATCGTCACTGGATCACTGGAGACAAGTGAGTGATGGCGTGATGCACATCACAGTGAGGGTGAGGGGTGGGGGGGATCAGAGGCAAATTTAGGAGGGTGGCTTTCAGCACATCCATTCCAATATCAGGTCCCTCAATTGGACACAGAGTACCTGACAGTGAGGGATACCTCTGTGGGACAGTGGCCAATACAACAGAGTTTACCAGGCAACCTTCAGGAGGCAGAGGAGAGCTGTGCAACTGCCATTTAATCCCAAAGCCACTACTAAATTCACATGGGCTCAGGGATAATTGGTGTCAACTGGCTCATTCATGAGCCTAACTGACATCCTGCCATGAGTGGGCAAGTTTCTCGCTTAGGTCCCTTCCCGTCTCTAAAGTAATCATGGATGTTTTCACACTGCCAGTAGACTGACCCATAGCCTCTCTCACAATTAATTGAGCCCTGCTGCTATATTTCTTCTTGCATTGGTCTGGTTTAAATTCCACTTAACATTATTTCAAGCTAATAAGACTGTTGATTAAAGCTAACAGTCCCTTTTGCAATTGTATAAAGAGCATTCCCCCCACCACCACACCCCGCCCCCCACCCAACCCCCAACAAGGCCAAATGCATTTGTCATTTTTGGATCTCAGTCAAGCATGTATAATGAGGCCATCTGTTAAAACATGTCTGGCCATTCAGCCTGCTTCTGTTGTTAGAGTTGCCAGATGGCCTCATTATGAATGCTTGCTTGAGTTCCAAAGCTGACTAAAGCATTCAGCCTTGGAAAGTGGGTCTGATAGCTTTGCTTGATTAACAGTTTTATTAATTTTTAATAACTTGAAGTTATTAAATTTTTTGAAGTTGTTTTTCAATGCCCATGTGTTTATTTGGACAGGATTAAGGGTTTCTTCAAGGCAACTTCACTGACTGTATTTTAATGACGGTTTTATGAGAATGTTTTGAGAGGAACTTCTTTCAAAGGGATTGTTAAATGCTTGATTGTTTATTTTTTGTTCATTAGCATTCCAAAGATCAGTCAATCTTATATGGCTCATTGATTCTATACCTATTGTATATTGGAAGTGTGCTTGAAAGGCTCAGCAAATGTCAGGGCATTAAATCAATGTGAAAATCAAACCACAGGGTCCCCTACGTGTAATAATATCTGATTCTCTATATTGTAGAATGCAGAATCCACAGGAAAAAAAAGGACTCTGATGCATTTGAAATCTTACATGGTGCTGGCCAATTTTGTAATCTTTATCTTTTAAGCACAAAGCGTTATGATAAATCACTACATTGGAAACATATCTAAAGCTGTACAAAAACTTTAAACACATACAAAACATACAAAACCAAAAAACACTTTTTAAGCTTACTGTTAAAAGGTTCCTGGCTCCAGATTAGGGTTTTCCCATGTTTCAAGATGCCTCTGATGAGCAGTAAACCACACCTCAATTCCATCAAAATTGCAGGGTTTGCATGCCCACCCCCTCAATGGAGCTGGCAAATGGTCCTGCATTCATGCTTGCTCCCCTTCTCTTACCCCATGCTGGCAGGAATCCTGGAATTGGGTCCTGCCCTCCATTCTTAAAGACTTTCAGCCTCCATCCTGATGCTAAAGGATTTGGTAATGTGGCTAGCTCAGTTGGTAGCATTCTTGCTCCTAAATCAGGAGGTTTTGGGTTCAGGTCCTGCTTTGGTGTGTGAACACAAAAATGAAGGTTGATACTCCAGAACAGTACTTCAAGACTGAGGGAGCACAGCACTGTCAGAGGTGTCATCCTTGGATGAGATGTTAAACTGAGACCCTATTCTCTGCTTGGGTGGGTATAAACTCACAATTTGGAACTTACATCGGGGCCAAGTGGAAGTGATTGTGAGATGGAAGGTCAAGTTAGGAAGCCAAACAAAAATAAAACTACAAAATTACACAACAGATCTTTAACATTTGTTTCCTCAGTAAAATTAAGGGCTGGACTGAAAATGTGGTAGGTTTACTCTTATAAATAATTGTACAACTTGAGAAACATGTTTTACTTCAGTTTACTACAGTTATTTTTGATCTCATTTTTAAGGTTTTCTTTAGATTACAACATCAGCGTAAAATATGGAGGGCTGAGCATTAACAAATATGCGCATTTATCAATTAAGTCATCCGGAAAAGAAAGCTTCACTTACTTCAACTGAGAAAATACTTCAGTCTCGTAAGTGCATATGTTTGTTGGGAGAAATGTTCTAAAGGTGGAGTTTGCACTTACGTCTTTGTGCAATTAGCACTTCCATAGGTCTTAACAACACTTCCATCATGTAATTTGATCAAACTTTTCACGAAGTTCTGAAACAAATTAACACAAAGTATTTCATTACATTCAAATATTGTTAAAAGTACAAACGTTGCATTTTTACTCATATTCCTCGGAAAACATTTTGAAGTGTCAGAACGATCATGTAGATAAATACAGCATCCAATTTTGGACACAGCAAGATCACGCAAGCAGCAACAAGATGAATGAATTGTTGTGCAGAATGTCGGAGCTTCTTTAGGGAGCGTTGTTTATCAAGACGTCAATGGAACACCTTGTTCTACAACTCTGAGATGTTTAACAGGGAGAATGAGCCTCAGTGTAACATCTTATACAAAGGACCTCGTCTCCAATCATGCAGAATGCACTCAATATTGCAATGCCATTCAGCCTAGCTTTTATGTTCAAGTCCAGGTAAAGGTCCCACTGGGGCTTATTTCGGCAAGGGGGTGGAAACAGATACTAAGTAGTTGCTATGCTAATAAGACACACCTGTTTCAAAGTCAGATTTTAGGCTCACAGTTATGCCTTCAAGCCCTCAAATAGACACCTATAGATTAAGCACTCAAGCGCTAATTAGAAGCAATGTTTGTGGGGACCATATATGGACTCCATGTGGCCATTTCACCAAAGGAATCGGGTGCACTGGCTGACACAAAGTGGCAGGTTTCAGAATGTCTCAGAGTCCTGAGTGAGGAGGCACACAGGTTTCCATATTTGCTATTGTAGGTTTTAGTGGAGGAGTTCCAGACGAGGAGGGAAGTACCCTCTCATCAACTTTAAAAAAAATTTAAATAGAATAAAAAAATCAGCCGGGCCTCCACTGTGAGGGTTGGTGGGGGAGGATTGGGGGGTCTCTCTACAGGGTGGCCTTTTGCTGCACCTACATCCAGGCAAGTAGAGAGGGTCTGTAGACATACCTGGAACACTAGCACCCCAGCCTGCTGCTGGGTGGCTTCCTCTAGGTAGCTGAACTGCTCACTGTCGTATTGGGAAACTGAATTTCAAGTGGAAAATCCCTCTCTACCTCCCTTAATGGTTGTTAACAGGGCTCTTAATGAACCTAATGGCCACCCGGCCCCATGAGGTGGGCTGCCTTGCTGGGCCCTGAACCCCCTTCCCCCAAAACAGTTGGCGCTGGGAAAGGTGTTGGGAAACCAACATCCCAGGTTGGCTCTGGTATTTTCTGGCCCCACTCTCCCCCATTCCTGACTTTGGCCCGAAAATCCTGCACCGCCCCCTCATCCCACACACCTAAGAGACTCTTTAGCACCATGAATGTCTGGGGAAAATGTCCCAACAATTTTTTACCCAGAATTTGTTGAGGTGCTGCTCTTGTGGAAATGTGGTGGAGTGGATTTATACCCTCTTGTTACTTGCATTCCTGACCACAGCCCACTTTGCAGGCTCAGAATGATTTACATGTTGTGAGCAGATGCCATGCTATTTACATTGCTAATGGGATGATTGCTTTAGGTTGGGGAGGGGCATGCAATGTAATGCCTTGCTGTAGCAGGAAGTAGTATAGGTGGGTGAACCTATACCTTCCCTCTTACACTTCAGGTTCAAGTAGACCTTGATCCTAATCCAATTTACTAACAAATTCTCCTGTTCAAAGGAGAGGGGTCTGACACCTCTGTCTGAATTTTCCTTTCTAGGTGCAAAGAATGTAGAGTCCTATGCCCTATTGATACCACATAATCTATAGATAAAAGATTTTGCAGTTGCGTTACACTATACATTTCATTCCCCCTGTAAACAAAATTAGCAAATCCACTTCTTCCAGATGTAGATTGCAAAAGACAATAAGGTCTCAGCCCTGCAAATGCGCATGTGGTTCCTTCATGGTTATGTAATCTATAGGGACAAATTACTGTCACCTTCACTTGCTGACACCCCACCAGGTCCTTGGGAATCCACCTATATGCTCCACTTGCGGCAGCATTATAGGCCACATAAGAAGCATTGTGTTGTTCTCTGTTACTATTTACATCACCTCCAATACATGCACAACATTTCCGACCCTAAACATGGGATATCCCCCATGGTTTGGAGTTATGAGAGGGAATTTCATCGCAGTTCCTAACCCCATGTCATTAACAAGGCTATCAGACCTGTATTAAACTACTTGAACCTTATCAACCTTCTCAATTTGTATATACTCATGCTGGGTGAAATTTCATGATCTGTCACTTATGTTAAATGTTCATGGCTGGTTCAATAAGGTACATCTCCCTCTTCTAATTCCTCCAAATTATGGCCAGTTTGTTCCATCAACCAACTCCTGTATATATATCATGCACACAGCATTCTGAGCTGCCTCTGCGCTAGCATTTCAAGCTTCTCTGATGAGCTGATCTACTTCCCTAATGGCATGTAAAATAGGATTAGTATGTTTTGTTAAATGGTGGATCATTATTAGGTCCTCATAGTTGCTGTTGCGCTAAATTATTGCTAAGCTGTAATATACTTTTGATTTGCTCCTTAGCCTTTCCTTAGCCTTAGCCTTAGCCTTAGCTTTCCCTATTCATTGTTACTTAATCTAATCTGTTAGAAGCAAATCCTGCCATATGAATCCCGTCACTATATCACTGAGCAAACTCCTTTTCTCCCCCATTGTTTGTGGGCTTTGGGTTGTGACCACTACATTTTCCAAGTCTCTCAAGAATTTCATCTTGGCTCTGATGAAATTCCATCACTTAACTCAATTTCCGATTCCAGATGTTATCGGCATTATCCCATTTTGTGCTGATTCAAAATTTGAAACCCACTGTTCATCTCCTCACTCAAACACATAACCTCCTGCAAAACTCTTTAACATTTTTATTTGGTAGAGACGTAACGACACAGTGAAAAGAAGTGTAGAGAACATTGACACTCAACATTTCAACATCCTGACACTAATTCCACACACCCTTATACTATGCTTACAATTCTCACATTTCCTAACTGACATCCTACAGATGTACAAGTAAACTTTAATCAAAAGTATTTTAAATCTGCATTTTGGGCGCATACTCTTAAATTGATATGGGCACACACAATGGACAAATTTACACTTTCATAATGGATTTTACAGGGCACCATATTCCCTGTTCTCTTGCAACTGGAAGGTTAGTCATCAGCCTGCCTACCAGAAACCTGGCTATGCACAGCGATATTACATTGGGGGAGCCTTAATTTTTTCAGAGTGGGACTTCCACAGACCACCACCCCCCCACCCATCTGGGAGGAAGTTCTGCCTTAGAGAACTGCCAGTCACTCAGGTTGTTCCTGCAGCGCCAGGATTGAGCAGTACTTACTGCTGGACCTACAAGCAGTGTCCGAGAAAGCAAGTTGATAGAGCCCAGACTGAAACGTTACTCTGGAATTTTGGATGGGCCTGACTGGCAGATCCCAGTGAGTAGGGAGGACTGGGTTTGAGAGGCTGTGTGGGGCTGGGTTAAAGTGGGGTACAATCTTGGGGGCATGCATCTGATTGGCACAGGGGACCCCCAATGAAGGTACAGCTCCCTGCAACCCACACAGTGAAAGCAGTTGGGCTACTGTCCTTGCTTCCGCCTTCCCCTGCCACAAGTAAAATAGTATCAAGGCAGAATGAGACCCTTACATGGCCACTAATTGACCACTTAAGGGCCTCAATTGGCTTAAGGGTGGACAGGCTGCTTGACGCCTTCTCAGCCCACTGTGATATAGGAGGCAGGTTGGGTATGAGTGGGAAGGTGGTGAGAAGGCCACCTGCTTTATTATATGAGACTCCCCCTCCCCCACCTTCAAATATAATGGTGGGGGCTATAAATTCCAGCCCATAAACTCCAAGTGCCAAATTTACTATCCCCTGATCTTAAGCTCCAGGTGAAGAAAATTTAGAGTTTGAATTGGTTTAAAACCTCACCCATAATACAAATAAAAAAACAATTTCAAACAACTTAAAACATCTAATACCAGACCACAAAGGGTTAAAGGGGAGTGCACAATAAAGTTGAGACATACAAAAAAAAGCATTCAAACAAAAGAATCAACCTTCAATCACACATACTCACTCAAACTGAGCAAAGGGCTGTCGTTTGCAAATTAGGAAGCTTCCTTACACGCTCTCTAGTTGCCTTATCCTTTCTCACAGCATTTACACTTTTGCTGTGGGTTCTTTTAACTTTTTCCTTTCCTTCCTTTTAAACTGTTTCCTTAGCCAGGCAGGGCCAAACCCTCGCTGAGAGGCATGGAGATTTGTTTCTCCATCCTGAATCTATACTCTGATTGGTGCTTTTAAATCTTCATTATCTCTCTCAACTATATTCACATTTTGCTTCTAGCTGTATACTTCATCCCCAAAAGTTTCAATTTCCCTTCGCTTATCCAAACACTGATTCTGTAAAGGCTGTTTTTAGCGCACCATTTCTCCTTTCGCGTTTTGATGTTTTCTTGTTTCTCTTCCATTTCTATTAATATTCTACTCCTGGCTACTTCTCAGTCATTCGCCTTTCCTGTACACTCTTCAATTTCAGCTTAACTCACCCCTCTTTCAGGGGCATCATCTTGTCACACACTTTGTGACCGCTTGGACACGTTGTCCCTAAAAACCCATACCTAACTCTCCCATAGAGGCAACCCTTAATCAATTTTATTTGTCCCCTTGCTCCCTACTCTGCACCTTGCTCCTGTCCTGCTCCTTCTATTTATCCTTCTCCTCAAACCTTTCTTCATGTCGCCAATATTCCTGTGCCAAATGTTGTGTATTTTGCTAATATACCAACAACGAAATGTGCTGAACCTATTATGGCTCTTTCTCTGCCATAGGTGTTTCCTCACATTCCCAGCTTCTTTCAGATGGTCGAATGCAGCCACAATGCCTCATAACCATCACTCTTATAAATGTAAAAGCAAAGAACTGCGGATGCTGGAAATTCAAAACAAAAACAAAAATACCTGGAAAAACTCAGCAGGTCTGACAGCATCTGCGGAGAGGAACACAGTTAACTGTATTCCTCTCCGCATTTGCTGTCAGGCCTGCTGAGTTTTTCCAGGTATTTTTATTTTTACTCTTATAAAGTAACTTCTTAGCTACATATTATTTTACTGCCCTTGACATCAAGGCTGCATTTGACAGAGTGTGGCATCAAGGAGCCCTAGCAAAACTAGAGTCAAAGGGAATCAGGGGGGAAAGCTCTTGACCAGTTGGAGTCATACCTAGCACAAAGGAAGATGATTGTGGTTGTTGGATGTCAGTCATTTCAGCTCCGGGACATCATCACAAGAGTTCCTCAGGGTAGTGTCCTTGACCAAAACATCTTCAGCTTTTTTTTAACTCATTCATGGGATGTGGACTTCACTGACTGGGCCAGAATTTATTGCTCATCCCTAATTGAGCTTGAGAAGGTGGTGGTGAGCTGCCTTCTTGATTTGCTGCAGTCCATGTGTTGTAGGTACACCCACAGTGCTGTTAGGGAGGGCGTTCCTGGATTTTGACCCAGCGACAGTGAAAGAACGGCAATATACTTCCAAGTCAGGAAGGTGAATGACTTGGAGGGGAACTTCTAGGTGGTGGTGTTCTCATTTATCTGCTGCCCTTGTCCTTCTAAATGGTAGTTGTCGTGGGTGTGGAAGGTGCTGCATAAGGAGCCTTGGTGAATTCCTGCAGTGCATCTTGTTGATGGTATTGTGCATCGGTGGTGGAGGGCGTGAATGTTTGTGGATGTGGTGCCAATCAAGTGAACTGCTTTGTCCTGGTTAGTGTCAAGCTTCTTGAGTGTTGTGGGGGCTGCACTCATTCCGGCAAATGGGGAGTATTCCATCACACTCCTGCCTTGTGTCTTGTAGATGGTGGACAGGTTTTGGGGAGTCAGGAGGTGAGTTACTTGTCACACGATTCTTAGTCTCAGACCTGCTCTTGTAGCCACAGTATTTATATGGCTAATGCAGTTCAGATTCTGGTCAAGGATAACCCCCCGGATGTTGATCGTGGAGAATCCGGTGATGGTAATGCCATTGAACATCAAGTGGCGATGCTTAAATTCTCTCTTGTTGGAGATGGTCATTGCCTGGCACCTGTATAGCAGAGTATGCTACTTGCCACTTGTCAGCACAAGCCTGGAAATTGTCCAGGTCTTGCTGCGTTTGTACATGGACTGCTTCAGCATCTGAGGAGATGCGAATGGGGCTGAACGTTGAGCAATCATCAGTGAACATCCCCACGTCTGACCTTATGATGGAGCATGTTCTTGTGACCATAGTTGACACTACAGAATTGCAGGACTCACAGTCTCAGGTTGTTCCCAAATGGGTTCCTGCACCCAGAGGCCAGCCACAGCACTCCTCAATGCCTTACAGGCAGAAATGAGCAGCTTCCTTCCACCTCCTTTGAGGCAAAGGGGGTTGGGGGCATCACATAGAAATATTCAGAAGCTCAAGGCATCTTGGCAAATTGATCACTGATCACTTGATCAAGATGAAAGAGTCATTGCTGCTTCCAGGGAATTGTGCACACACATGGAGGAATGCGTTATTGTGGTTGCACACAAACTGTACGTTGATGGAATGAAATAACTTTCTATTCATATACCTGTGCACCTCCTGTGATGGTGCTTTAATGGTGATGCGTGTACAGTCTATCACACCCTGCACTTGTGGAAAGCCAGCTAATGACACAAACCCCATTGCTCTTTGGGTCTGTGACTTCACATCGGTTAGGAAATTAACATGTTCCCCAGCCCGAGCAAAGAGGGCATTGGTCACCAACGTTATGCATCTGTGGGTGGCTGATTATGAGATACCGCAGAGATCTCCAGCAGAGCCCTGGAAAGAACTGGCAACAAAAGGTTATGTGCCACAGTAACTTTGGCTGCAATTGGCAGGGCATGGGCACCAGATATTCGAAGCGTGAGGTCTGCCTCCAACATAACACGGGTGCCTCTGACCATATCCCGACATATTCAAAGCTTTTGCCTACACTGCCTTTCAGTCATGTCAGGGAAGCTGAATCTGCTCTGCCCCTTCACTTAGAGTAATATCTCACCGTCCTCCTTCTTACTGTTCTCTCTGGGGGCTCTGCCACCTCATGCCCGGGTACCCTAGCTCTAACTGCATGCTGTTGCTGCCGCCTCTCCTCAATCTGCCATATGTGGGAAGGTGCTGCAGCCATTTCTTTAACCTCCTTCCTTCCTAGACTGCACACTCTTCACGCAGTGAGACTGGCAGTCTGTAATGTTGCCCATCTGACTGGCGATGCAAGGGATGATGAAGAGGAGCCCACATGAACATGCCCTTTCTCTTTTCCAGCCACTCTACCCGCTCTTCCCTGAGGCCAGACAACAGCCTCATTTTTAGAGGCAAGTACAGCTTTTAAGCAGCTGCGTTAACAGCTATAAATGAGGATTACAAACCTTTACCTCAGACCTTCAGAGCTCCTCACGTCTCCAGCACCAACTCGTGGACCACATACTGTGAGTGGAGGATATTTTGGGAGTTTAAATGGCTTGGCTGATTCGTAAACATCACGTGTGTGCTTCATGCCCTGCCCCCTTTTAAAATTGGAAAGCCGGAGAATGAGGGCAGGACTTCTGTGTCCGGGTCCCACCCGACATTTTTTTCACTTCCAAGGTGTCTCCATGATTCCATGAAAACCCAACCCAATGCCAGTGAAGACTGAGCTGTAGAAAACTCCTCTCACATTGATGTTTCATTTCTGCATCTTCTGAAGTGCAATGCTTCAAACTTTCTTAATTATTTGTAAGGTATCTTGGCTAAAGCTTCTTGCACAGATCCCATTGATCTGTGGAAGATGTGTGAGTGCCAGATGGTCTATGCTGCAGCATCCTGTGCTGGGATTAACTGAGAGAAATACTCTGGGCTCCTGGTGGGCCAGTAACGGTTGGACTTCCTGCCAGGGGAGCTCAACGTTTGTTTGGAGCACCACCCACCTCCCCTATCTTGAACATGGTCACCACCAGGTGGAGCTCTCTGCCATCAGGAATGGCGGCTGTCCTCTGGGAGCCATTGCTCAAGAATATACACCTCTGTCAGTATGGGTTTGTGTGACTGACAGAGGAGAGGGCTCAAGTGACCACGGCTGGGACGTACTGGTGGGCAGAAGAGCCAGCTGGATGCTGTTGGAAGTGCTGGCGTGATACAAGTCCTTGTGTGACATTCAGTTTGCGGTCAATGCTATCGAGAATCTTAAAAAAATGTGGGGCCCCACCCCAACTGCACACAAAGTACCGAGGTGGCTGAAGCATGTGGAACATTCCCATCCAAGCTAACTCTCATTCAGACAGAATTTCTCATTTGTGCCAGACCCTGAAACTCACCCCCCACCCCCCACCCCACCACCCCCACAGCCACCTCTCGGAATCCCCTCTGTGCCATTCCACTCTGTGCGGAGGGATTTCCTGTCTGGGCTGCTTTGCACACCCTCCTGTTTCCTTGCCCTCATTAACCCTCTGGACACGCAGTAGCCTTCTGCCCTGCTATCTGGAGGGTTTGGGGCACCCTGGGGGAAGGCTCTCTATGTGGGAGTCCTCCCTTCGCCCATCAGGGATTTGGCATGGAGGGTGTTGCACACAGCGAGCGTCTGCTGTTAAGTCCAGTCATGGAATCCCTGGTCGCCTGTAATTTCCATGGCCTGGAGGTATCAGTGTTTGGCATCTATGTAGGATGTGCAAGATTGCAACCTCAGTCTTACATTATTTGAGGGGACTGCTTCTCAATTCTTGATACTCTTCAGTCCCAAACTTTTGATCTTCGGCCTCCCGGTGCAGAGCAGAACAGGCAGTTTGGAGGACCTCCTCATGGGACTCTTCCTGGGCCTGGCCAAGATGACCATGAACAAGTCCAGGCAGCGTGCGGTCGAGGGGAGTCATTCGGCTTGACTGCCTACCTCAGTCTTTGCCTGCTATATCAGTGCCCTGATGCCCTCTGAGAGGGAGTATGCGGTGTCCGTCGATATGCGTCAGTCCTTTGGCGATCATTGGGCTCCAGGGGGATTGGAATGCATCATTAACCCTGGAAATGTCACCTTACTTTGATCAGCCGGGACCTTATTAAATAGCAGAGCAGACTCAAGGAGCTGAATGGCCTACTCCTGCTCCTTGTTCATATGTTCGTATGTTCAATTAGCTAAGCTTGCTTTAAAGCTCAATTTTTTTTTTTGTTACATTATATTCATGGTGTCCCTTTCAAAAGAGGAATAGCTCCTCTTTATTAGCTACCTTTTACTGGGATCAAAATAGTACACATACGAACAGACTGAAATTGTGGTGGCTGGGTTAGTAGTTGCACGTTTGTACTGAGCATCTTTGTAAATAAAACCCTATAAAAGTGTATAAAGATTGTCAGCAGTTCCATCCTTCACCATTTGGCTTTCTGGAATACAACAAGCTGAATTACCATACAGCACACGTTTGGAATACTGGAGGTAAGATTTGGGGTATTTGTCACCTATAGAGGACTGTCCTGCCTGAACAGTTCAAAGATATCCAAAATAATCAAGGTTTGCATGCTGCATAACCTTGTAGTACAGAGAAATAAACATTCAGCAGGATAAGGAGGTCGTCTTCAGCAATAGGTAGAGGAGAGTAATACAGAAAACATGGACAAAACAGAGGTGTGGCTATGCAGTTTCACTGTCATTGCAAAGGAGAAAGCAAGATATATTGGGTAATATATACATAACAAAGTACTTTTCTAGCCAGCTATCACACTTGTTCTGCCTATGGGATATGCTTTTCCTACTTTCTAAATTAGTGTTGCATGTATGCGCTCCTTGAGTGTGAAGGTTAGGTCCGGTAGTAAGCTGTTGTTGTTTAATGGATGGAGGTGGAATTCTACCTCTGGGTGTAGGGTCAGAAGATGACACAAAGCTGTGGTAACTACATCCAAAGTGACAGTGACTGCAAGGCTCTGTGAGCAAATTGACACTTCTGGAATATGAAGGGCAGCCTAGGTTGGAAAAAAAAATGTAGGGGCTGAAGTCTTATCTGTCCCTCCTCTTTTTATGCCGCAACAGCAGAGTAAAAATAAATATATAATCTGGTCCTCTCACCTCCTTCCTGGGCCTGTTCCAGTCTGTTACCACTTGTGGGCCAAGCACTGATCAATCACATGACTTCATGTTTAAATCACGACATGGTTTTATTTACATCATACGCCGCAGGTTGAAATATCCCAGCTAAACAGGGGGCAAGTGCGAATGCGACTCAAACCCGCAGAGGAGGAGGCTGCCTCTATTCTAACATTTCGACATGTCCCATTCTCATTGGGAGTGGTCAGTTTGATGTAACTGGGATGGAGATGCTAAACTGGTTCAACGCTCAAAACAAATAAATCCCCAGGGTAGGACAGTATACCCAGTTGTGTTAAATGAGAATGGCAAAGAAAGCATTAGCAATCATTATGATTGAGTCAGTGAATATAGAAGTGATCCAATTGATTTGGTAGCTAGCTCGCATGGTGCCATTCTTCAATAAAAACAGCATAACAAACTCAGCTGATGACACTCATTAGTCTTACATCAATAACTTGAAAAGTAATAATTCCATCATGAGGAACAACTTTGGGAGCATTTATCTCAAAATTACCGAGTAAATACAGAGTTATGATTCAGGCATTCTACAGCACAAAGGAACACTTATACAGGGAAGCCCATACTTATGAGGAATAATTGCATTTACCATCAATATGTATCCTTGAAAATATTTGCCCAGACCTTCCAATCCCAGCATCGATGCTGCATGGATTGCCGCTGCCTGCAAAGATTTCTACGACCCGACCATTTTGCAATTTTTTAGCCAGGACTTCCAATCCCGGCCCTGCAGCAATGGTTCAGCGCAGCCATTCTCGCAGAAGGCTGATGAGTGCAGGAGAAGACAGGCAAAGAGAGGAAACACCCTCTTTTTATGACATTAGCTGTCGTATTCAGCTAAATTTTTAAAAGTCTTTCAGTGAGTTAGTGAGTGGGTGGGTGAGTGAGTGAGTGTGTGAGTGAGTTGGTGGGTGAGTGAGTGAGTCAGTCAGGGTTGGTGGTGGGAGAGAGAGGGTGGGTTGGGGTAATGAGCTTGATGTACCAGACAGGTTTCATACTTGAAACTTTATAACTATATTTAACCAAGTAGCCTTATATTAGAAACTGCAGGCTTGAGACAGGTCTACGACTAGAAAGCTCTGCTCTCAGGATTACCTGCGTTTAGGTCTCATTCGTCAGAACAATCACATGACCCCTAAAGGCAATAGGAAAGGTTATTATACCTTCAGTCACTACATTTCCTCCCCCTTTAATTTTTTTTACATTTCCTATTTACAAAGAATATTTAAATTCACAACATATGAACCAGGTCATGTGATTAAAGATCAAGTCTTTGAGGTGGTTTCCTAATTCGGTTAGAGCGGCCTAGCTCTACCACTTGAGATTCTCCCACTGGATTGACATGATCAGGAACTTGCAGCAATAGGGACATCCTTGGAAAGTGGCAGTTCAGGATCAGATAATTCATCGGGTATGTCTATACTAGGTCGATCTGTCACCTCAGGGATTAAAGGTTCAACATCAACTAAAGGTGGAATAGCTGGTTGTTGGAATGTCTCTCTACTCCTTAGATGATACACATGTTTTCGAGCAATCCGGTCTTCCACATCCACTTGGAATGACAAGGGTCCAGTTTCAGAGACAATTATGCCAAGAACCCAATTAGGTCCATTTCCAAAATTCCTCTCAAAATTGGGATCTCCCACAGTAAATCATCGAGCTTGGCTATGAGTGCCATGATTCAATTTTTAATTACTCTGATTCTTCTCTGCCTTCCTCTCTAAGTTTGGAAACACGAGACGTAACTTCGTATGAAGACAGCGTTTCATCAGTAATTCAGACAATGTTGAACCCGTAGTTGTATGAGGCGTCGTACAATAATTGAGAAGAAAACGTGAAAGCCGTGTTTCTAAAGTACCTCTGGGTAACCTCTTCATTCCTGTTTTGAAGGTTTGCACTGCTCTTTGACCTAACCCATTGGATGAGGGATGATATGGTGCTGTTTTAATATATTTAATTCCATTTAAACTCATAAATTTTTTGGAACTTTGTACCAGTGAGGACAGTACTGTTATCTGAAACAATGACTTCTGGTAGGCCATGTATACTAAAACATTGATGCAGCTCTTCAATAGCTGCACACATGTTGGTGATCTGACTTCATACACATCCATCCACTGAGAATGTGCATCAATGGCCAATAAAAACATAGTGCCTAAAAATGAATCTACGTAATTTATATGTAGTTTAACCCAGGGTTGACCAGGCCACTCCCACGGATGCAGTGGAGCTGAAACAGGCAACTTCTGTTGTTGCTGACACTGGAGACAGTACTTGACCATGTTTTCTATATCACTGTCTATGTCTGGCCACCAGACATAGCTTTACTCAAGCATCTTGATTTTTAATATGCCTGGATGCGCACTGTGAAGCTCTGTTAAGAGGTTCTCTTCCTTGCGAAGGGAAGGCAACTCTTGCCTCCCATAACAAGATTCCATCTTAACAACTTAACTCTGTTTTATGGGCATAGAATGGTCTTATCTCTTCAGAGACTGATACATTCGATCATCCTTGCAATACCTGGTCTTGGACTTTTGACAAAATTGGATCCCTGTTTGTCCAATTCCTTATTTGCTGCTGTTTCTCTGGTTTTCGCATCACACCCAGCAGTAGGTTTCTGTTCCAACATGAACGGCGCCATTTTGCACATTCTGTAAAGCTCGTGAGTCCCTCGCAACACTTACCATGGCTAGCGCCATATCCGTGACACGCTTCAAATCGATTTTAACTTCCACGAGTAAACAGCTCTGAATGGCATCATCGTGAATGCCACCGATTTCACCACATGTCATTAAATGTCTCTCCGAACTTGCAGTGCTCAGTCAACTGCTTCAACTTCGCTGTATAAGTTGCGATGGACTCTCCCTTGACCTTTACTCTGGAGTTTAACTTAAATCTTTGCATTATAATAAACGGTTTTGGCTGAAAATATGTCTTCACAAGGTCTACCAAATCATTAAAAGATTTAGAATTGGGAGCGTTCAGGACTGTCAGTCTGTAGATGAGGTTATATGTCTTGCTCCCAGAGATGCTCAGAAGAATTACTTTCAGCTTCTCCTCTGCATTTATTTCATTCACCATGAATTAAAAACCTAGGCGCTCTATATATTGTCTCCAGTTTTCCATGGGTGCGTCATAAGGGTCAATTCTGAAACACAAAACTTTATTACAGTGCTCTTTTAGAAGCTACATGCTTGAAACAGGTGCACAACTAGAAAGCTCCACTCCCAGGATTACCCACACTTAGGGCCCATTCGTCAGAACAATCACGTGACCCCTAAAGGCAGTAGGAAAGGTTATACCTTCAATCATTACAGTCGGGTTGGGGGGTAGTCAGCTAGGGTCCGAGGGCTAGCCTGGTCGAGTCAGGGGGTGGTGATGGGAGAAAGAGAGTCGGTATGGGTCAGAGTGTAGTTGAGTCGGGTCGGGCGTTTGGTGGGATAGAGGGGTCTTGGGTCAGGGGCTAGTCTGGTCGGGTTAGGGAATGATTTGGCAGGAAAGGGTCAGTTGAGGAGTCCAGTTCAATTATGCTAATTTCTGAGTTAGATGAGGGCTAGAATTTTACATTCAGAGGTCGGGTGTGCACTCGACCCGACTGAACGTAAAATATTGTCAAATGATTTTGGGCTTGCTTCTCGACATCATCGCGCACACGCTCAATTTTGCAGTTGGTGGGCGCATGCGTGACGGATCCATGCCTTCTGGTATTTAAAAGGACAATTAAGGCATTAACAAGCCAATAGACAGCAATTTTACACTGCCTGTGCAATTTCTAGCTCATTGCACCAGCAAAACGGTTGGGTGGAAATCACTTTTTAATCATTCCCTCAGCCACAGTCCCTGGAGCAGTAGCATTTTCTCTCATTGCCAGTTTGATGCTGTGTGAGTACAGAGTTGAACCAGAGTTTCTTTGCATCTCATTTGATTGTCAAGCCTGCCTTTCAGCATCTTGGGTCCTCATCTTCCCCAGAAGATTTCTCTGAGTATAGTAGCACGGTTCTCCTTCATTTTCAAGGTACTGCTCCTCTACATCCTATCTGATGGGCATAGTGTATTCCGCTGGTGAAACCTCCTCTGAAGAGGAGGAGAGGGGCAGGAGGGAGAGGAGGTCAGGTGGGTGCAAGCAGCGTCCCAGGGACAGACGTTTAAGGGGAAAGGCACAGGCTCAGTTGGTGCAGGGCCAGCAGGGAGGCCAAGGCAGGAGGGCACATGAAGACGCCACTACCCAATGGCTAGGGTGTTCAGACAGCGCTCCAACTACCTCCAGATGTCTGAGGTCCAGTGACACAGGAGGTTCCGCCTCTCTAGGGAGACAATGATGGAAATATGTCACATGATAGGTCCAGAAATGGCCTCCAATTGCGTGAGCAGACACCCCATGCCGGTTGCTTTGAAGGTCGCAGTGGCTTCTTCTATGCTTCCAGTTCTTTTCAAGGTTCATTGGGGGATCTGTGTGGCAGTTCTTAATCAGTTGCACACAGTCGCATCAAGCTCATGACTGATGCTATCTTTAGACATGTCCACACGTTCATCCACCTCTCGATAGACAAGGTGAGCCAGGAGGAGAGAGCACGAGGCTTCGATATGATGGCTGGTTCCCACACGTCCAGGGTGTAATAGATTGCACTCACATGGCCATCGAGGCACCAGCAGGTGAGCCTGGAGCTTTCATCAGTAGAAACGGGCTCTACTCTATGAATATTTAGATCGTCTGTGACCACAGGACACAGATTCTCCAAGTTTGAGCCTGTTACTCTGGGAGCTCACACGATGCTTACATCGTGCGGCACTCACAAGGACCAAGGCTGCTTGTGGCTCCTGCACGAGTGGATGGACAGCTCCTGGGTGACAAGGGCTATCCCTTGAAGAGGTGACTGATGACCCCACTCTGTCACCCAAGAACTGAAGCTGAGAAGACATACAACAGGAGACGTGCCTCCACAGGGGCGGTGGTGGAGAGGACATCGGGCTGCTGAGGATGCACTTCACATGCCTGGACCAATAAGGAAGCATCGCAGTATCCTCCAGAGTGTGTCTCCCTCATAGTGGCCACATGCTGCACCCTGCACAACCTGGCTCTGGCGAGGGGGGACCCACTGGAGACTGAGGAAAGCGAGGCAGCTCCACAGGTCAGGGACGGTGACTCAAGTGATGGCTCAGAGGAAGAGCCTGGGGAGGCGCAGGGTAGGGACCTCAAAGCAGACGACAGGAAGCATCATGGAGGCAGGGACACCAGAGGTGCTTTGATCCAGCGAACGTTCAGGCATCGATGCCTCATCAAGTCAATGGCACTGTCTCCTTTGCTAACAATCAATAAATGAGAACCCAACCCAGTACACCAGCACCACACACCATTCATTTACAAGCCTGTGCTGCACCTGGCACCTATTCCTACTATCCAGCAACTCAGCCCACAGCCCATTTAAGTCAAATAAATGTTCATGTTACTTCACATGAACATACAAAGAACAAACAACGTGTCCATCCTTAATACAAGCACTAGAATAATTAACGCAAAAAATGTCACCCTTGACACACCCCTGTTGTGCTCAATGTCCCTTCAACATACGTCTGCGGGTGCGGAGGCAACCTACTGGCTCTAATGTCCTGTTGGCTCCGATGAACTTGGTGGTTGTCCTGTGGCTGGCAGACCCTGAGCAGGCTTTGCTTGTGAGGATGCATCCAGCCCCATGGCTGGGCTTTCCTCAGTCACCGCGACAATATCAGGTGCAGTTGTCACTGGCAGAGGGGTGGAGGAGCTGGTGCCTCCATCCAGACTGCTCTGAGAGAAGCCTATAGAGACAACAGGCAGCTTGTCTGCTAGTGTGAAGTGCGTTTGCACCTCCCCGTTCACCATTGATGGATGGGGACCTAGCAGAGAGACTAGGTGCCTCATTCATCTCTCACACTAGCAGTGTCCTCCTGAGGTCACTGCCCGTGTGAGGGTTTGCAGGTCCAAGTGCAACCCCAGGAACCCCTGAGTCTGCACCTCGTAGTTCCCCCTCCATGAGAGCTGCCACTCTTTCCATGTGCGCTCAATATTAAAGGTCAATGTAGAACTCACACTATGCATGGGCTCCTCCATGACAGAGATCATGGCTTACAGACCCTCACGGACCTTCATCTCTCCGTGTATCCTGCTGGACTTCCAGCATCAACTGCCTGATGGACGACTCCAGAGGCTCGTCATATACCTCAGAAGCAGCATGGTCCTGGTCTCCAGCTGTGCTCCCACTGTTGGCTCCCTGGGGTTTCTCTGCCTCTGCCAGCTCCTAATGTGAGTGTGATATGCCCTCACCACTGTGCATTACTGGTCGAGCCAAAGAACTAATACCCACCTACATGTGAGTATCTGTGCTGGTGCAGGTGTGATGTCTTCCTTGGCGCCCAATGGGGGGTCCTTGGGGTCATCGGTGGCTCCTGTGGATGGCTGATATGTGGGAGGAAGACAAAAGATCAGTACATTCAATCACCATAGTCACTATGCATGTTAGGTGGGCTGAGGAGACAGTGGAGACCTGCTGAATGGTGCCATCTGCATTTGAGCTTCAGTAGGCTCTCTGGCTAGGGCAATGATGAGAGGAGCCCATTATGTTTCCAGTATTCACCACACACGTATCTGTCACCTTCACTCTTACCTTCATTTGAGACCCCTGCCTCGCCGTGACCGGAGAAGTGAGTTGGCTGGTGACATTCCAACTCCGGTGCATCACTTTTGTGCTTCATGAGGACGCAAAGATTTGACACTCCTCCACCTGTTCTGTGCCACTCCATAGCACTATGACTGCTCTTCTCCTGACAGGGAAATATAGAAAGCCTCATTATTGCTCCATCTCCCTGAAGGTCCTTTCCTAGTTCCACCTCACACACCCCCCTCCCACCCCGGCATTAGGCGGGCTGTGTCACTGTGGCACATCTCACCCTGCAAGGCACTGAGGCCAGCTGTGCTGACATCCCAGCCTTGGCAGGGCAGGCTTCAGTGTCAGTTGGCATACACACTCTTAGACCCCTGCACATTTTGAGCAATGGGCCCCTGACTAAAGGTCTCCACACATGTCCAAGCCATCTTTACACTTACCTTTGCTGACCGTGGAAGATCATTGAACCTTTGGCGGCACTAAAGTCACGTGCGACACACCACGTTGTGCCCACTGACCTGGGCAGTGACCTCTTTCCAGGCCTTCGTGGTCAGATAGGGCAGCCTTCTCTTGCAGTCCCTGGACATTAAGATATGCTGCCTGGCACTGGCCTCCTCAACAAGCAATCCTAGACACTCACCTGAGAAACAGGGGGTGGTGGTGGTGGGGGCAGAGTGCCCACTTAACTTTCCCTCCCACCTTCCATGACCATCAGGTGCTGAGGCCATGACCCCACACTAGATAGCTTCAAAAAAGCTCCCCCAGCCTCCCCCACAACTCCTGGCAGCCTTCAGGGTGCTGCCCCATCCATTTTTGAACACCCCACTGGGTCCCCATTGGACCCAGAGCCCGAGCGCTCCCACCAACGCACACAGTAAAACCAATCAACGGTCGCGTTTCATGCTGGGCAGGCCTTTACTGGCCACCCAGCATAATAATGCATTCACAGCGCAATATCGGCCTGGAGCAGGTTTTACATCCATTTCCGGCTGCGCCAACTTCAAGCACACACCAAGGGTAAAATTCAGGCCCCAGTATTAAGCATTGTAATATCTCCTGGATAAGCATCTGAGTGAGTCCCATGCATCTGGCCCATGTCCCTGACATTGACCTCAATGTTGGAGCCTTTTCCGGATGGTCCTGGCAGTGGAAATCAGTCCATTAAACTTCCTGGGCAATTTCAGCGCACATGTCTGTGTTAGGACTTCAGCGGAATCCTGGCACACATCTTCCAACTTAAGTTCCAATTTCAACAGTATGGATGGTGGAAGATAACTCTAGATTCTGTGAACTGACAGACTAACAACACTCTTGACAAAACAGATCTGATCCCTGTGTCCCTCCAGTGCAATTTCTCCTTCCCTCCTCAGTGCTGCACATGGAGGTACCCCTTTGCCCAATCTCTGCCTCCTCCCACCACACACCCCCACCCTTTCACCCCCCCCCCCACCACCAATCTTGTCCAACTGGCAGGGACTGTCCCCAGTGACGTAATGCTCCAACTTGCAAAAATCAATACTTGTGCCATGGCAGGAGGCCTGGGCAAGTAAAAGTTTCCCAGTCCAAACTGGCAGCTGCCGAATGCCAGATGCAAGCTGTGAAATATGACTTGACTTTGCTAAGTTTCCCCCTCCTTTTTGCACTTATGAAAATTGGCAAAGCAAAGTTGAATTTGTCCCCCAGTGAAACTGCCTGATAATGTCCTTGTTTGCCATGAAATAAAACAATTGTTGGACAGAGATTGTTAACATGCCCGACTTCCCAATTAGCTGTCCAGCATCACATTTTCAGGCTCAGTCCGGAGGACCCCTGATGAGACAATGCAAAGGCCATTGCCAATGTACCAATTAGTGACTTGGTGATCAATATTAACTGTTTCTGCACGAATCTTGCATTTATGTAGACTGGGGTGAATTTTTTTCCTCTTTGAAATAGCATGCGAGATAGAAAATCAGATGGATTCTATGAATTTATACATCTGGTGCAAGGCTTTACACACCTGGGGCTAGATTTTCAGATGTCACTGAGAGCAAGTGTGTGTGCAGGCACGCATTGAAAATCGCGCATTCAGAATGTGTCACTGGATCGCGAAGCCTCTGAATTCTTACCTATTTTGATGGAGTGAGGGGGGTGGTCATCTGAGTTTAGTTCCCCTGCATCTTTGGTGAAGTGTTTCTGGATGTAGATGGCTAGGCTGTATGTGCTGTTATCCCTGCTTGCATGCTGGTAAACCTAAAAAGGAGAATAAGGACATGTCATTGGTTAAATTCATCACACTGTCACTGTGCATGCCAGGCACCTTGGTGAGCCAATGGAGATCTGCATCATGGTGCCATCGTCTTTCAAAGATCAATAGGGACTTCAGGTTTGAGGCTCCCATCACTGAGGAGACTACACTAGAATGGTTGCACAATTGAAAACTGTCACCTCTGTGCACTGCCTCTCCACACCCAGTTGCACGGGGAGCGTGCCAGCTCTTCAGCTCAAGGGCACCCCGCTCAAATCTGGTGAGCAGCAGCAAGTTGGGCGGGCCTCCATCTGTACATGACCTCTCTAATTAGTTATGGTTTGTCTTCTCCTGGAAGGGTAAAGGAGCATTGCTTAGTCCACTTTCTACCTGCAGCACCATTGCAGCCTGGCCACCGCACCTGAAGAACATCTCGCAGGGCACATCCGAGTCATGGCCCTTGAGCCTCAAGGCACTCAGTACCAGCAGCCAGGGCTCACCCTCTTGGCCAGCTCCGGCATCATTGACAGTTGGCACTCAGACTTTAGCATCCCTGAGGCCCACAAAGAGATGGCCACACCGTAACACCTCTGCACACTGACAATATGGTACTCACCCTTCCTGAGCACAGCAGGTCATTGAGCCTCTTTCGGCACTGCACCCATGTGCACCGCATCACGTCATGGTCATTAACCAGTGCTGCCACCCCCTCCTATGCCCTATTTGTGAGGTGCGGTAGCGTCCTTCCCCCTTTCTCTGGGGACAAGGGTGACCCTCCTGGCAGCCAGCTCCTCCAAGAGGACTGCGAGGAACTTACCCGGAAAGCCGGGGGCCGAGTGCCCACTTGACCTTCCCTCCCGCCTGGCATCTTCAGCTGCACTCGACTCCATCACTTTGCTAATGCTGACCAGACGTTCTTCCAGGGGCTGCCTGGGATGCTATTAAACCAGCCACCGGGCTTCCTTTGGACCCAGTGGCTGACAGGCCCCCACCCATGCTTGGACCTTTCCAACCAGTGAGGAGCCACATTTCATACTGGGCAGACTTTAATTGGCCCACGAGCATGAAATCGCGGTCAGGGGCCGATCACGGGTGGTGGCCCATTTCCTAGCCACTCCCGAGCCCGCCAATCATGCGTGCCCGCCAAGGATAAAATTCAAGCCATATGTAGGAATCTTGTGGAGACAACAGAGTTCTCAGTCGTGGGCTCCGAGACCCCCGTGTCATCTATTTTGGGAAGGCCCACCTCATCTTGTGTCACTCAGGCATTTGACAGGTCAGTGATGAGCCTTCCCCGGGATCAAGAACACCAGCCAAGAGCTGCCCGCCAATCAAAGGCAGTGCCTGATGTTTTGTCATGTGTTCAGGTTGTAGATGGGTTTCTTTGGGGCTTGTCTATTCCTCCAAAATAAGCTGCCAGAGACTGTAGTTTGTTAAAACCATTAGTCTTCATTTACAGTTGTATGCATATTGGGCTTCTGCAAGAGGTTGGAACATATGCTCCCTTCAGATCTCTGTTGCTCAATCATTTAATGTTACATCACTATTATATCAGCATCATATACTCCTGATGCTAACCCTTTACAGCTGCTGCTGATATTACATCTGCCCAAGGCCTCAGATCGAGGAGGGACCCAGGCATTGGTGAGCACTGGCAGGAAGGGAGTCACAGGGTTGGAGAGGGAGTGGTGTCGACGACGAGGGCACAGTTGTAGCTTTCATTGGGCTCCCCCTTCCCAGTGCCAAGTATCTTGATTAGGCACTGAGTGCCTCTGAATGAGGGAATCCTTGGGAACCCAATAGCGGCCCTCCCAGGTTTGCTTGGCATGCTCTCCAGATGCAAGCCCCCGCCAGCTGCTGGGTTAGTTTCAGCAGCGGTGGCAGGAAGAGGCCTTGGTGGGCATTAATTTCCACTTAAAGGCCTCAACTGGCAATGGGGTGGGAAGGTCATCCACGAGCCTTCCAGCCCCAGATTTAATTGGGATTGGGGTGGGAACGCAGTGCAGACTGCCCCCCGCCACCAAATTCACCATGGAGGAGAGCACAAGATTCAGCCCATAGCTTAGGAAGAACAAGGTCACATCTGATCAACCCCCTTGACTTTTTTCCAGGAGGTGATGTTAACAGGTTGATATTTGGGAGACCCTAGGCAGGACCTACCATCCCCCCACCCCACCCACCCCCGCCCCCCCACAATAGAGTGTTGAGCATAGAGGTGGGCAGGCATCGAAACTCATGACATTGTCCAGTCAGCTGGTTTGGCAACATCATTCCACCCCAGGGCCATTTTCCTGGAAGCAGAATAATGATCAGAATGCAGATCTGGGAGTAATCACTCCAGCCAGATTTGAGACTCTCACCACCTATTTGGCCACCGCTGCAGCCATAGGCCTCCTCCACAATGGTGGCCAGAATGCTAGGGCCATGATTTAATTTAACACTTGTGCAGAGAGACCGGCAGAAAATGGAGGTGTTCTCTCTCTTTTACCTTAACTAGAGATTGCTGCTTCTTTTGAGATGCAGAGCCTCCTGTTGAACAGCCCGCTGACCTTAACTGAGCAGCTAGCATGCCCCATGACCACTAATTAACCAATCTGGTGAAAATCACTGCCAGTTGACGGTTTCTCACACAGTTTGGAGTCATGATCCCCATTTGACCCTGACAACATCCTGACCCAAAAGGGAAAACCAACATCCTTGTGTCAGAGGCTGGGAATGTCCTTGGAGCAGAATTTCCAGGGCTGCAGATTCACCAAAAGTGGAGCTCAAACCTTGACTCATTCTGGCAAAAAGGCACTTTGCCACATTTCTGATAAGGTTATGACAATAGAGTGGGGGGTGGTGGGGGGCGGGGGGGGGCATTTCCAAGGAAATTCCAAGTCAACAGTGCGCCAAGAGTTAAGGAAACATGTGTCTTCCAAGACCAACATTAAGGGCTGCAATTTGGTATCCATGCCTGTGCTGAGGTGTGAATTGTAAATTGACTGATTGGAAGCAGCAGGCAGTAGTAAGGGGATCGAGTGTGGAAATAATGAATAGGATACCATGAGGTTTGATGCTGGGTCTCCTGCTGTTTTTAATCTGCATCAACTGCCTGGACCCAGGAACAAAATGCAGTTTGGCAAAATTTGTAATTATAAATTGACGAGCAGTGAAAAATTCAAAATCTTTATGCAGAAAATATCCAATTCTGCACTTTCATATTGCACACCCTCTGAATGCTTTTATAGGCATCACGAAGAAACCTTGGACCTTCCTTTCCCCATGTTGTCTCTTATCCCCCCCCCGATGCACTTACCTGACTATCAGGGCAGTTCCATTGAATCCCCCGTGATGTCCTCCTGTTGCTTGAAATCCTGCCCCTGCCCCCTAGGCTTGATTCACATTCCTGCTTGGGTTGAGCAAGAGATTCCAGAAATGGAGATAGAAATGAAACTTGGCCATGAAAATGGCTTGGGTTTCATTACAGCAAGAATAGGTAAGCATGATGCTCACTATGCTGAACTTGTACCCCAAGTTAAATTCAGGATCATTGGCCCTAATTTTCATCCTCAAGGCAGGTCAGGAAAATTCCCAGCTCAGCCCGCCCGCCTTGGGAGAAAGTGCCGGCAAAGGCGGGATTTTCATTGCTGAGGGGTAGGTGCGGGCTGCAGTCAGGCTAGCTGACCGAGGATAAAGTTTGGATGCTGCCACAGATATTGCTGGGTGCTGAGGCGGTCTGTTTGAAAGACCCACCTCAGTGCTTCATTTAAAATAAACACACAAATGTCTTCCAGCCCTCACCCCTCACAACCCCTCATCCCCCACACACTCCCCATGCCGCATCCATGCTATCTCAAGACCCCCTCCCAATGCCTATGGCCCCTAATGACCCCTATGCCAAGATTATGTAATGAGGCTTAGCTGAGAGCCCAGGCATCCATTACTCTTGTAGAAACAGCTGCGCACTAGAGGAAACATTGCTTGATTGACAGCTCAGGAACCCTGTTCTCTGCATTCGATTTCACAATAAATATTTATACAAGGTTAAGTGGCTTCAAGGGCTTATGGGTTTTGTTATTTATACATTAAAGGGTCAAGATGATTGAAACTTTTATTGTCTTTTTTGACATTGTAGAAATCTATGAATGAATTACTTTTTTAAAAACTTATTTTGCATATCCTACTGTCACTATAGGGTTTAGTGGTTCTATAGAGTATATTAATGGTTCAGTGGGAACGGAAGTGCCATAGCTTGGCATTGGGAGCATGAGGGGCCATGGGGTTGGGTTGGGGGTGGCATACCCTGGCAAGGGGGGCATGAGAAGGACCTTTAGAACTTATCTTTTAAAAGATCCTTTCATGCAGACTGGGGTTCACAACCCCTCTGAGGGCTGTGAACCACTTTACTTTAAAAACCTGGCCTGACTCCATAAAAATTGCGGACGAATAGGAGATGCCTATCTCAGCAATGGAGTGGGCCAGGTCAGGAGTGCTGGATGTGGGCTTTTGACAGGAAGCAGCCCTCACCCTTTAAGGGCACTCTTTAATATCAGATGGAATGGGGTCGGGAATCCGGGAATCGAGCCCGCCGCCATCTTAATAGAGCTCCTGAGTCACCCCAACTCAGTGAAAATTCAGCCCAACATGTTTATCTAAAATTTACAAGAAACTAGTAACATGAAATTCACGTATTTCTAAATGAATACTTTTAGCTCACAATCATTAACATATTATCTATTTTTATTTCACCCTTAGCTGGAACCCACTTTATACCTTGAGGGTACCTCAGTTCTTCTTTGATCCCTTTTTTTTTAATGTATTTTAGTTCTGTAAAACATTTTTAAAGGCCCAGAGCCCCTTGGGACACAAAATGGATCTGAACAGAAATGTACATGCAGTTAAATAAATTTTGCTGCTAATTAACATCTTGCTACATGGGCCAGTTCTGTAAACACCAAGGGACGTCAGCACATGTCATGATTATCAGTTCCTGGTAAGATATATAACAACCATAGCCAAGCAGATATCACTGACATCATGGCAGTCAACACCAGACAGATGTCCCAGCGTAGCAACATCAGATGTAGGACCTGCCAATATATTGCTGCTCCTGTTTCTATGCTGTCAGTGGTTTATCCCCAATCAGCAGATGTTATTTTCCATCCTCAATAGCAATGGTGTACAGCATGCTGACATTATTTTGTCACTTTTTACTGGAGTATGCATGAGGCACATATGCCAAAGTGATCCAGACACCTGAAGCTTTGAGCATACAAAAGGGCTGACGATCAATAAGTTTTGCTGCAGCTCAGGCCTAATGTGGGGCATACACAGAGATGCCTGGAGCAGTACACGGCCACACACATGCTGATTGTTTTGTGGGGGCCCTGGCAAAAGTCAGCATCCCTCTCCCCCAGTGTGTCACTTCTATCTGAGTATGGCAGTTCCTGTACTGAACCAACTCTCATTCTCCCCTCTCTCTGTCCCACCCCTCTAGGGTTGCCAACACTCCAGGATTGGCCTGGAGTCTCCAAGAACTGAAAATCAATCTCCAGGACACTGCTGTGTGCAACTGGAGAATAAAATATTGGTGTTTTTTTTTAAATTTTCTTTGAACATTCCTCTTTACCAGATAAAAAAATATTGAAAATTAGATTAAAAGGCTGTTTGGCTGACAGTCAATTCTCATACAATTGGGTAATGAGTCTTTATGCTTTCCATTCGATGTAGGAAGGCAGTGAGTTACAAGGATGGATGTGTTGGCTGACGAATGGCTGGAGAGTGGGGGTGGGTCATGTGATGAAACCTACAGCAGTATATTTAATCACAGTTGACAACCCTCGTTCTCTTCCACTGTTGTTGCTGAAAATTCCCATGAGATCAGGAATTCCTGTTTGTAGGATACAGAGACAGGGTAATCCCTGTTCCAGTGCTTCAGCAGTGCATAGAGGAAAAATTGCCCTGGCCCAGCTGTTTTTGAGACTGTTGGTCAACTACTGCTTGTTTACAAAATAAGTATCTAGTATACTGTGGCCCAGAACTTCCGATCTCTGGGGCGTCTTACCGGGAAGATAGCCAAGAAGATGCACTGGGGGAACCCCCCCAATCCAAGAAATCCTCACACAAGGACTGCATGGCAATTGCCCAGGAAATTTAAACTTCTGATGGACAATTACTCTGCGCTGGGAATCATTCGAAACTCTGATTTAAATTGGAGACTACAAATGGTTCCGACTCTCCTAGCAGAAAAGCTACCCGGGAAAAACTGAAGGCTTAAAACCACTCCTAACTCCTGGGTAACTATACTACTGACCACCCCACCCTCCCCACCAACCCCCCGCCCCGCCAACTTCCCCAACCGTCACTGGATCCCAGACTATCTCCCCAGCCACTCCCCCACCAGCACTCCTGATACCCCCCACACTCCACCCAATTACCCTCCCGACCTGTCATCACCCTGAAAGTCCTCCTGACCCCCTGGTCTCCTCACCCCCCGACTACACTCCCAACCTCAAAGTACCCTCCCAACTGTCCGCCACATCCCCAACCCCCTGACTAGCCCCCCCCCCACCCCATTACAACTCTTCTGACCCTCTGACTAACCCCCCACCAGCCGTGTCTAATTCCCACCCTCCTGACTACCACCGCATCTCCAGAACACCCTCACAAACCCACGATCTCCTTATTCCCGACTGACTAGCCTTCTGACCCCCTCACCCCTACTACCTCCAATCCCTGACTATCCTCCCACCTCCCTGACTAGCCCCCTACCCCCCGACTACCCCTCACTCTCTAACTACCCACCCACTCCCTCAGATATCCCCCCACCTCCAGGTACCCTGCCGACTCCTTGACTATGCCCCCACCTTAAATACCCTCCCACCCTCCTGACTACACCCCCACATCCGTGACTACCGTCCTGAAACCCAACTGCCTCCCAACCCCTCAACTACTCTCTCAACCCTCCAATACCCCCTTGACCACCCGGATAACACTCAACATCCTGACATCCCAATCCCCTGATTACCCCCCCTCCCACCAATGGATCACACGACTTACACCCTGAAACCTTGACCTGCCAACTGATACCGAACCCCCAACCCATCCCGCCGCCCTGACCCATCGTCCCCTTCCAACCCATCCTACGACTCCCTGCCCTCCTCAACCTACCCACTCACCTTCTCTCTGGTTCCTCAAAGTGGACTTAAAAAGAGAGACCTTTAAATTTACCTTGTTTACGGCAGTGTGTGCCATAAAAATGGGGTGTGGATTCACTTCCCCTGATGTTGCTGCCCTGCACAGGAAGGCCTCGGGATCCGAACACGCTGCACATTTCTCACCAGGGCCGGGTTGGAAGAATGGGTGAGAAATCTGCAGCTCCCGACCTGTGTAAGTAAAATGAGACTAAGTGGCAATCTGACTGTGATTGCCACTCCACAGAAGTTCTCGCCCCATATTTCCTTACAACCAACAATTGCATCTTCCATCTATTTAGTGAGCTCAATAGCTTTGGTTTGGCACTAGCGATCTAATTCACGACTACCCTTGAGAAGTTCAATGTACATGATGTTAAGGTTGAAGGGGAGGGAGTGGTCACGTATCATCCGCACTTGATACCATTGGACAATACAGCACAAGGCATAATCAATTATTCGCTGAACCCTAAGACCACCTATTCTAGTTAAATATTTTTAAATATATTCTTTCACTGGATGTGGGTGTCTCTGGCCAGGCCAGCACTTGTTGCCCATCCCTAGTTGCCCTTGAGAAGGTGGTGGTGAGCTACCTTCTTGAACCGCTGCAGTCCATGTAGTGTAAGTACACCCACAGTGCTGTTAGGAAAGGAGTTCCAGGATTTTGACCGAGCGACAGTGAAGGAATGGTGATATATTTCCAAGTCACGATGGTGAGTGACTTGTAGAGGAACTTCCTATCTATCTGTTACCCTTGTCCTTCTAGGTGGTAGTGGATGTGGGTTTGGAAGGTGCTGTTGAAGGAGCCTTGGTGAATTCCTGCAGTGCAGCTTGTAAATGGTACACACTGCTGCTACTGTGCGTCAGTGGTGGAGTGAGTAAATGATTGTGGATGTGGTGCAAATCAAACTGGCTGCTTTATTCCTGGAAGGTGTCAAGCTTCTTCAGTGTTGTGGGAACTGCATTCATCCAGGCAAGTGGGGAATATTCCATTACATGACTGACTTGTACCTTGTAGATGGTGGACAGGCCTTGGGGAGTCAGGAGTTGAGTTACTCGTTGCAGGATTCCTAGCCTCTGACCTACTCTTATGGCCATAGGATTTATGTGGCTAGTCCCATTCAGTTTCTGGCCAATGGTAACCCCAAGTATGTTGATAGTGTGGGATTCAGTGATGGTAATGCCGTTAAATGTCAAGGGGTGATGGTTAGATTCTCTCTTGTTGGAGATGGTCAATGTCTGGCACGCAAGTTACTTGCCACTTGTCAGCCCAAGCTTGGATATTGTCCAGGTCCTGCTGCATTTGGCCACGGACTGCTTCAGTATCTGAGGAGTCGTAAATGGTATTGAACATTGTACAATCACCAGCGAACATCTCCTCATCTGAGCTTATGATGAAAGGAAGGTCATTGATGAAACAGCTGGTGGTTGGGCTAAGAACATTCTCCTGAGGATCTCTTGCAGTGATGTCCTGGAGCTGAAATGACTGACCTCCAACAACCACAACCACCTTCCTTTGGGTTAGGTATGACTCCAGCCAGTGGAGAGTTTTCCCCCTGATTCCCATTGACTCCAGGTTTTGCTAGGGCTCCTTGATGCCACAATCAGTCAAATGCTGCTTTGATGCCAAGGGCAGTCACTCTCACCTCAGCTCAGGAGCTTAGCTGTCTTCCCATGCTTGAACCTAGGCTGTAATGAGGCCAGGAGCTGGGTGGCCCTGGCAGAACCCAAACTGGGCATCAGTGAGCAGGCTATTGTTAAGCAAGTGCCGCTTGATTGCACTGTTAATGACCCCTTCCATTACTTTACTGATGATGGAGAGTAGACTGATGGGGTGGTAATTGGCCAGGTTGGAGTTGTCTTGCTTTTTTTGTGCAGGACATAGCTGGGCAATTTTACACATAGCCGGGTAGATGCCAGCGTTGTAGCAGTACTTAAGCAGATTGGCTAGGGGCATGGCAAGTTCTGGAGCACAAGTCTTTAGTACTGTAGCTGGAATGTTGTCAGGGCCCCATAGCATTTGCACTGTCCCGTTCCTTCAGCCATTTCTTGATATCACGTAGAGTGAATTAAATTGATTGAACACTGGCTTTTGTGATGCTGGGGCCCTCCACAGCCAAGATGGATCATCCACTTGGCGCTTCTGGCTGAAGAATTTGCAACAGTCTTATCTTTTGCACTGATGTGCTGGGCTCCCTCGTCATTGAGAATGGGGGTATTTGTGCAGCCTCCTCCTCCAGTGAGTTGTTTAATTGTCCACCACCTTTCACAACTTACTGTAGGACTGCAGAGTTTAGATCTGATCCATTGGCTGTGCCTATCTGTGGTAATCTGAGACGCAATACACATTCAACAGAAAGTGAGCAGATTGACCATGTAATTGTATGACCCAATATGTAGCGCGGGTTACAATGTTAAGAATAGTTTAGAATATGACCTGGTTGGAGAAGCACACATCATGTGAGTGCTGTGTTAACTGTGTAAATAAACATTATGTGCTTCACCTTATATTGGTCTCTGTGTCTGCAGTATATTGTTGCCAACTCATCAACCGTTAGATAGACGTGCAACCGAGTTAGCAAACAGAGCGAACCAACTCTAGAACATTACACTATCACTTGCTGCTTAAGCTATTTGGCATGCAAGAAGCCCTGTGTTATAGCTTCACCAGGTTGACACCTCATGTTGAGGTATGCCTGGTGCTGCTCCTGGCATGCCCTCCTGTACTCTTCATTGAACCAGGATTAATGCCCTGTCTTGATGGTAATGGTAGAGTGGGGAATATGCCGGGCCATGAGGTTACAGATTGTGGTTGAGCACAATTCTGCTGCTGCTGATGGCCCACAGCACCTCATGGATGCCTAGCCTTGACTTTTTAGATCTTTTCGAAATCTGTTCAATTTAGCACAGTGGTAGTGCCACACAACACGATGGAGGGTATCCTCAATGTGAAGGCGGGACTTCATCTCCACAACGACTATGCGGTGGTCACTCTAACTGATACTGTCATGGACAGATACATTTATGGCGGCAGGTTGATGAGGATGAGTTCAAGTATGTTTTTCCCTCTTGCTGGTTCCCTCACCACCTGCTGCAGACCCAATCTAGCAGCTATGTCTTTTAGAACTCAGCCAGCTCGATCAGTATTGGTGCTACTAAGCCACTCTCGGTGGTGTTCAACATGGAGGAGCACTGATTCATCAGCTGAGGGAGGGCGATAATCAGCAGGAGGATTCCGTTTCCATATTTTACCCGATGCTGTGAAACTTCATGAGGTCCATGTTCAATGTTGAGGGTTCGCAGGGCAATTCCCTCCCGACTGTATACCACTGTGCTGCCACCTCTGCTGAGTCTGTCCAGAGGTGGACAGGGCATACCCAGGGATGGTGATGGTGGTGCCTGGGACATTATCTGTATGGTATGATTCCATGAAGATGACAATGTTAGGCTGTTGCTTGACTAATCTGTGAGACAGCTCTCCCAATTTTGGCACTAGCCCCAAGATGTTAGTAATGAGGACTTTTCAGTGTCAACAGGGCTGCGTTTGCCATCATCACTTCCGGATTGTCCGTCCAGTGTCATTTCTTTTTTGAGACTTAGTAGTAGTTTGATACAACTGAGTGGCTTGCTAGGCCATTTCAGAGGGCATCTAAGAGCCAACCACATTGCTGTGGGTATGGAGTCACATGTAGGCCAGACCAGGTAAGGACAACAGATTTCCTTCCCTAAAGGACATTAGTGAACCAGATGAGTTTTTACAACAATCAACAATGCTTTCATGGTCATCATTTGGCTTTTAACTCCAGACTTTTATTGAATTCAAATTCCACCATCTGCTAGTGCGCATGACCAAAGAGTGCTTCAGTCACCTGCCTTATGTCCTACAATCTGCTCGGGGCATTGAGAGTTCTTTATTCTTGACTGTCATAAGAAGGCCAATGGTGATGCAAATTTATCATTCAGGAGGTGACACAGGTTGCTGAACACTTTGTTTTTGTGCAGTCTCAAACTTGCACCAAATAATTTGCTGTTAGGAACAGGGGGCTACTTTGAAATGGAGGTTGATTGTTCGGATGAAGTTCAGCACTAACCAGCATTAACAGCTATTAACAAGAATTAGGGCAGAATTTTCCGTGCCCGTCAACATATTTCACATATAAGGCGTGCATTTGGCAGGCTGCACTTTGAGGGGAACTCGGAGGTGAGTGCACAGTTGTGCAGCTTTTGCGGGGGTTGCCTGTTGGACTTTAAGATTGAGATGCATCGGTGGGGGGGGCGTGAATGGAGGGCAAGAGCTGCCCTGCTGTTGATGGTAGTGCACAAGCATGTGCGGGATGTGGGGGAGTGAAGTGGCCACGCATCAGGGAAACCTTGTGTAAAGTAACCGTCTCTCCACAGCTGAGACAGTTCAGACACAGCCTCCATGCTTGGAGTCAGGCCTCAAGCTTATCTGCCCACTCAGGCAATGCAGAGGCATCAAATTGCCACCTAGTGCTCCAGAGATTTTCACCCCTTATGCACAGGCAGTAAGCCAATTAGTGTTATAGTGGATTGCAGAACAGTTGGACGACTGGACACATTGTACAATCTCCTTGTTAAAGCTGGCTATGGAGCGCCCACAGCCCTTGCAAGGTCATCATTCCAATTTGACCAGTCTCCCCCATGGTTCAAGCTAACAGTGCAACCTTGCAGTGCGGGTTAGGAGAATGCCTGCACCTGAGCTGAGAGCACAGCATGCAGTCTAATGGGCAAAGCTGCCCCAATCGGTCAGGTGGGGTGAGGCGAGATGAGGTGAGGTGGGTGGGGTTTCGGCAATCATGCAGTGCACAGAACTCTGGCCATTAAAGTGGTGGCCAGCACTCTCTGGGACTTCGACACCTATGTGTTCTTTTATCCTGCTGTCTGTGACATCTTTTGATGATCTGCTTCTATCACTGCTTTTGCCTACAACCACACCACCCCCCTCCACTTCTCTCCCCCAAACCAACACCCCCCCACCCCCCCTCCACCCCCCCACCACCACCACCTTAAACCAGCTTATATTTCAACCCTCCCTGGGATTCACCTAGTTCTGTTGAAGGGTCATGAGGACTCGAAACGTCAACTCTTTTCTTCTCCGCTGATGCTGCCAGACCTGCTGAGTTTTTCCAGGTAATTCTGTTTTTGTTTTGTATTTCCAGCATCCGCAGTTTTTTGTTTTTTGTTTTTAACTCTCTGGGATGCGTTAGGGGGCCTTCAGAAGTAACCAAGAGAGGTTCTTAGTACACACACGCTAATCCACACATCTCTCTTACATCCTGCAGGATAAGTACATCAGGAGCATGGACCCTGGTGACCTAGCTGTATGCCTCATAGCATACAGACAGCAGAGATGACAGAGAAGAGGGTGATTGAGGCGCCTGGCGACACAAACGGAAGAGCACACCCTCATGCTGAAGGGGCGGCTGAAGCTTCTGCCAACAAAGCCGAAGTGCCACAGCGAGCCATCGCTGGTCAGCTCCGAGCTATACCCAGGGTGTATATATGCTATCATTCATTCCTGCAGATGACCAAGAACCAGTGTCGCTGAAGACTGCGCATGCCTAGAAAACTGATTGGTTTCATCTGCCAGCTCCTGCAGGATTTGGTGCCGTGGGGACAAGGAGGGCATCCACTGCCAGTGGCGATGAAAGTGACCGTGGTGCTCAATTTTTATGCCAGTGGCACCTTTCAGGGCTCCACAGGCAACCTCTGTGGGATATCACAAGACTCCACCCACAAATGCATTCATGATGTCAAGGTTGCCATCTTCGTGAAGGCACACAACTTTGTGCATTTTTCCCAGGACCAGAAAAGCCAGGAAGCAAGAATGTTGGGACTTGCCCAGATTTCAGGTTTCCCACAGGTGCAGGGTGCCATCGACTGAACTCACGTGGCACATCATCACAACACGCGGTCAACTATGTCCACCACAAGGGATTACATGCACTGAATGTGCAGCTGGATGTGACCGCCACAAACGCATCCTACAGGTCTGCGCACGGCATCCAGGGAGTATGGGCAACTCCTATATTCTCAGTCAGTCATAGATCCCTGAAGTCTTCAAGGTTCCCAGAGGCTGTAGGGACGGCTCCTCAGGGACAAGGACTACAGCAGAGGAGGTGGCTGATGACACCCGTGTGGTGGCCTCAGACTGCAGCAGAGTGAAGGTATAATGAGGCTCATGCTGCAGCTCACATCTTGGTTGAGCAAACCATCAGGATGCCGAAGATGAGGTTCTGGTGGGGCCCTGCAATACAGTCCACAAAGGATGTCATGCATCATCTTCGCCTGCTCTGTCCCTTACAACCTGGTGCTGCAACAGGGAGAGGAGCTGGCTGAGGATGAAATGGAGGAGCTAGAGGTCTCCGCTGACGAGGAAGATATCAATAGAGATGAGGTTGAGGAGGTCCTTGAAGGCGACAATGATGGTGATGAGGCCATTGCACTGGCCAGATGAGGCAGGCGCGCTCGGCTCCTAGATTCATGGAGGATGATGATGACATGCAGTTGAGGAGACAACATAGATCCTCATCCTGCATCTCTGAATGTTTCACTCCAGTCTGGCTGATGGCAGTGCACATGCCCTCTGTGATAAGGCTCCTGTCATGGAGATGCAGTGGAGGCCCTAACAGTCACATGATTACAGGAGGATGATGACAATATGCGGTGAGGCACTCCGTAGATCTTCACATAGCCTCTGTGAATGTCTGGCCGAGGGCAGCTCACTTGCACTTTGTGATCAGGGTCATGTCATGGAGACACAGCCAAGGAACTTTAAATGCACCTGATCCTTTGTCAGCCTTCAGCACCCGACCCGTTCAGTAGCACAGTGTCACTGGTCACAGATGCTGATGAGATGGATGCCAGCCTCACCTTAATAGTGCTAAGAGCACACAGAGAGAATGATGGAACTCTGTGATGCCTGCCCACAACATGCTGGCAGCAATGACAAGCACCATCGAGATGCAGGCATCAATAATGTGCCCAGAGAGTGTGAGGCCAGACCATCACAAACACAGAGAAGAGGCCTGGACTGAGACACCTGCCTTTATTTGTGCAGAATCCAAGGTTTCACATCTGAGTGACACAAACATTACTCATCAGAACAAGAAGCCATAGGCAGGGAAACATTCTTGGGAGTTTATTTACAATAGTGAACATTATGTACAAATGATTAATGACCATGCCCAGGCTGTGCAACTAGGTAGAGCACTCGCTTAGCATGCAAGAGGTAGTGGGATCGATGCCCACATTCTCCACTTTGGCGTTGTTATGAGGGAAGGGCTTGAGATGCAGCAGCTTCTTTGTTGAGCCCGCAGTTCACAAATCTGCAGAACCTCTTTGTGAGTTCTGGTATGATAGCCAAGTGATTATGGTACTGGGCTTGTAATCCCAAGATCAAGAGTTCAAATTTCACAATGGCAAACTATGAAACAATGTAACTTCATCTGAAACAGATGGAAACGTGTTTGTACTCGAAAGAGTTACACAGTCTTTTGCTTGGCCTAAATAGCCAAGTGGTTATGGTACTGGGTTTGTAACCTCAAGATCAAGAGTTCAAATCTCACAATGGCAAACTATGAAACAATGTAACTTCATCTGAAACAGATGGAAACGGGTTTGTACTCGAAAGAGTTACATCTTCTTAACCTTCCTAACCCTGCTGCTATGTCTTGGTGCTCCCCTGACACCCACACAGAGGTTGCCTGACCACCGCTGCCACCACCTCACAAGCCCGATTGGTGCTATGGCTGCTCATCCCGCAGCCAGGGCAGGGGTAGAGGGCATCACCGCAGGCCTCCGGCACTTGAGGGATGCGTCATTAAGTTGGGGGGGGGGGGTTGGGGGCTGCAGTCCTTTTGCCTTTTGGAGCAGAAGTCCTGGGCTGGAAACATAGGGACGTGCATGCAGCTGCGCTTTACATATGGTACCGGATGTGATGAAGCAGCTGGGTGATGGCATCGCAGGTGAATGGGAGCCCACCTGCCATCAAAATGGTGTGTTTCCTGGGTATGCACGATTAATGAGGCAGGATTGGGACGTTACAGTGTGAAAAGCCGCCATCACAGATGGTGGGCAAAACATCCTTTTTTCCTGCCTGCTACCACACTTAGTGCAAATCTGGGACGATTCTGCTCTTAGTTGGTAGTATTAAGCAATGACTGTTAAAAACTTGTGCTAAAAACTTCATTTTCCACAGTTTGGAAAATCCAGGCGAATGGTAAACTGCCAGCTGGTCCTGCTAACACTGTTTTCCCAGCTTTCTGCTCCATTTGCCACCAAGCTCCAGGGACTGTGGCAGAATAAACATACCCAGATGATTTCACATTTCCTTTACACAGAGCTACATAAGAGCATACTTCTTGTTTTTCAACAATGGTCAAAAGCTGTCTAAAATTTCATGAGGGATTGAAGTTGTGTAAAATTTCAAACAGCTATGGTTTTGTTACTAATAGGCATTTACAGCTTTGAATTCCAAAATTTGTCAATGAATGGCCAAGCAATGCACTAGCTTTTTGAAAGCAGGCTCACATTTGGCTCTTTACATTTTCCTCTGGTAGGGCATTAATTAATTCCTTTACATAAAATCTCTGTACGATGATAAGGCAATGTTAATCTGTTTATTTTAAATGCCAAAACAGCGGTGTTAAAATAGCATACATTTGCATATTGACCCCTGTATCCTCTCAGTTTTTCATAACTTTACTGTCCATTTATCACCAAACAGAATGTAGTCTGGTCTTAAGGGGTTTTTAGTGGTATTATTATTGTTTCACAAATTCTAACACAGATTATACATAGTGAAAAAATAATTACTGCCGGTGAAATAAAAACACAAAATTAAATAATTATTTAAGGACAGATCCAATTAACTTAATTGGCAATATATATTTAATTGTTTGACAGGCACAACATCAGGCTTATAAATTGCATTTTGACCAGGTTTTGTTGCTGCCAACAAAGCTAAGCCAACATATTAATGTGTGCGTTCATTTTTAAAATAGCTGACAGACTTTGTAATATATTTGCATTATCTCACTAAACCACTGTGAGTGATGAAGCATGACTAATAATTTTCTCTAACATTTTTGCAATCCAGTGTGCACAATAAGTGTATTGTTCTGGGTGGATAAACAGGCAGACACTTACAGTTTTATGAAAAAAAGTAATTTCAATGTTTCCACTGGCACCAGTCAAACCATCCTTCAATTGAATACCTAAATTACAGCAGAACCCACAGGATAAGAGGCCACCAAATGTGACAGTAGATTCAGGCACAGTCAAGAATTGCACCAATGATAATGAAAGGTGATTTACTGTACATTTTCAATTTGTTTACAAAGTAGGGCTCGAGAAATTGAATAAAGACAAAAGGAGGATATGACCAAGAAATGATAAAAAAAAATAGAGGCTCTAAAATTACCCTGTGGAATGCAAGCTTGGGAATGCTTAATGCATTTGTCTGAAACATCTCTCTCTCCATCATTTTAGCAGAACCATTTATTTTTAACAGATACAGCAATTTCAGAAAGATTTGTTAAATGTTGTACGCTGGTATCCCATGGAATGGAATAACTTCACACCCTATTTAGTGAAGTAACCATGAAAAATGGCACAGTTCAATCTCCTGGTTCAGGCATACATGCACATTGGTGCAGTGCTAAGTTATTCAGAAGAGGAAGAATCCTGGTTTGATCTGTGGTCTCTGTTGGGGCCTAATTCCTTCTCAATATCCAATGACTGCTGTTGTAAAATGATATATGTGGACTTCAGTTAAGGACAGGATCAGATTCAGATGTGATACCATTTATAATTCCACAAGGAGGTATTGCCAGCATCTCTGGCAACATCCAAAACCATATTCAAACAAGAAAGGAAATGTTGCAGGCAAATAAACATCTTCTCAGCTGCATAAGAGTGTTGTCACAGCATCATTTTGGGAAATAAATATAAAACATGAAAAATAATTAGATATGTCATTGTAATGTTTAAAATAAAGTAGTTCTGTCAGCCCCTTTACAAATGTGTGCAAAATAAATGTAAACATAAATATTGAAGAAATGAATATAAAATGTGACTTGATTGGTGTTTTAAGCCATGCACATTTGTTCTATTTACTGATTCCATAAACTATTGAATACTTAGAAATAGCCCATAACTCAGAGGATCCTCTGCAGTGCATGGTAGCACATCCACCTCAGGAGGTCTGGATGCTGCCTCATTCCAACTCTTTCTTTGCTTTCATATCTATCCCCTCCCCTCCTCCAAGCTGATAAAAAAGACTTGGAAGGCTTCTCAAAACACTTTACAGCCAATTGTAAGATCGAAATCCCCTCCAGCCAGACTTAATGAAATATAAAAATCCCAAAGCCCATGGACACAAGTACTGCAAATAAACAGGCCAAACTTCAACACAAAAAACACACAAAGGCCGGCTATACTGTCAATGGTTAATCCTCTAAAACATTCCAATATGGAAGCAAAACCAATACTGTGAAAGGACTTTGGGACATTATCGCAACAATGACAGAAGATAGCTGCCATCAGATAACTCAGTTAATAAGCTGGGAAGGCCATTGTACCAAATGGCCCCAGACAACAGCTATCATAGAACCATAGAAAAGTTATTGCACAGAAAGAGGCCATTCAGTCCATAATGTCTGTGCCAGCCGGAAAAAAAATTTAAAAGAAACTAGCCGCTCATTTTAATCCCACTTTCCAGCACCTAGTCCATAGCCTTGCAGGTTACAGCACTTCAGATGCAAATCCAAGTAGCTTTTAAATGAGTTGAGTATTCCAGTCTCAGCCACCGATTTAGGCTGTGAGTTCCAGATGCCCACCCCCTCTGGGTGAAAAAGCTTTTCCTCATGTCCCCTCTGATCCTTCTACCAATCACCTTAAACGTATGCCCTCTGGTAATTGACCCCTCAGCTAGGGGCAACAAGTCTTTGCTGTATACCCTACCTAGGCCTCTCATAATTTTGTATACCTCAATTAGGTCACCCCTCAGCCTCCTCTATTCCCAGGCAAACAACTCTAGCCTATCCAATCTTTCCTCATAGCTATAATTTTCAAGCCCTGGCAGAATTCTTGTAAATCTTCTCTGTACTCTCTCCAGAGCAATTATGTCCTTCCTGTCATATGGTGACCAAGACTGTACACAAAAATGTCAGCATTTTATACAGTTCCATCATTATATCCCTCCTTTTGTACTGAATAAAGGAAAGCATTCCATATACTTTCTTTACCACCTTATCCACCTGTCCTGCCATCTTCAGAGTCATGTGGACATGCACTCCAAGGTCTCACACTTCCTCAGCCCCTCTGAATATCCTCCCATTTATTGAGTGCTCCCTTGCTTTGTTTCCTATCCCCAAATGCATTACTTCATACTTTTACGGATTGAATTCCATTTGCCACTTTTCTGCCAATCAACTAAACCATTGATATCATTCTGGAGTCAAAAACTATCCTCTTCACTATCAACTACACAGTCAACTTTTATGTCATCTATGAATTTCCCAATCATACCTCCCACAATTATGTCCAAATCATTAATATATACAACAAACAACAAGAGCCCCAACACTGAGCCCTGTGGAACATCACTGGAAATGGTTTTCCATTTGCAAAAACATCCATCGACCATTTCCTGTCACTTAGCCAACTTTGGGTCCGACTTGCCACCTTCCCCTGTATCCCATGGGATCTCACTTTTCTGAGCAGTCTGCCATGTGGGACCTTGTCAAATGCCTTACTAAAATCCATGTAGACAACATCCACTGCACTACCCTCATCAATCCTCCTTGTTACTTCCTCAAAAAATTCTATTAAGTTAGTAAGACATGATCTTCCCCAAACAAAATCATGCTGACTGTCCGTGATGAACCCATGCCTTCCTAAGACAGTTTATCTTGTCTCTGAGAATTGATTCCAATGATTTTTCCACCACTGAATCAGACTGACCAGGCTATAATTTTCTGGCCTATCCCTTGCACCCTTTTTAAATAATGGTGCAGCATTTTCAGACCTCCAATCCTCTGATACCTCATCTGTATCTAGTGAGGATTGGAAAATGGTCCCCAGAGTATCTGTTATTTCCTCCTTGGTTTCCTTTAGCAGCCTGGGGTACAATCCATCTGGCCCTGGTGACTTATCCACCTTCAAGGATGTCAGTCTCTCCAGTACTTCCTCTCTCACTATGTTTATTGTCTCTAATGTTTCACGCTCCTCCTTATTAACTATGGTGCCTGCATCATCCCTCTCTTTAGTAAAGATGGAGACAAAGTACTCATTGAGAATCTTGTTCATATCTTCAGCATCAATGCACAAGTTTCCATGTACACCTCTGACGGGCCCTGTCCTTTCCTTAATTAATTTCTTGCTCTTAATTTACTGGTAAAACATCTTTGGGTTTTCTTTGATGTTACCTGCCAAGATTTTTTCGTATCTTCTCTTTGCTTTCCTAATTTCTATTTTTACTTCACCCTTGTACTTTCTGCACTCCTCTAGGCTTGCTACAGCATTAAGTCTTTTGTGACAGCCATAAGCTTTCTTTTTCTGTGTTATCTTGGCCTGTATGCTCCTGGATAACCAGGGGGCTCTAGATTTGGCAGTACCACCCTTTTTCTTTGCGGGGACATGTCCCCGTAGAATCTTGATCTTGAATGCCTCCCACTGTTTTCCATTCTAGTAGCTGAATTCAGTTCACTCTCACCAGCTCATCTCTGAGCTTTGTAAAATTTGTCTTTCCCCAATTTAGAACTTTCACTCCTGTTCTATATTTCCCTTTTCCAAAGTGACCATAATACAATTAGATTTAGCATCATTATCTCCAAAATGGTCCTCCACTACTACTTCATCCACTTGCCCAGCTTCATTTCCTAAGGCTAAATCTAGAATTTCACCCCTTCTCATTGGGCTTGTTACATGCTGGCTCAAACAGTTCACTTGAATGCAGTTCAAGAATTTTGTGCCCACTGTGCCCTTCACACTGTTCATATCCCAACTGATATTAAGGTAGTTGAACTCCTCAAAGATTACTGCCCTATTGCTTTTGCACTCAGAAACCTGCCTGCTTATTTGCTCTTCTAACTCTCTTCCACTATTTGGGGGTCTATAGTACACTCCTAGTGGTGCGGCTGCCCCTATTTTATTTCTGAGCTTAAGCCGTAGAGTCTCATTTGATGCCTCATTTAGTGTATCATCCATCCTCACAGCTATAATTGATTCTTTAATCAATAATGCTTTTTTATCCCCCTCCCTACCCTGTCTGAAAACTCTACATCCAGGGATGTTGAGCTGCCATTTTTGCCCCTCATTAAGCCAAGTTTCCATTATAACAACGATATCATGTTGCCATGTGTCTATGTGTGCCCTCAGTCCATTGGATTTATTTGCTATACTCCTTGCACTCACATATATAGATAACTTTTAATTCTACCAAATTCCTGTACTGTACACTTTTTAACCTGTGCTTCTTCTGTCTTTCAGTCACTCACTAACTCTCCATCTCCCTATCATACAAACAACATCAACAATGACCAAGAAGGAGAGGAACCTGGTACATGCATATCAGCCTGGGAGCCAGAGATACTTCACTTGAATGGGGTCCTTTGTTTCATTTGTGGAAACAACATCAGCAGTGAATGGGTCTGTCTGGACCAGGGCATGTAACAGACTAAAGAGATTAAAGGGTGCTAAGTACTGACCGTCTGCTGGGGTGACTTCTGTAAATATGCTCATCATACAGCAGAATGTCTTCAGGGAATGTGTTTTGATACTTTCGACAAGAATCATCATAAAAGGCCAAGATTGACGGGTCTGGCACTATCGTCAGAAGGAGGGTCAGGGCTGGTTACCATGACTCAGGCCTACTTTCAACACAGACAGACCAGCCATGTTGGGGATTGTAAGTGTTTTCAGCCATATCGTGTTGATATTGGCTTGAAGGTTTTGGACTGCGGTCAGGAAGGAGGTTCAGGAACGGTCAACCTGACTTGCGAACCTACAACTTTCACCAAAAGGACCAACCGTGTCGGGAGTCGTAAGTTATCAGCCAAATCCGAGGGGCATTGGGGCTGAGGTTTAAAAGGCAGTTTAAGGGCAACAACCAAATATTGAGGGGGGTTGGGTTGAATTGAGTAAGGTTTCAGGCAGAAACATAAGGTTTTGCCTATGGTTTTTCTGTAGAGGCTTTTTATTAAGTTGTGCTTTTTTTATGTGTTTACGGGAAGTCAAGGTTAACTCATGGAGGAATTTAAATTGGGCTAATCAATTAAGTGTTGCATGGTGTCATTTACACTAGTTTAGAGCTTTTGTATCAGGGAGCTAAAGAGTGTTTTAATATACGAGCTTGTGGTGGTTGAGCCAAACCCCATGTCTGTGTAATTTTATCCTTTATAAAATCCAAAATCAAGAACCATCAGTAAGGGGAAACAGGAGCGGGAACCTCTTACACAATATGCATATTTTTAAACTGTAGACACTTCTGTAATGTAGGAAACAAAGCAGACAATTTGCCCATTATAAAGTCTGCCATCAGTAATGTGATAATGACCAGATTATCTGTTTTACTGGCGTTGAGAGATAATTATTGGCCAGAAACCTTGTGGAACTCCCCTACACTTCTTCAAAATAATTCCATGGAATCGTTAATGTCTACCTCAAGGGCCTCAGCTCTTCAACTTATCCAAAGAGTGCCACCGTTGACAGTGTAGCACTCCTTCCGTACTGCACTGGAGTATCAGCCTGATTGTGCTTGAGTCCTTGAAGAGGGACTTACACTCACAATCTTCTGATTCAGAGAAGAGGGCTGCCGCTGGGTTATAGTTGACATATTGCGTAACCTTCATAGTGTTGAAGGGAGTTTCAGGTGACACCATTCTGGAACAAAAAGGAAGAATGTTGATTTCTCACAATTGTGGTGAGCATGGTAACTTGAAAGCCAATGGGTCTGCCAACTGTGCATCATATCAATATAAAGTAGGCTATTATCAAATCAAACAGTGTCATGGACATTTTGAACATCCTGCTGAAGCAAGCAAATTCTTCCTCCAGCGAGCAGGAAGCCCAGATTACATCAGTTAGTTCAGACATATTATATAATAAAGGACCTCAGATATTATACAAGTGATTTCAAAACTTCACTAAATATTATTGACAAAACCATCATAGGAGACCTTGAGAACATTGTCAGAACTTTATCTCTTATTTATGAGATCATTAGTAAAACCATGTACATAGCACTTACCAGAATGAGGAAACTCTAATTCAGCAAGTGGATGATAAGATTTCATGACAGTGTTCAAAGAGCATGCATGGTGTTCTCCCAGCCTTCCAGCCAACTGTGCGCCCTTAACCAATATCAGTGAAATACAGATTAACTAGCTGTTGCAGTGACTACATAATAACAGTCAATCTAATTCACTGTAAAAACATCATTGAGGAGGATTTTAAGGAGCCTGCAAGAATGGGAAACATGGCAGGCAGGGTGACTTAATTAGGTAGGAGCCTTGATTAGGTAGGATCAGTCAGCCAAGGTAAGAAGATGAGAGGCCTAAAGGGTGGTATCAGCACTGTGCACATGTGGGTCCATCTCAGGATGTTAGCTGGCAAAGTCCTTCCAAGGTGTTGAGTTCACCTACAACATTTCAATTATTCCTGCTGAGTGATCTCAGACAATGTCCTTTATAATTCGCAGAAGAGAGGGCCAGTTGTGCTGAAAATTCAGCTTTGCTCCACAGAGTGGTGAGTACAACTCTGGACACTAGGGTGAACATTCAATAAAGGGTGAACACAAAACACAACATTGTTTCTTCCACAACAAGTAATGGCCCTCACTCCCTTGTAGCCATCAACGCATGTCAACCATGTGGCATGCCAGTGTATTTAGCTCTCTGACTAAGCTTGTCTCAACAAATAATGAAGATGCACGCATGAATAAAGTAAAACCAAAGTGACATATTAACTATGACATTTACATTTGAAAAACACTCTTGCCATCTTTGTGCTCTCAATAAGCCTTATGTTAATGGCAAAGGAGTTGGGCAATAAAATTGTGGCCATGATGAAGAGCCTCTCTGTTTCACCAGGAGGCCCCTATAGCCTGCCTGTATCTGCTGCATTGTCAGCTGACTGCGGGTTTCACCACTGAAAAGTTTTCCCCGCCATGTGATCTCAAATGTCTCCCGTGCACACTCTAAATTTTAACTGGAATTGCATGGGAACCAGGAAAAAACAAAAGGGTGGAGTGGCGCCAACTTCCTGTTCTGCCATCCAGAATTGTGTGCCACAATTTAAATTCTGCCCGTTGTGTGTGAAGCTGTTGAGTTGATTCTGAGAGTTGAGGCACCAGGCTACATAAGTGCAAGGTTATTTTTGTCCTTTGCCCTCTGACTAAAATTTTAGAGTATGTTAGTAAAATCTTGTGCACGTTTTAAATTATGGACTTTTTTTCTATGGATCTCCTTTTACAAGAAAGAATGAGCCGGAAAAGGCCATTGAACCCATCAAACCCACTCTTCCCAAACAATGTACAGCATAGTCCATTATGGGCTCTGCTTTATGTATGTTGATGACATAAACCTTTGAATGGTCTTCTCATTAGGGTGATAATGTTTTACTGCCATGTTTCAGGTTTATATACATCTTTATTGGGGCAATCAAAAGGCAATCTCTTCGGTGGGTGACTTTTCTTTCCAAAAACTTTTCCATTCCTTCTCACCACTAGTCAAAGTGTCACATTCACTATGATCAACTGATGGATGGATATTTGGTTAAACTGCTAAACTGGAATAATTTTAATCTTCAAACTGCAGACAGGATGAGGGAAATTCTGATCTCGCTGACTACTTGATTTTGTTTATATTGAACTCAACAAAGGTGATTCATAAAATATGGCTAAAAATACATTAATAAAATGAGTGAAATGGTACAGATTAACCTTCAATTATTTCAAAGCAGATTCCACTATCGGACCTCTCAATTAAGGCATTTACAGGGATTGCAGGCCTGAAAACTCATGAGTAAAACACATGTGATTTCCTGTCCTACAATCTATGTGAACCTTACTCTTCACTGGCAATACCTGATGACAGGATCAGTGTTTAAAGCACCATTTTAACTAAACTGAAATGCAAATGCTTCCGAGTGACAACTGTGTTAGCTCGTGAATATGATTCTTAGTTTGTTTAGAATTACTTTGATCTTACAACACAGAAGCATGTCACTTGGTCCAAGGGGTATATGCCAGGGTTAAAGCTCCACACAAGCTTCCTCCCACCATACTTCATCTAACCTGATCTGGAAAGTTTCCCAGTTATATCAATAAAGGTGTTAGCCTATATAAAATAACCTATATAAAATTACCATCTTTGCTTAATAGTGGGCAAGTTAGTTGAATATGAATGAATTGACATGTTCGTTGCTAATACTGCATCGTGCAAATCCTATCCATTTATCTCTGATTACTCTGTCATCCATATTTACCCATTCTCTTTTCTTTGTCATTCTTTCATTCTATTTTTTTATTGTTTTCTTTATCTTTTTACCTCAACTGATGTAATTTATTTGACCATTCCATGCTGTGTGCACCTTCAGACATCAAACTTAGAAGAATTTTAGGTATATGTCCTCTTCTAAATTTTGGCTTCTATTCTCCATTTTAGAAGCACATTTAGAAATGCCAGGACTCTGAAATTCCATGAGGCTCTCCCAGTCTCTCCTCCATAATTCTTGCAGGAGACCAGTGCAAGGTGCAGGAAATGATCTTAACAGTAAAAAACAGAAATTCATTTTCTTTAGTTGCCAAATGACTTTAAAGACTCCAATGGGAAGCAGATATATAAACAAAAGACACAAGTGAGGAAATCAAAGAACATTTGGGAACTATATATCAGGGGTGGCTAAACTTACTGAATTTAAGAGCCACATCCAATAATCTTCAGATATTTGAGAGCCGCAAGACATGAACAAACTTTACACAGGCTAACGACTGCTAGTAAAGGCCTTGTGGGTCTCTATCCTGGCCATAAGTCTTTGAAAATCCAGCTCATATGTTGTCAAGACTGTACAATAGAGATCTGCTTGGTGTTCATGTGTAAGGGCTGCATAAGGCTTTACAAACTTCATTACAGAGTACAGTGATTCACAGCAGTATGCTGTGCCAAAAATTGAAATGAGTTACATGCTAGCTTTCTTGAGTTGAAGATATTTTATTCTGGTACTTGCTTCCGGAACTCAGTTATTGATTGCATCATCTTTAGACCCTAGTCCTCCTGGATGTCCAATGGTCCCATTTCTATAGCAGATGTTTCTGTAGCCAGAGGTTCAAGAATCGGACAGCATTTGTTGACCACATCAACCATGAATGGGTTTACAAGAAAGGTGAAGCCTGATCTCAATGCCTGCAAGTTATCAGACCTGGCTCGAAAATTATCAAGCAGCCCTTGTAATTTATCCCTGGATTCTTCAAGTTTGTGATCTTTTACTTCAATGTCAGGGAATGTCTTTACTCTCCTTTGAGATGGGGAAAATGTTTGAAGTTGTTTGACAATATGTCTCTTTGCAAAAGCCTCACTTTATCCTAGAAGCTGAAAGCTGTCTGAGTAAGGTCAGAAATAATCTTATCCTTCCCCTAGAGTGCCAAGTGGAGAGTTTGTAGATGCTGCACAATATCAGTGAGAAACATCAGATCCTGTATTTATTCGTTATTGTCCAGCTGTGGATAGGATCTTTTCTTTTCTTGAAGAAAAGAAATGATAGGCTCTGACAGTTCCACAAACCTTTTTAAGACACTTCAGGTTGACAACCACCTCACAATGCAGTAGAACGAGATATCGTAAGGCTTGGCTTCAAGATCCAGCTCTTCAATAACATTTTTGAACTGTCGTTGAGTCTTCCCATTTGAGCAGGTGAAATTTACAATTTCAAGGACCACTTTCAAACATTTTCGCACTTGAAGTATCTGGCTGCTAGATGTTCATGATGAATGATGCAATGAATAGGAAGAAACTCCAGAAATTTGGGATCACTTTTCAAGAGCTCAATTAGGCCTGCGCGTTTCCCCACCTTTGCGGGTGCTCCATCCATTGCAACACTGAAGAGGCTATTCACTGGTACATTGGCATTTGTCAATGCTGTGTCAAGTGCATCTTTTATGTCAACACCACGAGTTGCTCCTATTAGCGTCACTAAGTCCAACATTTCTTCTTTCGCAATTACATCCAAGGGAACATAAACAAATATCACCAGTTGCGGGTATTCTTGTATGTCTGTAAATTCATCAAGAGCTAAGCTGAATGCTAGAAAATTCTCCAGGTCATTTTGTATCTTGCTTGCAAAATCAGTACTGATCTAGGAGGTACGCCTCTGTTGTGTGGTATGAAATTGGAATTTGCGTTATTAGCCGCTGAAGTTTTGTGTTCTTCGGATCTACAACTGCAACAACTTCAGCAATATTCTTCTTAATAAATTCTCCATCAGAGTATTAGTGTTTAGCACGAGCAAGATTCCATGCCATGACAAAGCCAGCTGTGTCAGGTTCCTCGCTGAACTTTGAAAGTAGTGTCTGCTGGCAATTTAGGGACGATTTCAACACGGTTAACTAGTTTTTTCATAATTCTGATTTAGGGGGATAGTTAGGTGAAATTTTTTGTGATTCGTTTCATAGTGGTATTTCAAGTTACTGGTTTTGTAGTGAGTGAGTGATGTATTGCAGGTAAGGCAAAAATGTTTCCCACCTTTAACAGTGGATGCAAAATCTTCCTCCCATTCTGCCTTAAAACTTTTGTTTTCATCTTCACACTTTCGTTTCTTGCAGTTTGATGGATGTCATTTTTATTCACCAAGTTTACACAAGGTTAACACTGAAAACTTCTGTTTTAACTCCCGGACTTCCACGCTTCAGGAAATGGCTTCTGAGAGTCACGAGACCCTGTGTAGGAAAATTACAAAAGAAATCATGTAGCAGCGCTGGAATGAATTGGTAAATAGGACGAGGGTTAAGAAAATCAATGATTCATTCCAGCATTGTCATGAGATTTCTTTTGCAGTTTCCCATTTGTCTTACACAGGGCTGCGTGAGTCTGAGAGACATGAATGTATTTCAATGAAGGATGTTGTTTTGAACATTTCTATTTGGACTTACCTTTGTTTGGACTCATCTTCAGCCACCTTTGGCTGGACTGAATCAAGGAATTTTTGGTTTGATGTTAAATCGGCAACAAGCAGCAGTGAAAGGGCACAGAGGCGTTTGTTTTAAAATGGAAATTATCATAAAAATTGGGTTCCCTCTTCTTTTGATACTGTCAGGAGCAATAAAACAGAAAAACTGAAAAGATACAATTATTAGCCTGGCCTCTGTCACCTGCCCTCAGGGTGACCTGCTAAGAGTAAGGTAGAATAGATGAAAGGCTAAAAGTTAAGCAATCTATAATGGAGCAAGGGGAAAATTTTCCATTTTCAATGCAGTCAAAATGCCAGGCCCAATTTTAACCATCAAACATTCACTCCCTGTGAGCAAGACCCTTCTAATACCCCTCCCTTGCCTGCAAAAGCCCCTTTCCACCTGCCACCACAAGCAAATTGCTCCCCCTATCTAATTCCACCCTCAATGTCTAATTCACCCTCCATGTGAACAGGCCCCTGTCTAAATAGCTCCTCCCTGAGAACAGAAGGTGTGCTAGGCTTTGAGTTGGTGCAAGCATGCTAACCAGGTGCTTGTGAATCAACAGTCCAGAGGATATGAATAAACATGGAGAGAGGTACTAGAGTTGCAGGAAGAGATAGAGAGATTGAAAACAAAAACAGAATTATCTCTGAAGCTACATTGAGCTCTCTGGACCTGCAGGTCTCAACATTTTTACCTACGAGAATCCCCTGACCCACCCCTTATAAAAATTCCACAGACTGCCTTAAACTGATGATTCCCCTCTATCCCCCTGTACCAAATCAGTCTAGGATTGGTGCTGTTTATGCATTAAATATTAAGAGTGAACCTTGCACTTCTAGCGTCTTTCTCTCTCACTCTCTTTCCCTCCCCCTCTGTTTTAAACAGAATGGCACAGTAAGAGCCAAGGATACACAAGGAAAAACAATCAATCAGTTATAACCGGAAGCTTAAAAGATTGAGACACAGTTACCTCCACCTTTGTGTGATCTCTCCCACTGTATTCTTCCTCTCTCTCTCTGTCTGTATCCATTCTCTCAGTTCCTATCTCTCCCTTGATTTTGCTCATTCTCTCTGATCCTATCTCATTTGCATCTCTGTGTTTCTCTCTCTCTTCTAGATGCGATCTTCATAAATATGCTGTCAAATATTTCTGACTGACCTTTAATCGTATCAAATTGCTGTATTTGCCATGCTAGAGAGAGATAGAGAGTGAGCTGAGGGAAAGACAGACAAATCCCTGCCCCTCAGATCTTCAGTAAACTGAATTCAAAGAGCCACCAGATATCTCATTTAGCTTTTATACAGACTCGGGACTTTAATTTAAAACCCTTCCAAGTGATTTGAGGATATCCTCCCTAGAGCTGCTGTCAGTCGCTTCACTTTTAACCTTCCATCCATTCCACTTTACTCTTACCTGCTCATCCTGAGGGTAGGTGATGGAGGCCAGATGTCCACTCATGTTCATCCTAAATCTGTTTCTCTCCTCCCCTCAAATCTATTTTGTTCAAATAAAGGTTTTGTTCGCTTTCACAAAGCAGCTCACTTGTTTTGAATAAAATATAATGTGAAAAGTTATGCTATCAGCTATTTATCAGCATGTCCCTTTCTTTCTATCTCAATCTATTTGTATCGTGTTGTGAATGGAAAAGCTGGGGGTTTTAATCAAAGTGTTAAAACTCCTCTCCGGTTCAATCCAACCTCCCTCCAAAGCGTGCTTTACCACTTTTGCAGCACAAGAAGACAGTCTCATGCTATGGGCTGAAGAGTTGCTGGGGCTTGCAAGCCATAGTTTGGCCATCCCTGTTTTATATAAATCATTTTTCCTGTAAGTTACCCTTTTTCCTGTATTGAAAAACAGCAAATGTTAGAAACACACAGATAATCAACTTCTTTAAAGAGAAGGCAGGATAACATTTTGGATGTAGTTCTTCATCAGAATCGAAACCTTTGCTAGAGTAGGATAGAGAGGACAAGCAGGGAAGAAACAGCAGACGCTCTAATCACAGAAAGGAATTTAATGGGTTAAATAATCTTTAAAAGGCTTGATTGATCTGTTTCCTCTTTTTACTTTAATTTGATAAAACTTTTTGCTATGATTCAAGTATTAATAGTTTCTTTTCATTCATTTCTCCTTTTTATTTCAAACTTTTTAGATTAGCTTCCAACTTAAAGTTTTCAGTTCTAAAGAAAGGTTGTAGCAGAGGCTGCCTTTATCTTAACAGCCTGCATATACTTGCAAAATTAGATACCCAATATTTGCAGCTTTTATCTTTCTTTGTTTACGTGGTGATTCTCCTCTACATACACATGATGGAACTATTTATTTGTACCTGAAATGGTCTGCAATGCTGAACATGATAGAAGGAGCCACCATTTTGAGGTGGGTTTCTCAGTTCCATAGGAACAGTGAGCTCTCAGTAATACTTAAGCTTGTCATTGATAACTTGTTGTTGGAAAGATGGCTAGATACCTAACTGGGACCCTGAGATTTAAAGGCAGCCTGCACCTCTTTGATTAATGCTACTTTATTTACCTGCTGCTGTCTGTGAAATGACTGCTTTTAGGGCCCTCCCCCTGCACCCCCTCCACACCAAGTTTGCCACAATTGGCAATGAGGATAAATAGTTTTGATGATGCACCTTGTACATCAATTCTTAAGGAAAGAAAGAAAAGTATACTCACTAGTCATGCCATCCTTGAGCAGAATTGACCCTTATGACTCGTTCAAGGAAGACTGGAGCCAGTACGTAGAGCGCCTAGGTTTTCGTGGCGAATGAAATAACGATGGAGGAGAAGCAGAAAGCAATTCTTTAAGTGTCTGTGGGAGCCAGGCACATAACTATCCCATTCTCTCAGTTCCTTCGCCTCCGTCGCATCTGTTCCGATGATGCTACATTCAAAAACAGTTCCTCTGACATGTCCTCCTTCTTCCTTAACCGAGGTTTTCCACCCACGGTCGTTGGACAGAGCCCTCAACCATGTCCAGCCCATCTCCCGCGCATCCGCCCTCACGCCTTCTCCTCCCTCCCAGAAACATGATAGGGTCCCCCTTGTTCTCACTTATCACCTCACCAGCCTTCGCATTCAAAGGATCATCCTCCGCCATTTCCGCCAACTCCAGCATGATGCCACCACCAAACACATCTTCCTTTCACCCCCCTTATCGGCATTCCGTAGGGATCGCTCCCTCCGGGACACCCTGGTCCACTCCTCCATCACCCCCTACTCCTCAACCCCCTCCTATGGCACCACCCCATGGCCACGCAAAAGATGCAACACCTGCCCCTTCACTTCCTCTCTCCTCACCGTCCAAGGACCCAAACACTCCTTTCAAGTGAAGCAGCATTTCACTTGCATTTCCCCCAACTTAGTCTATTGCATTCATTGCTCCCAATGTGGTCTCCTCTACATTGGAGAGACGAAACGTAAACTGGGCGACCGCTTTGCAGAACACCTGCGGTCTGTCTGCAAGAATGACCCAAACCTCCCTGTCACTTGCCATTTTAACACTCCACCCTGCTCTCTTGCCCACATGTCTGTCCTTGGCTTGCTGCATTGTTCCAGTGAAGCCCAACACAAACTGGAGGAACAACACCTCATCTTCCGACTAGGGACTTTACAGCCTTCTGGACTGAATATTGAATTCAACAACTTTAGGTCGTGATCTCCCTCCCCCATCCCCACCCCCTTTCTGTTACCCCCTTCCTTTTTTTTCCAATAAATTATAAAGATTTTCCTTTTCCCACCTATTTCCATTATTAAAAAAAAAGAAAAAAAAAAACCCACTAGAGCTATACCTTGAGTGCCCTACCATCCATTCTTACTTAGCACATTCGTTTAGATAATATCACCAACTTTAATTTTAACACCTATGTATTCTATTGTACTATTGTCGTTGACATCTTTTCATGATCTGCTTCTATCACTGCTTGTTTGTCCCTACAACCACATCCCCACCCCCCCACCTCTCTCTCTCTCTATCTCTCCGCCCCCCCCCCACACACACCTTAAACCAGCTTATATTTCAACTCTTTCTTGGACTCGAACTCAAGTTCTGTCGAAGGGTCATGAGGACTCAAAACGTCAACTTTTTTCTTCTCCGCCGATGCTGCCAGACCTGCTGAGTTTTTCCAGGTAATTCTGTTTTTGTTTTGGATTTCCAGCATCCGCAGTTTTTTTGTTTTTAACTTCATCCGTAGTCTGACAGCCCCAAACGTGCACAATTCTAACTCTTTTTAATAGACTGGTAGGCCTTGTCAAGACATGTTTTCAACCAAAACTTTTGGTAATTATGCAAAGATTTAAATTCAACTCCAGAGTAATGGCCCCAGGTGACTGAGCACTGCGACTTCAGAGATACTTTCAATGGCATGTTGCAAGATCGTTTGGTTTACGATGTACATGACTATGCTATTCAGCACTATTTACTTGCAGAAGTTAATATTGATCTGAAGCACACCATGAAAATAGAACGAGCAATGGAGAGTGCTGAGAGGGACTCAGGCTTTGCAGACTGTGTAAAATGGCACCGTTCTTCAGTTGGGATGGGAACCTACCACTGGGCGCGGTGTGAAAACCAGGAGACAGCTGCGAAGTGGGAAACAGTCTCTAGTGCTCAATAAACAAAAAGGCAGACTGGAAGCATCTCACCAGCGATTCAGAAATTAATTTGTTACTGATGTGGAAGTAACCACGTACCAGAAAACTGCAGATTTAAAGATGCAGAATGCCACTAATGTCACAAAAAAGGGCATGTTAAAAAGCAATGTCTGGCAAAATCAAGACAGCCAATCAGAAAGCAGACCAAAATGATTGAAGTGCACAAAATAACTGAGCCAGAAGCTGCTGATTCATATATCTATTCCCTATACAATGTCAGACCAATAAAAACTGAACCAATCACCGTCACCCATTAAATGAATGGGAAGCCTATTGTCATAGAGGTTGACACCTAAGCCACAGTGGTGGAAGAACACAAATTTACATACCTAAAGTGAAGGTGCCCAGCGACTGAATCTGGAGCAAACCACATCTCAGCTGAAGACATTCACGTGGAGGAAATACAGGTAAAAGCCATCACCACTGTACCTGTATTCTACAGGCAGCACACAGCCCAGCTTCCAGTGATCATTGTAACAGATGAAGGGCCTAGTCTTCTGGGCTGTAATTGGTTAAAAGAAATTAAGCACAACTGATCAGAATTTTTTCAAGTTAGAACAAGAGGAATTCTTGAGCTGTTAAGGAAGTATGACAGCTTGTTTCGTGATGAATTGGGAAAGATGAAAGACTTACAAGCAAAAAGTATATAGACTTGGATGCAACACCCCGCTTCATTCAGGCCAGACCTGTGCCTTACACCATAAAGGAGAAGGTGGATGCAGAATTGAGCAGCTTAGGGAAGCTAGACATCATCCAGCCAATCCAATTTTCAGAATGTATAGGGTCCATGGTCCCTGTGATGAAACCAGATCAAACTTCGCATTTGCAGAGACTACAAATTAACTGCGAACAAGGCTGCTAAATTAGATAAATATCCTCTCCCAAGGATTGAAGGTTTGTATGCTAAGCTTGCTGGAGGAAAATCCTACTCCAAACTGGACATGAGCCATGTATACCAACAGCTAGAGCTGGACAGCATATCTAGAGGGTATGTAACAATCAACACGCACAAGGGCCTGTACCAATATACATGCCTACTCTTTGGTGTATCATCTGCAATTTTCCAAAGAACCATGGAAAGCCTGCTACAAGGACTTCTCTGAGTTATAGCATACCTGGACGATGTCCTGATTACAGGATCAATGGAAGCCAAACATTTGGCCAACCTAGAAGAGGTTTTAAAAAGATTTTTGGAAGCTGGTGTATGACTGAAGAAAGAGCAGGGTACTTTTCAAGTGACTGAAGTCACTTATCTGAGTCATCTGGGTTATCATGCCCAAAGGTTGCATCCAGTAAAGGAGAAGTTCAGGGCAATCAAGGAAGCGCTCTCTCCTACCAGTGTCACTGAACTCAGACTTTTTTGGGCATGATAAATTAATACGGTCAATTCTTGCCAAATTTGCCAATTGTGTTAACCCCTCTACACTTATTATTGAAAATTAACCAGAGATTGTCATGGAAGGTGCAACAAGAAGAAGGCTTCATAAAAGTGAAGACGCTATTACACTCATCATGTGTACTAGTACACTATGACCCATCAAAAGAATTAATATTAACCTGTGATGCATCTTCCTATGGCATGGGAGCTGTGTTGTCACATAGGATGGAAGAAGGTTCCAAAAGGCTAATAGGCTATATCTCCAGAACCCTCGCTGCATTCAAGATGGGTTACTCACAACTTGAAAAAGAAGGTTTATCCGTAATTGTTGGAGTAGAGAAATTCCATCAATACCTGCATGGTCGGCATTTCACCATAGTGTCAGGTCACAAGCCACTAGTGGGTTTATTTAGTGAAGATAAAGCAGTTCCGTCGATAACCTCAAAATCTCCAGTGGGCCTTGATTTTGTTGGCATACGAGTACACCTTTATGCACCATATTACAAATGTAGATGCCCTCAGTCGTCTTCCATTGCCAGATAGCACCGTACATGCTCCAGTGCCATAAGAAGTTGTACTTGTGTTGAATTTCCTGGGCCCCTTGCTGGTCTGTACGAAGCAACAAAAAAATTGGACAAAGTGGGGTCCAATTTTATCAGAAGTCTGAGACCAGGAATTGCAAGGATAGTCACATGCACCAGTCTCTGAAGTGGTAAAACCATTCTATGCCCATAAAACTGAGTTAAGTTGTCAAGATGGAATCTTGTCGTGGGGATCAAGAGTCATCGTTCCTTCGCAAGGAAGAGAATCACTTTTGACAGAGCCTCACAGTGCGCATCCAGGCATTTTAAAATGAAGATGCATGTGTGAAGCTATATCTGGTGGCCAGGTATAGACAGTGATATAGGAAACATGGTTCAAGCACTGTCTCCAGTGTCAGCAACAGCAGAAGTTGCCTGTTTCAGCTCCACTGCATCCATGGAAGTGGCATGGCCGACCCTGGTTTAGTCTACATATAGACTATGTGTCTCCATTTTTAGGTACTGTGTATTTATTGGTCATCGATGCTCATTCAAAGTGGATGGATGTGCATGAAATTAGGCCACCAACATTGTGTGCAACTATTGAAAAGCTGCACTAATGTATTAGTATATATGTCGTACCAGAAGTCATTGTTTCAGATAATGATACTGTTTCCACTAGTACGAAATTCCAGAGATTCGTGAGTTTAAATGGGATTAAACGTACTAAAACAGCACCATATCATCCCTCATCAAATGGGTTGGTAGAAACAGCAGTACAAACCTTCAAATCAGGAATGAAGAAGTTATCTAAAGGAATGTTAGAAACACGAATTTCAAGATTTCTTCTCAACTATCACACGATTCCTCATGCAACAATGGTTCAACACTATCTGAATTACTGATAAATCTCTGCCTTCATACAAGGTTAAGTCTGATGCTTCCAAACTTAGAGGGGAAGGTAGAGAAGAACCAAAGTAGTCAGAAACTGAATCATGATATTCATAGCAAAGCTTGAAGATTTACTATGGGAGACACAGTTTTTGTGCAAAATTTTGGAAACGTACCTAGTTGAGTTCCTGTCTCTGAAACTGGACCTTTGTCATTCCAAGTGGACGTGGAAGACCGGGCTTTTCAAAAACATGTGGATCATCTAAGAAGTAGAGAGACATTCCAGCAACCAACTATTCTGCCAGTATTTGATGTCAAACCTTTAACCCCTGAGGTGACAGATCGAACTAGAATAGACGTACCTGATGTCTCTGTTGAATTAAATAATTCTCAATTGCCATTTTCTAAAGATGGCCCTGATGGGTTTTTTTTATTCATTCATGGGATGTGAGCTTTGCTGGCTGGGGCAGTATTTATTGCCCATCCCTAATTGCCCTTGAGAAGGTGGTGGTGAACTGCCTTCTTGAACCGCTGCAATCCTTACAGTGTAGGTACACCCACAGTGCTGTTAGGGAGGGAGCTCCAGGATTTTGACGCACTGACAGTGAAAGAATGGTGATGCATTTCCAAGTCAGGATGGTGAGTGACTTGGAAGGGAACTTCCAGGTGATGGCGTCCCCATCTATCTGCTGCCCTTGTCCTTCTAGATGGTAGTGGTCGTGGGTTTGGAAGATGCTGTCAAAGGAACCTTGGTGAATTGTGCAGTGCATTTTGTAGATGGTACACACTGCGGCTACTGTGTGTCGTTGGTGGAGGGCGTGAATGTTTGTGGATGTGGTGCCAATCAAATGGGTAGCTTTGTCCTGCATGGTGTCAAGCTTCTTGAGTGTTGTGGGAGCTGCACTCATCCAGGCAAGTGGGGAGTATTCCATCAAACTCCTGGCTTGTGCCTTGTAGATGGTGGACAGGCTTTGGGGAATCAGGAGGTGGGTTAATCATCACATGATTCTGAGCCTCTGACCTGCTCTTGTAGCCACAATATTTATATGGCAAGTCCAGTTCAGTTTCTGGTCAATGGTAACCCCCAGGATATTGATAGTGGCGGATTCAGTGATGGTAATGCCATTGAACATCAGGGTGCGATGGTCAGATTCTCTTTTGTTGGAGATGGTCATTGCCTGACACTTGTGTGGTGTGAATGCTACTTGCTACTTGCCAGCCCAAGCCTGGATATTGTTCAGGTCTTGCTGCATTTGGCCATGGACTGCTTCAGTATCTGAGAAGTTGTGAATAGTGCTGAACATCGTGCAATCATCAGTGAACATCCCAATTCTGACCTTATGATGGAAGGAAGGTCATTGATGAAGCAGCTGAAGATGGTTGAGTTGAGGACACTACCCTGAGGAGCTCCTGCAGGGGTGTCCTGGAGATGAGATGACTGACCTCCAACAACCACAACCATCTTCCTTTGTGCTAGGTGTGACTCCAACCAGAGGAGAGTTTTCCCTCTGATTTCCATCAACTCCAGTTTTGCTCGGGCTCCTTGATGCCACACTCTGTCAAATGCTGTTTTGATGAAAAAGACAGTCACTCACATCTCATCTTGGGAGTTCAGCTCTTTTGTCTATGTTTGAACCAAGGCTGTAATGAGGTCAGGAGCTGAGTGGCCTGGTGGAACCCAAACTGGGCCCCTTGATAACACTGTTGATGACCCCTTCCATTACTTTACTGATGATTGAGAGTAGACTGATGGGGCGGTAATTGGCCAGGTTGGATTTGTCCTGCTTTTTGTGTACAGGACAAACCTGGGCAATTGTCCACATAGCCAGGTAGATGCCAGTGCTGTAGCTGAACTGGAACAGCTTGACTAGGGGTGACGCAAGTTCTGTAGCACAAGTCTTCAGTACTATTGCCAGAATATTGTCAGGGTCCATAGCCTTTGCACTATCCAGTGCCTTCAGCCAGTTCTTGATATCCTGTGGAGTCAATTGAATTGGCTGAAGACTGGCATCTGTGATGCTGGGAGACCTTTGGAGGAGGCTGAGATGAATCATCCACACGGCGCTTCTGGCTGAAGATTGTAGCAAATGCTTCAGCCTTATCTTTTGCACTGATGTGCTGGGCTCCCCCATCATTGAGGATGGGGATATTTGTGGAGCCTCCTCCTCCAGTGAGTTGTTTAATTGTTCACCACCATTCATGTCTGGATGTGGCAGGACTGCAGACTTAGATCTGATCTGTTGGTTGTGGGATCACTTAGCCCTGCCTATCAGTTGCTGGTTATGCTGTTTGGCATGCAAGTAGTCCTGTGTTATAGCTTTACTAGGTTGACACCTCACTTTTAGGTATGCCTAGTGCTGCTCCTGGCATGCCCTCCTGCAGTCTTCATTGAACCTGGGTTGATCCCTCGGCTTGATGGTAATGGCAGAGTGGGGGATATGCTGGGCCATGAGGTTACAGATTGTGTTCAAGTACAATTCTGCTGCTGCTAATGGCTCACAGTGTCTCATGGATGCCCAGTTTTGAGTTGCTAGTAGTTCCTGATCATGTTGATCCAGTAGGAGCATTTCCAATTGTAGACCTACATCACTCTAACTGAGTTAGAAAACCACCTCAGAGACTTAATCTATAGTCATATGACCTGTGTGGCGATAACTACAAGAATGGTTCCAGGGATGAGAAACTTTAGTTACGAAAATAGATGAGAGAGGTTGGGACTGTTCCCCTTGGAGAGAAGAAGGCTAAGAGGGGATTTGATAGAGATAGTCAAAATCATGCGGGAGCTGGACAGAGTGGTTCGGGTCTGGAATGCACTGCCTAGAAGTATGATGGAGGCAGATTCAATCGAAGCATTCAAGAGGGCGTTAGATGATTATTTGAATAGAAATAATGTGCAGGAGTACGGGAAAAAGACAGGGCAATGGCACAAGGGCATAATGCTGATTTGGTGAGCCGGTGCACACATAATGTGCTATTAAAATTCTGTGATTCTGTGATGTGCATACGTTATGGATTAAGATATTAGATATTCTTGTAAATAAGAAATATTAAAAAAAACATAAAGGGGAAGGAATGCAATGATTCTAAGTAAAACCTTTCCTACTGTTTTAGGGGTCACATGATTTTATTCATGAATCAGCCCTAAGCACGGAAAATCTTAGGGGCGGAGCTTCCTTGTGGTGGTCCCGGTTCAAACATGTAGCTTCTTCAAGAGCTCTATAAATAAAGTTACCTGTTTCAAGTAAGAAACCTGTCCAGTACAGTACGTTTATCACACTGGGAGCAGCTTAACTATGTTGATTGATGTTCAAATAGCTGTTATTCAGGGCTTAAGGCAATACTTGTTACTAACACCAGAACAAGGAAGAGAGTACAGGCAGGCACTAGGGGGCTTGGGCCAGTGTGATCCTGAGGAGGTCAAATTCAATTGCTGAACATAGAAAGTTCAGAGAGCAAGTGAAAAAGGAAATCAGAGAGCCAAGAGTATGAGAGGTGACTGTTAGTTAACATAAAAGGGAATCCAAAGTTCTTCCATATCCATATACGTAGTAAACAGTTAATAAGAGAAAGGATGAGATCAATTAAGGACCGGAAAAGACATCAATGCGTGAAGGCAAAGGCCCTGGCTCAAATAATAAATAAGAACTTTTCATCTGTCTTTACCAAGGTAAAAGATACTGCCAAAATCATAGTGAAAGAAGCAATAGTTGAGATGCTGTATGGGCTAAAAATTGATAAACAGGAGGTACTGGAAAGGCTGGCTATAGTTCAAGTTGATAAAAATCCAGGACTGGATGGGATATACATCTGAGGGAAATAAGGGGGAAATTATGAAGAAACTCATCATAATCTTCCAATTCTCAGGTCCGATGGGAGCGGAGATGTTCAGGGGTGGGTGTGTTGCCAGAGGACTGGAGAATCATAAATGTTAAACTTGTTCAAAAAGGATGCAAGGATAAACCAGCAAGAAAGGCCAGTTTAACCTTGGTGGTGCAAAAGCTATTCAACATGGTAATTGGTTACAAAATTAATAGTCATTTGGAGAAGTGTGGATGAATTAAGGAAAGCCAACATGGATTGTTTAAAGGCAAATTGTGTTTAACTAACTTCATTAAGATTTTGATGAGATAACAGGGAGGGTTGATGAAAATAATGTGGTTGATGTGTTGTGCGTGGAATTCCAAAATGTGTTTGACAAAATGCCACATAATCGATTTGCCAGCAAAGTTGTAATTGAAATTAAAGGGACATAGCAGTGTGGACATGAAATTGGCTGAATGAGAGGAAACAATGAGTATTGATGAACAGCTGTAATTCGGATTGGAGGAACATGTAAAGTAGATTCCCCAGGGGTTGCTGCTTGTCTTGATATACATTAATGGTCCAGGCTCGGGTATGCAAGGGAGAAGTTCAAAATTTGGAGTTATGATTCAAAACTTGGAAGTATTGTTAAGTGTTAGGAAAGCGATATACTGCAAGGGGACCTAGACAGGCTGATGGATTGGGTAGAAACTTGGCAGATGAAATTGAATGCAGAAAATTGTGAAGTGATACATTTTGGTAAGAAGAATGAGGAGAAGCAATATAAAATAAAGGGCACAATTCTAAAGAAGCTGCAAGAACCAGGAGACCTGCACACATGTGCACAATTTGTTGAAGATGGAAGGGAAGGTTGAGAAAGTGTCTGGGCTTTCACCCAAGAATACACATTGAGGCCTGGTTGAGAGCCCAGAAATCCAGTAGACTGTTAAACACCTTAGCCCAAGAGAAAACATTGCTTGATTGACAGCTTTGGCTCCCTGATCCCTGCTGTCAATTGCACAATGTTTATTTACACAAGGTTAAGAGGTTTCAACTTCAGTTTCAGCCATTGAAACTTTAAAAGACTTGGATGATTGGCACTTCTATTGCTCTGTAGTAAAATGATTTTTTTTGTCATAATAGAATGTTATAAATGAATTACTGTTTTTGTAAAAGCTTTTTTTTATACAGCCTTTTGTCACTATAGGGTCTGTTGGTTCTCTTCAGTGTACAGTGGGAAAATGGGTATGGAAATGCTACAAAAAAAATTGCTAGAAAAACTCAGCAGGTTTGACAACATCTGTGGAGAGGAAAACAGCATTAATGTTTCGAGTCCGTATGACTCTTCATCAGAATTGATGAAAAGTCATACAGACTCAAAATGTTAACTCTGTCTTCCTCTCCACAGATGCTGTCAGATCTGCTGAGTTTTTCCAGCAATTTTCATTTTTGTTTCATATTTCCAGCATCTGCAGTGTTTTGCTTTTATGGAAATGCCACAGCTTGGTATGGGGGTATGAGGGGCCATGGGGGTTGAGTGGAAGGGCATAGCTTGGTCTTGGAGACAGAGAGGCCATAGGTGTTGTTTGGGTGGTGTACCTTGGCATGAGGCATGATGGATCATAGTGGTGGGTTGGGGCATAACTTGTCATGGGGGGGCATGAATAGCCCTCATGGGTGGCATGGATGGGGCAAGGGTGTGTGTATGGGAGGTGACGGGGTGTGAGGAGGGAGGACTGGAGGATCTTTCTCTTGTTACTTTAATGGGGACGAAGTCCCATAGCACCGAGGTGAGCTGTTTACATAGCTCGCCTCAGTACCTGACAATCTATGTGGCTGCTCCTGACCATTTTCCTGGGTTGGCTGTCCCAACTCCAGCCCACGCCATTCCCAAGCTGGGAATTTCCCTGACTCATGCCACCCACCTTAAGGTTGAAAATGCAGACTGTAGCTTACCAAAACAAGGAAGTTACCGTGAACTTTTGTAAAACACTGCTTTGCCTCAAATAGAGAATTGTGTCTGATTCTGGGCACCTCACTTTAGGAAAGATAAGACAGTATTGGATATGGTGCAAACAAACACTCCCTAGAATGGTTCCAGCACTAGGAGGCTTCAGTTAAAAGAATAGGTTTGAAAAGCAGGACCTGTTCTCCTTTGAGAAGGTTGAGAAGAGATTTGATAGAGGTGTTCAAAATCACGATGGGTCTAGACAGAGTAGATAGAGAGAAACTAGTCTATTGGCGGAAGAGTTGAGAACTAAAGGACACTGATTTAAGGTAATTGGTAAAAGAACCCATGGCGAAATGAGGAAATACTTTTTCATACAGTGAGTGGTTAGGATCTGGAATACACTGTCTGGCAGTGGGTGGATGCAGATCCAGTTCAGGGCTTTTAAAAGGGAATTGGATTAGAACCTGGTGAGAAAGAATTTGCAGGACTATGGGGCAAGTGTGGGGGAATGGGACTATCTGAGTTGCTCTTGCAAATACATGATGGGCCAAAAAGACTCCTTCTATGCTATAACCATTCCATCTTCAATACACTTATAGTGGAATGTGATGTGGGGGAGATCAGTATTTTCATTGATTCTGTTACAGTTAAGTTGCACAAAGTTGTGAATGGGAGTCTTATATTCGCAGCCTGGGCCTGATGGACAAAGCCTCTGACACTGACATACTCAGCCATTTCAAATGATTCCTGCCTGGCAGTGTAGCAGGACACCCTCTTCCTATCTGGTGGGGTGGGAATATTCTTTCTTCCGTTAAGTTGTTCCACTAAAAAGTTCACATTTTCAGAAAATTGGCAAGCTCTCACAATTGACATTTGTTGGTTCCAACACAGAAATAGACTTTACATTTGCTTCCCAATGCCCTCTTAAGAGATGCAGGCCACCAAGAATGACTTTGGACCTGCCCAAAATCCCTCCTCCCAGTGGGTGACCTTTCCAATTACCATTACTTATGTTGACAGCTCATTCATTAAATTTAAATGAAAACCAAATCTAAGAAACCTTGAGATAAAAACAAAAAAACTGCGGATGCTGGAAATCCAAAACAAAAACAGAATTACCTGGAAAAACTCAGCAGGTCTGGCAGCATCGGCGGAGAAGAAAAGAGTTGACGTTTCGAGTCCTCATGACCCTTCGACAGAACTTGAGTTCGAGTCCAGGAAAGAGCTGAAATATAAGCTGGTTTAAGGTGTGTGAAACCTTTGTACATTGCACGGACATCATTGTACACAAATTGAAAACCTTCCCTCATTTGACCATAATCAGGAAGCACTGTATAGTAAAAGCCATATTACAGTTGTGCCCTAGAGCATTTACCATTGTCCTTTATTTTAACTTCCAGATGCTGGGTGTCAAAAGCTAAATCATGATTTACCTTTTGCCTGATGAACAAATATACAGTATTTTTAAAATTTAACTTACTTATGTAATGAATTATAAACAATCAAGGATGGTGTTTGAAAACCATGCCAACCTAAAGAAATAGCTATGCAGATCATTCAGGAAAGAATCTTTCACAAAATAAAAAAACACCAACAGCCCCCCCTTCCCCCAGCAGATGTGTACACACACCCACACCTACACAGCTCGCACACACCCACACCCACACAGCTCGCACCCACCCACACCCACACAGCTCGCACACACCCACACACACCATCCAAACTGCAAAAGAATATACAGAGTGAGCATTTTAGTTGTAAAGAAAATGAAAACAAAACAAAAATATTTTTTCTTCACTGTATGATCATAGCAAACCAAGCATCTATAATATCATCAGCATTCAAGCAGAGCCTGCGAGACATGACTCGGGACTTCATCCGGCAGTTTTAATCCATCAACTGAAGGTTTCTGGGCCTCACTATTTACCAAACAAATCTGAGCAATAAAAATGCAACTTTATCACAGTAACCAAATAAAATACATTTGTATAAAGTGATGGATGTGTGGAAAGGTCCATGCCCTGTCTGTAGTTCTTGATTGCATCTTCACATTACCATTAGTGACTAAGACTTGATCTCTGAGGATAGGTTGCAAACAAAATTACTAGGGCCTGAAAGTCCAACTTTGAAAATGTTGTTTTCTATAAATACTTCTCAGGGTTATGCTAAAATGCTGGAAATACTCAGCACGACAGGCAACAATGGTCGGGAGAGAAACTAAGTTAAAGTTTCAGGTTGATGAACTTTGCTTTTGTTTCGGGCTTTGCGAATTTGTTTTTGGTATGGTTTATTGTTAACTTACTTTAACCCTTAAGTTTTTTTTTTAAGTTATTTGGTTGCTAAAGTGTTCCACTGAATTACTGTATTTTCCCAATGAAACCAAAAAGGTGAATAAATAAATTGTCCAGTCTGGGGCAAGATGCACCAATATCTTATACCACAGAAAGTAAGGCTTGTGATTACTTCTTTTCATTATTCATTCATGGGATGTCAGCATCGCTGACGAGGCCAGCATTTATTACCCATCCTTAATTCTTAGTAGGTGGTGGTGAGCCATCTTCTTGAACCGCTGCAGTCCACGTGGTGTAGGCACACCCGCAGTGCTGTTAGGGAGGGAGTTCCAGGATTTTGACCCAGTGACAGTACAGGAATGGTGATTTAGTTCCAAGTCAGGATGGTATATGACTTAGAGGGAAACTTGCACGTGGTAGTATTCCCATGCATCTGCTGCTCTTGTCTTTCTAGCTGGTAGAGTTTGTAGGTTTGGAAGGTGCAATGGAAGGATCCTTGGTGAGTTGCTGCAGTGCATCTTGTAGATGAAACGCACTGCTGCCACTGTGCATCAGTGGTGGAGGGAGTGGATGTTGAAGGTGGTGGATGGGGTGTCAATCAAGTGGGCTGCTTTGTCCTGGATGGTGTTGAGTTTCTTGAGTGTTGTTGGAGCTACACTCATCCAGGCAAGTGGGGAGTATTCCATCACACTCCTGACTTATGCCTTGAAGTTGGTGGACAGGCTTTGCGGAGTCAGGAGGGGAGTTATTCGCTGCAGAATTCCCAGCCTCCAACCTGCCCTTGTAGCCAGTATGCCTGGCCCTGTTCAGTTTCTGATCAATGGCAACCCCCAGGATGTTGATAGTGATTATGATGTGATTCCATGTGTAGTGAATTCTCACACGACCATGCCATATGGATAAAATGGCAAAAAGGAATAAACAAATTGCCTGAGTATTATTTTCTTGCAGTGGCACATTCATACAGTGGGACAATTTGACTTTAGGGCATCCAGTGCCATTTTGGATATCTACCAGTGGATGGTTACACAGCCAAAGGATTTAACATCATTTTAGTGCAATGGGCAAGGCAGGAACTCCAGGAGGAGAAAAATTACTTTAAAATCTATTAATTGGTTTGATCATAAAAATCATGACCACCGGGGAATTACAGAGCTGAATTTTAACCTGCTAGAGTAAGTATAGTTCTGTGTGAGTAGCAAATTAAAAGACCAGAAACTGCCACTTTGCTGGGAAGCTGGCAGGAACCTGCTGGCTTCCACAATTAACTTGAGCATGGTCATTATGGCAGGAAATCTCGAGGGACGGGTGAGTGTGTGTATGTTTGCCAATGTTAGGCAATTATGTGGAGTTTGAACTCTTGATTCCCCCTTTAACTCTGAGCAGTCGTGTTTTCTGGGCTTCCTGGATTGGGGATTGATAGGGCTTATCAATTGACAAGCTGGAAAGAATTTAAATACTGAGAAATGACAGCTGCTTCCTTGCCTAAATAAAAGGCTTTTACTCACAAGTCTTGTTTTGAGAATGCATTTTCACTGCTTTTAAGGAGATTTCCAATACTGCTATTTTAGACTTTTTTTTTACCTTTCTGCACTTCCCAGTTTTCAGCCTTCACAGCAGCATGAACCCCTTGTGCAGCCCCAACTCGGGCCTCTGTGTAGGAACAGAAGGAGCAACAACAGTATATACAGCAGGAGCAGCAGCAACCTCCTACTCAACTGCCTGTCACTCCATAGGACAGAGGGGACAAGCACTGAGCTCCAACTCACAGGTCCGACACCTCTGACATTAGATAGAGAGGCAGATGATTGACATAAATAAAAGCAAAATACTGTGGTTGCTTTAAATCTGGAACAAAAACAGAAAATGCTGAAAAAACTCAACAGGTCTAACAGCATCTGTGGAGAGAAAGACAGGGTTAACATTTCGAGTCCATATGGCTCTTCTTCAGTTTTCTGACTCTTCTTCAGACTCTTCTGTTTTTTGTTTCAGATGATTAATTTTCTGGACATGACTTAGCACCAGTGTGTCAAGAGGCTCAGATTTTCCCATCAGATGTTTACTGACATTTACAGCCTCCTCAAAGAAGCCCTCCTTCTAAAGGACCAAGCGGGGGCATGTACTGGCAGTCAAAGTCACCAGAGCACTTAATTTCATCACCTCCAGCTGCTTCCAAAGACCTTCAGGAAATATTTATTGAACTTCACAATCTGCTGCCCACAAGTGCATCTCATATGTAAGGGATTTGCCAGGTACTTATGTACACTTCACCATGATGAAGTCAGTCAGAGTGAAAGGAACATTAGTTTCACCACTCTGGATAGATTCCCACACATCCAGGAAGTCATAGATTGCATACTTATAGAAATCAAGGTGTCCTTAGATTATCCAAGCATCTTCATCAAATGAATAAGATACCAATCCATCAATGTGCACTTGGTATGCAGCTACCAAAAGATCATCATGCATGTCTATTCAAGATGCCTGGGGAGATGCCATGATACCATCATTCTGTGTCAATCAACTATCACACTGATATTCGCAATTTTGAACACAATCAGTGGATGATTCCTTGCAAACGAAGGCTAGTCTCTAAGAATGTCACAGCAAATGGCACCTGTGAAGACCCCTACCAATGATGACCAGGAAAAGTACAACCAAAGCCACATGATCACAGGAATTGTCATGGATGTAGACATCAGCATGACTGCCTGCGACATCATGGCATTCATGCTGGAGACTGGTTCATCCATTCCCTTTACAATCATGCACAGAGCCAGGTTTTTGAAGGAAAGGCGATATAGTTTCAAATCAGGTTGGTGTGTAGTTGGAGGGCAAGTTACAGATGATGGTGTTCCTAAGCATCTGCTGCCCTTGTCCTTTGAGGTGCTAGAGGTTACAGATTTCAAAGATGCTGTTGGAAGACCCTTGGTGAGTTGTTGTGTGCATCTCATAGATGGTACTCACTGCTACCAGTGGGCGTCAATGGTGAAGGAAGTGAATGGTTAAGGTGATGGATGGAGTGCTGATCAAGCCAACTGCTTTATCTTGGATGATGTTGAGCTTCTTGAGTGTTGTTGGAGCTGCACTCATCCAGACAATTGGCGAATATTCCATCAAACTGTGCACAGGCTTTGGGAAGTCAGGAGATAAGTTACTGGCTGCGGAATTTCAAGCCTCTCACCTGCTCACGTAGCTTCTATGTTTATACGTCTATACGGCTGCAGTTAACTTTCTGGTCAATGGTAACCAAAGCCCCAACCCCCTCTGACACCACCCACATCACCCCCCTGCCCCCCCCCAACCCCCACCATTCCCACCTCCACCCCATTTGTTGATGGTGGGGCATTCAGCAATGATAATGCTGTTGGACATCAAACAAGGAAAGTTAGATTCTCTTGGTGGAGATTGTCTGGCACTTGTGTGGTGTGAATGTTATTTACCTCATCAATCCAAGCCTGAATGATGTCCAGGTCTTGCCTTGTGGACACTATTAAAGAGTCAGAAAATTCACTGAGTTTCCCCTAATCATTTGTAGGGGAGGAAGGACTGGACAGTGGCGTTCCCAGCAGCAAAAGGATAACACCAGTTGAGATGGTGAGATGGAGGAAGGAATTAAAATCTCTTTTTGTTCTGTTTCTGTTGTCATGTCACCAGTTTCTGGAGCTGACTGATCCTGATCTTGGAAATGCACTGATCACTGATGATCATTAGCTGCAAACTATATTGATAATTTGAACAATTTAACGGGTATGAACTTTTTTGTCTTTGTATTGATATACATAGAAGGAAAAACAAGGGTTGACATAGGAATGTACAGGGTCAAAATAAGAAGTACAGTGCACTTAGACTGATGTATACTCTAAAGTGACCCACAATACAATGTCGTTTCACACTCCCTAATAGCTGCAAAGCAAAATCCTGATATTCGCTATTGCACCATTATATTCATTGTTGTAGAGATTCATACAGAACGGCACTGTTGCTGTGAATTATCTGCACTTCAGTTATAGGAAGTAAGGGCTTAATAGGAAGTTGTGAAATCTCCCAAAGCCAAATAGGGTTGATTGCATGCCCCATGAGGATCATGCTCACAAGGAGCACTAGTCAGGCCCACAGCCCCTGATCTTCCATCCATTAATTTAAACTGACTGTAAGTGAAAGGTTGCAGGGCTATGATTTCCTGAACAATTGCTCCCTGTAAGCAGATTCCTTGTCAGGAATGCCATAATCAGAGAATAAATCATAATACTCACACTTCCTTGATCTTACATATTATATGAAGTTGAATGTAAGTTCCTCTGAAAGCAGGGTTTGTGTTTTTCCATATTATTATTTGGTTGCATATGAATCCTCAAAAACAATATTTGTTGTTCAGGCAATTTCAAATTTGGCTTCCTTTGATGATTTATTATTCAATTTTCCATGCTTAAAGCTCATTAAAATTTTACAGTTAACATTGATTGGGTCATCTACTGCCTGGTAGTACTGGATGTTATAGAGCCACTTCAGGTTTAAATTTTTTTCTCCAAAAATGAAGAATGGGTATTCATCAGTTATCATATAACTTGGACCTATCACAATATCAAACCCAGCTCAGTTTGTTGGCATCCCATGGGTTGTTTAATGCTTTCTTATATCCCTTAATTGGTCACATATATTTTATGCACTATAGCAGAGTTGGTTCAGTATTCTTTTAGGTTTTAAAGAAAATGTTACTCTTCAGCAAGTTAGCTTAAAACATAGACCATTCTTTCATGATCTAATTTCTAGAACTAATGATGTTTACCATTTCATTGAATTAATAAGGAAATTTCAAAAGGATATTTGCTGTGTTGATGACAATAGCCATTAGGTGTTTTTGGTTTGCTGCTTCTCGTCATAAGATGGGAATGCCCTCCAAGACCAAAATTTCTAAACAAGAATAATACTTAGCCTTAAAGGATCTCACTTGCCAATAAGCACATCTCATTTGGCAATGGAATGCCACAAATTACCTCACCATCTCTGGGCAAAGGTAGAAAAGCAATTGGCTTCTGTGAGTATTGGTTGCTGGTACTTCAAACTCAGTTGTGAGAGTAGATATTCATGATTGAATATCTGTGCAACACTAACTGCCCTCCCACACTGAAGGAATGGTCACTTGGAATGTTGGTGACCATGGAGCTGTGTCATCACCTATAAAAGCTACTTTCTTTTGACAGTGTTTTACAACTGATTAGAAGGTGAAACACCACATCAAATTTTGTGGTTAGTAAGTGAATGAGCAGATCTAGCTACATTTTCCACAGACTTTCTATGGAATTTTCCATTGGCCTTTTCTGGCACTGCACCCTCCTACAGGACCTGGGACCCGTGTAAATGGAGCAAGCAACTGCATACCTCCATAACCAATTAGGTTGAAGAATTGTTATTGAGCAATGCAAAACCATAGCAGGAAGTGTTAGAATATGAATTCAACGTCAAATCATGTAGAGAAAGAAAACAAAGAAAGGATAACAAAGATTGGATTAAGAGACAGTGGGAGTCAAAAGAGAGAAAGAAAAGCTGTAAAAAATATATAGTTTCTTAAATCTCTATTCATTTTCAGTGTGGTAGTTTGGCAGCAATTCACAGTTTAAAACCTTACCTGCACTGGAATGGACTCTAACATTTGCTGGTGTGTTTTGTGGCTATCTATCAGGTAATTACCACAATTTCACACCATTTCATGTGTTTCAATGTGTCGACAAGGTACCAATAGAGTGCAACTTCTGGCGGAGATGGGCAATTTGAGTAGGAACTTCCTGATGTCCATGTTTAACGACATACGTGTAGTTGCTGGAAATTACTGTCCCATTTACACTTTAGTAACGGTAGATGCCAATAACCTTACTATTATTTTTACTGCAAAATCCAGGTCGATAAGTCTTTAAAGAATTTCAGACAGAGTCTCATTAATCACTTCGAGGCCCTTGATATTATTTTAAAAGAACTACAGTATTTAGTTATGTATCAATATGCTACAATGATAAATGGAAAAATGTTTAATTGAGTGAGAGTGCCTAATGGAGTTCCACAGAGGCCTGTTCTGGTTTGCCTACAATTCACACTGTTAATAAGGAATAAGGAGGAGAGTCGCATACAATATTATAAAATTTGCTGATATCAGTAAGCCAATTGGCAAATGTAACAGAGATTGATAGTGCTTAGGATCTGCCGAACTAAGAGGATGAACTAAAGGATGGCAGTTGGATAGACAGGGGACCTAAAATAATGGCCCAGGTCTTTCAGTCTCTGGATAGTTGGAGAACCGACGTACCTTTGAGTATGCTCTTCGGGACCCCTTGGAGGTCGCAATGCGAGGACCCCATGGTAAGTGCCCAGGAAGTTTCGACTTCTGATGGGCAACTCCCCTCCATTTAGCCCTCTCCAAAAAAGTCTCCAACTCTGAGTTTGAGTTGGAGACTTTGGAGGGTTTTGACTCACTTACTCACTTAACCAGGAAATATTAGACAGAAAAACAAACATGCCTAACACCTGGGCAACAATACAACTGACCACCACCAACCCTCCCCTACCCCTGCCGCTGCCACCCCACACAGTCTCCTACCTGACCCTCTGACCATCCCCTGACCCCCAACTCTCTGCCACCCCAACAAACATCCACCTTGCCCAACCCCCTGCATCTCCCAATCCATCCCACCCCTGACTCTTCCCGAACCTCTGACTCACCCCAAACCTTCAACTCATCCCCTGACCTTCTGATTCCACCCCCACAACACCCTCCCCAGCACCCCGCCCCCCCCCCCCCACCACCACCAGCTCTCCTGACCCTCTGCTTCCCCTGACACGCAGGCTCATTCCCTGACCCTTCGACTCCCCACAATCCTCCAACTCGCCCCCAGCCTGACTTGACCTGACCTCACCAACCTACCTACCCCACCACCCTACACAGCCGGCACCCTACCCACCTTACCATCCTTTCAACCTACACACCCTGCTACCTACCACCCTGCCACCCACCGTGCTGCCACCCTAACAACCTTGCTATCTACCACCTTGCCACCCTACTACTCTACCCACTTACCACACTTAGACTCATTCACTGACACAGTGAAAAGCTGTTTAAATGTCTCAAAGCTTTTCACTGTCTTAGTGAATGAAGACTTACCAAAATATGGCAGCTAGTGCCCTTAAAAGGAAGTATGGCTTGCCATCCTCTGATGATACTACACTATGAAGGAGGGCTCTAAGAACAGGTACATCCTGCATTTCTGAAAAGGCCCGCTTCCGATGCCCAGCTGAGCAATGAGGAGCTCCGGCAAAATGTAAACAAAATAAGAGCGAAGTGGCCCAATGTATATTGGAACAAGAGGCACTAAATATAAACCTAATGAGGGGGTGCCCAGCAGCAAAGGTAGAAAAGGAAAATAATTTAATTGTGACCATCAACCAATCACTGAAAATATCCAGTTAGTGAAAGACTGTTATCAGCACAATAAATAAACTCATAGAATGGACCTTCAGGGTGTTTTCACATAAAAGAAAGAATTGTATTTATATAACACCTTTCACAACCATTGGATGTCCCAAAGTGCTTTCTGCCAAAAAAACTAACCTTAACAGATCTCCAGTAATATTTACAAAACTAGTGTGTTGGGCAATTGCTCACAGCTAACTATTAAGTTTTATTCTCACTTGTTGTTACAAAACAATATTCCTTTGTAACTTTAACAATATCCCATTACTTTGTAATAACTTGTAATTCGTTCATGTCTATCAATATTGTCCAATGATTAAGTTATAAATTATTGCATAGAACCAACAGGTGCTGTTTTTGGACAATTGAAATTGTAATGCTTCTCAAATTCTTACTATTCCATTAAAAAAGGGGGACTTGCATCTAGGTGAAACCCTTCATTATTGCAGGGCAGTCTAAAACACTTCACAGCCATTGAGCTATTTCACTTACATTACATCGCTGATCTAAGAAACACGGCTGCCAACTGCGCCCAGCAAGCTCCCACAAACAAGAATGGCATTCTGATTAGATAACCTGTTTTTGTGATGTTGTTTTTGTGATGTTGTTTTTTGGGGAAATATTGGCCAGGAAACCATAAATACCTCAAAACAAAATACTGTGGATGCTGGAAATCTGAAATAAAACAGACAATGATGTAAATGCTTGAAAACGTGGACATATGGCGGACTTAATTAGGCTGGAGCTGAAATCTCGGTTTCCCGAAGTTGGGTTGAGTTCCTGAGATAAAGTCGGCAGTATGTCAACGGCGGAAAGGTCAGCATGTCACTCGGTGATGGGAACGTGTCTACCATTTATTTGCCTATGACGAATACATATTGGACTGAATTTTAACTGTGGCGCGCTGTTCCCAACAATGGAACAGAATGTGTGTGCCATTCCCCTCTCCTGCCTTTTGCTGGTTACCATATGATTCTAATTAAAATTGAAAGTGCCAGCAGCATGCACAGGAGACAGATTCAATCACACGGCAAGGGAAACTTTTCCGTCGTGAAACCCTCCATCAGCTGACAACGCAGCACATACGGGTGGGCTATACAAGAGCCTCTTGGACAAACAGGAAGGCTCTGTATCATGGCCACAACTTGCCTGCCCAACTCCATTGCCATTAACATAAAACTTATTGAGAGCACAAAGGTGGCTTGGGTTCTTTTCAAATTTAAATTCACTTGTAAACATTTCATATTGCTTTGGTTTCACTTTATTCAAATGTGCATTGCAGTATGAGGGTGTTCGGGCAGAGCAAGGGTTAATGTGGGACTGGAGAACCGTCCCGCCCACAGTATGATGCAGGGAGTCACACTATGGCAGGCTGTGTGTAGTAGAGTCTGGAAGGAGCCAACATGGAGACAGCAGCCAAGTAGGGCTGTACCTTGGAGATGGAAATAGATATGGGTTACCAATAAATGGTTTATGTTCAATCATACAAGCCTCCAGACCTCATAGTGAGACACCAAAGAACCTTCCAACATGGTGACAGTGAAGGATGGACACTGAAAGCATGAAAACCTAAAGAAACTGAAGCCCAACCTGAATGAAGTGTGCGTAACTAGAAGACATAGGCCGGGGTCTTACGTTGATTGGGCAGGGACATGCCCGACCAGAGCGCGTGCAAAATTGTGCTAAATGACATCGGTCGAGCGTCCCAATGTCATTAAGCACACTAGCAATATTGAGGTTGGTGGGCACATGTGGGTGTCAGAGCCACGCTCACCAACAATTAAAGGGCCAACTAAGGCCATTAAAAACCCTATTATCCACAATTTTAGGTAGCCCGTGCTATTTGGCGCTTGTCGCGTGGGCAAAACTGGCAGCCGGGCAGGATGAAATGTCTGGGGTGAAACATAATAAAAAATGAAATCTGGGGTCCGATGTTTTTTAAGTTCTGCTGTCTGGTGCATGAAATATGCTGCAGAGACACAGTTTGGTGCATTTTCTTCTTCTCATTTAATCTGTACAGGTCTGCAGCTCCCCGAGGCAGCTCTGCAGCAGCTGTCTGCCTTCAGGGAGCTCACTAGTAGCGCCCACCCGCACCATCACCTTCGTCGGCACCCGCCCTCTTCCCACTGCTTGGCAACATTGAGGCTTTCTCAGTGTGCGTTTCACGCTGACTGGCCGTTAATTGGCCAGCCAGTGTGAAATTGCATTTGGGGCTGATCATGGGTGGAAGAGCTTTTCACATCTGCGTCCAGGCCCACCGAATTGGCGTGCACACCAAGCATGAAATTTAGGACAAAGCTGAAGATCACTGAAAAAACTGAAAATCACTGCCAGACATCAGTAAAAACAGGGCCAAGGCACCAAGCACATGACAGAAAGGTTCAGCAAAATTCAAAAAATAAAAAGGGCTGAAAGGCAGAAGAATGTGCAAATGAAAAGAAGGACCTGAGTGAAAGCAGAGTCAAGAGACCTAGACAAATCACAAAAAGCGTGAGGACAATATGGTTAAAAAAAAAACTAAGGCCTGAATTTTTCAGTCGGTGTGCTGGGGCACGCCCAACACGCTGGTGCATAAAATGATGCGGGATGACGTAGGGCGTGCATCCTGATGTTTCATTCGGTAGGTGCACGCCGGAGTCGGCTGTGCGCCCACTAATATTTAAAAGGCCTATTAAGGCCATTAAGGAAGAAATTAATGTAATTGTTAATGCTGCCCGTCCATCCTTAATGTTGGCAGGCAGGCAAAAAGCCCAAGCGGCCTTCAAGTTTTTTAGGGAACCTCATTCACAAGCAGTATGAGCTTTCCTAAAGCTTTTCTTAATTAAATTTTTAAAAATTCCACAACATCAAAACATGTCCCATCTCATGTGACACAGCCACATGTTTAATTACATTTTTAATCCATTTGTTTAATAATTTCAAAAGCGCTTCAATCTCCATGAGGCAGCTTCGTGCCTCAGGGAGATTGAAGCGCTGTTTTGCGTGTATATACGAAAGAGCGCTGGCCCCGACTCTCCCTCCTCCCCCCAACCACACAGGTAGTGCTGAGCGCTACCACTTGCGCCTGCGTAAAATGATGGTGCGCAGCCGATTGCAGGCAGCGGTTGGTTCCACGGCTGCACCCCGCCTGATCCTGCCGAGCCCACCTACCGACTGAAAAATTCAGACTTAAGATTACTTTCTTAAATCAGCAGCAATGAGGATCAGCACTAGCATACCAGAGAAGCAGCTGCAAGAAAGCTGCAGCAACAGCTCCACAGCTAGTACCATAACTCATGATGGCTTAGCTTGGCTGAATGAAAAAGAAGTTTTTAAAATGGCAAGCAGAGCTAAAAACTCCCCCGGCTTTAAAGAACAAATAGCTGGTCCAAACTTCTTGTTTTAAAGGTTCCCTGCAGAGAGAATAAACTCAAAAAAAAGGCCCCATCAGTGCGACAGGAGCCAGATGAAACTTTATAAGCGCAGGAAAAAAGGTTACTGTGGAGCCAGCTCGAAGAGCAAAATTTTAGTGAGATACTCACCTCTCATGGAAAACAGCCCTAGATAGCAATTTAGAAATACCAGACCCATTTGAGCTCATGTAAGGGCCAAACCAGAAGCAGAATTGGGCATCATGGAGAGGAATTTTTTAAATTACAGGAGTACATCAGGATTAAGCAAGAAATCAGAAGGAGTCTTAAGTTAATATGCTTTTATACTTGTTTGATGTATTTGTGGATGAAATAATCCTAATGCAAGGCATTGGTGAATCCTCAACCAGTTTTGACGAAATCTTAAAAGCCTTTAACAAATATTTTAATCTTCAAGTGGTAGAGAGCAAGACCTTAAAAACAGGGATAGAAAACCCATAGTGAATCTACGAAAGGGCAAAAGACAAAACCCGAGCAAACAACACAACAGCGGGAGAGAGGCAGAGAACCACCCGGAAATCTTAAAAATGTATCTTTTTGAAAGTGTGTAGTGAGCACCTGGCTGTAATTGGAGGAAAGCTATCTGATGTAACACAAAAGAAACAAGCCCCGAAAAAGACAAATGAAATAAGACAGGAAAATATTCATATATAAGCTGAATTGGAAGACTTCAAACACAAGATTCAAGAAAAGTATGTATCTTTGAAAACACATGGTAAAATAAAATCTTCAATGAATGAAATCGTTGGAAATCTGAAGAAACGCATTTCTGAAATATCATAAATGTACAAAGAGGCTTTGGAAGAATTAGAAAGATTGAATGTTGTGGAGAATGCAATAAGCAAAAATTTGAATTGTGTGCAGACTCAGTATGTATCTCCAGAAAAGCACAAGGAGGAAATGGCAATCCTGAATTCCATTTTTGGAAAATCGAAGTAGGAGTTGCAAAAATGCAACCAGAAGTACAGCCAAGTACAACTGCAGGTAGAAAAGGTACTAAAAGAAGTTGCTGCCCTGAAAGATTCTTTGAAGAATCAATTAATAGCCCTGGGAAAATATGAGGAGTTTAAAAGATGTTGAATAGTACTTCAGAAAAAGCTGTTTTGGAACTATCAGTAGCGACAAAGTAATGCACTGAAGTGCAGTGTGGGTTATCTTGCCGTTGACAAGAAAATAAATAGTTGAAATAATAGCTGATTGTCCTTCAAAATCAAATGCAAATGGAATACAAAACTCTTTAGTAGCATGAAGAAATGAAGACTGTCTTGAACAGTGGGCTGGAAGAACAACAGAAAAAAAAAAACTTGAGGAGACTCTGTTAAATTTAAAAAAAAAACTCAAGATGAGATAATTGAGCTTTGCAAATAAAACTAAAACTGCTGAAGCACCTTAAAACACTACAAGGATACCTCAGCTCAAAGTTTGTTCCTCTGGAAAATTACAAAGAAAGCAAAATTAATTTAAAGTCACTCTGAACAAACTCAAGGACCAGTTGGCAATATGTTCCATATTCCAGAAGGAAGCCAAGGAGTACAAGAAAGAGACTGAAGAGCTGAAGAACCAGCTGACTGGAAAAGAGGAGGCATTGAAAGGAAAAGCCATAGAACTTCTAAGCTGTGAGCAGATAATGAAGCCGTAAGTATCTCAACTACAGAACTGAAACAAGTTAAGACAAAAACAGACCTGGCCAACAGTGAAACCAAAATGAAGGACAAGTACAAAGCTCCAGCGCAAGTGGAGAAAGAAAAGACATTAATTAGGTGAGAAAATGTAAATCCAACACTGCTGCTCAAGGAGCTGGAAGAAAAATCACTGGATGCCTCAAACTTACTAAGAACCATTGAGTTGTTGAAAACAGGTATGGCTGAAATTAAAATCAAGACCCTGGAATGTCAAGAAAAAGTAGACAACTTGCAGATCCAATTCAACAGTCAGGCAAAGAGTTCTCTAGCACCTATGCAACATACCCAAGGGGTAAGTAAAAGTTCTCACAAAGGAGCATGAAGAGCCTCAGAAACAATTAGCAGAAGTGCAATTAAAAAATGTGAGCTTGAAGGACAGCACACAGGGATTAGATTTTGCTAAGGGAAAACTGTTCAACGCAGAGAACCAGCTTTCACATATGAAAGCCGAGTTTGCTAATGAAAAATTAGAACTGGATGAACTCCAAGTATCAGAAGTATGTATTAAGTATTGTGAGAAGTGCTTCCAACAGGAAAGGGAATTACTGATGAATCAGAACAGTTGGTTGAAGCAGAATTGACAACCAAAACTGATAAAATGTAGGAACTTCATCATGAAAATAGCAATGAAATTCTCCATTCTAATCCAATATGAAGAATATGAAAGACGAGATGTGCAGTATGGATGAGTAATTCTGGAATTTAAAATTTCTGAAACAAAGGCAACTAAACTCATTAGAGTAGTTGCTGAGTTAAATGAAAGACTAATAATCTTGAAAAAGAATCGGAAAATAAGGGAGTAAACACATATTTGGGTGAAATTGTGATACTAGTGAAAATGAAGGTTCCATATTTGAAACATCAATTTCCAGGAAGAATGTGGTGGACCCAACACAAAAAAAAATCCAAGTCCACTGCTAGAATGAATGGAGTGAACATTGTGTTCAGAAGGAACAGGACAAACCCATGGTGTCTGAATAAAGCAGACAGGTTGTCGATAAAGAGAAATTCAACTGGTAGGTATGAAGGACAGGGGAAGGATGCACCTGAAGGGAGCCAGGGCGAGGTTTGTCATTGTAGATTTTCATCCTATACCTCCAAGGGAGACAGCGGCACCACACATGGCAGGTCAATGGTAAGGGAAGGGACATTAAGCTTGAAGCAGGGTAGGTGCAGTTGGAGGGAGGTCAGTCAATGGTCCTTAAGGGGCAGTCAAGATAAAGTGAAGGCAGGTGAAAGATGATAGAAGGAGGCTCCAGGATAAAGGCAGGGAGGGTAAGGGTAGGGTGAGGGGCTGGGGTTGAAAGATGGAAGGTTGAGGTTCAATGGCTCTCGGTCAAGGCTAATGGGTGGAGGCTACAGGATGATTGGAATAAGGAACAGGTGGATGTTGGGACGGTCAAAAGAGGTGGGAGGAAGCTCAAGGGTGACAGTGGGAGAGTGGAGGTGGATGGGCTCCAGCTGCAAAGTTATAGTGTTAGGGTCCAATGACAAGACTGCTAAGAAACTGTTACCTTTCTGGTGATCAAGTTGTTCAAGACCACTGGAATGGGAGGAGTTCTGCGTGTGGCCCATTGGAGGGTCATGCATTTCCATTGGTCAACTCCAGCTATTCTAGGGATGAAGCTCTTGTACACAGACATGCTCATATCATTACCTGCCCTCTTCACACATTCACTTTGTGGATTCACAATGGATCTCATGAACCCAATGTTTTTGCAAATTCAGGTGGTGAAGAAGAGGATTCACCAGAGGATGGCCTTGGTGGCATGAAAACATAGGCCACAAGGGCATCAGCTGACACCAGCCAAGATTGGGGTAGCGGGAGAGGTCAGAAGGAAGGCAACTAAAGCCGTCATCATTGCTGATAAGCACTGGCGCATTACCATGTTTTCAGAACGTAGACCAACGATCTCCAGATGTCTCAGAGGCAATGTTAGAGATGGCTAAGGCTTCCTGTGATGTGGTCACTTACCTGTGTGCACTCCTACAACAAGACCTGCAGCCCGTGGCTTTGGAGGGAACCACATGTCAGTCATGCTCAAGGTGACTGCGATCCTAAACTTCTATGCCAACAGCTCATTCCAGGATTCCACATGTGTGGCATTTCCCAGGTTGCAACACATAGGTGCACACTGGGAGTGAAAAAATGGACCAATGCTCTGTTCAGAAGGGCCAGCAAATTCATCAGATTCTCACCAGATGCTGGTAGCCAGGCAGGTCGAACAGTTGGCTTTGAGGCCATCACAGGACTCTCACAGGTGTAATTGACTGCACACATGTGGCCATTAGAGCTTTTTGGGAACAGCTAGCCACATTTGTCAATCGGCAGGGGTTTCACTCCCTTAACATTCAAGTTGTCTATGACTACCAGAAAATAATTATACAGGTATGTGCTTCTTTCCCAGGAGCTGCGTGACTCAAGCATCTTAAGGAACTCCCAGCTGCAGCAGATATTTGAGGTCACTGTCCAAGTCCAGTGTTGTTTCCTGGGTGACAAGAACTATTCCCTCAGAACATGGCTCATGACACCAGTAAGTCATCCCTACAGCCCCACAAAGGAGACTTCCAATGCAGCACATATCTCAATAAGGGCAATCATAGAGCAGTCCATAGGATTGCTCAAAATGCGTTTCCGATGCCTTGACCAATCCAGCAAAGCTTAACAATACGTGCCACAGAGGGTACACAGATTATCATCATCTGCCATGCTTTGCATAATGTGTTATTGTAAAGGCTTGAAGAATTGACAATTGAGGATACGAAGGAGCTGCTAACCTCATCAGATGAGAATGATGGGGAGGAATATGAGGAGCAGGACAAAGGTCTCGCGACAGCTCTCCCAGATGTTAAGGTCATGGAGAGATGTCAGAGCTGTCCAGGACAACCTCACCTTCAATCATTTTGTCCAAGAGTGATGCAACTCCTTGACCATCATTTCCTCACTTGGAAACCTTTACCTCACTACACATGTCCCCTACTACCTAGAAGATGAAAGGCAATGGGCCATTACCAAATAGGAAAGAGTTGACTGCCCCAAGGATATTGGCTTTGCATTGACTGTCAAGTCAACAAAGCTATGATGAGACACCTCTCTGCTCCTTGCCCACATTGTCAGGGCCATGACTGCATGAGTAGCACCTCACTTCTCACGCTCGACAGTGACCTCAGCCAATCTCCTTGGTATATCATTTACGGGGAGACCAGCAGATGCTGCATGTTCAACCATGCCATATTGCCTAGAGAATACAAATCAAGCCACACACACATATCTATCCAATAAAAACTGACCTCTAACATGCCATCACGTTGTTGCCTACTCAGGCGATGTTACTCTCATTAGCAATGACTGCCAAAAATAAAGCATGACAGGACATTCCAACAAATGCACAAAATGCACACAATAATCAAGTGAACTATAATTTTTCTTTTATGACCGCTACGACATGGTGTGAACCTGATGTCAGGAAGCAGATTGGTGAGAGTGATGCTCCATGGTGTGATGATCTTGGTGCATTTCCTCTGGTGTCTGAGGCCTTGAGAGCCCCGGCCCTACTGGAGGCATCCTGCCCAGGTGTACAGGGCACCCGCCTCGGCCTCACCTCCTGGAGGCTCTGCAGCCACCGGCAGAGGGGATGAGGAGCAGCCACTCACCCTGTGAGTACCCTGAGAGCTGCCCTCGGGGTGACTGTCTGGTGCTCCTCCTCCTCCCTGTTGGTGCTCAATGGCACCTCCTTGTATCCTTGAGGAGAATGAGCTCCTAGAGGGAAGTCCAGATGCCTCATTCCCCTCTTGCCTAGCCACTGCTGTATTGAGCTCATGGCCAGAAGAACGGAATGCAAGTCCTTGTACCTATGAGTTGTATGATAGGCCTGGCACTCACTGGTGGAAGCCATACGCTCCCAAACCGGAGCCATGGCTCAAGATAAGGCATGGGTGCACTCCTCCACCTTCCACACAAGGTTCCACGTAGTCTATGACATGGCTACCAGATGTTCTCCTGCCTGCCTCCGCATCTCCTTATTGCCTCCTGCTTATTGTGGCTGAGACTAGACCCCCAACTTCAGCCTGGGGCTCAGCATGAGCCTAACTCCTAATAATCCTGCCACTGTCAGGGACCTCAGCTGATACAGCCTCCATCAGCTGGGATGTGTCTGTAAAGTGATCCCCAACATGCACCCCTAGTTCTACACACAAACCTTTGAAAACTTGCTTGAGTATAAGTACACTGGTGGAGGAGGAAGAGGAGGGAGAGACAGATGACTTTGCATCCTTCGGGGTTCTTCACTTTCATCAGAGATAGAGTCATCTGTTAGCACTATCGGCTTTGATCCTCTCAACCTGTGGTGATGACCTGCAGTGGAGAGCAACCAGAAAGATATTACGGAGCAGCTCCATCTATCAATAAACCAAAGTTTTACTCATGCCTCTATCATGTCGATGTCTCAGCTTGGAGTAATTCTCATTATCCTGGCTGGCACTGTCTACAACCTAGCATCCTCCCTGTTTTCCAGCAGTCTCTCAGGCCTCCTGCTGCTAAAACATGATCACGCTCAGTTCGGCCACTCCTCCTCCTGTCTTGGCCCTTTCCTTGGCCGTGAATGTCTCCTTGTCCTGCATGAAAATTGGACACTTGTTGGCATGGCAAGAGACATCTAATTCCCGAGACCTCATGCTACATACTGGCCACACATTATAACTGGTAGCCTATCCCCTTATCATGCACAACTGTCACATGGCCTGGCCTCTTTTGCCATGTGGTACCGTTGATGAGTACAACTTTTCCAGTTTGGCCTCTTTCCCCATTGGTGAAGTTCCTTGGCTTGATACCTTCATGAGAGGCCCTTTGATGGAATGTCACATTGCCACTTACCCTGGTTTGGTGAGAGGAATTCATTCATCCATTTGTAGTATTGCACTGAAGATTTTTGGCAGACCCCACGGCTGCTCATCTCTTCTGCAATCTCTGTCTAGGCTGCCTTGGTTAAGCTGGAGGATCTTCTCTTCCCATCGCTGAGGGAGAGCACCGGATGGCCTGGAGGAGAACATGCAGGGAGGCATCACCGAACCGTGGGGCAGCTCTTTGCCTGTGACAAGACCTCTTTGTGAATGGGGAGTGTGGGGGTGATGGGCATCCAAAAAGATAACCATGCAGATGAAGAAGGGCTGAGGGAGTGATGGGGGTCAACTGATGGAGGATGTCAAGGGAGGATGGAAGTTTCCAGTCATGTAAAACTATTCCAGGTGGTCTTAAAGGAGAATGATCACTTCCCCCAATCGACATCAGATTTTGCTGTTTGCAGAGGCTGGATGCTGCAGATAAAGGCCATTTATGGCCTGCTCTGACATGAAATTGTGTCAGCTGATGGCAGGTGGATACTTCCTGCCCGCCGCCCCCTGCGTGATTGCATATAAGATATGTGTCCACCACACGCATTTACGATTTAGATTGTCATTGGGTGCGTGGCAGCTCCCGACAACTAAGTGGAAGTGGCAGCTACTTCCGGCCCTGCCATCTGGAGCCAGCTCTTCTTATTAAATTCTGTCTAACATTTCAGATCTGTGACCTTTCATCATAGGCCTATAATGTTACTGTTTCTCTCTTTACTAATGCTGCTAGCTCTGCTGAGTATTTCCTGCATTTTCTGTCTTTATTACCACAAATATCTTCTATGCTCATCTTTGAAATAGTGTCATTGGGTCTTTCATACCCACCTAAGATGACAGATGGGGCCTTAGTTTAACATCTCATCCAAAAGGTGACACCTATAACAATGCAGCACTCCCTCAGAACTGCATTGGAGTGGCAGCTTTGATTTTAGTGCTCAAGTCCTGCAGCAGGGAGCTGAACCATCAGTTATTCTGACTCAGGGGTGAGGGTGCTACAACTGAGCCACAGCTAACACTGTTCCCTGGGAGAGACATTTAATTTAACCTTGCATTTCAATGTGATAACTGTCCTAATAGATTTATCTCAAATAGGCTGCATTACAAAGGGGACCAGGTTATGCTTTAGTTGTGTAGAACCTTAGTGAGGCCCCATTTGGAATACTGCTCTCAAGATGGGGCACCACACCAAAAGAATGACACATTGGCCTTGGAGGGAGTACAGAATGATATCGGGGATAAGACAGTTGAATTGTGAAGATAGATTGCATAAACTTGATTTTTATTTCTTTGAGTTTATAAGATTGAGGGGTGATTTGATTGAGGTGTTTTAAAAGTTTAAAGGATTTTGTGAGGTAAATAAAGCAAAAATCTATTTCCTCTTGTGAGATAACTTCAAAATTAGAGCCAGGCCATTTTGGAGGATATTGACAAAGTACTTTTCCACATAAAGGGCAGTCGTATTTCTTGAATGCTTCCCTCCAAAATGCTACAGGTGCTGGGATAATTGGAGCTTTTCAGAGTGGGATCAATAGCTTTCCATTAAATAAGAGTGTCAAATAAATGCAAAAAATGTGGATATACAGGGCTGGATTTTACACTTCCCTGCCGGTGGGTTTGAAGGTGGGAGAGGCATGTAAAATCCAGTTTGTGGCCATCTGGCAGCCTGCCCGCTTGTCCTGACCTGTCTGAAATTTTATGGTGGCAGGGGGGTGGGGGCAGGGGGGCTGGATGGGGGTGGGGTGGCAGTTTGGGAGACCTATCCACCCTTGGAGCAATTGGGACCATTAAGTGGCCAATTAGGCCTATGCCATGCGGGGCTGGTGTTGAACAAGGTTGGGGTGGAGGAAATCTTCTTTCCTGGCTCCCTGAGCCAATCAGAGGGTCCCCCCTCTTTCACCTGCACCCACCCGCCTCCCCAGCCTCACGAAGCCAGCAGTCCCCCCAACCTTCCCTCACCGAGACCCCGAAGCCCAGACTTTACTCCGCTCCTTGGCGTTGGTGAAATTGCCTGCAGCCCCACCAGTGTCTATCATTCCCAACTGGTGCCTCTGGGATTACAGAGCTGCCAGCCATCCATTTAGACAGCAGATATCTCATATGGGACTTCCTCCTGAGATAGGAGCAGGAATTCTCGCCTTAAAGCAATCAAGACTGCTCCCAGTGTTAAATTGCTGTGGGGAAGCTGTTGGGATTGTGGGTGGGTTCCCCACCAATTTTTTAGCCAGGCAGTGTGGGAACTGTGGTGCATCATAAAATCCAGCCCATGGGGCTGAGGCCAGTACTTTTCCAATTGAAAGGTGGAGCAGGCTCAAGAGTCCGAATGGCCTACTCCTGTTCCCGTGCATACAAGCTCCCCCAAAACTTATTGTCAGCTCAACACTCCTTCCTCTTTGCCCATCTGGTTGCAGGTCAGGTGGAAAGCATCCAAAGTACACAACACATGCCTGAAATGTGGAAGAAGCCAACATCCAGGATGGAGCAAATCCAACCAGTTCTGCAGGCCTCAGTAATGATTGTCATTTGTGGACCAGTTTGGTGACTGTACAAACACAACGATCAGAAGGCCTCCAACCTCAGGATGGGGCTTTTTTTTTCAGCTTTGTTCTGATTATCTGATCTGAGAGGGCAGGGAAGAAAGACTCAAGCATCTAAGCTATTTTTTATTCTGGAGACTGAAAGGAAACACTGTCCTGCTGTTTTTTTTTTATTTTTGTTGATTCATTCTCACAATACATGTGTCACTGGCAAAACAAGCATTTATTGCCCTGAGAAAGTTGTAATAGAACTGAATGGCTTGCTAGGCCACTTCAGAGCTAAGCTAAGAGTCAACTCATTGGTGTGGGCTAAACCAGGTGGGGACGGCAGCTTTCCTTCCCTAACTGACATTAGTGCTCCATCTGGATTTTTAAACACTTTTACTGATACCTGTTTATTCATCCAATGCACTGGATTATTAGTCCAGTAACCTGACCACTATGTTGCAAGGCCCTATCTGTAAAATAATGAATGACACAGGTAAGGTAGTATCACCTTGTTTGTCTTGGGCAGAAAGTACAAGTTTAATTGCAAAAACCTGGAGGATACCAGTACAAAATGCATATCTTGGGCTGGATTTGATTTAAGAAAAATGTTACTTCTGATAGGACGCTATGGGGGTGAAGTTCCTCAGAGCTTTTCCCACTTAACCCCTGTAACTTCACTGGAAACTTTATCTATGTATGTCAATGAGGTGGCTGCCGTGCTTCCTGTGAATCGACATTCGTGAAGTGAGACCAACTCTGAGAGCTATGTGAAACAGGCTTCCGGAGAAGGTAGTATGAGCAGAATCAATTGACACTTTTCAAAGGCAGATAAGTTAATAAGGTCAGACATTCTCATAAAGCAAACTGCCTGAGGAGTGCATGGAGCAACAGGGCCCCTAATTGAAAAGTTCCAAGATTGACAAAGAAGTTAAAATTAATTATGGGACTTGTTTTTGAAACAGCTCAAATGTGGAATTTCATAGTTAATGTGGCACAAGGCTTAAGCTAATAAGGCATGTTAAGAATACCCGCAGGTGCCAAAGCCAGACAGCTGACACCCACCACATGCCACCTACCTTGACTGCAAACTCTGCTACAATCACCTAAATATAGGCAGATAATGATGCAGCTCTTTGTGTTGGGGGTAATATATTAGCATGGGCAGAGAATTGGCCAACTAACAAGAAACAGAGGGCAGAAATTTTCACTTGGTGGACACCTGACCTGTTCATAATCAATGCAGTAATCAACTGCCTTAAATTTTTCACTGGAGCGGCCTTTGCATTTTTTTGGAAACCTCATCCACGGGCGGCATGACCTTTCCAAAAGCGAATAAAGGTAGAATCAAAAGTTTTAAAATTGGATTAATAACATGTCCCTGCTCATGTGACAGAGTCACATGAGGGGACGTGTTTTATTACATTTTTATTTTATTTTTTTAACAACGCTTCATCTCCCTGAGGCAGCTCTGTGCCTCAGAGAGATTATGAAGCACTCACTCATGCGCATGCATGAAGTTCATGCTTGCCTTGCTCACCCTCCTCTCCCCTCCGCCCCCCGCACAGGCAGTGCTGACACTGCCGATTGCCTTTGGCGCTGGGTGGGCCTTAGCTGCCTGCCAGTGTGAAATCGCGGTCCGTTCCCAATCGCGGGCGGCCCTCAGCTTCCCACCCGTCCCTGCCCACCTCTGCCGAGCCTGCCCGCCAAGGGTGAAATTCTGCCCAGAGAGTCAGGATGAATCGGTCATTTTCAGGTTGGAAAACAGTAACTAGTGAAATACCACAGGCATCAGTGTCGTGGCCTCAACTGTTTACAATTTATATTAATGACTTGGATGAAGGGACAGAGTGTGTTGTAGCCAAGTTTGACGCTGACTCTTAAGAGAGCTAGAAAAGCAAATTGTGAGGAGGACACACAAGAGTCTGCAAAGGGATATAGGTAGGTTAAGTGCTAATATTTGGCAGATGGAGTATAATGTAGGAAAATGTGAGGTTGGCCACTTTGGTGGGAAGAACAGAAAAGTAGAATATCATTTAAATGGAGAGAGACTGCAGAATACGGCAGTAGATAGAGAGCTGGGTGTCCTTGGTGGTGGGTTGAGGCGGGGGGGTGGGGGGTGCAGTGCACAAGGGGCAGGCAGGGAAGTAGAGTTATAACCTCAATCAGATTGGTCATTATTGAATGACAGAGCAGCCTCCAGGGGCTAAACGGCCTACTCCTGCTCCCATTTCTTATCTTTTTAATGATCTAATGTCAGCATGGAGGCAGTTGCAGATCTTTGCTATCTGTGGTAAGGACAATTGCAACCAACATGCACCAAGAGGTCAGTACTGCTAATGGCAGTGAAGATCACCTCCTCCTTCATTTTATTACCTTTAACTCCTATCAAAACATCATAGGGTGATCTAATCCTGTGCATGGCATATGTATCAAACAAGGGCTTAGAGCAAAAGTCTGTGTTATCAGCATTTTCTTCTCTGTACCAGTCAAAATTTTTTCTAGCTAAAAACAGAAAGGCCCGAATCCTTCACCTTTGTGTTCCAGTCAAAAGCAATGTATACTTAATTCACATTTGACATAATGCCCCTCCTGACCACATTGACTTCAAACCAACCTTCAAATTCCATAATCTTTCCATCACAAAGAAAAATACTTTCATCTCCATAATAATAACTGTCTCCGGGCCTCTCTCTGTCTCTCAGTCTCTGATTTCTGAGTCAAAGGTTTGCGGATTCAAGCCACAACTCCATTGGCTTGAGTCCCATAATCCTGCAGGCCAACACTTGCTTTTGCCTGTACAAAGGGTGGGCTACATTCCCAGATGTGCAGCATTGAGGGAGTGTGACATTTTTGGAGAAGCAGTACTGAGGGAACCCTGCACTGTCAGAGGTGACACCTTTCAGATGAGACGTTAAAGATTCCTCGGCCAGTATTTCAAAGGAGAGCAGGAGAATTATATCCAGTATAATAGGGCCACCACTTTCTCTTGACCATCATGACTTCAGAAGTAAAAGTACTTCATTGGCTATGAGCACTTTGGGATGTCCCAAGGTCCTAAAAGGCCGTCTTTTTCATTCTATCTCACCCTGGTAGCTCTCATTTTTAAAAATCATTCATGCAACACAAACAGCACCTCAAGGCCAGAATTTTGTTCCCCAACCCTAATTGTTCTTGAAAAGGTGATGCTGAAGTAACTGCATCTGGTATAGCTGCACCCACAATGCTGTTCTGAAGGGAGTTCCAGGATTTTGACTCAGTGACAGTGAAGGAACGGTGATATAGTTTCAAGTCAGGATGGTATGGAGTTTAGAGGGGAACTTGAGGTGGTGGAGTTCCCATATGTTTGCTGCCCTTATTTTTCAAGGTGATATAGGATGCAGGTTTAGAAGATATTGTCAAAGGAACCCTGGTCAGTTGCTGCAGTGCATCTTGTATCTTGTAAACAAATTGCCATGGTGATAAAGTAGTAGAGGGAGTAAATATATAAGGTGATGGATGGTGTGTCGAACAAGCGGGCTGCTTTGTCCTGGATGGTGCCAAGCTTCATGAGTGTTGTTGGAGCTGCACTCATCCAGGCAAGCAGAAAGCATGCTATCACAGTCCTGACTTGTGCCTTGTAGAGGGTGGACAGGCTTTGGGGAGTCAAGAGGCGAGTTACTCACTGCAAAATTCCCAACATCTGACCTGTTCTTGTAACCACAGTATTTATATAGCTGGTCCAGTTAATTTTCTGGCAATGGTAACCCCAGGATGTTGATGGTGGGAGATTCAGCAATGGTAATGCTGTTGAATGTCAAGGGTAGATGGTTAGATTCTCTTTTTGTCTGAGCTGGTCATTGCCTGACACTTATGTGACATGAATGTTACTTGTCACTTATCAGGTCAACCATGAATGTTGTCCCTGTCTTGCTGCCTGCAAGGACATTCAGTATCTGAGGAGTCAAGCATGGTACTGAACACTGCAATCACCAGCAAACATCCCCACTTCTGGTCTTACATTGGATGGGGATGAACCAGCTGAAGATAGATGGGGCTAGGGCTCTTGGCTATTCCTCCTAGTGCACCTTGTTGCCATCTTTCTTTGACCCACCATCAGTGACTGCCTGGGCCCCATTTATTAAACTTTCTCTTTTAAATCTCTCTAGCTCTCCACCTCTGCTTAAGCATCCTCTTTAAAACTCATCTATTTAAACAGGCTTTTTGCCACTTTTCTGAATAGTTTCTTCTTTGGCTCAGCAGCTCTTATTTTCTTCACACTTCTGTAAAATGTCTTTTTATGTTTTCCCACGCTAAAGATGTTACATAAATGGTAAATTATTGTAGTGTGACAATTGTGCAGTTTAATCAATCCATTAAGGTAACAGACAAAGGAATTTCACATGAATGCGTCAAGTGTTTACGTGCTAACATTACGTATCCTGATTTTGGCCCATTTATATTATGATGCCAGTTGATAATCACATATATTTTTGCTGATATATTTCTCTAAAAATACACTGTAGGGCTTATTCTACACTCCCAATGCATGGATTGCACCGCACGAAATTGTAGGAAAATAGTCCATGGTGATCTGCGTATTAAAATTAGTGAATTAAAAGAATCAGACAATATGGCTCCATGCAATTTCCACTCCTGCCTGGGGAGCATGGAGCACAGAATGGGTGCTGAGTCAAAGGGCTGCAGTTTAAACCAATCTGGAAAAGGGTTAGCTGAGTTTGCAGCATCTTCCCATGCCTGCACTGCAATCCAAATGTGATCAGTAGAGGGCAAGAATATTCAGTTTTCAGATGCTAATATAATAGTTCTCAAGTTCATGAATATCTGTTGCAGATACTGAAGACCTCATGGATATACAAAGCCTGAATATGTCGCAACATGTCACTTTCCCATTCTGTTACGGAGACGAGGCCGAGGTGGATTGAATTATTATTACTGTTGCCCTCTTCTGCCCGTGACACTGGTAGTTTTAATTTCTAATTAAATTTGTTTCATTTAGTATCCTTTCCCTTGTTGAAATGGGTCATGGTGTGTTTCCCAAACCCCAGTTTATGAGGTCCAATGTTCAAAATAACACCACAACAAATTTTTTAAGGGGAAACAAAATTAGGATTTATGAACACATTCAAAACCTGAGGGATGGATCGCAACACACATTCACACTCAGGAACATACACGGTAGAAAGGCACAGAAAGGGAAAGAAGTCACAAATTGTGCATTGCTAAAAAAAAATCAAAAAGGCATTGGCATTAATTCACGTGAGTAGAGTGGAGTAAGTCAATGTCCAATGAAGGATTTTTTTCAGGTGGCTTTGTCTGGCAGAATTCCTGGCCTTTGTCCTAGGAACCTTGTTGCAGGTTGAAGATGCAGCAAAGTACTCTTGTAATTTGGGAATTAGTTCACTCTGTAGGTGAAATAGAGGTCATGTGACAGGGTGGTATCAGGTCATGCCATTCACCTAGTGATGTACTTTCAGGACTCTTGTTAAAATCCTTTGTGTTTTGAGCACATAACCGTGGAACCATTAGCACAACATTGAAGATGAGGAGTCACAATAGCTCTGCCTTTGTCCAAAGCTGGCTGATGCAGACATCTTGTCTATTAGGCCTTTGTGTTGGCTTGGCTGGAATCTTCATACAGTGCGAGGGTGTCACATTTCATGGGGCTGATGAGTTAGCCTTTGTCCATTTTTAAAAACAGAATTTAAACAAGAAAGCATGGAAGTAAATCAAATTTTTAAGTTTTTTTTCTCTTCATGCCTTTTTGGTATGACAGTACAACACAATGGTTTGTCTTTTTTAAAGATGTTGCTGAAATCTCTTACTCTTTTGTATGAACCCACTTCTTCCCCACCCATCAGCTCCTGGGGTGCCGGGGAGCGGGGCACTGTAAATCCCAAAATAACAATCCTAACAATAAATGCTGCAGTGTATCTCATTGCTTGCAGATGATTCTTCCATAAAATTTAACACATTCATACAATCAATTCACAGAGCCCGATAGCCTCTGATATCGAGAAATTCCACAGCACTGCGTTTTTGTGAAATGAATGTGGACACAATTTTCACATATGCAAATTGTTTCAAAGTCCATTTTTGCTGATTTAGTAATCAGCAACAGGAACACTGACACTTGCTTGCTCCAATATTCTCAGTTTCAACTGAATAATAAGAAAATCCCAAAATTGCAATGTGCAATTAAATATTAATAAAGTTAACCTGAGACAGTACTATTGTGCCAACATTTCAAACATGGCAGCATGATATGTAGCATGGTATATATCATCACAACATGGTCATATGCTTTGCTTTGTATAATATACTCTGGGCAGTGTGATCTTAGAAGAAAAAGAATTGTGCATTTCACTTAAACATTTTGACTAGTTGGTGCAAGCCTGAAAATAAGTACTTTCTAGGAACTCCCTACCTCCTTGTTATATGACCATTTGTCAGAAATGGAAGAAGTTAAAGATTTAAAAAGACACATCCAGTCGAGAGAAGAACAGAAGTTCTTGAAGGTGGGAATTCTTGGCAGAAACGTGGCATTAAGTTAAACAATAAAACAAAAACAAAACACTGTGGAAGCATTAAATCATAAATTTAAAACAATGCTGGAAACACTCAGTAGGTCAGGCAGCACTTGTGGAGAGAGAAAGCAGCATTTTCTGATTTTACCTCAGAAATCCAGTATCAGTGGCATTCTGCGCTCAAGTCAGTTTAATGGATGTTAGTGCAGAATTAATGTTTCAAGAGAAGTTTATCCAACTCTCTGAACATGTAGGTTACCAGATTGCAGAAAAACATGGAATTTTACAGAATTACCTGGAAAAACTCAGCAGGTCTGGCAGCATCGGCGGAGAAGAAAAGAGTTGATGTTTCGAGTCCTCATGACCCTTCGACAGAACTTGAGTTCGAGTCCAAGAAAGAGTTGAAATATAAGCTGCTTTAAGGTGTGTGTGTGGGGGCGGAGAGAGAGAGAGAGAGAGAGATGTGGAGTGGGATTGTGGTTGTAGGGACAAACAAGCAGTGATAGAAGCAGATCATCAAAAGATGTCAACAACAATAGTACAAAAGAACACATAGGTGTTAAAGTTAAAGTTGGTGATATTATCTAAACGAATGTGCTAATTAAGAATGGATGGTAGGGCACTCAAGGTATAGCTCTAGTGGGGGTGGGGAGAGCATAAAAGATGTAAAAAAAATAAATAATTTTTTTTTTTCTTTTTCTCTTTTTGTAATGGAAATAGGTGGGAAAAGGAAAATCTATATAATTTATTGGAAAAAAAAGAAAAGGAAGGGGGAAACAGAAAGGGGGTGGGGATGGGGGAGGGAGCTCACGACCTAAAGTTGTTGAATTCAATATTCAGTCCGGATGGCTGTAAAGTGCCTAGTCGGAAGATGAGGTGTTGTTCCTTCAGTTTGCGTTGGGCTTCACTGGAACAATGCAGCAAGCCAAGGACAGACATGTGGGCAAGAGAACAGGGTGGAGTGTTAAAATGGCAAGCGACAGGGAGGTTTGGGTCATTCTTGCGGATAGACCGCAGGTGTTCTGCAAAGCGGTCGCCCAGTTTACGTTTGGTCTTTCCAATGTAGAGGAGACCAAACCTCCCTGTCGCTTGCCATTTTAACACTCCACCCTGCTCTCTTGCCCACATGTCTGTCCTTGGCTTGCTGCATTGTTCCAGTGAAGCCCAACGCAAACTGGAGGAACAACACCTCATCTTCCAACTAGGCACTTTACAGCCATCCGGACTGAATATTGAATTCAACAACTTTAGGTCGTGAGCTCCCTCCCTCATCCCCACCCCCTTTCTGTTTCCCCCTTCCTTTTTTTTTCCAATAAATTATATAGGTTTTCCTTTTCCCACCTATTTCCATTATAAAAAGAGAAAAAAAAAATTATTTATTTATTTTTTTACATCTTTTATGCTCTCCCCACCCCAACTAGAGCTATACCTTGAGTGCCCTACCATCCATTCTTAATTAGCACATTCGTTTAGATAATATCACCAACTTTAACTTTAACACCTATGTGTTCTTTTGTATATTGTTGCTGACATCTTTTGATGATCTGCTTCTATCACTGCTTGTTTGTCCCTACAACCACACCCCCACTCCACCTCTCTCTCTCTCTCTCTCCGCCCCCACACACACACCTTAAACCAGCTTATATTTCAACTCTTTCTTGGACTCGAACTCAAGTTCTGTCGAAGGGTCATGAGGACTCGAAACGTCAATTCTTTTCTTCTCCGCCGATGCTGCCAGACCTGCTGAGTTTTTCCAGGTAATTCTGTTTTTGTTTTTGTTTTGGATTTCCAGCATCCGCAGTTTTTTTGTTTTTATCTATGGAATTTTACAGCCTCAGAGAAGGGTATTCAGTCCATCACGCCGATGCTATGTTACTGGATCTATCCGCTTTATTAATTATATCCATTTGAGGATAAGATTTAAGGGGCTTAAATTGGATAAATTGCCAAAACGGGTCATGTGTGATTAACCTGTACCTGTTGACTGTAATATAGGCAGCAAGCCAAATCCGTGCGACATGCTGTTTTAAATGATTGCTGTGCGCAGTCAACACTACCAGTGCTGTTCGTTGGCATGTCACCAGAAAGGCTGATATTGCAAGTGCGTAAGCCAGCAAGCACCTCTTACAGGGGTGGTCCATTATGGCTGCTGGAAGTGGTGAGAGTATCTTCAGAAGTCTGCTACAGATAACTCAATAATGGTTGACCATAGTAGAGATCATGCACCAAAGATTTCCGTCACTACCCTGGAGGTCTTTGTGGAAGAGGTGGTACAAAGGATAGATCTCCTAAATTCTCAGGGGGGAATGTGTGGAAAACCCTCCACACCCATACTCAGGAGACAGTGGGGAGAGATAATCATGTAACTCAATGCCAAGAATATATCATAAACTGCATACAGTGCAAAAATAAGTAAAATTATCTCACATGAGTTATCAAGGTCAGTGAGTTTATCTTCAAATGCCATATCCTCCCTGCTGCATCACTAACAACATCCACTGCTCAATTCACTACAAATCCATCATCTACCAATCAAAAATCTCAGCAAATCAGGACTCAACATGAACATTAATATGCTGCACACAACCATCACACTCCACACTGTTTCAAGTCTCACACTCACGCATATTGGCAGCTATTCATCTATGACAACCACATGCCCCAAACATATTACAGGTCATTCACTGACCTAACTCCTCCTTTCTTGCAGGAGAAAGGAGCATCAACAAGAGGCAGTAGGAGTTAACTTGAGAGGGACAAACGTGTTTGCATGTTTTGGCCACATGGAGGAGACAAAGCTGGTCATCAAGGGGAGGGGCATTGCTGAGACTGTGGCCACCAGCACACTGAAGCGATTGATGATGAGGGCGTCATCAGATTTAATCCTCTTTTACTTCTCCCACAACACCCTCACCCCTCAATCCTTTCTGGTTGAAGTAAGCACGTTCTTCTCACTTCCCCTCTTCCTTCACCACAACTCAACCCTTGTCTATTTTTCATTTCAGATTCTCATGAACTAGAATCTGCCCAGGCAGTGAAGGAAGAGGAAGGGAACAGTGAAGCTGGACAAACGTTATCACTTAATTTCACACAAGCAACCACCAGTTCAGAGACTGACACTGCACATAACTTCTAGAATATAAATGGGGTCTGCACGTTGTGAAACAGGGGGCACAAGTGTATAGGAGTTGGGCAGTGGGAAAGGATATCACAGGTGTCAGCTCACTGAATTGCAAGGTTGCACATTAGTACTGCTTCAGAGGAGTCAGATGAGGTCTTTGAACCAGACTACAGAGGTAGGCACTGAAAAGCCTACAGTAAAGACTGTGGTTAATGTCAAGACCATGGAGGAATCCAGAACTAACTTGGCACAGAGCTTTGTGTATTGCGTTAGATGCCAACAAAAGTCTAAGTGCTGCAATGTGATCTCAGACTGCAACAAATAATCTCAGATTGCAACAAAGCAATCTCAGACTGTTTCATTGCAATCTCAGGCTGTGACAATGCAATCTCAGACTGTGACAATGCAATCTCAGACAGCTGCAATGCAATCTCAGACCATGACAATGCAATCCCAGACTGTGACAATGCAATCTCAGACTGTGACAATGCAATTTCAAACAGCTGCAATGCAATCTCAGACTGTGATAGTGCAATCCAAGACAGCTGACAGCTGCAAAACAATCTCAGACTGTGACAATGCAATTTCAGACTGTAACAATGCAGCCTCAGACTGCAACAAAGCAACGTCAGACTGCAACAATGCAATCTTGGACTGTGAAAAAGTAATCTCAGACTGTGACAATGCAAGCTCAAACTGAGACAATGCAACTCAGACTGCTGGAATGCAATCTCAAACTGAGACAATGAAATCCCAGACTGCAATAATGCAATCTCATACTGCAACAATGCAATCTCAGGCTGTGACAATGCAATCTCAGACTGCGACAATGCAATCACAGACTGCTGTAATACAATCTTAGACTGCTGCAATGCAATCTCAGACTGCAACAATGCAATCTCAGACTGCGACAATGCAATCTCAGACTGCCGCAATGCAATTTCAGACAGCTGCAATGCAATCTCAGGCTCTGACAATGAAATCTTGGACTTTGACAATGCAGCCTCAGACTGCGATAATGCAATCTCAGACTGTGACAATGTAATCTCAGACTTCAACAATACAATCTTAGGCTGAGAAAATGCAATCTCAGACTTTGACAATGCAATCTCAGACTGCGACAATGCAATCTCAGACTGTGACAATGTAATCTCAGAATGTGACAATGCAATCTCAGACTGGTGCAATACAATCCTAGGCTGCTGCAATGCAATCCCAGACTGCGACAATGTAATCTTAGACTGAGACAATGCAATCTCAGACAGCTGCAATGCAATTTCAGGCTGTGACAATGCAAATTCAGATTGCGACAATGCAATCTCAGGCTGTTACAATGCAATTTCAGACAGCTGCAATGCAATCTCAGACTGCGACAATGCAATCTCAGACAGCTGCAATGAAATCTCAGGCTGTTACAATGCAATTTCAGACAGCTGCAATGCAATCTCAGAATGTGATAATGCAATCTCAGACAGCTCCAATGCAACCTCAGGCTTTGACAATGCAATCTCAGGCTGTGAAAATGCAATTTCAGACTGCGACAATGCAACCTCAGGCTGTGACAATGCAATTTCAGACAGCTGCAATGCAATCTCAGGCTGTGAAATGCAATCTCAGACTGTGACAATGCAATCTCAGACAGCTGCAATGCAATCTCAGGCTGTGACAATGCAATCTCAGACTGTGACAATGCAATTTCAGACTGCGACAATGCAATCTCAGGCTGTGCCAATGCAATCTCAGACTGTGACAATGCAATCTCACACTGTGACAATGCAGTCTCAGATTGCAACAATGCCAGTTCAGAATGTGACAATACAATCTCAGACTGCGACAATGCAATCTCAGACTGTGACAATGCAATCTCAGACTGTAACAATGCTATCTCAGACTGCGACAATGCAATCTCAGACTGTGACAATGCAATCTCAGACTGTAACAATGCTATCTCAGACTGCGACAATGCAATCTCAGACTGCGACAATGCAATCTTTGGCTGCCGCAAAGCAATCTCAGGTTGCTGCCAATCAAGATCAGACTGCTGCCATCATAGCTTTAAATAGAAATGCACAAAGGTGTTTCCAGAGCAGCACTAAACTCTAGTGATATATTCTCCAACTGTTTATCTGGATTGCTGAGGCTCTGCACTGGGAGAGTGACAGTGGTTCTGTTGTAGGATGACCAAATTGTGCTATTAATGATAGAGTTGATCATCATACACATCTTGGGTGGAAACATTAAGTTTATTTACAATGCACTCAGCAACAACTACATAGGCGCTTTCAACACCAACTCTATCTCTTCAGACTCTTGAGGTAGCCTGTGCTACTCTCCTATTGGTTATTACAGATCATGAGACCTTGCCTAACAAGTATTATTCTTAAAAGTACATTGCAACTAAATAAAACCATAATTACTACATTCCTCCCCCTTTAACTCGGCTACACATATATTTACAAGTACATATTTTTCAAGACAACATAATATTTATACCGGGTAAGGAATTTACAAATTCAGTATTTAAGTTGGTTTCCTGATAAATTGGGACATTGGAGCTCCACAACCTCTGATTATTTGTCAGGAACGTCCTTTTCCGGAGTTGCCTGAACACCAGGTGCTTCAGTGGCACTTGCAGTTCTGTATCCTCAACTCTTACAGGAACATCAGACATGTCAGTCCTGGGTTGAGTATTCTCAACAGGAAACACAGACCTGGCCATGGTAATTGGTGGAACCAAATGTTAATGATTTGTCTCACACTTCCTTAAATGTTTACGGATGATCCAGCCTTCCACCTACATGTGGTAAGATAGAGACCCAGTCACTGCATTTATTTCATCTTGTAACCACTTTGGTCTTTCCTCGAAGTTTTTCATGTATACCAGCTCTTCCATGGTAAATTTCCTCTCACGGCTCTGCCAGATGTATCTAGTTTTCTGGATCCCCGACCCCTTTCCATCTTCCCCTCTAAGTTTGGCATTATTAAGCTCAATCTCATCCTGAGACAGTGTTTCAACAATAACTCCACAGGTGTGGCACCTGTTGTTGTTTGAGGGGTAGTCCTGTAATGTAAAAGAAAGTGTGCTAGCTTGGTTGCCAAGGAATCATCAGTTAGCTTTTTCATGCCTGTCTTGAATGCTTGAACTGCTCTTTCAGCCAGTCCATTCGAGGAAGGGTGAAACGGTGCCATTTTCATATGAGTGATACCATTGAGGCTGATAAACTGTTGAAACTCAGCACTCATTAATGCTGTGCCATTATCAGAAATGATTACTTCTGGTAGCCTGTGAATGGCAAAACTCTGATGTAGTTTCTCAATTGTTGTGGCCACGCTGGTGACTTCACCTCATATATGTCCATTTTGAATGGGCATTGACAATGAGCAGAAACATTGACTACATTGGACCTTTCCTGGGAACAATGTGCAACTGCACCCAGGGTTTACCTGGTCATTCCCATGGATGTAACGGAGTTGTCGATGGCAACTTTTGCAGTTACTGACATTGCACACAGTGTTTCACTAAACTCTCTATTTTGCCATCCATCCAGGCCACCGTAGATAGCTGTGTGCTATGGCATTCAGTTGGGAAATTCCTGGATGGGCACTGTGTAGTTCAATTAAAAGTGACTCACTTCCCTTTGGAGAAACTATCGCTCATGCTCCCCGCAATAATATGTTATACTGGCTGGTTATTTCATGTCTCCTGTTGAAATATGGTTTCATTTCATCAGATACAGGTTCCTGTGATGAACTATGTAGAACTTGTTCTCGTACTTGAGATAGGACTGAGTCCTGACTTGTCCATTCTCGGATCTGTCGAGCACATACCGATGAGGAATCTAAGAAATTTAACAGTAAAACAAGTTGTGTGAAACTGGGCTGAGTCCATCACTTTCTTGTAAAGGCAAACAACTAAGGGCATCGGCGTTTGCGATTTGATTGCCAGGCCTGTGTACGAAACTGTATTCATATCCTGCCAGAAATAAAGCCCATTGTAGTATTCTTGCTGAGGCTATGGTTGGTATAGCCTTGTCCTCACTAAAGAATCCTAGCAATGGTTTGTGATCTGAAGCAATTGTAAAATGGTGGCCGTGTACATACAGGTGAAATTTCTTGATACCAAAGATGATTGACAGACCTTTTTCTATCTGCGAGTATCCCTTATCTGCTGTGGTAAGCATTCTTGAAACGTAACCTATTGGCCGTTCTGTGCCATCGTCCATCCGATGACAGACCACTCTGTAGGGAGATGGGTCCCATGTCAGCACCAATTATTTTGTCTGGTCATAATGCTAATAGATTGGATGAGTACAGCAATTGTTTCACCTTTATGAAAGCTTCTTTCTGGGGTGCCTCCCAAGACCAACGATGGTTTTTATTGAGTAGAGAATGCAGGGGACCAGCACTGTAGACAAATTAGGTAAGAGCTGCCCATAATAGTAGATCATTCCTAATTGAGCTCTGAGGTGTTCTTTGGCGCAAGTGCCTCTCTTATGGCTCTCACTTTCTCCTCAGCTGGGTCGAGGCCCAGTCAATCTACCAGGTGACTAAAATAGGTTACCTCCTCACTTGGAACAGGCACTTTTCTTCTTTAAATGCACTCCAGCTTGTAAGAAATGCTTTAAGACTCCTTCTAAGTTTGCCAAATGCTCTTTTCAATGAATCCTGTCACCAATACATTGTCTGAATAGACTACAACCTGGGGTAGTACCTGCAGTAAACGTTCCATTGCTCTCTGAGAGATGGTACAAGTGGAGGAGACACCGAAAGGCAATCGTGTATATTGGTACAACCCTTATTTAAAAACAAAAAACTATGGATGCTGGAAATCCAAAACCAAGACAGAAATACCTGGAAAAACTCAGCAGCTCTGGCAGCATCAGTGGAGAAGAACAAGGTTGACGTTTCGAGTCCTCATGACCCTTCAACAGAACTAAGTAAAAATAGGAGGGGTAAAATATAAGCTGGTTTAAGGTTGGGGGGAGGGGGGGTGGTGGTGGGTGGTGGGGGCCTGCTGAGTTTTTCCAGGTATTTCTGTTTTTGTTTTGGTACAACCCTTTGTGGGTATTAATTATGACAAATTCTGGGGAGGCATTACCCAGCTCTAGTTGTTGATAAGCATGGCTCATGTCAAGCTTTGTATACATTATCCCTCCTGCCAACTTGGCATACAGGTCCTCGATTTTTGGAATGGCGTGACTGCCTAGCTTAGCTACTCTATTAACAGTCAGTTTGTAGTCTCCACAAATTTGGACACTTTGGTTGGGGTTAGGGACGAGGTCAGTGGGTGCTGTCCACTCTGAGAAATGAACAAGTTGTATAACACCCAGTTTCTCTGGTCTGTTTAGTTCAATGTTGGCTTTTTCTCGCAGGCCATATGGCACCGATCTCACCTTCATGAAGTGAGGGGTTGCTTGCGGAATGACATAAATCTGCAGTCCCTGGATTTTCCCCAGTTCATCCTTGAAGATAGCGGTGTACTTTCTTAGTAGCTCTGGTAGCTCACTTGCTCTCAACTGGAAAATTTCGGCCCTTTCCACCTTAATCTCCTTTAACCAATTTTGCCCCAGTAGGCTTGGCCCTTCACCTGCTACCACCATCAGGGGTAGCTTTGCCGATTGACTTCCATAATGGACAGTCACTCTGCTTATGCCTTTTACTTGAAAGTTTCCATCTGTATATGTTTTTAGCTTGGCGCTATTTCTTCTAAACTTAATTGATGTTCACCTTTATTCAAATATCTGAAGGTATGTTCCCCAATCACTATCACGGAAGCTCCCATGTCCACTCCCCTTTTAACAGGTTTACCATTTACTTTCACTGTGACAAATGTTGGTTCTGTCTTTCCAACTTTCAAATTAAGCAATGAGTAAATGTCAGAATTTGTGGCATCAGACCCTTCTGCATTATAGACTTCATTGGGCTTCTTCTTTTGTTTACAAGCCTGCTTGAATCTTCCCTTGCATTGCCTCATCATATGTTCATTTCTGTGACAATAGTAGCATTCGATTTTTTTAAACTGCCAATTGCTAAAGGGCTGATTGTTTCCAACTATATTAAAATTATTCTTCGATATTGCTGCTAAGTTACTTTACTTTATTCTTTGGCTAGTGGGGACTGTTTCCCGCTTTGTGGCAGATTCTGCTTTGTTGCGCCACTTTTGGCTGAGGTTTCCCACCCGAAGTGGAGGATGGTGCAATTTTGTGCAGTTTGTATTGCTTTTGAATCTCTTACTGCGCTTTCCATGGCCAGCGATATCTCTGGCACCTTCTTGAAATCCAGATTCACTGGATTTTCTGAATAGCGTCCTCTTTCATACCACACACTAAATGATCTGGCACGTCATTCAGAGTTGTACTAAACTTACGATGTTCCATTAACTGCTTCAAATTTACCATATAACATGCCATTGTCTCACCTGGGCCTCTGTTTTGTGAATTCAACCTGAACCTCTGCATCATGACTGAGGGCTTGGGTTGAAAGTGCCGTTCACGAGGTCCACCAATTCATAAAAGTTTTTCCTGGCACTGGGGTGTCATAAAACTTTGAATCAAACTATAGATTTTGCTCCCACAAGTACTCAAGAGGATCGCTCACCTCTTCTCTTCCACTGTAATCTCGCTTGCTAGATAAAAGGACATGAGGTGTTCTATTTATTGAGGCCAATCATCTGCAGCTGTTTCAGAAGGATCAATTATCCCATATTGGGGCATTTTTAGAGGGGATAACTTCTTCAATTCTAACAGAGCTTGCTATTTACAATCACTTGATGAGTTATAGTGCTGAGTTCTTTCTAACTTGATTTCTTCTGTTCAACCCTTTGTTATCCTCATTGCCAGATTGGTGTAGGTTGGCCGAGTTGTGCTGTTAATGGTAAGAGTTGATCAGCAGATACTTCTTGGGTGGAAACATTAAGTTTATTTACAATATACTCAGCAGCAACTACACGTGTGCTTTCAACTATAACTCTATCACCACAATGGCTCTTGAAGTAGCCCGCGCTATCTGGTTTCTAAAGATCATGTGATCTTGCCTTACAGGTATTATTCTTAAAAGTACAATACAACTAAATAAAACCATAATTACTACAAGCTCCACGGATGACAAACTTAATGTCTTATCTCAGGATGACAGAATTTGTGCTTTTACCAGTGCCAACTTGCCAGTGCCCATGCTGTTGCCTGTCAACCAGCCAACTCAGACTGCAACCACTCATGTCAAGATAGTGCAGTCTGAAGCTGGGCCTTCCAGGCCAAGAGCTGTTCGATGTCATCCCCTCTGGAGCATCCTGAGATCATGAATATATATATATTTTTAATGACAGAATTGAATTTTTGCTGCTCGGTGCACTTTATCTTCTACCACCATGTATCAATATATCAATTAAGCTGACACTTTTCCGAAAGAGGTAAATAACATGCCTGGTTAAGAGGTTAAAAGTAGCCACTTTTGTCTGTTTCTTCTTGTAAATAATCTTGACAACTATACCAGGATGAAGAAGGAGTGACCATGACGTGACATGGTTGACTTATCTGCAAAGCCTTCTTCAGTTTCAACAAGAAGAAGAATAAAAATGTCAGTGGCTGCAGTACAACTGAGTTAATATATGCAGAGTTATTGAATCAATTAAGCCAACTGTATCCAAAAGGGAGTGGAAAACCTAGACCAACAAACAGATCAAAGCCTTTCTGATATTTTGATACTGAACTGTACTTTATTAAGAACTGTAAATCTATTGGAAGCATTTGCATTGTGTCAACATGCTTTAATATCACTTTGTGCCCTGGGCTGTATTTATCCCTCAATCAACAAACATCAGTTTATCTGGTAATTCATTATCTCATTGTTGTTTGTGGGAATATGCTCCAATTTTCCTGCATTGTCCAGTAACCACACTTCCGAAGCACTTAATTGGCTGTAAATACCCTGGGATGTCCTGAGGCTGTAAAAGACAATGATCCAGATCTTCCAATAAGGATCAGAAGCCCTATTTCCGATCCTGATCAAACTAAAAAATGCGCACTTACCTTCCTCCAATTTTTTGAGTGGCCTTCCAATGGAGGATCTTTCACATGCGACTGGGTGCAGCAAGCCTCGTAGGGACCAGCACAGGGAATCACCACAGAAGCCATGCCACCTTTTTACAGCATTAACTGCCGTATTCCAGTAAATAGGAGTTTAAATGTCCCAAAACTTCTTTGAAAACAGCTTGGGAGAGAAGGTAAGTGTAAGGTAGGTAAGTAAGGGGATGGGTTAAGTAAAGTAAGGGTGTAGGGTGAGTAGGGGGTAGGGTGGGTGATGGGATAGGGTAAGTAAGGGGGTAGGATGGGTAAGTGGGTCGGGTGGGTAGAGTAAATTGTTAAGGGGGTAGGGTGGGTAAGTGGGTTGGGTGGGTAGGGTAAATGGTGAAGGGGGTAGGGTGGGTAAGGGGGTATGGTTGTTGGGGGGTAAGGGGTTGTGGGTGAGGGGGTAGGCTGTGTAAGGTAAGTGGGTAAGGGAATAGGGTGCAGAAGGGTGTAGAGTGGAAGGTGGATAGTGTTGCAGGGTGGCAGGTAGGTATTTTGATAGGATGTCAGGTGGGTGAGGTGGGTAGGTGGGTGAGGTGGGTAGGTGGATGAGGTGGGTAGATGGGCGACTCACCCCAAGGATGAGTGTCAAGGAGCCAGAGATCTCCTCACCCTCATCTTGTTTTGTTCTCTTCTCCTTCTCCTATTGCCTAAGTTCTCCTCAAAAATTAACTGAAATATAAAAAACCCAAGTCATAGCCAGAAAAATGCACAAAGTTGAGTGTCGGAGAACTTCAAGTAAAAATTTTAATCTTGTCACAGAGACGAGGCACTTTACAGCCTTCCGGACTGAATATTGAATTCAACAACTTTAGGTCTTGAGCTCCCCCCTCCATCCCCACCCCCTTTATGTTTCTTTCCCCTTCCTTTTGTTTTTTCCAATAAATTATATAGATTTTTCTTTTCCCACCTATTTCCATTATTTTTAAATCTTTTTAAATCTTTTATGCTCCCCCACCCCCCACTAGAGCTATACCTTGAGTGCCCTACCATCCATTCTTAATTAGCACATTCGTTTAGATAATATCACCAACTTCAACACCTATGTGTTCTTTTGTTCTGTTGTCTGTGACATCTTTTGATGATCTGCTTCTATCACTGCTTGTTTGTCCCTACAACCACACCACCCCCCTCCACTTCTCTCCCCCCAACCCAACCCTCCTACACCCCCCACACACACACACCTTAAACCAGCTTATATTTCACCCCTTCCTTGGATTCACCTTGTTCTGTTGAAGGGTCATGAGGACTCAAAACATCAACTCTTTTCTTCTCCGCCGATGCTGCCAGACCTGCTGAGTTTTTCCAGGTAATTCGGTTTTTGTTAAAAATTTTAATGAAGTTATTGAAAGACACAAAAGACAGTTCAGCAGACAAACATCACCGTTATTATGAAATGTGTAATTTTATTTCATTAATTAATTTAAATTCTTATTTTAGATATTAGACTTTATAGTTTTTCAAGTAAAAATGGCAGTGCTGTTTTTTGGTATAGTGCATTTTGTGTGACTTGTAGGGAAAGGATAATGCACCATGTGCTGGTGTTTAGAACTACAACAGACAAGTTGTAACATCAATGACAACATCTTTTGTGGGAACCTGCAACTCTATTAAACAATCAGAGTGACATACTCTCAATATAAAATGGTAAATATTGGACCAGAAATTGCGCATCTTGCAGCAAGTGATTTTCATAGAATCTTTGAATGAACGAGAGATGAAGGAAGCAATTCAACATTTTTCCAATTCTCTGGATTAAATTTCACCTTCCATGTATCTACCTATTTTACCAGTCTGCCTATATTGAATTCTGGCACTATCCTCTTCATTGTTTACCATTGTTCTGTGGTTTGTATCATCAGCAAACTTTGAAATTATGTCCTGTATACTCAAGTTCAGATCATTGTTAAATGTCAATCAGAACAGTATGCCTAACACTGACTCCTGGGGAACACCGCTGTATTCCTCCCTCCAATTTGAAAAGCAACTGTTCATCACTACTCTATTTTCTGCCCCTGAGCACACTTTTGTATCCATGTTGCCATTGAGCCTTTAATCCCATGGGCTTCTGTGGAATCCTTCAAACAGTGAGAAGTGACAATCGACCCCTTTTAAACAGCAAAGAGTTTAGTAAATCTGGTAACTACCTGGGTTCCATTCATTGGAAAATCACACCCCATTGGCCAAGAGCTAATGGAGAAGTCAAGAGATTTATGTGTGCTTTAAAGAACATGATACATGCAGCTACAGCTGAGAACAAGTGATGGAAGCAAGAATTGTATTGCTTTCTTCATAATTACAGAGCGTCTCCTCACTCAACATTTTTTTTATTCATTCACAGGATGTGGGCTTCACTGGCTGAGCCAGCATTTATGGCTCATTCCTAGTTGCCCTAGAGAAGGTGGTGGTGAGCTGCCTTCTTGAACAGCTGCAGTCATGTGGTGTAGGCACATCCACAGTGCTGTTAGGAACGGTGTTCCAGGATTTTGACCTAGTGACAGTGAAGAAATTACATCAGGATGGTGAGTGACTTGGAAGGGATTTTCCAGGCGGTGGTGTTCCCATCTATCTGTTGCCCTTGTCCTTCTAGATGGTAATGATCATGGTTTGGAAGGTGCTGTTGAAGGAGCCTTGATGAATTCTTGCAGTGCATCTTGTAGATGGCACACACTGCTGCTGCTGTGCATTGGTAGTGGAGGGAGTGAATGTTCATAGATGTGGTGCCAATCAAGTAGGCCTGGATGGTGTCAAGCTTTTTGACTGCTGTGGGAGCTGCATCCATCCAAGCAAGTGAGGAGTATTCCATCACACTCCTGACTTGTGCCCTGTAGATGGCGGACAGGCTTTGGGGAGCCAGGAGATGAGTTACTCATCACATGATTCCTAGCCTCTGGCATGCTTTTGTAGCCATAGTATTTATGTAGCTAGTCCAGTTCAGTTTCTGGTTAATGGTAACCTCCAGGATGTTGATAGTGGAGGATTCAGTGATGGTAATACCATTGAAAGTCAAGGGATGATGGTTAGATTCTCTCTTGCTGGAGATGGTCATTGCCTGGCACTTGTGTGGCATGAAAGTTACTTGCCACTTGTCAGCCCAAGCCTAGATATTGTCCATGTCCTGCTGCATTTGACCATGGACTGCTTCAGTATCTGAGGAGTCATGAATGGTGCTGGACATTGTGCAATCATCATCGAACAGCCCCACTTCTGACCTTATGATGGAAGGAAGGTCATTGCTGAAGGAACGGAAGATAGGTGGACCAAGAACACTCTCCTGAGGAACTCCTGCAGTGATGTCCTGGAACTAAGATGACTGACCTCCAACAACCACAACCATCTTCCATCGTGTTAGGTGTGACTGCAACCAGTGGAGAGTTTTCCCCCAATTGCCATTGACTCCAGTTTTGCTTGGGCTCCTTGATGCCACACTCAGTCAAATGCTGTCTTGATGTCAAGGGCAGTCACTCACAGCTCAACCAGGGCGTGCAGCTCTTTTGTCCATATTTGAACCAAGGCTGTAACATTGTCAGGAACTGAGTGGCCCTGGTGGAACCCAAACTGGGCGCCAGTGAGCAGGTTATTGCTAAGCAAGTGCCACTTGATAGCACTGTTGAAGACCCCTTCCATTACTTCACCTTTGATTTTGAGTAGACTAATGGGGTGGTAATTAGCCAGGTTGGATTTGTCCGACTTTTTGTGTACAAGACACACCTGAGCAATTTTCCACATAGCTAGGTAGGTGCCAATGTTATAGTTGTACTTGTACAACCTTGCTGGGGGTGTGGCAAGTTCTGGAGCACAAGTCTTCAGTATTATTGCCAGAATATTGTCAGGGCCCATAGCCTTTGCAGTATCCAGTGCCTTCAGCCGTTTCTTGATATGACGTGGCGTGAATCAAATTAGCTAGAGACTGACATCTGTGATGCTGGGGACCTCTGGAAAAGGCCAAGATGGATCATCCACTCGACACTTCTGGCTGAAGATTGTTGTGAATGCTCCAGCTTTATCTTTTGCACTGATATGCTGGACTCCTCCATTATTGAGGATGGGGATATTTGTGGAGCCTCCTCCTCCACTGAGTTATTTAATTGTCCACCACGATTCACAACTGGATGTGGCAGGACTGCAGAGTTTAGATCTGATCTGTTGATTGTGGGGTCGCTTAGCTGTATCTGTCACTTGCTGCTCATGCTGTTTGGCACACAAGTAGTCCTGTGTTATAGCTTTGCCAGGTTGACACCTCATTTTTAGGTATGCCTGGTGCTGCTCCTGGCATGCCCTCCTGCAGTCTTCATTGAACCAGGGCTGACCCCCTGACTTGATGGTAATTGCAGAGTGGGGGATATGCCATTCCATGAGTTTACAGATTGTGTTGTTGCTGCTGCTGATGGCCCACAGCACTTCATGGATGCCCAGTCTTGAGTAGCTAGACCTGTTCGCAGTCTATCCCATTTAGCACAGTGGTAGTGCCATACAACATGATGGAGGGTTTCCTCAATGTGAAGGTGGGACTTCATCGCCACAATGACTGTGAGGTGGTCACTCTTACCGATACTCATGGACAGATGCATCTGTGGCCGGCCGGATGGTGAGAATAATGTTAAGCATGTTTTTCCCTCTTGTTGGTTCCCTCACCACCTGCCGTAGACCTAGTCTAGCAGCTATGTCATTAAGTCCTTGGCCAGCTCAGTCAGTAGTGGTGTTACCAAGTTACTCTTGGTGATGGACACTGCAGTCCTCCACCCAGAGTACATTATGAGCCCTTGCGGCCCTCAGTGGTGTTCAACATGGAGGAACACTGATTCATCAGCTGAGGAAGGGCGAAATGTGGTAATCAGCAGGAAGTTTCCTTGCCCATGTTTGACCTGATACCATGAGACTCTATGGGGTTCGGAGCCACTGTTGAGGACTCCCAGGCCAACTTCCTTCTGACTGTAAACCACTGTGCTATCACCTCTGCTGGTGATGATGGTATCTGGGACATTATCTGTCAGATATTGTTCCGTGAGGATGACAATGTCAGGCTGTTGCTTGACTAGTCTGTGATACAGCTCTCCCAATTTTGGCACTAGCCCCCAGAGTTTAGTATGGGGCACTGTGCAGGGTTGGCAGTAGTTTGTTACAACTGAGTGGCTTGCTAGGCCATTTCAGAGGGCATTTTAGAGTCAACCACATTGTTGTGGGTCTGGAGTCACATGTAGACCAGACCAGGTAAGGATGACAGATTTCCTTCCCTAAAGCACATTAGTAAACCAGATGGGTTTTTACAACAATCAACAATGGTCATCATTTGACTTTTAATTCCAGATTTTTATTGGATTCAAATTCCACCAACTTCCACAGCAGCATTCGAACCCAGATCCCCAGAGCATTTCCCTGGGTATCTGGGCTACTATTCTAGCAACAATACCACTATGCCATCACCTCCACTTACTGGAAAGCCTCCAACTACACTCAATTTTGCACATCCTATACGCACATATCTTCCTACCTCATCCTTGCATATTAGCTACCTATTGGAGCTAATGATAAGATGTATGTGAACATGATAGAGAACAGAGGATTGAATGAAAGTAAATGCAGAGAGAAATGTGAAATTTGGAGCTATGCAGCTAAAGCCAATGCTTGTGAAGTGTGATGTCATGTTGGAAAGCAAACAATCCCCTATGGCATCCAGCCATTTGTTGTGACCAACTCAAAAGGATCAAGGATCATTTCTAAGCATGGATCGCAAATCGTCACACAAAACACGTCATTCTTTAAAGTACTGAAAACACCATTTACAAATATTGAATCTCAGGTGAAGAACATGAGCTAAATGAGCCTGATGATACCCTGCTCATGAGAGAAAATGCCCACCATAATTAAGTGATTACGCTATGAAGTGAAAAATTTTCACATGGTAAACAAATCTTTCATCTCATTAGATATGACTGAGTGCATTGTTAAATTAATACAAATGTTTGCATTTGTAATAATGTCACTAGTGATATTGAATGTTCAAGTTGAATGCTTAAGTTTATTGTTTACACTTTTGGAAACAAATCATTGAAACATTCTATGCCTCTCATTTACTAAGAAGGGGAGGGATGTAGTGTATTGAAAATTGCATTGCGCATTTTGTCCACTTAACACTACCATATACTCATGTACCACTAGAGGGAGTCTAGAGTGAAATAAAGGGATCTATGTCTTAAAAGCATATGCTGTTCTGTTTCTGAATGCTTCTCACCGAATATCACTATTTCTTCCCAAGAATTTCACAATGGTGTCCCAAAGTGCTTTATAACCAATGAAATATTTTTTTAAAGTGCAGTTGCTGTTCTAATTGTGTGGTAGCAAACCTGTGCACAGCAAGCTCTCATAAATATTAAAGGCATAATTACAGATAATTTGTTTATGATGTTGATTGAGAGAGAAATATTGGCCAAGACAACAGGAATAACTGCCTTGCTCTTCTTCAAAATAGTACCATGGCATCTTTAACAACCATCTTAGAGAGCAAACGGGGCCTCAGTTAAAAAAAAACAGTCCTTATGACAGTACAGCAATCCCTCAGTAAAGCATTGGAGTGTCAACCTAGATTTTTGTGCTCAGGTTTTTTAAACCCATAACCTTCTGACTAATGGGCAAGAGTGCTACCAACTGAGCCACAGCTGATACTGACCAGCACTGCAACCACTGGGGAAGAGTGTAACTGCAGCACCATAAGTTAATGTTGACAGGCTCTAGACATGGGAATTGTGGGAACCAGTAAGAAGTTTTCACTGAATTACTCATCCTACTTACCCAGTTTGATAGGCAGCAAACCTTTCTATGGTTTGGGAAGGTAAAAAAGAGAACTAGTTGTAACATTGACGTAGGTAGCTGTGAAAAATTGCCTGTGCTCTTAACTGCCTTTAAGTCTGTGGAAAAGTCTAGTCTGAGCAACTTATCTTCAGTTCAGGCAAAGTTACAAAGGTTCTGTATGCACAAATGTAATAGTGGAGATGTTCTTATTGCAAGAAATAAAAATTCAAATGAGGGAATATTTAAGTTTCAGCCATGAGTTTTGTTGACTCTGTTTTCTGATATCTGCAATTCCAGCTGAGAAGGTGGGAGATGACAAATTAAGATATTCCAGAGCAACAGTTGTGGGGGAGTGTAACTACAGCATTATAAACCAATGTTGACAGGCTCTACTATTAATATGGAGATGGGAAATTATACAGAAAAATGTTGGCAAAAAAGTATGACAAAAATGTTATGAGAAAGTAAGAATTTGTAAAGAGTAAGTGTGCGCTGTGATCCCTCACAAAACTGGATGTTAAGGGCAATAAGTTCTCATTGCTTGCACAGAATTTCCCTCCCCAACTCCCTCTTACACCCCACTGCTAAATGCTACTTCCCAAACTAGCAATCACAAATAGCATCAGGGGCATCAGGTCAAATGCTGAACGTCCTGGTATCCACTAATGCTTTCAGTGGAATAATTAGCCCAATCCAGGGGAACATTTAATTTCCCTCATCAGCTTTCCTAATGCTTCAGCAACATTAATCTGTCCCTCTTCTCACTAGAAGCTCACAATTGTTGACAAATGAGCCAGGCCCAGGGAACCACTTTGAGGGTGGAGTTGATTCGAAAGGTTGGGAGGATGTCCTGTTATGCTGGAATATTGCATCAAAGGGGATAACTCTGCTGAAGATTTTTAACCTGTTATGGGTAATGACTACAGCTAAACTTTGTATTCCATGGGATATTTAATGTATTCTATGGTACCTGAAGCTTTGAAATACTTTGTTCAATGGGGCTCTGTGTTATTTTTGAGTTGGCTGTTTTTTGGGGGCTTTTTTGAAACTGCTTGTTAGCTTTTCCAAATTTTTTCAGGTTGGCGTGTGTGTGTATGCATGTGTGTATTCTAACAAACCCTAATACTTACCTTCGTTTTGAATTGGCAGTTGAAATTCAGGAACTCTAGTTCCCAGCGGGCCTCAAGCCTCCTGTGCATGCGCTGGCTGAATATGCACAGTTCATCCATTTTTCATGTCTTTAGGCTGGGAACTAGCCCTGCGCATATGCACAGGAGAAAAAGAAGATAAGAAGTGAAACAGCTCGAAACTTCAGGTCAATTGGCCTAGAAGCGGAGCGCCATTCAATTGAAGGTGTACCAGGGAGCTGGACATGGGAGGGGGACAGGGAGAAGCTCCCAAATCAAGAAGATGGTCCCAAACCAGGCAGTGGGACAGAAAGAGGTCCCAGGAGAATCTCCCAGGCAAGGTCAAAGACAGGGATCAGAGATAGGCCCCACCGAGTCAAGATAGATAACAGGAGCAATAAAAAAGCTCCAGGTTAAAGAAAGAGCTGTGGAGAGCAGCCTTGAAGCAAAGTGGGTGTGAGAGAAGCCCTGAAGATCCTAGAGGGCAGCCAAAGGTTGGTAACTCCTTACTGTGGGCCTTTTGGAGCAGTGGTGTCCTGCTTAGACTGGCTGGAGATCTGAAAGTGCACTTGGATGGTGAAGTGTGAGTGTAATTGGAGATCCAGGGGAAAGGAATCTCGGGAAGCGAGATTGAAATCCTAGAGGTGGGTCCTTGTTGAAGCTGTCTGAGTGGGACAGATGATTGGAGAGAATTCCAAGGTGAGTTCTTCAAATGTGAAGATTGGAAACCCTCCTGAGAAAATAGAGTTTCAGTGAGACTGGTTGGCTCACCATATGACAAACCTGTGGGTTATTGAGAAATCCATAGAATCTGCTTTGGTAGCATCTGTCATTTACTTAGGAGTGTGATGTGCCTGACCACAGTTTACCAATTGGTTCACTGCATACTTACCCTGAATATTAGAGTACCAGATTGATATGGTAAATTGTTTTATCTTTCCAAATTTGCATGTATTTGTAAAAAGAAAGCTGGGGTGAGGGAATAATGAATATTTGAACATTTTCTTGTGTTTACATTGAGACCTTTCCAACCTTTCAGTCTGGTGTAATATAGTTCATTTTTCTTGTTTAAATAAATATTTATTCCTTGTGTTAAACACTCATCAGCAGATTCCTGTGAATTTGTTTGGTAACTTTCCTCCAGTCTCTAAAAATGTTAGGATCTATCTAGCCAGGTTCCATTCTGGGATCTGCCCAATATAAATATCAGCTGGGATCGTAACAGTATGTAAAATATCAAGTACACACATGACATTATCACAGGAACTCAGATTGATATAACTCCACCATTACCTTTTCTCCCAAAACATTAAGGAACAATAAGGCTTTGATTTTCTGGTAAAGGCCACACATTTTTAGAAGGCTCAATTGTCTTTTGAGGCAGTCCAAAGGCTTTGAGGTTTTCAAAAAATTTGTTGCTCTCTTGTGATAGTCTCCATCAATTATCCCCAACCCTTTAAGTTTCATTAACTTTCAACTTTGAGCTCCCACCATTTGCGAACTCTACACCTGTTTGAATCTACACCTAATATAATGCTAATGAGTTTCCCTTCATAAACTGGGTGTATTTATAGCTGACAAAAACTCACCAATTCACTGTAAACAGTTCCCAAGCAAAAAATCCAGGGTAATATTGCTAGAAAAAAGAAATGAACAATTCTATTATTACCTAGTGAGTAGGAACAAGCATGCACATAAAAGTTACCTTTAAAAATAGTCATGAATGAGATGTCTGAATAACAGAGATAATATTCAATTTGAGGTAAAGTGCCTGGCCTTTGAAAACTGCTGAATATAAATTATTTTCTAGTGGACAATCTGTGTGTAGGTGTGATCTAACAGCAATCACAGTAAATGAGTCAGCTACATTCAATGTTACATACTCAACATCCTTGATAAGTGAAAATCGGGTTGGCTCCTGTCTTTAATTATTTTACCATTGATTAAGGAGGAGTGTGAATTATCCACTCAGAATCAAAGTCGGAAAGGCCAATATATAATAGCTTTTAGAGTTTTTCACAACTTCTGCTGCATTATTTTGAACCACAAATGTTATGCCCTGTCATGTAATATGTAAGCTGTATAAATGTTTAAACTCGAAGTACAAAGTTGCATTAACCATTAAAGGTGATAGAATCATGAGCTGTTGTTCATGTAATATCGTGTTTTGAGACTAGAAGTTGGTATGTGCTGTTCCAGTTCTTCATGTGTAAAATGGGCACAAAGCATACACCTTTAACAGTGTGACAGTATATGCCTAATTTGCATAGATGTTGGCTCCATTTCTAAATTTTGGGGGCCTTTTTTAAGAGTCCCATTTACTAGGCACCTTAATTCTATAAACTAAGGACCCAAGTCTTGTTGAAGACCTTCATCAAGAAATCAGTCAGCGATTTGTGATAGAAGCTTGGGTCTGTCTCTCTCAGGATCCTTTGATGGCCCCTGCATTTGGCAACTGCAGCTAAGTTGATAAAATGTTTATTTGTTAAAATAGGCATGTGGATCCTGAATGAGCAAGACTGTTCTCTTGACTACAGAGTGTTCATGATCTCTCCTTTTCCCCAGCCCTTACCTGAAGCCCACTTCAAATCTCCCTCTCGGGACTTGCCAAACAGCTTTACTGGAAACAGAATTACCTGGAAAAACTCAGCAGGTCTGGCAGCATCGGCGGAGAAGAAAAGAGTTGACATTTCGAGTCCTCATGACCCTTCAACAGAACTAGGTGAATCCAAGGAAGGGGTGAAATATAAGCTGGTTTAAGGTGTGTGGGGGGGGAGTGGGGGGGAGTTTGGGTGGGGGGAGAAAGAAGTGGAGGGGGGTGGTGTGGTTGTAGGGACAAACAAGCAGTGATAGAAGCAGATCATCAAAAGATGTCACAGACAACAGAACAAAAGATATTATATTTCATGCCTTGCTTGGATTCACCTAGTTCTGTTGAAGGGTCATGAGGACTCGAAACGTCAACTCTTTTCTTCTCCGCCGATGCTGCCAGACCTGCTGAGTTTTTCCAGGTAATTCTGTTTCCAGTAAAGCTGTTTGGCAAGTCCCGAGAGGGAGATTTGAAGTGGGCTTCAGGTAAGGGCTGGGGAAAAGGAGAGATCATGAACACTCTGTAGTCAAGAGAACAGTCTTGCTCATTCAGGATCCACATGCCTATTTTAACAAATAAACATTTTATCAACTTAGCTGCAGTTGCCAAATGCAGGGGCCATCAAAGGATCCTGAGAGAGACAGACCCAAGCTTCTATCACAAATCGCTGACTGATTTCTTGATGAAGGTCTTCAACAAGACTTAGGTCATCTGGAAATGATAGGGTCATGAAACAAAAGCTTGTGAAATGTAGCCAGCAACTCGGGTGACTTGACTAGAGTTTCCAAGGTGATAGAAAGCATCCTGATAGTTCTTAAATGAAAGCAAATGCTGGTACCCTCTATTTTGTGCTGTTTATCAAGATCAAGGAAAGGCCAACTGAGTAGATGACTAAGGTTCCTGAAAAGCAAAACTTAACTAAGCATTGGTCAGAATGACTGCCTTGAAAATTTGATGTTATATTCAAATCCATGTTAGTGAGATTCAAGGAGCCGCTGATAAAAACGACCATAAGGCTTTACATGAAGGTCTGTGATCAGTTTATGGCCCCAAAGCCAACATTCTGACACCCATCTTCTTAACAGATGGTAATCAACTCCTAACAAATGGGCATGAGATTCTCTGTCGATGGGTAGAGCACTTCAGCACCCTCCTAACTCAACAATCCATAGTGTGCATGAGATCATCAAGTTACTTCCACAGCATCACATTCTGGAAGAATGTGCTCTTGATCCTTCTCAAGCAGAAGTCACAAAATCCATAAAGCAGCTTTCTATGGGCAAATAACTGGGGCATCCCACCTGTAGTATTCAAGTACAGAGGGACTCATGTGGTTAGGAAACTCAGTAGTCTCTTCTGCCTAATCTGCAACCAGGGCGCTGTGCTGCAAGACTAAAAGGACGCCTCCATAACTCATCTCCACAAATGGAAAGGGAGAAGTCCATCTGTGACAATCATTGTGGAATATCATTTCTTTCAACAGCAGGAAAAATTCTTGCAAGGATTATTCTTTATCGGATTGTCACTCACCTTATTGACTCTGTACCCAGAATCACAGTGTGGCTTCCATGCAGGAAGGGGACAGTGGACATAATCTTTGCAGCACATCAAATTCAAGAAAAGCCCCGAGTACCGTGAACAGAATAAAGACCTCTATATGGTGTTCATTGACCTGACCAAGGCTTTTGACACAGTAAACTGGGAAGGCCTGTGGAAGGTTCTGTACAAATATAACTGCCCTGAAAAGATGATCAATGTACTGCCCTCATTTCACAATTGCATGATGGCCAGTATGATGCAAAGTGATATGTCATCAGATGCCTTTCCTATCACAAATGGCACCAAGCAGGGTGGTGTATTGGCTGCAGCTCAATTTGCAATATTTTTCTTGGCCATGCTCCAGTACACAAGGGGTGCACATTCAATTCAGGACAAATGGCAACCTCTTCAACTTGCAAAATCTCAAGGCTTGTACAAAGGTTACTGAACAGCTGATGAGAGAACTCTTCACTGCAGACAACTGCGCTCTCATTGGACATACTCCGGAGGACATTCAGCTGCTTATTGATCACTTTGCCCTAGCCTCAGAACACGTTGGCCTGTAAATAATTTTGAAGAAGACGGATACCTTCTATCAACCTGCCCCTGGCCACTTACACCAAAGCCCCACATCATTAGCACACCCCTCCATTCAGTACAAAAGTTTTACTATCTTGGGAGAATCCTCTCTGGTGACACTGTGCTGGATGACAAAATCAATCATCACCTGGCCAAAGCAACCTTAGTGTTTGACAGACTCTCACATGAAAGAGCATGGAGTTTATCCCAGAACAAAGATCAAAGTCTAGCAGGCAATGGTTCTTACATCGCTTCTTTACAGGTGCGAGACTTGGACAACATATTGGCATCACAAAAAGCAACTAGTAACAGTCCACCTTCACTGTTTGAGATCTATTTGCAACATATGGTGGCAGAACTAAATCCCCAAAACAAAGGTTCTTCCAAACTGCTGCGCACCTAGTATTGAGAACATGCTCATCAGAGCTCAGTTTCGCAGGGTCCGTCATGTTGTTTGCATGAAGGATTCCCTCAAACCAAAGACGGTGGATGCTCTACAGCCAGCTGAGCATGGGAACCCACACCACAGAACATCCCAAACATAGATATAAAGACAATCTGAAGGCTAACCTTCGAGTTTGTAAGCTAGATGCCAATACATCAGGTATGCAAATCGAGACTTGGTCTAATGTTACACATGAGACAACATCAACCTAGGCTGTAAACTGGTCTTTTCTTTTTGCTGAACATTCATCCATTGAAGCAACAGGAGAGACCATCATCCATATGCATGCTGGGGACGTATATAGGCTTTTCTCTAAAAACCTAGGAAAATGTAATTCAGCACAATCTTAAACGCATATAATGTCCTTTTTTTACATCACTCAAGAAAATGTTTAATTATGCATTTTCTTCTTTCAACCTTTGTTCATCTGCCCAGTTTACCAATATACAATTCTGATATGCTGGTGGCCTTTCCTTGTGCATTTGGACAGAGTTAGTTGATTGTGAGTTGCATTAAGTATACAATAGATAACAAAAATCAATGGGTGGAATTTTCTATCCCTATTGGCGTTGGGCATTATGGCAGGTGTAATCAGATAATATGGCAGGAAGGCCAAAAATCAGTTTTACGTCATCGTGAAATCAGTTTGTGATTGTTCCCTCCACTCATCATGCCAACGGATATTGGGAACATCATTTTTTTGCAGCTGCATATCATTTTAAGCCCTGCTCACCAAAATCATCCACCCACACTGGATCATCTGGGCACGTCAGCCTGTTTCATAACAGCATTTAAAAGGTGAGCAACTGGCCAGTTGAACTTTGAAGGGAACTTGGAAGTGAGTGCGCACTAACCTTCCGCAGCACTCTCGAGGGCCACTCATTGGACTTCAAGGTTAAGGCACCATGCATTCAGGCGAGGGCACAGGCAAATCGCTTTTTCCCAGCGGACTGACAGTGCAGTGCTCGGGAAGGGTTGCCCTATGGTTGGGGTGCAAGGCTATGAGGTGCATTGGGGGGTGCAAGGGCTGAAATGCATCTGAGGCGAGTTGGGAGAGGCAAGGCAGCCCGGTCTGATGGTAGTGCACAAGCACTTGTGTAAGTGGCCACGCATAAGGGAGACTTTGTATAAAGTGACAATTCCTCCACAGCTGAGACAGTTCAGGTGCAGTCACATTGATATGCTTGGAGTCGGGCCTCTAGCTTGCCTGCCCATTCAAACAATGCAGAAGCATGCAGATGCCACTAAATGCACCAGAGCTTTTCACCCCTCGGGCACAGACTGCAAATTAAGTGCATTTTTTTGGACTGCAGAACAGTTGGACAACTGGGCACATTGTACAATCTCCTTGCTAGAGCTGGCCATGGAGCAGTTGCTGGTGGAGGTGCTCACAGCCCCTTGCAATGTCATCATTCAGATTTGGAGCAGTCTCCCTCATGGTCCAAGCTAACAGTGCAGCCTTGCAGTGTGGGTTAGGAGAATGCCTGCGCCTGAGCTGAGAGCACAGCATGCAGTCCAGTGGGCAAAGCTGCCTCCAATCGGTCAGGTGGAATGGGGCAAAGGTCGGTGGGGTTTTGAGTAACCATACAGTGCACTAAGCTCTGGTCATCCAAGTGGTAGCCAGCACTCTCTGGAATGCATTAAGGGGCCTTCAGATTTAACCAGGAGAGGTTCTTAGAACCCATGCTAACCCATGCTAATCCAGTCTTTCATCCTGCAGGAGGAGTCCATCAGAAGCATGGAGCATGGTGACCTAGCTGTATGCCTCATGGCTTAAGGGAGCAGAGATGAAGTAGGTGAGTGACAGAGGGGTCTGCTGGACAGAGGAAGGAGCAGCACCCTCAAGAAGAAGGGGTATCTGGGGCTCCTGCATACACCTCTGAAGAGCCACAGTGAGCCACCTAGCTGGACCCAGGGTCTATAGATGCCATATTTCATTCCTGTAGCTGATTGAGACCCAGGATCACTGAAGACTACGCATGTCCAGGGAACTAGTAAGTAACATCTGCCACGTGCTGTAGGATTTGGTGCCATGGGGACATGGAGGGCATCCAATGCTAGTGGCTGTGAAAGTGACAGCGGCGATCAATTTTTTTCATCAGTGACTCCTTTCAGGGCTCCACAAGTGACCTCTGTGGGATATCATAAGCCTCCACACAAAAATGCATCCAGGAGGTCATGGACACCATATTTGCGAAGGCACACAACTTTGTGCATTTCACCTGGGACCAGGAAAACCAGGAAGCAAAAGCACTGGGATTTGTCCAGATCTCAGGTTTTCCACAGGCGCAGAGTGCCATCAAATGCACTCGTGTGGTGTTCAGAACTCTGTGGCAACAAGCAGTCAACTACATTAACCTCAAAGACTTCCACTCACTGAGTTTTCAGCTGGTGTGCAACCACCACAAATGCATTCTGTAGGTTTGCGCATGGTTGCCAGGGAATGTCTATGACTCCTATATTCTCAGGGTCTACAGAGGCTGCAGGGTTGTCTCCTCGGGGCACAGAGGCCGTGGCTGATGACCCCCCGTGTGTCATTAGCTTCAGGTGTGCAGCAGAGCGAAGGTACAACGAGGCTCATGCTACAACTTGCACTTTGGTGGAGCAAACTATCAGAATATTGAAAATGAGGTTCTGGTGCCTGGACCAGTCTGGTGGAGCCCTGCAGTACAGTTCACAGAGGGTGTCACACATTGCCGTCACCTGTTGCCCCCTTCACAACCTGACGCTGCAACCGGGAGATGAGCTGGCAGAAGAACATAAGAACATAAGAAAAAGGAGCAGGAGTAGACCATTTGGTCCTGCAAGTCTGCCCCGCCATTCAATAAGATCATGGCTGATTTGTCCCAGGCCTCAACTCCTCTTTCGTCCCAGCTCCCCATAGCCCTCAACTCCCTGATATTTCAAAAATCTATCTACCTCCTCTTTAAATACTTTCAGTGATCTCGCCTCCACAACTCCCTGGGGGAGAGAATTCCAGACATTCACTACCCTCTGAGAGAAGAAATTCCTTCACATGTCGGTCCTTAAGGTGAGTGTCCCATTATTCTGTTTCTATGTATCCTAGTTGAGATTCCATCACTAGTGCAAACTTCTTCTCAACATTTAACCTGTCAAGCCTCCTCAGAATCTTTACATTTCAATAAGATCAACCCTCATTCTTCTAAACTCTAATGAATAAAGGCCGAACCTGTTTAGACATTCTTGATAAGTCAACCTGCAGGCCTAATCAGTTCCAGAGCTTTGGAGCCCCACCAGGAGACCAAGAGGGTGCCTCAATAATGGAGGAGCCATTAGCGGCATATATCTAAATGAGAAATTCGGAGAGGCCAAGCTGGTAGACTCCTTGTTTCGGATGGGAAAACCCTTCACCAGAAAGCATTTGGATCACATGCTTTCCCTGCTGGCGGCCCTTCTTTCTTTAGGGCATGCAAGCTTCGGCTCTGCTGCTGGCAAAATGCTCATGGTGCCACAAAACCGCCCCTAATTGGGGCCTGAACCATGTTCTGACTGGTTCTACCTGCATACAGCAGGCAGATGATCCACTTTCCACACTGACTCAGGGAAACAGCCCCGAGGGCAGGATTGCGTCAGTGAACTGTTGTGACATGGCTCCCGACTTACTTTCTCAGATCCCCCACCATTAAGTCCATCACCATAGGGCATAGAAGTGAATGCAAATCACTTTTCACATGCAATCTTATTATACACTGATCCGAATTGGTGCTTCAATGCATCATAAGTTATATTGGGTGAAATCGTTCCACATTCACACCAAGTGCAGTCGTGTGCCAGAAAAATGATGTTTTACCCACTGGCTGCAATGGCAGGTTTTCGTGCTGTATCATGCTGTGTTCTATTCCCGCCTTATTAATTATGCATTCCCTGGAAGCACGCCAGGTTGCTGGTGGGGCAGATTTTCATTCGCCCACCCCGCCATCAACTCAGCCTTCAGTAAACAAAGGGCCATATTTAAAGGCCTGTCCTGCAAAGAGCTAGCACTCCTCAAGGAATAGGAAGATGCTGGCTGCCAAATAGGAATAAGAACTGATGGCTGCCAAAGGGAAGAAACATGCTGCCCCCAGATTTAACAACACCTCCCTCGAGCACCTACTGGACACAGTGGAGACCTGCTGCAAAGTCCTCTACCCCCATTCTGGGCGAAGGCCAGCAAGCATGGTAAACAATCCTGCATGGGAGGTGGTGACAGCACTGGTCAGCGCCAATGCCCTGCAAAAGAGGACAGCCACACAGTGCCAAAAGTGGATCAATGATCTCCTCCATTCTGCCAGGATAAGTCTATCTTCTCATCACTCTCAACTCACAGACTCACAAATCCATCACACATCCACAGGGATCTCACTCACTGTCACTTCAAGGGATATCACCATTCATTCTCTCACACACACACCTTAATTTGCCCCATGGATTGTGCCCTCATCCCATCCATGGAGCCACTCACCACCCGCACAGGCCAGGTATCTTTCTCATCTGGCCTGGCAGGGGTCCTGCTTACACTCTCTCCATCTGTATTCACGCAGGACAAGCTGGGACTCAACAAAAAGGAGAGGTCACAGGCTGGTGGAGTAATGCCTAAAATCAAGGTCCTCACAGACTTTGAAAATAGAGCCATCCAGCTGGGCAGCAAAGATCTGGATCACTCCTGTGCTGACGGCGCAGCTGGCGGTACTCAACTAAGTGCAATTTCCATTGGATAACCATGCTGTGAATCACTTCCCTGTTCCGCTGTCCCTGGCCATGTACTAATTATCTCTCCTTGCTCTCACATGCACATCTGGGACAGCCGAGGGGGTCCACGAACCAAGTCCTCGACTGAAGACCCAAAGAAACCTCAGAAGAAGAATCTGATTACACCTTTTTTTAATTCATTCATAGGATATTGGCTTCATTGGCTGGGCCAGCATTTAATGTCCATCCCTAGTTGCCCTTGAGAAAATGCTGGTGAGCTGCCTTCTTGAACAGCTGCAGTCCATGTAGTGCAAGTATATCCACAGTGCTGTTAGGAAGGGAGTTTCAGGATTTTGACGCAATGATAGTGAAGACAATGGTGGATGACTTGGAGGGGAAATTCCAGGTGGTGGTGTTCCCATCTATCTGCTGCCCTTGTCCTTCTAGATGGTAGTGGTCATGGGTTTGGAAGGTGTTGTTGAAGGAGCCTTGATGAATCCCTGCAGTGAATCTTGTAAATGGTACACACTGTTGTTACTGTGCGTCGGTGGTGGAGGGAGTGAGTGCTTGTGGATGTGATGCCAGTCAAGCGGGCTGCTGTGGCCTGGATGGTGTCAAGCTTCTTGAGTGTTGTGGGAGCTGCACTCAACCAGGCAAGTGGGGAATATTCCATCACATTCCTGACATATGCCTTGTAGATGGTGGACAGGCTATGGGGAGTCAGGAGGTGAGTTACTCGTCGCAGGATTCCTAGTCTCTGACCTGCTCTTGTAGCCACAGTATTTATTTGGCTAGCCCAGTTCAGTTTCTGGTCAATGGTAACCCCCGAGGATGTTGATAGTGGAGGATTCAGTGATGGTAATGCCATTGAACATCAACGAGTGATGGTTAGATTCTCCCTTGTTGGAGAGGGTCATTGCCTGGCACTTGTGTGTTGCAAATGTTACTTGCCACTTGTCAGCACAAGCCTGGATATTGTTCGCATCTTGCTACATTTGGACATGGATTGCTTCAGTATCTGAGGAGTCGCGAATGATGCTGAACATTGTGCAATATCAGTGATCATCCCCACTTCTGACCTTATGATGGAAGGAAGGTCATTGATGAAGCAGCTGAAGATGGTTGGGCCGAGGGCACTACTCTGAGGACCTCCTGCAGTGATGTCCTGGAGCTAAGATGATTGACTTCCAGCAACCACAACCATCTTCCTTTGTGCTAGGTATAACTCCAACCATTGGCAAATTTTCCTCCTAATTCCCATTGACCCCACTTTTGCTCAGGATCCTTGATGCCACACTCGGTCAAAGGCGAACTTGATGTCAACAGCATTCACTCTTACCTCAGCTCAGAAGTTCATGTTTGTGCCAAGGCTGTAATAAGGGCAGGAGCTGACTGGCTCTGGCGGAACCCAAACTGGGCGACAGTTAGCAGGTTATTGTTAAGCAAGTGCCACTTGATAGCACAGTTGATGACCTCTTCCATTACTTTATTAATGATCGAGAGTAGACTGATGGGGCGGTAATTGGCTGGGTTAGATTTGTCCTGCTTTTTGTGTACAGGACATGCCTGGGCAATTTTCCTCATAGCCGGGTAGATGCCAGTGTTGTAGCTGTACTGGAACAGCTGGCTTGGGGCGTGGCAAGTTCTGCAGCACAAGTATTCAGTACTATTGCCAGAATATTGTCAGGGCCCATAGCCTTTGCAGTATCCAGTTCCTTCAGCCGTTTCTTGATATCACGTGGAGCGAATTGAATTGGCTGAAGACTGGCATCTGTGATGCTGGGGACATCTGGAGGAGGCCGAGATGGATCATCTACTCGGCACTTGTGGCTGGTGATTGTAGCACATGCTTCAGCCTTAATGTTTTGCACTGATGTGCTGGGCTCCCCCATCATTGAGAATGGGGATATTTGTGGAGCCTCCTCCTCCAGTGAGTTGTTTAATTGTCCAACACCTTTCATGACTGGATGTGGCAGGACTGCAGAGTTTAGATCTGATCTGTTGGTTATGGGATCACTTAGCTCTGCCTATCACTTGCTGTTTATACCGTTTGACATGCAAGCAGTCCTCTGTTACAGCTTCACCAGGTTGACACCTCATTTTTAGATATGCCTGGTGCTGCTCTTGGCATGCCCTCCTGCATACTTCATTGAAGCAGGGTTGATCGCCTGGCTTGATGGTAATGGCAGAGCGAGGGATATGCTGGGCTACGAGGTTACAGATTGTGTTTGAGTACAATTCTGCTGTTGCTGATGGCCCACAGTGCCTCATGGATGCCCAGTCTTGAGTAGCTAGATCTGTTCAAAATCTATCCCATTTAGCATGGAGGTAGTGCTACACGATGGAGGGTATCCTCAATGTGAATATGGGACTTGGTCTCTACAATGGCTGTGAGGTGGTCACTCCTGCCGATACTGTCATGGACAGATGCATCTGTGGCAGGCAGGTTGGTGAGGATGAAATCAAGTGTGCTTTTCCCTCTTGTTGGTTTCCTCACCACCTGCTGCAGACCCAGTCTAGCAGCTATGTCACTGAGGACTTAGCCAATTTGGTCAGTAGCGGTGCTATCAAGCCACTTTTGGTGATGGACATTGAAGTCCCCCACCCAGAGTACATTCTGCACCCTTGCCACACTCAGTGCTTTCTTCAAGTGGTGTTCAACACGGAGGAGCACTGATTCATCAGCTGAGGGAGGGCAGTATGTGTTAGTCAGCACGAGGTTTCAGTGCCCATAGTTGACCTGCTGCCAAGAGGCTTCATAGTATCTGGAGTTGATGTTGAGGACTCCCAGGGCAACTCCCTCCTGCCTGTATACCACTGTGCCGCCACCATTGCTGGGTCTGTCCTGCCGGTGGGACAGGACATACCAGGGCTGGTGATGGTAGTGTCTGGGATATTTTCTGTAAGATATGATTCCATGAGGATGACTATGTCAGGCTGATGCCCTCATTGAAGTCCCATCATAGAGCTCACCCATACCCTCCTTCAGCACAGGGACACACAACTCAGTGGTACCTAGTTCTAGAGTAGCCTTTGGGTCACAATCTGGTGAGCACATCACACTGTCTGGTACACAGCAGGCAGCAGCAGGGATTTCTCAGGTTTCCAGCATTCAGAGGACTGCAGGAGACCAGATATCTGCTGAGTCTGATTCAGATGAGGAAACTTTGAACCCGGTCATGTCTCAGTTGCTGGAGCTGCAAAGTCAAGCTCGGGGACTTAAGGAAGGGATGCCACTACACTTCTCAGATTGCAAGGCATAATGGAGGAGTGCATCAGCCTCAGGCTGAGGTGACAGCACTGGGATGTCAACACACTGAGGTCAACACTGGTAGGATTGTGGCCGCCATGGAGACCTTGGTGCAGGACATCAGTCCTGCACAGCAGAACGGCGTGAACTGCATCACAGATATTATTGTTGTCCTCCAACAGACAAGTGTGGGGCAGCTCGATCTCACTGCACCCTGCCCTTCTCCTCCAGGAGTCAGCCAGGGGCCCTTGGGCACCCAAAGGGAGGAAGACCACCAAGTGCCCAAACCGGGGCCTCCATCCAGGAGACTCTGGGAGTGTCTGGCCTATTTGAATCTCCTCTGCCTGTGACACCCAACAGCTCCAGCTCCACAGGGTGAGGAGGGTGCCACTGCCACACAGCAGGATCCCAAAAGTGGGCCTGGGCCTCCAGGTCTCAGCCCTCCAGAGGATGCCCATCAAGGTCATCATAACCAGAGCATAACAATCAGCAGGCTGCCTCCACCTCCACTGCAGATGTCTAGGGAGCAGCAAGATGTAGCAACAGGGTTAGGAAAGTTAAGAAGTAACTCTTTCGAGTACAAACCCATTTCCATCTGTTTCAGATGAAGTTACATTGTTTCATAGTTTGCCATTGTGAGATTTGAACTCTTGATAATCTTTTAATTGAAACCAGTTAAACCAAATCAACAAAATTGGGATAAATCAGGCACAGCCCCTAATTCAGGTCAGCTGTAAAACCAAGGACAAAATTTAAAGGAACCTTACAAACTTTAAATCAAAATGTGATTAAAGGGGTCAACAAAACACCCCAGTCCCCGCGGTGCCCACCGAGCACGGAAGGCCTTGAGCGTGTCAGTAGACACCGCGTGCTCCCTCTCCAGGGACATCTGGCAGCGAACGTAGCCGCGGAAGAGGGACAAACAATCGGGCGGACTCCCCCGACGATCGCCCGCTGACTGGACCTGTTAATGGCCAACTTGGCCAGGCCCAGGAGCAGGTTCACGAGGAGGTCCTCCTCCTTCCTGACCCCCTTCCGCACCGGGTGCCCATAGATCAGGAGCGTGGGGCTGAAGTGCAAACAAAACATCAATAAAAGGTTTTTCAAATAACTAAAAAGGGAGTGCAGCCCACAACACCCTATATATACATGGTCCACAGACTCCACAAAACCGCAAAAACGGCAGGTGTCCTGAGAGTCCGTGAACCTATGCATCCTCTTATTATAGGGGACTGCTGCATGCAACACCCTCCAACCCAGGTCCCCGATAGAAAGGGGGAGGACACCTCCGTAGAGGGCCTCCCATCGGGGGCCTCCACCGCCGGATGGCAACAAGGCACGCCAGGGCGTGTCCAGGCGGCGGACAAGGGCGAGAAAATGGAAGGTGTGCAGCAGCAGTCCATACAAAAAGCCCCTCCTTGCTGTGCCAAAAGGCACAGAGGGCATGTCCCTGAGGCGGCTCATATTGCGGGGTACCAGCACCCGAGGGAGGGTTTGGGGCTTGAGGCCAATGTGGAATTCTGTCCGAACAGGGGAACGCTCAGACGGAAGACCACCGCGCACCTGGGCCACCTCAAGACCCAAAATAACGTCGGGTCCGAGCACGACCGTTCTCAGGTCTTGGATGGCATCGGCTGCGACCTGAACACTCACAGACGCGCGACGGGCCAACTCCTGCGGGAGCATACAGCCCAGTCCTCCGCCTCCCAGCACGTCCCCGATCCTGGTCACCCCTGCAGCCACAGCCCTCCTCTTGGCCAAGCACTGAAAAGGACGGAGGGGCAGATTCCTGAGCAGCGGCTCTCTGACGATAGCCGCTACTCCTGACGGGGGAGAGCTGCGTCGCGAGGCGACCACTTTCCAGACTTTGATCAGGTCCTGGTAAAAGACGGGCAACGCCTGCAAGGAGCCACCGAGGCCCAGATGTTCTATAAACAGGAGCTGCACGTCATAATTCAGGCCGTGAACCTGACGGAAGAAATACATCGTCAGGGCACACCATCTAGGAGGAGGCTCGACGTAGAGGTATCGCTGCAGGGTCTGAAGGCGGAAAGTCGCCACCTGTGTGCATAGGCACACTAGCGCCTGACCACCCTCCCTAAGCGGGAGACTCAGAACCTCGGCAGCGAGCCAGTGCAATCTTTTGTCCCAGAAGAAGTTGACTAGCAATTTCTGGATTCTTGTGACAAAGTCCGGGGGAGGGGTCAAAGTGACCAGCCGATACCACAACATGGCGGCGATCAGCTGGTTTATGACCAGAACTCGACCTCGGTAAGATAGCACTCGGAGCAGTCCTGTCCAGCGCTGCAGGCGAGTGCTGACTTTCGTCTCCAGTTCCTGCCAGTTCACCGGCCAGGATTCCTCAGCGGGGCAGAGATGGACCCCCAGGTAGAGGAGGCTGGTCCTGCTCCAGGTGAAAGGCCTGAGCTCCTCGGGTAGGGGATCCATTTGCCACTGACCGACCAGGAGTCCAGAACATTTCTCCCAGTTGATCCTGGCAGAGTAGACCGCCTGGTACTCACGCATCCTCCGCAGGTCAGCCGGGTCACTAAACATAAGGAACACGTCATCGGCGTAAGCCGAAAGGACCACCCCGATGCCCGGCCCATGCAGAACCAATCCCGACAACCTCCTCCGCAAGAGGCGCAGGAAAGGCTCCACGCAAATAGAATACAACTGGCCAGACAGGGGGCAGCCCTGACGTACCCCTCTCCCAAAGCCAAGGGGCGCCGTCAGGGACCCGTTAACCTTCACTAGACACTCCCTGGCAGTGTACAGAAGTCGGATCCGGGCGACAAAATGCGTCCAGAACCCGAACTCTTGCAGAGTTCCGAGTAAGTATCCGTGATCCACCCTGTCGAACGCCTTCTCCTGATCGAGAGACAGGAAGGCGCTCGACAGACCAGCCCTCTGGGAATGGTGGATGATGTCCCGGACCAGATGGATGTTATCATAAATGGTTTGGTCCGGGACGGTGTAGGACTGGTCAGGGTGGATCATGTGGTCCAGCACGGTGCCGAGCCGAGAAGACATGGCTCGGGCGAAGATTTTGTAGTCCGTGCTGAGGAGGGAGACCGGGCACCAGTTTTTCAGAAGGCGGAGATCCCCCTTCTTCGGCAGCAGGGCAATCATGGCCCTGCGCCACGAAAGGGGCATCTCCCCGGTAGCAATGCTCTCCCCCAGGACCCCCGCGAAGTTGCTCCCCAAGATGTCCCAGAACACCCTGAAGAACTCCATGGTCAGCCTGTCTAGTCCCGGGGTTTTGCCCCTAGAAAGACCGTTGAGTGCGCCAGTCAGGTCCCCCAGACTTATAGGGGAGTCGAGCTTTCCAGCGCACTCCGGGCTGACCTGCGGCAGGTCCTCCCACAAAACTCTGCAAGCTTCCGGAGAGAACAGGGCAGTGTAGTAATCTCGGGCGATGGCCCTGATGCCCTCCGGCTCCGTCATCGGCCAGCAGCGCAAGGAGCTGCTTACGGACCCTGTGCCTTTTTTCCAGTGAGTACAAGAAGGGCGAGCCACGGTCCATCTCCTTAAGGAAACAGATCCGCGACCTCACTAATACGCCCCGAGACCCGACCAGTTGCAGGTCCCGCAGCGTGCCCTTCTTCTCATCGTACACCGACCGCAGGGCCGGGTCCGCGTCGGGCTGACGGAGATGTGCCTCCAGGTCGAGCACCTCCTGCTCCAACTCCTCGACCCTGGATTTGTGTCTCTTTGTTGACCCCTTTGCGTACTCTTGATAGAAAACTCGGACGTGAGTCTTGCCCACGTCCCACCATAGCCTCAAGGTGGGGAAGCCTCCCCGCTTCCTTCTCCAGCCGGCCCAGAAGCGACGGAACGAGTCCAGGAACCGCTGGTCTTCCAACAACAGGTTATTAAAATGCTAGTACGCGGACCCCGTCCGAGCGCAGCATGAAGTGAGCTCCGCCCACACCAGACGGTGTTCCGTGCACGGAACCTGCTGTATAGAAGCAGCCGGAACGCAGGACACGTACGCCTTTGAAACGTAAAGGCGGTTGAGTCTGGACGCTCCTACTCCAGGTAACACAAAGGTGAACATGCTGGAGTCAGGATGGAGATTTCGCCAGACGTCCACTAAGTCGAATGACCTGACCAGGTCACGCAACTTACTCACACCTCGCGTGCAGTGCTGGGTACCATGACGGTCCCGGACCCCGAGGGTGCAATTGAAATCCCCCCTGAGGACAACGCACTCGCCAGCGTCGATGGAGCCGAGATGAGTGGACACTTCTTCAAAGAAGCTCGTTTGCTGCTGCATGCCCTGGGGAGCATACACATTCACAAAGTGAAGCACCGCCCCCCCCCCCAGATGCACAGTCAGGTGCAGCAACCGGCCTGGCACCAGCTCCTTGACCCCCAAGATCTCCGGCTGAAAATGCGAGGCCAACAAGATAGCCACCCCGCCCGAATTGGAGGCTAGGTGACTCATGTAGACCCCCCCTCGCCACTCCAGGAGCCATGTGGCTTCGTCTCCCGGAACGGTATGGGTTTCTTGCAGGAAGCACAATGCATACTTCCCGTCCCTGAGGACCGAGAAGTTCTGGAACCTGCGCTGTGCGCCCCTGCTGCCGCAGATGTTGAGGCTGGCTATAGTTGTCTTCATTGTCAAAGGTACATCAAACCTTCACTGTAAGTAATTAAAAAAAGAAGAGGACTCTTTAGTCCTTCCTCTCCTTCAGGAGCCCAGCGAGAAACGTTTGGACCCTCCGCCGCGCGTTCCTATCCAACTCGGGAGACTTGAGAGCCTCGCAAGTGGACCAGAACACCAGCGGAAACGAATGCCACCGGTCCAAGGCCAACTGAACCCTGTCTCGGCGACCGCGGTGCCCCGACAAAAAGTCCCGGAGTTCCCTTGGGGGGATGAGGGGGGAGTCAGTGGAGGGCACCAGGGGATCCACCGCCTTGCTTGAGAGCGACTCTGCGTAATCCCCAACGCTCACCACCGACACCCCATCCTCCTCCGGGTTGTCGGCTCCAGCTGCCGACCCCTCCCCCGCATTGAGTACGGGGGCTGATTCGGAGCTGCCAGTTGGCTCTATCTGTGCCTCGATCCCACCCCCAGGATCAAGGCCAGAGGAGACCTCTCTGAACTTTCTGGGCCAGAGGGCAGCGGCAGTTCTGATGCCCGCTCTCCTCCTAGCACCGGGTCGTCCGGGGAGCTCAGGATAAGCTCCTGACCTAAACATAGGACGCCCGGTGTCAAGGTTTGGGAGGGAGTGGGAAGGCCCTCCTTTTCGCCGCCACCCAATGACCCATTTTTATCTTTTAAATGAAGGAAGCTGCAGTCCCCCGACGAGCCTGAAGGTACCTCGGGGGTATTGAGTGTACTGGAGCCGGGCACCACCTCAAGGGAGGTGCCCTCAGTGACACCCGAGGCGCCCTGTTCAGAGGACTGCAGCAGACTGGTAGGGGGAACAGTGGTAGGGGTAGGGGTTTCGGGTTCCCCCAGAGGGCAGGGCAAGATTTTACTCGGCGGGGACGCCACCACCTCTTCATCGGGGGAACGGACACACCCAACTTCCTCAGTTAGGGCGTCGCCCACTTCCTCCGAAGGGTGACGTCTCTTCCGGGTCAGGCTGGAGGCTAGGGAGACCTCCATTTCCGAGGCCCCGTCCTCCTTGTCCAGCCCTCCCGGACACTCCACCCTCTGGGGTTTCGGTTTCTGTTTCCCCGGCTCGGGGTCCCGCGTCTTTTCCCCACCGGCCCCGGGAGCACGCGCAGGGACGACGCCGGGCCCAGCACTCGGCGCCTTAGCACCCACGGGCCCGGGAGCACACGCGGACACGACGCCGGGGCCGGATGATGTTTTTTCCCCCGAGCCGTTTCTTGCAGGTGTTTGGGGGGTTTGGGGGGTTTGGGGCGTTTCAGGGGCTGCCTCCAGGTTGCGGGTCTTCCTCCGCGCCTTCTTACGGCGCGGGGGCTCTCCCCCCGCCTCACCGGCAGCCGAGATGGCAGCTGCTGCCGGGGTCACTTCCCCTTGCGGTGGGGGGGAGATGGAGTGGTGGTGGGGGGAGGAGGGGCGGTGCCAGCCGCGGCCGCTTGGGTGGGGCTCGTGGCCTTGGAGGCGGGGCAGTTCTTTCTTACGTGCCCCGCCTCCTTACAAGCATGGCACCGCACACCCTCCGCGGTCCAGAAGACCCGATAGGCGGTCCCCTCAAAATTGATTGCAAAGGCCCCCTCCAGGCACTCCTCCCGAGCCAAGCGGATGAAAGCTTGGCACCAGAAGGAGTACACGTGGCGGAGGGCCGAGTCTTTGAGGCTGAGCGGGACTGGCGCAACCCCCGACCTGACCTCCCCCAGTTTATTAAGGTGGGGGAGGAGGAGCCACTGGATAGAAAGGGCGGGATATTTGAAATGACAATTCTCTGGGCGGTGGCCTCAAGGGGATCCACCGCCAGAAAAGTCCCGCCCACAGTGAGCCCCTTCTGCAGGGCGAGTTGCACCGCCTGCTCGGAGCTCAAGAAAAAGATGGCCTTCCCATAAATCTTTGAGGCCACGACAATGGCTGAGGGGCCGACGACCCCAGCCATAGCCTTTACGCAGGCCTCAATAGTCATCTCAGGGTGAGCATATCTCTTTACCCCAAGGGACCTCATTAGGAGGCGGAATGGTGACAGGGCAGCAGGAGCAGCAGGAGCCGCAGAAGCAGACACCCCCGCATAGGTTTTCTTTTTTTGAGGCCCTGCCACCGATGACAAACCCACCTCCACATTAGCCCCTGAGGGCCCAGCCACAGGCGATGGTGAATTGGCCTTAGGGCCAGAGCCACACCCACCCTGGGAAGGATTGGCCATTTTTTTTTTAAATTATATATATTTTTTAATATATATATTTTTTTAAATATACAATGTTCCTCCCTAGGGAGAGTAGTAATAACCTCCCCCTTTTGTACAGGAGAGGAGAGGAGGGAGAGGAGTGAAGGACAGGGAGGCACAGGAGGGAAAAGGGAAGAGTCCAGGTAGGTGTCTCCAATGAAAGGTGGACGTTGGGTGGGGGCCTGATGACCTTCTTGCAGGGGGAGGCGATGTCTTCACCAGCTACCGCTGGCCTTACTGGGAAAGGGCTGGGTTGGTGGGGGGGGGGTAGCAGAAAGGTGGTTTTAACCACACACACACACACACCCCCCTCTCTTCCTTCCCCAAACCTTCCTGCGGTCTTCTTTCCTCCCCCTACAAAACACAGTCCTTTATTGCCCCCACGTTACACAAACAATGATGTTGGACACCCACCTAGGATGTTCTTTTTAGACACAGTCCTGGTCTCCTGGCCTTCCTGTCCTGTAGCAGCAACAGAAGCTGTTCTTCTTCTCTCCCTCTCTCTCCTTTTGCTCCACAGGGGCAGGGGCAGCAGCAGCAACCCTGCAGCAGCAGTAAAGACCCTCGAGTGCAGGTCCAGCAGCAGCAGCAGTAAACACCCTCGAGTGCAGGTCCAGCAGCAGCAGCAAACACCCTCAAGTGCAGGAGCAGCAGGAGCTCTGGAGCAGCAGTAACTCTTTTGAGTTAAAACCAATAAAACCAAATTAACAAAATTGGGATAAATCAGGCACAGCCCTTAACTCAGGTCAGATGTAAAACAAGAACAAAGTTTAAAGGAAACTTACAAACTTTAAATCAAAATGTGATTAAAGGGGTCAACAAAACACCCCAGTCCCCGCCGTGCCCACCGGGCACGGAAGGTCTCGAGAGTGCCAGCAGACACCGCATGCTCCCTCTCCAGGGATATCTTTTGGGTGAAACCAAATCAATAAAATGAGGACAAATCAAGCACAGCCCCTAATTCAGGTCAGCTGAAACTAAAGACAAAATTTAAAGGAAACTTACAACTTCAAACCAAAATGTGATTAAAGAGGTCAATAAAATACCCCAGTCCCCGCGGTGCCCACTGAGCACGAAAGGCCTCAAGAGTGCCAGCAGACACCGCGTGCTCCCTCTCCAGGGACATCCGGCCACGAACATAGCCGCGGAAGAGGGACAAACAATCGGGCGGGGCTTCCCCGTTGATTGCCCGCTGCCTGGACCTGTTAATGGCCAACTTGGCCAGGCCCAGGAGCAGGTTCACGAGGAGGTCCTCCTCCTTCCCGATCCCCTTCCGCACCAGGTGCCCATAGATCAGGAGCGTGGAGCTGAAGTGCAAACAAAACATTAATAAAAGGCTTTTCAAATAACTAACACACCCTATATACGCATGGTCCACGGCCTCCACAAGACCGCAAAAAGGGCATGTGTCCTGAGAGTCCGTGAACCTATGCATTCTCCTATTATAGGGGACTGCTGCATGCAACACCTTCCAACCCAGGTCTCCGATAGAAAGGGGGAGGACACGTCCGTAGAGGGCCTCCCATCGGGGGCCTCCGCCGCCGAACGGCAACAAGGCATGCCAGGGCGTGTCCGGGCGGTGGACAAGGGCGAGAAAATGGAAGATGTGCAGCAGCAGTCCATACAAAAAGCTCCTCTTTTCCGTGCCAAAAGGCACAGAGGGCATGTCCCTGAGGCGGCTCATATTGCGGGGTACCAGCACCCGAGGGAGGGTTCGGGGCTTGGGGCCAATTTGGAATTCTGTCCGAACAGGGGAACGTTCAGACGGAAGACCACCGCACACCTGGGCCACCTCAAGACCTAAAATTACATCGGGTCCGAGCACGACCGTTCTCAGGTCTTGGATGGCATCGGCTGCGACCTGGACACTCACAGACGCGCGACGCGCCAACTCCTGTGGGAGCATCCAGCCCAGTCCTCCACCACCCAGCACGTCCCCGATCCTGGTCACCCCTGCGGCCACAGCCCTCCTCTCCGCCAACCACAGAAAAGGACGGAGGGGCGGATTCCTGAGCAGCGGCTCTCTGACGATAGCCGCTACTCCTGACGGGGGAGAGCTGCGTCGCGAGGCGACCACATTCCAAACTTTGATCAGGTCCTGGTAAAAGACGGGCAACGCTTGCAAGAAGCCACTGAGGCCCCTCTGTTCTATAAACAGGAGCTGCACGTCATAATTCAGGCCATGCACCTGACGGAAGAAATACGTCGTCAGGGCACACCATCTAGGAGGAGGCTCACCGTAGAGGTATCGCTGCAGGGTCTGAAGGCGGAAAGTCACCACCTCTGTGCGTAGGCACACTAGCGCCTGACCACAGTCCCTAAGCGGGAGACTCAGAACCTCGGCAGTGACCCAGTGCAATCTTTTGTCCCAGAAGAAGTCGACTAACAATTTCTGGATTCTTGTGACAAAGTCTGGGGGAGGGGTCAAAGTGACCAGCCGATACCACAACATGGCGGCGATCAGCTGGTTTATGACCAGAACTCGACCCCGGTAAGATAGCACTCAGAGCAGTCCTGTCCAGCGCCGCAGGCGAGCGGTGACTTTCGTCTCCAGTTCTTGCCAGTTGGCCAGCCAGGATTCCTCAGCAGGGCAGAGATGGACCCCCAGGTAGAGGAGGCTGGTCCAGCTCCAGGTGAAAGGCCTGAGCTCCTCGGGTAGGGGATCCATCTGCCACTGACCGACCAGGATTCCAGAACATTTACCCCAGTTGATCCTGGCAGAAGAAGCGGCAGAGTAGACCTCCTGGCACTCGCGCATCCTCCGCAGGTCAGCCAGGTCACTAAACATAAGGAGCACGTCATCGGCGTAAGCCGAAAGGACCACCCCGATGCCCGGCCCACGCAGAACCAATCCCGACAACCTCCTCCGCAAGAGGCGCAGGAAAGGCTCCACGCAAATAGAATACAACTGGCCAGACAGGGGGCAGCCCTGACGTACTCCTCTCCCAAAGCCAAGGGGCGCCAATAGGGACCCGTTAACCTACACTAGATACTCCGCGACGGTGTACAGAAGTCGGATCCGGGTGACAAAATGCGTCCCGAACCCGAACGCTTGCAGAGTTCCGAGTAAGTATCCGTGATCCACCCTGTCGAACGCCTTCTCCTGATCGAGAGACAGGAAGGCGCTCGACAGACCAGCCCACTGGGAATGGTGGATGATGTCCCGGACCAGATGAATGTTATCATAAATGGTTCGGTCCGGGACAGTGTAGGACTGGTCAGGGTGGATCATGTGGTCCAGCATGGTGCTGAGCCGAGAAGACATGGCTCGGGCAAAGATTTTGTAGTCCGTGCTGAGGCGGGAGACCGGGCGCCAGTTTTTAAGAAGGCGGAGATCCCCCTTCTTCGGCAGCAGGGCAATCACGGTCCTGCGCCACGAAAGGGGTATCTCCCCGGTGGCAATACTCTCCCCCAGGACCCCCGCGAAGTCGCTCCCCAAGACGTCCCAGAACGCCCTGAAGAACTCCACGGTCTGCCCGTCTAGTCCCGGGGATTTGCCCCTGGAGAGACCGTCGAGTACGCCGGTCAGCTCCCCCAGACTTAGAGGGGAGTCGAGCTTTCCGGCGCACTCCGGGCCGACCTGCGGCAGGTCCTCCCACAAAACTCTGCAAGCGTCCTCGCTGGATGGATCCAGAGATAACAGGGCAGTGTAGTAATCTCGGGCGATGGCCCTGATGCCCTCCGGCTCCGAGACAAGGGATCCATCGTCGGCCAGCAGCGTAAGGAGCTGCTGACGGACCCCGTGCCTTTTTTCCAGCGAGTAGAAGGAGGGGGAGCTGCGGTCCATCTCCTTGAGGAACCGGATCCGCGACATCACGAACGCGCCCCGAGACCCGATCAGTTGCAGGTCCCGCAGCGCACCCTTCTTCTCATCGTACACCGACCACAGGGCCGGGTCCGCGTCGGGCTGACGGAGACGTGCCTCCAGGTCGAGCAGCTCCTTCTCCAACTCCTCGACCCTGGATTTGCGTCTCTTTGTCGACCCCTTTGCGTACTCTTGACAGAAAACTCGGACATGAGTCTTGCCCACGTCCCACCATAGCCTCAAGGAGGGGAAGCCTCCCCGCTTCCTTCTCCAGCCGGCCCAGAAACGACGGAACGAGTCCAGGAACCGCTGGTCCTCCAACAACAAGTTGTTAAAATGCCAGTACGCGGACCCAGTCCGAGCGCAGAACGAAGTGAGCTCCGCCCACACCAGACGGTGGTCCGTGCACGGAACCTGCTGTATAGAAGCAGCCGGAATGCAGGACACGTACGCCTTCGAAATGTAAAGGCGGTTGAGTCTAGACGCTCCGACTCCAGGTAACACAGAGGTGAACACGCTGGAGTCAGGATGGAGATTTCGCCAGAAGTCCACCAAGTCGAAGGACCTGAGCAGGTCCCGCAACTTACTCACACCTCGCGTGCAGTGCTGGGTACCGTGACGGCCCCGGACCCCGAGGGTGCAATTAAAATCCCCCCCCGAGGACGATGCACTCGCCAGCGTCGATGGAGCCGAGATGAGTGGACACTTCTTCAAAGAAGCTCGCTTGCTGCTGCGTGCCCAGGGGAGCATACACATTCACAAAGTGAAGCACCGCCCCCCCCAGACGCACAGACAGGTGCAGCACCCGGCCTGGCACCGGCTCCTTGTCCCCCAAGATCTCCGGCTGAAAATGCGAGGCCAACAAGATAGCCACCCCGCCCGAATTGGAGGCTAGGTGACTCATGTAGAACCCCCCTCGCTACTCCAGGAGCCACATGGCTTCGTCTCCCGGAACGGTATGGGTTTCTTGCAGGAAGCACAACGCATACTTCACGTCCCTGAGGACCGAGAAGTTCTGGAACCTGCGCTGTGCGCCCCTGCTGCCGCGGATGTTGAGGCTGGCTATAGTTGTCTTCATTGTCAAAGGTACATCAAACCTTCACCTTAAATAAAAAAAGAAGAGGACTTTTAGTCCTTCTTCTCCAAGATGTAACTCTTTTGAGTACAAACACGGTTCCATCTGTTTCAGATGAAGTTACATTGTTTCATAGTTTTGCCATGGTGAGATTTGAACTCTTGATCTTGGGGTTATAAGCCCAGTACCATAACCACTTGGTTATTTAGGCCAAGCGAAAGTTAAGAAGTAGCTGCACAGCCTAGGTCTGGGTGTTAATCACTTGTACGCAATGTTGATTATTGTAAATAAACTTCCAAGAATGTCTCCTTGCCTATGACTCCTTGTTTCAGTGAGCAGTGCTCGTGTCACTCAGGTTTGAAACCTTGGTCCCTTCACAAGTTAAAGGCAGGAGACTCAGTCCAGGGCCTCTTCCCTGTGCTTTGTGCAACCTTCCCAGCACACTGATGGTGCACTTTCACAGTCACTGGACACATCAGTCATGCCTGCACCTCACTGGGGCATATTACTGCTCCCACGATGCCCTGGGCTGGCGACTCAGAGTTCCATCATTCTCTCTGTGTGCTCTCAGCACCTTTGAGGTGCAGTTGGACCCCTTCTCATCAACATCTGTGCCAAAAACAGTGTGGTCTAGAAAGGTTCAGCTCACAGAGGGTGCTATAGGATCAGGAGAAATTAAAGTTTCTCTGCTCCACCTCCATAATATGTTCACAGAGCACAAGTGATCTGCCATCAGCCAGACAGGAGCCAAACATTCACAGGGGCTGTGTGAGGATCTATGGTGTGTCCTCACTGCATGTTGCCATTATCCTCCAGGAATGTAGGGACTATGGCATCCACTACATCTCCATGACAGGAGCCTTATCACTGAGGGTATGTGCGCTATCAGCCAGACAGGAGTCACACATTCACAGATGCAATGTGAGGATCAATAGTGTCTCCTCACTGCATGTTTTCAGCATTCTGCACGACTCTAGCAGCTATGAGGACTCCTGAGTGCACCTGCCTCATCAAGACAACAAATGGCCTCATCGCCATCATCCTCGTCTTCGAGGACCTTCTCACCTTTAACCAAATCGTAGTCATTCTCATCGGAGGAGATGTACAGCTCCTCCATCTCCTCCAGAGTGGAGGCATTGGTTGAAATATTCCAGAAAAGGAGGGTCCCAGCGGATTGGAAAACTGCCAATGTAACGCCCTGTTCAAGAAGGGAGAGAGACAGAAAACAGGAAACCATAGGCCAGTCAGCCTAACATCTGTCGTTGGGAAAATGCTAGAGTCCATTATTAAGGAAGAAATAGCAGGACATTTAGAGAAGCTTAACTCAATCAGAGTCAACATGATTTTGTAAGAGGGAAATCATTTTTGACAAGTTTGCTAGAGTTCTCTGAGGGTATACCAAGCAGAGTTGGTAAAGGGGGACCAGTAGATGTAGTGTATTTGGATTTCCAGAAGGCATTCGATAAGGTACCACATGAAAGGTTATTGTACACGATAGGAGTTCACGGGGTGTTGGGGTAATGTATTAGCATGGATTGAGGATTGGTTAACACGCAGAAGACAGAGTCAGGATTAATGGATTTAATTCAGTTTGGAAAGACATAACTACTGGAGTGCCACAAGGATTAGTCCGAGGATCTCAATTATTTATCATCTATATTATTAACTTGGAGGAGGGAGCAAGGTGTAATGTATCCAAATTTGCTGATGAAACAAAAATAGATGGGAGTGCATTTGCAATGAGGACATAAGAAATCTGCAAGGATATATAGATAGGTCAAGTGAGTGAGCAAAAACTTGGCTGATGGAATTTAACATAGGAAAGTGAGGTCATGCACTTTGGTAGGAAGAATCAAAAGGCGGACTATTATTTAAATGGAGAGAGAGACTCCAAAAAAATGCAGCACAAAGGGATCTAGGTGTCCTTGTGCATGAAACACAAAACATTAGCATGCAGGTGAAGCAAGTAATTAAGAAGGCAAATGGAATTTTAGGCTGTATTGCTAGGGGGTTGGCGTTTAAAAATAGGGAAGTCTAGTTATAACTGTACAGGGTGTTGGTGAGGCAGCACCTGGAGTACGGTGAAAGGATCTACTGGCATTGGAGGCAGTTCAAAAGAGATTCACTAGGTTGATTCCTGGGATGAAGGGGTTGACAGCCAGCTAGAAGCAACCTAATCATGGTCATTATTACTGAGACTAGCTTTCAATTCCAGATTTTATTAATTGAATTTAAATTCCGCCAGCTTCCATGGTCAGGTTTGAACCCAAGCCCCCAGAGTATTAGCCTGGGCCTTTGGATTACTAGCCCAGTGACAATACCACTAGGTCATTGTAATGGCCAAGACCCTATTATGACAATAATAAGATTAAATATTATTTTAAAAATTAAAACCATTATTTCTGTTCATGCACAGGTTTCTGTCAAACAAAACTTTTCAAATATAATAATAATCTGTGTATCCTAGTGTATATGTTTCATTACAAATCACATCTTTAATAAGTTATAAAATAAGGAAAAAAGGGAGACTCTGCAAATTGGTTAGTTAAATATTTAGTTTTTTCGTGAGTTTCCCTATGTGATAATGAATATCACAGACATCTAAATCTGTTTATTAATGTTCCCCTCCCAGTGCCGTGCTGGCCACTGCTCTGTGGGATTCCCTGGTGATTAAGTGACCTTTCCGAGGGATTCTGGCAGCATTAGAAAAAAGATCATGGTTAATTATGACCTTCTGAATTCACTGAATTGGGTCAGGGCCCTACTTGTAATGTGGCAGAAGGTGGCAGTGATGGAAATGCTACTTTGTGCCCTTACCATGCCTTTCCATTTAATCTTAATATGATGCAGTGATGAAGAACATGATTAAATTTTCTGGAAGTGTAGTAAATAGAATTTAGCTTCACTGTCAACAGAATACCAAAAGTCATTTATTTTGACTCATTTAAACAACTCAACATATCTTAAAAGACAAGCTAGTTTCTTTGTTTTGTGATATAACAACATTTATAAATTACCAAGCCCCTGATATAACTCCTCTAACAACTACTCTGTGACCATGTCCAGTCTGAAAGCTTGACTTGGTTCCCTACAAACTCATTTTTAACTAATAGCTTTTTGCTTGAAACTTTTGAAAGATTAGGTACACCATGCAGCTGGGTTTCTTGCAGGCCTTCACTGCCACAAAGAACTCCAGGAGGTTTGCAGGTAGAATCTTCCCTTTTGAAGTGATGCTGGCTACTGCGTACAAGGCTTTATTGGACAATAACCCTCAACTTTGCTCCTGATAATTGATACCATTGTACAATGAAGTCAGTCTGGGGCACAGAAACTGTGACAGGACTGTTGACCCTACCCCTTTGAGCCAAGCAGATTAAGAAAAGATTTCATAGAGGTGTTCAAAGTTACGAGGGGTTTTGATGGAGTAGATATGGAGAACCCCTTTCAACTTTAATAATGGACTGAAACGTTCACCCAGATAACTAAACATTTCACTACACCTGAAAGTTCTCCTGTGCAAACTAACTTCTGAATAATTTCAAAATGACATAATGGGTAGACAGAACTTTTTTTTATTCTTTCAAGGAATGGCATTGCCGGCAAGGACAGCCTTTGTTGCTCACTGCTAAATGCCCCTGAACTGAGTGACTTGCTGGGCCATTTCAGAGGGCAGTCAACTGCATTGCTGTAGGTCTGGAGTCACATGTAGGCCAGATCAGATATGGATGGCAGATTTTCTTCTCAAAAGGACATTAGTGAACCAGGCGCGTTTTTACACCAATTGATGATAGTTGTCACAGTACTTTGTCTTGTTCATGTTGATTGAATGGTATCTTTTTATGTTTATGTAAATCATGGCATCATGTTGAGAGGTGAGATGAAAGGCTCCAGTAATACTATAAACGGTTTGCAATGCACATGTCCTCTGTAGTAGCCTGGAAGCAACTCAAGCCATGAAGTTAAGGGGAATGCCAGCGTTGATCACCACTGACAATACCATTCTTGCAGGTTGGCTGCAGATCATTTTGACAAATCTGTAAATGTCTCTCGGTTGTCATTCAGCTGTCCTGTACCTATAAATGGGAGATAGAGCTTAGATCGAAGCAGTGCTGATTTCAGCTTAACGTTGGTGGAAAATTGATGGAAAGCACGTGGAAATGGCATATTTGGTTATTGACACCATTTCTCCAGGGTTTCCAGCAACCTTCCTCTGACATTGAGAGATCCCCAGTCGATTTCTTGTCCTATTGTTACTAGGTAATAAAAGATGTGAATAATCTGTCCCTATTGCAACGAAATCTCATTGCATCTCTTCTTTGATCTTCTTTGTCCTCCCACTTTTTCAATGTATGTTTATGTGTGTACAATTAATGAATATTCCAGCAGCTAGTAAAAATCAGGTACTTATGCTGTGATTAGTGTACTTAGTGAGGTCAGGCAAAATCAATATCTAGAGTTTCCAATAGATTTGCGGCAAAGCTGAACTCCTGCTTTAAGAAACTCTTTCTGACAGGCTATGAGCTGACTGAACTTTACAACCTCTTTTAAATGGGTAACTCAATATCTGTACATTACACACGCTCGCAAATTTTACAAGCTGCTGCAATACTGATTAATATGCAAAGGATCTGGATTTCAAATGGAATTCTTGCACATTTTGTACGACAGAATCTATGGCTGGAATTTTCCTTCCCCGCAGGCATCAGGTATCTTGGCGGGTGTGAGTGGACAATATGGCAAGAAGGCCAAAAATCGGTTTCACGACATTGTGAAACCAGTTTGTGATAGTCTGCTTCAACCAGGCCTCCTTTCCTGCTGTTGCACGTCGGGTACATCATTTAATGCATCTCCATATAATTACATCTCCTGCTCACCGGAATCATCTACCCATGCTGGATCATCCGGGCATGTTGGCAGGGATACATGCCAGCCCAGAACACGCCTTGACAAGTGTAATGAACAGAGGTCGGTAAGGAACCGTTACGGCCTTGTTACACCATGGACCTCTGAGGAGCAGAAGATGCTGGAGCCCTACAGCTACTGGACCCTGGAGGAACATGTGGCATCAGATGCTGGGTGGATTTTCATGGCCATGGCTCCGCCGCAAAGCAACTCATGGAAGGTCACCATTGATGTCTGGGGTCTGCTTCGGGACATCAAGGCCTTGCCCATGGGTTGCTACAGATGACCATCGAGGGGGTGGAGAGGAAGGCCTAGGTTTGGCTGGGAGAGTAAGGTGTACTGTGGAGGTGGGGGTGATTGTTGTGTGTTTGGTGGGGGGAGGAATGAAGCTGTTTGTGGGGTGAAGTTGGGAAGCGGGGGTGGGGGGGAGTTGGGTGGAGGAGACTGTAATGGGGGAGAATGCGGCAACTGAGGAGGTAGGTGTAAGCGGGGAGGGAGGTGTAAGGGAAGGAGTTCAGAGTGTGGAAGGAATTCAGAGGGGTCCCAGAGTCCAGGGGAGGAAGGATTCTAGGAGGAAGAAGAGGTCCGGGGGAGGAGGGAGTTCAGAGGGGGGAAGGAGCCTGGGGTGAGGAGGGAGTTTGAAAGAGGGAAAGAGTCCAGGAGTGTGTGGGAGAAATGAGTAAGGGTGGAGGAGGGAATAAGGATGGAGGAAGGTATAAGGGTGGAGGAGGGACTTAGTGGGGGGGGGGTTGTCCAGGTGAACATACAAGGGAGGGGTCTATGGAATCGATGACTGACTCTTGGGGACCAAAATGAGGGTGGGCATGTTGGAGGGATTTTTGAGTATGAGAGAGGGCAGAGTAAGCCGGTAGGGTGGGAGGGTGAGGTTGCAAGGGTAACAGTACAAGGGACGGCGAAGATATTTGGTGGGGACTTAGAGGCAGACACAGACATTGGGGGTGGGAAGCAGGAGGTCGGGGAGGTCACAGTGGATGGGGTTGGGTTTCTTGGGGATATAGGAAATGTGCACATTCACTTGAAAATCCTGGAAAGACAAGGGTTTGGGTTGGTATGTGATGGTGGAGAGGTATAAGGTAATGCCAGAGGGGTCAACTGCGATGGGGGAAGGAACATAGGTGACTGGGGGAGGGGGAAGGACGAGGGAGCTGAAAAGATACTTAACAACCACCATGCTTCTGAAATCGAAAGTGAAAGGAAGCTCGAGTTGGGTCGGCACAGGTGCTGCATGGGAGTGTGATCAGTGGGTGGGTGCAGATGCAGGTCAGCTCAGATGGGCAACTGAAAGAGGACCCCAGCAGGCAGCACTGAAAATGTGCAGGACGTTGAGATGAGTGTGAGGGGAGGAAGGCTTTGCATGTGTGGGAGAGTGCTAGCACTAAGCTCTGAAAGGCCCTACACACACACACGCACCACACAAACACACACACACCATACACACACACCATACACACACATACACATACACACACACACACACACACACATGCACACCACACACACACACACATACACACACAGACACGTAATCCTCCAGATTCAATCATCGTCCGACTGCGTGCAGCTGAACTGCTAGTCAGGGGGTGGAGGGATACGGGGGGGTACTCGTGAAGCCTGTCAATGAAGTTGAAAGACACCATTACACATTATTCAGTGAAAGCAAATATATTTTCAGATTATAAAGCGACAAACTATGTTCTCCCATGCAAGACTATTGATCAGAAATTCTTAACTTTTCTAGGCCTACCACTTCTTCTAGGTGCTGCCCTGACATCCGCAGCCAGGCTGGAGGCAGCCTGTGCAATGGTTGGCCCTGTCGCCTCATATGACTTCAGCTTGGGTCCTCGGGAGATCTGAGGCCTTGAGGGCCCCGGCTTGCTTTGGCTTTCCTCCTGTGTGCCAGCTGCTCCCTCTGTGGTGACAGAGGATGAGGTTGAGGGGATCACAGGCAAAGGGGACTCAGAGTGAGAAGGCAGCCTATGAGATTCCTGAGCAGGTGGCCTGGGGTGTCCAGCTACTGCTCCTGCTCCCTCCACATGCCCGAAGCTCCTGGCCTGTCCCCTTGAGAGGAAGATGCACCTGGAGGGATGTCGAGGTGCCCTATTTCCCCATAGCTACCACGTGCATCTCCATGTTCTGCTAGACCAGGGTCTCCATGGCATCCACCATCTTTCCCATGGAGACCTCGATATGCGCACATATGGGCACCACTTCATCGGAGAGCAGGTAGATGCAATCCTCTGGCTCGCGTGCTACTTTGTTGAGGGCTTCCAACAGCTGCGCAATGTTGCCCTGCCTTCTGCTGGCTCTCCACGATGAGTTGAAAGGTAGAATCCAGAGGTTCGTCATCTGACTTGGAACTCACAGATGCCCCTTCCCTAGTAGCCCTCCAAGTGCCCGGGAGCTTGGCTGAACCTGCCTCCTCCTGCTGCGGACAGGAGGTCTGTGCAGTGACCACCAGATTGTGAAGCCAAGCCTACTTTAGATCTAGGGCCCACCAAGGTGGGTGTCTCTGTGCTGGTGGAGGGTGTGCGTAAGCGATGTGACGGGTCTTCCAGGCTGCTTATTTCCAGCTCTTCAATGGTGGAACAGATGACACTATTCATCCTCTTTCTGCTCTGGATGTCTATTGTAGGGTGTTTTGTAGAGCTGACCACCACTGCCAACATCTCCCATGCTAGATTGGTGACCTTGCTTGCTGGTCTTCATGTAGAGCAGGGGTAGAGGCCTCTACTGTGTCCAGTCAACGTTTGAAGAAGGTGTCACTAAATCTGGGGCAGCATGTTTCCCCCCTTTGGCAGCCATCAGTTCCCAGCAGTTTCCTATCCTTTGAAGAGTTCAAGTTATGTGCAGGGGCAGCCTTTAACTTTGGCATTCGGTTTACTGAAGGCCTGAAGTGATGACGTGGTGACTGAATCAGCGGTCACTCCGCCGGCAACTGGCTGTGTTTCCCAGAATGCATAATTAATGATGCGGGAATGGAATGATTCGGCGTGAAAAGCCACTATTGCAGCTGCTATCCATTTTCCCAACTGTTACCGCACTTAGTGGAAATCTGGGACAATTCCACCTTATGTGTTTTGCAAAATAGGTGATGTTCGGAATTGTCTTTTGTCTATTTTACACTTTCTCAAATCCCACCAATGGGAGTTTTGCTCGTACTTTTTGGCAGCAAGCAAATGATAAGTTTTCCAACCTGATGGTGTTGATGTACTGCTGTTTGTGAACTTATCTACCTTCGGAGGACTTAAATGCACAGTTGAAAATATCTAATTTTAAATTGAGGCAAGACAGATGGGATAAAATTCTGACGCCTGTAAGGCTGTAAAATGAGTATGCAGAGTCTCACTTCATTCTTGTTGTACAAGAGTTCACAGCACAAAAGTGTACCTAATCTGGCACTAATTAGTAGTCACACTGAAAAGCTTCAAGGACAATTACTGTGGGCAACCTGCAAATGTCACACTGATACGGTGGGAGAGGTAAAATTGTCAGGGGAAAACAGAGGCAGCTTTGCTCATCATCTATCTGATTTGAGAATGCTCACCAGCAATGGTGGTTTTTCAAATAAATATATAGTTAATTTCAAAGCACCATACCTTGAAGAGCAAAATTTCAACTCCTTTCTCTCAAAAAGAGATAATTTATGACTTGTGCTCACAGTTTTTCATGTGGGTAACACAAGCATTTCTTTTAGTTTCTCATTTGCAGAACAAGCTGTTAAACCTGGAACAGGAGTACATCTTATTATGCAGTGTATTATTAAGCAGTTATAAATAAACAATCATTTTTGGATTGACAGCCACAGAAATGGGATACCCATGTAAATAAACAGGTTGAAAGAGAGCAGCTTGTTACACTGAAGATTGTACACAATGATTTGTTCTCTGCCTTATTCCTGCCTTCAGCGCTGAATGTGATTTTTTCTCCAGCATATTTTGATTGAAATTTGGGAAGATGCTGGGAAACACATGAGACAAAATGAAGACAGATTGAAGTGGAAGCACCATTTAGCACTTTTAGAAAATCTTGTTTAGTATTACACGGTATTCACATAGATAAAGTATCCTTTTTATAATGATCTGATGGTTTTATGCATTCAACATGGAATATTTCCTCAAGAGACTCATTAACACAAATAAGTAATCATCATATACAGATTAAGTGAGATTATCATATATATTTTACTACAGAAATTATTGATTGGTGCCTAAAGTGTCTTCAAGTACATTTAACAGGGTATGAGAATACATAGATGCATATTATTCTGATGACATTTCAAATAAATGAATAGAACCTTGATTCAACACAGGTTAGAGGTACAGGAGGTGAAGAGAAAATGGTTTGGAAGGGTTCTGACTGAGAAGTAAGGGATATATAATTGGGTTCTTAAGAAGTCGGGGTGACTTAATGGACTTTAAAATAGCAGCCGTGACCTGATTCTGGAATTCCTGGCTGCATACCCAGTGCCCCCAATTTTCACGAGCACAGGATAAGGATGTGAGCTGGTGCAGGTTGAGAGACCGTAATCTGCACTCCTACCTGGTTGGCTTCATAGTGGGATAGGTATCTATTATTGCCCTACAATTTTCAAGTTTTTCAAGGACTCTTGGTTTACAACCCCTCAGAGGTGTTGTGACCCATAGTCTTGACGAGCGAAAATGTTGAAGTTCAAAAGGTCTTACCCATCCCCCGTTGCCAACCTATGCCCCTCCACCCAGCAAAAATGGCCCCTCATACCCTCCATACCAACCGATGGGACTTCCATACCCATTCACACTGTATGCACTCTGTACAGGAGCAATGAACCCTATAGAAAAAATAGCATGTGTGAAAAAGCTTTAAAAAAACAGTCATTCATTCATAACTTTCTACTTTCTTAAAAAGAAATGCTTTGAATACAGCTTTATAAAAGTGTCAATCATCCAGACCTTTAAAGTATCAATATCAGAAATTACAATCACTTGACACCTCTTAATGTTGTGTAAATAAACATTGTGCAATTGACAGATTAGATTAGAGAAATAAGTGTCAATCAAACAATGTTTTTCCTTGGATCAGCTCTTTCAACAGACTAATGGATGTCTGGGCTATCAGTCAAACCTTATGTATATAGCTATTGAAACTGCTGGAACAGGTTTTTTTCAACTCTCACAGACGCATACAGGCATTGTTTTGTTTAAAGAGCTGACTATTGAAATAACTTGACAGTTTGACAGGTCTTATCTGTCCTTCAAGAGTATTGATGACCTATCTAAAGATTCAAAACTCCCACACAACAAAATAAGGCCCTTGCTCCAGCAAAAATAGGGTCCATTTGAACTCAGCACTGAGTTCAAATGGCCCTGCTAAATTCAGGTTTCCCTCATACGTGTGTCCTCATTCCCCATTCTGCCCAGCAAAAATAAGATCTGTTGGAAAATGGGGCCTTCTGGATCTTCTGGACCTGAGGCCAGCTCACTGTTTCTAAAGTTCCCTGGAGCCTCCATGACTCGATGAAAATCCAGCCCCTTGTCCCTAACTCTTTTAAAAATATATCAAAATAACAGTCAGGACTCAGTACATCCATGGATTGTGGCATAGCAAGTATGGTATGGTGGAACAAGTGGGCTCCATTTGCCAAATGAAAGGACAAAATAAAAATCACTATTTGATATTTTTATCCCAGGAAATGGCCTGTCCAACAGCTCCCCACTCCCTCTTCCCGCCCATCCCACACCTGCCATAATGGCAGGTTGCTGCCAAAATTTCTGGCTACATGGCAGGGCTGGCAAGGTACCCAAATTCTCCCATAATGCCACTTGCACTCACCTCCCCATGTTAATTTTATACCTTTGCACTGACCTTGAAAACTCTGAGAGGGTCAGAGGGTCGTGAGTCTTTGGAAGGCTCTTCCTCAAAAGGCAGTGGAAGCAGAGCCCTTGAATGTTTTTAAAGCAGAGCTAGAGAGATTCTTGATAAACAAGGGGGTGAAAGGTTATCGGGGGTGGGCAGGAAAGTGGGGCTGAGGTTACAATCAGATCAGTCATGATCTTATTGAATGGTGGAGCAGGCTCGAAGGGGCAAGTGGCCTATTCCAGCTCCTAGTTCGTATTTTCATATGTTAACATGGTCACGCTGTGATCATGTCTCAAGGAATTACAGTGAGAAACTCAGATCACTTTGTTACTGACAGAGTGTAATAATTATAAATTTATGATTGATATATAAATTATATAGGGGGTATAAAGGGCCATGGGTGGTGGGTAAAGGGGAATAGGTTGGTGTGGATGGTATGAAGGGGCAAGAGAATAGGTAGAGTGGCATAAGTTGGCATGGAGGTTATGAAGGGCCATGGGGTCATGGGTGTAGGTGGGAAGGATAGGTGTCATGAGTTTTGGCACGGATGGGGCATGGGGTTGTGTGGGTGAGTTGTTGTGAGGGATGATGGCCAGAGGGCTGTTTTTGTTTTTTCCTTCTTACAAGTCCCAGACCACCTAAGTGGGCCTTTCACCCAGCAGCCCCTGTGGCTGTCTCCAAATGCTTTCTGGGGGTGGTGGGCCTGGCTCCTGTTAACATCCTCCTCCTTGGCGTCATGTCCTTATGAGTAAATCGTTAAGTGTATTTGTTGTATAAGACACAAAGCACTAATCACTCATAAGGGATTGGGTAAACACATTGTGGGCTCATCTATTAAGATGAGGCACATGAGAACAGTCTTGCATTATTGCAAAGCTTGGTGCACTAGGAGCTGTTGTCTGCTCTGCTGCTTATAGCAAGAGGAAATTAAAACTGGAACACAAAATACCGACATAATTTCCCTTCTTGCGATGTATATAGAGACATATTCACATCCTTAAAGGCCACACTACAACATCCCCTTTCCTTTTAAAGGTACTTTCCCCCCTTCCAATCATTCACAATTTATGTTCATGTTTAGTTATAATTACATAATTGCATAGAACTGATGTACCTCTCAAGTGTCTAAAGTGTCGGGGTAATCTGCTTGTACATGCAGATTTTGTGATGGTCACTTTGGAGGTTTCTTTAGTTTCTCACAGTGATCTGTGAGATTCTCCTTCTTGGATGTTGTTCCTGATTGCATCTGGGATCCAGCCTAGATGCAACAGGATTGTACGGTGGTTGAGGAGATGGAATGGATTTGATTTGTCCTTGGTTACATGCCTTTATGTATAATGACTTCATAGGATCTTGCTTCTCAACAAAGTCTTGTCACCTTGGCTGTTTGCCCCAGACCTTCTGTGGGATTTTGGATGTAAAATTGACAATTCTGCACCTGCATTTTTATTGTGCACATTGGTCATCTTCCATTGTAGGTTTAAAAATTGCTGTCTAGTTTCTGTGAGAGTATAATGGGTTAGATTAGGTACATTGGTACGCATTGATCTGTCAAACATGAGCTCTGCTGATGATGGAATAGTTGCACTTAAAGGTATTGTTCTCTGGTGTAACAGTGCAATGTGTAGGTCTCGCCTGGTCTATCAATGTTGGAGGTTTAGAGATTCGGGTGGAATTTCCTGTGCACACTGGCATCGGGCGTGTTTGGCGGTGAGAGTGGACAATAGGGTGAGAAGGCCAAAAATCAGTTTCACGGCGTTGTGAAACCAATTTGCAATTGCACGCACTGCCTGTCAGTGGCAGACCACGTTTCCCGCCGTCGGATGTCAGGAATCTCATTGAAATACATCTGCATGTTGTTACAAGCCCAGCTTGCCGGAATCATCCCCCAACACTGGATCAAGTGAGCACAATGACACCGATGTGTTTCACAACAGCATATATAAGGCATGCACTTGATGAGTTGTACATCAAGGGGTGCGTGGAGGTGAATGCACAGTTATGTTGAGCAATGCTCACCAGGGTTACTGGTTGGACATCAAAGTTGAGGCGCCGCTCATTCAGGTGAAAGCAGGTCACTTTTTCCCGGCTAACTGGCCAGTGCCGGAGAACAGGCGGCCCTATGGTTGAAGCGACTTTGTGGGGGGACGGGGGGAGGTGGGGGTGGTGGGTGGGGGGTCAAGGGCTGCACTGCAGTTGATGGTAGTGCACAAGCACATGCAGGGTGGGGTTGGAGGGAAATAGCTACATATTAGGGAAACCTTGCATAAAGTGACAATTCCTCGGTAGCTAAGACAGGTCAGGCACAGTCACGTCGACATGCTTGGAGTCGGGCCTCTAGTTTATCTGCCCACTCAAGCAATGCAGAGGCATGAAAGTGCCACCAAATGCTCCTGAACTTTTCACCCCTTGGGCATGGACTGTAAACTAATGAGTGTTTTAGTGGACTACAGAACTGTTGGATGACTGGGCAAGTTGTCCAATCTCCTTGCTAAAGCTGGCCATGGAGCAGTCACTAATGGAGGCGCTCACAGCCCCTTACAATGTCAGCATTCAGGCTTGGAAAGTCTCCCCCATAGTTCAAGCTAACAGTGCAGCCTTACAATGTGGGTTAGGGGAATGCCTGTACCTGAGCTGAGAGCAAAGCATGCAGCCCAGTGGGTGAAGCTGCTGCAAATCGGTCAAGTGGAGTAGGGCGGAGGTGGGTGGGGTTTCAGGCAGCCACGCAGTGCACTAAATCCTGGCCATCCAAGTAGTGGCCAGCACTCTCCGGCGTGCATTAAGGGACCTTCAGATTTAAACAAGAGAAGTTCTTAGGGCACACAAGCTAACCCATGTGTCTCTCTCTTTCATCCTACAGGAGGAATACATCAGGAGCATGGAGCCTGTTGACCTAGCTTTATGCCTCGTGGCGTACAGATAGCTGAGACAAAGGAGAAGAGAGAGATGGAGATATTTGGCTGGGAAGAGGGAGGAGAAGCAGCCTCCTGAAGGGGGTAGGCGCTGGAGGCTGACAAAGGATCAAGTGCATTTAAAGTTTCATGGCTGTGTCTTTATGATATGACCCTGATCACAGAGCGTAATTGAGCTACCCTCAGCCAGACAGGAGTCAGACATTCTCAGACGCAATGTAAAGATTTATGGAGTGTCCTCATTGCATGTCATCATCGTTCTCCTGGAATCGAGCAACTATTAGGGCCCCCACTGTGCCTCCATGGCAGGAGCCTTATCACAGAAGGTATGTGCGCTGTCATTAGCCAGGCTGGAGTCAAATGTTCACAGATACAATGTGAGGATCTATGGTGTCTCCTCACTGCATATCATCATCATCCACCACAAATCTAGCAGCAACGAGGGCCTCCCAACTGCACCTGCCTTGTCTGAACATTGCGATGGCCTCGTCGCCGTCATCACTACCTTCGAGGACCTCCTCACTCTCATACCCATCGACATTCTCCTCATCGGAGCAGGCATCCCTCTCCTCCATCTCCTACTCAGCCAGCACCTGTCCCCATTGCAGCGTTAAGTTATAAAGGGCGCAGCAGGCGATGCTAATGCGTGACACCCTCTGCGTCAGTGATAGAGTTCAGTCCTCGCAGCAGTGCAGGACCAATGTCTGGAACCAAGGTCCCCATGGTGACTGCCAGTGTTAATCTCGGTGCATTGGCATGCCAGCATGATCACCTCAGCCTTGCAATCTGAGGACTGCAGCAGACATCCATCCCTGATGTTCCCCAGCTTGACTTTGCAGCTCCAGTAACTGTGACATGACTGAGTCTAGAGACTCGCTATCTGACTCTGACTCAGCAGTATTCTGGCCTCCAGCAGTCCTTCGAGCGCTGGAGACATGGGAAGTCCCTGCCGTCACCTGCTATGGATCAGACAGTATGATGTGCCCACCAGACTGTGATCCCGAGCTACTCTAAAGCTAGATCCCACCGAGGTGTGAGTCTCTACACTGGTGAAGGGTGCGGATGAGTGCTGTGACGGGTCTTCAATGAAGGTGTCTTCAGAATCCTCATCGGAGGTTTCTTCAGGGCTTTATTGGAGGCCCTGGGTCATGGACTCTGTCAGTGGTTTCCCAGATGTGCCTGCGAAATCAAGGAGAGATAAATAGTGTATGGCATATGAACATGTGAACAAGGAGCAGGAGTAGGCCATTCAGCCACTAGAACCTGCTCCACCATTTAATAAGATCATGGCTGATCTGATAGTAACCTGAAATCTGCATTCTACCCACCGCCAATAATGTATCAGTCCTTATCAAGAATCTATCTAGCTCCGCCCTAAAAATATTCAAAGACTCTGCTTCTGCCGCCTTTTCAGGAAAAGAGCTCCAAAGACTCACGCCCCTCTGAGTGAAAAGATTTCGCTTCTTCTCTGTTTGAAATGGATGACCCTTTATTTGTAAACAGTGATCCCTAGTTCTAGATTCTCCCACAAGAGGAAACACCCTCTCCACATCCACCCTGTTAAGGCCCCTCAGGATCTTATATGTTTCAATCAAATCGCCTCTTACTCTTCTAAATTCCAGCGGATACAAGCCTAGTCTATCCAACCTTTCCTCATACCCACCCATTCCAGGTATTAGTCTGTTAAACCTTCTCTGAACTGCTTCCAATGCCTTTACATCCTTCATAAATAAGGTGACCGATGCTGTGTACAGTATTCCAAATGTGGTCTCACCAGTGCCCTTCACAACTGAAAAATAACCTCCTAATTTTTGTATTCAATTTCCTCCAAAATTAATGATAACATTCTATTAGCTTTCCTAATTATTTGCTGTACTTGCATACTAGCCTTTTGTGATTCATGCACTAGGACACCCAGATCCCTCTGCACCTCAGAGCTCTGCAATCTTTCACCATTTAGATAATATGCTTCTCTTTTATTCTTCCTGCCAAAATGGATAAGTTCACATTTTCCCACATTAAACTCCATCTGCTAGATCTTTGCCCACTCACTTAATCTACCTTTATTTGTTTATAGCCTCCTTATGTCCTCTTCACAACTTACTTTTCTACCTATCTTTGTGTCAGCAGCAAATTTGGCAAACATCCAATTCATCCTTCATCCACATTATTTATATAAACTGTAAACAGCTGAGGCCCCAGCACTCATCCATGTGGCATGCCACTTGTTACATCTTGCCAACCAGAAAAAGACCCATTTATGCCTATTCTCTGCTTTCTGTTAGCCAGCCAATCTTCTATCCATGCCAATATATTATGCCCTAGACCATGAGATTTTAATTTCCGCAATAACCTTTGAGGTGGCACTTTATCAAATGTCTCCTGGAAATCTAACTATAGTGAAACGGAACACATCACTCACACTATGGTTACATAATGGATGTTGCTGGATCCTCATTTGGTAGAGCACTGCCGACCTCACCATCAGCACAGGAATTGTTCAGATCCTTGATGACCAGCTGAATGGCTCAATTTTCAAAATCTGTGAGGACCTTGATTTCAGGCATTCCTGCACCAGTCTGCAACCTCTCCCTGTTGTAGTCTGCCAGTTTGTCCTGCATGATTAGAGATGAAGAGAGTGTAAACAGGGTGCCTGCCAGGCCAGATGATAAGTAGGCCTGGCATGTATGGCTGGTGAGTGGTCCCATGGACAGGATGAGACAATGAAGGTGTGTGTGAGAGAATGATTTGTGATGTCCCTTGAACTGGCAGTGAGTGAGATCCTTGTGGATGTGTGATGAGTTTATGATTGTGTGGTTGAAAGTGAAGAGAAAAGTAATTTACCCTGGTGGAATGGAGGAGATCAGTCATTCTTTTGTGGCACTGAGTGGCTGTCCTCTTTTGTAGGGCATTGGCACTGGCCACCACTGCCACCACTGCCCATTCCAGATTGGTGATGTTGCTCCCCCTCCTGCAGCCAGAGCAGGGTAGAGGACATCACAGAGGGCCTTCTCATGATGGCGGCCGGTGACTAGAAGAGTTCCGCAGGGGTCAGTGTTGGGACCACAACTTTTCACTTTATACATTAATGATCTAGTTGAAGGAATTGAGGGCATTCTGGCTAAGTTTGCAGATGATACAAAGATAGGTGGAGGAACAGGTAATATTGAGGAGACAGGTAGGCTGCAGAAGGATTTAGACAGGCTGGAGAATGGGCAAAGAAGTGGCAGATGGAATACAACGTGGGAAAGTGTGAGGTCATGCACTTTGGTAGGAAGAATAGAGGCGTAGACTATTTTCTAAATGGGGAGAGAATTCAGAAATCTGGAGTGCAAAGGGACTTGGGGGTCCTAGTCCAGAATTCTCTTAAGGTTAACTTGCAGGTTGAGTCGCTAGTTATGAAGGCAAATGCAATGTTGGCATTTATTTTGAGACGACTAGAATATAAAAGCAGGGATGTGCTGCTGAGACTTTATAAGGCTCTGGTCAGACCACATTTAGAATATTGTGAGCAATTTTGGGCCCCGTATCTCAGGAAGGATGTGCTGGCCTTGGAGAAGGTCCAGAGGAGGTTCACTAGAATGATCCCAGTAATGAAAGGCTTAACATATAAGGAATGTTTGAGGACTCTGGGTCTATATTCGATGGAGATTAGAAGAATGAGGGGGGATCTGATTGAAACTTACAGAATACTGAAAGGCCTGGATAGAGTGGACATGGGGAAGATGTTTCCATTAGTAGGAGAGACTAAGACCCGAGGGCACAGCTTCAGAGTAAAGGGAAGACCTTTTAGAACAGAGATGAGGAGAAACTTCTTTAGCCAGAGAGTGGTGAATGTATGGAATTCATTGCCACAGAAGGCTGTGGAGGCCAGGTCACTGACTTTATTTAAGACCGAGATAGATAGGTTCTTGATTGGTAAGGGGATCAAAGGTTATGGGGACAAGGCGGGAGAATAGGGTTGAGAAACTTATCAGCCATGACTGAATGGCAGAGCAGACTCGATGGGCCGAATGGCCTAATTTCTGCTCCTATGTCTTGTGGTCTTATGGTCTCTATTGAATTCAAAAGGCACTTGAGGGATGCGTCATGAAACTGGGTAGCTGCAGCCTTCTTGCCTTTCGGGGCCATGTCCTCTTTGCAGCAGTCTTTGTCTGGAAGTGATGAGAGGTGTTGCTGTGGCTGAACTTTAAATATGGCGCCCGGCATGAAGAAGCGGCGAGGTGATAGCATAGCAGGCAAATGAAATCCTGCCCGCTATTGAAATGGTGTGTTTCCTGGGAATTAATTTTTAATGAGGCGGGATTGAGTCAATTATACGTGAAAAGCCACCATTGCGACCGGTGTGTAGAGCGTCCTTCTCCCTTCCCGCTGCCACACTTAGTGCAAATCTGGGACGATCCTGCCCTTCACCGTGTGAATCATTCATTCAGCTGGGCTGTTAGATCTCAGGTAATGAGGGTAAGTAGTGTGACTGATATTCCAATTCTCACACATATCCTGAAATGGCTTACCCATTGTGGACCATTATCCATAATGATCTCTCTAGGCTCGCCAAATGAACTGAAAATAGCATTTAGAGTGGGTGTGACAGTTGTGCTTCATGTAATTGTCAAATAATGGGGTACTTGGAAATTTAGTTGACAATGATAAGGAAGACAGTGCCCTGGACATGAAAGAGGTCAGACACAATTTTGCACCAACGATGAGTAGGGACTTCACGTGGAATCAGTAGTTCTTTGTGCTGACCTGGCATATTGCCTTGACATGCCTCACATTTCTTGATGACGACTTCATTGTCACTGTTCATACCCAGCCGGATCTTGTCTGATCGATGCCCATGTGTGAGTGATGAAGTTCTTGAAGACTATCAGATCGCAAAAACTCTGGTATGATGACCTGCCTGCCTCTAAAAATGACTCCCCTGTAGATGCCTAGCTCATCTCGATAAGGTCAAAACAGTGTCACGTGTTCATGGGAGTGCTGATCTGTAACAGGCCAACCTCCATTGATTGTTTCCCATGGATTTTGTAATGTAGAATCTTTTGTTGTTTCCTCTTGTAGCTGCTATCATTGGCATTGCGCAAAATGAGCCAGATCAATTTGGAGAACATTTTCAAGTTCAATGTCGATCAAGTCAACTTGTAGATCTAAGGATATAATCTTCTGTTTTCTCTGGGTTAGGCAAGTTACCTGGCTTGTACCTAATCTCACAGTCGCAACATTGGATCTTTATCAAGAGATGTTGCAATGGCGGCACACTGGCCAACGATTTTCACCAAATTATTACCACAAATCTTTTTCCAAATTGGTAGGTGCGAAAACACATGATTCCAAACACTAAGACTAATGTTTTCCTCTTGATGTTGGAGTAGATTGCAATCCGGACAGAGATTTTGAAGTGAATGCAATCAATTTGCCTTTCTGAAGTACACAGACCTTCATGTGAAGCATCTATTTCCATGGTAGCTGTATCCCTAGGATCCAAAAATTGCAAAGTTGATGCTCCTGATGATGACTGTTTCAGAGCTTTAAAGAGATATTGGTGGTCTTCGTGCCACAGGAAAGTCACATTCTTACTCAATTATTTTTTGAGCAGACCTGGGAATGTATGGAGATAAGAAATTAAAGGGACCTAGACATTTTCGAATATCCCCTATTTTAATTGGATTTTAATTGGGCATAAGTCAACACTTGAATAAATAGAATAAAGAAATTGATCTACTGCATATTGATGTTACATTTCAGACAGTTGAACACCAAATTTTCTTCATGTGCTTCCTGCATTATTAAATGTAAGTTGTAATCATGTTCTTTCTTTATTCTTTCCACAACAGCTATATATACATCTTGGCAGAATGCATGTAATGCAGTCCATATGATCTTGAAATTAATCCTGGCTAATGGAGAGCCCAAAAGGAAGTTGGTGCAAGCAATGTCACCTGAATGGGGTGCGAAATGTGGTAAGCTCTTCGGACTTCTCCATGAGATGTTCTGACGAGTAATCATGCTTGGCATCAAGCTTCGAGAAGAATTTTACACCTGCAAATCATAGAACCATAGAAACATAGAAAATAGCAATAGGAGTAGGTCATTCGGCCCTTGGAGCTGCTCCGCCATACAATATGATCATGGCTGATCCTCTATATTAATGCCATATTCCTGAACTCTCCCCATACCCCTTGATGCCTTTAGTGCCAGAAATCTATCTATTTCCTTCTTAAATATATTCAGTGACTTGGACTCTACTGCCTTCTGTAGTAAAAAATTCCATAGGTTCACCACTCTACCCCATATCCTGAGACTGTGACCCCTTGTTTTAGGCCCCCCCTCCCACCCCAGCCAGAGGAAACATCATCCCTGCATCTAGTCTGCCCATTCCTGTCAGAATTTTATACATTTCAATGAGATCTCCTCTCATTCTTCTAAACTCCAGCGAATACAGGCCTAGCTGGCTCAGTCTCCTCACATGACAATCCTGCCATTCCAAGAATCAGTCCTGTGAACATTCGCTGCACTCCCTCTATGGTAAGTGTATACTTTCTTAGCTAAGGAGACCAAAACTGCTCACAATACTCCAGGTGTCATCTGAGCATGGCCCTGTACAACTGCAGTAAAACATCCTTGCTCCTGTACTCAAGTCCTCTTGTAATGAAGGACAACAGACCATTTTCCTTCTTAACTGCTTGCTACACCTGTATGCTTGCAAGTGATTGGTGTACAAGGACATCCAGGTCCCTTTGTACTTCAACATTTCCCAATCTATCAATAATACTTTGCCATTCTGTTTTTCCTACCAAAGTGGATAACTCCACACTTATCCACATTATATTGAATCTGCCATGCATTTGCCCACTCACTCAACCTGTCTAAATTGAATTGACGATTCTTAACACACTCCTCATTGCTCACATTCCCAACAAGTTTTGTGTCATCAGTAAACTTGGAAATATTACAATTGGTTCCCTCAGCCAAATCATTGATATATATTGTGAATAGCTGGGGCCCAAGCTATCCCACTAGTCACCGCCTGCCACTCTCAATATTCCTACTCTCTGTTTCTTGCCTGCTAACCAATTCTCAATCCATGCCAATATATTAGCCCCAATCTCATGTGCTTTAATTTTATGCACTAGCCTCTTACATGGGACTTTATCAAAAGCTTTCTGAAAACTCAAATACACTGCATTCACTGGTTTCCCCCTTATCTATTCTGCTAGTTAAGTCCTCAAAGAACTCCATTGGGTTTGCCAAACATGATTTCCCTTTCATAAATCCATGTTGACCTGGTCTATCCTGTTGATATTTTCTAAGTGTCTTGTTATCATGTCCCTTATAATAGATTCTAGCATTTTCCTTTTAATTGAGGTTAGGCTAGCTGATCTGTAATCTTGGATTTAACTCTTCTAATGTGGGCATTTTTGTAAGGACAACATTTCAAAGTTATGTTTAAAAATCATATATCGAAGCATACTCTCAACGAACCTACATTTTTTATGATACATGTGACCAGGCTTCACCAATCTGTGCACTGTTGTACTTTAATAATGATTCCATATTTCCCAATTTTGTCTTGTTCGGCCTTCAGTTTGGCTTGAATGTGGATGCTGAGCCTATGTGATGGATCAATTGACAGAATTGCATTCCTTGACAAGTGTAGTGTTGTAGCTACCTGGAAACTGCCAATATTGTCAAAATATTCTGGATATTTCAGCATTAGATAAGAACTGAAGTGAATTGAGTAATTTCTGAGATTGATCTGCCTTGTAATATCTGTCTGATTTTCTTGTGTCATTACCAATGTGAGATCCTGACTTGCTGGGTAGATCTGCAATCACTGGGCCATTAGTTTCCATGATGTAGAATATCTATGACACCCAGGAGATTTTGTACTTGCACTGCAGCACTGTGGATCCTGTACGTGTGTGGTAATCTGACGTGCAATACACCATTAAGAGAATGTGAGCAGATTGATGATGTGACTGTGCTACCCAGTTGCTGTATAGCGCAGGCTACAATATTAAACAGTAGGTTAGAATAGGGTGTGGTTTGAGAAGCACTTATGTGTTGGTGCTCTGTTACTTGTGTTAATAACAGCATGTGCCTCATCTTATATTGGTCTTTGCATCTGCAGTATTTTGTTTACCAACTCACTCACTAGTAGATAGGGGTGCAACTGTGTTCACTGAGCAAAGCGTCTCAATAGAAGGAACAAAGCAACTGGCAATGAGGCAAAATATGACCAATTGATGACAACAAAGAAAGCTGTGAAAATTAAACAGAGGTAAATCAGCCGTACCTTGCAAGGCAATTGTAAGTACAGCCTTCATCATAGTCATCAGAGTTACCTCCCTCTAGGATGCCACAGTTTGGCTGTATTGAATAATTTGATCAGACCACCGATGACTGGTCACATTATATTGAATGCCTTGCGTTCTTCTTTTTGGCCAATGACATATTGGGGAGGAGAAGAGGCAAGCAACCCTCTTATCAATATGTGGTAGTAAAACATAAGGCCTAATTCGTTAATTCATAGTCTAACGGCACCCAACACCCCAGACTCCAAGAGCTTTGATGAGTTGGTAAATCTTGTGAAAAGCCACCTTCAGCCAAAACTCTTGGTAACAATGCAGTGTTTTAAATTTAATTCCAGGAGTTGTGCCCCTGGAGAGACAGTGGCTTGCTTTGTAGCAGCCTTATAACAACTGACAGAGCACTGTGAGTTTGGGACATCGATTAATGACATGTTAAGAGACCGAGTAGCATGTGGGATTAACAAAGGCGCCATTCAAAAAAGGTTGTCAGAAATGAATTTAGACTTCAGCAAGGCACTTGCAATGGAGAGCTCAGTCAGGGACTCAGATGCAATCAAGGGGCCACAAAATAGCATCATCCTTCACGTGGAGGGAAGCACTGGTTAGAAGTGGCGCGGAAGCGCAGGGTTCCACGGAAAGGCGGGAAACAGCCACCATTAACAGACCAGCAAAAAGCAATGATTTAACAGAGAAAACCCACAATAATAACAGCAGAAATGGAACCAGACAGCCTGCAAATGAATGACAATTTAAAAGAATCGAGTGTTTCTATTGCCTTCGCATTGGGCACGTTATGCGATATTATAAAGACAGATTAAGACAAAACTTTAAGCAAAAAGGTAGAAATCGTGAAATCCACATAACAGAGGAACCCAGAAGAAACTGAGTCAGATATTTACTCACTACGCAACTTAAAAATTGGTAAAACAGAGCCAATCTACATGACAGTAGAAGTCAATGTGAAACCCATCTGAATGGAGGTGGATACAGCGGCATCCACGACAGTTATAGAGGAACATACATTCAAATATCTGAATGGAGGAGACCACTCACTAAATCTGGAAAATTCGATGCTAAATTAAAGACATGTACTGTAAGACATTCCAATACAGTATGGAAATCAGTCTGTTAATTTACCCCTGATAGTGGTAGCTGGGGAGGGTCCAAGTTACTCGGTGGAACTGGCTTAAGGAAATAAAGGTGGAGTGGACCGCGATTTTCCAACTCAAAACGAAAGACCATCAAGAATTATTACAGAAATATGCCTCAGTTTTCAGAGAAGAACTTGGGAAGATTCAGGGGCTGCAAGCTAAAATCCGCGTAGATTCTGGGACAACTTCCAGATTCCTGAAGGCTAGGCCAGTCCCATAAGCATTACAAGAAAAAGTTGATGTCAAATTAGGCAGGTTGGAAAGTTTGGGAGTCTTACAAACTGCACAATTTTCCAAATGAGCAGCGCCCATAGTTCCAGAAATAAGCCTGACCAGAGTGTGCGAATATGCGGGGACTACAAGTTGATCGTTAACAAAGTGGCCGGACCTGAGAGGCATCCTATACCGAAAATTGATGAATTTTACTCCAAGCTGGCAGGGGGAACCGCATTTACGAAGCTCAACATGAGCCACACTTACCAGCAAATTGAACTAGAAAAGGCTTCTCGAGATTTTGTAACTATCAACACACTTAGGGGGTTATACCAATATACCAGGTTACCCTTCAGAGTCTCATCAGCTTGTGCCATTTTCCAACAGGCAATGAATAATTTACTTCAAGATTTTCCCATATTATGGTTTATCTCAATGATGTCCTAGTAACAGGACGAGCTGTTGAAGAAAATCTGGCTAACCTTGAAGAGTTATTGAAGCATTTCTCGTTTGGAGAGAAAAATGTATCTTCCCAGCAAAAGAAGTGGTTTACTTGAGTAAGGGTCGACTCACAGGGCCTTCACCCAGTAGAAGACAAGGTGGGAGCTATTTGTGAGACACCAACACTGAAAAGCACCATAGAACTCAAGTCCTTCTTGGAAAAGATTAACTATTTTTGCCATTTTCTCCCAAGTTTGTCAACAGTACTGGCTCCATTAGATGGCTTGCTCAAGAAAAACCACAGGTGGACTTGGCAAGCTCCACAACAGGCTTTTATGGCAGTAAAGCAGTTGCTACATTCATCGGTGTATTTTGATCCAAAGAAATAATTAATTTTGACCTGCGATGCATCCCCCTACAGAATAGGGGGAGTACTCTCCCACCGAATGGTACATCTCGAGCACACTCAGTGTTGCAGAGTGAAGATACTCACAAGTAGAGAAAGAAGGCTTATCCATTGTATTTGGCATTAAGAAGTTCCACTAATACATCCATGATTGTCACTTCACATTGTATTCGACCACAAACTACTATTAGGCTTGTTCGGGGAAGATAAGGCAACATGCCCAATTGCCTCTGCGCACATCCAAAGGTGGACACTGATTCTAGTTGCTTACAAATATACTTTTATCCACTGGCCGGGAATCCAGATTGCAAATGCTGGTGCACTGAGCTGATTATCTCTAACGGACAGCAATGTGAACGTCCCCATTCCTCAAGAACTTGTCTTGTTATTAAACTTTCTGGATTCATCACCATTACATGCCAAACAAATAAGAGTGAACAGACCTTGATCCAGTTTTGTCTCATGTAAGGGAACAAGTCTCAGAGGGATGGTCTAACAAGCCAAAATCTAATGAAATGAAGCCCTATTTTAATAGGAAATACGAGCTCACCTGCCAGCATGGCATCTTGCTGTGGGGAGCAAGAATCATCGTGCCTCCGAGAGGAAGAGAGCTATTATTGACCAAATTGCTTTATGCTCACCCCAGCATCTCTAGGATGAAAATGTTGGCGTGCAGCTACTTATAGTGGCCAGGGATGAAGACAGAAATCAAAAACTTATTCAAGAGCTGCATATAGTGTCAACAGGTACAGAAATTGCCCCATTCTGCTCCATTGCATCCCTGGGAATGGCCAGGAAGGCCATGGGTCCACCTTCATGGTTGACTACGTGGGGTATTTTTTGGGCACAATGTTCCTCTTGATTATTGATGCTCACTCTAAGCAGATGGATGTATACAAGGTGAAATCACCCACGTCTTCTGCCACCATAGACAAATTGCGCCAGAGTTTTGCGATACACAGATTACCAGAGATAATAGTGTCTGATAATGGAATGGTATTCGCCAGCGGGGAATAAAGTCTCAAAGGCATAACACATGTTAAGACCTCGACATACCACCTTGCTTCCAATGGTTTAGCCGAGAGCGCAGTCCAGACCTTCAAATCCAGAATGAAAAAAACTGGATGGAGACTCTATTGCAACTCAATTATCACATTTCCTATTCAGCTATAGGAGTACACCACACACAAACACCAGTATTGCCCCCACAGAATTATTGATGAAGCGACATCTCAGACATGTTTGATTATTAAATAGCTGCATTTAAGGTTGGGGGGGTGGTGCGCTAGTGAGAAGTCAGGAGTCCCAGAAAAATGGACACGATTATCACAGTCGTAAAAGAAACTTCACTGTTGGAAATACAGTTTTGCAAAGAACTTTAGAGATGGGCCCAATGGCTATTAGGTGAAGTTAGTGCAGTGACAGGACCCCTGTCCTATCACATATGGGTCAAAAGCCGAGTAATTAGGAGACACGAAGATCACATCAGGAAAAGGGAAAGAGATCTACAAAAAAGGATGCACCAAGCATTCCCATTGGAGTCTACACCACATGTGGAAGGAACTCCACTTGATTCGGAAGTGTCCGAAGGATCTGTTGAGCCTGCAAGAGCTGAGGGAACAAACTTACAGGTTCCTACTGGAGAGCCTTGCAGACAGATAACTCCTGAGAGGGAGGCCTCTGATAAACCACCTGAAGTCGTAGAACTACAATGTTCGACATGTTTGAAGAAGCCTCCAGGGAGACTGAATTTGTAAATACTTTAGTTATGGAAATAGTTGATATATTGTAAACATTGTAAATTGCACTTTCGAGTAAAGGGGGAGAAATGCGGTGACCTGAGGTGCAATACGCCTTTAAGAGAATGTGAGCAGATTGAACATGTGACTGTATTACCCAATTGCTGTGTAGCGCGGGCTACAATGTTAATCAATAGCTTAGAATAGGGTCTGGTTGGAGAAGCACACGTGTTAGTGCTCTGTTACTTGTGTTAATAAATAGCATGTGCTTCATCTTACAGTGGTCTCTGTGTCTGCAGTATATTGTTTACCAACTCATTCACTAGTAGATAGGCATGTAACCGTGTTCGCTGAGCAAAGCAACCTGATAGAAGGAGCATAACAATGTGGAATTAATAAACCATTGTATGCTGAAAGTTTCATAGCAGTAGGTTTCGTCATGGCTTTCCACATCTGTGGGTATATGTCTTTTAGAATTAGCAGAGGTCGTATGTTGGCACTTGCGCTTGTGTCCATCTTGGTCAAGAACAAATAGTTACCAACTTTCTTATGACATAAGATTTGAATCTTGGCAAATACTTCAGATGTTGTGATGGCATCTGTGTTGCCTGAGATTTATGATATGAAACATGTGCTCACCATTTATCGTCTCATTTTACACATAAACATCATTTTCTGGTTTGTCAATCACCTCATGTATATTTTTCCGATGGTCACAGATGGTCATTCTTGTTGCTTGCAAGTACCATATTTGTATGGTCTGTTTGGATCAGTGCATAAGCCTTTGCTGTAGTGGCACTGCAATTGCCATGCCCTTTTTGTCACATGCCTTGCAGAAATGATGAAATGCTGGGCATTTCCTTGATGCATGTAAAAGTCCACACCTCCCATATATTTTCTCAGGTTTGGATGTGTTCTAGTGAGTGCCCCAACAATTGCCATTGTACATAGGATCTGTAAGCTGTGTCCACCTACAATAATCACTTCATACTTATGTTCATCCTTGAATAGCTCTTCGATGCTTTTTTTGGGTTTGTCTAGCAGGTCTTTCTCGAATGCTTCCATGGGAGTGGATGTAACCACCAACCTAACAATTCAGTCTGCTAACACTGCATCTGATAAATCACATTAATACCCTTTTCTCTGCATGTGCTGATGAATTGATTGATGGATACTTCAGGTTTTTGGCAAAATGGCATGATCTCTAGGTGATGAATACAGAAGTTTGATCTGATTCTGAACCACTTTTCCAATATGGTCCATATCTTTTTGGGATACTTTTGTTCTTCTTTCATTAATCCTGATGTGTTCAGCCTGTGTAGACCAATCTTCCCAATTACTAGACGAATCATTATGGATTGCATGTCTGGTTCAGACACACTGGAATCAAGAAACCATAGCTCTGTACGCTCTTTAAATGTTCTAAATTTGGATAGTTGGTCAGCTGCATCCCAATTCAAACTGGAGAATTTTGTGGACATTCTGACAATATCCCTTTGACCTTCCTTCTGCTGCAATACCTGGGATGAGTGTTGCTGCAGCCACTTTCATGTGCTTTTCCAAATCCCTGCCCTTGAAGATGAGTTGTGGCAGGAACGCATCACAGAATAATGACATTTGTTGCTGTTTATTCAATTTATTTTGCAGCAACTCTCGATGCTGCCTGTTACAATCGCGACATTCTTTGGCCTGATTTTTATGACGGTTTTTTTTTTACTTTAACTCTTCTTTGCTTGCTATCAATCTGGCCCACCCTTTTGTCACCCACCTTTCCAACTGAACCATACCGATGCTAGTCCGCTCGGTGCACTGTCCCTGTCACCGAATTGACAGGTTATTCACTGCAGTCTCACCACAAGAGATCCATCTGCTTCCCAGATTTCCATATGAGCACTTGTTCAATGCAGTCGTCATGCTACGTTTTTTACACTCTCCAATGTTGTGGTCTGACCAGAAGGTCGAGGGTCTTCTCATGATGTTTAGCACGAACTATCGCTGCTCACCAGCTCGTACCTATAATCCATAAGAGCAAAATACTGCAATGTTGGGAATCCGAAATAACAACAGAAAATACTGGAAAAAACAGAGCAGGTCTGACATCACCTGTGGGGAGAGAGACAGAGTTAACGTTTTGAGTCCAATACGACTTTTTTTCGGTTCTGAAGAAGAGTCATATTGGACTCAAAACGTTAACTCTGTTTATCTCTCCACAGCTGTTGCCAGGCTTGCTGAGGTTTTCCAGCATTTTATGTTTTCATTATGTACCCAAACTTAATCTTTTTTCCATCCTTGCCATCATGTCATGGCTTTTTTTAAAGGTGTCTATTAGCTGCCACCATTGTCATTTAGAAAGAACCGTGGCTCCACACCATGTTGTGTGCTTATTATAAGTCCTTGAGGTTTTTTGCTGTATATGACACAAGGCTGCCATAGTGGATTGGGTAAACATATTATGGGTTTATTTATAAGATTAGGCACTTGAGAACAGTCTTGCCTTGTTGTAAAGCTTGGAGCACTAGGAGCTGTTGTCTGCTCTGTTGCTTATAGCAGGAGTGGATACTGGAGTACACAATACATACATCATTTTCCTTCTGGTGATGTAAATAGAGACATATTCATATCCTTAAAAGCATGCAACAACATCCAGAACAATAATTAGAGCATTTGGGGCACTTTCTTCCGAGTCGAGTTTGCAGAGTCAGGAATTTTCCCGACAATGTGCTCTTGTCTCAAGAGCAAAAATTTGGCAATCAGTCTACCATCTTGTTAGATGTCAAAAAATTCCACAGCACTATTGGATGATGAACGTGATGTAACCTTGGCCAATATTCCATCCCTATACACCAGTGACAAGGCAGGTTAACTGGCCAACTGACTTACCTGCTTTGTGAAAATTGGCTGTAGTGTGTACCCACAAAATAGTGACTGTAGTCTAAAGTAAATGAATGAATGTGAAGTGTTTTGGAAGGTCTTGCAGATATGAGGCCTTGAAAAATGCATATTTGAGGCTCTGTCCTGGCAAGTCTTAACAGTGAATATTTTATAGAACAATTACAAAATGATAATGTTACTACTAATTGACTAATTTTTCCTGCAAAGCAGAGAAGAGGGTTTATTGGGGCTGCTCGCTCATGCAGTCTGCACACACACGCCGCACCCCAATCACAGTGGCCCATCTGAGGCCTCCAGCGGCTCTTGTCCACACTACTGGTGACCGGTCCCCAGAAGATAGTACGGCTGGTCCCAACACCCTCCCCCAACGGCCACCTTGGACACATTCAGCATCCATCACTTTGAATAACACACGGGTCTTAGGGCCCATGGCAAGGAGGCGCAACTAGTGCGGCACTGATGCTAGCAGATGGCACTTGGCCAAAACACCTTGTGGTACCCCTTGCACCCTCTCATTACCATCAATATGACATGGTTTGGAGTTCTGAGTATGTGTCCAGTGGCTTCCCCTGCAGGTTGCCCCCAGACTACTCAAATGCCACAAAGAGCAACATATGCTGTAGGGAAAACATTTCTTCTCCTCAACCAGTAAGGCTGATGTAGGCATAGTCAGTACCCATTTGCCCACCCAGCATGCAACAGATGCCCTCTGCAGTAATGACAGCAAGACATGGTGGGGGGGCTCAAAGGCTAAGGCTGCCTCCTGGGTCAAATGGCCAAGACAGACATGGTACTCACCCTTGCAGAGCACAGCAAATCATTGAATCGTTTCCTGCACTGGGTGCCAGTGCGCTGCACATCATCATGGGCGCTCACAGCATTACCCACCTCCTCCCACACCTGGATGGTGACATGGGGGATCCTCTTCCTCCCATCCCCTGCATACAGCAGGTGCCGACGGATGCTCACCTCTTGCAGGAGGACAGCAAGGCATGCATCGGAAAATCGGGGGGGCACAGTGGCCCCCCTGCTGGCCTCTCCTGCAGCCTGCCCCCCTCCTCCTGCTCATGCTGCTGTCCACTTGGATCTCCCTCCCTCTCTCCACTAGTGGCCGTGGTGCACTGCTTCGAGCCAGCTACCTGGCCACTCTTTAATCAGGCTGCTGGCTCCCCGTTGGAACCGGCAGTCTGAGGCCGCCCGCCCCTGCGACTATTTTCCCGTTTTCCATGGGGCCTTAACTGACCCGCCCGCGGAAAATGGCGGTGCGGCCCGTTTCGCCAGCACCACCAAGTCGGTCGGGCCTGCCTGACCGATGAATGTAAAATTCTGCCCCATGAAAGGAACTATGGAAACACAAGTCTTTCTTTCTGTTCATCAGCCCATTGCTTTTTCTGCATGGTTATTCTATTTGTGTGAATTTGGGGAGTGAATGTCAATCAATGTACATGGGCAGAATTTTCTGCTTGACATGTGGTGGGTGAGTTTCGGGGGGGCGGGGGGCGGAGGGGGAGGAGGCCCCGGGCCCTGCACATCAGCGCATAAAATGACACCGCGCGCAATCGTGATATTTCACTTGGCAGGTGCGCGATGAAGTTCGAAGCGCACCCGCCATTAAGTAACAGGTTAGTTAAGGCCCTTAAGTCAACAATCGATGCCGATTTTCAGGCGTCCGTGCAATATTCAGCTCGGCGCTTGGGTGCAATGGGCAGGCGGGTAAGAGACTTTTTAGTAAAACTCATCCACTGGCGGGATAAGAGGGCTCAGTGGGGTAGTCAATCTGGTCTGTGAAGTATTTATTGCAAAAAGTTTTTTAAACTTGCCTGTGTAATCTGCTGCAGTTCAGAACGAATTCCAGCAGCTTTCTGTGTATGTTGAACCTTCAGGTCAGCACTCTGCAGTCAGGAATCTTTATCAGGCCTGCAGCTTTCCGGAGGCCTCCCTTTAGCCTGGGTATGGGTTCTGACATGTCCACTGGAGGCAGCTCCTCTGAGGAGGAAGGAAGCGATAGAATAAGGAGGAGACCAGGGATGCACACTCAGCCTCCAGGGGAGCCACCTTTGGGAGGACAGGTGCAGGCACAAGAGGCACAGGGCCAAGAGGTTGTCCAAGGCGGAACGGGCTGCAGAAGGCGCCACTATCCTGCTGCCAGGATATATAGGCGGCGAAGCAGCTACCTCAGTATGACTGAGGTGCAGTGCTCAAGGAGGCTCTGGCTGTCAAGGGAGACAGTACACTATATCTGTCAAATGATTGGCCCTGAGATCTCTCCTAACTGTGTGGGCGGACACCCCACGCCAGTGGCTCTGAAGGTCACAGTTGCCCTCAATTTCACTGGCTTCTTCCAGGGCTCGGTGGGTGATCTTTGTGGTGTCTCCCAATCAGCTGTCCACATTTGTGTCAAGCAGGTTACAGACGCTCTGTTCAGCCATGCATTGACCTTCATCCACTACCGTTGGGACCAGGCAAGCCAGACACAGCGAGCCAGAGGCTTTGTGGCCATTGCTGGCTTCCTCCGTGTCCAGGGTGCAATAGACTGTACACATGTGGCCATCAAGGTGCCAGCAGGTGAGCCCGGTGCCTTTATCAACAGGAAGGGCTTCCACTCCATGAACGTGTAGATAGTGTGTGATCACAGGATGCTGATTCTACAAGTCTGTGCAAGGTACCCAGGCAGCTCCCACAACGCCTACATCCTCAGACACTCGCAAGTGCCAGGGCTATTCCATGCTCCGGCTCAGCTTGATGGTTTGCTGCTGGTTGACCCTCAGAAGGTGGCTCATGAAGCCTCTCCGCCATCCAAGAACAGAAGCTGAGGAGTGTGACAATAGGAACCAGGGCACCACAAGGGCTACTGTGGAGAGAGACTAAAGCAAAAAACTGCGAATGCTGGAAATCCAAAACAAAATTAAAAATACCTGGAAAAACTCAGCAGGTCTGGCAGCATCTGCGGAGTGAAATACAGTTAACATTTCGAGTCCGTATGACTCTTCAACAGAGAGAGACATTGGTCTTCTCAAGATGCACCTCCGATGCCTGGACTGCTCAGGGGGCGCACTCCAGTACCCCCCAGATCGTGTCTCAGTGATAATGGTTGCATGCTGCGCTCTCCACAATCGTGCGCTGGAAAGGGGGATGCTGTGGTCGATGAAGACGTTGACGCAGTGGATGTGCCTGCACAGGATGAGTCCAGCACTGATTCTGAGTTTAAGGATGCACATGGGAATGATGAAGGGCCAAACGCTGATCCGGGACTACACCGAGGAGGCAGAGATGCCCGTGACACTTTAATCCAATGAACCTTCAGCTAGCTCCTCACAAATGAATCAGGAGGACCAGCCTTGCCTGGCGCTTCTATAGTCGGCACTTAAGTACTACATCTGCCACTTCATCAGCTGCAGCTAAGAGCTTTGGACAAAAACCTCAGTGTCGACTCAAACATTCATGACTTGTATGTAAAACATACAAATGCAGAACAATGGAGCCACCCTCAGCCATGGTAACATATCTAGTTTTAATTTTCACCATCACAAGGTCACGCAAAGTCAAACCAAAACGTTTTTCAAACATAATAATTCCCTAATCTAGGACCAACACAAAAGCACCAGTGAGAAACCCGTGGTGTGCCTAAGGTGCCTTATGCTTATGTTTATGGGTGCTACATCTTGGTGCCGCCCCATCGCTCAGAGTAGCATCAAAGATAGCCTGCTGACTCTGCTGTCCTGTTGGCCTCGATGACCTTGGCAGTCATCCTCTGGCATGTGGAGTCTGTGCTGGGCCCACCTGGGAGGGATCTGCCAGTTCCACAGCTGCCATCTCCCTGGTCGTCGCAGCCTCACCCAATGAAGCGGTCACTGGGAGAGGGATGGAGCAGCTGTTGCCCTTATCCAGAGCGCCAAGAGAGGAGCCCACAGATACGACAGGCAGCTGCTCCACCAACGTGAGGTCTTCCCGGACCCCTCTGCTCACTGTCGATGGATGGGGAATGAGCTGGGAAGCTTGAAGCCCACACCATCTCCCACATTGGCAATGACCAGCTGTGCTGTAAGGTGCTGTGCCACTGATGCTGTGAGGGCTTGCAGGTCCGAGCGTAACCCCAGGAGAATCTGCTTGTTCCCCTGGAGAGTCGCTGCTGTCTCCATGGAGGAAGTAGCTGGCTCCTCACAAATAAATCAGAAGGACTAGCCTTGAGGCTAGTCTGCCATGAGGCTCATTGTATCACTGATGCTCCGCGTGGACTCCTACACCACGGACACCAAGCGAAGCAGAGCCTCATGTATCACTCCCAGATGCTCCCGCACACTCAGCCGAATTTCCTGCAACTGTTGCATCATGTTCGGCTCCAGAGGCACATCATCACGCACTGACTGTGCATGTGCCTGATCCCCAGCAGTCCTCCGGCTGCTGGTGCCATCGGCGCTCTCTGTCTCTGCCAGCTCCTCCAGCGATTGTGAAATGCCCTCTCCACTGTGCCCTGGGACACTAGCCGATGTTGCAATGCCCACCGATGTGCTAGTACCTACGCTAGTGCCTGCCTTGCAGAAATGGTGTGACGTAGATGACAGCTGAGGGCCCTCAGGTGTGAGAGGGGGCATCTGCAATTCCTCCTGGCGACCATGCTCTGAAGGTGCTGAAATTAACAACAAGGACAGTGGATCAGTTAGCATGCACACAGTGACACACTTCATCCCTTTCCCCCGGCTCATTATGCGCTCAACCTTCCAGAAACTACAGAGACGAATATTGGTGGGATGGAAAATAGTCAGGAGGAGATCCTAACATTACAGGCTGATACAGATGGACTGGTCAGATGGCCTAAGGAATGCCAAATGGAATGTTATGTGGATCAGTGTGAGGTGATGCAGGAGGAACAAGGTATGGGAATACATGAGGAATGGTAGGAGAGTGGAAAGTAAGGAGAATCAGAGGGATATTGCTGGGCATGTCGACAGGCCCATTAAGGTAGGCATATAAGGTGCTTAAGAAAGTAAATGCCATACTTGCCTTTATTAGCTGAAGAAAAGAATATAGGAACAGGGAGGTCATGTTGCAAGTGCAGAAAACGCTTCTTGGGCCACAGGTATTGTTCTGTGTGCAGTTTTGATAGGTGCTTCACGGGAGGGATGTGATTGGAGTGGGGAGAGTGCAGAGGTCATTGGTCAGGATGCTGGCTGGGCTGGAGAGTTTGACTTATGAAGAGATATCGCATAGACTGGGGTTATTTCCCCTGGATCAGACGATATTGAGGGGTGACATTATTGAGCTTTATAACATTATGAGGGGCATAGATAGGGTTGACAGAAAATAAGTTTTCCCCTTGGCGGAGGGATGAGTAACCTGGTGGCATTGATTTAAGCTAAGGGGCATGAGGTTGACAGGTGAGGTGATGAGGAACTTTTGCACACAGAGTGTGTTGGGAATGTGGGCCGCACTGCCTGAAAGGGTGGTGGATGCAGAAACCCTCCTAACTTGTAATAAGTATTTGGATGTGCAGTTGCAATGTCATGGCATACAAGGCTATGGGGATAGCACTGGGAAATGGGATAAGGCGACTTTAGAAGATGGTTGACACGCAAATCTTCGAAGTGCCGAGGGACCTTTGTCTATGACCCACACCTCTGACTCTATCAGTCTGTGAATGAGCAATGTTGCAACAATAACGATTCAAACAATCATCAGCGCTATGGATGGTGGGAAGTCTGAGCGGATGTCACTGTGTGCATCAAATACCTGGCTGCTCCAACCCAGCCTCACTGACACCCGTGGACCTGGGTGCATGGCGCCTCTCAAGCTCCAGGGCCTCCTGTTCGAATCAGCTCAAAATCATCAGCTGGGCCTGGCTGCCTCCAGTCCGTGAATGCTCAGATACATTGTGAGCATTTTTCTCCTGAAAAACAGAGAAGACCATTCATTAGGGTTAATCACACATGGACTCTGTACATGCACGCCGCACCCCAACCACAGTGGCCCATATCAGGTCTCCACTGTCTCCTCTCCATGCTACTGCTGATCATTCACACAAAGGTAGTACACTTGCTCCTAATCCCTCCCAACGGCCACCTTGGACACATTCTGCGTCCATCACTTTGGGAAACACATGATATTAGCTCCCATAGCAAGGAGGCGCAAGTAGGTGCAGCGTCGAGAGCAGCAGATAGCTCTTGGCGAGGCCTTGAGGCTCCCCTTCCACCATCTCATCACAGTGAATAGGACATGTGTTGGAGTTCTGAGTATGCGCCTAGCTGCATCTCCTGCAGGTCAGCTCCAGACTAGTCATGTGTGACCAAAAGCAACACATGGTGCGGGGGAGAACTCATCTCCTCATGTACCACTCAGGCTGAAGTAAGCACGGGCACTAACTGCTTGCCCACCCAGCGTATGAGAAATGGCCAATATGATTCGATGCAGTCACAACAGTAAGACCTGGAGGGGCCCTCAAAAGCTAAGGCTACCTGCTAGGTTAAATGCCCAATGCCAACATGGTACTCACCCTTCCAGAGCACAATCAATCATTGAAGCACTTGTGACACTGGACCCGAGTGCATCGTACCACGTCACGGGAGCTCACTACCTGCACCACCTCCTCCCAGGCAAGTTTGGTCATGTGGGGGTGCCAACTAAATTGATCAGACTTTGGTGGCCACCTAAAAAGAGGCTCCTGCACTCATGTCAAACTTAAATTCCTAAGTCTGGTTCTTTAGTTTATAGCTTGCAATCCATGAGCATTGGACTTGAGCATCCTAACCGCAATGCCTCCAAGAGCCTTGTGGTATGACACAACAGTATGACTCAGCTGGAGTGCAGCACTAGGGCAGTTAGAGGTCCGGAGCACAGCATGCCATTTAGGAGTGACAACAACAAAATCCAGGCTACCATGCATTTGTACAGACCCATTTCCTCCCTCACCAACCCTCGTCTGCCACCCCACCATCCCCTGCCACCCCACCAACAGTACTCACTAATGAGATAGAGAACATGTTTAGTGCATATGAGCACAGAGATGTGTGTGAGACCATTCAAAGCTGGATGTCTTACCAGGCTTTTTGTTTTAAAATTTTAATGCCAAAATGCCTCAGTGAGGACAGAATGAAGGAGTGGGAGGCTCTGTGCCCCATTTCAGTGACCAGGACTTCCAGTTATTGGTGGAGGAGGTCCAGGGATGGAGAGAGGTACTGTACCCATTGGGCCAACATAATCCTCTTGCAACCGCAAAGTGGGCAAGGCATAAATAGCAGCAGTTGTGAGTACAACAGGTGGCCGTAGAAGATCATGGATACAGTGTAGAAAGAGGATCCATGACCTGCTGTGTTCTGGCAAGGTGAGTTATTTGGTGAAAGCACACAGAGTTCCAAGGAATGTGTCATGTCGGAATGCTGCACCTAAGGAAGCAGACCTGGCACATTCCTCTCTGTAGTATGAAGACTTGTATATCTAAGTTGTGCTGTAGGTGCACACAGTAGAGCTGTGAATGAACTGTGATGTACTGACATATTCAAGAGATTTCTCTCTGGCAGCATTATATATCAGGCTAACATTTCATCATGCTGTATATGCAGCTAAAGTGTGTCCACAACACCAGGGAGGTGGCCTGGACTGGGGCGGGTCCATGAGGCTTTGGATGATTATGAATGTTGAAGAGATAGCCATGGAGGTAGCCAGGATCCAGTTGGCTGTTGGGGATGGAGAATCACCTGCAGCAGTTGATAAAGGTGGTGGTAAAGGCACTTTAGATCATGGTGCTAATGGTGGAGGTGAAGCTATTAACAAGGGGTTGTTGGCATGAGAGTGCAAGGATGGGGTTTCATGATAAGGGCAGCGTGAACATGGTTAAAGGCAATAGTATGCATCAGAGCATGCTTTCACTATGAGAAGGATTATACCTAAATAACTCCTTTTGTGTCTCACACAGGTTGCAGGACTGCTCAGGCATCCCCCTCCCCTGGGTCATCAGGAGGAGGAAGAGATGTCTGAGGAGGCAGCATCACATGCCACTAGCCCACATTTCACCAACACAGATACCAGCACATCGGAGGAATGTAGCACATGTAGAGTTGGGGGGTCACAGGATGAAGGTCACCACACCAGAGTGCAGGATAAAATGTCAGAGTCATAGACATCTGTGCACAGCCCCCCTCAGGAGAGGGGGGAAAGTTATGATGATGCTCCAGTGGGCAGGAATATGGAACCCCGGTCACCTTTTGAGGCACAGTGTTCAGATAATCAGATGCAGATGTGTGGACATCTTGTGGCGTTCCCTGAGGCAATGTGAGCACATGCACTGTGACTGAAGGAGTCCATTGTCATGATGAGGTCCACATTGTATCAGGGCCTCAAACACATGAGCTCCAAACATGAGAGAACGACACTCTCATGGAGGGATATGTGCAGTAGCAATCAGAGGGGATGCAGGAGCAAGGCCATGGGCTACAAAGGGCGAAAGGCTTACTCAGTAGGCTTGATCAGTCTGCTCAGACTGTGAGCATTGACACCCATGGAGTACATGAGGAGCTGTGTTCCCCTAACAGGACAGTTGTACTGTTGTCACAGCAGTTGGTGGAATGGATGACTGTTTCGCGCCAGCATTCAATCCCATCAATTTCATCTGAAGGCCACCATAGGGCTGTGAAGGTAAGTGACAAGGGTGACAGCATCAAGAGCTACTCAGCACCCTCATCTTCTTCCAACTCCCAGCCTTCTGCCAGAATCCTTCTCAGTACCACATGTGCCCCTGCAGAAATTCAGAGACCACAGAGTGCAGGAGGTCCCCAATGGGTATCTGTACAACACAGCTAGCCACCACACTCCACAGGGCCATATAGAATGAGAAGTGCTTCCACCTCTTCCAAGACAACACAGGGGACACTTCATAGGAACATTTATGAATGCAGGGTGGCATCTTGCCTTGATTACTAATGGTTGCACAGTGACTGCACCGTCATTTTGTACATATCACTATTAAGCACTTTGTAAGTATGTATCTATGTATCAAAGATGCCTATATCAGCTTTTGTACCCTTAAAACCTCAATGAGAATATTAACAGAATGAGGGCTGTTCTTACCAGTGACATTGAAGACTGCATGCTGAGGTATATTTCACGTTGATGCCATCAGCAGGAAGGGCGTGACCATGTATGTTCAGCATTGGAAAGCTTCTTCCTTCTCTGGTCCTTCAGATAAGGCTGTAATGCACCGAGGGTCATCAGATGCATCAGTTATTGCCCATCAATGATTGACTTTAAGGCAGGCTCAATGATCTGACTCAGTAATCATTTGGAAGTGCATTTCATGCATGAGTGCTGGGTACAAGGAAGTCATCCACATGTGAGAGTTATACAGTCAACTAAGTGGATACTGTGCAGGTTGAGATGCCATTTATGCTCAAAGGAAGAGTATGTGTGTGCTCTCCCCACTACATTGGAAGCCTTTGTCTTTCAGGTGGAAGAGGCTGTGGTTTCTAAAGGAGACAAGGTTCATGGGGCATTGCAAATGCTGCACATACCTGAAACTAGACCATGGAGGTGCATGGATATTGTGGAAGTAAATTCAAGGAGGTGGTCTAGAACAATTGTGGCCTCACCCTGCACAATTTTCATTGGCTGCGCCTTATTTGCACATGCAATCATACTTGTAGGGCTGTTTAGAGTCAGTCGTTGAGTATGTTCAAGAGACTGATAGACTTCTACATGTTAAAAACATCAAGCAATATGAAGATAGTGCAGAAAAATGGTGTTGAAGTGACAGATCAGCCATGATCTCATTGAATGGTGCAGTGGGCTTAAAGGGCTGAATGGACTATTCCTGCTCCTATTTCTTATGCTCTTATTGGGTGTGAAGTCATTCCTAATGACACTCTCAGCATAGGGGGCATGGTTTGAGTATGCACAGGGTGTTGCCTTTGCATCTTCATTGACAGCCTCTGAGACAAACGTGAATGGTCCAGGTTGAGAAGAACTTCTCAAGTTGTGTTTATGCAAAATGCCGAGAGCAAGTGGTATGATGGTGATAATTTCAGCCATATTTTTGCAACTGGTTATAATTTTTTGATGTTGGCTTTCTCCCTTTTCGGGGATGGGCATTTCCCTGTGGAACTGCCGCTCCCATGTTAAAGGTTTATTATGTGGAAGCTGCTCAGCAGGAATTGGCTGATGCTAAGTGTGAGCTTTCAGAACACTAGGTGAATCTATTTTGGATTAGCATGTTTCTGGTAATGACTTCCTCTGCAAAGAATCAGTCATGGCTATGTGGGAAGGCCTCTCAGCTGCTCTGCCATTGCTGCCCCTCTTACTCAACCTCTGTGTCAGATCCTTGAGAATGGTCAGGAGCAACCTTTTCATCCTCCTCATCCTCCTCATTAAATGCTCCTCAGATGTTGCAGGTCTGGGTCTGGCTTCTATACCATCCAGTTGTAGGCCCTTCCGCTGTGCAATATCATACAGCATGCAGCACACCACAACTATTTGGGACACCCTAGCAGGGGACTTTTATAAAGCTTCTCCTGAGTGATCTAAGCACTTAAAGTCATTTTGAGAATGCCAATAGCTGGTTCTATTGCACTACAGGCCACCACAAGCTTTTGTTATAATTCCGTTTAGGCTTCATTTGCGGCTGCCTAAAGGAGGTAATTAGCCACCTCCTTAAGGGGTAACTCTTGTCCCCCAGAAGCCAACCACAGATCTGTGTTGGTTCTTGAAAAAGCTGAGGCAGTTGACAAGTCCTTCATATGAATGAATCATGACAGCTTCCAGGGTACTGTGCCCAGATGTGCAGGAAAACCTTGGTGTGCTCATATGTCACCTGCACATTCAGAGAATGGGAGGATTTTTACTTCACAAAGGTGTCAGCTTGATGAGTTGGAGACCTTATGATAATGTGGGTTCAGCTGATAACCCACCGCACCTGAGAGAAGCCTGCTAATAGTGCAAACCCTGTGGCTCCCTGCATCTGAAATGCTACATCCAGCAGGAAGTTAATCTGCTCCCCCGGCAACTGAGCAAAGAAGGCATCAGTGACAGCCTTGATGCCGATGTGTGTGGCTGATGGTGATATTCTGCAGAGGTCTCCTGCTGAACCATGGAAAGAGCTGATTGCATAAAAATTCAGAGCCACAGTAACCTCGCCAGCCACTGGCAGGGCATAAGGATTGACTGTGGTTCAAGATGTTGTTGTACCATGCCTCATATGTTGGAGACCACTTCCAGGCTTAACCTGGGCTGCCTTCTGCATTGCTTTTCAGTCATATTGAGATATGAGCTACACTGTTGGTAAACCCTTGCCTCAGGATAATACTTCATTGTCCTCCTCCTCAATCCTCCTCCCTGGTGTGCACAGCACTGCCTCTACCTCTTGGGATGCTGCCCTCCCTCTGGGCTCATATTGGTCACTGTTATGGCACAGCCAATAATAAATGTAAGCTGCTCAAATCCCAAAGGGATTGATCCAACTGCTTTGCAATTTGTATATATTCCGAGATGCATGTCTTGAATTCAGTAGTAATAAGACCATTGAGTCTCATATGTTTCTTACGAAACTAAATTAAACCTTTATTAAATAAAAAAAATGATTTCAAGCACAGACATCTGTTTATAAATTACTACTATGATAACTCCTAGCTCCCCTTGTTAATCTAACTCCCAGGTACACATCTGTTAAGACAACCGTAAAACAATATTGATTTAAAAAGGTCCAGGCAAAGTGACATGATACCCTAAACAGTCAAATTCAAAGTGAGTTTTCTTAACTTCAGTTCTTGCACAGCAGTTTGAGGCTTAGAGGCTGGAGGCTTTTCACACTTTTTAGATCTTAGAATGCCTTCCCTTGCACACAGCCTTCTCTCCTTTATACATAATTTCCCATTTGAATGCAAATTCCCATTGTTTCACTATGTCTTTGGACTTTATCTCTCTAATAATAAACCTTTTTCATAGTACCAACTTGATCAGTAATCTTTGGGAAAAAAATAAACACACTGTTTCCTAACTTCTCCTGGCTAGGTGAAACATTTAACCCCCTCTTTTGAATTCAAGGTAGTCTGGTTTATTTCAAAATGCAAATATTTCCCTTGCAACTCACAATCTAAAACACCCACAATGCTTAAGTATTTAACATTTCAAGCCTAACTTTTCTTCTGATACATTAAAGCGCGCACACACACATACACATACATATACATACACACAAACGCACACACACACACACACCATTATTACTCTACTTTACAATAAATTTCAAATAACATAATGAAAAAGATTGTATCTTCCTGACAGTCATGCTTACTTTCCTCGATGTTGCGAATGTGTGAGAGTGCCATCCTTATCTTGGCTCTTCTTGAGCGTAATGTGCACTTCTCCTTTTTTTGGTATTCTCTCCTTCCTGCCATCTGGGTGCCCGACTCACTAGGGGCAAAAATGTTTGACCTTCCAAGGCGACCGGCCCCACCCTCCAACTCCTTTGGGTGCCAACCATACACCTGGGATAGATTTTCTGTATGTGCAGCTGCCTCTGTGAACTGTACATTACCAAAGCGAGGAAAGGTATTCTGGAAACATGATTTATCTTCTCTTTGTTAATATTCAATAGATAACAAGTTACTTAAATGCAAATCAAACAAAATAAAGGTGAAAAAAGCCAGAATCCCTCCTGAGTATAAAACTGCTAAATCAGTACACAGTAAACGATTTGATGAATTTGATATAATCTCAGTAGAATACTATGCCAGCAGCAATATCAGTAATGCCAAGGCTTAAACAGTAATATCAATAATTGTAACTTCTGCTGGCCCAAATTTCAATAGCTTGGAACTCATGAAGATGCTTGTGATTATTGTACTCTCATAATCATGTAGTTCATTGTTCATATTAATATTTTAGAGGCAGTTAGTTTTGGAAAAATTAAATTTGAAAGGGTAAGGAAATTAAATGCTGGACTTTAGAAATTGCCAGAATACCTGATTCCATGTGTACTTATGAGGTTAGGAGGATGAAAGCTTTAAAAATGGCAGTTGGCCTTCCCTTTGCTGAGGAGTTGCAGACGGTAAGGGCCAAATCCTCCCTCCCAAGTCAGAGGCGTAGAGAGTCAGGAAAATTTTTGACTCCACTAAACTGACTCGAGAGAAAGTGCTTTGTGCATTTTTGTTCCGTGGGTTGGGGGGGACAGGTCTTAACTGGAGTCAGTCCATCGCCCCCAGAAAGAGTTCTGAGACAGCCACAAGGCCTGCCTTAGTACTCTGGACTTTGTCCCAGCTGTTAAAAAAAAACAAGAAAACAAGAAACAGCCTTCCAGCCCTCACCTCCTCAGCCCCCATTCAATCCCCATGCCCCATGCATGCCAACTCATGCCGCCTCCTGCCACCTATACATCCCTAGGGCTCTTCATATCCTCTATGCCAACTTATTCCCTGCTCCTGTACCCACTCCCGTGGCCCTTTATAGCCCCTCTGCTAACTCATTCCAACCCATGACTTCCCATTCATCCTCATTTTATAACTTCTATGTCAACTTAGTGCCAAATCAAGCCAACCAAAGCCCCCACCCAGCACCCTTTGCTCTTACACTCTCCATGCCAACTCACCCAGTACCTGCCATGGGTAGGCCTCAGATGCCATTCTGAGATGAAATAAAGTAAGTTTGAAAGGGTCTATTACAGACTTTATTTTAAAAAATACATTCTCATTGAAAAAAGCCCAGTTAATCCATTTAACTTCGTTTCCTTCAAATACTTAATCTGCTATGAAAGAAACATTTCATTCAAGTGCTTAATCCCTCATTAAAAGAAACCGTTGTACTCATAGTCCCACATCAAAGACTTGGAATAATCAAACTACGAAATTACAAGCCCCCATTTGTGATGATAGGTCATGGAATCAGTGCTGAAACATTAATCTTATAATGATGACCCTTATCCGTATGTCTACAGACAGCTAGTAGAATTGTAAGCATTGATTTTTTTCAATAGCAGAGTATGTTTTTTCCAAGGGTTTGGGGGTTCAAATGCCTTGACAGCTTGACAGTTCCACTGAATCAATTTTTATTCACATTCATGCCTAAGTTTAACAATCCCAAAGGGCACCTGACCTCTCCCAAATGGGTACCTGAACTGCTGCTACAGGGTATCTTACCTCTCCAAATGACTCCAGTGGTTTTAGACCTTTCTCTTAAATGTCTAAAACCATGTTTTTGACATCCCACAAATGAAATGAATGGACTTGTTTGAAGGTAACTGCACTTCCACATGTTCAGCTGCCTCATGAGCCACAGATGTGCAAAATACCCCCTGTTACCTGCACATCCCACTGCAAAAATGGTGGGTGCTGGGTTCAAGGGTAGGACTTAGGGAATTGGGGATCCACCATCATTTTGGCTAAGTCAGAGGCCCCTACCATCCCTGCAAAAATATGGGCCTAAGTCTGAGGAGAATAGTCCTGAATTAATTAGAAACTTAAATTATTCAGGTGGGGCCCTGAATCGAAAGGTTTGATGTTGAAGCTAAATATTAATTAATCCAAGAATCTATCAGGCATCTTAATTATCCTCTGTTGGCATAGGGATGAGTAATTCAGGATGGAGACTTGATTGAGATTCTGGGAAGTTGTGGGATTTTTCCAGATGTTCTTGGGGTTGGATATGAAAGCACTCACGTTGGTGGGCCTGAGCCCTAAGGTGAGCAGGCAGAGAAAGAAATAGTCTGCCTAGAGCTGAAACATAGCTGTAGATAAGAAACAAAAGGGCTATCTGCAACCAGTGGTATTTCTGAGATGCAGGTATTAAACAGTATGTTTGGAGAATTCAGTGAAGACTAAATTTGAGCTGAGAAGTCCACAATGTTGGAGGATTGCTTAGCCAAAAGTGAATGGAAGGATCCCCATGAAATTTCACACCTCGGAGAATAGCTGGAAAACTGAGAAGAAATTGAAGTGATTTCTTGAGAGCACTTTGATTTGGTCCCAGGAAGTGAGCTTACCTTCAAGTGCCTGATAAGTAGCCAATGAATTTCTGAGAGCGGAGAGGGGTGTCAGTGGGGGTGTTGTGGTGGGGGCAGGGGTGGGGGGGGGGAGCGGGGGGTGGGTGGGGGGGTGGTGGTGGTTGTGTGGGTTGGTGGGGTGGGGAGGGGTGGGGGTCACACCAAATAAGAAAAGGGTCAAGTTGAAAACTTTAGTCTAAAGTATAAGTGATTGTGTTTTATTATACTTTTTGATATGAAGTATGAGTATTCACCTAAGACAGCTTTATTTAGGAGTGTTTACTTGTTTCTTGTATAGTAAATTCATTTGTTTTATAATATGGAATCTTGTCATGCAATTTGTTTCAATTGACCATTGGGTGTTTGAATTTCTCTTTAATTGTTAATAATCTCTATGGGGATCTTAACCATATTGGAGGCTCTTTGCAGGATTTTGAATCCACAGGTCGATACGGTCTGGGTTTGCTGAAGATTAAGATACCAAGATTTCACAGTGACTTTTACTGTATTTATTGAAAAGCAGAATAGCCGTGTCAATTGCTAAGACTTTTCTGGAGAAGGAAGATTTATCCCTAGGTATTTTGCAACAATTAACCAAGGTGAGGTTAATAGCATTAGCAGAAATGTTGAAGATAGAGTTAAAAGCAGGGGCTAAAAAAATAAAGTAATTGATGCAATACTACAGCTTTTGGAATTTGAAGAAGAAAGGTTAACCCAAATACAATGCAGCTTGAGTTAGCTAAGATTCAGTTGCAGATGAAAAACTCAAACTTGAAGGAGACGTAAAAGGAAAAGAAAGGAAAATGTGAAAACTTGAATTTGAATTTCAAAGAGAAAAATAAGCAATATATTTTGAACTGGATAGAAAAAGGCTTTGTTTATGTGGACTGGGAATGAAAGGCAGATTGGATAATGTTTTGGATTCATCTTTGGGTTTTTGATTTAGCTAGGGATATGTGCCTCATGCTCAAGTTTAGTGAGGAAGGAGTAGAATGGTACTTTGCGTTCTTTGAGAAAATTGCTACAAAGCTAACTTGGCCACAAGAGAAGTGGACCATTCTTTTGCAAAAAGTCTTAGTGGGGAGACCAATGGATGTTTTTTTCGGAACAGCAATCTTCTGATTATGAGAACATAAAAAATGCGGTACTTAAAGCATACAAACTTCTTCCCAAAGTGTAAATTTCAAACTCTGAGGGAAAAGCAGGATCAAAAATTCATAGAATTTGTTAGGGAGAAAGAACTTCTGTTTGACCAATGGATTCGATCAATGAAATTAGAGGAGACTTTTGAGAATGTGAGTGAAATAATAATAATGGGAGAATTTATAAACAGTATTCCATGAACTAATAGGTCACACTTGTCCCGATGTTCCTATTTGGAAGATCTTGAAGTTTTCGAAATAAGGGAAGCTGCAGTTCTATACAATGGGCACAATGTATTACATAAACAGCTAAATGGCAGTGGATCTCCATCTGCAAACACACACAGGGGCCAGAGAGATAAGGATAAACTGAATGGTGATCAGCTTAACCCTAACCAGAAAATAGCAATAATGAAAAGGCAGATGCTCCTCAAAGTAGTCAAAACGCAGTGTAGAGGAAAGGGATGAGTCAAAAAGACCAATATGTTTTCAATGTTGTAAAGTTGGACATTGGAAAGCCAATTGTTGGAAGTTAAAAACTAAACCACTGGCATTGGTAAAAGTGTCTGGTGTTTCTTTAGGCAATGCTATCCCAAAGAGGAAAGCTTGTGAAAAAATCAATACCCACTAGTATATTTATCATGTGGGGAAATAGGGACATGAGGGATTATGGAGGATTTATATTTGCAGGGGAAGTCAATCTATTGTGTCATACTGATGACACATTTTCATTTTTATCCTGGGAGAACGTGCCATATTCATCTAGTTACATGGTTCATATTTAAATTTTAGGGGTTTTTTTTAGTTTTGGGAAGATTCAACTTGTAAGCAAGCCTAAGGTAATTAAAATGCTGCCTTCATTTGGGAACTGAATATGACTGGAATGATGAAGAGAGGCTACACAGAGCAAAACAATTTGTTATGGGGAGCAGGGGAAGTGGCAGAAGTGGAAGAGTGGCTACAGTGCAGTATTATAATATTACAACCTATTCCTGAACAATACTAGTAACCTCAACTATGCTGTCTCCTTTACCTCCAGTCCCATACTCCTTACCTTTACTTTATGACTGACCATCCATTGCCTTGTCTTCTTTCCCACAATGCAAAAAAAACTATCAGGAAATGAAAATTTAAATCTAATTCTTTAAATTCACCTATTAAATAATGCATACAAAATGAAACTAAGCTTGGGAATTTCCTTAGTGCCAGTCTTCTGTGTGCTTTTATCTTTCCTGGTGCTCAAACCAGCTTCTTCCCCAGCCACCAAAGCAGGAGTGATAGGAGACATCTGTCTTTCAAGTGAGGAGATGTGCAGATGGACTTGGAGGATAACCTCTAGCAACTCTGGGCCTAGAGATCCTAGCTTCAGCCTGCACCATCTCAGCCTGAGCTGCAGCAGTCTGAGTTGGTAAAGCTGAAATCCCAATTCAGCATTCAGATCTTTAATGAAGCTTTTTGGTTCTGCAATGGAAGCTATAAGACCAGCCATCATTCATGGTGGATTTTGCAGATCAGCTGATTGAAGTGACCACCCATTCCTGATTTGAAAGGATAGGCTGCAAGCTCTGTGCAAACTCATGTACCAAGTTGAAGTTGAACTTCTCTTGACATTGTGCACTTGCTTTCTTGTAGACTTGCCAGTTTCCCAAGCATTTGGATGTGTCCATTCATCAGCCTTTGTCTGTAGCATGGCTCAACTTTGCAGCAGAACTACACTAATTAGAATTATAAATCGCGACATGTAATATTCCAAATGAAAGTCATCAAATGTGCATTCCTTAGTGCTTGTTTTAACTGTGTCCTTGTTCGTAAACTTCTTCCTGCAGTGCATTCATGTACTTGGAAAAGCATTCCTGGCATTGACCTCTGCCACCACTTATTCCCATTGCCTCCTGAGGATGTGTTTCGAGATCCTCCTGCACCCCCTGCAGATGCAGTATGTTTTTTTTTTTCTCCCCACATCTTGCATCAAGGGCTCCAATACATTACCAGAAAACCTTGGTGTTTGTTCCCTTGTGATTTTCTTCTTTGGCAGAGCTGTGACCCTAGCTGGGACATGTGGGACCTTTACAACAGGTACATCATTGATCCTGGTAAAATTCCAGTGTCAAGGTAATTTAACATTTTTTGCAGACACTCACTCACGTTTCTACTCTAACAACTGAAGCAGCTTAAAACAGTCATCTTAACTCAGCACTGAAAAAAAAACATGCAGCCTGCCTAACAACTAAAGCAAAATTCAGGAAGCAGAGAGATAATAGATCATTCTGCAATCAGTTGAGTTCCCATGGATGGACCATTTAATGTTCCATTGGCCCCAGTAATGCTTAATGTCTTTTGGCCACATGCAACTGTGATGTACTCTATTAGTTTTATGTTACCACTGTGTCTCTCTCAGGCCTGAATAATAACCCAGAGAGTGTGAGTTCAAATCCCATCATGGCAGCTTGAGAATGTTAATTCTGTTTAATCCACCTGGATTTTATTGATATTAATAAAAGTGATCATGAAGCTGTGGGGTTGTTGTAATAACCCAACCAGTGCACTAATGTACTTGAGGGAAGGAAGCCTGCCACCTTAACCCAGTCTGGCCCATTTGTGATTCTAGCATCATACAGCCTTTTAACTGCCCTTTGAAGCGGTTTAGCACGTTACTGTCTTGTCAATTACATTAAGGTTAAAAGAAACAGGTGATGTGTATTAATTATCTATGAGCACATATAAATGGGGATAGCTGGGACACTGGGTTGAATGGAAGAAAAGCTGTGAGACTGAACATGTCAATAAACTCTCCCAGTAATGAAAAGCTCTGTGTCTTGGTTTTTGCTTCACCAACCGGCTTGGATCCTATTAACATAGCAGGTCATTCATATGTATCAAAATGTTAACCAGCATTTCATGAAGGTCCACCACAACTTTCTCAGGGAAACAAGGGATGGACAATAAATTCCAGCCTAGCCATTAACATCTAGACCCCAAGAATGAGCATATTTAAAAAATAATAATTTTCCCATCCATATTTGGGCAGAAATTATACTGAAAGATCAGTGCTGTGGCAGAAAATGGCAAGGGCCTGGTAAGATAGGCCTCCATTCACTTTTACATTCATACTTAATGAGGTTACTTGGGAATACATGCAAAACTCTGAGGAAAATCTTTTCTTTTAATTCATAGGATCAAAATTCATTATTTTGATTATGCTATCAGAACAATCTTCTTTATTACAGATCTTCACCACAGATTCTAAAATAATACCATGTCGGTAAATCTTTGGAATGGTGCTCCTGATGTGGAGTTTAACTTGCTGAGGGAACAGATTGGAGAACTGATATGGAGTAACGAGCAGCCAGTTCACAGTACAATGTACTTGAGGGAAGGAAGCCTAAACATTGAACTTCATACTAAGCTCTGCAACCAGTTCTCAGATCGGCAACACTTGTCGAATGAGACCCCATTCCCAGAGCAGACAGTCTGGAAATCTAGCTGTAGAGAGCCAGTTCCTGTGTTTCTGCAAGTTCTCCCAATCTGAAGAATGAGATCCTGCTGTAACTTCAGTGAAGTTCAACAGGACCATAAGAGGGACAGCATAAAACTGTGTCTTTAGAAGTTCATATCTTTCCTCAGAGATTCCTTCAATTTCCCATCAGAAAATTCCCACAGAAATTCTAGGCGAAAACCCTTTGAATTCAGAGTAACAGTATGGAGAATACCAGGACATTTCTGTGGCTGGCCAGGTTGCAAAAGCAGTGCAAAACACAGATGGCAAGTTCAAAGTCTACCCAGAAACCTCAGGATGTGAAAAATCAAAAATAAAAGGAAAATTCTTTAGCTTGCACATTGTGGTGTTTGGCTAGAGGGAATACTGCAGTATAATCCAGAAAAATCAGTCAATATGGTATTGATCATCAACTTCATTTCCTGAATAAGAATCAAGCAGACATTTATTAACATTATTTATTCAGTGATGGTGGTCGATTTCTTTAAAAACATTTAGATCTACAAGCTGTTTATAGACTGATTGTCACAAAGTGAACATTTCAATTTTATAATATATCATTGATCAAACAAATTGCAGAATGCTCTTCAGAACATGACAAGAAGATTGATTTATGAGATGGTTAGAATCATAGAGTGGAATGGTCCCAGATTTGCACTAAGTGCGGTAGCGGGCAGGAAAATGATGTTTTATCCGTCGGCCACAATGGCAGCTTTTCATGTCATATCGTCCCAATCCCGCATCATTAATCATGCATTCCCAGGAACCACACTGTTTTAATGGCAGGCGGGCTCTGATTCGCCCACCATGCTGTCACCTTGCTGCTTCATCACGCCGGGCACCACATTTGAAGTACAGCTGCGTGCACACCTCTCAGTGCTTCCAGCCAAGGACTGCTGCAAAGAAGACATGGTTCCGAAAGGCAAGAAGACTGCAGCCTCGAGGTTTAGTGATGTGTCCCTCAAGAGCCTTTTGGACACCATGGAGGCTCACCGTGATGTCCTCTACCCCTGCTCTGGCTGCAGGAGGGGCAGAAAACTCACCACTCTGGTTTGGTAGGTGATGGCAGTGGTGATCAATGCCAATGCTGCAACAGAAGAGGTTGGCCATCCAATGCAGATAGAGGATGAATGATCTCATCCGTGCTGCCAGGGTGTGGCAACCATCTCATCAATTTAAACTCACACACTCAAGCCCATCACATATTCACTAACATCTCACTCACAGCCAGCTCAAGGGACATCACCACTCACTCTCTCCTACACATCCTCACATTTCCATCTGACCTCATCTCCTCTGGAGATTGCCTCCACTGCCCCCACCATCTTGAGGGCACTTACACAAATCAACCTGTGGCCCTACTCACACCCTGGGATACCCCACACCCCCCCCCCCCACCCTTTCCCAGTACAACCCTCATCCTGCAGCCTCTTTCCTTGCCTGAGGCCACCTCCCTTTCCCCCAAGAAAGTCCTAGCCCTGCAGCTGTTGAAAAGCCACTCTCGCCTTATGGCTGGCCTGGTAGGTAGAGTCCCGCCCATGACCCCCCTAAAAGTGATATGGAGCTGTCTGTGAAACTGGCGCTGATGACTGGGAGTGCTGCCTGAAGCAAGGTAGGCAAAAAAAACCTCAAAGTCCCGAGCGAAGTGCAGCTCGCCAGGGGCACGCCACAAAGTCGTGAAAACAATTTTTGGCCTTCCTGCCATATTGGCCGCTGATGCTGCCAAACATGCCCACCAGGCACAGAAGATTCTGCCCATAGAGTCTTACCGGATAGAAGGAGGCCATTCAGCCCATTATACCTGTTGCAACTCTTTAAAAGAGCTATCTAATTATCTCCACACCCATGGTTGTTCCCCATTGTCCAACAAATGGCTCTTAGCCATTTGGTTCCCTAAATTCATCATATGAAATGCCAAAATTATAACTGCAAATACTGCAAGACCTAAATGTGCCTCACACAAAGCTAATATATTGATTTCAATGCTACCCTACGTGAGTCATTGTTAAAATAGGCATGAAGCTATTTTAAGTTTTGGTTGAATTTTTCACCCAATGTTACACATGCCTAGAATTTTTTACTCCCAATGTTTCTTTTTGTTATTCTTAATTACTGCCACGTCAGCTGGGGAAATGGTGGTGTAGCGGTAATGTCACTAAATTAATAATCCACAGGCCTATGCTAATGCTATGAGGGCACATGGGTTCAAATCCTTCACCATGGCTGGTGAAATTTAAACTAAATTAATGAAATCTAGAATTGAAAGCTAGTCTCAGTGATAGTGACCTTGAAAATATCAGCAATTGTGTTAAAAGCCTGTCTGGGTCATGAATGCCTTTTAGGGAAGGAAATCTGCCAACCTTACCTGGTCTGACCTCCACTGACTCTTAATTGCCCCCTGGAATCGCTTACCAAGCCTTTCGGTTCAAGGGCAATTATGGATAGGTAATACCTGCTGGCTTTGCCAGTGATGTCCACATACAATGGAAGAATAAAAAAAAAGTTAAAGCTTAATCTACAAAGTGGCTAGGATAGCAATTTCTTTCAAAGTTCCAAACATGTCAGGAATCAGTGGCATAAAATAAAATATCAATAAAATATCAGGAATTAGAATCAAATGATGACCATGTTGATTGTCATAAAAACCTTCAGATGCTGAAAAGCTCTTTGAAGTGGCCACTCAGTTGCGTCAAACAGCTAAAAAACAGTCCATAAGGAATGAAACCAGACAGACCAACTGGCATCAACCTAAGCACTGGAAACTAACAATGGCAAACTCAGCACTGTCAACACTGCAAGGTCTTCCTTACTAACCTCTGGGGGCTTGTGCCAAAAGTGGGAGAGCTATCTCATGGATGAGTCAAGCAACAGTTTAACATAGTCATACTTATGGAATCATATCTTACAGATAATGTCCCAGACACCAGCATCACCATCCGAGCAGAGGTGGCAGCACAGTCGTATACAGTTGGGACGGAGTTGCCCTGGGAACCCTAAACATTGACTCCGGACCCCATGAAGTTTCATAGCATTAGGTCAAACATGGGCAAGGAAACCACCTACTGGTTACTATGTGCTGTCCACCCTGAGCTGATGAATCAGTGCTCCTCCATGTTAACCACCACTTGGAGGAAGCACTGAGTGTGGCAAGGTGCAGAATATACTCTGGATGGGGACTTCAATGTCCATCACCAAGGGTGGCTTGGTAGCATCACTACAAACAGAGCTGGCCGAGTCCTAAAAGACGTAGATGGTAGACTGGGTCTGTGGCAGGTGGTGAGGGAACCAAAAAGAGGGAAAAAAATACTTGACCTCATCCTCACCAACCTGATTGGTGATCCAACCCGGACTCCACCGAAGGTGCCCAGCATCACAGATGCAAGTCTTCAGCCAATTCGATTCACTCCACATGATATCAAGAAACAACTATAGGCACTGGATACTGTAAAGCCTATAGGCCCTGACAATATTCCGGCAATAGTACTAAAGACTTGTGTTCCAGAACTTGCCACACCCCTAGCCAAGCTGTTCCAGTGGAACTACAACACTGGCATCTACCAAACAATGTGTAAAATTGCCCAGGTATTCCCTATACACAAAGAGCAAGGCAAATCAACCCGGCCAATTATCACCCTATCAGTTTATTCTCAATCATCAGTAAAGTGACGGACGGGGAAACTCTCCACTATTTAGAGTCATACCTAGCACAAAGGAAGATGGTTATGGTTGCAGGAGGTCAATCATCTCAGTTCCAGGACATCACTGCAGGAGTTCTTTGGGGTAGTGTACTCAGCACCAACCATTTCCAGCTGCTTCATTAATTACCATCCCTCCATCATAAGGTCTGAAGTGGGGATGTTCGCTGATGATTGCAATGTTCAGTACCATTCGCAACTCCTCAGACACTGGATGTAGTTAATGTCCAACTGCAGCAAGGCCTGGGCAATATCAAGTGGCAAGTAACATTCGCGCCACACAAATGCCAGGCAATGATCATCTCCAACAAGAGAGAATCTAACCATCGCCCCTTGACATTCAATACCATCACTATCAAACATCTGGGGGTTACATTGATCAGAAACTGAACTAGCCATATAAATACTGTGGCTGGAATTTTCCGGCACTATTGGTGTTGGCCGCCATGGCAGATGGGGGTGGGGATGGGGGGACTTGGGGGGCAATGTTTGGAGAAGGCCAAAAATCGGTTTCACAGTGGCCATAAAATCACAGCGGGATCATCCGGTAGTGTCAGCCATGGTGGCATACCAGTCCCGCTGGAGGCTGGCATCAATCTGATTTGCATCCCAGTAATAGGATACAAAGTAAGGCCCGACCAGAATCGTCCCCTGGTGCCAGATTTTCTGTTATTTAAGCAGGAAAACACGCTGGCTTAGAACACGTTTGGACAAGCAAGACATGCAGAAGTCGGGACTTAGCGTCAGGGCCTTGTTCAGTTCGCAAGCGTCTGAGGAGCAGAAGATGCTGGAGCCCTCCAGCTACCAGGCCCTGGAGGAACATGTGCATCACATGCTGGGTGGATTCTCATGGATATGGCTCCACAGCAAAGCAGGCTCTGGAAGGTGGGAGGTCTCTGTGATGCTTCAGGACATCACAGTTTTGGCTATGGGCTGTTACGGATGATCGGCGAGGTGGCAGGGAGAGGAAGGTCCAACTGTGAATGGGAGACCAAGGTGGACTGGGGGTGTTGAGGTTGGGTGTGGGGTGGGTGAGTTGAAGTTGTGGGGGTGAGTTTGGGAGTGGGGGGACAAATGTGTCAGGAGGTGTGAGGTTGAGAAGGGGAAGAAAACAGCCTGAGGGTGGAGGGTGTAATGGGGGAGAATGCGGCAACTGGGGAGGTAAGTGTAAGGGAGGTTATTCTGAGGGGAGATGGAGTTTGGAAGGGAGGAGGAGTTTGGAGGGGAGAAAGTGTTTGGAGGGGGAAGGTGTCTTGGGGTAGGAGGGAATAAGGGTGGAGGAGGGAGTATGGGGTAGGTGATGTCTAGGTGAACACGCAAGGAAGGGGTCTGAGGGGCCAATGCCTGCTTTCTGGGGATTGAACTGAGGTTGGGCATGATAGAAGGGAGCCGGAAATGTGGGAGGGTGAGCTGGAGGTAGAAGGGACAGCAGGGGAGGTTTATGGGGATTCAGAGGCAGACATGGACCCTGGGGGTGGGAAGGAAGAGGTTGGGGGGATCAATGTGGCTGGGGGTGAGATTCTCAGAAAGTTAGGGAACGTGTATGTTCACCCGGACATCCTGGAAAGAAAGGGGTCCAGATTGGTGCATTACAGTGGGAAGGTGGAAGGTGATGCAAAGAGGGTTAACAGTGATGGGGGAAAGGACATGGCTGACTGGCGGAGGGGAAAGGACGCGCGACCTGATCAAGAGCTTACCTATGACCATCACTGTTGAAATCAAAAGTGAGCAGAGACTCATGTTGGACAGGCACACGGGGTGCTGCATGGGAATGCAATGAATGGACGGGTGGAGATGCAGGTCAGCTCGGGTGGACGACTGAAACAGAACACAAGCAGGCAGCATTGAAAATGCTTGGGACAGTGTGATGAGTGTGATGGATGAAGGCTCCACGTGCGTGGGAGAGTGCTTGCATGAGGCTCTGAAAGGCCCTGCCACACACACATTTCTCCATCTAGAATCACTTGTGGCCAGCTTTGTGCAGCTGAACTGCTAATGGCGGGGATGAAGTGGGAGGACTTGCAAAGCCAGTAAATGAAACTGAAATATAACATTACACATTTTTTACTGAAAATGAATATATTTTCAGATTATAAAGTGACAAAATGTGATCACCTTGCAACTACTTGTGATCAGAATTTTCTAGCCCTACTACTTCTTCGAAGTTCTGCCCCGACATCTGCAGGAGGGGTGGAGCCAGTCTATGCAATAATTGGCTCTGTTGCCTTTGATGACTTAAGAATGCGTCCTCGGGAGAGTTGAGGACTTGAGGGCCCATCTTGCTTTGGCTGTCCTCTTGTGGGCCAGTTGCTCCCTCTGCGGTGACAGAGGATGAGGTTGAGGAGGTCACAGGCAAAGGGGATTCAGAGGGAGAGGGCAGCCTCTGAGATTCCTGAGTGGATAACCCAGGGGTGTCCAGCTGCTGCTTCTCCTCCCTTTGGGTGCCCAAGGGCCCCAGTCTGACTCCTTGAGGAGAAGAAACACCTGGGGGGACATTGGGGTGCCTCGTTTCCCTCTTGCATCACTGCTGCAGGAACCCACCCCTGGCTACCCCAATGGAGTGCAGGTCAGCATGCGTCTCTGCGGACAAGGGTCTCCATGGTGTCCACCATCCTTCCCAAGGAGACCCCATGTGGACACCACTTCATCAGAGAGCAGATGGCCACACTCCTCTGATTCGTGTGCCACTCTGTTGAGGGTTTTCAACAGCTGTGCCTTCTGCTGACTTTGCACGATGAGTTGGAAGGCCAAATCCAGAATTTCATCGTCTGACTCGGACCTCACAGGTGCCTCTTCCCCAGCACCCAAGGGAGGAGGAGCAGCAGCTGGACACCCCTGGGTTATCCACTCAGGAATCTCAGAGGCTGCCGTCTCCCTCTGAATCCCCTTTGCCTGTGACCCCCTCAACCTCATCCTCGGTCACTCCGAGTGCCAGGGAACCCGGCTGAATCTACCCCATTCTGCTGCGGATACGTGTCCATGTGGTGACCACTAGACTGTGAACTCGAGGCTGCTTGCGATCTAGGTCCCTCTGAGGTGTGTTTTTCTGTGCTGGTGAAGGGTGTGTGTTCCAGGCTGCTTGTTTCCAGCTTTTCACCGGAATCCTCGTGGCTGGACGTGAGTGTGTGGTCGGAGCTGAAGGACTGGCTGGCTCTGAGAGGCGATTGCTTGGCAAAGCTCCCTGTGAACCAAAGTAGAGATAATTAGTGCATGGCAGCAGAATCAAAGCAGAGAGTGCACTCAAAGTTGCATCGAGAGAAGGATGATATGGCGTTGGGTCCTCGTGTGAGTGTTCGCCGTCGACTTCACTGTTGCCGCAGGCATGGTCCATGTATTCACCAGTCAGTCTGATGGCACCCTCCTCAAAGTGAGTCGGGGCCTATTGTCCTGGACCTCCCCTTGTTGTTTTGAGCCAGCTCATCCTGCATCAAAACAGATGGAGAGAGTGAGAGTCAAACGCATGGCAATGTGTGGAATGTTTATCTGGGGAGCGGAGCCATGGACGAGATGAGGACACAAACTCGAGAGGATAGGAGCCTGATGGAAATATGAGGGTTTGTGTAAGAGTTAATGGTGTTGTCCCTTGAGGTGCGAGATTGCTGTGGATGTGTGATGAGTTAGGGAGTGTGTGAGTTGAGAGTGATGAGCTGGTTGCTCTACCTGGCGGAACGGGTGATGTCATTCATCCTCTTCCTGCACTGGATGGCTGAACACCGCCCTCTGGGATGGATTGGTGATGCTAGTGGACCATTGGTGGCCTGAATGGAAGTAGACGATATCACACCAGCCTTCTACTGCATCCAGTATGTGCCCCAGAGTGGTGGGCACTAAATTTGGAGACTGCCGTTTTCTTTGCTTTTGGGGCCATCTGTCATCTGGAGCAGTCCTGGCCTGAGACATGAAGTTGGCTGCGCTCTGGAGAGATTTAAATATGGAGCCCAGAGCGAGGAAGCGCTGAGGTCACGGCATGGTGAACAAATCCGAGTCCAATTGCCAGTGATCCAGTGTGTTTCCCATGAATGCATAATTAATGAGGCAGAATGCACCACAAATGGGACAATATGGCGAGAAAATCTGCTGTTGCGGCTGGCAGGTAAAACAACTCTTTTCATGCTTGCTACCTCACTTTTTGCAAACCTGAGACAATTCCACCCTGTGGCTTCAAGAGCAGGTCAGAGTCTCAGAATTTTGCGGTGAGTGACTCACCTCCTGACTTCCCAAATCCTGCCCACCATTTAAGAACAAGGACATAAGAACTAGGAGAAGGAGTAGGCAATTCAGCCCCTAGCGAGTATAGGTTAGGCCAATCTGCTCAATCTCTTCTCATAAGACAAGCCCCGCATCTCTGGGATCAATCTAGTGAACCTCCTCTGAGCTGCCTCCAGTGCAACTACATCCTTCCTCAAGTAAGGGGACCAAAACTGTGCACAGTACTCCAGGTGCGGTTTCACCAATGCACTGTACAGTTGCAACAATACTTCCCTATTTTTATACTCTATTCCTTTTGCAATAAATGCCAAAATTCCATTTGCCTTCCTTATTACCTGCTGTACCTGCATACTAGCTTTCAGCGATTCATGCACAAGGACACCCAGATCCCTCTGCACTGAAGCATTCTGAAGTTTCTCTCCATTTAAATAATGTCGCCTTTTTATTCTTCTGATCAAAATGGATAATCTCACACTTATCCATGTTAAATTCCATCTGCCAATTTTTGCAAGGCATAAGTCAGAAGTATGATGGAATACTCTCCACTTGCCTGGATGAGTGCAGTTCCAAGAACACTCAAGAAATTTGATGCCATCCAGGACAAAGCAGCCTACTTGATTGGCACCCCTGCCACAAACTTTCACTCCCTCCACCACTGACGCACAGTAGCAGCAGTGTGTAAAATCTACAAGATGTACTGCAGGAACTCACAAAGGCTCCTTAGACAGCACCTTCCAAATCCATGACCACTGCCATCTAGAAGGGCAAGGTATCAGGCACATTGGAACACCACCACCTGGAAGGTCCCCTCCACTTACCATCCTGACTTGGAAATATATCATCGTTCCTTCACTGTCGCTTGGTCAAAGTCCTGGAACTCCCTCCCTAACAGCACTGTGGGTGTACCTACACCACATGGACTGCAGAGATTCAAGAGGGCAGCTCACCACCATCTTCTCAAGGGCAACTGGGGATCGGCAATAAATGCTGGCCTAGCCAGCGACACCCACATCCTATGAATGAATAAAAATAAAACTACTGGGATCCAGGGTTCTGAGTTCAAATCCCACCCTGGGGGTTTGTGAATTTGAATTTAGCTGATTAGTTAAATTTGGAATAAAAAGCTAGTATCAGTGTTGGTAATCATGAAGCTATTGGATTGTTGCAAAAAGCCCAAAGTTCACTAACATCCTTGAGGGAAGGAAGCCTGTCATTGTCACCTGCTCATTGATGCTCAGTTTGGGCCCTGCTTAGGCTACTTGGCTCCTAACCTCATTATATTCTTGGTACAAACATGAACTGAAAAGCAGACAGTTTCATGATCAGTTTTATTGATGCTAGCTTTTTATTTCCAGGTGTATTAAAATGAATTAAAATACTCAAACTGCCATGGTTACCAAGAATGCTGTCCTTGATGTCAAGGGCAGCATTTGACCAAATATGGCATCAAGGGGCCTGAATAAAACTGAAGCCAATGGGAATTAAAGGAAAATTATCCACTAGCTGGAGTCATACCCATCATGATGGAAGATAGGTGTGATTGGCTGGAAGCCAATCATCCCAGCTCCAGGAGTTCCTTTGGGCCATTCCAAAGCCCAACCATCTTAATTGATGACCTTCCCTTAGGCCAGGCAATGAGCATCTCCTATGAGAGAATCTAACCACCACTCCTTGACATTTCATGGGATTACCAATGTTGAATCCCCAACTTTCCAATCCTGAGGGTCACCACTGACCAGAAACTTAATGGGGCCAGCACATTAATACTCTGACAATAAGAACAGGTCAGAGTCCTGGTATTCAGTGAGGGGTGATTCATTTGCTGATGCCCCAGAACTTTCCACCTCCTACAAGACATAAGACAGTAGTGTTATGGAATACCATCCACTTATGTGTAGGACTGCAGCTCCAACACCATTCAAAAAACTCAACACCATTGTTACAATCCCTCCAAAGACCAATAACTTTAAAGAAAAGATTTGAATTCTTAGTGACTAACTTGAAGGAATTGCACAACAAGATTTCAAGTGTTAAGACTCTTATTGTAACTAATGAATTAAACATCAACACAGAAAAGCTATCCATTAGTAATGCTTTAAAATGACTGATAACCCCACACTGCATATATGAACACCAGAACATGCTCTCCAATGGATTACAGTCTTTACACGAAATAGTCTACGGCCCTGATCTTCCAGTTAGTTCATGTCTGTCCATTTTGCTGAGTTGTAATGTCAAGTGACTGTCAAAAAGTGGCTTCCTCTGTTTTAAGAATGTTTCCAAACTGACTACCAGTAGTAAGATCCACTCTGCTGATTTAACTTCCTGGCCTCTCAGGGCAAATCTTTCAGTCTTTAGATTTCCACAAGACCAGAGACCGTCCTTCCTCCCCCAACTCTGCCCGGTAGATCTCTCATCTCTCTGGCAACCACACCAGCTGTAGCTTTCTGTCCCCCTGTGAAACCCCTCTCTCTCTCTCTTTTCTTTCCAAAAGCTTGGAGACTGAGGGTCTGGTTTTTGCAGAGTCATTCCGATTCCAGAAGCTTTTAAAAATGGTGGGCAGGATTTAGATATAGAGGTCCTGCCCCCATTTCCAGAAGATCCCATTTTGTCTGGTGGGGGAAGAGGCCAATGCATGAAACACACAGGCGAGAAACCCAAACTTAGCAGGGCCATTTGAAATTAGTGCCGCGTTCAAACAAATCCATTTTCACTGTTTTAAGGGCCTTGCAGGATAAGTCACAAATTTATGGAGGAAGCATATACGCTCTTGGGGGACAGATAAGATCTGTTTAAGTGTCATGATCGGAAATTATTTAGAACCTGAGTCCTATAAAAATGAAACAAAGGGCTGCAACTGTCAGATAGATTAAAAAACACATGGACCTGCTGCTGGAGTTCATTGATTGGCAGGCCATCTGCTGTAGCTTAAAAAAATATTAGCCATCTGTTCCTGCAGTTTCAACTAACTTCATAGTTGACATTTCCCAAGGGCTATTATTATATTTGAGCCCATTATCAATGTTTGGCTGAGCTTCAAAAACCCCAATTGAGTTCACATTTTTCTTGGCAAGTTTATGAAGCTATTAAAGAGTTAGTTATCTTTGCTGTGGGTGGCGAATATAAGTTTGTTTGCTTTTTTTCAACAGATTGACCACTTGAGGTGATTTAAAATTTTAAGTGAGTTTCATGAGAGAGATCTTCTTCAGTATCAAGTGTGTAAAAGTAAGCTCTCTTGGATTATTAGGGGTTTCTTTTACTCATCTCCACGTGTCTCCTGAAGTGTGTCCATAGTTGATACTGGGTAAGTGGCTAAGGAAGTGGCCAGGAATGTATGGGTGAAATGGAGGTGGAATGGAGGTATGAGGAGGCATGGAGGTGGCGTGGGAAGCATTGGGATTGGTAGAGAATTGAGGGGTGAGGGCTATAGGGTCTGAAAGCATTTTATACAACCATGCTAAAGGCTCAGGGCAGACATTTGAACCAACCCACCTTGGCATCACCTGCCTCCGTTGCCACCTCTGAACTGCCTCCAGAGGAGGCGGGCCTGACTCAATCATGCCCCACCCCTCGGAATGAAAATCACACACGTGGGGATTGTTTCCATGGAGATATGTTTGCTGAGTCAGGAGATTTCCTGATTCAAGCATCCTGCCTCTAAGACGAAACTATGGCGCTGAAAGTCTCCCCAAGTTTAGCCAGCTGCTTCTTGCCTTTCTTTTCCGGTATGAACCATGATAACCAGGCTACGCTGGCTTGTTGTCAGCCAGAAATCATAGCACAGCACATGACCCTCTTCAAAACTCCATTTTACCTTGAATTAAAGAGATAGTCTCAAAACATAATCATCTTATAAAACCTCGCATTTATAATACCATCAAAGACAAAGCGGCCCGCTTGATCACCATCTAATTCACCACCTTAAATATTCACTCTTTCTTTCAGTGGTGCACCATAGCTATAGCAATCCTGCAATTTGTCAAGCCTAAACCTGTGACCTCTACCTAAAAGGGCAAGGGCAGCAGGTGCATGGGAATGCTACCCCCTTCAACTTACACACCATCCTGAATTGGAAGTATATTGCTATTTTTTCATTGCTGCTGGGTCAACAAACTGGAACTCCCTCCCTAACAGCAATGTGAGAGCGCATTCACCATGTGCGCTGCAGTGGTTCAAGAAGGCAGCTCACCATTACTTTCTCAAGGGCAAATAGAGATGGCAATAAATGTTGGCTTGTCAGCGACATTCACAGCCTGTGAATGATTAAATTAAAAAATTATTACTTGATTTAGATAAACAACAGGGTTTCAAAGCCACTGTGACAAAAAAATTAAGCATTTTTTTCCAATCAATTATGTAACTAATGTTTTTAGCATTAAACCAAACATAGAATTAAATTGATTAGTGGAAGCTGCTTCTGCAAGCTGCAAGGCATACACGTTATAGTCTAGTGTGTTGCAGGCATTACTATGTTTCTCTGGTTTGTTCCCATGGGACAAAGGGTGGTTAAATATGTCGATCAAGTGCAGAAAACTTAACCTTATTCTGTCCAGTTGAGCCGATGAGATCGATTTCATATGACCCCTCTTGTTGGGTGGGCAGTGGACGCAGTGACCCCACTGCTCATCTGATGAGGTTTCCAGCCTCTTGAAAATAAATTAGTGAACTGCTAGTGCTAAACAAGTGCTGATAAGCAGCTTGCCAATAAAAGAAATGGGAAACCCAGGGCTTTCACTGTGCATTTCAAATAGGGTGAGATGATTGTGATACAGGCTTATGGAAGGATCAGCAGTGGATGGGGGTGAACACTAGTGTGGAGAGACAGGAAGAGCATTATGTTACCTCTGATCATAGAGAATTTGTTAAATACACTTGCCTGCAATGTTTTAGGGACAGTCTCTAGCTGTCCCTTTAAGGATAGTTGATTTGGTTGCTTTTTGTGCAGTTCCAATAGGCAGGCTTCATGGAAGGTAGGCGTTGTGTATTTGGAGTTCAAAGTTGTGTTGTTAGACCTCGCAGCCCAATTTAAATACATTAATGAGGTGCCTGCCTGTTTCTGTTGGGAACCCAGAAGGCCTATTCTCAGGCCCACACCCATCCTGGCCACTGAAATATCAATGCAGGCTGGATGTCAGCAGAAACAGATGATAAGTCCATCACTTTGGATTTGGTTGAGTGACTGCATCATTTGCTTGAAAAATGAATAGGTAGAGAAGTCAAAATCGGCCTTGGTGATAGGAACCTGTAAAGTGTTAATTGTATATTCTTTACAATATTCAGGTGGGAGAGAATACTTTGGAACAGATCAATAGGTCCAGTCAATCCATTGAATTCAAACATTCAATGAAATGTCTGTTTCTCTTGTTGCTACTCTGCAAAGTGCCTTGGGCTGTTTTGTATGCTGAGGTACTATATAAATGTAGGCGGTTGTTATGATTGACATCCTGTGGATCTTTTTAAAAATTATCTGTCTGCTTGACTGCTCTGGGAGGATCATTGTTTTGAATTTTCTATGTTTCAGGATTTTGTCCCAAAAAATCATACTACATCTCAGATGAGTTGCAGCCAGAGAATCAGTCAATCAGAAGCATTTAGGAATATGGGGCAAATACTCTGTGGTAAATTATCATCAAGGGATGAGAAAAGGAAATATGTTTGAAGAGTAGGGCAGTCATTTACAAATTAGGCTTATGACATACTTAATGGGCCACACAAAAATATGTATGAAAAAGTGAAGAAAACATTCCCCACAATAGGAAAGTTCTTCATTTTGAGCAAGGCAGGAGAGATTTGCCATAGGCTCCTAATTTCTGGCGATATCATAAATCAAGAGTGTGATGGTCGCTCTGTGACTTTTATTAGAGCCATGAATTTAAATAACAGCACTGAAATTACTCAAGGTTATCTATCCTTTTAAATAATGTCCACATTTTGCTTCGGGTGGGGTGGAGAGGTGTTTACAGTTTGTTTTGTCAACAGTAGCTGCATTTCACACTGTGTCATTGATACATAATGACACTCATGCTACCCAATTAGCGATTGTGATATAATTACTGTTGGTTTCAGCTTATCGGGAAGTAATTTGCAATTAATTAATCTGTGGCCAGTTACTGTTTATGAGCCTTTTCTACTTAACATTCATGGCAATTTTTGGTTGTGTGGATTTCCTTTTGTTTTGCATCCCTTAGCAGGTGACCCCTGGAAGCATTTGCACAATTGCAGAACAGAAGAATAAAGGAGAACAAAGTGAGGATCTTTAGAAGAAAGGATGTTTCTGTTTAATAAGAATCATTAATTGCTTTTTTTAAAAAAGACATGCTACTTTATATTTATTTTCCTAAGTTCTGCACAATAACCAGAAACTCATGAATATTTATCTTCATTAGAGAGGGCATATGTCATCTCATCAGCCAGCCAGAGAGAAATAGAAGATACAAATATACCAGAAAAATGGTGATGAGACAGAGAGAAAACAGGAAAAAGATTACAACAAATAATATTAAGAAGAATTGTTCAGAGCAGTGAGCTCCCTATTCGGTTTGTTCTCTTGTGGTCCTGCCAGAAAGTGGGCATATATGACCATCAGGAGAAGGATGGATTGTACTCAGCTAGTCCATTGGCTAGATACTGGAGCAAGGCTGACACCTGTAGAATTGTAACATAGTGTAATTTCGTGGAATAGAATTTCCTGCTTTTGCGTGACCATAAAGGGCCTATTTTCATAAGATTCATGACACTATTGAAAAAAGAGCAGTAATATTCTCACCAGTATCCTAATCAATATTTATCCAACAGCGCCTAAAGAAGCAGGCCATTTAGTCATGATCTGATGGCTATTTGTGGGAGCTTGCTGTTTGTGCATTGGCTGCTGTGTTTCCAACGCTACAGCGGTGATTATATTTCAAAAGTAGCTAATTAACTGTAAAGTGCTTTGAGATATACAGAATTGCATGATATAAATGCAAGTTTTTGTTTCTTGTATTTATTCATATATATGGATAGAAAATCGGACAAGCTGTCTTACTCATGCTCCCCTCCCTGTCTGATTTCCCTGTACTCAATGTGCCAAGACAATTCAGTCCGCCAGTTTTTTTTTTGGAGAAAAGGGTATAAAATGAACCTAAGGCTAAAGGATATTGGAACAACTTAATTCACTCGCTTTCTATTTTCTGCCGAGCTTTCTTTCCGTGTCAATCAGGAAGGAATTTTTTTTTCGATGGTGGGGAGGAGTTGTGATTTAATAAGTCTGGGTCAAAGACTAGAATTCCTAATGCTACAGTCTGCCTCTTTTCAAACGTGAAGAGTTACGGAGAAATCAGCTTTTGATCACCGACAGGAGACCTCTGCCGCAAGGTACAGGAGTATGGACATTCGAACATTGGAGTAGGATACAAACGCCCCTCCACTGAAATAGCAGACCAAGGCTTAAACGTGATCAAGCACTCAGACAAGACGGATCTGCATCACAGCAGATGTGGGCACTTTTAGAAGAGGAGAAAGGGGAAAATTGCAACAAACAAGTTTAGGGGCCAGTGTGATGCGAAGTGGTCATGGAACTCACAGCAATAGTGCCCAAACTTTTTGGCCTGGTGGATCCAACCAGGATTGAAATGTGTGTCCTTATTATCAACAAAGCAGAAAAAATAATTGGGCGAAGTTATAGCTCCGGTGAACATGGGCAAGACATTAATCTGGAACTGCTCTGCTTCCAACAATTCACTGCATAGACAATGGCGATAAATTCTGGGGGCAAAAATATTAATGTTTGTGGTTGGAAGCTACCATTCTAAGGCCTGCCACGGCCATTTATGTTCCCCCCTCCCTAGGTTCTCTTCCGAATGGAGATAGGAATCCCGCTGGGAACAACCAAATTGAACAATATTGCTGTGTCCCAGAGAAATGGCTAGGGTCAGGGGAGGGCAATTGTGGTGAGCTAATTTGCACCTAGATTCTGATCTGTGAAGACCCTAGTCAGTATTTATGTTTAATCTCTGGAAAATGTACAACTTGGGTCCTTAACTGGGAATTTGGGGTTATTTTTCAATTCTCAAGTTTCACTTCTTGTGGTGGGAGTAAAAGTTCAAGACGTGCACTGGATAATTTAACTCACTTTTTTCTATGTTAAAGCAGTAACAGAGGACCTATTCTCAGTATTTAGGTCATAGAACATTCCTTCAGTTAAGGTTTTAGGTTAAGGGTATTAAGGTATGTGGAGCTAAGGCAGAAAAATGGAACTGTGGTACAGATCAGCAATGATCTAGTTGAATGGCAGAGCAGGGTCGAAGGACTTACCCGTGTGCTGACATTCCAATGTTCTACCCCATGTCCTCACTTCAGTCATTTCTGTATCTGGCTAAAATGGGGCAAAACCAGCAAGAACTTGGAATCATGAGGAATTCGCCTTAGCTAGCTGTTGTATGATCAGATTGGGTTGTATTTTATCTCAAAAGTTTAAATTATTTGATGATTCATGCAGACAATTGAATCATAACAATTGAAATCTGAAGGCCTACTTTTAGGAAAGTTTCAAGAAGAGATTCATGCCATGAGGCTAAATGAGCTCAAATTTTGCATATGCAGGCAGGCAAGTTAATTACAAAACAGTTAATTTCCCTTATGACTCAGAACATATAACTCCAATACATTCAAAATGTGGATAGCTGGGATGTGACTATCAATGACTTTACACTAGATATTAACATGCACTGTCAGAGGTGTTGACCTTCAGATGAAATGTTAAGCTGAGCCTCTCAGTTGGACAAAAATGATCCCCAGTTACTATTTGAAGAAGAGAAAAGCGTCCTGTCTTTCAATAAACATCACTAAAAAAACCCAAAATTCCTGCTCATTTATTTCATTGTTGTTTTTGGACTGTGCTGTTCGAAGTACAGTATGATGCATGTCAGATGAATTCTTCAAACGAGAACCAGGCCAAATACAATAAGTTGAGAGGCGAAGTGAGCAAGAAAAAAGATTGACAAAGAAAGAACGTGGCCAGGATTTTCTATTCATCGGGCGGGCTCGTGGGAGAGGGCGGTGGTAGTTGCAGAGCCGATCGCCACCCGATTGGATCTGCACTGCGATTTCACATGAGCGGGCCAATCAAGGCCCACCCAGCATGGACCACAAGCAGTAGCGCCAAGCACTACCTGTGTGGGGGGTGTGGGTTGGGGGGGTGGGGGGGGGGGGCGGCGGGGTGGGGGGGTGGTCGTGGAGGAGGGAGAGCCAGGCCTGGTGCGCAATTTGCGCATGTGCACGAAAGAGCACTTCAATCCCCCTGAGGCACATAAGGAGATTGAAGCGCTTTTTGAAAAAAATTATTAAACACAACAAAAATTCAACGAAACATGTCCCCTCTCATGTGACTGGATCACATAAAATGGGACATGCTTTTGATTTCAGAGGAAAGTTTTTATTTAATTTGTAAAAGCTTTAGGAAAACTCATCCCGCTCATGGATGAGGGTTCCCAAAAAACGCAAAGGCCCTCATTTTACGTTCTGGCCATGTCGGGCATGAGCTCGCACACAGAGTGTAAAGTTCTGCCCTATGAGAAGAGCATGACAGTTAATATAAAAGGTAACTCAACAATCTTCCACTAGCATGTAAATAGTAAGAAAGTGGTAAGAGGGACTATCAGGGACAAAGAGGGTGATACCTGCTAAGAAGCAGAGGGCAAGGTTAGAAAGTGCAATGAGTACTTTGTTTTGATGTTTACAAAGAACAGGATGCTGACAAAATATCAGCTGAAGCAGGAATGATGGTGGTAATGGGTGGGATAAAAATTGATAGGTGGGATTCACTGGAAATATTGGCTATCCTTAGGCTGGGATTTTCTGTGCCCACTGGCATCAGGTGTGTTCAATGGCGTGAGTGGACAATATGGCGCAAACAGTTTCATGACGGTGTGAAAGCAGCTTGCGATCGCCTGCTCAGCACACTGATAGCGGGCTACATTTCCCGCCATCGGACACCAGGAAACTCATTATGTAATATATCTGCATATCATTATTAGGCCTGTCTGCCTGAATCTCCTTCCCCGCTGGAACGTCTGCCCATGTCAGTGGGAAAGCACGCCAACGTGTTTCACAACTGCATATTAAAAGCGTGCACTTGGCGGACAGCACTTTGAGGGGAATTCAGAGGTGAGTACACAGTAACGTTGCACAATGCTCACCAGGGTCGCCTGTTGGACCTCAACTTTGAGGCGCGTTGGTGGGGGTGGTGGGGTTGGTGGTGGGGGCAAGGACAAACCTGTGGTTGAATATAGCGCACAAGCATTTGGAGTGTGGGATATGGTGAGCGAGGGAAGCAGCCATGCATTTGGGAAACCTTATATAAAGTGACCATTCCTCTGCAGCTGAGACAGTTGAGGTGCAGCCACATTGATATGAGTAGAGTCGGGCCTCTAGCTTATCTGCCCACTCAAGCAATGCAGAGGCATCAAAGTGCCACCAAGTGCTCCAGACCTTTTGATTCCTTGAGCACTGACTGCAAAGTCATGAGCATTTTAGTGGACTGCAGAACAGTTGGACGACTGGGCACATTGTACAATCTCCTTGCTAATGTAGCAGCCACTGGTGGAGGTTCTCACAGCCCCTTGCAAAATCACCATTCTAATTTGGACCAGTCTCCCCCGTGGTTCAAGCTAACAGTGCAGCCTTGCAGTGTGGATTAGGAGAATGACTGTACCTGAGCTGAGAGTACAGCATGCAGTGTAATGGGCAAAGTTTAGGTGGGGTGGGGGGGAGGTGTGGAAGTTGGTGGGGTTTTCGGGCAGCCATGCAGCATAATAATTTCTGGCCATCCAAATGGTGGCCAGTGCTCTCCAGGAAGTGTTAAGGGGCCTTCACACTTAACCAGGACAGGTTCTTAGTGCACCCATGCAAACCCACATGTCTCTTTCTTTCATCCTGCAGGAGGAGTGCATCAGGGATCATGGAGACTGATGAACTAGCTGTATGCCTCATGGTGTACAGAGACTTAAGACGACAGAGGAGTGCCGCCAAAGAGCCACAGTGAGCCATTGCTGGTTGGCGCTTAGCGACACCCAGTGTCTATGGATGCCGCTTTTCATACCTGCAAATGACTGAGAACCAGTGTCATCGAAGGCTGCGGATGTCTAGGGAACTGATCGGTCACATCTGCCACCTACTGCAGGATTTGGTGCCATGGGAACATTGAGGGTATCCACTGCCAGTGGCCCATGAAAGTGACCACGGTGCTCAATTTCTTTTCCAGCCGCTCCTTATAGGGCTCCACAGGTGACCTCTGTGGGATCTCTCAAGCCTCCACGCACAAATGCATCCATGAGGTGACAGATGCCATCTTTGCAAGGGCACACAACTTTGTACATTTATCTGGGACCAGGACAGCCAGGATGCAAGAGCGATTGGATTTGCCCTGATCTCGGATTTTCCACAGGTGCTGGGTGCAATCGAATATGCTTATGTGGCACTCAAGCCTCCGTCACAACAGGTGTTCAACTATAACAGCTGCAAGGGATTCCATTTGCTGAAAGTGCAGCTGGTGTGCGACCACCAGAAATGCATCCTGCAGGTGTGCGCATGGTTTCCAGAGAGTGTGCATGATGCCTACATCCTCAGTCGGTCACAGGTCCTTGAAGACTTCCAGGGTCCACAGAAGCTGCAGGGCTGGCTCCTCGGGGACAAGTGCTGCCTGCCGAGGATGTGGCTGACACCTGTATGGCAGCCTCAGACTGCAGCAGAGCGACACTATAATGCGGCTCATGCTGCAGCTCACAACTTGGTGGAGCAGACCATCAGGATGCAGAAAATGTGGTTCTGGTGCCTGTACAGGTCTACTGGAACCCCGTAATATAGTCCACAGAGGTCACACATCGTCATTGCCTGCTGAGCCCTTTACAATTTGGCACTGCAATGAGGAGAGCTGCTGGCTGAGGAGGAGATGGAGGAGCTGGCTGTCTCCTCGCATGAGGAGCATGCCCACAGTGGGGAGGTTGAGGAGGTCCTCAAAGTTGGTGATGACAATGATGAGGCCCTCACACTGGCCAGACGAGGCAGGCATACCTAGGAGGCCCTCAGAGCTGCTAGATTTGTGGAGGATGATGACGACATGCAGTGAGGAGACCACAGAGGTCCTCATATTGCATCTGTGAACATTTGACTCCAGTCTGGATTATGGCAACACATATACTGTCTGTGATTATGCTCCTGTCATAGAGTCGCAGTGGAGGTCCTAAAAGTTGCTTGATTGCAGGAGGATGATGACGGCATGCAGTGGGGACACTCCATAGATCTTCACATAGCCTCTGAGAATGTTTGACTCTTTTCTGGCCGAGGGCAGCTCGCTTACGTTCTGTGATCAGAGTCATATTGCAAAGATGCAGCCATGAAACTTTAGAAGCACCTGATCCTTTGTCTGCCTTCAGCACCTGACTCCTTCAGCAGCACAGCTTAACTGCTCACAGATTCTGAAGAGGTTAAAGGTGCTGAGAGAACTTAGATAGAATGACAGAACTCTATGACGCTTGCCCACTACATTCTGGCAGCCGAGACTAGCACTGCCGATGTGCAGGCATCAGTAATGTTTCCAGGGAGTGTGAGGCCGGACCATCACTGTGTCTGAAGGCCGCACAGAGCACAGGGAAGAGGCCCTGGACTGAGAAACCTGCCTTTATCTTGTGCAGAAAGGTCCCACATCTGAGTGACATGAACACTGCTCATCAGAACAAGAAGCCATAGGCAGGGAGACATTCTTGGGAGTTTATTGACAATAATGAACAGTATGTACAGGTGATCAACACCCATGTCCGAGCTGTGCAACTACATCTTCTTAACTTTCCTAACCCTGCCACTACTTCTTGGTGCTCCCCCGACATCCACTTAGAGGTGGAGGCACCTGCTGACTGCTACGCCCTGCCTGTGATGACCTTGGTGGGCATCCTCTGGAGAACCATGACCTGGAGGGCCTCGGCCTGCTTTTGGGGTCATGCTGTGATACAGTGACATTCTCCTTGGCCTGAGGAGCTGGAACTGCTGAGGGTGCAGAAAGAGGGGATTCAAATGGGCCGGGCACTCCTGGAGTCACCTGGATGGGTAGCCCTGGCGGGTTATGGCTGCTGACCCTCCTCCCTATGAGTGCCCGAAGGCCCCAAGCTGACTTCTAGAGGAGAAGGGGTAGCTGGAGCGGGATTAACCTGCCCCACACCTCTCACGTACACCCTGTTGGAGGCCAACTATGGCATCAGTGATGGAGTTTAGCCCGCGCAGTAGTGCAGGAGCTATGTCCTGGACCAAGGTCTTCAAGGCAGCCGCCATCCTACTAGTGTTGACCTCTATGCATTGGCATGCCGGTGCTATGACCTCAGCCTGAAGGCAGATGGACTCCTACATCATACCTTGCAATCTGAGGAATTCAGCAGACATCCATTCCAGATGTCCTGGGGTTTGCCTTTGCAGTTCCAGCAACTGTGACATGGCCAGGTCCAGAGGCTTGTCATCTGATTCTGACTCAGCAAAGTTCTGGCCTCCAGCAGTCCTCTGAGTGCCAGACACCAGGGAAGTTCATATTGCTGCCGGCTGTGGATCAGAGAGTGTGATGTGCTCACCAGATTCTAAAGCGAGGTCCCACCAACGTGTGTATCTCTGGAGGGTGAGGGTGTGCCTCCAGATTCCTCTTCAGAGGTTTCTTCGGGGCTTGATTGGACTCCACTGGCTTGTTCAGCAGATGTGCCTGGGGAAGCAAGGCAAGATAATTAGTGCATGGCAGTGGCCCATGAAACAGCACACATCACTCACAGCATGGTTGTCTAATGAATGTTGCACTGTTGGATTTGGTAGAACACTGCCACTCTCACTGTCAGCACAGGAACAGTCCAGATCATCACTGGCCAGCTGGAAGGCTCTGTTTTCAAAGTCCATGAGGTCCTTGATTTCAGGCATTCCTCCACCGGTCTGCAATTCTCCCTGTTGCTGTGTGCCAGCTTGTCTTGCATGAAAAGAGATGGAGAGAGTGTAAGCGGCTTGCCAGGCCAGATGATAAGTATGCCTGGCCTGTGTGGGCGGTGAGTGGTCCCATGGATGGGCTGACAACAATGAAGCTGTGTATGAGAGAGTGAATGGTGATGTCCCTTGATATGACAGTGAGTGAAGGCCCTGTGAACATGTGCTGGGTTTGTGAGTGTGTGTTGAGAGTGCTGAAAAAAGTGACTTACCCTGACGAATGGAGGAGATCATTCATCCTCTTGCGGCACTGGGTGGCTGTCCTCTTTTGAAGGTTGTTAGCACTGACCACAGTTGCCACCACTTCCCAAGCCTGGTTGGTCACAGGGCCACCCATCCACCTGCCAGAGGGGGTAGAAGACATCAGGCTGAGCCTCCATGGCATCCAAAAGGTGTTCCATTGATGCATCACTAATCCTGGGAGCTGCAGTCTTTTGTAGACATCTTCCCAGCAGCAGTGGTGAGCTGGAAGCACTAAGATGTTTGCACGTGGCTAGACTTTAAGTATGGCTTCCGGCATGATGAAGTGGCGAGGTGATGGCATGACGGGCAAATGAGAGCACGCCTGCCATGGAAACGACATGTTTCCCAGGATTGCATAAATAACGTGGTGAGTTTGGGATGATTCGGCGTGAAAACCCCCCTTTGCGGCCAGCAGGTAAAACGTTGTTCTACCCACCAGCTACCACACTTATTGCAAATCTGGGACAATTCTACTCTTCAAGTGCAGAAGTCCCTTGGTCCAAGTGGCTTGCATCCCAGGTTGCTAAGGGAAGTGGGGGTGGAGATAATGGAAGGGCTTCCATAATCTTGCAATCTTTCCTTGAAATGAGGAATTGCTAAAGGATTGGAAAATGTCAAATGTGAGGCCCTTGCTCAAGGAAGATATTCCTAGTTAATGCAGGCCGGTCAGTTTAACATCAGTGGTAGATAAGGTTGTAGAAGCAATAATTATGCAGGGAAAAAAACAAACTCTTGGAGAGATTTGAGTTAATTAAATAGAATCAGCACGGATTGGTGTTTGACTAATCTAACTGAATTTTTGATGAAGTAACAGAAAAGGATGATGAAGGGAACACAGTCAATGTTGTCTATATGGATTTTAAGAAATAATTTGATGAAGTCCAGCATAAAAGGCTGGTTAACAAAATTGAGGCTCGTGGAATGAGAGGTCAGTGCCAGCTTGGATAAAAATAAATGGCCCAAGGACAGAAAACAGCGAGTGAAGGTAAATGGTTGCTTTTCAGTCGAGGAGATGGTAGTCTGTAGTGCTTGCCAAGGGTCAGTGCTATGACCTTTTTGATATATAAACAACTTGGATATTGGAATACAGGATACAATTCCAAAATTTACTGTTACAATCCTGTTAGCGGCCATTAACATTTAAAGAGAAATCTGAACACCCAGTAATTAACTTACAGAACTATGCCACAAGATTTCACATTTTTAAACAAAAATAAACTTAATTGTATCTAATAATTAAAAAAGCAAGCACTATTCACAACACTATAGTTTATACTTATGCTATGAACCAATTTCTACTCTTTACTTCCCTCAAGAGCTCCCTTATGCATTACAAGAATCTGGAAGATTCATTCACTTATTTGGTGACCAACCACAAGCTATGCCATAGCCCTCCAGAATTCACTTTAATTCTCCTCAGTGTTCCAGCTGTTCTCCAAGGTAAGGCTCTTGTGGAATCCTTCCATTAGTTTTTTTGGCTAAGCAACCCTCCAACTTTTCTTTAAGACCTCAAGACTGGAGTCTTTGTTCTTGTCGCCTGCAGAAACCCAGTTGCCTTCCCACAGCTTTCCAAACTAATCCTGCTGACTGCTTTCTGCCACAAGGCTCCGTGAGGATCACTGTATATTTCTTCCTCTAGCTACAAGCTAGAACAAATCTTCCAGCTGCTTTCCCCTCACAGAATCCAAACTGAGATAGAGCCCCACCCACATTCCATGTAGTGAAGTTTGTATTTTATCTGCCTAATAGGTCGACCTAACTGACAATCATCTCCTGTTGGCCCTCTCAATCCAATGAGATACAGTCTACACCAAAGCAAAACTGCAGTTGCCTCTTTCTGTTCCCAGAACTAAACTATGTGCTTCTGTCAACAAACACATTCAAATAAATTAAACAAAGAAATATTTTAACCATCACAGCTCATCTCTATGACAATGTGACATGCTTTGGGACGGTCACAAACTGAAACACAAAACAATTATGTTTTATCCTCAACACTATTCTTTGTTTCTGTAACCCATATGAACATATGAATAATTTATATACCTAATGGAGTTTTATGACCCTTTCCCCGGACCTTCCGCTTCCATTACAAGCTTAGAGATGGATCAATTATTGTTCAAGTCTTTTTCACTATCAACTCTGAATTTGTAAGATGAACACAGGTTAATTAAACCAAGGCTTGTTTGATTTGCCTTTATATTAGGGTTGTTAATCAGTTTCTTAAGCAGGCATTCCACTTTATTTTACATTTAACACTTTCATTCCTAAAACTAAAAGTTATACAGATAGTGTCTCAAAACCTGCAACCTCGGGACCGAGTCTGTGCCAGACTTTAGATCTTGCTGGTTTTTGGGTTGGGTGGTTCAGACTTGTCAAGGGTCGCTCGGACCACTCAGAGCATGGGAAAAGACAGGCCTGTGAAGTTGATCACTGTGTTAACACAGCACCTAGCCGAACAAGCCGGTAAGCTATTTTACTCATTAATAATAATTAAAATGCATGCATGGCAGCTTAAAAAATGTCTAGTTTTGGTTAGTGTTTGGTTAGCCAGGATTAAGACACTGTACCTGTATTCTAAAACATATGAATTATGAACTAGATCTTCACAACATTGCCGATAATACCAAACTTAATGTGCGGCAATGAGTGAGGATGAGGCCAATCAACTCAACAGGACATAGATAGGCTAGCAGAATGGGCAGACAGATTACAGATGGAACTTAGTACAGAGTGATGTTGCATTTTGGTAGAAGAAATAGGGATGGTGCAAAATATACATAATGGCACAGATCCGAAGAGTGTGCAAGGACAGAGGTAGCTGAGGGTTCATGTGCATAGACCTTTGAAACTGTAGGACATAGTGAGACAATAGTTAGCAGTACATATAGGATTTTGGGCTTCATAGATAGATGTATTGAACATAAGAACAGGGAATTTAAGCTGAAGCTTTATAAAGTTCTGGTTAGGTCACAACTAGAGTATTATGTCCAGTTCTGGTCACCACACTTAGAAAGGATGAGAAGGTCCTTGAGAGAGGACAGAGGGGATTTATCAGAATGGTTCCAGGGATGAAGGAATTTAGCTACAAGGATACGTTGGAAAATCTGGGGATTTTCTTCTTGAGCAAGAGAAGGTGAGGGCAGGTTTGATAGAGGTGTACAAGGTTATTACAGGTTTAAATAAGGCAAAACACTGATCCTATTTGCTAATGGTACCAAGACTAGGGGACACAGATTTAAGGTTTTGGTCAAGAAATGCAGGGGAGATGAGAGATAGAACTTTTTTTACAATGAGAGGTAATGACTTGAAACTTGCTGTCTTCTGGGGCTGGTGAAAGCAGAGGCAATCAATGATTTCAAAAGGAAATTGGTTAAGTATTTGAGAGAACTAAACTTGCAGGACTGCAGGGATAGGGCGGTTGAATGGGACTAACTGGATCTCTCTACTGAGGACTGGCATGGGCTCAACAGGCCAAAATTGCTGACATCTGTGCTGCAATGGCACTGAGGGCTGGATTTAATGGGTGCCATGATCCCCGCACCCCTGGCTAAAAAGTCAGCAGGGGTTGGGGGCGAGATTTCCCACAATCCCGATGGCTGACACGCAGAGCCAGTTAATGCTGGGAGCAGCATTAAGTGGTTGGGGGTGGAACTTCTGCCCCTCCCTCAGCAGCAATCAAATGGCCGGCAGCTATGTAGTTCCAACAGTGCCACAGAGTGCAGTAGATGCTGCTGGGACTACAGACAGTCCCATCACAGCAAGAAGCCCAGGTAAGCCCAGGATCTAGGATTCACCTGGGCAAGGTCAGCAGCCTCTAGTGTGGGGGTGAGGTGAGTACAAGGCCAAGGGTAAGAGTTAAAGGGGAGGTAATTACCTGTGGAGTACCTGTGATGAGCTTAGGGGACCTGCAAAGGATGTCTCCCCATCTTGCTGGACATTAATTAAAGGCCTCAATTGACCCAAGGACAGGCAAGCCACAGGATGGCTCCCTGTCCCCTTTTTAATTGAGGTGAGGGCAGGGGCGGGTGGGTAGGTGGTGGGCACAGCACCTGCTGGATTTTACTTGCTCCCACACCTTCAAACCTGCCAGCTGGGAGCATACAATCTAGCCTTATGACTCTGAAATGAGTCACTCTGTTGACATATATTACAACAGTAACTATACTCAAAAGGCATTCACTATGAGGCACTTTGGGATATCCCAAAGCAATAAAAGATGCTGCATAAATGCAGCTTTTTCTTATTCTTTCAAGTGAGATATTAAACAAATGCCCCGCCTGCCATCAAAGGGGCGTGTGAAAATGTTATTTCAAAGAGAAGGGGATTTCTCCTCCATGTCCTGTTCATGCTTTATTCCACAACCAACATCACTAAAACTAAATTATTTGGTCGGTATCTATTTGCTGTTTGCAGGATCTTGATGTGTGCCAATGGCTGCCTCATTTTCTCCATTACAATGGTGACTGCAGTTCAAAAGTACTTATTTGGTTGTAAAGCAATGTGAGGCCTTCTAAGGTCAGGAAAGGCACTATGTAAGCACTTAACTCTTTTTTTTGTTTGATCGACTGTAATGCTTTCTATAAAAAGAAACAGGCTGCACTAATACGGGAGAGTTTTCTAAAGAATAGCTAAATCTAAAAAATCTTTTGATAAAGAAATAATGGAATACGAATGAAGATTGGATTCAAAAAAGCTCGAAACAGCATCCTCCAATGTCAACAAAGAAATCATTTCATTTAGATGGCATCTTTTGTATGTTGAGGATGGCCTATTGTACTTCACAGCAAATTTAAATATGGATCTCATTCAATATATACTTTTCTGGAATTGTCTTTTATTTTAAAACAAACAATGAAGAGACCATTAAGCTGGTTTCTCAATGTCAGGTGCCTTTTACAATTTCTGCACAGACAAAGGATTAATTCATGCCTCAACATGCCTCTGGAAAATTCTCAAGTGCAAATGGCTTTCCCACGAGCAATGTGACTACCCTTACCAGCTCAATGGAAGGGACTTTACAAATAATGGCCACCAGACTTGTCGGAGCCATGGGTTGGAATTGTACGGCACCATCATGGTGGGAACAGGACTGCAAATTGTGGCGAGCCATTCTAACCTCCATCGGCAGGACCATAAAATCCCACTGACGTAAAATCCTGCCCATGAATATCAAATAAAGTCCTTCAGTAAGCTGATCGTAGCTGGTAGTGGGTGGGTGGGGTTATCAATCATTCCCCCAATGTGTATCAATTACCCTGGCTCCAACCGATTATGTGGACAATGGGAGGCATTGAACCTTATTGTCACGTGACTGCAGCCAACTTCAGATAACAGATTCTTTTATTCCGAGAAACAGGGAGAAACCATGTCAATCTACACAGAGCACCAGCTGCAGACCAGCAGAAGAAGAACAACGGACTAACAGCTATGTCAGGCTTGTCCAACCCATGGCCCAAGAGCCACAACCCAGCCCCCAAAGCCTCTGTACCTGGCCCGCGGACTCACTGTTCAAACTACAGGTAATTTCAATGAAAGATCTGCTGGGAGTTGCTCCTCCAATCACAGGCCGCTTCTCTCCCATGTTTGCTGCTGATAGGCTGCCTGAATGAGTCTGCCTGAATAAATGAGTGAACCTGTATGTGAGTCTGTTTGGGTGAGTCTGTTTAAGTGAATGAGTCTGTGTGAGTTAGGCTGTGTGAGTGAATGGGGGAGTTTCTGTGTGAGCTTGTGAGTGAGCGAGTCTGACTGAGTGCGTGAGCAAGTGAATTTGTGCGTCAGTAGTCCGTGTGAGTGAGCAAGCCTGTGTGAATGAGTGAGTCTTTGTGAGATGATCTGTGTGAGCGACTCTGTGTGAGTGAATCTGTGAGACAAGAGAGTGACTGAGTCAGTGCATCTGTGTGAGAGAGTGAGTGAATGAATCTGTGTGAGAGACTCAGTGAATGAACCTGTGTGAGAGAGTCAGTTAGTGAGTCTGGGTGAGTGAGTGATTGAGCCTGGGTGAGTGAGAGGGTGAGAGCGAGAATCCTGAGACTTGGTGTGAGCTGGACATACACATCCTGCCCTCCTCCTCCCTCCCCAAAAACCTATCCACAAAGCAGACCAGGAGAGGAGGAAAACCCAGAGTGAAAGGCAAAACACTTCTGACGCCCACTTTTGTGTGAATTGTACTGAGTCCAGCATGGAGTATGCACTGCCAGTGGTGAATACAAGGTCAGTGTTAGTTAAACCACCCTCCTTAACTCGGCCCCAGTCTCCACACCTTTTCTGGTGACCAGGACTTGGGGCTTAGTCTGTCTTTCTCTAGCTCTGCTTCTTAAGATAAAGGCAGAAAAAGGTTTCATTGGTTATGTCTTCCGCTTGGCTCTTTTATAATAGTCATTTTTAGTAATTTTTTAAAAAGTATCAGTTTATTTCTTTAACATTGATTTTTTAAAAAAATATTTTTAATGCTGTGACAGACCTTATGTTGCTGAAATTTGCTCCTCGGCCCCTGGAGCGAGAAAGAAAATTAAATGTTCCCCTCCACCCCACCACCACCACCCCACCCCCCCACCGCCACCACCCCCCCCACCCACCACCCCCCCCACCCCCCACCCCCCACCACCACCACCCCACCCCCACATGGAAAGGTTAGACAAGCCTGATTTATGCCTTCCAAAACCTGGAGACTGCAGTGTCTGACAGTCTCTAAGCATGATTCCTTTTCAAACCCACCAGTAGAGGATCCTGACCTCCTGGTAAGAATGGCACAAGTAGCCAATTTCATGACCTGCTGGGAAAAGCCATCTCTCCATGGGAATCCGAACAACAACTCTGATATATGACTCCGGATATTTGAATCTACCTACTTTACCCCTTCAGGAGTGAAGATGCCTTATTCAATGGGTCTGCAATGTGCTTCCTCCTAAGATGACTTATGAACTGTTCCTTTGTTTGAAATTGGTAAAAGTGCACTATCTTCCTGAACTGTATCTTTCTGTGTATGTGTATATTTGTGTGTGTGAGAGAGAGTGAGTGAGAAGCATTTCAGGGTGAAAGCATGAATAAATAATCTTCTTTATTTAAACCTACAAAAGCTTGCTGCTGGTTATTCCACTTGAATATACACTCAGGAGTTAAGGAACACATATATCTTCCTTTTTAAAAAAATGCTGATTACAGACAGTAAGGGAAGAGAATTGGTATTCCAGTCTCTCTTCAAAAAAGCTGAATACAGACAATAAGGGAAGAGAATTGTTATTCTAGTCTCTCTTTCTCATCTCTGTCTGCAACTGCTGTTGGTCTGGAGACACGTGTAGGTCAGGCTGGGTCAGGAGAACAGAAGTGTAGGCATTGTTTTTATCAAGACAGACAAGGAAGCCAAAATGAGCACAGCCAGATCCTACAAACAGCAAAGAAATAAGTAACTAGATAATCAATTTTAGAGGCATTAGTTGATGAATGAATGCTAGTCAACGCCCTGGGAGACCTACTCTGCTCTGTGCTATGATATTTTTTACAACTACCTGAGGGTGCCCCAACTTTGCATCTCATCTGAAAGACACAGCACTCCTTTGCTACTGCACTGAAATTCAAGTGTGGATTAGAATGATACAGCAAAGAATGTGGACATTTGACCCATTGTAGTTATGTGGGCTAATTGGCCCAAGCCTCTGAAGTTGGGCTATAGAATCGAAAACCATCTAATTCTGAGGCAGTAGTGTTACCACTGAGCCAAGACTGCCTTCAGTTATTTTCACTGATAATAGCTGGGGCCACTATATTAAGGAGATCCAACAGAGTTAATGACTTAATTTCCCTTCCTTTTTGAGACAGTAACATTATTTGAATTATGTTAGCAGGACCATTTTATTTTCATTTCTGCTCTGACTATACATTCAGATTGCCAGATATAATATTGTACTAACACAATCAAAACCAATCAAGTTATTTAAACTAAGTGTAAAGTCAGATGTTACTGATTTCCTTTTATCTCTTTGGGTGGAACTAATAGGCAGAAGCAAATTAACAATAATTAAAAAGACTAATTGAATGTTAGCCTTTATCTCAAGGGCTTTATAATACAAAATGGTGGAAGTTATGCCACAACTGTATAAAACTCTGGTTAGGCCAGAGTTTCCCAAAATGTGTTCCATGGAACCTTGAGGTTCCATATGATATATCCCTGGGTTCTGCAAAAAGAAATTGTGTAGTGCATGAGTAGGCAAGGTGACAGATTTATTCATATTAGAGTTGGTCACACCGCGCAAAATAGAAAACGTTTGAGACACGGCCACATATACAACGGTACAAAATGTTTTGTATCATCTGCTTGGCTGGACACATTTTGCTGTGCGCACACGCAGTTGGCTGTTGAAAACGTTTTGTGCTGCTTGCTCACGGTCACTGCTCACTGCTTAGACTTGCTAGTGATAACCTAGCCATGCACTATTTCAAGGAAACACCAAGCTTCTCTTATGTTTGTGAAATTTTGTAATATTACCATACCTGATGTGAGAATCCAGTTCTCCAGCATCACTCCTAATATTAAACAAATTTCTGAGCAAAAGAAGCAGCATCAATTCCTCCCATTAAAAATGACAAAAAGGTAGGACTTGAGTACTTCATTGAATAAAAAAACTTTTTAATTATAATAAATGTATACATATAAGAACTAACAGAAAGCTTCTATAAATTTATTTTTGTACATTTGTACCTGTTGCACAAAAGCAATACTTTTTTTGTGCTTTAACTTTTCAACATAATAAGAATGTTTCTTAAGGGTTCCATCAATGCTTTTGGAGGTCAAAAGTTTTCCATGGCTGGAAAAGTTTGGGAAGTGCTGGGTTATACTATATCTGGGGGACTGTGTTCAGTTCTGGACAATGCAGGATATAGGATAATACTTGTATAACCAGGTACTCACAAATTAAAAATTATGGACAGCCTTCAATGCACAAAGCCTTTTACAGCTTAAAACATGGAACTCAGCCCTATAAAAGCACATGGTTAAATACTCAAATTACACACTGTATCTGAGTTTGTAGGCCATGATGGTCAATGGATTATAATTGGATTCCCTTTTATCCTCCCTGCAGCTGCTGTTCCTGATTCCAAAGGCCACCATGTTCACAATGCACGGCAGAAAATGAGCACACACCTGATCACACAAGGACCCAAGGAGATGTGCACAGACCTGATCCCACAGAGACCCAGACCATATGCAAAATCCCTCCACCACATAGATCCAGAACCCTGTTACAATATGGACCTAGACAATGCACACAGACCTGACCCTATGCAGTACAATTGCCAAAAGGAGTGACATTATGAGCAACTTCCACGATGCAAGTATTGTATTTCCAACATCGTTTTTGTTCTTACATCTACTTCTAAAGGTTAAGTTCTTAGCATTCTTGAAGCTGATTAGGTGCTGATAATAATCTCATCCGATTCCTCAAGATTTAATTTAATATTCATTAATTAATTAATGCATTAATTAATAATTAATACATTAATGTGGGATAATATTCACACTACATACAATGACCATTTTGAGGAAAAAAAGATACCTGAAACAGGTCCCTTATGTGTCCCTAATTTACGGGCTTCACTGTATTGGCCTGAGAGTGATGGGCAATGCATGTTCATCAGAATTAAATCAAGATTAAAGTGCTTAAAATATAAAGACCGATTGAGTGGACTGGGCCTGCATTTCCTTGAACGTTAAGGTGTTCGAAATGAGATGTTGAAAACGTTTATCAAATTTAATAGGGTAGATAGAGAGAAACTTATATCCTGTAGCAGGAGGATTCCAAAACAAAGGGGCATAACCTTAAAATTAGGGCTATAGTGTTCAGGGGTAATGCAAGGAAGCAACTTCTCAATGTTTAATTATTTCGACACAATCAAATATAAAATTTCTGTTTTTAGTCATTATCGTGTCTCTGTATTTTTGTCATTCTAGTATTCCATCTATTGTATTTGTCCACAGGAATTCTTAGTTGCCACTTCTGAAATCCTGCTATTTCATTAGTGTGAGGATATCCAGGGCAATTAGGGATAGGCAATAAATGCTTGCCTAGCCAGCGACGCCCACATCCGGTGAAAGAATTTTTATAAATGTACATCTGGTGACGTTTATCTTCAGCCATGATGCAAAATGAGCAGTACATTTTATAGATAGCCTGATTTTCTTTATTATTGGCTTGAAGTGGAAAATAATTGGCTGGGATATAAAATGGATATTGTTCATCTTGCGGTAGCACCTATGATCAATATCACCTCAATGAGCTTAGACTTTTTCACAATTGGTGTAATTTACTTCAAAATGAATATCATGTTTGAAACAGATTTAAACGGAAGTATGCTGTTTGCAGCATAATTTCTGATGTCAGATCATTATCATAACTTCAGGTGTGGATTAGGATGGGCCTCAGTAGTACAGCAGTGGCGGAAGTGGAAAATTGTGCGAAAATTAAATTTAAAGGGATGGGGAAATTGAAAGGCTGATTTTAACCTTTCTACGCAATGGGAATGATGCTAGTAGGTGGGGGTTGGAAAGATATTGTGGAGCAAATTTGCAAGGAAATTACAGAGATGCACAAACATCATTGAGTAGTGACAGTGGAGGACTTTAATTATCCTAAGATAGACCGGAGAGTAATAGTGTAAAGATTAGAGAGGGGGAAGAAATTCTAAAGCGTGATTAGGAGAACTTTATTGATCAGTATGTTTCTGGCCCAATGAGAAAGGAAGCATTGCTGGATCTGGTTCTGGGAATGAGATGGGTCAAGTGGATAAGTATCAGTAGGTGGACATTTAAGGTTCAGTGATCATAGCATGATGGCATTTATGTCAACTATGGAGAAGGACAAGGTGCAATCTAGAATAAGTATGCTTAATGAAAATTAGTGCAAATTTCAGAGAGTTGGGAAAAGACCTCATAAATTGAAATCAAAAATAAGCAGCCAAAAGTGGAACAGAACAGTGGGCTCCCTTTAAGGAGGAGATAGATTGGTTGTAGTCGAGCTACATTCCGACAAAGAGAATGATAACCGCATCAAAACCAGAGTTCCCTTAATGATGAAAGAGATAGAGAGTAAGATGAAGTGGAAAAGGGTTGCATATGGCAGATGACCAGTTGTATATAAAAAATTCAGAGGGAAAGTGAAAAATGAAATAAATGTAATGCATAAAATGAATATATGATAATATATGAAAAATAATATACGAAAATAAATGTATAAAGGGAGGGTATGAGAAGCTAGCATTAAAGGGAATCCAAAGTCTTCCGTAGGCAAATAAATAATAAAAAGGAAGTAAAAGAATGGGTGGGGCCAATTAGGGACCAAGAGGTGATCTACATCTGGAGGCAAAGGGTATGGCTGAGAAATTAAATATGTACCTTGCATCTCTCTTTACAAAGGAAGATGCTGCCAAAAGCATAGGGCAAGAAGTTCCAAACAACAGCAGTGCTGTGCACATTACTGCTGCCTGTGGAGATCAGTGGGTGGCTGGGTTGGGTGGGTGGGATTGGTGGTTGTTAGGTCAGTGGGGAATTGGGTCGCCAGGGTAGTTGGTTTGGGGGAGTAGTCGGGTCAGGTTGCGGTTTGTCATGCCAGGGGTTGTGATTGAGGGTGAGTGGGGGTGTTGGTTGGACTGGTGGGTTGAGCTATGCGTTTAATCATCGAGTTAGCTCAGAGGTTAAACAGTGGAACATTTCTAGGGTAAGCATCTAGGTAAATCGTGCATATCTAATCCAAATCTCTGACCTGAGGTCAGCATTAGAGACATTTGCGGATGTTTAAATTTCCCTGGCAATTACTCATAATTTCTTTGCTTTTGTACTCTACCCTCTACGTATAAAGTGCAGGATCCCCTATACCTTATTAACCACTTATTTATTATGACCTAGATTTGGGCACAACATCAAAATTTGCTGATGATACAGTACTTGGAACTATGGTGAACTGTGAGAAGGAAAGGATTGGACTTCAAGAGGACATAGACAATCTGATAGAATGGATGGACATGAGGTCCAGAGAAATACAGCAAAGTGTGAAGTGATACATTTTGATAGGAAGAACAAGCAGAGGCAATTTAAAATAACTGTAAAGAAGGTGCAGAAATAGAAAGCATGATCTGGGGGATGTGCACATATCATGGCAGGGTGAACAGGTTGAGAAGGTGGTTAATAAGGTAGGATCCTGCACGTTATAGATAGAAGGATAGAGTACAAAAGCAAAGAAATTATGATTAACCTTTATAAAACTCTGATTGGGCCTCAACTGGAGTATTTCGTTCAATCCTGGGCACCACACTTTAGGGAGAATGGAAAGGCAATGGAGACAGCCCAGAAAAGATTTCCAAGAATGATTCCAAGGATGAAGGACTCAATTTCGCGGATACATTGGAGAAACTGTTATTCTCCTTAGATAAGAGAAGGTTCAGAGGAAATTTGGTAGCAGCATTCAAGATCATGAGAATTTTCTGCCTGTCGGGCAGGTGGAGCTGGAGCGGCCACGGGCTGGCGCGGACCCGATCGTGCCTGCGATGGGGTCCACGCCACCACTTTGCACGGGTGGACCAGCATATTTACCAACTCCCATGAATAGCGGGAGTGTGCGGGCTGCAGCACACGTCCAATGGTGACCCGGCTGTCTGTTTAAAGGGATGCCTGGCAACCTCCTGTAGGCTGCTCAAAATGGCCACTTTGAGGTCACACTGCAGGGGGTCGTCAGAGCAGGGCACACTGGAGGGAAGGGCAGTGGAGCAGGGCAGGCTGCAGGGTCTGCCGCAGGAGCAGGGCAGGCTGCAGGGTAGGCCCAGTGGGGGCCAATGCACCCTCGCTTTTCTGTTGACTGCCTTGCTGCCCTCCTCGAGGAGGTGGCAGCACGGCGGGAGGTGTTGGTCCTCCAGGATGGGAGGATGAGCCCCCCTGACATGACCAAACATGCCTGGGAGGAGGTGGCGGAGGTGGGTGAGCTCCCGTGATGTGGTGCTGTGCACCTAGATCCAATGCTTTAAGCGCTTCAATGATTTGTTGTGCTCTGGAAGGGTGAGTACCATGTTGGCATTGGGCATTTAACCCAGCAGTTAGCCTTAGCCTTTGAGGCCACTGCCCCCCCCCCCCCAGGTCTTACTGTCGTGACTGCATTGAATCATGTTGAGCATTTCTCGTACGCTGGGTGGGCAAGCAGATAGTGCCCAAGTTTACATCAGCCTGAGTGGTTCATGAGGAGATGGATTCTCCCCCGTACCATGTGTTGCTCTTAGTCGCACATGACTAGTCTGAGGGCAACCTGCAGGAGATGCAGCTAGGCACATACTCAGAACTCCAACACATGTCCTCTTCATGGTGATGAGATTGTGGAAGGGGAGCCTCAAGGTGCCATGGCCAAGAACCATCTGCTGCCCTTGATGCTGCATCTACTTGTGCCTCCTTGCAATGGGAGCAAATACCGTGTGTTTCCTAATGCGATGTATGCAGAATATGTCCAAGGTGGCCGTTGGGGTGGGTTGGGAGCAGGCATACTATCTTTGTGTGACTGATCAGCAGTAGCGGAGATAGGAGGCACTGGAGGTCTGATATGGACCACTGTGGTTGGGGTGAGGTGTGCGCGTGCAGAGTCCATGTGCAAATTGCCATAATGAATTGTCTTCTCTGTTTTTCAGGAGAATTATGCTCATAATGCGTCTGAGCATTTGAGGGCTGGAGGTGGCCAGGCCCAGTTCATGATGTTAAGCCACTTCGAAAGGAGGCCCTAGAGCTTGAGAAGCGCCATGTGCCCAGGTCAACAGGTGTCGGTGAGGCTGGGGTGGAACAGCCAGGTATTTGAGTCCAACAGTGACATCCGCTCTGTCTTCCCACCATCCATAGCACTGATGATTGTTTGATTTGTTTTTGTTGCAACATTGCTCATTCACAGACTGATAGTCAGAGGTGTGGGTCATAGAAGAAGGTCCCTCGGCCCTTCGAAGATGCGTGGGTCAAACACGTTCCTAAGTCACCTTATCCCATTTCCCAGCACTATGCCCATGGCCTTGTATGCCATGGCATTGCTACTGCACATTCAAATACTTATTACATGTTAGGAGAGTTTCTGCATCCACCACCCTTTCAGGCAGTGCATTCTACATTCCCAACACACTCTGTGTGCAAAAGTTGCTCATCACATCACCTGTCAACCTCATGCCCCTTAGCTTAAATCTATGCCACCAGGTTACTCATCCCTCCACCATGGGGAAATGTTCCTTTCTGTCAACCCTATCTATGTCCCTCATAATTTTATAAACCTCAGTAATGTCACCCCTCAATCTCCTCTGCTCCAGGGGAAATAACCCCAGTCTATGCTATGTCTCCTCCTAAGTCAAACTCTCCAGCCCAGCCAGCATCCTGGCCAATGGCCTCTGCACTCTCTCCACTCCAATCACATCCCTCCCTTGAAGCACTTTTCACAACTGCACGCAAAACCAAAGCTGTGGCCTAGTCAGCATTTTCTGCACTTGGAACATTATCTCCCTGTTCCTATATTCTATTCCTCGGCTAATAAAGGCAAGTATGGCATTTACCTTCTTAAGCACTTTACGTACCTGTCCCGCTACCTTAAGGTACATGTCAACATACACAGCAAGATCCCTCTGATCCTCCTTACTTTGCACGGTCCTACCATTCCTCATGTATTCCCAAGCCTTGTTAGTCCTCCCAATTGCATCACCTCACACTTATCCATGTAACATTCTATTTGGCATTCATTAGCCCATCTGACCAGCCCTTCTGTATCCGCATTAATGTAAGGCTTTCCCCCTCACTATTTGCCACCCCACCAATGTTTGTGTCCATTGAGGCTGGAAGGTTGAGTGCATAATGAGCCAGGGGGAAAGGGATGAAGTGTGTCACTGCATGCACACTAACTGATCCACTGTCCTTGTTGTTCGTTTCAGCATCTTCAGAGCTTGGCTGCCAGGAGGAATTGCAGATGCCCCCTCTCACACCTGAGGGCCCTCAAGTGTTACCTGTGTCACACCATTTCTGCGAGGCAGCCACCAGTGCAGATACTAGCACCTCAGTGGGCATTGCAACATCGGCTAGTGTCCCGGGGCTCAGTGGAGAGGGCACTTCACAATCGCTGGAGGAGCTGGCAGAGACAGAGAGTGCTGACGGTGCCTGCAGTCGGAGGACTGCTGGGGATCAGGCACATACTCAGTTGGTGAGTGATGATGTGCCTCTGGAGTTGTCCACAACGCAGCAGCTGCAGGAAATGCGGCTGGGTGTGCTGGAGCATCTGGGAGTGATACATGAGGCTCTGCTTCACTTGGTGTCTATGGTGGAGGAGTCCACGTGAAGCATCACTGATGCAATGAGCCTCGTGGCAGAGCATCATGCTTCCTCCATGGAGAGATTGGCAACTCTTGTGAAGAGGGGCCTCCAGGAGAACAAGCAGATTCTCCTGGGGTTACGCTTGGACCTGCAAACCCTCACAGCGCCATGGCCACGGCTGGTTAGTGCCAATGTGGGGGATGGTGTGGGTTTCAAGCTTCTCAGCTCATTGCCCATCCATCGACTGTGAGCAGGGAGGTCTGAGGCAACCTCATGTCAGCGGAGCAGCTGCCTGTTGTCTTTGCGGGCTCCTCTCACGGTGCTCCGGATGAGGGCACAAGTTGCCCCGCCCCTCTCCCAGTGACTGCTTCATCGGGTGAGGCTGTGATGACTGGGGTAATGTCAGCTCCCAGGCGGGCCCAGCACAGGCTCCACGGGCCAGAGGACAACCGCCAAGGTCATTGAGGCCAACAGGACAGCAGAGTCAGCAGCTGTCTCAGATGCCACGCCGAGCGATGGGGCGGCACCAAGATGTAGCACCCACAAACGTAAGCATAAGGCACCTTAGGCACACCACGGTTTCTCGCTGATGCTTTTGTGTTGGTCCGAGACTTGGTATTTAGAATTTTTTCCTGCTTTCTTAACATTTTGTTTTGACTTTGTGAGAACTTCTGATGGTTAAAATAAAAACCAGATGTGTTACCATGGCTGAGGGTGACTCCTTTATTCTGAATTTGTATGTTTAAGATAAATGTCATGAGTGTTTGATCCGACATTAAAGTTTATGTCCAAAGCCCTTAGGTCCTGCTGATGACCTGGCAGATTTAGCACTTATGCGCCAAGTAAGGAAGCGCCAGGCTCGATTTCTGCTGATCTAGCTCAAGGTTCATTGGGTTAAAGCCTCCCAGTTGTCCCTGCCTCCTTGGTGTAGTCCTGGATCAGCGTTTAGCCCCTCTTCATTCCCCTGTGCCTCCTCATTCTCAGAATCAGTACTGGACTCATCGTGTGCAGCCACATCCACTGCGTCAACATCTTAATCGTCCACTGCGTCCCCTCTTTCCAGCGCAGGATTGTGGATAGCGCAGCATGCAACCACTATCACCAAGACACGATCTGGAGGATACTGGAGTGCGCCCCCTGAGCGGTCCAGGCATCAGAAGTGCATCTTGAGAAGACCAATGGCTCTTTTCATGACAGTCCTTGTAGAGACATGGCTCTTGTTGTAGCACTGCTCAGCTTCTGTTCTTGGATGGTGGAGTGGCGTCATGAGCCACCTTCTGAGGGGATAGCCCTTGTCACCCAGCAGCCAACCATCCAGCCGGGCTGGAGCACTGAAGAGCCCCGGCACCTGGGTGTGTCTGAGGATATAGGCGTCGTGGGAGCTGCCTGGGTACCTTGCACAGACTTATAGAATCAGCATCCTATGATCACACACTATCTGCACATTCATGGAGTGGAAGCCCTGCCTGTTGACGAAGGGACCAGGTTCACCTGCTGGCACCTTGATAACCACATGCGTACAGTCTATTGTACCCTGGACGTGGGGGGAAGCCAGCAATGGCTGCAAAACCTCTGTCTCACTGTGCCTGGCTTGCCTGGTCCCAGAGGAAGTGGATGAAGGTCAATGCACACCTGAACAGAGCACCTGTGACCTGCTTGACACAAGTGTGGACAGCTGATTGGGAGACACCACAAAGATCACCCACCAAGCCCTTGAAGGTGCCAGCGGCATAGAAGTTAAGGGCAGCTGTGACCTTCAGAATCACTGGCATACGGTGTCCAACCACACCGTTAGGGGAGATCTCAGGGCCAATCATCTGACAGATGTAGTTGACTGTCCCATTTGTCAGCCAGAGCCTCCTTCGGCACTGCACCTCAGTCAGATTGAGGTAGCTGCTTCGCCCTCTGTATACCCTGGCAGCAGGATAGTGGCGTCTTCTGCGGCCCCTTCAACCTTGGATAACCTCTTGGCCCTGCGCCCCTCGTGCATGCGCCTGTCCTCCCAAAGATGTGCACTCCTGGCCTCCTCCTTATTCTTTCCCTCCCTTCTTCCTCAGAGGAACTGCCTCCAGTGGACATGTCAGAACCCATACCCAGGCAAAAGGGAGGCCTCCGGAAAGCTGCAGGCCTGATAAAGATTACTGACTGCAGGGTGCTGACCTGAACGTTCAAAATACACAGAAAGCTGCTGGAATTTGTTCTGAACTGCAGTAGATCACACAGGCAAGTTTAAAAAACTTTCTCCAATAAATAATTCACAGACCAGATTGACAACCCCACTGAGCCCTCTTATCCCGCCAGTGGATGAGGTTCATTAAAAAGTCTCTTACCCGCCTGCCTATTGCACCCATGCGCCGACCGGAAGGTCACAAGGGCGCCTGAAAATCGCCATCTAACCTGTTAATTAATGGCGGGCGTGCGTCGAACTTCATCGCGCACCCGCCCAGCTGGCAGCCTGACCTCACTGTGCGTCATTTTACGTGCTGACGTGTGGGGCCCGCCCTCTTGTGGGGCCTGCCGCCCCCCCCCCGCACATCAAATGGAAAATTCTGCCCATAAGAATATTTTAAGTCAAAATAGAAAGTGGTTGATAATTGCTTGGATAAGCATCTTTATGGCTTGCCATATTCATGTGACCACTGATGTCATTATATGCAAATAAAGGTTTTAGGGCAGTAGCCATTTTACACAACACATAGAACAATAATCTCTTTCCTTAAATGTATAATTGAGTTCCTACAGTCTGGAGTTTCATCTGGAGAAAAGTAAAAGCTGCATTACATTATATTTAAGCCAAGATAATCACTTTAAAGCAGCAATTCAAATCAGTAGGTTCGTTTTCCTACAAATGTTTAGTAAAAATGGAAGGATTGTTATGATCACCTTAGCTCTTGTTTATTGATATTCTTTCACAGGATGTGGGTCTCGCTGGCTAGGCCAGCATTTATTGACCAGCCCTAATTGCCCATGAGAAGATGGTGGTGTGCTGCCTTCTTGAACTGCTGAAGTCCGTGTGATGCAGGTGCACCCACAGTGCTGTGTATATATGCACCTCCTGCATGGTGCTTATTTATTTGAATAGTCCATGCTGATGAGAATATTAGAAAGTATGAGATGAATAACATTTGACCTTTTGAGTTTACCTTCCTGATAGACCCTGAGCAAGTTACACTGCCAGGGCTTCTTTCGAGCTATTAATTGTCTATAGGAAAAGGAACTAAAGTCAAAAGCTTCAATGAAAGAAACACTCTGTCCTGATACTTCTCTCTATGGGAACATTGATAACAAAAACGACTTGGTCCTCAAATTTTATGAGGGCTGTCCTGGTGGGAGCCTCAGAGAAGTAGTGTTAATGGATGAAGCTTTCCATTTATGCCATTTCTCTGGGGGTTTTGCCTGTCCCCCTGCAAAGTTATGGTGGGGAATTGAGAGAACCCCTCTGGAAATCCAGCTCCCTCAGATGTAAAAAGTGCTGTACTGTGGGCCTATAATGTATAATTTATGCATGTTTAGCACATTTATTTCATCCAATAGAAGTATAAAAGTGGCCAATGTAAAGTGAGGAAAAAGTCTGAATTTTACTTGTTTTTAAAAAGTCAAGAATTGATTAATTTGTGCAACATTCCACAACTGCAGAACTAAACCAAAAATTAAGTGGTTTACTCCAAACTTTGAGTTAGTTAATTTAATTAGGAAAACGCTGAGTAGTATCATTATATTTACAACCAAGATGGGAAAGTTGGTGGCACTAAGGGAAACTGAATGTGTGTAAAGTGCAGCCCTACAGTATTCTAGGGTGGGGGAGATACAGTGAGCACACAGCTGGGAGCATGGGGGCTTTGGAATGCATCCAGTAAGGTGGACAGGAAAGCCAAGCACTTCCCTGAATTAGTTGCACTCTTTTAATGGTAGCTTTCCATTTAGCACCCATTTTAAACAGGTGCTGTGTGGCTGGAGCTCTGCTCAGTCACTCCAATTGCATTGTAGAGCAGCTGCCTAATCTACATCAAAGTACGAGGGATGGCGAATCTATCACACAGTTTGTGTGTTGTGTTCAAGCATTCTGTAACACCTTCTGCCCACAATGACATCTCAACCATGTTGTAGGCCTCAGCATTGGGTCTCTGCCCCCAATAATACAGGGAACAAAACAAAAATAAAAATACCTGGAAAAACTCAGCAGGTCTGGCAGCATCTGTGGAGAGGAACACAGCTAACGTTTCGAGTCCGTATGACTCATCAACAGAACTAAGTAAAAATAGAAGAGAAGTGAAATATAAGCTTGTTTAAGGGGGGTGGGTCAGGTAGAGCTGGATAGAGGGCCAGTGATAGGTGGAGATAACCAAAAGATGTCATAGACAAAAGGACAAAGAGGTGTTGAAGGTGGTGATATTATCTAAGGAATGTGCTAATTAAGGGTAGAAAGCAGGACAAGCAAGGTACAGATAGCCCTAGTGGGGGTGGGGTGGGGTGAAGGGAAGGGATCGAAATAAGCTAAAAGGTAGAGATAAAACAATGGATGGAAATACATTTAAAAATAATAGAAATAGGTGGGAAAAGAAAAATCTACATAAATTCTTGGAAAAAAAGGGGTGGATCGGAAAGGGGGTGGGGATGGAGGAGAGAGCTCATGATCTAAACTTGTTGAACTCAATATTCAGTCCGGAAGGCTGTAAAGTGCCTAGTCGGAAGATGAGATGCTGTTCGTCCAGCTTGCGTTGAGCTTCACTGGAACAATGCAGCAGGCCAGGGATAGACATGTGGGCATGAGAGCAGGGTGCAGTGTTGAAATGGCATGATGCCACCACCAAACACATCTTCCCTTCTCCCCACCCGGCAGCAATCCGTAGGGATCGTTCCCTCCGGGACACCCTGGTCCACTCCTCCATCACCCCTTACACCTCAACCCCCTCCCAAGGCACCTTCCCATGCAACTGCAGAAGGTGCAACACTTGCCCCTTTACTTCCCCTCTCCTCACCGTCCAGGGGCCCAAACACTCCTTTCAAGCGAAGCAGCATTTCACTTGCACTTCCTTCAACTTAGTCTACTGCATTCGTTGCTCCCCATGCGGTTTCCTCTACATCGGAGAGACCAAACACAGACTGGGTGACCACTTTGTAGAACACCTTCGGTCTGTCTCAAGCATGACCCAGACCTCCCTGTCGCTTGCCACTTCAACACTCCACCCTGCTCTCATGCCCACATGTCCGTCCTTGGCTTGCTGCATTGTTCCAGTGAAGCTCAAAGCAAACTGGAGGAACAGCACCTCATCTTCTGACTAGGCACTTTACAGCCTTCCGGACTGATAATTGAGTTCAACAATTTTAGATCATGAACTCTCTCCTCCATCCCCACCCACTTTCCGATCCCCCCTTTTTTTCCCAATAATTTATATAGATTTTTCTTTTCCCACCTATTTGCATTATTTTTAAATGTATTTCCATCCTTTGCTTTATCTCTACCTTTTAGCCTATTTCAATCCCTTCCCTTCACCCCACCCCACCCCCACTAGGGCTATCTGTACCTTGCTTGTCCAGCTTTCTACCCTTAATTAGCACATTCCTTAGATAATATCACCATCTTCAACACCTCTTTGTCCTTTTGTCTCTTGTCTATCTCCACCTATCACTGGCCCTCTATCCAGCTCTACGCATCTGCCCCACCCCCCCCACCCGCCCCCCCATAAGCCAGCTTGTATTTCACCTCTTTTCTATTTTTACTTAGTTCTGTTGAGCCATACGGACTCAAAACGTTAACTGTTCTCCTCTCCGCAGATGCTGCCAGATCTGCTGAGTTTTTCCAGGTATTTTTATTTTTGTTTTGGATTTCCAGCATTTGCAGTTTTTTGATTTTATACAGGGAACAAGCTCTGTCCTTTGTTTGCATGACCCATGGAATAGCTTGATATCAATGGACGCTGTTAGATTATTGGTTTTATAGGAAGATGCTCAGTCACCTTTTGTAAAGGAAATTAGTCTTCCTAGTCTATGCAGGGACAAATTAATGAATGGAAAAATCATGCCGTGATGAACTGGTTATGCTGGACTTCCATGTCTAAATTCTTGATATGTGCTCCTGCCATGGGATGACTCATTTATTAAAGTTACTCCATGGTACCAAGACCCCTGACAGGAGTCTGTTCTATATGTAAAATAATCTGTCTGGGCTTTGGCATTGTTTGAAAATTCTTAATTTAGTATTCCTACCCTTTAGTCCTGTGACCAAATTTTAAATTATGACCCTTGCTTGTAGCTACTTTTTCTTATTTCCTTTTTACCTTTGTATCAACACTCAAACTGAAAAAACATGTTTTTACTGCAATCAGATAAAAGCTACAATAGTTCTACTGTATACAAATTGACCAAGATAGACAAAATAGGGATTTCATAAATTGAAATAGATTACTAAGTAAAAGATGTAAGTGGGGCATGGTGACAGTCTCCATATATCCAAGCATTGCAAGGAATTTCATTTCAATAGATTTAACTGTTTGTCCAAAGCTAATGGCACATTTTGGCTTTGATTAATGTAAGTTGACTGACAAAATCTGTTTGAATTCACAACAGCGCAAGATGACACATTTTCCCAACAGTTGTCTAACTATCATCTAAGTAAACCCCTATGAATCTTCATTTTATTTTTTTCCTTTAACTTTCTTTTGCTTTCTCCTTTGTGATTCCTCATCAGAACCCATTTTACCTCCTTAAATTGTAAGCATCAAAAAGAGGCAAATTAAGATATGGCAGATCCCTTCAACTGCAATGCTGCCTTTTGACTGAGGAGCTATGGGTTCCCATTTTCCATCTCATGCTAGCTTATCCCATGGTGTAGAGATTATTGTTTATGATCTGGAGTTTTCTCCCCAAGTTTGCGACAACCCCTCATGTATAGAATTAACAAGAGCTTCACTCTCCTTTGTTCACTTCATCATTAAAATTGCTTCCTGGTTTTGTGAAACATTTTCACTAATGTTGTAGCAGAAAGAATTTTATTTTCCTCTTATCCTTACTCTATCCTGAACCAATGTCTCATTTTAATTTCAGACAGAATGAATATGAATTCTGTTTTTACTTTCTCTGTGTCTGGTTAGCAGTGTCTTATGAGGTGTCATATATCAAACTACCAAGACCTTACAATAACCCAATTTATATGTAGGGTGTTGTTCCACTGAGGTGATATTTTTCTCTAATCTCGTTGCCACTGTAGGAAACACATTTTCTGATTAGGTGGTCAGTTGATGTACTGCACAGAGGTTCTGACTGAAACAGCTCTCACTTAGAACAGTAGAAAAAATATATTTCTAAATGGCTATTTGATAATATTTTGTTATGGGAAAGTAAATTATTAGTTAAAAAGATTCCACACAGAATAAGGTGACAGAGAATGTATTTAACATTTGCACCAACTGAATTGAGTAACTTGTAGCCAATGCCTCCTTTATATAAACACAGAGGATATTGAAAAGCTAGACATGGAATCATGGATTACATGTCAGTAATCCAATGAAAAGGCTCGTGCACTATCGCAAAATGCAAGAAAGAAGCTCAAGCAATTTGTTTATTGTCTGTGAGCCACAACTGGATTACAGTCCATAATCCTCTAGATAATGGTAACAAAGGACCTCATAGGAGAGAAGATTGAAATATGGAACCTCAGGATATTGCCACTTGGATGCCAAATTACAGCATGATTCACCATTTTGCAAATTTATAAAATCATACATCACTCTATATTATGTGGGACTTCCTGCTCTTTTTTTAATCAGATGCATAGGTAAAATGGGCAGAAATATCTGTTACAGGCGGGGATGCCTCCTAATCTTTGCATTTGAGAATTCATTTTCACAAAAACAACTCAACCTGAAAGTTCTGCTATCAGACCTAATTCTGCTTCTTTCCACAAACTTAAATGATGTATAATTTGGTTCTTAGTCTAGACAAAGCTAGCTGCCCCTAGGTTTCTTTATTCCGACCCTCTCATTAATTTCAATTCCCAAAGTAGAAAATGCATTCATTAGAGACAAGAATGCCTTATAATGCTTGCAGTCTCAGATAAAAAGGATAATTAGGACCCTGGAGAGCTTTACTGAATGAAAGCATTTAGTTTTATTTAGCAAATAATAAGAGCAATTTAGTTTCATTTCGCAGTAGCATAACCTATATTTTTTTCTGTTGGCAAATAAGATTTCCAGTAATTTTAATCAGGTTACAATCATGGTGAGCAATATTTATAATAAATTATTTAACAAGTTCAGGTGAAACTCTTTCAGCCAACTAATTTACTTCTTTTTACTGCTTAACCTGTTTATTTTAATAAGTTTATAATATTGCAGACAGTATTTTTAACCAATATATAATGGTCCACAGAGATCTTCCTGAGGGTCTTTGGTGTAGGGCCTGCTCACGGTGGGCGACATGACAACCTCCCAGGGCAGAGGTGCAATGGTTAAGATTAAGCAAGTGAGTGACGGGCGGAGGCATGCTCTGTTCTCTCTTGTGTTCCTGCTCTCTCTATGCACCTTCTCTTTCTGGGTTCCTGCTAATCCAGGCTTCTGCTTTGTCTCACGTTCAGCTTTCTCTGGGCTGTTGCTGTGCACCTACTTTTGCTCTCAATCATGGTATGCTTCCCTTTTGCTCCTGCTTGCTCTCTGGTTTCCTAGTACTTTCGCCATGTTCTGTTCTCTCTGGGCTCTCACTCTTCCTGGGCTCTTGCTCTCCTGGTGCATTTTTTTCCTGGACTCCTGCACTCTCCATGCTCCTGCAAAGGGTTGGCCAACTTGGCATTGAGAAGCAGGCACATCCATCTCACTGATATCTGTGCAACTGTTTTTTTTAAAGTATTATTAAAACACTCATATTATAGTTGAGCTGGGGCATCCATAATTATTGATCCATTTGAAAAGTAGGCCCTTCTACTAAAAACATTTGGGAATCACTACAATATTCAAATCTTCAGGTGTCAAATAAAGAGATGAGTTTCAGCAGTAGAGAGTTGAGTGTCGATGTAACAAAGGCAGAAGTAGTGGTCTTTGTGAAGGGGAGATGTGTATATTTGAAAATTCAGCTTGTGGTCAAATAGGGTGCCAAGTTTGTGAGTTATCAACAGTCTGGTTTGGCTTGAAACAGTTGTTAAGGAAGGGGATAGCACTGGCAGTGGGGGCACAGAGCTTACGGCAGGGCTAAAAACAATGGATTTGGTTTTCTTAATGTGTAACTCATGGCAGTTGCATCTCATCCAAAACTATATACTTGACACTTCTGTCTTTCTAACATGGACCATCTCAACCCCATCTCAGTCCATCTACTGCTGAAACTCTTGTCTCTAACTTTGACACCTGCAGGTTTGACTATCGCAGTTATTCTCATCTTTTTGGTTGAAGGACAATGTTAAGGCAGTGGAAGTGCTGAGAGGGGTGACGGAGATTTTAAGCTGGTTTTCATCAGCAAATGCATGTCTGCAGACGATGTCACCAAGAGGTCGCATATATATGAGGAAGTGTATGGGGGCAGTCAAGGAGGGATCCTTGGGATTGGCACAAGTAACCATGTGGAAGCAGAAGAGAAGCCATTGCTGGAAAAGCCTTGGCTACAATTGGACTGGAGGAGCCAATTAAGGATGCTCCCACTTTGTTGGACAATGTAGGAAGATGATGTACTTGGCCCCACCAAAGGCTGCAGAGAAAGACAAAGTGGAAGTGTGCTCCATGCTCACAGTCATAGAGAATGACATTTGTGCCTTTGGTTAAGGCTTTCACTAGGTCAACACCCCTCTTGTTATTAAATAAGCAAGCTGATTTTAATCAGTGAGCATGGTGGAAAATGGATGGTTGACCACAGCTACCCATTATACACTTCACTTGATATCAGTTCAAATGAAACTCAGGCTGAGTGCATAATGGAAAGATGATCTACTACTGCCCTTGTTCTGCCACCGCCGTAAGTTAAAATCAGCCCTAAGATATCCTGCAATGACACAGGAAAAACAATAGTTATATCAAGTTAAATATTAGTTTCAAATTAGCATAGCTCCAAAATTACTATCAGCGATGCTGATGTGCAAATGTTTAACAAACTCAGATTGCTCTCTCTGTTATTGATTTATCTGAAATTAAATACCTCTGTGTACTGCTTGGCTCAAAGACTGGATTACAGATTTTAATCCTCTGACAGCTACAATAATGAATCTCACAAGCTGTAGGACTATGATGTAAGACCTCACACGATACAGTAACTTGAATGACAAGTTACAGAAGAATATAATTTCCTAAGTATTATAAAATCATAGGTCACTCTGTGTTATGTGTGATGAGCTGTTTTTTTATGGTGGTATGAGCCAATTTATTTTAAAGTAAGAAGTTGCTACAACCATGATACATGTTTGAATAACATCACTATATTAATTTTTAACTTTGCATTTAAACTAAACCTCCTTTGTATTGTTTGGATTTATGCTGCTGTCTAAGTTAAGCTTTAGAAAACATTCTAAAAATGTAATTTTAATTCAAATTCTGTCAAAAGCATAAGTGTACTTATCATAGTCCTTAAATACCTAAACCATATTTATCTTGCAATCTTACTGCTAAAATATGGATTAGGTTATGGAGTACCTGTGTAAGCATTAAGGCAAAGCTTGGCTTGAACAGCATCCCATAAGCAAATTATTTCATTGCAACATAACATAGGTGTAAAGATTAGTCCTAATTGTTTTCGAGCATTTTCAAAAGATTATCAGAAATAATTACTGCAGTGTGTTCACTTTACTAGTTTTGACTAAAGAACTCTACATAGGATTGACATTTTTAAAGTTATTTCTTGGGATTGGCATTACAAACAAGGCCAGCATTTTTTGCTGACCTCAAGTTGCCCTTGAGAAGGTGCTGGCGGTGGGCCTACTGCAGTGCAACTGATGAATGTGCTAACACAATGTTGTTAAGAAGGGTGTTCCAGGATTTGATACAGCTGCAACGAAGGAACAGTGATTTATGTCCAAGAAAGGATTGTGTGTGTGACTTGGAAGGAAACATAAAGGTGGTGGTGTTCCCATGCACCTGCTGCCCTTGTCCTGGAGGTGGCATGCTTGGGAGGTGCCAAAGGATTCATGGGTTGCAGCAATGCTTCCTGCAGATAGCACACACTGCAGGCATAGTGTGCCAGTAATGGAGAGAACACATGTTTAAGCCTGTGAACGGAATCAAACAAGAAGACTGCTTTATCATGGATGCTGCTGAGCTTCTTGTGTTTTGTTGGAGCTGTAACTATCTAGGTTAAATGGGGAGTACTCCATTGCACTGCAGACTTGTGCTTTGTTGGTAGAAGAGAGACTTTGGGGGAATCAGGAGGGGCGCCACCCATTGCATAATACTCTTTCTCTGGCTGGCTCTCGAAGCTATGACAGTTATACGGTTGGTCCAGTTTAGTTTCTGGTCAATGTGTATCAAGTAAGAGAGTGAATAATTTATCTTTTTCTCTCTTCAAATAGTCTGGACAATTGAAGGCCCAATCTGTCCGCTTCTCGCTCACATCTCATGCTGAGGAATAAATTATTTATTCTCCGCACATATTCCAACATTCACAAATGTGAAAACGCAAACTTATGATGTAGCTGTTTATCATCCAGTCAGCTTATTGCTGTTACAGTGGTGTTCAATTCACTCATCTGAAATCAGAGGGCAGAATTTAATGAAAAGAGCGAGATTCCTGACAGTGGAACCAGAAGTGGATGCCACTTCTGCTCATATGTCGGGAGCTGTCGTGTATGCAGATATGATGCACATTATAAGTGTGTGCAGCAAGCAGGTGTACCGTGGGAAATTATGTGGCGGACTTCCTGTCTGTCCCCCTGTTGTCAGCTGACTCAATTGTATGTCGAGGCAGGCTATAAAATACCCACCTGTAAAAGCATCCAGCCACTGCAGGCAGGGAGAAGGAGGAGGAATCTGGGAACAAGGGCCACTGAAGCATTGTTTCCAATGCCCCCAGCCTCCATCCCTCATTTGCAGCTTACTACCATTAAGTCCCCATCACTTTCCCCTCCCCCACAAAACAATCATTCTCTCATATCCCCATTGGCACCATGTTGGCTTGGGGGCAACGCGCAGCCCCATGTTTCAGTGATACCTTATGCAGGTTCTCCTCCAAGTCATCTGGGAATGATGAGAGGTACTCTTTCAAGTGATGGCATTAGAAAATCCTCCTTCGTGACCAGGGAGGCCTGGATGGGGATCACAGAGGAGGTGAGCAACCGTGAGGTCTACCAGCAGACCTGGGTGCAGTGCTGCAACTGTGTCAATGACTTCCTCATCATCCACCTCCATCAGCACAATTACACCCACACAGTCCATTGACGTGTTACAGTTAGATTCGGAAGCACAACGTGGTGAGCACCACAGACACATCCCAGCAATTGAAGGAGGAAGTGACAGCCGGGTCCCCAGATAATTGGAGGCCCCTGCTGAGCCTCAGACTGATGACAGACCAGTGGCCGCAGCCTTAGGAAGCCTGCTTGACAGGCAGCAGAAACTAGGGGAAAATATGGTGGACTGCCAGGGATTATGCACAGCTTTGCATGGGGTGTGGAGTAGTCCATGCGCACCGTGAGTTCTGTCATGTCTCAGGCATTTGAACACATGCCTTCATCCATGGAGAGGATGGCAACAGCAATGGAAAGCCAGGTCAAGAATTTAATCCATATCCGCTCTGACCTGCATTCTATTGCTCTAGCTATGGGCTTAATGTGGAAGTGGCTGAGCAAGAGGGGGATGGGGCCCCTGAGCCTCCCTCCAGGAGCCGCTTCCCCTCAGGGAGACAGGGAGGTGCATTTGCACACCCAGATTGTGGAGGAGTATGTGCCAGCTGGCCTGGGGTCTTCATCTCAGGACACCCCAGTGTTAGTGATGTCTCCTCATCCCCTCCACCATTGACACCAACAACTCCAGCAGGCAAGGCCAAGGAGGATGCCCCTGAACCGGTGCAGGAGACCGCCAGTGGGCTGGAGCCCTCAAGGCCCCATACCTCCAGAGGATGATCGCCACAGTCATCCAAGGTAACAGGGCATCTCACTGAGCAGAATCTCTCCACCTCAGCTGCTGAGATTGGGTCTGCACTTAGACATAGTGCTAGCAAAAAAAAATGGAACAAAGTATGAGCACTAAGGTAGCATGGGTGATTTTTTTCCATGTCTTTCTCACTTGTTAAAATAGGCACAATACAATTTGTTTTCTGTAAACATTCACAATTATTGAGAAATGTTGGGGCCTGTCATGGCCTCAGATGTAACATGGCCCACTCCATGTTTCTCACAATGTGATGACTGGAGAAGAGATAGGGACACAAACATTAACCCTCAATGAGGTGTGTTGCATTTTTGTGCATTCCTTATTAAAAGTTCATGTAAATTGTTGTTTTTGTGGTGATCATTCTGTGGAACATGGCTTAAAAAGCAGACCCAGCTGCGACTCCCCCCCACATCTATGTACTTGAGAGGATTTTGGCCCTATTCAGTCTCAGGGATGTAAATGAGTCAGGGGTAGTTGCATTCAAATTACTACAAAGATGGTGCTGGATCAGAATAATTGGGCAAGGCAGGCTGTTAAATGAATGTTCATGTGCTCCTAAGATGTACCCCCACTCAGTAAAGAGAGTGTGTGACAAAGCTCCACTCCCTTTTCTACTTTAGATGATAGAGGATGCAGGTTTATAGTTAATTTGGCAAGGGAGAATGGCAGGGCTAGGTCTACACCCCAGGAAGGCGATGGAAGTCTGGCGGTAGAGCGATGGTCATGCAGATGTGTTATTTTTGTGTGAACCTTGTGTAGGTCAAGTTGTTCCTGGCCTTCCTTGCATGTCTCTCCATGGCCCTGGCATCCATGAAAGGGTCCATTGGACTTATGGGGCAGAATTTTGCCCTTGTCGGGCGGGGGTGGTGGCCGGGCCCGGGAGTGGTCACGAAGCCGACCGCTGCCCGTGATCGGGCCCCGACACAGGTTTCACACTGGCTGGCCAATGAATGGTGTAACACGTGCTGCAGCGCTGCTGGGGTGGGGGCGGGGAGGAGCACGAGTGCGGGATTGTGTGCATGCATGGGGATGCGCGCAGTAAAAGCTCCCTGAGGCACAGTGCTGTTTCAGGGAGCTGAAGAATTTTGAAAGTAAAAAATAAAGAATTTAAAAATGTTAATAACAGGTCCCCTCATGTGACTCTGTCACATGAACAGGGATATGTTAGAAATTAGTTTGAAAATTTTTTATTTTTTTAAAATCACTGATCAAAACCTCACCCTGCCCACGGGTGAGGTTTCCCCAAAAATCCAAAGGCTGCTTGGCCTTTTCACCTCCCCGCTAACAGTAAGGTTGGACAGGCAGTGGAAAAATTCATTTAATTGGAACTTTAATGGCTTTAATGGGCCTGTTCATTGTTGGTGAGCGTGCTGCCGACTAAAATATCGTGCGAGTGTGCGACAATGTCGGGATGCTCGCCCGACATCATTGCGTGTCATTTTACGCTAGTTCAGGTGGGGCGCGTGGCTGCCTGCTGAGTGCAATATTCTGTCCATGGTTCTCATCCATTTAACTAATTATTAGCGAGTCCCTTTAATCAGACAGTTGTGCGCAACATGAACTTCAACCACCCCAAACTGCTCTCCTCCCACTTCAAAAGATCAGAAAAGCTGCACTTAAAAAGAGACATTAAAACTATGTGCGTGTGACTTATGAAACCTGATCCTGTAGCTTCTACTCTTTCCCTGTCATCCTCATGCTTGCCCCTATCACCCTTGACCCATCCAGCTTAACCTTTCCTCTCCACTCTGTTACCCTTGAATCTGCCACCTGTTACCCTGAACCCTTTTACCATTTCCCTGTACATGCCATCTCTTCACCCAGTGCTGACAGCTGTGACCATCCATGACCCTGAATCCTTCCATTATCCCCCTCCATGCTTATGTTCACTCCTGTGACCCACTCCATGAGACCTTTCAAAACCCAGCCCTGACTCTGGACTTGCCGCCATACTGAGGAGAACTTCTCCCTTTGACTGGATTTGTTCCCTCCACCACCCAGCATCCTTAATTCAACCCTCAGGACAACATAATTGATAGCACTGACCTCGCCTTATAGTACTTTCATCTGTCTTTCAACCCCTTACAGGACCACCACACTCATGATGCTAGGCCCTTCCCTCCATTGCACCTCCCTACATCCAAACACCAACCTCTGCCCACCCTCCCTTCCCTCCAGCACACTTCCCTGCACCCGAACACCAAACTTTCAACATTCATTTTGTGCCACAAAGTTTAACATGGAGAACTCCTTACCTTCATCACAATTGTACAAAACCAACTGGTGCATGTGACCTTTAATTGATCATGAACTGGGTGCCAGGAGATTCTCGCGTGCTGCTCACTTTATCCTGAGGGTAGGACTTTATTCAAAACTGTTTCACGTTAATGAGTGTTCATGGAATGCAAATGTGTTACAAGTATGAATGTGCCACAGGCCAGCGTAATGCTCATCACATCACAAACGCACCACTGACTTTATCCCTGCATCTCAACCCACCATTGGGAAATTGAAATTTCGCATTCTGCCTAATTAATCACCCTGCATGACACATTTCCCTAAAATGCCCCCTCCAGTGTCAGTAACCCTCAACCTTCCATTTGTCATCTTAGAGCCTCTCCAATCATCCTCTATCTGCCTACTGGCATTCTGGGGCCTCCTTTGATCATCTTTGACCTGCCCTCGGTATCCTCTGACTCTCCCCCAGAGACACGACCTTCTCTCCCTCAAGCTGAAACTGCCCTCTATCAAGCTAGGTCTCCGCTCCTTGACCGTTGATCTGTTAGGCGTGGTACAGCTACCTCATTTGGACACACAGGGTAAGAACCCGGAAACAATGGACCCCATCCGATAGGCCAGAGCCTGGCTCCATTTGGGCACCTCCTCCCACTCTGGTCCCAAACATGCCAGTGCCTTGCAGCACTGTCATGTGAGGCCCCGACCACAATGACCCTCTCAGCAGCCCACTAGCTGCGCAGTTTGAGGCCCCGACCACCAGTACTCATCTCACCTCCCTCCCTCGATGTTACCACTACCGGACCTTCCAGCTTCTCTTGCTCCCCTCCCCTGTGTCATTCAGTTAGAAAAAGACAAAACTTCAGCTCAGATTCTATGACTGAACAACCTCGCCTGGTGCACATCACCTTTAAGCTGTCACAGTCCAGGATGGCACAAGTTTCCTGCATGCCACTGGCTTAATCTTGAAGGTAGCTCTCAATTTGAAAAAGTTTCCCTTTAATAAATATTCATGGCATGCAGAGGCAAGGAAAATAGGTTCCTGCCACTGGAAGACATAATGCCTGCTCTGCCATTGAAACGCCACTGGCTTAATTTCAAAAAATGCAACCCACTGTCGGGAAACCAAAATTAAATCAACCCACCCACCTCCCCCTCCCATAGGCTCCATTAGAGTGATAGAGCACAGAAGGAAGATGTTCAACCCATTGGGTCTGTGTCAACTCTGAAAAAATTAACAATTCCAATTCCCTGCTCTTTCCCCGGAGGCCTTCATATTTTTAACCTTCAAATGTTAATCCAATTTCCTTTTGAAGTTTATTTTGAATGACTTTCGCCAACATTGCAGACAGCGCATTTCAGATCATAACAAGTTACGGTGCTCAAAAAAAAGAAATCACATCTCGCCTTTGGTTATTTTGCTAATCACTTTAAATCTGTGTCCTCTGCTTCCCAATCCTTCTGCTACAGCAGAAAGTTGCTCCACAACACTGTCCACACCATAGATGAAAACAATTAGCATGGCAAATTTCCATTGTTGCACCCATTTGCCACCACTCGAGGAGATTCTAACAATTAAGCTCATTTTCATGCACCTAGGCACCAGTAGACATATTTTAAAAGTTGCTAAACATTAAAAAAATTAACTTACAAATAACTATAAGAGTGCTACAATGAAACCAGAAAAAATGATCAGTTTACTTTTACGTAATTCATTTCAGTGACATGCCCAATAAAGACATGACATGTTCATAACTTTAAACATGAATTGTATTCGGTGTAGAATTTTCTGGAACTGCTTTCTCTTTTTAAAAATAGACATTAAAAGCTGTTTAGATGGCTGCCGAGGGTCGAGTGATGTTTGCAATTTTTGCAATATATCAATGATAATTTTGTAATGCAAAGAAAATAAAAGTTGCTTGCTATTGTAATGCCTGATTGTCCTGGTTCATGGGAGATTTTACATAAGTGCTGATGCAACTTGTTTGGGCAGGAATTTGAACCGTAACTTCAATTTGGAAAATGAAGGTGATCACAAGTGCAATTTCTGAACATATGAACATACAAAACAGGAGCAGAAGTAGGCCATTCAGCCTCTCGAGTCTGCTCCACCATTCATTAAGATCATGGCTGATCTTCTTGTGTTTTGATTTCCACATTCCCATCTACTTCCGATAACCTTTGATTCCTTTGCCTAACTAGAATCTATCTACCTCTGCCCTAAAAACATTCAATGAACCCGCCTCCATGACCTTCTGAGGCAGAGAGTTCCAAAGTTGCACAGCCCTCTGAGAGAAAACAATTCTCCTCATCTCTGTCCTAAAACAGCGAACCTTAATTTTAAAACAGTGCCCTCTAGTTCAGGATTCATCCACAAAAGGAAACATCCTTTCCAATGTTGTTCTTTTTTTAAATTCATTCATGGGATGTGAGTTTTGCTGTCTGGGCCAGCATTTATTGCCCATCCTTAGTTACCCATGACAAGGTTGTGGTGAGTTGCCTTCTTGAACTATTGCAGTTCATGTGGTGTAGGTACACCCACAGTGCTTTTAGGGAGGGAGTTCCAGGACTTTGACCCAGTGACAGCCAAGAAGCTGTGATATATTTCCAAGTCAGGATGGTGAGTGACTTGGAGGGGAACTTCCAGGTGGTGGTGCTCCCATCTATCTGCTACCCTTGCCCTTCTAGATGGTTGTGGGCATGCGTTTGGAAGGCGCTGTCTAAGGAGCCTTGGTGAATTCCTGCAGTGAACCTTGTAGATGGTACATGCTGCTGCTACTGTGCGGTGGTGGTGGAGAGAGTGACTGTTTGTGGATGTGGTGCCAAACAAGTGGGCTGTTTTGTCCTGGATGGTGTCAAGCTTCTTGAGCGTTGTGGGAGCTGCACTCATCCAGGCAAATGGGGAGTATTCCATCACACTCCTTACTTAGGCCTTGTAGATGATGAACAGGCTTTGGAGAGTCAGGAGGTGAGTTATTGCTGCCGGATTCTGAGCCTATGACCAGCCCTTGTAGCCACAGTATTTATGTGGTTAGTCCAGTTCAGTTTCTGTTCAATGGTGTTGATAGTGGGGGATTCAGTGACAGTAATGCCATTGAACATCAGAAGACGATGGTTAGAGGCTCTCTTGTTGGAGATGGTCATTGTCTGGCACTTGTGTTGTGTGCATGTTACTTGCCACTTGTGAGCCCAAGCCTGGATATTGTCCAGGTCTTGCTGCATTTGGACATGGACTGTTTCAGTATCTGAGGAGTCGCGAATGATGCTCAACTTTATGCAAACATCAGTGAACATCCCCACTTCTGACTTTATGATGGAAGGAAAGTCACTGATGAAGCAGCTGAAGGTGGTTGGGCTGAGGACACTTCCCTGAGGAACTCCTGCAGTGATATCCTGGAGCTGAGATGACTGACCCCCAACAGCCACAACCATCTTCCTTTCTCCTAGGTATGACTCCAACCTGTGTAGAACTTTGACTCCCATTGACTCCAGTTTTGCTAGGGTTACTTGATGCCTCACTTGGTCAAATGCGGCTGTGATGTCAAGGGCAGTCACTCTCACCTCACCTTGGGTGTTTAGCTCTTTTGTCCATGTTTGAACCAAGGATGTAATGAGGTCAGGAGCTGAGTGGTTCTGGCAGAACCCAAACTGGGCATCAGCAAGCAAGCTATTGCTAAGCAAGTGCTGCTTGATAGCACCATTGATGACCCCTTCCATTACTTAACTGATGATGGAGCAGAGGCTGATGGGGCGGTAATTGGCTGGGTTGGATTTGTCCTGCTTTTTGTGTACGGGACATACCTGGGCAATTTTTTACATAGCTGGGTAGATGCCAGTGTTGTAGCTGTACTGGAACAGCCTTGCTAGGGGTGCGGCAAGTTCTGGAGCACAAGTCTTCAGTGCTATTGCCGGAATATGTCACGGCCGATAGCCTTCGCAGTATCCAGTGCCTTCAGCCGTTCCTTGATATCATGGGGAATAAATTGCATTGACTGAAGACTTGCGTCTGTAATGCCGGAGGAGGCTGAGATGGATCATCCACTTGGCACTTCTGGCTGAAGATTGTAGCAAATGCTTCAGTCTTATCTTTTGCACTGATGTGCTGGGCTCCCGCACCATTGTAAATGGGGGTATTTGTGGAGCCACTTCCTCCAGTGAGTTGTTTAATTGTCCACCACCATTCATGACTGGATATGGCAGGACTGCAGAGCTTAGATCTGATCCGTTGGTTTTGGGATCACTTGCTCTGTCTATCATTTGCTGCTTATGCTGTTTCGCACTTAAGGTAGTCCTGTGTTATAGCTTCACCAGGTTGACACCTCATTTTTTTAAGTATGCCTGGTGCTGCTCCTGGCCTGTCCTCCTGCCCTGGCTTGATGGTAATGGTAGAGTGGGGGATATGATGGGCCATGAGGATATGCCTCATGGATGCCCAGTCTTGAGTTGCTAGATCTGTTCAAAATCTCTCCTATTTAGCACAGTGGTTGTGCCACACAACACGATGGAGGGTCTCTTCAATGTGAAGGCATGACTTCATCTCCGCAACGATAGTGCATTGATCACTCCTAGTGATACTGTCATGGACAGATGCATCTGCGGCAGGCAGGTTGGTGAAGATGAGGTTAAGTATGTTTTTCCCTCTTGTTGATTCCCTCACCACCTGCCACAAACCCAGTCTAGCAGTTATGTCCTTTAGGACTCAGCAAGCTCGGTCAGTAGTGGTGCTACCAAGACACTCTTGGTGATGAACATTGAAGTCCCCCACCATTCTGTGCCCTTGCCACCCTCATTGCTTCCTCCAAGTGGCATTCAACATTGAGGAGCACTGATTCATGAGATGAGGGAGGGCAGTAGATATCAAGTCACCCCTCACTCTTCTAAACACCAGTGGAAACAAGCCCCGTCTGTCTAATATTCCTTCCTAAGACAACCCACTCATTCCAGTTATCAATCTAGTAATCTTCCTCTGAACCCCCTCCAAAGCATTTACACCCTTCCTTAAAGAAGACCAAAACTACACACAATATTTTAGATGTATTCTCAACAATGGCCTGAATAACTGAAGCATAACATCTTTACTTATATGTTCATTTCCTCTCATGATAAAGGATAGCAGCCCATTAGCATTCTTAATTACTTGCTGTACCTGCATACTACCTTTTTGTAACTCATACTAAAACACCTATGTCCCTCTGCACCTCAGAATTCTGCAGCCATTCTCCATTTAAGTAATACTCTGCTTTTTTATTCTTCCTGCCATAATGAACAACTACACATTTTCCCACATTATGCTCCATCTTCTATGTTTTCCCGCTCACTCAACCTCTCTATTTCCATCTGCAAATTCCTTATGCCCTCCTCAGTACATACTTTCCTGCCTATCTTTGTGTCATCAGCAAATTTAGCTATCCTGCCTTCACTACCCTCATCTAAGTCATTGATATAAATTGTAAAAAGTTGAGGACCCAGCACAGACTCCTTTGGGACTCTACTCATCACATCCTGCCAATCAGAAAAATACCCATTCATGCATACTCTCTTTTCTGCTAGCCACGCTAAAATGTGACCCCCTACACCACGGGCTTTTATATTGTGCAATAATCTTCGATGTGGTAACTAGTCAAATGCCTTCTGAAAATACAAGTACAGTACGTCTACAGGCTCCCCTTTACCCACAGCACATGTTACTACTTCAAAGAACTCCAATAAATTGATTAAACATGATTTCCCTTTCATACAACCATGCTGACTCTACCTGATTACCTTGATTTCTCTCAGTGCCCAGCTATATTAATGATCAATTCTAATACCTTCCCCACAACAGATATCAAGCTAACTGCCTCCCTTCTTGAATAGAGGGATTATATTTGCTACTCTCCAGTCTGATGGAACCTTTCCAGAATTTAGAGAATTTTGGAAAATAAACACCAACACACCTACTACCTCATTAGTCACCTCTTTTAAGACCCAAGAGTGAAATCCATTAAGATCCAGAGACTTACCAACCCGCAGCTCCATCAGTTTGCCCAGTACCGCTTCCCTAGTGATTATAATTTCACCAAGTTCCCCTCTCCCTTCCACCTCCTGATTTACAGCTATTATTAACTCTCCATTGTCATTCTCTAGAGGACCAACACTCACTTAACTTATTTATTCCTTTTGAAACAACACTTGCTATCCATTTTTACATTTCTAGCTAGCTTCCTCTCATACTCTAATTTCTTTCTCCCAGTTAACCTTTTAGCCATTTTCTGCCATTCTTTATACTCTGACCAATCATCTGACCTGCCACTTATCTTTGCGCATTTATATGCTTTTTCCTTAAGCTTGTTGCTTTCCCTAACTTCTTTAGTTAATCGTGGATGTTGGGTCCTCCCATTAGAAATTTTCTTTATCGTAGAAATATACTTATTCTGAGTATTCTGAAATATTCCCTTAAATGCCTCCCACTGCTACTCTACTGATCTATCATCTAGCCTAGTATCCCAGTTCATTTCAGCTAGCTCAGCTCTCATGCCCACATAGATCCCCTTATTTAAGTTAAAAATGCTCATCTTAGACCCACTCTGCTCCCTTTCAAACTGGGTGTAAAATTCAATCATATTGTGGCCACTGTTACCTGGGGTGCCTTCACTCTGAGGTCATTAATTAATACCGTCACATTACACAATATCAAGCCTAATATAACCTGCTCTCTGGTTGGTTCCAAAATGTGCTGCTCTAAGAAACTATCTCAAAAATATTCTATGAAATCCTCGTCCAGGTTATTACTGCCAATCTGATTTTTCCAGTTTATATGCCGATTAAAATCACCCATAATTATTGCTGTCCTTTTATCACAAGCACTCAATTTTTCTTCTTGTATACTTTGCCCTAAATTGTGGTTATTGTTATGGGACCTGTAGTGATTTCCCACTAGTGATTTCTTTCTCTGACTATTTCTTATCTCGACACAAGCAGATTTTATATCCTGATCTCCTGAACCAAGGTCATCTCTAACTATTGCACAAATGGCATCCTTGATCAACAGTGCTACCCCTCCACCTTTATCTAGCTTCCTATTCTTCTTGATGGTCATATACCCCTCAACAGTTAGGACTCAATCTTTGTCATCCTGCAGCCATGTCTCCGTAATGGCTTTCAGATCATATTTATTGACTTCAATTTGCGCTATCAATTCATTTACTTTGTTATGAATGCCACACACATTCAGATACAGAGCCTTTAGTTTTATCTTTTTGTTAACTTTTTAACATCTAGTCTTGATTACTGGTGCAATCTTAGGTTTTATCTCTCTGCCCCTTCCTGCCATTCTATGACCCTCAATTCCCATACTACTATTATGGTTTCCTGCCTTGAATCTACCTCTTGATTTGCCACATCCTCCCAAGTTTGATTGCTCAACTCCGTTTTTTAGTTTAAAGCCCTCTTGATTTCCCTAGTTATGTGATTCACAAGAACATTCAACCCAGCATGTTTCAGGTATAGACTGTCCCAATGGTATAGCCCCCACTTTCCCCAGTTCTGGTGCTTGTGCCCACAAACTAAAACCCACTTCTCCTACACCAGCCTTTGAGCCACGCATTCATCTCTCTAATCTTATTTGTCTTATGCCAATTTGCCTGTGGCTCAGGTAATAATCCAAAGATAATTATCATTGAGGTTCTACTCCTTAATTTGGCACGTAGCCTCTCACACTGACTATGGAGAACCTCCTTCCTTGGTCCTGCCTTTGTCATTGGCACCTACAGGGACCACAACAACTGAAAGCTACTCCTCCCACTGCAAGTTCCTCTCCAGCCCTGGGCAGAATTCTCAAACCCAGGCACGCAGCAGGCAATACAGTGTTCTGGACTCTTGCTCTTTGCTGCAGAGAACAGTGTCAATCTCCCTCAATCTCCCCTACTACCACTACATTCCTGTTTGTTCCCCCTGCTTGAACGGCTTTCTGTTTACACTTTTTGGAAATATTTGTCCTTGATTGCCTTGGTATCCAAAAGCTCCCACATTCCACAGCTGCAACAGAACAGCTGTCCTGCCATTGTTACTTATGTTATTTAGTTAACCTGGGGTAGAATTGTCCTAGATTTGCACTAAGTGCGGTAACGGGAGAAAAAAAGGACATTCTACCTGCCAGCCGCAATGGAGGCTTTTCACGCTATATCATCCCAATCCCACCTCATTAATTATGCATTCCCAGGAAACACGCTGTTTCAATAGTGGGCGAGTGTTCATTTACCCACCATGCCTTCATCTCGCTGCTTCATCACACCGGACGTTGTACGTAAAGTGCAACCGCGCACACAAACTCTCAGTTCTTCCAGCCCACAACTGATACGTGGAAGACATGGCCCTGAAAGACAAGAAGACTGCAGCCTCCTATTCAATGACATGTCCTTCGAGTGCATTTTGGATGCAGTGGAGGCCTGCCGTGATATCTTCTACTCCTGCTCTGGGTGAAGATCAACAAGCAAGGTCACCAATCCAGCATGGGAGGTGGTGGCAGTTGTGGTCAGCGCCAATGTCCTTCAAAAGAGGACAGCCACCCAGTGCTACAAAAGGATGAATGACCTCATCCATTCTGACGGGGTGAGTCACTCTTCTCATCACTCTCAACTCACACACTCACAAACCCATCACATCCACAGGGATTTCACACCTCAAAAGACAACACCACTAACTCTCACAAACACACTCTCACATCTCCATCAGGCTCATATTCTCTGGTGCTGGCTTCCTCATCACGTCCATGTCTCCGCCCACCACACAAACATTCTATGCAGTGCCATGTGTCCTGCTCATAGTCTTTCCATCTGTTTTCATGCAGGAGAAACCTGCTCACAAGGGTAGGGAGAGGCTCCAGACTGGAGTGAGGCCCCTCACTCACTTTGAGGACTGTGCCATCGCGCTGACTGATGAGGACATGAACTGTGCCTGTGGCGGTGGTGAAGACTGTCATGAGGATCCTGCACTGCATCATCCCTCTCTCAATGCAAATGTGAGTGCTCTCTCTCCTGCCTTTGACTATACTGCCATGCACTAATTATCTCTACTTTGGTTCACAGGAAGCTCTGCCAAGCAAGCGACACACTCAGTGAGTCAGTCGCTCAGCTCCATCCACATCCCCACCTCCATCCAAGAGGACTCCTCCTCCATTGAAGAGCTGGAAATAGGCAGCCTGGAAGACCTGTCACAGCAAATACCTATACCCTCTACCAGTGCAGAGATGCAAACCTCATTGGGACCTAGATCTAGAGCAGGCTCGGTTCACAACATAGTGTTCACCTCATGGATATGTGTCTGCCGGAGGAGGAGGCAGGTTCAACCGAGCTCCCCGGCACTCAGAGGACTGCTGGGGAAGAGGCATCTGTGGGGTCTAAGTCAGAAGATGAGACTCTGGATTCAGCCTTCCAACTCATCCTGGAGAGTCAGCAGAACATAAGAACTTAAGAACATAAGGACTAGGAACAGGAGTAGGCAATTCAGCCCTTCGAGCCTGCCCCGTCATTCATTACGATCATGGTTAATCTCATTTCTATCTCAACTCCAATTTCCCAACCTCTCCCCATAACCTTTCAACCCATTACTAATTACAAATCTATCTCCTCCTTAAATTTATTCAGCGTCCCAGCATCCACTGCACTCTGAGGTAGTGAATTCCACAGATTTACGACCCTTTGAGAAAACTAATTCCTGCTTCCTGCTGCAGTAAATAACACAATTTGAACCAACTGCTTTCAGGTGATTGACAGATAGTTGCCCCTTCAGGCAGTTCTCCACTTAATAAACTAACCTAACTTACCTGAAGGTTAGTGCTATGTTAGATCTTGATTCTTAATCTATAGTTAAAACTTGAAAAGGAATTACCAGAACATACCATGTGAGACTAATTCACTATTCAATCAGTCTCTGTCTCACTCCAGCATAGTCACCTGTCTCCTCATGCACCCAAATTTTTGATTGCAGCCAAAGTGAAAACTTTACCCCACATATCTTTAGTTTTCAAAATGTGCACTTGATTTCCCCCTCATGGAAATCTGTGCACCGTCTTTGATTCAATTTCCCCTGTGCCAAACTCCCTTTTAAATTGCTGAAATGAGGCCTACTCCCGTTGTGTAATTTCTAATTAAATTGTTCCTGTCCTTTTCCATTACTGCTATAAACCTATTGATATTATGATCAGTTTCTCAAAGGCTCCTCCATGTGCTTCACTTTCCCCACTTCATTCCTGAGAATCAGACCCAGCACTGCTTCCTTCCTTATTGAACTGAAAACATACTAAACAAAGAAATTCTAATGTAAGTATTTAAGTAATTTCTCACCCAAAAACACTACTATTTTCCAAGTGTATATTAGGATATTTGAAGTCCCCTATTATTACTTTATTATTTTATTACTTCAACAACAGCCCTTGTGTACTTCGTAGCTGAGTACTGTGCATTGGTATGGGCCAGAAGTAGCCACACTAGGCTGATCGATGCTCAACTGAACGCTACACTGAGATGCATCACTGGAACCCCAACACCCTGTCTGCCTTGCTAGCACATATCGCCACCTCCCTCCACCACCCATCTGCCATGATGCAGTGACCTCCGTGAAGCTCAGCCAATCAAGGAAAACAAATGCAATCCCTTCCATCGGGACCTCACCAACATCCCTCACCTCCGCTTGAAGTCATGTAAGCCCTTTTGGACCCATCAACACAACCTCAGGCAATGCGATTTCAATCCTGAGGGAGCTTAGGAAAATGAATGCTCCTCACAAGAAGTTGCGAACAAACATCTCGTGAAAGACCCAACACAGAGGGTCCCTGGTTTTGACATCCCACGAAGCTCATGAGCTAAACCGCATCTGTACAAATGATGTCAGATGCGGAAACCTGATGCGCAAATGGTAAATGAAAGATTCTCCGGGTCACCCAGAACAGACCATGGAACGCATAATGACTCAATGCCCGACTCATAAATACAAGGAAGTACTACAGTGAATACATACTGCCACTGCTGACATAATATCCTAGCTTGACCACCTTGATGTAAAATTATAGTTGTACAAAAGTAGAAGACTCCCTTATAATCCTTTCTTTTCTTGAAATTTGAGTCCAAATTTTCTCCTCTATCTCATTCCCTCTATTTGGGGGCCTTTGATGTGCATCCAGCATCTTAATCGGCTTTGCCTATTCCTTAATTCTAACCAAATGGATGACGTCTTTGAACTCTTAAATATATGACCCCTTTCCAGGGCTGTCATTTTTCTCCTCCGTTCTTTCCTTCCCTATCTTTCCTGAACACTTTCTAGCAAGGACTATTAGTTTTCAATTCCCCCTTGTTTGAGCCAGTTCTACATTACTGCGGGTCTATCATAATCTGAAATAGCAATTTGTGCCTGCAGCGTACAAATCTTATTGAACACACTCCATGCATTTATGTACATGCATTCTATATCCAGCCTAATCTTGTTTACATTTCCCCACTGTCTGATCCCTCATATTTCTGAAACACTCCTTAATTCTCATATTGTTTTCTCCCTTACTCCCTTGTCTGCTTTATTTCTCCTCTTTAACGCCTCATTGTTGCCTCTTGCCCCTGCCAAATTAGTTTAATCCCAGCTCCCTCAGGGCTGTAGTTGATGTGCAAACTGTTCATTTTGGATATGTCCCAGCTGCCCCAGAACTGCACCCCGCCCCCCACCCCAAGGACACTGAAGTGCTCTTTCTTTCACCATCTCTCCAGCTATACATTAACCTGTTTTGTCTTACTGCTCCATTGTTCACTAGCATGTGGCACTGGGAATGGTCCAATGAGGCCCTGATCTTTTCTTTCCCCTTAACTCCCAAAACTCTGACTGCTGGACTTCAAACTTTTCCTTTTCTATGTTGTTGATTTCAACAGAGACCACAAATCCTGGCCATACCCTTTACTTCAAAGAATGTTCTTCCCCTGTTCCATGATGCTCCTTACGTTGGCACCAGAGAGGAAACACACAATGTGAAATTCACGTCAGTGGTTGCAGGAATGCCTGTTGATCCACCTGAATATCGAATCCCCTGTGACCTTTGCATTTCCACAATTTTCAGTGACTGCCTGCGCAGTTCTTAATTCCACGGTGCTCTGGACATGCACCAGTCCTTTGAGGTCTTTTCAACTTCATTGGAATTCAACACTAAAATCAAATGTCTTGTGTGTGTCACAACTGGAGAAATTCTGCTCTGCCTGCTTCTTCTTTCTACCCTGCCGGATGGCTACTCACTTATTATGCTCCTTAACTCATTAGGCCGAGAGGGTGACCACTTCCTGGAATGTGTGCACCAGGAAATTCTTAGCCTCTGGCTTGCCCTGCAGTCACTCCAGCTGCTACGCTGATCTTAAGCTGGACCAGCCATAGGCACTTCCTACGTGCTTTTCTTTTTATTTGTTCATGGGGTATGAGTGTCGCTGGCAAGGCCAGTATTTAGTGCTCATCTCCAACTGGCCTTGGGAAAAGATAGTAATGAACTGAACTGCTGCAGTCCATGTGGTGTAGGTACCCCTACAGTGCTGTTATGGACCCCATAACAGTGAAGGAATAGTTGAGGAACAGTACTCATCCAGGACAAGGAACAGTATTCTAAGCAGGCAGCTGGGTAGTCAGCATGATTGAATTTGACTACTCCAAATGAGCTCCAAAACAACTTTAAGTGAGGTTGCCCCCGCACTAAATTGCCTTCGCCAACCCCCGTACTGCGACATGCAGCCAATCAGCAGCACACTCAGCACTGGGCTACACATCACAATCATGCAAATCAGCACACAGCATGAACTTTCCTTGCTGCCTCAATCACATTGAACAAGCACGGGGGTAATCCACTTAGCCAACCATTGAAAAATATCAATATTAATTAGTGTGAATTAATGTGTGAATATTGACTATATAGAGCTCAATATGTGATTATTGATTATATACAACTCAGTGTATTCACAGATCACTGTGTAAGTATTGATTATGTGCAGTTCAATGTGTGAATGTTGACTGTTCACAACTCACTACAAAATGTTGCTGCTGACTACATGCAACTCAATGTACTCAATGTATGAATGTTGATTACCTACAGCTCAATGGAAGATTGTTGACCATATGCAGTTTAATATATGAATGTTATGTGCTCCATCTGATATCGGGCAAGCGTATAACAAACATATAACATGTACTTTTGCCCAAGACAAATTTCTATCCCTCGAAATGTCATTGTACTGGTGAAAAATCATTCATCTTCTGTACCACAGTTGTATTTCATTTTCACTGAACCCTCCCTATACATCATTCAATCTTTAGTGCCAAGTTAATTTCCCAGGTTATTGCCACTGTGCTTAAGGGACTGTAAAAATTCATTATCTTCCTTTCAACACTTTAGCAACAGCAAGAGTTATAGTGAGAAACAGGAACTCCAAAATCTGTATTTTGATGATATTATGACAATCAGATACATGGCCTAAGATCATAAGACAAAGGAGCAGGAGTAGGCCATTCAGCCTACTCCTCAATAAGATCATGGCTGATCAGATTGTGGCCTAAACTCCACTTTCCCTGCTTGCCCTGACCACCCCAACCCATAATGCTTGTATTAGGTTTTTTTCTGTCGGGTCGCTTTGCTCGTGAACACGGTTGTACGTCTATCTACTGGTGGATGAGTTGGCAAACAATGTACTGCAGATGCAGAGACCAGTATAAGATGGAGCACATGCTGTTTATTAATAACAGAGCATTAACGCAATGTGTGCTTCTCAAACCAGACCCTATTCTAAACTACTGATTAACATTGTAGCCTGTGCTACACAACAATTGGATAATAGTCACGTGGTCAATCTGCTCACATTCTCTTAAAGGTGTATTGCACCTCAGATTACCCCAGCTTGACTCCTTTGTAGATCAAAAATCCATCCAGCTCACCTCTGTTAGAATCATCCCTCAATACTGAATTTTTATTTAACAAAATGGAAGGACGTGGCATGATCTGGACATTTGGATGTTAACCTGTTTTTTTTTAAAGAAGGTCATAAGTTCATCTTGGAACTGTCAGCAAGCAGGCCTCTTCCAAAAAAATCACCTGACTATATGGTACTTGAGAAGGAGTTGTTTTGTTTGTATTGAGCTGCAAAGACCTTTTATTAATAAAGCTGGGAGACAAAAAAGTCAATCACATGGGAGAGAGAAAAAAAATTAAACCGTGAACCTGCTTTTTTTGAGGAGTCTTGTTGGAGAACAAGCTGAGAAAGGAAGGCTCCCTCTCTCCACCTTGTCTAAAATTATGTGTGGCTATCAGCCTGTAGCCAGAAAACCCTCATCTGATGTAACCAGAATGCACCTGGACCTGCAAAAATAGACTCGTTGGTGAGAACTTCCAGGCATTTACCAGGTCTGCACACGCGAGAACTCCAGTCGACAGCGTCGAGACCCTGCGGAGTTTATGTTTTATTTTATAACATCATTCTCCAAAGCCCATCTCTGCAGAGATTCTATCTGTTTGTCTTTTGTTTGTCTGTGTGTGAGCTGGGGGAATTATTTAGGAAGAGGGAGGTAGTTATACTTACCGATTACAATTGTGTGTTTCAACACTAGCAACTTGTTAAAAGAAGTTTTGTTTTAAAAATAAATTATTCATTCTGTGTTTTTGAAAGAAGCCTTGTCAGAGTCTCTTTTTTTCTGAATACTAGAAGTATAGGTACCCAACTGGCCATTTTGGTGAGAAAATTAAATATTTAAAAAATGGTATGGCCTGTGGAGTAGTGGGGCTTGATAATTTGTGCACTCCTCCCATCCTGGTCGAAGCATCTTGAATATATTCAATGACCCAGTCTCCACTGCCCTCTGGGGAAGAGAATTCCAAAGACTAATGACCTCTAAGAGAAGAAATTCCTCCTCATCTCTGTCTTAAATGGGAGAAATCTTTTTCTGAAACTGTACTCCCTAGTTCTAGAGTGCCCCACAAGGGGCAGCATCCTCTCCACCCTGTCAAGTCCCCTCAGGATTGTATATGTTTCAGTAGACTACCTCTCATTCTTCTAAGCGCCAATGAGTATAGGTCCAACCTGCTCAAACTTTCTTCATAATACAACCCTTCATCTCAGGAATCAGTCGAGCTAACCTTCTCTGAACTGCTTCCAATGCAAATATATCCTTCCTTAAGTAAGAAGAGCAAAATTGTACACAATACCGTGGGTGAGGTCTCAGCAATGCCGAATACAGTTGAAGCAAGATTTCTTTACTTTTATACCTCAGCTCCCTTACAACAAAAACATTCCATTTGCCATTCTATAACTTGCTATACCTGCTTGCTAACGTTTTGCGATTCAAGTTCATCTGCGCCATGGCATCCTGCAGTCTCGCGCCATTTAAATAATATTCTGCATTCCCATTCTTCCTGCCAAAGGACAAACTTGCGTTTTACCACATTATACACCATCTGCCAAATTTTTTCCCACTTACTTAACCTATCAATATTTGCAAAATCTTTTGGCAGAATATTGTGGAGGCAACAGGGGTATCAGCCTCTGGCTGGGGAGCTGGCAAGAGCCTCACATTGCCTTTTTTTTAAGGAAAACCTGCTAGATCTTGTGCCACAAAGAAACTTGGCAGGCCAGTAGCAGGCCTTACCCCGAAATCAAGGACCCCGGGCACAGAAGTCCCATCCACTGAAAGTTGCTGAGCAATCAGAGGCCAGCAGCTCCATTGAATGCCCACACCTCCGTAGAGGCAATGATTGCTGCCACAGAACACCCACCCAAGGCCCAGTATCTTTGCTGGATCCCAGGCCATAGGTGAGATGGCAGGAGGCAGATGTGAGGTGGCAGTCGCTGGGGAGGGTGGGGGAGGGATTTTTTGGTAGCAAGCCAGGGGTTGGCTCTCAGCTCTTCTCACCCCTTCTTATTGCTGGGGCCCTCAACCAGGCGCTGAGTGCCTTTGAACGAGGGCGCACCTCGGGAGGTCACGAGCAACGCACGGGTTTTATTGCCGTGGTCTCTAGGTGACAAACTCTCCACCCGCTGCTAGGTAAATGCCAGCTGCCATGGTCTTCATGGGGGTGGAGGCAGGTGGGTGCCAGTGTCCACCCCCACCACTTTCCTATCTGATTAAATGTCCCCATGTCATCAAAATCACCACAGGGGATGGAACAAGATTCGGTCCTTTGTATCCTCTCAACAATTTGTTCCTGTATATTTTTGTGATGTCGGCAAATTTGGTTGCAATAGTGTCAGTCCCATCTTCCAAATCATTAATATAGATCATAAATTGTTGAAGCTTCAGCACTGATCCCTGTGGCATTCCAATAGCCACAGCTTGCCAGCCCAATAATGATCCATTTACCCTGACTCTCGGTTTCCTGATAGTTATCCAATCCTCTCCCAGACTATCATATCAACTCCAACACCATGATCTCTCATCTTGTATATTAACTTTTTGTGTGGCACCTTATAAATGCCTTTTGGAAATCCATTGGTTCCCCTTTATCTACCCTGCTTGTTACATCCTCAAAAAACTCTAATGAATTTGTCAAACAAAATTTCCCTTTCACAAAACCATTTTGACTCTACCCAATTGTGTTATGATTTTCTGAATGTCCTGTTACTCCTTCCTTAATCATGGATTCTAGCTTTTTCCCAGGGCAGAATTTTTCTCTCATCAGGCGGGCGCATGCCCGACCTGAATGAGAGTAAAATAGTGCGCGATGACATTGGGCGAGCGTCCCAACGTCATCGCGCATTCTCGCAATATTTCACTTGGCAGGCATGCGGGAGAGGTGGCAGTGCGCCCACCAATAATTAGGAGATCTATTAAGGCCCTTAATCGATTAATTAAATCAGACTTTTCATTGCCCTGTCCAACTGTTCGGTTGGCATTCGGGCGAAAAGGCCAAGCGGCCTTTGGATATTTTATGAAACCTCATCCAAGGGTGGGATGAAGTTTCCAACAGGAATTAAAAATAAAATAAAAACATTGAAATCTCACGTTTAATGTGTCCCTGCTCATAAGGCAGAGTCACATGAGGGGACATATTTTTACCATTTTTAAATTCTTTATTTATGTTTTTAAAAATCTTCAGCTCCCTGAGGCAGCTCTGTGCCTTCAGGGAGCATTCAATGTGCACACCCACGCTCGCCCTGCTCCTACGCCCACCCTGGCAGCGCTCAGCGTTGCAGCACGCAATTCACACTGACTGGCCGTTAATCGCGGGCGGCAGTCAGTTTTGTGACCACTCCGGGGCCAAACGGTCGTGCCTGCCTGACATGGTAAAAATCCTGACCCCAATGACAGATGTTAGGCTAACTGACCAATAGTTTCCTGTTTTCTGTCCCCCTCCTTTGCTGAGTAGCACTTGGACATCCAATTAATGAATTACAAAAGTACAATATAAATTTACATTTACCTCTCTGCTTAGATATTCTATTCTTCTAGAAATTACCCCAATATATTTTTGCACTCTTTATGGTCTTACCAGATTGTATAGCTGCTCTTAACAATTTACGTATCTGTATTCCCAGAACTCTTTGCTCTGCTACTCCATTTAATTTCTTACTCTACAATAAATGAGTGGCCTCTTTATTCTTACTCCCAAAAGGAAGCACCTCACTATCATCTCACTTCACCTTTAGCATATTGAATTTAATTTCTCATTTACCACTCACAACCAACAAGCCTGTATATGTCTTCCTGTATTTTGGTGTGGTCCTCCACATTTTTAACTAAACTCCTCACTTTGATGTCATCTGCCAAGTTGGACACCAGGGACATGATTTTTCAAGGAATAGCCAATTGATGGCCAGAGGGCATGCTCAAAATCCAATTAAGGATGGTGGGCAGGCTCCCAGTGCTGCAGGGCAAAGAGAAGGCCCTCCAGCATGAAGATAATGGCAGCCTGCCGATGCAAGGAAGAGAAAGATGGAGCTGCTTCTTGGCGCTATCAAAGGTTTAGGAAATAAAAATGGCCACGCCAGACCACCATGGTGGAGGGAAGTTGTAACCAATCTTCCTTCCCAGGCAGGCATGGTGGGGAGCATGGAGCGGGGACTTTAAATCTTTAAATTACTCTGGAGCACTGCCCCATTCCCCCAGTCTGCTGCCTTTCAATTGTGGTGCTTTGACCATCACGGTGGGTCCGCTTGCTGACTGGAAAATTCCGGTTCTGGTATGTGAGAGGGACCTTAACAGGCTGAAATAGGCCCCATAATTGCTTCAATTAGCTAACCATTACTTTTGGGCAGGGAGCCATTGTGCTTCGACCTGGCCTCATTGAAAAAAGCCAGGAGGCAGAAGATGCTGGCAAAATAATGCAATGCCCCCCCCCCCCCCCCCCCGGAGGGATTTTTCTATTTGGACACTTCTGGTTCCACTTCTGCAGCAATTGGAAAACATGGACCTGCATGTTCAATTTCGAGCTCAAATTATTCATATGTATGGCGACCAACAATGGTCCCGGCAGAGATCTCTGCAGGACACCACTTCCTACTTTCTGCAAAACCTCCCCTAATTCTTTCCCTTTGTTTTCAGTGTTTTTTTAGCTATCTTTCAATCCATTTTGTTTCTTGACACCTGACTGCACAGGCAACAAACTTTGCCTATGAAGCCCTTACTTGACACCTTCTAGGAGGTCTACTCTTTTGGTTACTTGTACAAATAATTTGAAAACACAAGTGAAACATAGGGAGGAATTTTATGGCCCCATCACAGTAGGGGCAGGGTCATAAAATGTGGCAAGATGTTCAAAAGCCCATTGATTTTGGCGGGACTGTAAAATCCTGCTGGCGTAAATCTCATCCAGGACCTTTCCTCCAGAAATTCATCACCAGTCTTCAGATAATTTGTTACCTTTGATTATAATGAAGTTTCCCATGCATTTCCTAACACTAATATTAAGCTGATTGGTCTTTACTTTCCTGAATTTCTTCTAGCTCCCTTTTAGAAGAGAGGGATTACATGTGCTGTTTGCCAGTATTTTGGCACTGTTCCTTTTCTGTTAATTGCTATACGAACACCTCAGCTTTCTTCTTGCTAGTTTCTTTAAATATCTGCAGGTGCAATACATCTGAATCCAGGGTATTATCATCCTTAAGTATAGGTGGTTAGCCTATTAGTTCCTTCCTAACCATTTTAACTGCTGTAGTATCCCTTCGGAATTCTTGAAGTAATCTACTGATAATTATGTCATTAGCGCTTCTAATTATCAAATTAAATTACAAATGTAGCATTAACAAGTGGGAATAATTGCATGCAAATGTGGTAAATAACAAGGATACAAAGAGGGAAGGCCAATATAGTAAAAGGATTACATGCTTGTGCTAGATCATAACGTACCAGTGATATCACTGAGAAAATACAATCTCAGTGTGCTTGGCCTAAATAGCCAAGTGGTCATGGTACTGGGCTTATAACTCCAAGATCAAGAATTCAAATCTCACAATGGCAAACTATGAAACAATGTAACTTCATCTGAAACAGATGGAAATGTGTTTGTACTTGAAAGAGTTACAAACTCAGTGAACTTTGCATTAATCTGCACAAAGAAAATTTAATGAAGAAATTTATTTTTTTGTAAGATACTTTTTAAAGACCCCGGACTGTGTAAAAATGTAGCGAAAGCAGCTTCAAAAAAGCTGACACAGCTCTTCAAAAACTTTGAGGTCAAATTTTTTTCTGACTTAAATCTATGACACATGAAGATAAGTACCTATTATATAAGCTCATTAGAGGGATTATTCCAATATAGATTAGAGTGCAATGAATATAGAACCATGGCTGGGATTTACAGCTCCGGACCTATGACCTATAGCGGGGGCAGGAATTCAGAGGGACTTCCGCCGCAGAGCCTAGTGGGAAAATGTGCCAAATCGCATGATGTTGGGCTGATTAATCATGCAGCTGGTGGTTTCTCAGGGAACCATGCGGTGGATCGGGCAGGAAGTTGACAGCCCCATCGTCATATCCGGGCGCCATATTTAAAAGGCATTCAGGCAGCTACTCACATTGCGCAATGGAGTTCGGAGCTGGAAGTGGCAGGCAGGTGTGCACAGACATCGGCCCCAAGATTCGGCCATGCTGGACACACTTCCTCAAGCATTGGAGGACAGGAGCGAGGTCCTTTATCCAAGGCATGGGAGGAGGAGGCTCAACCGTCTCACCACGCCTGCAACTCACCAACCAAGATGGCGAGGGCCATTTCAACTCATAGGAGTGCTGCCCTACAGTGCAGGAAAAGAATAAGTGACCTCATCTGCACTGCCAGGGTAAGTGACCCCTCCACACTCCAGACTCACCTCGCTAATTGGGAACTTGGACCTGGACCTCAATGGCAAGGCCACCATCTGTGCTGCCCATGCATAGAAGCCCTTTGCAAGGTGCTGGGGCGCTGCCTCATAATCCCACGGCAGTCCATGTGGTCTGCTGGTAGGGAGGCAACTGCGGGTCACTGACCCAGCAACACTGAAGGCACAAATTTGGAGCAGGAGGTTGCTGGTTAGCATAGAGGGCAGACACTGCTACTGCTGCCACGTCTCTGTTGTCCTGTCCTACTAGCTGCTGGGGCTTGTGGGTCTGGAGGGTGCTGCTGAAGTACCGATGCAACAGCACATCTTTCATATGGCACACAATTGCCAATGGGTTGGTGGTGGAGACTGGCAGCATGCCTACCCCATAACCCTGCAGCCCATCACTGTGATTGTTCACATGCTCTCCCTCCCCAATGAGCCCACCTCAGTCACAGTCCTCTTGCCCAGCCTTATCGTCCCCACCGCTAGGATTCATGTCCACCTCTGAGTCCCCTCCAAAAACCTTACCTGACCCTTCACCCGCCCAAAACAGACACTCATCCTCCCACCCTACCTCATCTCACAGACCTCTTTAGCTGTAACTGTTCCCTCCCACCTCTAGTACCTTTGGTTTGCTCTCAGGATTCAGCAATTGACACCACCAACCCCTCTCTCTTCCCCTGGATCTTTTTGCCCCTCAGGGTCCCCTGCTGTTTCTCCCCAAATCATGATCCCCTGCTGTCCAGTGGCCTTTACAATGCTCCCCGGTTCCTTCCCACCGCCCCTAACCAACCCCTTCCGCAAGACAGCTCGCTTACACCCCACCCCCCATTCTGACATCTTTCCCTGCCCTCTCCTCCCCTCCCCATGCTCCATCAAACCCACTGCTCATCCTGGTTGCCGCACACCTTCCACCTGCCCCAGCCATCCACCTGTCCCAGCCATCCTCTGCTCCAACCGTCCAACTACTCCAGCTATTCGCTTGCTCCAGCCTGCAATCCTGGTAAGTCTCGACACGTGCATGTTGGTCCAGTTGTGTTTCGGACTGGCATGCACTCTGCTGGTGGGGTGGATGATCGGGCGGTTCGGGGTGGTGGGGGGAAAATTCTGGTTGGTAATTTGAATCCCGCTAATGATATGTTAAACGGCTTCCCGATGGCCTTTGTTGGGATTAGCGACTAACCATTATCCTGCCACGACTGTCAGGCCCGCAAGTCCAACCCTGCCTGACAAGAATCCTACTGCTGGCTGCAGGGGTCAATTCCAGCCCATTATTCAAAAAAGGAGAGAAGTTAAAACTGGGCAGTTATAACTTAGGCTGAGGAGGGTGAAGAGAGATCATGCACTATCATCTCAGTCACAGGTATGGTCATTTGCAACTTTCATTAGGGCTGTTTCAGTGCCTGAGTGAAATTCAGATGAGGTAGTTTCAAACATGAAGCTGTGGGAAAGATGGACAATGGTTTTGCAGACAACAACTGTAGTTTTAAAGGGACAGATTGATCATGTGTGTGTTTTTTTTTCCCAGAGGTGGGTGCAGGCAACAGTTTTGAATAACAGGGGACAGTATCTGGGAACAGGGGACAATATCTGGGAACAGGGGACAGTATCTGGGGAACAGGGGACAGTATCTTGGAACAGGGGACAGTATCTGGGAACAGGGGACAGTATCTGGGAACAGGGCACTGTATCTGGGAACAGGGCACTGTATCTGGGAACAGGGGACTGTATCTGGGAACAGGGCACTGTATCTGGGAACAGGGCACTGTATCTGGGAACAGGGCAGTGTTTGCAGTTTCAGCTAGCATAGGAGCCAAGAAAAATGAAGTTGGAAGGTCAGAATTTTAATGGGAATAGGGTTGAGAGTGCAGGAGGTGAGTCTCATGGGCTGGAGCTCAGAAAGAGCATGAGGTGAGATAGGAGATAAAGTGTGAGGGGGGTTCAGAGCTCGGGCATGGGGAAACCTCAGGTGAAGCTTGACTTGGTGGTCTCGGGGAAGGGGAATGTGGCAGACACAGATGAATGGTTGTTCTCAATCTTAATGTCGAAGAAGTTTATGAGTTTACTTAAAAGCAAAATACTGCAGTTGCTGGAATCTGAAATAAAATAGAAAATGCTGGAAAAACTCAGCCGGTCTGGCAGCATCTTTGAAGAGAAAAGCAGGATTGATGCTTTGAGTCCAATATGAAGCTTCTATATATGAGTTTTTGCACTTGTTATTGGAGGTGAAGGTAGGAGGACAGGGCTGAGAAGTGTAAGGGAATGATTGGCAGTAGAGAAAATAAACCCAGGATTAGCCATTTAGGTGTCTGTCCATCCAACAATCTGGCCAGAGTTTGCAGGCTCCCCCAGACCATTCCTACACTCTTGTTAATAATAGATGGAATTTAATGCAGAAAGTGTGAGGTGGTGCATTTTGGTAGAAAGAATGAGAAAAGTCAATGAAAACTAAGTGGTATATTTTTAATGAGAGTACACAGAGACCTGGGGAAAAATTTTACCCCCGTTTGGGGGGTTGTGCGGGGGTGGGCGCGAACCCGATCGGCGCCTTCGATCGGGGACGTGCAGCCATTTTATGCAGGTGGGCCAATTAAGGCCCGCCCATTGTGATGTGCACCCAGAAGTGCTGTGCGCTCCCTGTGCGGTTGGCGGGGGTTGGTGGTGGGGGGGGGGCGATTCCCTGAGTGGTTCCCTGCGCTCTTTTGCGCATACGCGCGAATGAGTGCAGAGACCTCCCCGAGGCACGGAGATCAGGATGGCAGCTCATTTAATTGAGTTAATGGCTATTTAAATGGCCTTAATAGGCCTTTGACAGTCCGACGAGACAATCTAACTGACACGCGGTGACATTGGGATGCATGCCTGACATCACCATGCGTCATTTTCCACGTCGGTCCCCGCTCACCGACAGGAGAATTCTGCCCCTGGTGTTGTATGCACACAAATTTTGAAGGTGCAAGGACAAGTGAGAAGGCTATTAAAAAGGAATACAGGATCCTTGGCTTTATAAATCGAGGTTGAAATTGCCAAAGCCAGAGAGTTATGCAAAATGTATATAAAACACTGGTTAGGACCCAGCTGGAGCACCACACTTTAGGAAGGATCTCAAGGGCTTGGAGAGAGAAGAATTGTCACTGCGAAGAATTCCTAGAATGGTCATATTTATGCAGGCCTTCAGTTTTGTAGAGAAACTAGAAAAGTTAGGATTGTTTGGAAGGCTAAGGGAACATCTGAAAGAAGTCTTGAAAATCTAAAACATTTTAATAGAGTAAATAAGAAGAAACTATTTTCAGCGACAAGAGGGTCAGCAACCAAGGAATATGGATGCACTGCAGGAACTCACCACTTAGACAGCACCTTCCAAACTCATGGTCACTACCATTTAGAAGGACAAGGGCAGCAAATACATGGGGGTGCCACCACCTGGATGTTCCCCTCCAAGCCACTCACCATCTTGACTTGGAAATATATTCTTCACTGTCTCCGGGTCAAAATCCTGGAACTTCCTCCCTAACAACACTGTGGGTGTATCTAGACCACATAGACTGCAGCGGTTCAAGGAGGCAGCTCACTACCTCCTTTTCAAGAGCCACTAGGGATGGGAAATAAATAATGGCCTAGCCAGTGATGTTCACAGCCCTTAATTAAAAAAAAACTAAAGTAATTGGCAAAAGAACCAGAGGCAAAATGAAGAACAAAATATTTATGTATCAAATTGTGATCTGGAATACAACCTGAAAGGTTCAATAGTAACATTCAAAAGGAAATTGGATAAGCACTTGAAGGGGTAAAATATTACAAAGCTATGTGGAAATAGAAGGCGAGGGACATGAACTGGATAGTCCTTTCAAAGAACTTGTACAGGGACAATGGGCTGAATGGCCTCCTTTTTTGTTGTATCATTCTATGATTCTAAGAAGTGGGAATTTGTAAAAGTGGGTTCCATGTTAAACCTTAACCAATTAGCTTTTCCCTTCACATACAATGCTGTTCTGTATTTTCAGTTTTTCCTCATTTTTATTTCAGGTTTCCTATTTGTGATGATGTTTATTTGCTTATTAAAGGAGCTGTAAAGTGACCTCTACAATACTAATGTGCATTTCACCTCAGGGAGCAATGGAACTTCTAAATACAAGCTACTGAGTTCAGTAATGTTTGACAAGTCAATGTTAACTTAATACTGGGACTTGCTTGGCGAGCACCCCAATCTCAGTATTTCATGATGTAATTGGTACAAGATGAAAGAGGACATTGCTGCGACCTTTGAAATTCTTCAGTAAAAGTGGTAATAGAGTAAATCCAATTTATTTCCCTGCAAGTGCTCTGTGAATGTGTGCTCAGTGTTTTTACCTGGTGATTTGTATTGGTAACAGTGTGTGTCGCGTGTGCTGTACATCCTAATATTGAACTTCACCCAGCTACTTCTTCAGGAGTGAGATGGCTGGCTGTTGGGTGTTTTGTGGAAGTACTCATGATTGTAGTGACCCTCTGCCTCTTTGTTCATCAACCATCCCTACAACTGCTTGCACCAAGCCCAATGCCGTGGAAAGGGTTTGGATAGGAATTGTGTGACAGGGTCTTGAGAGATTATAGCATCTTCAATGCCATCTCCGGCCATTCTAATGGAGCTTAATGGCACCTAAGGAGGCCTCTTGCCTCCGTGGTTGCTCTTTGTCAGCATAATTCAAAACAAATTTCAATGCCACATTCTCTCAGCATTGCCTTATATCTTCTTTTGTTCAAATATTTAATCAATTTTCTGCTAAAAGGTGCCTCAATCATTCTCTGTGCCAAAGTCTCCCTGATTCCAAAAACAAGGATAAAACAAAACTTGCCTTTATATGGTGCCTTTCAGGATACCCCAAAGTGCTTCACAGCCAAAGTATGTTTGTTGTTGTATAGGAAGTAAATTGGGTAACTAATTTGCACATAAGGACCCTACAATAGCAATAAGGTAAATGATAAATTAAGAATTCATTTTTGGAGTGTTGGTTGAAAGATAATTGCTGGTCATGGCAGCTCTTCTCCCTACAGTGTAATGCCAATCCCTGAACAGGCAGATGGGGCCTCAGTTTAATAACTCATCCAAAAATTTCACCTCTGATAACACAATACTCCATCAGTGTTGCCCTGAAATGCCAACTTAGATTAACTGTTCAAGTCCTACATAGCAAAATTTCTTTTAACCTCACTCCACACCCTCCTCGTGACAATTTGTAATTGTATTTCCTAATTCCCTCACCCAAGCAAATAATCTTTTTGTATTCTCTTTGTTAGAGTCCTTCATAATTTTAAAAAGCCTCTGTTAAATTTCCACTAAGTCTTCCTTGTAGTATGGGAAATATTCCCAGTACCTCTAGCCATTTCTCATAACTGGAGTTTTCCAGCTGGCATCATCATGTCGTCATTGCTTTAGGGTTTCTTTAGGGTTTCTAAAAATGTATACAGCATTCAAATTGTGGCCTGAGCAATGTTTTGTCCAAAGTGACCATTACTATTGTAATTTTTACCATTGTGCTGAAGTTAACAAGTGACTTGATAATTTGCAATTATTGCTTGTTGCCTTTAAATAGCATTGATAAAGGGTCCCACCAACCAAGTAGCAGTAAGAGTTGCTAGGTGAGTTTAGGACATGGAAAGTCTTGCACTGGAGGCTGCCAAAATTGGAGAAGGCCCCTCCATGAAGAGCTGGAACCTAACTTGAATAGGTTTGCATTATTCTAAATAGTTCAGGCAGAAAGTCCACATTAGTGTGGGGAAAAGGCTGAGCCAATTTGGCAGGTGGCACACTTCTGAATCAAAATAAGTGTCAGATTCCTTCCAGCTATAATGTAGACTTAGATGCCAATTTATGGGCAAAAAGCAGGCATAGCATACCAAATTTCTGGACCCATTTGCCTTATTACTGCCCAGTTAACCTCAATGAGACTTGTTGAATATGGTAACAAATCTCTTGAAAGGAGTGTGACAATTAACCTATCAAAACTAGAATGAAGAGCGGAATGCTGGGCCTTAGTCCCTGCCAGAATAGCGAGATTATTTCCACATCTGGAACTGTATTTCCTAATGGATGGACTTTGGTGAAGTTCTTTTCCAGAGACATGGCATTTACATTCTACTTCAGGGCTCCCTGATTAATAAGGGAGGGTAGGTGGGATGATGCATTCATCTTGGCAAAGGAAGGATTTCTAATTAAAACGACCACAGCATGGATTATAAGAGCTCATCAGCTTTTGACTTTTGAGGCTGCAGCAACCACAGGAATGCAAAGGAGACCTAGGAAGGTTGTTCCCCAGGCCTCTCTCTCTTCCCTGGAGGTGCTGTTGCAGGATCTGATGGATTGCAGTGAAGTGATCTCCCCCAAAGAAGGCAGGAATAGGAAAACCTGTCCAAGTGGATGGACATAGCCAAGGAAGTGAACAGCAGGAGTATGTGATCCCTCTAAACTGGAGACAGTGCACCAAGGTGATCCAGGACCTCAGGAGGTCATGACAAGTGAGTGGTATGACACTTTCAGGTGCCAAGCCCCACACTCTGACTTGCCCAGCATTCTCCTACACAGCACCCCTCAGGACCACACACTTTGCAGCTCCACTCATTCTTCTCTCTCCCCTGGTAGCCCACATCCCCATCTCAACAGCTAACACTCACACTCACAACCTCAGACTAATGTCTTCCCGCAGCCATACCTCATAGTGAACCTTCCACAAAGGATGTCCTTTAGCCTTTGCACACAAGCTATAATTAAACACTCACAACTCTCTGCTTTCTCTCCTTGCAGGAGGAGAAAGCACACAACTTGGCCACAAGCAGAAAACCACAAGGGGAGGGGGGTGTGGAGGAGGGGTGGCGAAGGGTGCTCGTAGCCCTCCAGCGACTTTGTCAGCAATGCATGCCAGCCTGGTCCAGAGAGTAGACCCTGTGCTGGGAATCTCACCATCTTCCACCTCGATCTTCATCCCCCCGAGCTATGGAGGGCCATATGGCTGAGCAAAGGCGTAGCTGATGCTGCTGCTGGTGTTGCTCCTCCTGCTGCTGCTAGAGCAGGTGGCAAGGATGTGGCATCTCTCTTGCCCCTCAGCAGAGGTGAAAGGTAGAAATACCCAAAGAAGAGTCATATTCGACTTTAAATGTTAACCCTGCTCTCTCCATAGATGCTGACAGGCCTGCTGAGTATTTCCAGCACTTTCTGTTTTTATTGCAAACACTTTGGTTCATCCCCAGAAAGTTGCCAGAGAGAGAGAGAGAGAGAGAGAGAGGTGTGGAGTTAGTAGCTAGGGAATGGAGCCTGTGACAGGGATAAAGATAGCTTTAGTCTTCCCAATATTTAACTGGAGTTTTTTTTTTCTTCTCCAGTGCTGGATGTCAGACAAGCAGTCTGGAAATTTAGAGAAAGTGGAGGGGTCTGGAGAGGTGATGGTGAGGTAGAGCGGTGGAAACTGACACTGTCTTTTTGGATGTTGTTTGCAGAGGGGCAGCATGTAGATGATAATAGACGGGTATCCTCAGTAAAGCCAGTAATTTCTTAGTGAACAGAATGACGCACTGCTGAGAGCTGCTGGCTGTTCCTTTGAACAATGGTGTTCAGGGTCATGATGGTGGTAGTCTGAGCTTTCGTTGCAGGACTCAGACCTTTGATGGAAACTATTCATGCTGCAATGGGAGCTGTGACATCAGCCACCAAATGTTGCAGTTGGCAGGTTCTGGAGATGTGCTGATGGAAATGATGGCCCATCTCATGTTAGAAAGGATGGGCTCCAGGTTCTGCACAAAGCTCTGTGCCAAATTGGTGCTGAACTCTTCCAGGCTTCTTGACATTGAACACAAACTTACTGGTAGGTTTTCCAATGCACCAAGCATTACATCCATCAGCTTTTGACTACAGTGTGGTCCATCAAAGCTCTCTTCTGAGCTTGCTGCGACAGAAGATTTTGGACCCTCCAGCCCCCACCCCCTCCCCACCCTCACACTCAATGAGCTAGAACCTGTACTATGCTTCCCCCTACAGTTGTGTCTGGTGTTTCACCATGCATGGATCCCCCCTCTATCTTAACCTCTAAAATACATTCATGTCGGATTTGAGCCAGTGGCTGTGAGTAAAGTGCACATGATGGTATCTTCATCTTCCCGGCTTTCTTCCCTTTCCTCAACTGACAGTGGAGGCTCCTGTTTTTGGGTACCAGAAATTAAAAAGGACATTGAGTTGTAGTGACAGGAGAAGAGAAAGTGCTTATACCATCTGCAGCTTCCAATCGGAAGAGATTGAGGGAAGAAGGAGAAGCCGGATTAGGCATGCTGATGTCCTCCCTACCAATTGCTTCAGCCATGGCTTCAGTGATTCCCTTTCTGTGTTGCCAGCTCTGCCTCCTCCATTGAGGTTAACACACACAGGTGTGCTCATCCTCCTACTGTTCTTTGCTGTTGCCTGCTGTTAAACGCCACCAGAAAGATGGAAATGTGTCAGTGAATATCATGGAATCATTTTGGGTGCTGTGGCCATCATTGATGAATAGCTGCCAGTTTGTGGGAGATGTGAGTTGTGGGTGTGAGGTTTTCAGCAGAGCTGAGTATATGAGGGAGAAGTAAAGCATATGGATTTTTGGGTTGTTTACTGATTGGTAGAGATTGTTGACAGATGGGTGATGAGGTTGTAGTGAATTAAACAGTAAGCGACACTAGTCATACATCTGCTAGGGTGGCTTTTTACTTAAATACACATAGTATTTGGAACAAAATAAATAAATTAATGGCACAATTATAGGTTAATGGATATGATCTTATAGCCATTACAGAGACATGGGGCTGAATTTTGCCATCAGCAAGCAGGGGGTGGGGCCTGCTCGATGATGCACAAATGACACCCTATTTAAATCTTTAGGAAGCGAGGGCACAGCGAAATCAACTGTGACAGGATAATTAAAATAATTAAAGGACCTGCCCGTCCAACCTTAAGGCTGGCGGGCAGGCCAGGAACCTCGGTGGGCTTCTAAAAAAACACAAAATCTCATCCGCCGGCAGGATGAGATTTCATGTTGGGTTTAAAAAACTTTAATAAGGCTTTAGTGAAATTTATTAACATGTCCCATCTCGTGTGACATTGTCACATGAGGGGGACATGTAAAGGATATTTTTATTTTTCTACTTTTAATCTTTGTACAACTTTCAGCGATCTCCCTGAGGCAGCACTTAGCCTCAGGGAGATGTGTGCTCTTTTGTGTGCATGTGCGAAAGAGTGCAGTCTCGCATTTGGGGAATACCCCTGCCCGCACAGGAAGCGCACAGCGCTTCCCACTGGATGTCACGCTGGGTGGGCCTTAATTGGTCCGCCCACTTAAAATGGCGGCGGGGCCCACTTCTCCAGTGAGGATCGGCTCCTCACCTGCCAGAGATTGGGTCAGGCCTGCCCGCCCGCCCGGTAGGCATAAAATTCTGCCCATGGTTACAAGGAGATCAAAGCTGGGAACTAAATATTCAGAGGTATGTGACTTTTCAAAAGGACAGACAGGAAGGAAAGGGTGGGGAGGTAGCTTTATTGTACGAGATGCAATAAGTATGATAGCAATAATGATCTTGGATCGGAAGATGTGAAATCCATATGGGTGGAGGTAAGAAGTAACTAGGGGAGGAAGACACTGGCAGGAGTATTCTATAGGCCCCCTAACAGCAGCTATACTGTTGGACAGAGGATAAATCAGGAAATAATGAGAGCATGTAAAAAAGGCAGTATATTAATCATGCGCAACTTTAATCTTCATGTAGATTGGGAAATTCAAATTGGCAGAGGTAACCAATAGCAAGAATTCATAGACTGTATTTGGGACAGTCTCTTAGAACAATAAGTTGTGGAACCAACCAGGGATCAGGCTATATTGGATCTGGTAATGTGTAAGGAGGCACGTTTAATAAATGATCCCAAAGTAAAATATCCACTAGGAAACAGCGACCATAGTTTGGTGGAATTTAGCATTCAATTTGAGAGTGAGAAACTTAGTTTGGAAACAACTGTGCTAAACTTAAATAAGGGTAATTACAAAGGAATGAGGGCAGAGTTGGCTGGAGTGGACTGGGAAGCAGTTTAGCAGAAAAGATGGTCGATGAACAATGGTAGACATTTAAGAAAATAGTTCATGACTCACAACAAAGATATATCCCAGTGAGGAAGTAAGATGTAGGAAGGTGATAAATCAACCATGGCTAATCAAGGAAGTTAAGGATAGTATCAAAGTGAAAGAAAAAACATACAATGTGGCAAAGATTAGTGATAAGCCAGCGGATTGAAAAAATTTAAAAACCAACAGAAGATGACCAAAAAATAATAAGGGAGAAAATAAACTTTGAGGGTAAATTAGGAAGTAATATAAAAAGAGTAAGAGCTTCTTTAAATATATAAAAAGGAAGTGAGAGCCAAAGTCAAGATAGGCCCCTTAAATAATGAGACTGGGGAAATAATAAAGGGGAGCTAAGAAATGATAGATGAGTTGAATAAATACTTTGCATCAGTCTTCACGGCAGACGATACTAATAGCATACCAAAAATACTAAATAATCATGGAGCAAAATGGGGTTGGGGGGGCGGGGGTGGGAGGAGGAAACAAATACAATAAATATCACTATTGAAAAAGTACTAGGGAAACTAATGGGGCTAATGGCTGATAAGTCTCCTGGGCCTGATGGGTTACATCCTAGGATATTAAAGGAAGTAGCAACACAAATAGTGGATGCACTTGCAGTAATCTTCCAAGAATCCTTAGAGCCTGGAAAAGTCCCAGAGGATTGAGAAACTGCCAATGTAACACCCTTATTCAAAAAGGGAAGGAGACAAAAAAGCAGGTAACTATAAGCCAGTTAGCTTAACATCTGTCATTGGGAAAGTGTTGGAATCTATTATAAAGGATGTAATAGCGAGCATTTAGAAATGCATAATATAATTAAGCAGAGTCAGCATGGCTTCATGAAGGGGAAATCATGCCTGACAAATATATTAGAATTCTTTGAGGAGGTGACAAGCATGATTGATAAAGGGGAACAGGTAGATGTAATATATTTGCATTTCCAAAAGGCGCTTCATAAGGTACTACACATAATCTTACTTAATAGGACAAGAGCTCATGGTGTTGGGGACAGTATATCAGCATGGATAGAGGATTGGCTAACTATTAGAAGACAGAGTTGGGATACAGTGGCATTAATGACTTGGATGAGGGAAATGAATGTACCATCACCAAGTTTGCAGATGACACAAAAATAGGTGGGAAGGCAAGTGCTGGGGATGAAGCAAGGAGTTTACAGCAGGATTATAGACAGATTAAGTGAATGAGCAAAAACGGGGCAGATGGAATATAATGTGGGAAAATGCGAGGTTAGGCATTTTGGCAGGAAGAATAAAGGAGCTGAATATTATTTAAATGCAGAAAGACTGAAGAAAGCTACAGCACAGAGGGATTTGGGCATCCTCATGCAACAATTCCAAAAAGCTAACATACAAGTTCAGCAGGTAATAGGGAAGGCGAATGGAATGCTGGCCTTTATTTCAAAGGGAATGGACTATAAAAAATAGGCAAGTCTTGCTAAAACTATAAAGGCACCAGTTGGACCACATCTAGAATACTGTGAACAGTTTTAGTCCCCTTATCTAAGGAAAGACATACTGTCATTGGAGGCAGTCCAAAGAAGGTTCACTGGTTTGATCTCTGGGATGAAGGGATTTTCTTATGAGGAGAGGCTGAGTAGGTTGGGCCTGTACTCATTGGAGTTTAGAAGAATGAGAGGTGACCTTATTGAAACATATAAGACTCTTAAAGGACTTAAAAGGGTAGATGCTGAGAGGCTGTTTCTCCTTGTGGGTGAGTCTAGGATGAGGGACCATAATCTCAGAGTGAGGGGTCACCTATTTAAGGCAGAGATGAGGAGGAATTTCTTCTCTCAGAGGGTTGTTAATCTGTGGAATTCTTTACCACAGATGATTGTAAAGGCTGGGTTGTTAAGTATATTCATGGCTGAGACAGACAGGTTTATAATCAGTAAGGGAATCAAGGATTATGGGGTAAAGGCAGGAGAGTGGAGTTGAGGATTATCAGATCAGCCATTATCTCATTGAATGGCGGAGCAGACTTGGTGGTCTGAATGGACTGCTTCTGCTCCTACCTCTTATGGTCTTGTGGTCTTACCTTGCTGCAAGCTCTCTCCCATGTTCAGGCATTGTTCAGTGTATCAGCGCACATTCAGTTTTCAAATGATTCACACCACATCTTGCAACCAAAATGCACCTCCCAATTATGAGGTGCGGGCTGCACTAACCACACATGATTCCAGGCCCCCTGCTGATGCATGCAGCCAATGAATACAGTGGGTAGTGCTGGCTGCACATAATAATCATATAAAAGAGCAGGCAGCAGCAATTGCCATGCTGCCTGCAGCATGATGAGCAGGTGTATTTTCATCATTGACTCCAATCCCCATCAACCAGAATGATACCAGGGAGGAGAGACTTCAGTTATGTGGAGGGACTGGAGAAGCTGGGTTTGCTTTCATGAGAACAGAAGATGTTAAAAGGAGATTTAATTGAGATGTTCAAAATGATGAAGGGTTTTGATTGAGTAGATAGGGAGAAATTGTTTCCAATGGCAGGAGAGTCAGCAGCCAAAGGTAACAGATTTAAGATATTTGATGAACAACAATGAGGTGATGATGATGTATTTTAAACTTTCACAGTGAATGGTTATTATCTAGAAGGCACTGCTTGAAATGATGGTGGAGGCTGAATCATTTGTAACTTGTGAAAGGGAATTATATACTTGAAAAGGACAAAGTGCAGAATCATAGGGAGAAAAAAGGGGAGTGAGACTAATTGGAAAACACTTTCAAAGAGACAGCACAGATGATGGGCCGAAAGGCTCCTGTCTTTCCAGCTTTGCTGCATTCTATGATATCATTAGCCAAAATCTTTCGACGAGCAGCAATCAACATCAGATTGCCACTCCCCTCCTACTTTTCTCTGCCAGGCTGGAGCTCTGTGTTTCTGGCTGGGACTTCCAATCCAGACGTCTCCAGGAATGCAGAGTGCACAGTCCCTCGAAGAGTTTCATCATAGCTGGTGCATCAAGGTAAGACAACTCTTGCTCGATTTTATGGCACTAGCTGCTGTATCCTGGTAAGTAAGTTTAAATGTTCCAAAGCTTCTTTGAAAATCCACATAGAGAATGTAGGTGGGCAAGGGGGTATTATGCGTAAGGTAAGTGGCTAAAGGTGGATAAGGTAAGGGGCAGAGTGGGTAAGTGGATAGGGTGGGTAAGGTAGGTGGGTAAGGAGTTAGGGCGAGTGGGGTAAGTGGGTAGGGTCTCAAGTGGGGAGATGGCAGGTGGGTAGGGTGGCAGGTGGGCAAAGTGGCAACTGGTGTAGGGTGGTAGATGGGTATGATAGCAGGGTGGCAGGTGGGTGAGGTGTTAGAGTGGCAGCTGGATAGGGTTACAGGGTGGCAGGTGGGTAGGGTCATAGTTGGGTGAGGTAGGTAGGTGATTGAGTTGGGTAGGGTGACACATGAATAATTGAGTAGGTGGGTTGAGGGTAGTCCGGATGGGCTGGGAGTGCTTGTCAAGTCTAGGGCTAGACAGGTCAAGCCAGGAGGCAGTTGGATGTTGGGGGATAGTCAGGTCGAAATGCATCTTTTTTGTTGATTTGTTCAAAGAGGGACATAGAGTGGAATCTTACGGAAGTGACAGGGGTCTCGGCCACCAGCTGGAGGCATTTAACAGGACAGTGTTGGACCTTCCCCAGGGATCAAGGGCCACACGGATGGAAGCCCCACCCACCAAGACCTGCTGGCCATTCAGATGTTGGCAGCTGTTCTGTACTCAGCAGTGCCACCAGGGAGTTGGTGGCTGCTGCCAGAACTATGCCCACCGAGGCCTTGGATCATGGAAGGACCCAGGCACAGGGGAAAGGTGGAAGGGAGGTGGGTTGGGGTGAGGTCTCGGGTGATGGGGTCCAGTCATGTCAGGTCAGTGGGTTGTCAGGTGTGTTGAAGTTTAGTTGGGTAGTGGGGACTAGTCAGGTCAGGTTGGGAGAGAGTCAACGGTGTCAGTGCGAGTGATTGAAGCTGGAGAGGTCAGTTGTACAGTTACCCAACAATTCTACTAGGAATTTTCTAACATTTCCTGGGTAACTATCCAGGTAACTAAGTTGAAACTGCCCGAAGTTTCTGGTTCTAACCCAGAATTGGAGACTTTTTCAGAGGATCCCGAGGAGCAGAGGAATTTCCCATTGAAAATTCAAACATCCTGGGCAATTCCCATGGGATCAGTGTGTAGGATTTCCGAAGGGCCTTGCGGCACATCTTCTGGGATTCATCTGGTCTCTCACTATCTGGAGACCAGAAGATCTGGACCATTACCTTTTTGCTTATGGGCAACAGAAGGAATATTGTTGCTGAGACAGAAGGGAGCAGTGTTGGCAGAAATTCCAGTCCTGCAAATAAAGCTCAGATGGTAAAACCAGCAAATGCATTACAAAGTATAGATTAATAATGTTATAAGTATCAGTGTATGCCATCTGGAAATTACCTTCAATATACTGCAAAAAAGCTGCCAGTCTGCTACCGAGCGATTCCTTCTAAATGCCTTGGCAGCCTTTGTCATTTCAAAAGCAAGTTATTGTTAATTTAACCCCATTTTGGCCATTACTATGCCCTGTTTTATTTGATGATAGCAATGCATTAAGAAAGAACAAACTAATAACCTAAGCAGCTGAAAAACTGCCTAAGAAACAAACCAAAATACAACACTGTCACACAAGTCCAGTCACAAGATTTGCTAGAGTATCACAGAACCAATTTGACGACGCAAGCGGAATGCTTGAAGTTTTGTCAAAATGCAAACTGGGTGTAATCTTTTAATTTTTTTTTTATATGTTAAAAAGTTTGCATGGTTGCAAGGTGTTGGAAAATCGAAGTCAATGTTTACCCCTCAACTTTCATTCACATGAATTTCTTTACAACACATTTTGCAAAGTACAATCTCAGGCAAATTTTTAATACTGAACACATATTGGAGGGGAGTACTAACAAAGGGTTCTCTGTGTTCTCATTATTCACAGAGGAGAGTCAGATAAAACTATAATCTTGTTATATTTTACTGCTGTAAAATATTGTGGCCTGAATCCTCAAAGGGATAAAAATCAGTGTGTGAAGAAGTGCAACTGTCAGATGCAAAGATGATTGTAAAAATAAACCAGGTTTTTCATATCTTTCTTCAATCCAGCCTTCTTGTCTTGGGAATAATGGATTTTTGAACAATAGTTTTTTTTTAACTAAGGAAGCTCTGAAGTGAGTGAAATTGTCATTCTTGGTTTTATAATTGTAATTTTTCTAAAATGTATTTTACTTTCAAGTTATTTTGTTTTATATTTAAATTTCATAGCTTTTGGGTTAGGAATCCTAGTTTTCTTTTGTCAGTATACAGTCAGTGTAATTCCAGGTTTCTCCATTCCATTTTCTGACCCCACTCTCAAATTCTATCAATAGATAAGGATGAGCTACACAGTTAATTGAATCAGGCCAATTTGAGTCAATTTGGATTTTTCAAAATTTGCTCAGCCAAGATCACTTTGGACTTCAGTTATCTCTATTGCTTCTTCAATAAGGTCATATGACTTAGTAATGTGACTTATATCACATGTGGGATGAAGTATTATAGACCTAATTGTCAGGTTGCAGAGGAAACACCCCTCTCTCCTGGACTCAGTAGATCATGAAGCCACAAAGATTACTAGAACAGATAAAATTAACCTCGTATATGAGGAAGAGGAAGATCATATAACCTGGAACACAAGGTCCAATTTGAATCCCCGACATCTTCCACACCAACCTAAATTTTCTGATGCAATGTGGCATTGCACCCAATTAGTGCAAAGCTAAACCTACATTTAATTCAGCTTTCAGCTAATTAACATGTCTGGTTTTCCCTTGAAAGAAACTGGCAGAAGCCTTTGACAATAGATGATTTTGTTAGACGCTACGCAGGGAACAGACTGAATCAGGTACCATTTTTGGTGTTCCCTCAATTTAGTCTACTGCATCCATTGCTCCCAATGTGGTTTCCTCTACATTGGAGACACCAAACGCAGACTGGGTGACCGCTTTGCAGAACACCTTCGGTCTGTCCGCAAGCATTACCCACACCTCCCTGTCGTTTGCCATTTCAACACTCCACCCTGCTCTCATGCCCACATGACCGTCCTTGGCTTACTGCATTATTCCAGTGAAGCTCAACGCAAACTGGACGAACAGCATCTCATCTTCCGACTAGGCACTTTACAGCCTTCCGGACTGAATATTGAGTTCAACAATTTTAGATCATGAGCTCTCTCCTCCATCCCCACCCCCTTTCCGATCCCCCCCCTGCTTTTCCAATAATTTATATAGATTTTTCTTTTCCCACCTACTTCCATTATTTTTAAATGTATTTCCATCCATTGTTTTATCTCTACCTTTTAGCCTTTTTTGATTCCTTCACCCCACTCTTGCTTGTCCTGCTTTCTACCCTTAATTAGCACATTCCTCAGATACTATCACCACCTTCAACAGCTCTTTGTCCTTTTGTCTGTGACATCTTTTGGTTATCTCCACCTATCACTGGCCCTCTATCCAGCTCTTCTTGTCCCACCCCCCCCCCCCACTTAAACAAGCTTATATTTCATCTCTCTTCTATTTTTACTTAGTTCTGTTGAAGGGTCATTCGGACTCGAAACGTTAACTGTGTTCCTCTCTGCAAATGCTGCCAGACCTGCTGAGTTTTTCCAGGTATTTTTGTTTTTGTTTTGGATTTCCAGCATCCGCAGATTTTTGCTTTTACCATTTTTGGTGTGTCATTCTTTATTCACTGAGACCACCAAGCTCTCATTAGAACAGAGAATGTTGAGGTGATTTAATTGCAGTGCTCAGAATGGCTTTGTGTGAATTACTTTTACACCTAAAATTTGCTCCCACCCCAAACAATGTCAGTAAAACCAATTGCCCAGATATCTTAAGAATTCTCAATTCAATATTTCAATTCAGAGATCCAATAACTTTGGAGTTTTAAATGTAAATTTAAAAATCTGCAGTGAGGCCAGCCTCTGACTTATGATTTACTGGGTCTAATAGTGGGGATATTATTACGGTTGTAACTAACATGCTGTGTTGCAACTTGATACCAAATAGGGCATCTGTGATTTTTTTGTTGATTATTCCCTTGTAGGCAATCTATGATAGAATCACTGCAATAATTTTTCTCTGATATTTCCTGGGAAGCCAATGTAAATCTTAAGTACTCAACTTTTAATCTGATTCTTGGAATGATATGCTCCCACGTTGATCACAAATCTCATTGTAGATGTCACCATCTGTTTATGTAGCAAGAATGACTAAAGATTCGGAACACAAATATTGCATCTTCATTTTTTTCATCTGTTTAAAGAGAGACGTAGCATGGAATCTTGTGGAAGTGACAGGGGTCTCGGCCACTGCCTGGAGGCATTTAACAGGCCAGCGTTAGCCCTTCCCATGGGATCTCGGAGACGGAAGCCCCACCAACCAAGAGCTGCTAGCCAATCAGAGGACAGCAGCTCTTGTGCACTCAGCAGTGCCACAAGGGAGATGGTGGTTGCTGCCAGTGCTATGCCCATCTGAGGCCATGGATCATGGAAGGACCCAGGCAAAGGTGAATGATAGAGGGAAGGGGGTCATGGGGGTTGGCATGAGAGGGGGGATAGGGTCAGCAGTAAGGGCAAAGGGGTAGCTATTAGTGGGCCACCACTACCCTCAATCAGACACTGAGTGCCTTTGAAGGAGGGACTCCCAGAAGCCGCAAGCAAACATGCCAAGTTTTACTTGTTGTGATTCTTGCAATTGTGGGTTAATACCAGCAGTGGTAGGATGAGGCTCTTAAGTGAGCATTAATTGCCTCCATAAGGGCTGCAATTGGTGGCAGGGTGGAAGGCTACCACAAACTTAAACAGGGTGGAGGCAGCAAGGTAGCAAGGTCATCACCCACTGCCCTGTCACCTGATTAAATGCACCAGCAAACTCACCAAGGGGAAGGGTTTCCACCCATTTTTTGTGCTCCGAGTGCAAAGCTTTGCTTGTGAGGGCATGCCAAGAATTCAGTTTGTCTGTGACTAACAGGTACATGTTTTTCTGTCTGTTAAAATAAATTGAAATGGACCCTGAATTTCGAAAGCCATTCTGACAGATCCCTGTTGGTAGAATAGCGGGAATTATGTTTGGTGCTTGATATGTCATGGAAGTTTCCAGTGGTCTGTTTGTTGGGGCGAGACTCTGCCCGGCACACACCAGGCCCCTGATACAGAGTGAGTTGAGCCAAGGATGAGGGCTGCCACATTTCTCCATGGAATATAGGCTTATTTTTGCCTAGTTACAATGAATATACCTACCTGCCATGATGAGCACATTTAGGGGAGCTGCACGTATCTCACACTACTGTGTCACAAACTAGGAATATTAGAAACGTGGAATAAATATTTTGATTGCAATCTGCAAGTAACTGGCAAGTTCCCAGCTTGTGGAATTCCATACATGGGCATGACATATTTTTTTTTGCAAAAGTCAATCCCTGTTAACAAATCAGGTACAAAATTGTGGGAAAATACATCTTTCCAGCTGTGAGTTTTGAGAATGCAGTTCTGCTAACAGCAAAAAAAGCTATTAGCAACCTATCACAACACATTTGCAATAATCCTGCTTTAATGCTTCTCGACCACTGAATAAGTCACTTAAAATCAGTATGAATGGCACCTCTCCCACTGAAGTAGACACAAGCAGATTCAGTAAAGCACTGTTGCTGAGGGAGGACAGGGTGAGGCACCAAGAATTAGTAAGGAAGAGCAGCAGTGGTTAATAAAGAGCCAGCTAGCAAAGGGCAGAAGTCCAACATGCTGAGTGCCCATGCTGAGTTGTATAGAAATACAGACCTTTGTGGGGTTACTTTGAAACACAGACTGGAGGTGGGTGAATTATTAAGGAAAATTATAGAAATATTACTTCAAAGTAACAGTAAAGGACATAGAGAAGAAACAGCAGGAGAAGCATTCCCTTATCTCATTTATAAAAGTATTTTTTTCTTTCTTGCATTCTTAGCACAGGAAGTTGGAGCATAGTGAAATATGAAACAATCCAACATCCTGGTAACTTCTGCTATATTCCAATAGCTAACGTAATTGGAACAGCAGTTGTTTACATGACTGACTGCCATTGAAGTAACATCACATGACAATGCCAGCAGCATTTGCTACTGAGTTCTCAATTGCACAGGTCACAGGTAATCTGATGAAAGAAAGAATAAATTTGCATTTATGAAGGGCCGTTCGCAACCTCCAGATATTCCAAATGACCTTACAGGCAGTGAAGTACTTTTGAAGTGTAGTTACTGTTGTAATGTAAGAAACAGCAGCTAATTTGCACACAGGAAGCTCTGACAAATAGTAATGAGATAATGACCTCTTCTAATGATATGATTTGAGATTTAAAAATAAATCCGAATTCCCTGGATTCCAGATAGATCCCACTGGGTTAGAAAATAGTGAATCTGACTCCTCTATATAAGAAAGGAGGGAGACAGAAAGCAGAGACCTACAGGCCAATTAGCTTAACATTAGTCATAATAAAATTCTGGAATCTATTATTAAGGAAGGCATAGAAAATCTCATCGCAATCAGTCAGAGTCAACCTGGTTTTATGAAAGGAAATTCATGTTTGACTAATCTATTGGAGTTCTTTGAGGAAGTAACAAGCAATGTGGAAATAGGGGAACCTGTGGATATGATGTACCTAGATTTCCAGAAGGAAATTGACAAGGTGCCACATCAAAGGATGCTACTCAAAATAAGAGTTCATGGGCCAGGATTTCCCGGCTGGCGAGTTGTGGTGGGGGGGGGGGGGGGGGGGGGGGGGTGTGAGGCCCACTCACCGACACGTAAAATGACACGGGATGTCGTTGGGTCAAACTCCTGACGTCACCCTGCCTCATTTCAATTTTTAGGTCGGCTAGGGCTCAGCCGAATCAGCTGTGTGCCCACCGACCTGTCAATGGCCTATTGAGGCCATTGACAAAGTAATTAAAGTAATTAGTGGACCTGCCTGTCCAATCTTAATGTTGGCGGGCAGGCTGGGAGCCCTGGCGGGCATTGGAAAAATTTTGAAAACTCATCCACGGCCAGGGTGAGATTTCAAGTGGGTTTTTAAAAATTTAATAAAAGTGTAACTCAAAGTGATGGACATGTCCCAACTGAGGGACATGTCAGGGAAATTTTTTTCTTCTGTTTTTAGCATTTTTTAATGTGGATCTGACCTCCCTGAGGCAGCACTTAGCCTCAGGGAGATGAGTGCTCTCTTCTGTGCACATGCGCAAAAGAGAGCACTGTTGACTCAGGGAATCTCACCACCACCACCCCCCCTCCCCACCTGCACAGGGAGGCACTTCCCTGTGGACGTCATGCTGGACAGGCCTTAATTGGCCCGCCCAAGTAAAATGGCGGTACGCCCCCGATTGGGACGCCGATCGGAGGCACGCCCATTCCTGAACATCCCCCCCACCGACAGGGGGAAAATTCTGCCCATGGTTTAGGGGTGAAATATTAACATGGGTAGAGGATTGGTTAGCTAACAGGAAATTGAGAGTCGACATAAATGGGTCATTTTCCAGTTGGCAAGATGTGACAAGTGGAGTGCCACAGGGATCAGTGTTGGGCCTCAACTATTTATAATATATATCAATGACTCGGATGAAGGGACCAAATGCATGGTTGTTAAATTTTCTGAGAGGTAAGAAAGTAAGTTGTGGAGAGGATGTAAGGAATCTGTAAAGGGTTAGGTGAGTTGGCAAAAATTTGACAGATGAAGTATAATGTGGGAAAATGTAAAATTATCTGCTTTGGTGGGAAGAATAGAAAAACAGCATATTATTTAGGTGGAGGGAGATTATAGAATCCTGAAGTGTAGAGGGATTTGGGTGTCCTGGTACATGAAACACAAAAAGTTAGTATGTGGGTACAGCAAAGTGATTAGGAAGGCAAATGGAATGTTGTTTTCTGCAAGTGGAATGGAATATAGAAGTAGGGGTAATTCACTACAGTTGTATGGGCCGTTGGTGAGACCACATCTGGAGTACCGTGTATAGTTTTGGTCTACTTATTTAAGAAACAATATAAATGTGTTCGATGCAGCTCAGAGAAATTTCACTCAATTGATAACTAGGATGGGGGTTTATCTTCTGAGGAAAGGTTGGACAGGTTGGGCTTTTACCCATTGGCGTTTACAAGAATGAGAGGTGATCTTATTGAAATGTATAAGATACTGAGGGGACTTAACTGGGTGGATGCTGAAAGGATATTCCCCTTGTGGGGAAGACTTTAACTATGGGATACAGTTTAAAAATAAGGGGTCCCCCATTTAAGGCGGAGATGAGGAATTTTTTTTTTCTCTCAGAGGGTCGTGAACCTTTGGAACTTTCTTCCCCAGAAAGTGGGGGAGGCGGGGCCGTTGGATATTTTTAAGACAGAGGTATATAGATTCTTAACTAATAAGGGAGTCAAGGGTTATTGGGGGTAGGCAGAAATGTGGATTTAATGCCACAATCAAATCGGCCATGATCTTGTGGAATGGAGGAGCAGGCTCAAGGGGCCAAGTAGCCTATTCCTGATCCTAATTCGTATCTTTGTAACATTGGCTAAGACATCAAGCAGAACTTCAGTATTGTTCTTCAGAATAATCTCATGGGATCTTTTATTTCCTATTGAGGGGCGGTCAGGAATTGTTGCACATTTGCACTTTGTGCAGTAGCAGGCAGGGAAAACAATGTTTTACCTGTCGGCCGCAATAGCAGCTTCTCATGCCGCATCATCCCAATACCGCCTCATTAATTATTCATTCCTGGGAAACACTCTGCTTCTCTCATTCGCCCGCCACGCCATCACCTCGCCGCTTCATCACGCCGAGTGCCACATTTAAAGTGCAGCCACACACACACCTCTCAGTGCTTCCAGACCATGGCTGCTGCAAAGAAGACATGGCCCTTAAAGGCAAAAAGACTGCAGACCCCTGGTTTAGTGACACGTCCCTCAAGCGCCTTTTGGATGCAGTGGACACCAGCCATGATGTCCTCTAACTCTGCTCTGGCTGCAGGATGAACAGCAGCATCACCAATCCAGCATGGGAGGTGGGGGCAGCAGTGGTCAGTGGCAATGCCCTACAAAAGAGAACAGCCACCCAGTGCTGTAACAGGGTGAACGGCCTTGTCTTTTCCACCAGGGCAAGTCATTCTTCTGATAAAAGCAAAACACTGTGGATGCTGGAAATCTGAAACAAAAACAAAAACAAAAACAAAACTTGCTGGAAAAACTCAGCAGATCCAACACCATCCGCAGAGAGGAAGACAGAGTCAACGTTTCGAGTCCGAAAGACTCTTCATCAGAACAGTTCAAGGGACAACACCACTAACTCTCACACACACCCTCACATCTTCCTCAAGCTCATATACTCTGGAGCTCACAGCCTCTTCCCATCCATGTTTCCGCTCACTACACAAACATTCCACACAGTGCCGTGAGTCCTGGTCACACTCTCCATCTGTTTTCACGCATGAGAAGCCTGCTGACAACAGCAGGCAGGAGTCCCAGACCAGAGATGGAATGGCCCACATTAGACCCCTCACTCACTTTGAGGAATGTGCCGTCACACTGACTGGTGAGAACGTGGACCCTGCCTGCGGCGACAGTGAGGTCGGCGGTGAACACCCTGGACAGGATCCTGCAGCACATCATCCCTTTCTCAGCGCAAATGTTTATGTTCTCTGTCCTGCTTTTGATTGTGCTACCATACACTAATTATCTCTACTTTGGTTCACAAGGAGTTCTGCCAAGTGACCGACCCTCTCAGTGAGTCAATCCCTCATCTCCATCCATGTCCTTAACTCAAGCCAAGAGGACACCTCCTCCATTGAAGAGCTGTAAATAAGCAGCCTGGAAGACCCATCACAGTGTCTACTCATACCCTGCACCAGCGCAGACACACATCTCAGTGGGATCCAGGTGTAGAGCAGGCTTGGTTTCACAATTGCTCCCTGGCACTCTCAGGACTGCTGGGGAAGAAACATCTGTGAGGTCTGAGTCAGATGACGAACCTCTGGATTTGGCCTTCCAACTCAACCTAGAGAGTCAGCAGGAGACAGGGGAACATCATGCAGAGCTGTTGGAAGCCCTCAACAGAATGACACGCAAGTTACAGCAGTGCGTCCACCTGCTCTCTGATGAAGTGGTGACTATATGTGCTCATATGGAAGTCTCCATGGGGAGGATGGCGGATGCCATGGAGACCCTCATCCATCAGAATGTGGAGATGCGCACAGAACCGCACTCCATTGTGGTAGCCATGGGTGAATTCCTGCAGTGGTGACGTGAGAGGGAAACGGGGCATCTCAATGCCCCTTCAGGTGCTTCTACCCCTCAAGGGGTTAGGTGAAGCCCCTGGGCAATCGAAGGGTGGAGGAGTGGCAGCTGGATGCCCTTGCGTCATCCACTCAAGAATCTAAGAGGCTGTCCATTCCGTCCAAGTTCCCTTTGCCTGTGACCCCACCTCCACTTCATCCTCTGTTACCGCAGAAGGAGCAGCCGGCCCACAAGAGAACAACCAAAGCAAGTTAAACCAACCCCAAGGCCTCAGTTCTCCAGAGGACCAATGCAGGAGGCACCAGAGGCAATAGGGCCAACCATTCCACAGACTGTCTCCATGCCTGCTATGGATGTCAGGGCAGCAACTAGAAGTTCAAAAGTTAAGAAATTCTGATTACAGTTGGTTACGCAGGTGAACATGTTTTGTCACTTAACAATCTGGAAGTATATTTACTTTCATTGAATAATATGAAATGCTGTCTTTCAGCTTCTTTGACAGGCTTTGTGAGTCCTTCCACTGCATTTTTCCCCAACCGCCCCCCTCTCCCCGCCGAAACTAGCAGTTTAAATGCACGCAGCTAGCCCATGAGTGATTCTGGAGGGAGAAGTGTGTGTGTGGCAAGGCCTTTCGGAGCCTCGTGCAAGCACTCTCCTACACACGCGGATCCTTCCCGTATCACACTCATCTCAATGTCCTCAGCATTTTCAATGCAGCTTGCTGGAGTTCGCTTTCAGTTGTCCAACTGAGCTGACCTTCATCTTCTCTGCCCACCCACTGACCACATTCCCATGCAGCACCTGATCTTACGCACCACGACCCTCATTTCACTAGCATGATCACGTACTGGTTTTCTTTGCCTCCCCCTCGACTTTTCCCTGCCCCAGTGACCCATTTCCTTTCCCCCAGCACTGTCAACCCCCCTGACATCACCTTCCACCTCCCATCCATGACCTACCAGCCACAACCCTTTTCCTTCAGCGATGTCCAAGTGAATGAGCATGTTCCATTCCTTCCTGAAAATCCCACCTCTATTCACATTAACTTCCTTGACCCCTTCCTTCCTACCCCCATGTGTCCACCTCCGAGCCCCCACCAACCACTCTCGCTGTCCCTTCTACCAATACACGAGCCCTATCCCTCCCACCCTACTGCCTCACTCTGCCCTCTGTCATTTTCACCATACCCCTATACTACTCCCACCCTCAGTTCATTCCCCAGGAGACAGTCATGGGCTTGCATGTTCACCTGGACATCATTCACTCTGGACTCCTGACATAGGTCTGCAGCCATGTATTCACATGTGCCTAGAATTAATAAACAAACCCACGATGTGTTCATCTAATGCTTATGAGTGATTGGTGTTTTTATGTCATTATAAAAATACAAAACTATGATCAGTAGGTATTCTGAGCAGGTTTTTTGGTTAATATTGTGCTTGGTGTAGGATAAGAGGCTAACTAAAACCAGTCAAGTGCTGCTAAAGGGAAGAGCAGTCAAATTGGACTCAGTAGTATTATGAGGCCCATTAAGGCTCCAGAAGGTGTCTGTGGCAAGTGTGCACACTTCTAGTGCAAAGTACAACAGACACCAAATTGGTAAAGGGGAGAGAATGCATAGACCTAATTTCCACTGGAAGTAAGCAGGGCAGGCAGATCATAATGTCAATCAGTGCTAAATGCTGATTTGATGCTAGTGCAGCTATTTTGGAACTCAAAGCATTTCATGTTGGATAGGCTGGGTTCCAGATTCTGCTAAATGCCCTATACGAAGTTGGCTCTGAACACGTCCATGCTTTATGATGTAAAGCACAGGCTTTCTATCAGTGTTTCCATTGCACTAAGCATTTGAGTGTGCACACCCATCAGCATTCTTCACTAGGCTACTGTATCAAAATCATCACCTGGGTCATCTCTAGCAGGATTAGTATATGACCTTACCCTCCGTGAGCTGGCATCTGTGCTATCCTTTCCCCTGCACTTGTGGCAGTGTACTTATGCCCGATGTCTCACCACATGCAGATCTCACCTCTATCCTATCCTCTAAATTACATATGGTGTCATAACCTGAGCTGGTGGCTGTGAGTGCCAAATCGAGCAGCGGTGGTCTCTTTACTTAAGGGGGGATATACTTGCATTGGCAGCAGTTCGGAGAAGATTCACTATGTTGATTCCAGGGGTGGATGAGATGTCTTATGAGGAAAGGTTGAACAGGTTGGGTCGATATTCATTGGAGTTTCTAAAAATATGGGGAGATATTGAAACATATAGGGCAGAATTTTGCTCTTGGCGGGCAGGCTCGGGGGGCAGTGGGAAAGCTTCCTTCTACGTGTAGATTGTCTTGGCTCTACCACTTCAGATGCTTTGTCAGGAACCTCCTTTTCTGTTTCTTCAACTCTTGCAGGTACAACAGACACATCTGACACATCTGTACTATGTTGAATTCTCTCAACAGGAAATGTTGACTCAGTCGTGAACACTGGTGGCATAATTTCTTGGGGATTTGTTTCTTTCTTCCTTAGATGATACACATGTCTTCATATGACTTGGCCTTCCACCTTCACATGGTAAGATAGAGGTCCAGCCGCTTTACTTATTTCACCCGGTAACCACTTTGATCCTTCGCCAAAGTTCTTCACATATACCATCTCTCCTATGGTAAACTTCCTGTCATGACTATGCCAGTCGTGTGTAGTTTTTTAACTTCCCTGACTCCTTTCCATTTTCCCCCATAAATTCGGCATTATTAAGATCGATCTCGTCTTGAGACAGCGTTTCACCAATAATTCCACAGGTGTGACACCTGTTGTTATGAGAGGGTTGATCTTATAATGGGAAAGAAAGCATGCTAGCTTGTTTGCTATGGAGTCTCCAGTTAATTTCTTCATGCCAGCCTTGAATGTTTGGCCCACCCTTTCAGCTAGTCCATTTGAGGAAAGGTGGTAGGGTGAAGTTGTTACATGAATGAAGCCGTTGAGGCTAATAAACTGCTGAAACTCAGCACTCGTAAATGCCATGCCATTATCAAATATAACCACTTCTGGTTGTCTGTGAATGGCAAAACTTTGACATAGTTCTCAATTGTAGCAGAAGACGTTGGTGACTTCACCTCATATATGTCCATTCATTTTGAGTGGGCATCAACAATAGCAGAAACATTGTTCCCAAGAAAGGTCCCACATAGTCAATATGTAATCATGCCCATGGCCTTCCTGGCCACTCTCACGGGTGTAATGCCCATCGTTGTATTCTTGCTGAGGGTATGGGTGGTATAGCCTTGTACTCGCTGAACAATCCTAGTAATGGTTTATGGTCTGAAATGATAGTAAAATTGCGGCCATGTATGTGTTGGTGAAATAACTTGACACCAAAGAAGATCAACAAGCTGCCTATTTCTATCTGTGAGTATCCCTTTTCCACAGTGGTGAGCGTTCTTGAGACACATCCTATAGGCCATTCCGTGCCATCATCCATTCAATGGGAGAGCACAGCTCTCACTACACCACTCCATCGGGAGATGCATCAATGTGAACACCAGTTCTTTCCTCTGGTCATAATGTTGGACGAGTGCAACAATATTTTTTCTCCTTTATGAAAACTTCTTTCTGTAGTGCCTCCCAAGATCAATATTGGTTCTTCTTGAGTATATAATACAGGGGTGCCAGTTCTGTAGACAAATTGGGTAAGAAACGCCCATAATAAGTGATCATCCATAAGAATGATTTGAGCTCGGAGGTGTTCTTTGGTGCAGGTGCCTCTCTTATGGCTCTCACTTTTTCATCAACTAGGTGGAGGCCCTGTGAATTTACCCAGTGACCCAAATAGATTACCTCCTTTGCTTGGAATGTGTACTTGAGAGTGGCCAGGAAGGCCATGGGTATGATTATATATTGACTATGTAGGACCTTTCTTGGGAACAATGTTTCTGCTCATTGTTGATGCCCACTCAAAATGAATGGACATATATGAGGTGAATTCACCAACGTCTTCTGCTACAATTGAGAACTATGTCAAAGTTTTGCCGTTCAGCCTGCAAGAAATGTTTTAAGACTTCTTCTAAGCTTGTCAAATGCTCCTTTTCAGTGAGTCCTGTCAGAAGAACGTCATCTAAATAAATTACAACATGGGGCAGCCCCTGCAATAAACTTTCATTGTTCTCTGGAATATGGCGCAAGCTGAGGAGACTCCAAAAGGCAACAGGTATATTGGTACAACCCTTGGTGTGCATTCATTGTGACAAATTTCTGGGAGACCTTCTCTAACTCTAATTGTTGATAAGCATGACTCATATCAAACTTCATGTAGGTGGTTCCACCTGCCAGCTTAGCATACAGGTTGTCAATTTTTGGTATGTGGTGTCTGTCCAGCTAAGCCACTTTATGAACTGTCAATTTGTGGTCTCCACAAATTTGAATGCTTTGATCGGGTTTAAGGACTATTGGTGCTGCCTATTCTGAGAACTGCACAGGTTGTATAATGCCCTGTTTCTCTAATATGTCCAGTTTGGCATCGACCTTTTCATGCATTGTATACGGAACTGGTCTTACCTTCATGAATCAGGGGGTTGCCTCTGGTTCCACATGAATTTTTGCTTGCAGCCCCTGGATCTTCCCAAGTTCGCCCTTGAAGACTAAGGCAAATTTTTGTAGTACCTCTGGTAACCCACTTGCTCTCAGCTGGAAAATTTCAGCCCATTCTAACCTAATCCCCTTTAGCCAGTTTTGCCCAAGGAGGCTTGGCCCCTCACCTGCTGCCACCATCGAAGGTAGTTCTACCGATTGGCTGCCGTAATGGACAGCAACTCTGCTTATGTCTTTGACTTGGATGTCTTCACCCGTGTAAGTTTTTAATTTGGCATCAGTTTCTTCCAAATTTAATTTATGTTCACCGCAATTCAGATATTTGAAGGTGTGTTCACTAATGACTGTAGTGGAAGCTCCTGTGTCCACTTCCATTCTAATAGGCCTGCCATTTACCTTCACTGTTACATGTATTAATTCTGTTTTTCCAACCTTCAAATTAAATAATGAATAAATATCTTAATTTGTTGCTTTAGGCTCTTCTACAATTAAGATCTCATGGATTTTTTCCTTTTATTTGAAAGTCTACCTGATTCTTTCCTTGCACTGTCTCATTAGGTTTTCCTTTCAATGGCAATAAAAACATTCGATTTTTTTTTAAACTGCCAATCGTTATAAGGTTGTCTGTTTCCACCTCTGTTCCAATTATTCCTTGTTTTCGCTGCTAAACCATTTATTTTTATTTTTCTGCTAGTGGTGGCTGTTTCCTGTTTTCCGATAGAATCTTGCAATTTCGCACCCTTTTCGGCTGGGGCTTCCCGCTCAGTGTGGAGGATGGCGCCATTTTGCACTTCCTGTATGGCTTTTGAATCCCTTACTGTGCTTCCCATGGCCAGTGTTATCTCTAGCACCTTCTTAAAATGCAGATTTGTTTCAGACAGTAATCTGTTCTGAATCATGTCATCATTCACACCGCACACTAACTGATCTCTGAATATGTCGTTTAAAGATGTGACAAACTCGCAATGTCCTGTTAACTGTTTCAAACTTGCCACTTAGCAAGCAAGTGTCTTCTCCGGGACTCTACTTCTTGAGTTAAATTTTAAGCATTGCATCATTACTGAGGGCTTTGGCTGGTAATGAACCTTTACGAGGGCCACCAAGTCATCAAAACATTTCGAACCTGGTGCACTGCGTGCCGTCAAACCTTGAACAAAGCCATAGGCTTTACTCCCTCATGTGAATAAGAGGACTGCTTGCTTCTTCTCTTACCCCGCAATGTGGCTCGCTTGAAAAAATATTGTGAGGCATTCAATGTAATGAGACCAGCCGTCCATGGCTGGATCAAAAGGATCAATTCTTCTGAATTGCGGCATCCTGTGAGGGGATTGCTTTGACAATTAGGATGGCAATTCTACTTACAGTTACCATGCGAGGTACAGCCCGATTTCATTTCTCTTGATTTCTTTCGTTAACTTGTTTTAGTCTCGAAGCCAGTCTATTATATCTTTGGTTTTTTATCCCACTTTTTTCTTGGTTTTTTTCCTCATTGCCAGTCTGTTGGATCCCAGTCACAGTTTGTTGGGACTTATGAATCCGGGTTGCACGCTTGTTGTGGGCTGGCCAAGTTGGTACAATGGACAGAGTTGATTAGCAGACAGTTCTTGGGTGAAACACATTCTGTTTATTTACAAAGGTACCCAGCAGCTACACTTGTGTGCTTTCAATTCAAACCCTGTCTCCATACTTCTGCCTACTAACTCAGACTACTGACTACAGAGGTAGCCTGTGCTACTCCTCTATAGGTTACATAGGATCATGTGATCTTCCTTTTTTACATCCTTCTTGAAGGTATACTACACATTACATAAAGCCATAATTACCACAGCAGCACAGAAGGAGGAACACGGAAGGAGGCCATTCAATCCATCAAATCTGAACTAGTTCTTTCAAAAATAGATCAATCAGTCCTACAGGATCCCTCGGTAATGCTGTAGGTTCATGAGCAGCACTCCGGCTCCTCCTGGTTTCAGACCAAAAGTTTTTTTTTTAAATTAGTGTTTATTGGCTTATCTTCTAATGGCCACTTGCTAGGTCACATTGATGCCAATACAACCTGAGTGGAGCAAGTTCAATGTCTCCCTCTGGAAAGCATATTTCCTGATGGATCCAAAAAGAGTTGTGCAGTAAATAATTAGCACGCGAAAGTGTCTTAACTCCACTTTAAATGTGCTTGTCCCAAATGCCTGAATTCTGGCCAGACTCAAGGTTGGCCTTACATCTTTCAGGCATCTTTCAGGCATGGGATCCTGGTTCTCAACATTGGTAAAATGTACGCCCATTTCCAACCAAGGTCAGAATGAGATCCAATTTTGTGGCTATGTGTTTAAAGACTTATTTTTGATCCTTAGACTTTCTTGGTTATGCTGCTGACTTGTGCTTGTACTCAGTAATTGACTAAACATCCCAGGCTCCATGAGATAGAGCACACTTTGTAAGAAATGAAAGAGAAAAACCATTCTTCAGTTATGTAGGAAATTAACAGGCAGAAATTGTCACTGTGCCCCCTTGATATGTTGGTGTGAAGTCTTGATGTCAGAAAGTATTGAATACATGAAAAACAAACAAAAATGTGCACTCCAAGCACAAGGGGTAGCTTGGAGACTTTAAACTTTGAAATACCGAGGGAGCTATAACAATTATGGCTTGGTACAATTATTAAAAAATTCAGGTTTCCCACTAGATCATAGAAACATTGAGATCAATGAACCATCAGCCTGAGAACTATGAGTGCAATCAAACTCCAGGGATGATTTTTTTTTCTTCTTTCTTATCATTTAAATGAAAATAGCCAAAAAATTAGCTGCAGCAATGATTATTTGCTACTTGGACTAAAACACCAATTAGTTCACCTCAATTTGAAATACTAAAATTGCTGACAGCCTGGAGAGCATCTCAACAGACCACAAAACCTGGGAGGTGTCATGTGTTCCAAGCAAAATGGTGCTGTATATTTTTAACCCTACCATACGATGATACATTATGACTTTTTTTGTTTTTGTCTATCAAGTTTGCCCTTAGAATACTGGAGGGCAGCTTTGACATTATGGCCTCAAACTTCAATTGCACTCTGCTTGCTTTACTAGCACTAAGGTCACAACCTAAATATTAACTCTGAACTCTCTCCACAGGTGCTGCCAGATCTGTTGACTATTTTCAGCAGTTTCTGTGTACATTTCAGATTTCCACCATCTGTGGTATTTTGTTTTTGTCTTGGTATCTTCCCTTGACTTGTGCTGCAATTTATTTCTGTGTTACTCCTCCACCCACTTCACCACTCTCACTTGCTCCCTCCAGAGCAGGTGGTGAAAGACTATCCCCCTTCCGCTCACTGATAACCTGTTTCCCTCTATCGCTTCCCGACATCAAAATCCTGGAACTCCCTCCCTAACAGCACTTCAGGTGTACCTACACCACATGGACTGCAGTGGTTCAAGAAGGCAGCTCACCACCACCTTTCCAAGGGCAACTAGGGCGGATAAATGCTGACCCAGTCAGTGATGTCTGCACCCCATGAATGAATTAAAAAAAATATATGCTTCTACCTTCTTTATCTTTTCTTTCAAAGGCCATTGTTACCTCTCAAAATTCAACTTGTTTTAAAAAATAAATGAGGAAAGAAACTGTTTGAAATTAGGTTTTGTGCTTTATTTGTCACCGTGCAAGCAGAAACTTCGATTAACATTTTAAAGTGAGGGATCCATGACCTTTCCCTGGCTGCACACCTCAAGTGGGACTCCATGTGCCCTTCCAGAGGCTGGTGTCATGTTTGATTCATGAACCAAGTTCCGGTTTAATACTGGTCCTTTATGGGTCAAGGAAATAAAAGATTTCAGTGTAGTGGGACCTGGTGGGTACCCTGATCGCCATCTATCCACATTCCTCCACCCTCCCCACCCAACCTGCCTCTGATCCAGCTGCCCTTGTAAGGGGATGTTACAGAGTTGATCTTCAGACAACTTTTCTTAATGGAACATTTAACTCTTTGTACAAGCAGTTACAACTACCCGTGTGCAATAAACTCCATAACTAAAAAAAAAACTCTCTCTGTAGAGATTCCCCGCACTGCTAACACATTGGTTTACACAGGTCATGTCATCTTACAGCACAGGATTATTCTCAAAGCTACAGCCTATCATGTCCCAGACTATAATTACTACATTCCTGCCCCTTTTAACTCTTCTGTACATTTTGCATTTACAAGGGTATTTACTTCATGACATTATAATATTTACAAAGGTCCTGAAATTACAATTCAGTCTTTCAGTTCATTTCCTGATCCGTGTGGAACGTTACAACTCCACGACTTCAGATTCTTTTGTAGGAAACACACTCTTTGGAACCACATTAACGTCAGGTACCTCATTAGGCACATGCAGTTCAGTGTCTTCCACTCCGATAGAGACATCAGGCATGTCTGCCCTTGGCTGAGACTCTTCAACAGGAACCATTGGTTCAGTAATGGTTGCAGGTAGAATGGTATCTTGTTGTGGTATCTCTCTTTTTCTTAAATGATCCACATGCTTATGGATGATCTGGCCCTCCACTTCCACATGGTATGACAACGGTCACTGTCACTGAGTGGTCACTGAGCTTGGTCCTCCACCAAAATTCTTTACATATACTGCTTCTCCAACAGTAAATTGTCACACATGACTACGCAAACCATGAGTCACTTTTTGGTTCCCCTGACTTTTCTCCACCTTCCCCTCCAAATTGGGAAGTATTAGGCTCAGTCTTGTCCAAAGACTGCACCTCATTAATAATTCTGCAACTTCTTTCTGCATTTTATATCTTTTTAACCACATAATTTAATCTCGGCCATCTTTTTGACTTCACTGTCAGCCAGATTTCTCTCAGATGCAATCTCAGCTTGTTTTAGTTTAGTAGCTAAGTCACCCAAGGCTTCATTATCTGTTTATATCTTGGAAAGTTCTATGACTTTTGCTTTCAAAGCCTCTTTAGCTTAATTTAGCTGATTCTTCAGCTCTTCGTCTCTTCCTTGTATCTGTTGGCTTCCTCCCGGAAACTTGAACATTGCTGCATCTTCTCTGCCAACTGGTTCTTCAGTTTGTTCAGAGAGATGTCAGCTTCTTCCTGTTTTTCTTTGTACTTTTCCAGGCACACAAATTTTGACCTGAGGGAATCTTGTAGTGTGTGAAGGTCTTTCAACAGGTTTTCCTTTTCTTTGTGAAGGCTACTCACTTTGTCTTGAACTCTGTCATTCAGCAAAGTCTCCTTGAGTTTCTTCTGCTGTTATTCCATGTTGTTGTTTAAGAAAGTCTTCATTTCTTCAGGTTGTTGAATCCTTACACACACCTTTTTCATCCTGTGGTGGTCTTTGGCTTGCCTTGCCTTGTTCCTTTTTCAAGACAGGAACTCTTCCAGCTTCCTTTTGAAATATCACTGGCCAATCAAGGTTGATTTCCCTTAACCAATTTTGACCTAGCAGGCTTGGTCCTCTGCCTTTCAATAATATCACTGGTAGATATACTGATTCGGTTCTATAATGGACATTTGCTCTGATGATGCTTTTACTTGGATTTCTTCGCCTGTGTACATTTTCAAATTGGCAGATGTTTGTTCCAAATTTAATTGTTGATCACCTTTATTTAAATATCTGAAAGCGTGTTCTCCTATTATAGTAGTGCAAGCACCCATGTCTACCTCCAATTTTAATGGTTTACAGTTCAGTTACACTGTAACAAATATTGGCTCTGTCTTCCCAACTTTCATGTTGAATATTGAATAAATGTTAGAATTTGTTGTTTCAGACTCATCAACACTATAGACTTCATTGGACTTTGTTGTTTGGAGGCCTGTTTAAATCTCTCTTTGTACTGTCTCATTATGTGTCCACTTCTGTGACAAAAATAGCAGACTACTTTTTTATATGCCAATCGCTAGAATTGGCATGTTGCTGAAAGTTATTTTTCAATTTTGTTGCTAAGCTGTTTCCCCTTGTTTTTCAGTTAGCTGGGGCTGTTTCCCACTTCACGGTGGAGTCCCAGCTTTTTGTGCCACTTTCAGCTGATTTTCCCACCTTATTTGGAGCACAGCACCATTTTGCACCCCTTGAATTATTTGTGAATCCCTTACAGTGCTTTCCATTGCCAGCACTATTTCTAATGCTTTCTTAAAATTGAGATTCACTTTAGCCAGCAATCTTCACTGAATAGTGTCTTCCTGCACACCACATACTAAACAATCTCTGAACATGTCATTCAGGGTTTCACCAAAATCACAATATTTCATTAGTTGCTTTAATTTCGCCATGTTGGTAGCAATGGTCTATCATTGGGCTTGATTCCATGTATTGAATCTGAACCTCTGCATTGTGACTGAGGGCTTGGGTTGAAAATGTCCCTTAACGAGGTCTACTAATTCAGTGAAAGTTTTCAAATCTGGGGCATTGGAGGCCATCAAGCTTCAAATTAAACGATAGGTCTTGCTTCCAAAAGTACTCTGGAAAATTGGTCTCCTCTTTTCCTCCCCCATTATTTTGTTTACTTGAAAGAAGAACGCAACATGTTTTATATATTGAGGCCAATCATCTGTGGCTGGCTCAAAGAGATCAATTCTGCGGAATTGTGGCATTTTGGATGAGTACATCTTTTATTTTTAACAAACTTAGATACTCACAATCTCTGATCAAGGCACCAAATGTGATTTATCTTCATCGCCAGTTTGTTAGAGTTGATCTTTAGACAACTTTTCTTAGTGGGGACATTTCACCAAACTTCATAACTAAAGAAATGCTCTCTCTGTCAAGATTCCCCGCACTGCTAACACATTGATTTACACAGGTCATGTAACCTTACAGCATGGGATTATTCTTAAAGCTGCAGTCCAACATTTCCCAAAACTATAATTATGGTAGGGGACATGGAGGCTCTGTGCCTCATAAGCCTGAGCAGGACTCAGTATACTTAGGTGCTAGCCTTTTTCAAGTTGTTTCACCACAGTTCAACTGAAGCTATAGCAGGAATGTAAGGGAACCCTGAGGAAATTTCATCCATATATTGAAACTTCAGCATCACTACATTTAAATTTATTACATATATATCTATCAAAAATGTAGAAAACTAAAACATCACTGTTTCCTGTTTTAATCAAAATTACTATTCTTGCCATTAGTATAATTTATCTTAACTTAAAGAAAAAAATCCTAATTCATAAATACAACAGTAAATGATTAATTGTATACACCAAAGCACCTCAAAATGCTTAACTCAATATCAGAGTACTGGGCTTTTTGTGTAATAAATACTGCAAAGCAGTCTATCAGCCTTATTTAGTGCAGAACATCAGAGAGAATATATTAATGATATAATATCAAAGCTGATGGACCTTAAAGGGACCAGAGATGCAAATGGTTTGTCTCAATCTTTCATCAGTGCTTTCATTAGTCATGTGAGAAATTGGGAATCCGGATACATGGCAAAAGGCATATTTGACTAGTAAATGACATATTAGTCAATGGCAAATAACACATTTGACGAGTAGGCAGCACTGTTGGGCATATGGTCTCAACACTCATATTTACATGGGCCAGGATTTTTCTTATGGCGGGTGGGCATGGAGCCGATCACCGCTCGCGATTGGCCCCACGCCGCCATTTTACGCGGGCGGGCCAATTAAGGCCCACCCGGCATAATAGGCGACCAGTAGTGCTCAGCGTGACCTGTGCGAGCAGGGGGAAAGAGTACAGCAATTTCCCTGAGATACAGAGTTGCCTCAGGGAGATTGAATGGATATTAAAACAATTAAATAAATGGTTTAAAAAATTTATTTAAGCACATCCCCTCATGTGACTGTGTCACATGAGTTGGGACATGTTTTTAAATTTATGAAGGATTATTTATATACTTGATAAAAGCTTCAGGAAACCTCATCCCCCTCATGGATCAGGTTTCCTGAAAAACGTGATGGTTGCTTGGGCTTTTTGCAGCCCACCAATCTTAAGGTTGGGATGGGCAGCGTTCGCAGGTGCCTCAATTAATTTCTTAACAGCCTTAATCTGCTGTTTATATTTCGGCGAGCATGCAACCGACTCCGGTGCGTGCCTGCCAAACGAAACATTGCGATGGTGTCAGGACGCATGCCTGACGTCATAGCGCATCATTTTACGTGTTAGCTTGTCGGGCCTGCCCCCGCAGGCCGATGGAAAAGTCCTGCCCATGGTATAGGCATGCGAATTTTAACTGTTTTGTGCATTTACTGGCAACTTGGTAAAGCAAAAAGCAGAGCATGCAAGTGTTTTTTGATTGTTGCAGATACTTTAGCTCCTTGGTTACTGAATGCTTTTTAAGTAAGTATACACATATGGAACAGGATTTTGCCCTTGGCGAGGGTGCTCAGCGGGGGTGGGAGGGGGCAGTCGGGAAGCCGATCTGCACTGCACCACAATTTTACGTGGGTGGGCGAATTAAGGCGCTCCCAGCTTGGAACGTGAGCGGCAGCGCTCAGTGCTGCCTAAGCGGGTGGGGGAGGAGGATGGTGAGCAGGCCTAGCGTGTACTTCACACATGCACGCGAAAGAGCATTTCGATCACCCTGAGGCACAGAGTGTTTTAATTCAAGTATGAAATTTTTATTTTATATTTATTTGCTTCAGGAGACCTCATCTCACCCGTGATGAGGGTTCCTAAAAAGTGCATAAGCTGCTTGGCATTTTTGCCTGCCTGCCAACTGTTAGGTTGGACGGGCAGCTTAAATTTGACATTAATTACCTCTTTAATGGCCATAATAGGCCTTTTAATTGTCGGCGGGCATGCTACCGACTCTGGCACGCACCCACGAAATAAAATATCGTGGGACTACGTAATGATGTCGGGACGCTCACCCTATGTCATCGCACATCATTTTACATTCGGCTGGGCCGGGCATGCTTCCACCTGCCGAGCTCAATATTCTGCCCATGAAGTATATTTACTTGTGTTTGCATTTAAGGTATTTCCTATCGAACTGAGGGCTTATTACTAAAACCATGCCACCTAAACCATGCCCGCGGCTGGTCAGCAATTTCTACTTGATAACACTGCTTTAAAGGCCAAATTCAAATAAATTGTTACTTACAGATTATTTTTTGTTATGATTGCATATAAAATATTTATAAGTAACAGTAAATGTACAAAAATAAAACATGCAAATAGTTTATGTTGTGCTAAATCATACTGATTATTTTTTACTTCCCATTAATTCTATTCACTGGTTATGATTTTTCTTGCAAAGGGGTATCCCAGATTTGAAGTACAACACTGAAATATTAATTTTCTATGCTCTTACAGATCTTTTACATCTCTAAGTAGATTCAGTCTGAAACTCCTAGACTTGCAAGGGTGCCCCAGAGATGCGGGCTGGGTGAAAGGGGAAGGGCCACAAGAAACCAGCTCCACCAGGCCTTTGGACAATTTTTCGACACATGAGGAATTCCAATGTGAGCATGGGTGCTTCTTCTGTCTGCTCTAATCTACCCGCTGACACACATATTGATGCCAGAGGACAACATGGAAATGGCAGGATGAAATTCAACCAGTTCCAACTCCGTGGTATTGAGCGCAAAGAACAGCTGCATGATGCATTCTGCTGGTGGAAATGCAGTGGTGAAACTAGGTCTGGCTGAAAGTTGGAGGTAGTGTGTGTTTGTGGGATGGGGGTATTCTAACTTACCATTTGATAGACTTGGCAGGGCGTGGATCAAGCTGTGAAGTGGGGAATGCCAATGTACCTATTCTGAAGGCTGAGCCAGGAACTGCACAAGCTTTCAGGCCATCCCTGGAGGTTGAAGATGGGAACAGAAGTCCCTGAAAGCGAAATATATGTGAGCCTCCAAACCCATGTTAGCAGCCCTCAAAATGATTGTGCTTGGGAGCCATAACCAACGTCCCCTCTAAATTCTGTTTGCTGTGAACAGCTGGCTGTTTGTACTGCATTGTCTTTCAAAGCTGAAAATGTATTGAACTTTGAAGGAACATTGGTCATAACCCTGTCCCTGTCCCCACCCTGCAAAGATCCCACACTGGCTCTGCCACTGGAGTACAATGCAAGTTTTGTTGCTCTCCCTTTGGACACATGACCTGAAGCCCATGATTTGGAATGTGGTCTGCTGTGGATCAGGCCTCCAAGAAATTCAAACTCATTATCTAAAACCTTGGAATAATGTTTAACTTTGTCATGAATGGAAAATTGGCACCAGTGGATCAGCCAACTATCATATAGCCTTCCAACTAGCCTTTCCATCGAGGTGTTTCTTCACTAGAGCAGGATACTGGTGCTGATGTATATTGTTCATATGACCAACAATAGAAAAAGTCAAGAAGGTAGTCAGAAATTTTTACTGTAATAATTTGATGGTCATATTGTTCATCCTTTGATGGCAAAGAAAACAGTGAGAATACCATCTCATTTTTTGCAGTGATATCTTTGATGACAATTGGCAATTACCAGCTGCTGATAGAGCAGTAGATCCTCAAAATGCCAGGTTGTAAATCATGATTTTTCAAGTAAGCCTTCCTCAGCTGTTATTTACAATCAGCAGCATAATAGCAATTGCCATCATTGATGTTTTTTTTTTGCTATGCTTTCTTATCGTGAGCAAGATGTTCCCAATTATTGACGTCAGTTTGGCTCTGCTTCATAGTAGCTTTTAAGCAGTCCTTTGTTGACCACCGCAAAATCACTTTTCTATTGCCAATGTGCTGGTAGTGACAGACAAATGATAAATTATCATCTTCAACACTTCAGGATTACATTATTCAGAAATCAGCTACGTGTCTGTGACATGAGCCAATACATATTTATGGTTATGACCCAAGGTGGAGTTTGTTCTTATACATACCTTGGTACCCATTAGTATTCTGTTATAAATAAATCTTTGAACGTTGAATCCTTTCTGCAAAATCAATGCTCTTCTCATGGGAACATTTAGTACATCAAGCTATTTTGATCATTTCAGCAGCCATAGCTATCATTTTCTTTTTAATCCCAATTCTCTGTCATGCTTCCCTATCCCTTAAATACCTTTATTTCAAAAATATATATGCAGCTGGTCATGTTGTTACCTTAATATAAAGGCACCAGTCACTCATAAGGGATTGTGTAAACACCTTGTGGGTTCATTTATTTAAGTTAGGTACGTGAGAACATGTATACATGGATAGAAAATTTGGAGAATGTTGTGTTATGTGTTTGTTTGATATCTCAATGATGAAACCTTGAGAGTTGTATGTTAAAAGATGAACCATTTATTGTTAATCTTTAACTGTGTACAGCTCTCAGTTAATGCCATGCCTGATGCTGCAGCTATGCAGGTAAGCTGCTTCTAGAGTATTCTGTCAGTCTATTACCATATGACTCCATACATCGTGCCGTGGGCTGTGCAATTCACCAATACCATGTTAAGCCTTGCTCTGCTAAGCTCCTTTACATTACAATGGCATGCAGGCACATACAACATCATACAGCATCCCCCTTTCTTCTCCAAAAAGAAACTCTTTTTCTCCAAAAGAAAACTTTCCTCCTTTTGTTACAATATAATTGTTACTTGCTATCCCTTCTCCCCTAGTTCAAATCTCTGACTTTATAAATTCAGACTGTGTTGAAGCTTAACAACTCTTCCACATCTCGGCCTGTCTTGTTTGGTAGCAGGAATGGGGATATTAATCTATGTTCCTGGTACTTGGCTATTTCAATTTGATTCACTTTTTGCGCTCCTTCAAGTTGCATTTCCCTTTAGTAAGAACTCATCTGCTTTTTTCAGTCACTGTGAGTTTGCCCCATTCCTTCCTGGACTCATTTTTTTTTTCCCTGAGATGTTCGCCATGTCCTTGATAGACTTATATGTTTCGCAAATTTCCACTTGTTTCACAATTCCAGCCAAACACTATTTATTTTTCCAAACGCTCACCAACTCTGGCCTCAAGGACAGATTTTTCCCAAAGCAGACAATAAAGTCGCTGACTCGTAGGTAACTTGCTTTATACTTAGATTCCCTTTTTGCATAATGAAATAATATGGGTTACCTTTCAATCTTTTCCAATTCCAAAACCAACACACTTTGGAAGATTATAACAAGTGCCCACATTTTCCTTACATATGTTTTTTCACATACATCGCATAAAAAGCGCAGGGGCATTTAGGATACACACGCAGCTATGGATAATAATGCACATTGCCATTTAGTTAGCTGTGGCTTTCCATTCTGGTATTCTGGACATATTGGAGGTTAGGTTCCAGGCAGGGAATGAGAAAAGTGGGGTGGGAAATGAATGGTTTATTATAGTTAAAAAAAAATTAATGGAACAGGTATGAATATTTAAGATGTTAGTTTGTGTGGAACACAGGCCTGTTTGAAAAAGGGTTCTGTGTCTAAAATAATAAAGAAATGTTGTAATAAATTTCCTTAAAACGACATTACTTTTTGTCTATAACTGATCTTCTTGTTAATATGTTAACAATGAAAGAGGAACAAAAGTACTTTGAGGGCTTTCTAATTACTGTTTCTTTTTCAATTGAAATGGAGGCTTCCTAAATAATTAAAAGTAGATTATAATATTATTTGGCGTGGTGGTAATGTTACTGTGCTAGTAACTCCAAAGCCCAGACTAATGCCCCAGAGACACGTGTTTAAATCCCACCATGGCAGCTGGGGGGAAATGAAATTTAAGTAATACATCTGGAATAAAAAGCTAAATTCAGCAATAATGACCATGAAGTTATATTATTATTGTTAAAAACCCATTTGGTTGGCTATTGTCCTTTAGGGAAGGAAATTTGCCATCCTTAACGAGTCTGGCCTACGAGTAACATGGAAATTCAGCAATGTGGATGGCTCCTACTCTGAAATGGCCTAACAAACTATGCAGTGGCACCAAACTTCTACAGAAAAGTCAAAAAAGAATAAGACTGGATGGACCATCTGCTATTAACCTAGGTACTGGAAGCGACAAAGGCACACCTTGCCCAGTCAACCATGCTAACTCCTCCTTACTAATTGTGGGGACTTGTTTCAACATTGGGACAGTTGCCCCACAGACTAGTCAGGCAACAGCTAAGTATAGACATACTCACCAAATCATACATTACAGTCAGTGTCCCAGACTTCACCATCCACATCCATGGCATGTCCTGTCCCACAGGCAGGACAGACCTACCAGAGGTGGTGGTCAGGAGGATGTTGCCCCAGGAGTGCTCATCATTGACTCTGGATCCCATGGAAGTCTAAGTTCAATAGATTAAAAATGGATAAGGAAATCACTTGCTGATCACTGCCTATCACCCTCCCTCAGCTGATGAATCAGTACTCCTCCATGTTGAACACCACTTGGTAGAAGCATGGAGGTACAGAGTGTACTCTGGGTGGGGGACTTCAATGTCCATCTCAAGAGTGGTTTGGTGGCACCACAACTGACCAAGCTGGCAGAGTCCTGAAGGGTATTGCATATGGGTATTGCTACCAAACTGAGTCTACGGCAGATAGTGAGAGAACTAACAAAAGGGAAGACCTACTAGGTCTTGCCCTCACAAACCTACCTGCCACAGATGCATCTGTCCATAATAATATTGGTAGGAGTGACCACTGTACAGTTCTTGTAGAGACAAAGTCCCATCATCACGCTGAGGATGCCTTCCATCATTTTAGGTGGCATTGCCACCATAAAGGGATATTTCAGCACATCAGTGCAAAAGACAAGGCTAAAGCATTTGCAATCATCTTCAAACAAAAATGCCAAGTGGGTGATCCAACTCAGCCTTCTGCTGATGTCCCCAGCATCATAAATGCCAATCTTTAGACAGTTCCATTCACTTGACATGATATCAAGAAACAGCTGAAGGCACAGAATACAGCAAAGGCTATGGACCCTAACAACATCCAGGCTATATTAATGAAGTCTTATGCTCCAGAATACCATGCCCCTTGACAAACTATTTCAGTACAGCTACAGCATTGGCATCCACCCGACAATCTGGAAAATGACCTGTACACAAAATGTAGAACAAATCCAGTCTAGCCAACTACCCCTCCATTTGTTGGCAGTTATTCATCAACAAGCTGATGGAAGGTGTTGGCGGCAGTCTATCAAGTGGCATTTACTCATCATAACCTGCTCACTGATGCTCAGTTTGCTTTCTGCCAGGATACTTGGCTCCAGACTTCATTATAGTCTTCATTCAAATAGGGACAAAAGGGTTGAATTGCAGAGATTAGGTGAGAGTGACTACCCTTGACATCAAGGCAGCATTTGACTGAATGTGGCAACATGGATCCCTAACAAAATTGAAGTCAATGAGAATCAGGGGAAAACTCTCCAATTCTTGGAATAAAGGAAGATGGTTGTGATTGTTAGAGGTCAATCATCTCACCTGCAGTAGATGACCATTCTTTTATTGTTGCTGAGTCAATAAGCTTCCTAACAGGACTGTGGATGTACGTGGACTGCAGCTGCTCAAGACGGTAGCTCACCACCACCGTCTTAAAGGCATTTAGAGATGAGCAACAAATACTGGTCTTGCCAGTGGCACTCACAACCCCTACATGAATTTAAAAAAGACTCACTCTTCATTTATGAAGGAAAGTCAAACTTTCTGAGTCTTACTTTCTTCTGTCACTTCGAACTTAAAACTGTCAACTATGAGTGAGAATACTGTACTGAAGTTGACAGAAGCCTTTGAATAACTGTCAGTATTATTCACTGCAACACTTTGAGACATCGCTCACAATCTTCATTTAACTTCCAATACTTGTTTTCACTTGACCTCTGCAAGTAGTCTTAGTCTGGACTCTGCTGTTGTTATATTGTTCCCCAATGCCAGTCAAGCCCTTTGCTCTCCGGTGATGGTCCTCAATCCTTCATGGCAGTCCTCTGCTATTCCACAATAAAAATAGAAAGTGCTGGAAAAACTCAATGTGTATGAGCATGTGTGGAGAGAGAAACAGAATGAATGTTTTGAGTTAAATATGACAAGTCAAATATTGGCAAATGGAATTTGGGCATTCATTACTGGGTAATTGACGATAAATGGAGGGAAGTTGTACTACAGATATACAAGGCCTTGGTGAGATCACATCTGGAATATTACATACAGTTTTGATCTTCTTATTTGAAAAAAAATATATAAATGCGTTAGAAGCAGTACAGAGAAGGTTCACTTGATTCATTCCTGAGATGAAGGGCCTGTCCTATGAAGAAAGGTTGAACAGGTTGGGCCTATATCCATTGGAGTTTAGAAGAATGGGAGGTGATCTTACTGGAACATATAAGATCCTGAGGGGACTTGTTAGGGTAGATACTGAGAAGATGTTTCCATATTTGAGGGAAACTAGAACAAGAGGACGCAGTTTAAGAATAAGAGGTCTCCTTTTTAAGATGAAGATGACAAAAAAAAAATTGTTTCAGAAGGCTGTTAGTCTGTAGAATTCTCTTCCCAGAAAACAGAGGAGGCTGGGTCAATGAATTTATTCAAGGGTGAGTTTGGCAGATTTTTGATGGATAAAGGAGTCAAGAGTTATGGGAGGTGGTGGGGTAAGGTGGCGTATGGGAAAGTGGAGTTGAGACCACAACCAGATCAGCCATGATCTTACTAAATGGCGAAGCAGGCTCAAAGGGCTGAATGGCCTACTCCTGCTCCTAAGTCATATGTTCCTATCACTCTACTTCAAAGAAGTCATATTCCACTCAAAACATTCTCTGTTTCTTTCTCCACAGCTGCTGCCAGACATGCTGAATTTTTTCCAGCACTTTGTTTTTATTTCAGATTTCCAACATCTGCAGCATTTTGCTTTTCTCTCAGCTATTCCATGTTGTGGTATCTCTCAGCTATGCCACAGCATCCCTCAGCCATTCCAAGCTATGGCAAATCTCCAGTGCTAGACCACATGCCAAAAGCTATGAAATTACAGCTGACAAGCCAACTGTGGCTTGATTTGTTTTTTGTGCAGAAAAATCATTCATGTCATTCATCAATTGCAGAAGCACTTTACAGAATGTGACTACTCTCCATATTAGGGATTACATCAGAATGAACTGAAAACGGAATAGTTAGTTTTCCTTAAATGAAATGGATATCATCAAGTGTTAACTTCAGAAAAAAGATAAGTCGGATATCACAGACCATCTCCTATCTACTTTATCATGGATTCAACTATTCAATTTACTGAAAGAAAGAGCCTGGTACTGGAAACTAGTTCTTGGCGGGTAAGTTTTAATTTCAATTTAAATTTAACTAAGTCAGGAATTATCCAAATATTCTGGAGGCTGCCCGCCAAGCAAGTAAATCCGCTGGGTTAGCAATCAGGCACCCATATGAGGGTGTTTGAGTTCAATGGTTGGCAAGATTATGAAAGGGAAGGGGTCTGATATCCCTGTGTGGGCCAAAGAAACTCTCCTGCTCCTCCTGAACCCACAACAATAACAGCAACTTATATTTATATAGCGTCGTTAATGTAATGAAATATCCTAAGGCAATTCACAGGAGCATTATAAAATCAAGTATGACATTGAGTTACATAAGGAGTTATTGGCTCAGATGACCAAAGGCTTGGTCAAAGAGTCAAGTTTCAAGGAGTGCCTTAAAGGAGGAAAGTGAGGGAAAGAGGAAGAGAGGTGTAGGGAGGGAATTCCAGACTTAGGGTTGAGGCAACTGAAGGAATTGCCACCATTGGTGATGCGATTATAATTGGGCACACACAGAGGGGAGACAATGCCTAAGTGCTATGTAGACTGACTGCAAAGCAGGGAATTTGGTTCATGTGGGAATTTGGTGTAGGAGGGGAAAGAAATGCTCCTTTATCTATATTTTTCTTGGCTCCAGTAGCTGGTGAATCTTCTCCCTTTGTCTCTAAGCTAGAAGAGTAGAACTTTTTATTACTTTAGTTATGTAAATTAATAACTAATTGACTAATTAAATAAATAAAGTTAGACAAGGCAGGGATGGTCGTGTGCCATGTCTGCAGCATATAGGAATCTATGGAATGCATTTCAGTCCTGGACAACCAGATCTGCAGTAAGTGTCTGCAAGTTGCGCAACTTTGGCTCAGAGTTGCTGAACTGGAGTCTGAGTTGCAGATATTGTGGGGCATCACAGTGAGTTACCTGGACTCTTTGTTCTGGGAGGCAGTCACACCCCTTCAATTAGCCAGAACTTTAGAGTTGGTAAATGGTCAGAGGCAGGAGGATGTGACTGTGAGTCAGGCAGGTATGGGGACCAGCATGTAGTGATGGAGGAGCCTCAGCCCTCCAACAGGTACAAAGTGCTTGCTACCTGTGTGGATGAGGAGAAGGACTGCAGGGTGGATGAACAGATTAACCATGGCACCACAGTACAGGATGCCATTCTAGTGGGGGGAGCAAAAAAGGAATGCAGTAGTGATAAAAGGTAGTATAGATAGGGGGATAGACACTGCTCCCTGCAGCTGCCTCCTAGAACACCGAAGGTTGTGTTGTCTGCTCGGTTCCAGGGTTAAGGACATCTCCTCATGGCTGGAGAGGAAATTTAGGTGGGAGGGGGAGGGTCCAGTTGTCGTGGTCCATGTGGGAACCAACTATATAGATAGAACCAGGAATTATGTTATGTTAAATGTACAGTTATGGTTCACGTTAAAATGCAGAATATCAGAGGTAATTATCTCTGGGTTGTTACATGAGAATGCCAATTGGCATGGCGAGAGAATTGAATACATGGCTCAAAGAGTGGCATGGGAGGAAGGGGTTTTGATCCATGGGGCACTGGCATCATTACTCAGGGAAGAGGGAGTTATTCCATTAGGATACACTCCATTTAAGCTAGGTTGGGACCAAAGTCCTGACAAATGGTATAATTGGGGCTGTGGACAGGGCTTTAAACTAATGTGGGGAGAAGATTCAGGTGAAGTGAGATTTATAAATCCAAAGGGAAAGATCACATCAACAGAGCAGCATAACAATGTAGGTAAAGTCAAGCAGAGTGACCTAGGAAGGGACAGACAATCTAAAATAAATTATACATCAGGGAATGAAGTCATTGCAGGAAATAGAAGTAAAAAGAAATTAAATTAAAGGCTGTTTATTTGAATGCACAAAACTTCTGCAATAGGATAGATGCACTAGTGGCAGAAATAGAGGTACAACATTTAGATCTAAGTGTCATTACAGAGGCATGGTTGCAAGATGATCAAAGTTGGGAAATAATTATTCCAGGGTACACAATATTTCAGAAAGACAGAGCAAATGGCAAAGGAGGAGTGCTAACCTTGATAATAAAGGATGGCAAAAGGGTGTCATTGGTGAGGAAGGAATTGGCCTCGGAAGATCATGAATTAGAATTAGTATGGGTGGAAATTATGAATAGCAACAGTCAGAAATCGCTGATGGTAGTAGTTTATAGGTCCCCTGCCACTAGTTATATCATTGGACAGAGCATTATACAAGAAATTATTGGAACTTGTAACAAAGGAATTGTAATAATTCTGGGACAATTAAAGTGGAAAGAGTGATCTAGAAGATCAGTTTAACAGTTTCCTAGAGCAATATTTTGTGGAACTGTTTAGGAATAAAGCTATCTTAGTATTGTGTAATGCGGCATTAATTTGTAATGTCATAGTAAAAGATCTATTGGGAAATAGCGATCATAATATAATTGAATTCCACGTTAAGTTTGAAAGTGACATATTTCAATTACAAACAACAATCCTACCTCTAAAAAAAACAATTACATAGGTATGCGAAGAGAACTGGCTAAGATTGATTGGGTAAATAGTCTAAAAAGTTATTGTAGAAAATGAACAGTGGGAAATATTTAAAGGAACAATTCAAACTGTTCAACAAAACATTCCATTGGAAAACAAAAACTCAGCAAGAAAGACCTATATGTGGCTCACTTGGAAGTTAAGGGTTGTATTAGAGTAAAAGAAGAGGCTTATAATGTTGCAAAGAACAGTAGCAAGTCTGAGGATTGGGAATATTTTAGAAACCAGCAAAGGGTCACCAGAAATAGATAAAAAGGGGAAAAAATAGAATATGAGAGTAAACTAGCAGGAAATATAAAAACAGATCCTAAGAGCTTTTATAAATTAATTGTTATGAAGATGTTCTTATATCAAATTTTAATTCTCTTATCCATTGGCTGGAAACACAGATTTTTTGAGGCAGACTAATGTGATTTCGACCTGCATCAAGGTGGCCAACACTAATTCACACAACCATATTCCAATCTTGTGGAAAGGAGACAGCAAGTCTGTGAAATACCTCACAGACAATGGTATCCCCCAGGGTTTGTGAATGGCTCTTCTTCCTTTCCTATCAACAAGATCAATGGAAGCCAACTACAGTATTCAACAGCTGAAGATGAACTATTCAAAGGTTAATTGCTTGGACAAAAAAAACTAGATTTTTAAGGTAGCTCTCTAGATGAGCTAATCGAGTTTTAATTGGAATATACAATTATGTTTGAACTGCTGAGAGTTAGAGAAATAGATCACATGACAAACCCAAGTCATTTGTGTAGTAAGCACATGTTGTTGTGAACTAGACTAGCATTTGAGCTAAGTGAAGCTCCTGCCTCTCTCTCCACCCACCTAACAAGCTGGGATTCTGTCCCCATTTTGCAGTAGACTGAAATTTTAAAGAAAGAACTCAACTCAACAGCTGTGTCCCTAGGTGGAGGATTTTTACTCATCGGGCGGACTCAGCAGTGGTGGGTGGGAGTAGTCAGGAAGCCAACAGGGCTCACGATCAGGGCCCGACTGTGAATTCATGCTACTGGGCCAATTAAGGCCTGGCCAGCATAAAAGACCAGCGGCAATGCTCAGCACTGCCTGTGTGGGGTGGGGGGGTGGGGGGGTGCGGGGTGTGGAGAGGGAGCCAATTGCGAACTTCATGCATATGCATGGGTGCGCGCATGAAAATCTCCCCAGGGCATAGAGCTGCCTCAGGGAGATGAACAGTTTAAAACACCAAAAATAAAGATTTTAAAAATGTTATATAACATGTCCCTGTCGCATGAGCAAGCACGTTATAAATGAAATTTAAAACATTTTATTTTATTTTTATTTGCTGTTGGAAACCTCATCCTGCCCGTGGGTAGTGAAAAGTTTGTTTCAATTACCTTGTTAATGGCCTTAATAGGCCTTTTAATTGTAGGTGGGCGTGCCGGAGTTGGCAGCGTGCCCGCCAACCGAAATATCGCGTGAGTGCACGATGACATCGAGATGCTCGCCTGATGTCATCGAGTGTCATTTTACGCTCGGTCGGGTTGGGCGTGCACCCACCCGAGGAGCTAAAACTTGTTCCCCAGGAGAACAATCAACTCCGGTGTCTACATGTTTAATTCAGAATCATCAAGACCATCAAATTCAGCCTGAAACCAGCCTAGTCACCAAACTATGAACTGTATACTCCTTTACCTATTTATGGACTCTAACTTGGCAAATCTAAACCCCACTACTCTGCAATCTATATATGTGTGTGTCGATGTCAAGTGCGTGTGCGCATGTGTGCACAGAAGTCAGAGCATATTTTATTATTTTATTCAGGTTGGTTTAAATATAACTAAGCTAGCCTTCTCTTTTGTTAACTCAAGAAAACCTGTTAGTTTGTTTCTTTTTTATGATTGCAGTGTGTAAACAGTTAAATACTCGCTGAATTAGCAAGTGTAACTGTAACCTTGTTTAAACAGAAAAACCTGCTGCAGTCAAATGAGGAGACAGAAAAGAAGGGAGCCATTCTACCAGCCCCCACCCCCCCCACCACCACCCCCCCCCACCCCCAAACCCGCCTCACCTGGTTGTAACACTATAAAAAGGAAGACACTTGCTCAAGTAAACATTCGTTCCTTAGAAGGAGAAATTACCTTGGCGACAGAAGAAAAGGCGGAAGTACTGAACAAATATTTTGTGTCTATCCTCACAGTAGAAGATGCAAGCTGCATGCCAGAAATCCAATGTACCCTGGGGGATTAAAAAGAGTGAGAAAATTAAGGTAATTAATATCAGCAATATCAGCAGAGCAAAATCATTGGAGAAACTTAAGGGAATAAAACCTGACAAGTCCCCAGGAGCTGATGGCCTACATCCTCCTCCCTTCGGGTGTCCGAGAGCCCCAGCCTGACTCCTTGAGGGAAAGGTACCTGGGGAGTGACTGCTCCATGGCCAGCTTTAGCAAGGAGATTGTACAACGTGCCCAGTCGTCCAACTGTTCTGCAATCCGTTAAAACACACATTACTTTGCAGTCTGTGCCTAAGGGGTGAAAATCTCTGGAGCATTTGGTGGCACTTTGATGCCTCTGTGTTGCTTGAGTGGGCAGATAAGCTAGAGGCCCGACTCCATGCATGTCAATGTGGCTGCGCCTGAACTGTTTCAGCTGCAGAGGCCACTTTAAAAAAAGTGTCCCTAATGCGTGGCCGCTTCCCTTGCCCAAACCACCCCCACCTCCAATTTGCACATGATTGTGCACTATTATCAAACGCAGGACAACCTTTGACCCACCTCCTCCAACACACCTCAAGCTTGAAGTCCAACAGGCGAGCACTCCGCAATGTTACTGTGCACTCACCTCTGAGTTCCCCTCAAAGTGTAACCCGCCAAATACACGCCTTTTATATGCTGTTGTGAAACAAGATTTCGTACAATCACACTGACGTGGGCGGATGATCCAGTGGGGGTGGGGGGGGTGCGGGGTTGGGGGGTGGATTCCGACGCGCTGGTATTAAAATGATATGCTGATGTATTACAATGAGATTCCCGATATCTGATGGCAGGAAACGCAACTCGCCATCGAAGGGCTGAGCGGATGATTGCAGACTGGTTTCACAATGTCGTGAAACCGATTTTTGGCATTTTCGCCATATTGACCACTCACGCCACCGAACTCGCCCAACCAGTGGGCACGGGTGGGAGAAGTACTATTCTGATGAAAGGCCATCAAGAGTAAAAGTTAACTATGTTTCTCTCTACAGGTGCTGCCTGACCTGCTGAGCATTTTGTTTTTATGCAATTAATCATATTTGTGTGAGATTGATTGAGGAAGGAGAAAAGGTATGATAAATCACCTGGCAAGTTATTGTACTTGGCCTCCCACCTCGGTATTTCCAACACTTGTTGTGCTGTCTTCCAATTAATTTCAAGACTTCCTCCTCAAGCTGACTGAGGACTTGTTTGAAATCTGGCCCTCTCCCAGTTTAAATCCTCTTTCAATTCCTTTGAGTTAGCGCGTGATTCTCCGAAGGGCTTTGCGGATGTGTGAGGCAACTTTAAATAGTGTACATGCTGAGAGAGAGAAACAGCAAAATGTGAATGAGACAGTGAGGTGGCTCCAGTGCGAAATTTAGAAACCGAATGGTGAATTGTTAGACAGATCTTATCAGGTAGAAGCAGAATGCTGTTTGTGTCAGCAGCAGCAGCTGATTCTGTGATAAACATGAGAAGTAGGGTTGCTGCAATGCCCCATTGTGATCGAATGGGTACCATGGGGAGCTGGGGAAATAAATGTTTGAGTGCTGGTGGTGAGATGTGGAAGTGCTGCAATAGACTGGAGAAGGGAATAGTTTCACACTAGACGGGAGCAGACTAAGACAAAATAGTAAGTTATTAGTTGGGTTCGGAGAATAGGAGAAAGTAATAAAGTCTAAATTGGGTTTGCAATGCATGTATGTGAATGCGCGGAGTGTGATAAATAAGATTAGTGAATTACAGAGGCAGATTGCCATGTGGAAATATGAAGTTGTGGCTATAACAGATACCTGGCTCAAAGAATATTTATTCCTGGATACAACATGTTCAGGAAAGATAGGAAGGAAGGAGAGTGGGGAGGGTGGCAGTATTGATTAAAGATAATATTGTAGGGTTTGAGACACAGAATGTTCCAGCGGGGTTAAGGACAGAATCTATTTGGCTAGAGGTAAGGAACAAAAAAGGTGCAATTATATTGCTCAGTCTAGTCTATAGGTCATCAATCAGTGGGAAAGATATCGAGAAGCAAATTTGGAAAGAGATTAGAAAGGTGCAAGAATTATAGAATAGCTATAATGGAAGACTTTAATTATCTAAATATAGACTGAGATAGTAGTAGTGTAAAAGGTAGAGAAGAACAAGAGTTCCTAGAGTGTGCTCAGGAGAATTTTCTACAGCAGCATGTTTCCAGTCCTATGAGAAAGGAGGCACTACTCAGACTTGGTTCTTGGGGCCAAGCAAATCAAGCGTCAACTGGGGAATATTTAGGAACAATATTCATTGTATTATAAAGTTTAGGCTGGTTATTAGAAAGGAAACAATCCAGAGTAAGAATAATTAATTGGGGGAAAGCTGACTTCAATGGGGTGAGAATGGTTCTGGCACAGATCAATTGGAATCAAAGGTTGGCAGGCATAGTGATATCTGAGCAATGAACTGCCTTTAGAGAAGACATAGTTCAGATGCAGACAAGGTATATTTCTATAGAGTGGAAAGGCAGGGTAAACAAATCCAGAAATGAAGATGAAGGAGAAAAAGTGTGCTCATGACAGATGTCAGGTGTACAATACAACCAAAAGCCACGTTGAACATAGAAGATTCAGGGATGAAGTGAAAAAGCAATTATGAGAAGCAAAGATAGAGGATGGAATTTTCTGTGCCCACTGGCATTGGGTGAGTTCAGCGGTGTGAGTGGGCAATATGACAAGAAGGCAAAAAATTGGTTTCATGACGCTGTGAAATTGTCCGCTCTGCCCATCAACAGCAGGTCACGTTTCCCACCGTCAGATGTCAGGAATCTCATTGTAAGATATCAGTATATCACTATAAGGCCAGCATGCTGGAATCATCCTCCTACACTGAATCATCCATCCACATCTACTCACAACAGATGGTCATCGAGGGGGTGGAGAGGAAGGTCCAGCTGTGTTTGGGACAGAAAGATGTACTGGGAGGTGGGGGAGGCAGGTCTAGGATTGACTGGGAGAAGAGGAGGTGGCAGGGGAGAGTGAGGTTGGGAGGAAGGGAACAAAGATGTCAGGGGGATCTGGGGTTGGGGGTGGGGCGGGACTATGGGGAGGAAGAGGGGGGTAATGGGGGAGAAGATGGTAACTGGGAGGTAGGTGTTTGGGGAGAGGAAGTTGTAAGGAAAGGCATTCGGAGGGAGAAAGGAGTCCAGAGAGGGGAAGGAGTCCAGGGGGAGGAAGGAGTGCAGAGAGAGGAAGAAGTGCAGGAGGAGGAAGGGATCCGGAGGGACGAAGAAGTCCAGGGTGAGGAAGTAGTATGGAGAGGGGAAGGGATAAGGCTAGAGGAGGAAATGAGGCTAGAGGAAGAAATAAGGGTGTCTAAAAGAGTCAGGAAGGGGGGAGGAGTAAGGGTGGGGGAGCAGATGGGGACGGGTGGGGGGGTGGGGGAAATGCATGGCGGGGTGTCCAGGTGGGGAGGGATTTCCAAGGGGGAAGGATTTCCAAGGAGAGAAGGAATTCCAAGAGGAGAAGGAGTACAGAGGAGGGGATGTCCAGTTGAACGTGTTAGGGAGGGCTCTGATGAATCCATGACTGCCTCCTGGAGAGCAAACTGAGGGTGGGCGTGATGAGAATGACCGAGGGCAGAATGAGGCAGTAGGGTGAGGGTACGATATTAGAGGTAGAAGTGATGACAAAGATGGTTGGAGGGGCTCATAGGCAGACATGGACCCTGGAGGTGTGGAGAAGAAGATCACAGAGGTTAATGTGGATGGTGACAGGGAAGGAAGTGAACATGCTCGTTCACTCGGGCATTTCCAAAAGAAAATGGTTGTGGCTGGTAGGTCAGGGAAGGGAGGTGGATGGTGATGCCAGGTGTCGACAGTGATGGGGGAAAGGAAATGGGTGACTGGGATGGGGGGAAAGGATGGGGTAGCGAATGATAAAATGTAACAGGGCCATGCTTGCCAGTGAAATGAGAGTCATGGTGGGCGAGATCAGGTGCTGCATGGGAGTGTGATCAGTGGATGGGTAGAGATGCAGGTCAGCTCAGAAGATCAACTGAAAGTGAATTGAAAATGCTCAGGGCATTGAGATCAGTGTGATACTGGAAGGATACGTGTGTGGAGGAGAGAGCTTGCACGAGGCTCCAAAAGGCCCTGCCGCACACATGCTTCACCCTCCAGAATTACTCATGGGCTGGCTGTATACAACTGAATTGCTAATGGAGTGGGATTCAGTGGGAGGACTCGCACAGCCTGTAAATGAAGCTGAAAGACAACAATACATATTATTCAGTGAAAGTGAATATATTTCCAGACTGTAAAGTGACAAAATGTGTTCACCCAAGCAGTCAACTGTAATCAGAATTTCTTAACTTTTGAATGCCTTAGACTTCTAGGTGCTGCCCTGTCATCCGCAGCAGGGGTGGAGACAGCCTGTGCCATGATTAGCCCTGTTGCCTCTGATGTCTTCAGCTTGGTTCCTCTGGAGAACCAAGGCTCTTAGGGCCCTGGTTTGCTTTGGCTGTCCTCCTGTGGGCTAGCTGCTCCCTCTGCGGTGACAGAGGAAGCAGACAGCCTCTGAGATTCCTGAGTGGATGGCACGAGGTGTCCAGCTGCCACTCCTCCTCCCTTCGAGTGCCCGAGAGCCCCAGCCTGTCTCCTTGAGGGAAAGGCACCTGGGGAGACATCGAGGTACCCCGTCACCACTGCAGGAACTCATCCATGGCTACTGTGATGAAGTGCGGGTCTGAGTGAATCTCCACGTTCTGCTGGACCAGGGTTTCCGTGGTGTCTGCCATCCTCCCCATGGAGACCTCCATATGGGCACATGTGGGCTCCACTTCATCAGAGATAAAAGCAAAATACTGCAGATGCTGGAAATCTGAAACAAAAAGAAAAATAGCTGGAAAATCTCAGCAGGTCTGACAGCATCTGAGGAGAGGAATACAGTTAACTTTTGAGTCCATATGACTCGTCATCAGAGAGCAGGCAGACACACTCATCCAACTCACATCCACTCTGTTGAGGGCTTCCAACAGCTCTGTATGATGTTCCTCTGCCTTCTGCCGACCCGCCACGATGATTTGGAAGGCCAAACCAGAGGCTTGTCATCTGACTTGGATCTCACAGATGCCTTTTCCCCAGCAGTCCTCTAAGTGCCGGGGAGCTTGGCTGAGCCTGCTTCCTCCTGTTGCGGACATGAGTCCGTATGGTGACCACCAGATTATGAACTTGAGCCTGCTCTCCATCTAGGCCCCACTGAGGTATGTGGCTCTGCGCTGCAGGAGGGTGTGGGTAAGCACTGTGATGGCTCTTCCAGGCTGCTGATTTCTCTTTAATGGAGGACATGAGCTCCGGAGGTTATGAGCTTGATGGAGATGTGAGGGTGTGAGTTAGTTAGTGGTGTTGTCCCTTGAGGTATGGGATTCCTGTGGATGTTTGATCGGTTTGAGTGTGTGAGTTGAGAGTAACGGGAAGAGTGTGATTTACCCTGGCGAAATGGATGAGACCATTCATCCTGTTGCGCCACTAGGTGGCTGTCCTCTTTTGCAGGGTATTGGTGCTGACCACTGCTGCCAAGGCTTTCCATGCTGGATTAGTGATGTTGCTGCCCCTCCTGTGGCCAGAGCCGGGATAGAGGACATCACGGTGGGCCTCCACTGTGACCAAAAGGTGCTCGAGGGGCGTGTCATTAAACTGGGGGGTTGCAGCCTTCTTACCTTTTCGGGCCATGTCTTCTATGCCACGGTCCTGGGCTGGAAGCACTGAGATGTATGTGCGTGGCTGCACTTTAAATATGGTGTCTGGCATGCTGAAATGGTGAGGTGATGGTGTGGCGGATGATGGTGTGGCCCAACCACCTTCGAAATGGCCTGTTTCCCGGGAATACATGATTAATGAGGGATTGGGACCATTTGGCTGAAAAACCTGCCATTTGCAGCCGGCAGGAAAAACACACTTTTTCTTGCCGGCTACCCCACTTAGTGCAAATCTGGGATGATTCTGCCCAGAGAATGAAAAGAGTCCAGGGTGTAACGTAAAAGGGAGTCTAAAAGTCTTCTGTTGGCATATAAATAGTAAAAAAGTAATAGAAGGAGGAGTGGGGTTTTTAGTTTTATTTAAAATGTTATTATCTAATTTTGTAGTTGAGTATTAATAATATAGCAAAGTGGCTACACATGTTACCAAATTATTTTAATACTGTAACACTAGTGTTTCAGAGTCATGGCATGTGACCTGAAAACTTTAAAATAAGTGACCAGCTGACAATTCTGGAATTTCCGATCTGCAGCAACCTGTGAATTACTTTGCATTTTAGTCAAGTTGCGAGATTTAAATCTTTCTAAGTGTGCAATTCCTTGGATTAACTTGTGTAAGCAGTACTTTTGTCCCTCTATCTATGGAAATGAAACTCATTTTTATGTGACTGAACTGTCATGACTGGAATAGTGCCCACTTTATCCTAATACACAGCGACGCAAATTCTTTTAATGTATGATGGCATTTCAGTTATAAAATGAGTTCCACTCATTAACATTACTGCCTACCAATGTAAACTAAATTTATTCATAGAATGTAAATTACATCTTGAGGACTTTCTGTTTGTCTCTACTCTATGTTCATTACAATTCACATAGTGGGACATCTCAAATAACAATAATGCACAACACAGTGTAGCCAGCAAGTACAGTATTACATAATTATACAAAATTTTACAAAATGAGCTCTAAGCTTGGAAGCACTATATTTAAAATGTTGCTTTAGACCATTACAAAGTGATGCAATAATAAGTTGTGGCATGAGACTGAAAGATTATATGGTACATTTTCAGATATGGTTGTAGAAAATGGTATGCAACAGATGAAAAAAGATCACTCGAAGTGAAGAGTGCTGCTTATAAGTAATTTTCCATGATTAATCCATTATCATTTTACATAGCTCTAGATGTAGCACAGGGCATCTTTGATGTAATTCTACCTGTCTGGCTTTTTCTTGCTTGTCTTCCAATTAAAAAAGGTGAGCGAAGAAAATTCCCCTTGGGTTTTCTGCATATTTTTCTCAGTAAAAAGAATGCATAGATTTTTATTTTAAAGCTTTAAAACTTCTTGATCTGTTCCTTCTCCTCTTCTCAAAAAGTGTTGATCAGTTTTCAGATCTTCTGGAAATGTTCTAGGTCTGCTGATCCTTGCAAAAGGTTATTAATTTTCATAAATGTCATCGAAACAATTGCAAACCATTCAGCCTCTCAAGCCACTCTGTCATTCAACTAGATCATAGCTGTCCCATGCCTCATCTTTATTTTGTAGCTTTACTTCATACCCTTCGGTATCCTTAACTGAAAAAGTCTTTCAAACTCAGTCTTCAAAAGTTTAATTGATCGATCAACCATAGTCTTTATGGGAAGAGAGTTTCAGGTTTTTGCTTCCCTTTGGATGCAAAAGTGTTTCCTCACTTCACTACTGAATGGTCTAGCTTTAATTTTAAGATTACACCCCTTGTGCTGGACCCCCTCATATGAGGAAATAATGGCGGAATATTCTGACCTTTGGCTATTGGAGTGAGTTGGGACCTTTCTAGGTCCTGACCCCACTCTGATTGTCAAGATCCAGCTGCAAGGTCTTCCTGGAGGCGATCTCCAATTAATTCCAATGAAGGCTGACAGGATGGTCCCTGAGCCTCCTGGCCCAACAATAAGGTCTTCAGTCTTGGAAGGACAGCAACCCCACAACCTGAGATATGCGCCCCCGCTGCAGGATGGGAACCATGAGGAAGCCTCCACCTTTAGGAGCCCTCTGAAGGGGTTTGTGGTTTTTAAAAAGTTATCTGTTGCTGTAGCTGCCAGGCCGCCATCCTTGTGAAGCAGAACCCCCTCCAATGGATAGCTGGCAGCAGCAGCTGTCGCCCGTATGTTAATAGCATAGCTTAGGTGCGGTGGGTTAAATCAGGAGGCCTCATGGGCCTTGCAGGCTAGCTGTCAGCTGGCTGCCTCCAGGGAGGACTTGGCCATCAGTCAGGCGCACGCCCAATCACCCCACCAATTGGTATTTAATTGTAAATGGTTACCCGCTGCTGTTGGACAGGTAGCCTCTATCAATACTAACTGTCCTCCAGGAAGATCACCTAGAGGTGAGGGCACATCGAGTCAGTGACACATTCCTCCCTGTGCTGCCTTGACGCCCAACCCCACGGAACTGGTAAGATTCCACCTAGTGTGCCTGTACCTAATCTAACAAATACCTTTATTGTTTTAAACACCTCGATTAGATCACCTTCAGCCTTCTAAATTCAAAGGAGAACAATCCAAGTTTATACAACCTGCCCTCATACCTTAACCCTTCAAGTCCTGGTATCACCCTGGTGAACCCAAGCTGTAGTCGCTTCAGGGTCGATATAGGTTTCTAAGCTTTGATGCCAAACCTGAACCAATATTTCAGGTAGAGTGTGACCAAGACTCTGTGAAACTGAAACATCACTTTCCCACTTTTGTATTCCAACCCCTTTGAGCTAAAATCCAAAATTCCATGGCCTCTAATATTAACTCCATCTGCTAGTGAAGGCCTGGAACAGTTCCACTGTGCCAGGTGTAACTTGTTTACCAGATTTGTGAGCAGCTGATCCGCCATCTAAGACTGCCAAATATTTTTTATTTTCTTTTTCCACTGCTCATAGTTCCAATATCCTAGTCACGGTCTGCCCACAGATCACTGCCAATAGGCTCTTCAGTAGGATTAAATCTTGCTGCAGAGCATTAGCAATGAATAAATTAAAATAAAATGATTTTGTGCCTTTGCCCAAAAAATTAAGGCTTCCATAAACGCTCCATCAGATGTACAGCAATATTTATTCTCTGCGATTCACTACTCGTGTAAAGGGCAGCTTGACTTCTGTCTGTTGTAAAGGTTGCATCCAAGATATTCAGAATAATGTGACACAAAGGTGCTCCCAATATACAACATGTAAAAAGACTGTGCATGTAGAAACATTTCATGTACAGTATGTTCATTTTATGTTGGAAAATCTGTTAAAAATGATCTGAATTGATTGTCTTAAGTTTACTAGTGATAATAAAAGTATGACTTGTAATTCTGGGTGGGGGTGAGTGGGGAAGTGGGGAAGGCAGGAACTATTCAGTGCCATATCAAGGATCAGAGTTTTACAGAGACAAGCATCGCTACCTTGTCGACTCCAACTATGTTTGTCCCTGATTGTTGGCCGTCACCATTACAAAGCAGGACATTTAGAAGGGTATGTTTATGACATTGAGCTCTCCTGTCAAAGTGCCTTCATTCCTGGACTGCTATTTCTTGTACAGTGCGTTGTCATAACAATTGCAAGATTTCTTCAAATGACGATGTCACCAGGCACATGTTTCTGAGGACCACAAATTCAGATACTCTGGGCTGAATTTTCACTCGAGAGCTGGGATTCTTACAGTGAGACTGTTTGCGGGTCCCAGCCCCATGCAACTTCACCGATAGATCGTATTTTGAAGCAGTGGTGAAATTAGTCACCGCTTGGTGCGTTTGCTGTCTAATTAGGGGTGGCGGATGCATTGAAGAAGCGGGATATATATTTAAAGGGCACCTAGCAGCCATGATAGTGGGCATAATATCTCCGGTGATACCAGAGGTTGGAACACAGTGGAGCAGCAACATGGCATGCACCCAGGTCGGGTAATCCCATGATTTGCCGATGGGGATGCTGTTAGAGATGTGGCAGCCTGGAGGAGCACCTGTATCCGGAGAGTGATGTGGGGAGGCCAGCTTATCAGACAAAGCTGGCATGAATCAAGGTGGCTCAACATGTAAGCAGCAATAGTGTGGTCAGTAGGATGTGGGTGTGGTGTCGGAAGTGCTTCAACGACCTTCCGAGGTCTGACAAGATGAGTCCAATGCTACACCCAGATGACAGGCCTCCAGTTCCAGAATCACCAGCACACATATGAGCAGAAGAGCCTTGGGGTGCATAGTGCACAGAAACATTGAAGACGTGTGTGCCCTGGTGCACTCCAGCCCTGAGCCGTGGACAACCCGCACGCCACAAGAACTTATGGAGGAGGTGACACTAGAGCCATGGGCATCACATGTGAGTGATCTGTAGGATGCGGTGAGGGAGAGCTCCATGGTCAGTACCCTCTCACTCGACTTTGCATGAAAAACAAAAGGAATCAATGCATGAGGAAAGGGCTGCTCTGATGGCAGAGTGGCACCCAGAGGAGAAGGCCCTTGAAATTGCCAGTGTGGCAGCTTGGCAGAGAGTCAATGAGGGTGAGACTGGTGTCCAAAAGAGGGAGAAAGCATGTTACCATTTTCACGTGAAGGGGATGGAGTTCGATCCATGTTTGTTGACTCCACACCAATACATAAGGAGCAATGGGCTCCTGCAGCTTGTGTAAGTACAGAAGCAGAGAAGAACTTTCCTAACCAATGTATTATATCTCCCAAAGGGGCAGTTGTGGAGGGGATCCAGCATACACTGGTGACAACTTCAGAAGAGGAAGATGCATCCGAGGAACCACTGTCACAGCAGTCAAGCACACACTCCACTAGCATACAAACGCCTACCTTTGTGGGGCCTCAGACGAGTGTCGAACAGGTGTCACAAAGTGAGCAACACTTCATGAGTGAACAGGAAGAGATGATGAAGGCAGAGGCAACTGTGGCCAGTTTCCCTTGGAGAATGGAGGACAGACCCCATTCATGCTCAATTGGGTGGAGATGCAGAGCATTGGGGGTCACATACAAGGTGGGTCTTTCTGAAGCAGTAATGGGAGATGTGTGCATCTATAGCAGTGGCTGCATATGGATGTTGTCATGTTGGTAGTTTTACTTTGGGTTCAATTGGGTGACCTTGGTAATGTTTCTGTTCACTGATTGACCCTCAATGTAATGGGATGGAAATACCCTGATCTGTGTGATCCCATCGCTCTGAGGGCATTAAAGCACCAGTATGATGAGGTGTATGAGCGATGGATAGCTGGGTAGTCAGAGACATTGTGCGCTTGGTGGTGATGTGTCTTCCAGGCGTTGTAGGGAAACAGCAGTCATGTCTGTGTGGCAGACATTTAGATGCGGCCTGTTCTAATGTGAGAGGTATGGTACTGGTCCAATTGCAATCCACGGTGCACACTCTTCAGGAGGATCATACCTGGATCAGCATGGCCTGTGCTTCCCTGCCATCCTGGTCAATGGTTTGGTGCCTCAGTCAGTCCTCTGGAAGGCCTTGCATTGTCTTTAGTATCACTGTGCTCCAGCACATCTTCTTTCACTTCAAAGATGGGTGTGGCTCCTCCTCATTTTCCTCCTCATGTCTACATCTCTCTGGAGGGACATTTGTGCAGAGCACAGCCAAACACGACCAAAGAAACCTTTGAGGGAGTATACTGGAGGACAGTCCTTCCCACCCCACCCAACTGGCAAGATACCAGAACTGATCTTCAGGAGCCGGATAGCCTACTTTAAGGTGGCACAGTTGTAGTGATTCTGTAATTCTGTTGTAGGTTTCTACAGGAGCCATTTCTTCAAACCCTTGTCCCTGAGCAGCTATCCATGTAGTCTCGGGTGACATAAACAGCTGCAGCACCTGCGATTGCCTCAGGATGAAGGCTTCATGGCAGCATCGAGGAAACATTGCCCGCACCTGTAGAAAATGTTTGCGATGGTTGTACACCGGCTGGATGTTGTGTGAGTAGAATGCCTTCCTATTGATAAATGCCCTTGCGTGCTCTGCCGAGGCTTTGAGGATCACATTGACGCAGTTGGCCATGTCCTGTATCTGAGGGGATCCTGCCATGGAGGCAAATCCCATGGCCCTCTGGGCCTGAGTGGCCCCATCAGTCTGGAAGTCAATGTACTCTGATACCCTCTCATGCAGGGCATCAGTCACTTACCCTGATGCTATAATGGGCAGCTGCTTACAATATGCGGCTTGACAAGACCTAGAGACAAAGAGGTTCATGGCCACTGTCACTTTGACAACCATTAGCAAGATGTACCCATGAGTCTGGCTATAGATGAAGTCAGCAACCACCTGTCTTGATAAGCACAGTCTCCAGCGGCATAGCTCCTCCAACATGTCCAGGATTCTGCGTCTTTTGCAGAACACCCTATGAGGAGTATCGCTTTCATGGCCTCCCTGTCCCTCGGCGATATAGCTCCACGTCAGGTGTGTGGCTTGAGCGGGAACTTGCATGTGGTGGTACTACTATGCATCTACTGCTCTTGTCCATCTAGATGTTGAGGATGCAGGTTTGGGAAGTGCTGTCGAAGGAGCCTTGGTAAGTTGCTGTTGTATATCTTATGTAAATTACACACTGCTAGCACTGTGCATCAGTGATGGAGGGAGTGAATGTTTAAGTTGGTAGGTGATTTGCCAATCAAGCAGACTGCTTTGCTCTGGATGGTGTCAAGTTTCTTGATTTTTGTTGTGTGGTGGGTTATGATCCTAGCCCCTTTTTGGGATAATCTCATCTCAGATGTTTCCTCTCAACTTTAGATTGAGAGAAAAATATCCTAAAAATGTTAAATGGGTCTGAAGGACTGATCTATCCATCCAAAAAGGAAAGGAATCACCTGATGAGAGTATTATCATTCTCCAGATAGCTTTGTTAACAAATGTAAATCAGATTATAGTATCCCGGATGTTATTAGTGTCCAGACTGCTCCTCAGTAATGTACTCCCCAACCATGTAGTATGGAGTTGGATTCTTGGCTAAGCAATACAGAAGACTATGTAGGACAATATAATTCTAATATATATAAATGTTTATTAAAATACCGAAAATGCAGTTCAAAGTCAGGTGGAAACAGTCAATCGCAACATTAAATAGATTCTAAGAAAAAGGGAGGAAATACAATTTTCTTTCTCGTAGAGAATCCAGTTTTAAGTTTCCGTTTTTGTTACAGTAAAACATTTCAAGTAGGATACACATCAATTATTCAAGTAGCATTTACCTTAATCCCCCAAGTGAAGGCTAAAGTTAGTGAGATGACTCTGTCCCAGTTAAGGAGAGAATCATCTTTGATGAGCCTCAGCAGTAGCAGGTGGGGTTAGGGTCAGGTTTCAGATTTTTAACATTTTTATATCTCACCCAATGACAACCCACCAATTTTCTGGATTATACTTATCCTCAATATAGGGAACCTCCTCTGAACCGCCTCCAATGCAACTACATCCTTCCACAAGTAAGGGGACCAAAACTGTGAACAGTATTCAAGGTGCAGTCTCACCAATGCCCTTGTACAGTTGCAACAACACTTCCCTATTTTTATACTCCATTCCTTCAGCAATAAATGCCAAAATTCCATTTGCCTTCCTTATTACCTGCTTACCTGTACACTAGCTTTTAGCGATTCATGCACGAGGACACCCAAATCCCTCTGCACTGAAGCATTCTGAAGTTTCTCTCCATTTAAATAATAAGTTGCCTTTTTATTCTTCTAACCAAAATGGATAGCTTCACATTTATCCATGTTAAACTCCATCTGCCAAATTTTGGCCCATTCACCTAACCTGTCCAGATCCATTTGTAAATTTCTTATTTCTTCATTGCAACTTACTTTCCCACCTATTTTGGTGTCATCTGAAAAATTAGCTATAGTATCTTCTATCCCTGAGTTCAAGTCATTAATATAGATTGTAAATATTTGGAGCCCAAGAACCGAACCCTTTGGCACCCCACTAGTTACAGCTTGCCATCCAGAAAAGGACCCATTTATCCCGACTCTCTGCTTTCTGGTGATTAGCCAATCCCCTATCCAAGCTAATATATTACACCTAACTCCATGTGATCTTATCTTGTGTATTAACCTTTTGTGCAGCACCTTATCAAAGGCTTTGTGGAAGTCCAGATATACATCTACAAAATCCCCATTACCCACTTAGCTTGTCACATCTTCAAAGAGCTCTAGCAAATTAGTCAAACACGATTTACTCTTCATAAAACCATGCTGACTCTGATGGATTACATTTTGACTTGCCAAATGCCCCGCTAATACTTCCTTAATAATGGATTCTGACAATTTCCCAACAGCAGACGTTAAACTAACTGGTCTATAGTTTCCTACTTTCTGCCTCCACCACTTTTTGAATAAAGGCATTATATTAGCATTTTTCCAATCCACTGGAACCTTTCCAGAATCCAGGGAATTTTGGAATATTATAGCCAACGCATCCACTATCTCCGTTGCCACTTCTTTTAAGACTCTGGGATGAAGGCCATCCGATCCTGGGGACTTGTCACCCTTTAATCCCAATAGTTTGCTCAGCACTTTTTTCCTCGTGATGGTGATTGTTCTAAGTTCCTCCTTCTCTTTACCCTCTGCACTACCTGTTATGATGGGGGTGGTATTAATGTCCTCCACCGTGAAAACTGAGACAAAATATTGATTAAGTTTCTTTGCCATTTCTGCGTTCCCTACTATTAACTCCCCAGGCTCATCCTCCAAAGGACCAACATTCACTTTAGCTACTCTCTTTCCTTTCATATACTTGTAGAAGCTTTTGCTATTAGTTTTTTTACATTTTGTGCTAGTTTTCTTTCATAGTTTTCCTTTGATCATTTTATTATTATTTTTTTACTAGCCCTTTGTTGATCTTTAAAAGTTTCCCAATCTTCCAGCCTGCCACTGACCTTTGCAATTTGGCATGCCTTAGTTTTTGCCTTTATGTTATCTTTAACTTCTTTGCTTAGCCATGGATGCTCTTTCCCCCTCTTACCATCTCTCTTCCTCTTTGGAATATATTTTACTTGGGAGGAATTGAATATCTCCTGAAATATCTGCTGCTGTTCATCAACTGTCCTATCTTGTAGTCTTCCTGCTCAGTCCACTAGGGCCAAATCTACCCTCATGCCTATGTACTTACCTTTATTTAATTCCAGAACACTAGTGTGGGTTTCAAGTTTCTCGCTTTCAAACTGAACTTGAAATTCTAGCATGCTATGATCACTTTTCCCTAGAGGCTCCTTTACTATGAGAACATTAATTAATCCCGTCTCATTACACAAAACCAAATCCAGAATAGCCTGCTCCCTGGTTGGTTCCACAACATATTGCTCCAAGAAACAATTTCTAATATATTCTATGAACTCTCCCTTGAGGCTATCCTTGCCAATTTGATTAGTCCAGTCTATATGCATATTAAAATCACCCATGATTATTGCTGTGCCTTTCTTACGTGCTCCCAATATGTCCTGGTTTATACTGTGCCCTACTGCTGCACTACTGTTTGGGGACCTATAGATTACTCCCACCAGGGACTTCTTTCCCTTGCTATTTCTTATTTCTACCCAGACTGACTCTAGGTCTTGCTCTCCAATGCCTGTACCATTCCTCACTATAGCACTGATCTCTTCCTTTACCAACAAAGCTATATCACCTTCTTTTCCTTCCTGCCTATCCTTCCAAACATTGAGTACCCTTGGATGTTCAACTCCCAAACCTGTTCTCTCTGTAACCACGTCTCAGTAATCGTCCCCAAATCATATCTATTTATTTCTATTTGTGCTGTTATCTCCTTAGTTTTATTCCAAATGCTACGTGCATTCAGATACAAAGCCTTTAAGTTTGCCCTATTGTGAATTTTCCCTACTCTTATATGATTCTTTGGTGCAATATGGCGTTCACACACTCTGTCCCTTCCTTTCACTTTTTGGTAACAATCAGTCTCGTCACTAACCTGCACTCTTACCCTCTCCTTAAATTTTGATTTTTTATATTTCCATCCAACTGAACCCTCCCCACCATTATTTAGTATAAAGCCCTATCTACAACCCTAGTTATGCAATTCGCCAGGACACTGCGGTCCCAGCATGATTCAAGTGGAGCCCGTCTGAACGGAATAACTCCCTTTTTCCCCAGTACTGTTGCCAATGTCCCATGAATTCAAACCCATTTCTCCCATACCAATCTTTGAGCCACGGATTTATCTCTTTAATCTTATTGACCCTGTGCCAATTAGCTTGTGGCTCAGATAGTAATTTGGAGATTATTACCTTTTTGGTTCTGCTTTTTAATTTAGCCCCTAGCTGCTCATATTCCCTCAGCAGAACCTCTTTCCTTGTTCTCCCTATATCGTTGGCACCTACGTGGACCATGACAACTGGATCTTTCCCCTCCCACTCCAAGTTCCTCTGCAGCCCAGATGAGATATCCTTAACCCTGGTGCCATGTAGCCTTCGGGACTCTTGATCCTGGCTACAGAGAACATCTATTCTCCTAACAATACTATACTATCCCCGATTACAACCACATTTCTCTTTTCTCCTCCCACTTGAATGGCTCCCTGTACCACGGTGCTATGGTCGGTTTGCTCATCCTCCCTACAGTCCCCGCTCTCGTCCACACAGGAAACAAGAATCTCGAACCTGATAAATAAGGGCAAGGGCTGAGGCTCCTGCAGTGCTACTTCCTGGATCCCTCTACCTGCCTCACTCATAGTCACACCCTCCTGTCCCTGACCACTGGCTGAATTTAAGGGAGTTAATCTAAGGGGTGTGACTGTCTCCTGAAACACAGCATCCAGGTAACTCTTCCCCTCCCTGATGTGTCGCAGTGTCCGAAGTTCAGACTCAAGCTCATCAACTCTGAGCTGGAGTTCCTCGAGCAACCAACATTCGCTACAGATGTGGTCACTAGGAACCACAATGGGGTCCACCAGCTCCCGCTTCACGCAGCTCCAACACATCACCTGACCCTGCATCTCTATTTTATTTAATTAGTTTCTCAATTTGTTTTTAAATTTTCTACTGGTCTTTAGTTTATCAATCTGTAAAATATTTTTCCTATTTACCTTTAATCTGAAAGCAAGTTAGAATAGAGATTCAAAATACACTTTTTAAAATCAACTGGAACTCGGTCTCTCTGCTGAGTTGAAGCTGAGGTGTTAGGCCTCAGATCCTGGGCCCCAATAGTCACCTTTAATCTGAAATCAATTTAGAATAGGTAGTTCAAACAATCAGTTACTTACCGACCAATGAACTTACAATTTTCCTGTGATGTCACTCTTTGTTTTTTTCACTTGGCACAGTGACTACAGAGGACACTTTTCCCAGACTGCTTCCCGGTGACGGTGACTGCAGAGGACACTCTTCCCAGACTGCTTCCTGGCAATGGTGGCTGCAGAGGACGCTCTTCCCAGAGTTCTTCCCGGCGACGGTGACTGCAGAGGACACTCTTCCCAGACTGCTTCCCGGCGACAGTGACTGCAGAGGACACTCTTCCCAGGCTGCCCATACAAGGCACTAGTTAGACCACGCCTAGAATACTGTGAACGGTTTTAGTCCCCTTATCTAAGGAACGATATACTGGCATTGGAGGCAGTCCAGAGAACGTTCACTAGGTTGATCCCCAGGAAGGAGGGATTTCCTTATGTGGAGAAGTTGATTAGCTTGGGCCTGTACTCCTTGGAGTTTAGAAGAATGAGAGGTGACCTTTTTGAGACATGTAAGATTCTTAGGGGGCTTGACAGGGTAGACGCTGAGAGATTGTTTCCCCTTGTGGGGGAGTCTAGAACCAGAGGGCATAATCTCAAAGTGAGGAGACACCATTTAAAACAGAGATGAGGAGGAATTTCTTTTCTCAGAGGGTCATCAATCTGTGGAATTCTTTACTGCAGAGGGCTGTAGAGGTTGGGTCATTAAGTATATTCAAGGCTGAGATAGGCAGATTTTTAATCAGTAAGGGAATCAAGGTTTCTGGGGAAAAGGCAGGAAAGTGGAGTTGAGGATTATCAGATCAGCCATGATCTCAATGAATGGCGGAGCAGACTTGATAGGCTGAATGGCCTACTTCTGCTCCTACATCTTATTATAAAATAATGCAGACACGAGTGTAATTTTCAGGCAGTAAAATCATTCTGTACTTTAGATGACTGTAAACTTCCTAAATGTTGTTCTCACAGCTTATAATGTCATCTAAAAACCTCTAATCTACTGCAGTTATCTATTATAGTTTAGCTCATCTGTGGTGGCAAATAGGGTTCCAAAATGTCAATAAACCTATCACTTAGTTTCAGTTCTTATTTCTCATTACATAAGGAAAGTAGAAAAAGACCCACAGTTATTTGCATTGAAATGCAGAGGATGAGACTTTGGGTTAATTTTGTGATTCTTGTGCTATCAAGAGTGATTTAACTTAATGGATAGAAAATTGTGGGCAGTAGGCCTATAATTTCCCTATATTGTGGTCAAGGCTCATTGCCAGTAATAGCAACTCAGTGCTTTTACTCTCTAACAAGTTTGAAGAAATCCCCAAATTGTTACAATTTAGCTGCTCCATTTAATGCTAATCACTTTCACAGAATTGCAGAATTTGTATGTGCAGAAGGAAACTATTCCGCCCATCACATCTGTACCGCCTCACCGAATGAGCAACTCACCTACTTCCATTCTGCCCGTAACCCTGTGCATTCTTTCTTTTCAGGTAACAATCTAATTCCTTTTTGAATGCTTCAATTGAGCCTCCTTCCAATGCACTCTCAGGCAGAGCATTCCAGACCCTAACCACTTGCTGGGTGAATACGTCTTTCCTCGTATCACTATTGCTTCTTTTACTAATTACTTTTAATCTGTGCCTTCTTGTGCTCGATCCTTTCACAAGTCGGAACAGTTTCCCCCTATCTACTCTGTTCCGACCTCTCATGATTTTGAATATCTCTCTCAAATCTCCTTTCGGCCTTTTTTTCTCAAACGAAAATAATTCTAACTTATCCAATCCATCTTCATAACTGAATTTCCTCATCCCAGGAAATTTGCTCTTTTCCCTCTCTGTCTAGCCTAACCATGGGACCAATCATAGCCCAGGGATTTTGAGTTTCTGTGGGCCAACCCTTTTTTAAAACTGTCAAGTCCCTTGACGGAAATAAACCCTAATTTTACATCAAGAAAGCTCCACAAATGACACAAATCATTTCATTGCAGCATCATAACAAGAGAGAATTAAAAAGTGTTGAATTTATGGCCACGTTATATCTGCTGCCCTACCTTCCCCATTTTATTCCTCTTACTTTCCTTTCTACTTTTATTATCTTATCTGTACTATTGTTAATTTCTATCGAATATATCCTAAACTATCACCTTTAATGATAACAGATAATGCTGGAAAACCTCAGACTATGCATTTGTTGTATTTTCTGTTTTAACGTCACATTTCAACATTTGTAGATTTTTAAAATCTCATTTACACAACCCACAGATTTTGCAGTGTTGCTTTTAAACAATGTAGAACAGGCTCCTTTATTATATATAAAAATCAGACATCATGGGTTCAATTTTAACTCTGCAAGGGTGAATGATTTTTGAGTAAATTTAAATCTCACCGTCATTTCTCAGTGGCCAAATACCTTCTGTCGTCTATAGTTTCATTTATATTCGCAATAAATGTTGATACATGTTTGTTCCATAAAGTTCCAGATGCTTTGAAAATATTTTATGAGTTTTATGCTTTGGAGCCTTAAATCTCATGTGAGCTTTTGTACTTGTCCTATGGCTTCTGACGTTTGCGATTCATTTTGCCTGCTAGTTATTTGCAGAAAATGGATTATTTTCCAAAACTTCTTTAGAGGCCAAAGACCTGACAGATTAATTACCATAAAGAATAAGGGAGGATATTGAGCTGGGTGAGTGTGTGACGTGGCGTGCGGGTGCATGGTTAAATCAGGGAAAGTTCTGAAAGTATCTGAAGACCGGCTCCAAGCCGTTGACTTCCAGGTTTTACAGAGCTGGGACAAGGGATGGGCAGCCAACCAATTTCCAGAAGGCGGGGTGCATGTTAAGTCTGATAATGAGCCCAGTAGATTCTGATTTAACCGCCCTTGCGGTTGTTACAGTGGACAGCTGGATTTCCCAGACCTTAAGAAACCCGACTGCTGAACTGAGGGAAGGACAGCTTCAGGGAGAAGGTAAGTGCCTTCACAACACTGTGGGCCCGGAGAAGCATGGAATCATAGAATGGATGCAGTGCAGAAGTAGGCAATTTGAGCCATGGTTCTTGGCATGTCGGCTCTTTGCAACAGCAATTTTGCTAGTCCCATTCCCCCTCGCCCAGCATTTCTTTTTCCTTTCAGTTGCTCATCGAATTCCCTTTTGAAAGCCAGAATTGAATCTCTATCTACCATCCTTTTGGGCAGTTCACTCCTGATTGTAAACCCTTGCTGGAAAGGTTTTTGGTCGTATTACCATTGGTTCTTTCGCAATCACCTTAACTTGCCCCTTCCGCCAATTGGAATAGCTTTTTTAACTCTATCTACTTTGTCTAGCCACCGCATGATTTTGAACACATATATGAAACCTCTCAAGCATCTCTCCTCCAAGGACCACACCCCATCTCCTCCAATCTATCCACATAACAGAATCCTCTCATCCCTGGAAGAATAAATCTGCACCCTCTCCAATGTCATCACATCCTTCATAAAACACTGGCATCTATCACCTTGATAACCATGCATGTTTACACATGTATATGCAAAAATTTGTACATATATACAAATAAACAAATATACCATGTATATAAAACACATACACTCTTTAGGCTTTGCTTTAACTATACTTCCGTATGAAGAAATTTTGAACTGAACTAGAACTGAATCTATAACTATGCTGCTCTTTGATTGCATCTGACAGGCACCCGGTATATCATGGAAGCAATTCCATTTCACTTTCTCTAAGAAATGAATAAATGTAGCAGGCGGCCTCCAATTTAGCGACAGACATCGCATAGCTGTAGACCACAATATAATTATTAATTTCAATATATTTCTTTCTTCAAAATGCTGTTATGAAGTCTATAGCATTTTAAAATGTTCTGTTGCTGAAAACTCATCAATCTCCCTTTCTCTGAGATGTACAAAACAGAGCCTTTTTTATTGAACCATGTGTTTTTTTTAATGAGAATCCTATTAAAAACCAACATTTCTTGTTTCATCAGTGAGAAACAGTACATAATAGAGGACAAGTATCAGCCCATTTCTTAAATTCTGGTGGATGAAGCCAGTCAGATTCATACACAGTATTTTATTACAACTGCTCACGTAAACACAATGTGCATCAATTAAATCTTTAAACGTTTCACACCTTTTGCATAATAAGATTGACTGGACAGACTGGTGCTTACCATGGACTGGTAATGATCTTCCTATTGTGGGATACCCACTTGTAAATCACATGGTAGAAGTCTCCCATTGGATACATATATCCATGGTGAGCAAACCACTCCTGTTGTTAAGGCCGCCAAAAACAACAGCAAAAAAAATAAACATGCATATATTGCACTTAAGATTGGAAACCACATCAAACACTTCACAGAAGTGTAATCACACAAAGATGGACACTAAGACAATAAAAGAGTTTTAGGAGGGGCATCGAAAAGCTTAATCAGTGAGGTAGGCTTCAGTTAGTCTGTTAAAACGGACAAGTAGAGAAAGGGGCAGAGAGCTTTACTGAGGTAATTCCATAGTGTAGAATGATCAGATGGCTGATGGTCGGCAATGTGGAAAAGAAGGGTTGGTGCGGGATAAGAATCCAGAGTCCCGAGGACAGAAGAGCTCTGTGGTAGCACTCTTACATCTGAGTCAGAAGATTGTGATTTTGAGCTCCACTCCAGAGACTTGAGCGCATAATCCAGGCTGATATATCAGCGCAAAACTGAGAGAGTGCTGCTCTGTCAGTTGTACTGTCACACAGATGAGATACTAAATTAAGACCTTGTTTTCAATCTGTGGTAAACATAAAGGGCAGAATTTTATTACAAGAGTCCCGCTGAAAATATGAGGCTGGCAGCAGATCAGGAACCTATTGGTTTTAGTGTTGTGTTTGTCCGTATCTGTTGATCTCAGCTGGGGCACTCATATCCATTGATTCATATTAACCAAAGGTGCAAGGGTGCTGAGGAGCCGCAGCTGTCAATAGAAGGCTTTCTATTTAATGGCACCCCAGTAAGGCTCAGAAAGGTTGCATCCAACGTTGCTGCTCAAGGCTAGAGGAAGGATGGAAGGGAGATGTGGGAAGGCTGCCCCTGGTTCTCTGACTCTTCCCTGGAAGTGAAGTGGAGCTACAGTCTTTGACACCCTGGTCGCAGCCAAGGGGGGGATGCCTTGGAAATCGGCAGGGTGACATAGTTATTGTGCATAGGTGATAGAGAGCTGGGGTATCCAACAGATCTAGTGATATAACTAATCAACGCTCTGCCACTTGACACATAGCATTCACTCATTTGGAACTGTTGTCACCACGAACTGAAATATCAACAGATGCATAATGTAGATTTTGAACCTTTTCCCCTTTTCAGTTCTAATCAATCTCCTGTCTCTCACAGGTCCCACAGAATCTGGAGCAGGAAAGTTTTGAAGAGCCCTCGCAGGTGGATGAGCACTCTAAGGATGCACCATCATATAACTCATGCAAAATCTCCACCAGTGCAGATACACAGACCTCAGTGGGTACTGCAGAAGAAATAGCTAGTTTTCACATAGAAAGGCGCACATCACATATGAGCAGGAACAGTTGTTGGGGACAGGGGCAACATAAGAGTGTCCCCATTGGAGGGAATAGAGAGTTTGAAAGAGCTCATTTCCAGCATGAATGCTATGACGCCTCAGGCATTTGCACTGATGTCCACCTCCAGGGGAAGAGTGGCTACCTGCATGCAGAATCAGATGTGGCAGGCAATCGACTGCGTCCTACCACACAGGCCACACCACACAGCAATAAAAGGAAGCAGGTGAGAAGAATGTATTAGTTGCACAAGGGGATCCAGTAGAGTGTTTATGGTGATGTTCAAAACATTATGGCAATGTTTATTTAAATGAGCAATCAATTTGTTTAAATTCTGCATTCTCTTGCCTTCTACTTTGCTCCACTCTGAATTCCAAAATCGATGGGAAACAACATAACCAGGTTAAAAAATGAAGAAAAGGTGTGAATATAATGCTCAGATTTTTTAATATGGAAATAATTTCTGTTGGAGAGAGGGGGTGGAATCAGGGTGTATGACTGCCCTGCCATATGATATGCACTCAAGCACTCAGATTATCTAAAATGTGCCAATATGATGCCAACATAGACTCCTGTGGTAGTCAGGTGAGTGACTACAGGCATCATGACCACATGTGGCTTCTCCTCCTCCTCCTCTTCTTCCTCAGAGGAGGCTGATGAACAATCTGCACCTTCCTCTGGAGACCCTTGATGGACTATATTGAAAAGAGTCCTCAGTTCTGTCCAGGCACCTGAATCACATCTGAAGATGATAACTTAGTCTATGATCGCCCTTGTGTTCATATGGGTCCTGTTATATCACGCCTTTTTGTTAGCAACAGCTCTCCTCACTGTAGTAACCAACAAGGTTCTCTGGGGCTAGCTGTTGTCTTCAAGGAGCCACCAACTCATGCTGAAGGTACAAAAAGCTGTGAGAATTCTGACTGTCACAGGATGAATGAATCATGGCAGTTTCCAGGATATCTTGCTCAAACAAGCACAATATCTTCCTGGTGGTCATCTATGAGCTGAACATTGAGGAGTGGAATCCCCTCGGATTGATAAGCAATCCAGGCTTATCTGAGGTGACTTGATTGCCACGTGTGTGTGTGCTGTCAATAATTCCCTGTACATGTGGCAATCCAATCACTGTAGCAAATCTGACCGTCCTCTGCATTTGACTGGCCTCATCAGTGGCAAAACAGGCATAATAATTGCCTTGGCAAACCTGGCATCACTCTCCTGGGACTTATGGACAGAAGATTGTGTAAATTTGCAGATTGCAGCAGCAAATCCCTGGAAGAAGCCAGTGGGAAAGAAATTAAGATTGTGGTGACCTTGACATTCACCAGCAATGTGTCCCCACCTGGCACTCTTGGAAGAAGGTTGAGTTTCATCGGGCTGCAGATGTAGGCAATGACCTGCCCGGGTCATCCTCCTGAGGCAATGCTGCTCCATCATGTCAAGAAAGCTTTTCCTCTGTCTTTGTCTCTAGTGGCAGGAGTTCTGTGTCCATTCTCTCTGCCCTGTGGAGTAAAATGTCATTATAGAGAGGCAGCTAATGTTTTTGTTGCTCCTGCTGTTGCTGTCAGTGTGACTGCTCCTGTTGTTCCTCATCAGAGGTCCATGCAAGAGCTGCATCAATTGCTACCATGCTGCAGTGAAGGCTGACAGCAGAGAAGATCAGATCAAGGTGAATAAAACTCAAGTTAGTGAAATAGTTTCCAAAACATTGGAAATCACCTGTGAATCAGTGAAACCAGGCCCTCAGTATAAGGACTATGACCATAGGCAGGACATGTGCTATGTAACTTCACTATTTAAGGGCTTTCCAGCCTGTCAGCTTCAAAAAACAATGAGTGCTCGCTGTACTTGTTGAGAATTCCACACAACTCAGAAAACCTGCTTTGGCTGTTAAAGCCAGGATTCCGGGCTTAAAAGCTCAGTCCGTTGATTATTTGAATAACTAATTGACTGACCCTACAGTTCCACAAGGATTTTGTGCTTGCCTGGAAACGTGCTCCCATAAAACACAGAAGTGGACAAGGTCATGTTGGGTTTCCAACCTGCCAACATTTCCTGTGTCTTTACCTCACCACCACCCTGCACCTGAACCAGCACCCCCTTGACAGGTTAAATTCTGCCCCAAGGGCTCCATGGCATAATTCAAAGAATAATAGAGAGGCTCTGCTTAGTATCCTGTCCAATATTTATCCCTCAACAAATATGGCCAATTAAAAATGGATTATCTGGTCTTTACCTCAGTTTTGTGGGTGGGGCATTGCTATGTGCAGATTGGCAATCATGTTTCTCTACATTATAATAGTGAATACACTTCAAAATTTCTTCATTAGCTGCAAAGCGCTTTGGGATATCTTGATATTGTGAAAGGCACTATTTAAATACAAGCTTTTTCATGGCATATGGAAAATTAATGTCTTTATATAAATGGGTTTATTATTAGGGTGTAGGAATGAATATTTGAACCACTGTCTTCAGATAGTTAAAACTTTGAGTTTTTTAATTGATCTGAACTATGGCTCCAGAAAGCTGGATCATCACAGAACTCTAAAGATAAGTGACAGGCACATTGTTTATCAAAGTGAGCAGTTGCCTCACTTTCCCCTTGGAAACAGGTTGCAATTTTCCCAAATGACAGGTGGCGAGTGCTATTGATGGCACCGATTTTGCTTCATGGGCTGTTGCACACAATGGTAAATCCTTCATGAATCACAAAACCTGCCAAATCCATCAACATTTAACTTGTCTGTGACCATCAGCACAGGATCATAAAGGTCAATGCTCGCTTCCCAAGTTGCAGTCATGAAGGGAGAACAGAGAAGCTGAGCCCAAAGGTTGAATTGTTGGAAGGATATACAGTTATACCCAAGTGTTCTGTTGCAGCCCATAATAATGACATATGTAATCATCATGCCATTGCATTCAAACAGAAGGATTGATTTGAAGAAAATCCCTTTCAGGATATAACTGAAAGAACAAGGTAATAGTTGCAATGCCAAGTGTTTCTGCTGCATAATGGCAATGCAATGCATACTTTTCCTTCAATGTACTAGAGGATAGTGCATTGAAGGGAGAATAACATTTGTGCAATGCCTATTTTAAGGCAAAATTTTTACCTCGATGGGTGGGCATTCACCCAACCCGCTTGAGTGTAAAATGGCACTTGTTGATGGATTCACATGAGGGGACATGTTTTATTACATTTTTAATATTTTTTTAAAATTCTTCATCTCCCTGAGGCAGCTCTGTGCCTGAGGGAGATTCTCAAGCGCGTACTCGTGCATATGTGTGAAGTTCAATCTCACCCTCCTCTCTCCGCACAGACCAAATGTGCCGGGGAGGAGGTGGCAGACATGGTCAGCCCCCATGATGTGGTATGACGCACATGGGTCCAGTGCTGCAAGCGAATCAATGACCTCTTGCGCTCGGGAAGATTGAGTATCATGTTGGCAGAGATCACTTAAGAGAGTAGGTAGTCTTTCCCTGTACAGTGCAGTTACAGCATTGAATCATTTGCAGCATGTTTCCCTCGCTGGGTGGGCCAGCAGATATTGCCCATGCTTAGTTCACCCTGAGAGGGTATTGCTGAGATGGGGCCTGCACCCGCAACATGTGTGACACTGACATCGAGTACTGTTTTGGGAGCAACCTCAAGGATCTGCACCTAGGCACAGTGCTGGAACATGTCAAAGTCAGACTGCTAACATGCTGGGATGGGAGCTTCCAAGTGATGGGACACCATCCATCTGCTGGCCTTGGCGTTCCATGTGCTTGTGCCTCCTTGCTTGCAAGTTTGGACCGTGTGGTTGCCAATGTGATGGAGGCAGCATGTGGGCAAGGCGGGGTCAGCCCTGGCTTCTTAGTGTGAATGTGCGTCAGCTACAGTGTGATGAATCACTGGAGCCCTGCATTGTCTGGCTGGGGTGGCAGGGATGTGATGAGAATCCAGGTACAGGGTGGACTAATCAATTCTCCTCTCTCCCTTTCAGGAGAAGACCGCACACAATGCTGCTGAGGGATTACGGGCTAGCGGAGGCCAGGCTCAGTTGGCCATAATCAGCAGATATGAGCAGGAGGTGATGGATCTGGAGAGGCGCCATGTGCCCAGGTCCACCGGTGGTGGTGAGGCTGGGGTGCCATGGGGAGGTAAGGTTGCCGTTCACTGAGGTCACCATGTGTGTCCCAGCAGCCATCCCACTATTGAATGTTCAGTGATTGAAGCTTCCAACATAGGTTGACCATTGATTATGGAGGGATGAAAGCATACTGATCTGGGGGACAGGTATGTACATTGACATTGTCTCCACTTGAACTAAACAAATGCCTCTGTTCTTTCTTTCAGCATCACCGGAGCAGGGCCCGGAGGAGGAGGCAGAGGGGCCGCCTCTAACACCTGAGGGCCCTGAACAAATGGAATCACCAGCGTCACATCATCTTTGCCAGGCAGGCACCAGCACAGATACAAGCACCTCGGTCGGAATTAGATTATCAGCTAGTGCCCTGGGGCATGGCGGTGAAGGCACTTCACACTCACTTGAGACAGAGAGTGCCCAGGGTGCCACCAGTCAGAGAACTGCTGGGGACCAGGTATTTGCTTGGTTGGTGATTGATGATGTGCTTCTGGAGTTATCCGTGAGGCAGCAGATGCTGGAAGTCCAGGAGGGTGTGCGGGAGGATCTGGCGGAGATACATGAGGCTATGCATGGCATAGTGCCCGTGCTGGAGGAGTCCAGGCGGAGCATCACCGAGGCAATGAGCCTCATGACCGAACTTTCCTACATGGAGAGAGTGGCGACTCTCGTGGAGAGGCTCCTCCAGGAGAACAATCACGGCTTCCTGGAGTTGTGCTCGGACCTGCAAGCCCTCACAGCGGCATTGACCTCAAATGATCAGTGCCAGTGTGAGAGATGGATTGGGCACCAAGTATCCAAGCTCGGTGCCCATCCACCAATGTTGAGCTAGGAGATCTGAAGTGACCTCACGTCAGTGCAGGAGCTGCCTATTGTTTCTGTGGGCTCCTCTCAGGGCGCTCTGGATGACGGTAGCAGCTTCTCCGCCCCTCTCCCAGTGACCGTGGGATCCAATCAGGCTGCGGCAACTGGGGAGATGCCAGCTGTGGAACTAGCTGCTCCCTCCCGGGCGGTGTCATCAAAGGCTCCACGGGCCTGAGAATGCCCGCCAAGGTCATCCTGGGCCAACAGGACAGCAGAATAAGCAGGCGGTCTCCAATGCCAGGGCCAGCGATGGGGAAGCACCTAGACATATCACCCAGAAACGTAAACTTAAGGCACCTTAGACACACCACGGACTTCTCACTGGTGGTTTTATGTTGCCCTGCTATTAGTTAATGACAAGTTGGTGTGATGCGTAACACCTTTACATTCATTTTATTTTCTGCTTCATTTTGTTAATTCATTAAATTTTGAAATGTGAGCAGGGCTCAGGGTGATTCCTTACTTCTGCAAGTGGACAGGAACCTATGATGTTATGAGTGACTTGTTTGTCATTGAGCTTTATTGAAAGGCACATAGTTAATGTTCCTAACCAGGCAGATGTTGCTCTCAGGTATTGAGTATGGAGCCTGCAGACCTGGCTTGTCCTGGAGGTCCATGTGCGGTATGCTAGCTGAAGGTTCATTGGATTAAAGCCTCCCGAGTGTCCCTGCCTCCCTGGAGTATTCCCAGGTCAGCGTATAGCCCCTCAGCATTTCCCTGTGCGTGGTCATCCTCGGACTCACTGCTGGACCCATTGTGTGCAGCCAGAGCAATTGCGTCTACATCATCTTCCTCCGCTGCATCGCCCCTTTCCAGCGCCAGATAATGGAGAGTGCAGCATCCAACCACTATCAGCGACACACAATCTGGGGGGTATTGGAGTGCGCCCCCTGAGTGGTCCAGGCATCAGAAGTGCATCTTGAGAAACCATTGGTTCTCTCCACCACAGCCCGTGTGGAGGCGTGGCACCTGTTGTAGCGCTGCTCAGCTTCTGTTCTTGGATGGCGAGAGGCATCATGAGCCACCTTTTGAGGGGATAGTCCTTGTCACCCAGCAGCCATCCATCCAGCCAGGCTGGAGCACTGAAGAGCCTCAGCACCTGGAAGTGTCTGAGGATGTAGGAATTGTGGGAGCTGCCTGGGTACCTTGCACAGACGTAGAATCAGCATCCTGTGATCACACACTATCTGCACGTTCATGGAGTGGAAGCCCTTCCTGTTGACGAAGGCACCGGGCTCACCTTGATGGCCACATGTGTACAGTCTATTGCACCCTGGACACGGGGGAAGCCAGCAATGGCTGCAAAGCCTCTGGCTCGCAATGTCTGACTTGTCTGGTCCCAATGGTAGTGAACGAAAGTCAATGCATGCCTAAACAGAGCATCGGTCACCTGCTTGACACAAGTGTGGACAGCTGACTGGGAGACATCGCAAAGATCACCCACCGAGCCCTGGAAAGAGCCAGAGGCTTAGAAGTTGTTAGCAGCCGTGACTTTCAATGCCACTGGCATGGGTGCCTACCCACACAGTTGGTGTCGATCTCAGGGCCAATCATCTGACAAATGGAGGTCAGTGTCTCCCTTGAGAGATGGAGCCTCCTTTGGTACTGCACCTCAGACATATTGAGGTAGCTGCTTTGCCGCCTGTAAACCATGGTAGCAGGATAGTGGCATCTTCTGAGGCCCCTTCCACCTTGGACTTCCTGGTGGCCCTGCGCCCCTTGTGCCTGCGCCGCTCCTCCCAAAGGTGGCTCCCCTGGAGGCTGAATGTGGACTCCTGACCTCCTCCCCCTTCTGAACCTCCCTTCCTCCTCAAGAGAGGTGCCCCCAGTAGAGAGTACAACTCCCATTCCCAGGCTGAGGGAAGGCTTCCTGAAACCAGCAAGGCCCCAGAAATGATGTTCACTCACTGCCATATATTAATTATTTCTCCTTGCTTCCGCAGACACATCTGCCAAAGAGCTGACTGTGTCCATGACCCAAGGTCTCCAGTCAAGCCCCGAAGAAACCTCTGAAGAGGAATCTGGTGGCACCTTTCCTGAAGACCCATCAGAGCGCTCACCCACACCCTCCACCAGTGCAGAGACACACACCTCGATGGGATCTAGCTTTAGAATAGCCTTAGGACCACAATCTGGTCAGCACATCACACTGATCCACAGCAGGCGGCGGCAGGGACCTCCCTGTTGTCTGACAGTCAGAGGACGACTGGAGGCCTGAAATTTTCTACGTCCGAGTCAGATGATGAGCCTCTGCACTCAGTCATATCACGGTTGCTGGAGCTGTAATGGGAAGCTAGGGAACATCAGGAGGGGATGTCCACTTCACTACTCAGATTGCCAGGTATGATGAAAGAGTCTGTCCACCTTCAGGCTGAACTGATAGCACTGGCATACCAACATACCGAAGTCAACACTGCTAGGATGGCAACCTCCATGGAGACCTTGGTCCAGGACTTCGTTCCTGCACCGCTGCTTGGGCTGAACTCCATCGCTGATGCGATATTTGGCCTCCAACAGTGTGTATGCGAGAGGGGTGCCAGGCAGCTGGATCTCACTCCAGCTATCCCTGTTCTTCAAGGAGTCAGCCTGGGGTCGCCGGGCACCCATAGGGAGGTGGATCCACAGGTGCACACCCCGGGACCATCCATCCAGGTGACTCCGAGAGTGCCCGACCCATCTGACTCTCCTCTTCCTGTGATCTCAGCAGCTCCAGCTCCACAGGCCGAGGAGGGTGCCATTGCCACACAGCAGGACCCCAAAAGCAGGCAGGGCCCCACCAAGTGTTGGTCCTCCAGAGGACGCCCGTCAAGGCCATCACAGACAGACAGTCAGCAGGCTTCCTCCACCCCCACTGTGCATATCTGGGAACCACTGAGACAGGGCTAGGAAAGTTAAGAAGGATTATTTGCACAGCCTGGGCATTGCTGTTAATCACTTGTCCAAACTGTTCACCTTTGTCAATGAACTCCCAAGAATGTCTTCCTGCCTATGGCTCCTTATTCTGATGAGCAGTGTTCTTGTCATTCAGATGTGAAACCTTTCTGCACAAGATAAAGGCAGGTGTCTCATTCCAGGGTCTCTTCCCTGTGCTCTGTGTGGCCTTCAGTCCAGCCTCACACTCCCTGGAAACATTACTGATACCTACCTGCACCTCGGTGGTACTGGTCATTGCTGCCAGGATGTAGTGGGCAGGTGCCACAGAGTTCTCTCATTCTCTCTGTCACGCTCTCAGCAACTTTAAGGTGGGTGTGTCCCCTAACTCTTCAGTATCTGTGACCACTGATGCTGTGCACCAGTTCCTGAAGGGCTCAGGTGCTGAAGGCGGACAAAGGATCAGATGCTTCTAAAGTTTCATGGCTATGTCTCTATGATATGACTCTGATCACAGAATGAAAGTGACCTGCCCTCGGGCAGACAGGAGTCAGGTATTCCCAGAGGATATGTGAGGATTTATGGAGTGTCCTCACTGCATGCTGTCATCATCCTCCTGTTATCGAGCAACCATTAGGGCATACACTGCAAGTCAAATGACAGGAGCATTCTCATAGGGAGTGTTCGCATTGCCAGAAGCCAGACCAGAGTTACACATTCACAGATGTGATGTGAGGATCTATGGGGTCACCTCACTGCATGTCATCATCATCCTCCACAAATCTAGCAGCTATGAGGGTCTCCTGAGTGCACTTGCCTCATCTAGCCAGTGCGAGGGCCTCATTCCTGTCATTGTTCCCTGTGAGACCCCCTCACCCTCATCCTCTTTGGCTTCCTCCTCATCGGAGGAGACCTCCTGTTCTTCTATCTCCTCCTCAACCAGCTCATCTCCCCATCGCAGCGCCAGCTTGTAAATGGTGTTGCAGATGACGACAATGCGTGACACCCTCTGCGGACTGTATAACAGGGCTGCACCAGACTGATCCAGGCACCAGAACCTCATCTTCAGCATCCCGATGGTCTGCTGCACCAAGTTGCGAGCTGCAGCATGAGCATTATAGCGTCGCTCTGCTGCAGTCTGAGGCCACCACACGGGTGTCATCACCCACGGCCTCTGAAGGTAGCCGTTGTCCCCGAGGAGCCATTCCTGCAAATTCTGTGGGCCCTGGAAAACTCCAGGGATCTGTGACCAACTGACGATGCACACTCCCTTAAACCCTGCGCACACCTGCAGGATGCATTTCTGGTGGCCGCACAGTTGCACATTCAGCGAGTGGTTACCCTTGAGGTTAATGTGGTTCACCGTGTGTTGCAGTGAAGATCTGGGTGCCACGTGAGTGCAGTCGATCACACCCTGCGCCTGTGGGAAACCCGAGATCTGGGCAAATCCAATCGCTTTGGAGCACTTGATGGCACTTTGATGTCTCTGCATTGTTTGAGTGGGCAGATAAGCTAGAGGCCTGACTCCAATCATATCAATGTGGCTGCATCTGACCTGTCTGAATAGCACTTTCCTCACCCACCCTATCCCCCATGCCCAATGCCTGTGTGCAATATTCAACAGCAGGGCCTTGCCCTCCCACCCGCCACCGCACCCCCCCCCCCCCCACCCACCGCCATCCTCTCACAAGTTGCCTCAATGGCAGGCGCTTTCCCTCCCCCCACGCTCAGAAGTCACCTCAATGGCGGGGTTGCACTTGCCCCCACCCCCCCACCACCCACAACACATCACCTCAACATTTTGGTTTAATGTTTGTAACCTTCCTGTAACATTTGACTTTCTGTTTGCAGTGTCCCTTTAAGGGACTGCATTTATTTTGTCCCTCGTTTTTCTTAATTTGGTTTAACTGGCATCATCATAAGTAAAGCTGCCTGCTGCAGGGAGGGGTGGGGATAGAGGAGGACCTCTTTGTAAACCTGCCTCTGGGCCTGGCCAGGCTGACCATTAACAGGGCCAGGCAGTGGGTCAGCAAGGGGGTCGTCCTGCCCAACTGCCTGCCCCTCTTCCACAGCAACGTTCTCGGCTGGATGCCCTTGGAGATGGAGCTTGCAGTGTCTATTGGCATGATAGAGGCTTTGTGTGCCCAGTGGGTACTGAGAGGACTGGAATGCTTTATAGACCCTCTTGACCACATTTTAATTTGGCATTTGTAAATTTCCTTTAACATTTAACTTTTTGTTTGAAGTATCCCTTTAAGGGGCTGCTTTTTGATTTGTCCCTCACTTTACTAATTTAGTTTAAATGGTTCATCAAAAGAGGGGAGAAGTCAGCTCTGTAATGGACAATAAACATTTTCTACCCAGCATCCTAGTCTCTTGTATCCTTTAAATTCAGGCTTGGGAGTTAGCCAGCAGAGAGCACCTTGGATGAGGACCCTGAGGGCAGCACTATTGTGGATGCATCACAGCGCTCACCCAGACTCTCCACCAGCGCAGCGACACACACCCCGGTGGGGCCTAGATGTAGATTAGCCTCAGAATAACAGTCTGGTGAGTACAGTACACAATCTGTTCTGCAGCAGGTGGAGGCAGGGACATCCTTGGTCACTGGCACTCAGAGGCTTTCTGGAGGCAAGGAATCTGCTGAGTCTGAGTCAGATGATGAGCCCCTGGGCCCATCCTCAATCAGTTCATGGAGCTGCAAAGGCAATCACGGAAAAAACCAGGAAGGAATGTCTGGTGTGTTCCTCAGATTGCAAGGGGTGATCGAGGAGTCCGTCCACCTCCAGTCTGAGTTGATAGCGCCAACATCATGCCAAAGCACTGAGGTCAACACTGGCAGGATGGTGGCCATCATGGAAACCTTGGTCCAGGCCATTAGTCCTGCACAGCTGAGCAGGCTGATCTCCATCGCTGATGCCATAGTTGTCCTCCAACAGTGTCAACATGAGAGGGGTGTAGGGCAGCTCGATCTCACTCCAGCATCCCCTTCTCCACAAGGAGTCAGCCAGGGGTCACTGGGCACCCATCGGGAGGAGAACCAGCAGTTTGACACCCCAGGGCCATCCAACCAGGTGACTCCAGGAATGTCCAACTGATCCAAATTTCCTCTTCCTGGAACCCCACAGTTCAATCTCCACAGGCCATGGAGGGTGCAGCTGGCCCACACCAGGTCTTGGCCCTCAAGAGGATGCCTGCCTAAGTCAGTGCAGACAGGGTGTAGCAGTCAGCAGGCTGCCTCCACCTCCACTGTGGATGTTGGGGGAAGCACCAAGGCATAGCGACAGGGTTAGGAAAGCTAAGGCATAATTGCACAGCGTGGGCAAGGGTGTTAATCACTTGTACATAATGTTCACTATTTTCAATAAACTCCAAAGAATGCCTCCTTGTCTATGGCTCCTTGTTGTGATGAGCAGTGTTCATGTCACTCAGATGTGAAATCTCAGTTCGTGTCTCAGTCCAGGGCCTCTTCCCTGTGCAGTGTGTAACCTTCAGATCAAATGATGGTCCAGTTTCACATTCACTCGACACATTAATGATGCCTGCACCTTGGTGGTGCTTGTCATTGCTGCAAGAATGTAGTGGGCAGGCTTCACAGAGTTCCGTCATTCTCTCTGTGTGCTCTCAGCACCTTTGAGGTGGGGCTGGCCCTCCAACTCTTTAGCATCTGTGTTTGGTGACAGTGTGGTTCTGAATAGGTCAGGTGCTGAAGGCTGTCAAATGATCAGGTGCATTTAAAGTTTCACGACTGCATCTCCATGATATGACCCTGATCACAGAGCGCAAGTGAGTGCCCTCAGCTAGACAGGAGCCAAACATTCACAGAGGCTATGTGGAAAATCTATAGAGTGTCCCCACTGCATGTCGTCATCATCCTCCTGCAATCGAGTGACTATTAGGGGCTCTGCTGCATCTCCATGACAGGAACAGCTTCACAAAGGGCATGCGTGCTGCCATAAGCCAGAGTGGAGTCAAACGTTCATAGGTGCAAGATGAGGTTTTCAGGGCTGCCCTTACTGCATCTCATCATCATCCTTCATGAATCTAGCAGCTATGAGGGCTTCCCGATGTGCTCCTGCCTCGTCTGGCCAGTGTGGTGGCTTATCACTGGCCAGAATGCTCATTTTTGACAATCTTATCCACATACTTCTCTCACTCCCCCCGCACCTCCCCCACCCCACCCCTGGCAGGTGCTTGTGTATTACCTTCAGTCTGTGCTGCCTTGCCCCCCACAACCCTGGCCTCACCCACACTGGAACCCTTGCCCAGCATCACACTGAAAGCCAGCTCAGAAAAAAAATGACATAAAACAGAAAATCCTGAAAAAACTCAGCAGTGCCTGTGTGGAGAGAAACAGAGCTAATGTTTTGAATCTGTATGACTTTTCTTTTGAGCTAAAGAGAAGTAGAAATGTGATGAAATGTATACTGTTTAAGGTGGGAGGGGGGGTGTGGAGCAGGTGAAGTTGGATAGAAGGAGAGCGATAGGCGGGGGCTTAGGAGAGTTTGACAAGGATGTCATGGGCACAAGACAAATGGAGTGTTAATGGTAGTGGTTAGAGCTAAAGAAGATCCTGATAGGGGCGCTGATAGTGGGAAAAGACAACAATTGACTCCAGTACAACACTATAATAGTCCTTGACCTTTAACCATAAGCTTTATGAATTGACTTGAAAACTGTGTTGCTGAAGCACTGGAACACTTATAATGAGCTTTGCAACCTTATTTAGCCTTGAATTTGGTTTTGAATTCAGTCTGGGAGGCCTAGTGTTTTCCTCCCTTTGAAGCTAAATCTGATAAACTGTTGTGACTCCCATTTTCCAGATTGGCAAAGAACATCATTCCACCCTTTCCTGTGCCATCTTGAAAAACAGATTCATATTCAAAGTAGCAGGATAGATTTTGCTGTTCCTGAGGGGGTTTTTAAAAAATATTTTTGTTCACAGAATATGGGAATCGCTGGCAGTGGCCAGTTTTTATTGCCCAATTGTCCTTGAGAAGATGGTGGTGGTGGTGAGCTGTTTTTTTAATCTGCTGCAGCCCATATTTGAAAGGTACTTCCACAGTGCTGTTAGGTACAGAGTTCCAGGATATTAATCTAAAAATTAAGAAGGTGTGATGACATATTTCCAAATTAGGATTGTGCACGATTTACATTTGAACATATGGAATAGGAGCAGAAGTAGGCCATTTGGCCTCTTGAGCCTCCTCTGCCATTCAATAAGATCATGGCTGACCTGTTTGTGTTTCAATTTCCACATTCCCAATTACCCCCAATAATTTTTGATTATCTTGCCGAACAAGAATCTATCCAACTCTGCCTTAAAAATATTCAATGACTCCACCTCCATCACCTTCTGAGGCAGAGTTCCAAAGTTGCACAACCCTCTGAGAGAAAAAAAATTCCCCTCATCTCTGTCCTATAAGGATGACCCCTAATTTTACAATGGTGGCCCCAAGACGTTCCTCTTGTGACTCACCCACAAGAGGAGATATCCTTTCCATGACCGCCTTGTCAAGACCATTCAGGATCTTATATACTTCAATCAAGTCACCCATCACCCTTCTAAAGTCCAGTAGAAACAAGCCAAGTCTGGCCAACCTTTCATCTTACTCCAGCTATCAATCTAGTAATCCTACTTTGAACCACCTCCAATGCATTTACATGCTTCCTCAAATAAGGGGAACAAAACTGCACAGTATTCAAGGTGTGGTCTTACCAATGCCCTGTATTACTGAAGCATAACATCCTTACGTTTACATTCAATCCCTTTCATAATAAAGGAGGGGCACTTGCTGGTGGCAGTGCTCATATAAGTCCACTGCATTTGTCCTTCTCGATGATGGGACTCATGGGTTTGAAAGACGCTGTCAAAGGAACTTTGTGCAGGACATCTTGTAGATGATAACCACTGCAGCCATGGTGTACCAATGTAGAGGAAATGAATGTTTAAGGCGGTGGATGGGGTGCTAATCAAGCAGGCTGCTTAGTCCTGAATGGTGTCAAGCTTCTTGAGTGTTTTTGGAGCTGCACTAATCCAGGAAAGGTGGGAATATTCAATCACACACTTGGCTTGTAGATGTGAAAAGGTTTTGGGTCGTTAGAATGTGAATCACTTACCATAGAATACCCAGCCTCTGACCTGTTTTTGTAGTTGCTATAGACATGTGGATCTTCCAATTAAATTTCTGGTCAATGGTTAATCCCAGGATGTTGATGGTGGGGAGTCAGTAATGGTTACTTGCCACCAATCAACCCAAACCTGAATGTTGTCCAAGTCTCGCTGCATATGGACACGGACTGCTTCAGCATCTGAAGGGTTGCAAATGGAACTGAACACTATTAAATCATCAGCAAAATCTCTGAGTCTTGCCTTATGATGTAGGAAAGGTCATTGATGAAGTGGCTGAAGATGGTTAGGTCTGGAAGACTGCTCTGAGAAACTCCTAAAGCAATGGCTTGGGGCAGAGATGATTGTCCTCCAGTGACCATACCATCCTCCTTAGTGCTGGTATAAAAGCAATATACCAAGTTTGCTGCAAATCTGAATTGAAACATGTTGTTGGAAATACTAAGATGATCAAGCAGTGTCTATGGAGAAAAGGTGTAAAGTTTCAGGTCAGAAGCTAGGGATCCTGTGGTGAGTAACTCACCTCCTGACTCCCCAAAGCCTGTCCACCATCTACAAGGCAAAAGTCAGGAGTGTGGGAGAATACTTTACACTTGCCTGGATGGGTGCAGCTCCAACAGAACTCAAGAAGTTTGACACCATCGAGGACAAAGCAGCCTGTGTGATTGGCACCCCATCCACAAACATTCCCTCCATAACTGATGCACGGTGGCAGCAGTGTGTACCATCTACAAGATGCACTGCAGGAGCTCACCAAGCCTCCTTAGACTGCACTTTCCAAACACACGACCACTATCATCTAGAAGGCCAAAGGTGGCAGATAGATTGAATACCACCGCCTGGAAGTTCTCCTCCAAGCCACTCGCCATCCTGACTTAGAAATAAATCACCATTCCTTTGTTTTCGCTGGGTCAAAATCCTAGAACTCCTTCCCTAACAGCATTGTGGGTGTACCTAGACCACATGGACTGCAGCAGTTCAAGAAGGCAGCTCACCACCACCTTCCCAAGGGCAATTAGGGATGGGCAATACATGCTGACCTAGCCAGTGATCCCACGAATGAATTTAAAAAAACAGTTCTGAAGGAAGAACATCACCTGAAATTTTGAAGGACCTTTTCCCAGGCCATTGGAGGCAGGATTGGAAGCAGAGGGATTGGGACCATGAAAATTTGAAAAAGTGCCAGCAGACAGGTTTTCCAATATGTTCCTGCTTTCTCCTGTTTCTCCCAGGGCTTGGATGGACAGGTGTGCAGGCATTAACCTGCCTGTTAGCGGTGGGGGGCCAATTAAGTTAATTATGGAGACAATTAACTGGCAATTTTGGATGGCTATGGAAATTTGTCTGTGACATTCAGGAGTCAAGCTCCTACCAAGTCTGCTACTTGTCTACTCCTAGGAGATGAGAGCTGAGCAGGTCAGAGCACCATGAAATTATTAATCAGTCATTTTAAAGGACAAAATTGACAAATCTCAGGGCATCCATAGGCAAATGCTACAAATGCACATAGAAGAAATTTGGGCAGGGTGGCACACATGCCCATGAGGAAGCCTGCCTGATTAACAGATAGTAAGATTAATGGATGGAAAGTTAGGCAGCCTCTGATAGGACTAGTCAAATTTCCTCTATTCACCACACCCAAGTAAATCAAACATCTTTCTGTTGCAGGGATAGGAGATCTGTCCCTTTCCAATGATCGGGTTTAGTTTCTCGTCAATCCATCTGGACTATAACAGCAACAAACAAATGTTTTCAACAGAAAAGTTCTTACAAGCATCCGTAGCTGCATTTCTAACAAAAAAAATGCTATATCCTTGCACCCTAACAATTGTGCAAAAAGCACTTATGAACAGATACAGAATACATGTCCTGAAGTGGCATGGTTGTACTGTACAGAAATGCACCAGCAGTTCTAAATAGAAAGCACAAAAGGTATCACATCTGGAAAAATTTGTCAATTAGCAACTTCATCACATAACCTCTCGGTGTTGATGACTTGAGGTCATTGGTCCAGTTTTTTACAGAAAATATACCGTTCTCAGAACTTACCAGAAAAAAGGGAGTGATGCAATTATTGTGGTATCAAGAGCCAATTGTATCAGAAGATTTTTGAAGGATTGTACTCAAATAATGTTATTTGACAACAAGATTGTTTACCAAGATAGTGCTGGAATAGACATAGCAGCTCCAATTTTAAGCAGTATTCTCAAAAGATTATTTAATCAATTTTAAATACTGGGAGAGATAAGATCAGTGCAGGGTGTTATTGAAGTAAATCCAATAGATTTTGCTTTCAATAATTTTTTATGATGGCAACAGTTAACAGATTATCTTATTCTCTGTATTATTCAATAATTATTTCCACATGGTTGATTTTATCTCCTTAATTAACTAACAACCTTGATTATGTTTTCTAGATACTGTCTTTACATTTACATTGTTTAATACAATTAAACTGTGCAATTGCAAAAGACTATTTGCTCAGAGAATATGGGTGAGAACTTTGAAGTACAGGAATATTTTATGGCGTACATATGTTCATGTCTATTGTATAACTGCACAGTATCTCTACAGGTAATCATCTGGGACAATTTTAAAGCTATAATCCAAGTCAAAGGATGCATTTAAATCAAGGTCATGTTGCAAACATCTCACTTACATTTTCCATGAATTAATTTCTAAAGTTGTTTGTTTTCAACCATTTCTTTGTCAGTTAGCACGTGTTGAGGTTTCCATCTTCAAATAAAGGCAATAGGATTTTTTTTTGCATGAATTGACTTTTACGGAACTTTTGTCCTGTTTCTGAATAGCTCACGATGGAATAGAATTTTCTCTTCTCTCATTGGGTGCTGAACTGATATAGCAGGTTGCTCACCAATTATAGAAGTTGGCTGATAGTCGTTCCATTGATGAACTTCTTGCGGCAAATCATCCACCTCACAGCTGCTCAATTATTCATCTACAGGGAAAAAGTTCCGCTGGCAGGCACCATCTGATTCACCCACCTCGCCGTGACCTTATTGCTCCCTAACTCTGGTGCCTTATTTAAATGGTGCCCCTGAACAGTGTTCGCACTCTCTGCGGCAGCTCAAGTGAAGACATGGCTCGCAAAGGCATAAAGTATGCTGCACCCAAATTCAGTGACACCTCACTGGAGCACCTGTTGAGCACATTCAAGGTCCGCTGCGATGACCTCTACCCCCGCCCTGGCCGCAGGCCTTCCACCAAGGTGACCATACTGGCTTGGGAGGTGGTCGCAGTGGTGGTCAGTGCAAATACACTGCAGAAGAGGTCAGCTACCCAGTGCAGGAAGAGGATGAACGATCTCATCCGTTCCAACAGGGTAAGTCACCCATCTCATCGTTCTCAACTCACACACTGTCAAGCCCATCACACATTCACAAGGATCTCATCTGCTGCCACCTCAGGGACATCATCACTCACTATCATACACCTTCACAGCTCCATCTGTCATTACCTCTTCTGGAGTCTGCATCCTTATCGTGTCCAGGGCTCCAGTCATCACCAACTCATGCCAGGAACCCTTATCATCTCCTCCTACATCCATCTTGCTCACATTCAGGCAATGACTATCTCCAACAAGAGAAATCATAACCACTCTCTTTGACATTCAATGGCATTAGTGTCACTGCATCCTCTGCCACCAACATCCTGGGGATCACCATTGACCAGAAACTGAACTGGAGCGGCCATTAATTACCATGGTTCTGTCGTTAGATCAGAGGCTGGGTATTCTATGATAAGTGGCTCAACTGACTGCCCAAAAGTTCTTTACTCCTTTCAAGGCCAAAATCAGGAATGTATTGGAATACTCTCCACTTGCCTGGATGGATGCAGCTTCAGTAATGCCCAAATTCAAGACAAAGCTGGCTATTTAATTGGCATGCCATCAACTGGCATAGATATCAACTTTTCCTGGCATTGGTGTATTGTGTACTAGCTAAAAGATCCAATGTAGAAACTCCCCAAGGCTTCATTGACAGTACATCCCAAAGATGTGACATCCACCATCTAGAAGGTCAAGGATAGCAGTTGCATGGTAACACCATCACCTTCAAGTTCTCTTCAAACACACAAATAGTAAAGCGATAGTCAAAGAAAGAGGTAAGGTCACTTAGGGACCATTAAGGAGACTTTCCTGTGGAGACAGTAACCACAGCTGAGTTACTAGGTGAACACTTTGCATTTATCTTTATTAGGGAAGATGCAGCCAATGCAGCAATAAGGGAGGAGGCAGTAGTGATATTGGATAGGATGAAATTGGATAAAGAAGAAGTTTTCAAAGTAGCTATGTTACTCTGTAATCTTGGCAATTACAACCCAGTCGGCCTAACCTTTGTGGTGAGAAAACTTTTAGGGACAATGTCGGGCCTGATTTTAACTCTGTAACAAGTGGATCAGTTTGGAGCGGGTTCAAATCTTGCCCAACAGTCAAGAACAAAATTAACTGGCATTTGGAAAATAATGGGCTAATAAATTGGTGTCAATGTGGATTTATTGAATGAAAATTGTGTTTTATTAAAATGATTATGTTTTTGATGAAGTAACTGCGCAGTGGCAGTCCTGCTGCTCCTCTTGGACCACAAGTAGTGTTGTAAAGACACTTTCCTCCTGGATTCTTCTCTTCTCGCCTTTAGCTGCTGATTTTCCTGAGGTCAGGAAAACTTGGCCACCTATGGTTAACAATAGAGTGACTATTAAAATGGTGGTATACATCCTTATTTTAACTGTGAAATGGCCAAACCACTCCCTGTGAGCAGATTGATCAGCCGCCCAACACCCCACATCTGTTGAAACTGGAATTGGGAGGGTTTGAGACGGATTTCAGATTTCTTGTATTTTAACTTTTATTAGAACCCCAAACCAGCTGTATGTATCACTCTTCTTACCTTTATCATTCCTGTTTCCTTCCCTCTCTCATTCCCAATCATATCCTTTTCATTTTTATTTCCCTCGTCTTGTCTCTCATACTTTACCCTGTTCCCTTTTTCATTCAATCTCTTTGCCTTCCTGCAGAATTTATTGGCGCTGACTTGCAGATGACACAAAGCTGGGTGGGAGGGTGCACTGTGAGGAGGATGCAGAGATGCTTCAGCGTGATCTGCACAAGCTGAGTGAGTGGGCAAATGCATGGCAGCTGCAGTATAATGTGGATAAATGTGAGGCTATCCACTTTGGTAACAAAAACAGGAAGGCAGATTATTATTTGAATGGCTATAAATTGAGAGAGGGGAATGTGCAACGAGACCTGGGTGTCCTCGTACACCAGTCGCTGAAGGTAAGCATGCAGGTGCAGCAGGCGGTAAGGAAGGCAAATCATATGTTGGCCTTCATAGCGAGAGGATTCGAGTACAGGAACAGGGGTGTCTTGCTGCAACTGTATAGGGCCTTTGTAAGACCACACTTGGAATATTGTGTGCATTTTTGGTCTCCTTATCTGAGGAAGGATGTTCTTGCTATAGAGGGAGTGCAGCGAAGGTTTACCCGACTGATCCCTGGGATGGCAGGACTGACATATGAAGAGAGATTGTGTCGGTTAAGATTATACTCGCTGGAGTTCAGAAGAATGAGGGGGGATCTCATCGAAACCTATAAAATTCTAACAGGACTAGACAGGGTAGATGCAGGAAGGATGTTCAGAACCAGGGGTCACAGTCTGAGGATATGGGGTAGACTATTTTGAGCTGAGATGAGGAGAAATTTACTCACCCAGAGAGTGACGAGCCTGTGGAATTTGCTATCACAGAAAGTATTTGAGGCCAAAACATTGTATGTTTTCAAGAAGGAGTTAGATAAAGCTCTTGAGGCGAAAGGGATCAAAGGATATGGGGAGAAAGCGGGAGCAGGCTATTGAGTTGGATGATCATCTATGATCATAATGAATGGCGGAGCAGGCTCAAAGGGTCGAAAGGCCTACTTCTGCTCCTAGTTTCTATGTTTCTATGATTGCAAATAGCTGCAGTTAAGTCATTCAAAGTCAGTCACATGGGCCTATAAATTGGTTTATTGATCTCTCAAAATGATATGAATCTTTTAGGCAGAATTGATTTGTGCACCCTATTGCTAAAGAACAAAAACAATAGATGTCCTGGACCCATGTCTACTTGAGGCTCCCACTATAAGATTGTGTGGTCCTGAGGATGCCGGCACCAGAACACCCAACAATGTGATTGAAATCTACTTACCTCAGTGTAGAACCAGAGGGAGCAGGAGAGCTTCCCCTGACTCACATTTAAAAAACAATGGCCAGCATTCCCCATCCATCCCCACCCACCAATCACTCATCATTGCTTCCTTTGACCTGGCATCCAACTCCCCATCCTCTGATCACGCAGTCACTGGCTTCTAACCCTCCCAACCACAGCCTCCGATTTCTGTCTCCACATGAGCCTTTGCTCGCTCAACTCCTTGTTTACAATCACAGCCTCCAATCTACCTTGTTCCCCAATGCCTCATTCATCTGAAGGTAGGTGACCCAGTGACCCAGTCTTGGGTTCCTCTTTCTGGGCTGGCTGTTTGTGTCCACCAACTCCAATGCAATACCCAAGACCCGATATTGGGCAGCAGTAGGTTGTGTTTCTCTTCAGGTTGGCACATAAACTGGATCACAATATTCACAGTGTTTAGGCAAAAACAACAAGCTTTAATGCAACCACAAAATCGAACTGTACAATAAGCAATACAAAATGGCCATGCCCACATGGGAAGGGGCTCCCAGCCACAAGGCAACGATAACATATGTGTGACCTCTATTTTTTTTCTCTTCCCATACATCAAATTTCTTCCTGTATTAACTAACAATGCCAAAAAATAACCAAACTGAATATATACAAGCAGCCTCTTTGCATCAAAATGAAATCCCAAGTGAACATAGGTGTCCAAAGAACATTTTGGTTCTTTGATTGATTGGGCATGCAAACACATTTCACAAGGGTGGACTACCCTTCAGCTACTGGGTTTATTCTGCCCCCAGATATCACCATTAATCCTTAAATATAAAATCTGCTAGATGTTTTGGGAGGTGTCTCTGATGAGTTGAGCAAGCACTGAGAAAACAGGGCTGCTATATGTCGACAGCTAGACAGGTGCACTAAAAGCCAGTGCTATAGGGTCAGGGACCTGGGCTGGGTGGGTGCAAGGCTGGATCAGATGACTGCATGAAATCAGAATCCTGTGCTGGAGACCGCAACACAGAACTGGGCAATAAAGGTTCCGGACCAGGCATCAGTGTCTCCGCACTGGGGGGCAGCGCAGGAATCTGTCCCGAAGTCAGTGATTGGGACAGGACTCGGGTACTCATTGAAGCCTGTGGAACTTGCATAGCTGATCCCATAGTTGACAGCACTGGAGCTGTGGAAGGTGTAAGCAGCTCAGCCCCTATGTTAGCATGTGCAGGAACAGGTTGGAAGGGTAGGGAGCATTCACCATGGCTGGTAGAACGTTAGCCGGAAGTAGAGCAGGTTGTAGGGTCAGTGCTGAAGGAAGGGATCTTGTAGATATCTGATCTCTTGACTCAATAAGTTGTGCTATGTAACTGGGAAAGAATGAACTTGTGAATATTGCACCAGCTGTCAATGACAGAAGTAAACAAGTAGCATTTGCGGCCTGTAACTTGTTGCAATTGGCTTGAAGGTACACCAGATCACCAACATCAACTGAGGTGTGTGTTGGTTGTATCCCATGGGGGGCCTTGGATTTCAGACCGTATGAGTGATTGACCTGGTGAAGTTGACGTTGAGTTTCAATAACCTTGTTGTCAGATAGGGTAATCAACAGAGTGGTGAACTGGTCTCTCTGTGTCGATAAATTTCTTGAAGAAAGGCCTTGGGACTGAAGGCAGGAGTTGGTTTGTGCAGTGGTGATAGACAGGGTAAAAGGTGTGTTAAGACCTTTATGTGGTTCTCGGCATAGAAGCTCACCCTTCAGCTCCTATACTGCCTTTTCTGCTACTGGATTCTGGTTGGGGCACTTTGATCTCCCAAGCTCACTCGCAATGCAGTTCTCCTGAAACAGCTTGTCTCCTAACAGGATGGAAAACCCAAAGGCAGGATCATTGCATTTGAGGGCTTGTGGACCATCTAGTGGACAAAACCCAATGCACGACTGGAGGAGAGCATCGCTCAAGGTGTCATGGCTGTTGTTTGCAATAATACTGGAATGTGAGGTCTGGTGCATAAAGGAACAGACTTGGCACTTGGGGTCCTCATAGTCAGGCACAACAAAGCTTGCAAAATCCAATGGGATATTCACAGGTCCAGCTAGATGCTTGATAGAGGTTTGTTGGCAACTGACTGTGAAAAGAAAGATTATGACATGGGGACTGGCAGTGAATTCACCCCTGCATTGTTTCTTGGAGGCCTGTACACATGGTTTGCTGTCTGTGAGGACACAAGGATCATGCTCGAGCTGCACAATATGTAGGCTGAAGTGCTTGCTAGAAGATGCGGTGGACAGGACTTCAATATCTCACAAGTAATCAGGTGATTTGATGACAACGCAGTTTGACACTGAAAAAAAAAAGGGAAGAATTTTCCGGTCAGCGAGTGGGGGCAGGGCCCGCTCGCCCACGTGTAAAATGACGCTTAGTGACATCAGGCGGGAGTCCCGATGTCACTGTGTGACATTTAGATTGTCAGTTTGGCGGGCGCCCAGCCAATGCAGCTGTGCACCCACCGAACAGTCAAAGGCCTATTAAGGCCATTAAGAAAGCAATTAAAGTTGTTAAGAAAGCTGCCCATCCAACCTTAAGGTCGGCGGGCAGGCAAAAAGTCCAGACAGCCTTCGCATTTTTAATGAAACCTCATCCACAGGCGTGATATGGTTTCATAAAGGGTTTGTTAATTAAATAAAAAAATTTGAAAAAATTAATGGGCATGTCCCAGCTCATGTGACAGTTTCACATGAGGGGACATGTCCTTGTTTTTTTTTTGTTTAATTAAACTTTTCATAACTTAAAATAATAATCTCCTGAGGTACCTCTGCACGTGAAAGAGCGCAGGCCCTGACTCACCCGCACACATAAAATAGCGGCATGCTCCCAATCGGGGGCGCGAATGGGGTCGCGCTTGCTCCCGCGTGCCCCCGCACAACTCCCCCCCCCCCCCAACAGGGGGAGAATTCAGCCCAGTAAGTTTGAGTATGTTGCCACGGGTCACATACAGGGTGGATGAGATGTCATGCTTCTTAACATAACTGTCTGTGACAATCTGGTGTTGAGCATCTGGCCGGGGAAATGTAATGGTTTTAGTGGATGAAAGTGCAGATTGTGCCAATTAAAAGCTTGTGCAGAGATCATCTGTCTATTCAATCTTTTCATTGTATTGACATCCGGCAGCAACAGCCTCCAAGGGGGTAGTGTATGAGGTACACTGAAGAAGGATTCTCAAAAGCACCTTGTAGGTTCTGATGAGAGATCTCATGCCAGAAACCTTCTCCAGTGGACAGCAGCTAGAAATGGTGTCTACATGGTGTGGTCTATCTTGTAAGTTACCCTGGGCCCAAATCCATCCCAGAATAGCTATAGCCTTTGGGTAAATAACAGTTTTAGAGGCAGATAGGCGCAGATCACATCATGACAGAGCATGTAGTACACTTTGCCAGTTGTGAAGAGGTTCTTCCAGACTGTTACCATCACAATAAAGGTCATTTGCGAACTTGACATCTACACTACCTCTAGAAGATCACCTAGGACACAGCCTGTCAATTCCTCAAGAGCAGCTTCAGATCCAGACATGTCCATGGTGGGTCAAGCGTATACAGGAACATCTTTACAGGATATGGCCACTGCACAGTACTTCATGAAAGATTGTGCTAATAAAATATGGTTAAACAAAATCTGGTCGGATCTGTTGCAATGATGTGTTCCCACTGGACAATTTTGCGTAAGGTTAAGTCAACGACTGGCATGAGTGAAGTTTGTGACTTACTATAGTGCCCAACCTTGGCAAATGCTGTGACAAGTTGAAATCCACCATTTGACTGCTTCATGAGAAATGATGGGTTAAGGTACACCACAGTGATCCCCACATCTTCAGGTTGAGCAAAGACTACAAGGTCTTCAAGGTCATTTTTGTTGCAACTGAAGGAGTTTATCTCTGGTATACTGGGGAAGGTGACATTTGCATTGTAGAGGCTGTACGGGTCTCATGTTAAAATTTGCTTGAAGGGTCCAGCTCTCCCATTGTAAGTTGGGGTTGTTGGTTTGAAGACGCCATTGTTTTCCTGAAGGAGTGTTGGAAACTGAGAATGTGTGTACTGAGGCAGGGTGAGATCTGGACCCACAAAAACAAGACTTTGAAACTGCTGACGGTGCTTACGCTTGCATTAATTGGTAAGTGTCATGTCACCCCGAGAAGGCTGAGAATCATGGTTACTGGCAATGAAGGCAGGTTATACCGAGCAAAAATGCTCATTGCAAGACAGGACTTGCGGTTCACAGGAGAGGTTCCTAATGCGAACCTTGTCAGCAACATTTGTCAAAATATGTGGTGGAGGCCAAGTGTTGTGTAGCTTGGTACACTTTGGACCTGAAGGAGGTGAGGATTATTTAACTGCAAATGTTTTGAGGTCTGCAAGATCAGTAGGGTCATCTCGATTAACTCCCCTGACCCCCTGGCCAAATTGTCGTTGACCTTGAGGCAGCGTGAAGGACATGGACTCATCTGTATGAGCTAGAGGAAGGATGTGATCCATAAACAGAGGTGGTGAAATCGCCAAGTAGCACTAGGGCATTTGGCTGGCCAAACTGACACATTATTGTTTTCTATGAATGGACTGCCTGCATGTCCCTCAGCATGAAGTTTCTCCATGACCAGGCCTTTGAAGGCAAGGTTGTAATGGTCTCTTGACAGAGGGGAGTATGTTTCACCAACAACATGTAAAGGTGATGAACCATCAGCCTGAAGAGCAGACTGGGATGAACTCTTGTCTAGGATGCCAAGTCTCATGGCTATGGAAACACAGATCATATTGCCAGTGGCTCTACTGTCAATGGTTACTCAAATAGCATGGTGCTTAAAGAATATGTCTAAGCAGGGTGATGATGAATCTGTACAAGGAATACAGCTAATTCCAAGAAAACATCGGTAGCTTCCTCATCCCCTTTAGCTAAACACATATCTGTGTTGGCATCATCATCATCCAGGATAGCAGCAATAATACAAGCTTTAGCCATATGCTGGTGGTCTTGATCTGACAGAAAATTGCACCACCTGAGCAAATACTTATCTGGTCAACCCACTGCTTACATAATGGACATGAGACGTGTTGTGGATGTGAAGGAAGGGAGTTATGTAAGGCAAGGCTGAAACTGTCTGACGCCTCTGAAGGAGGAAGCAGCACCACAGAGACAGTTGACATCAACAGCGGAGGGTCCTGGAGACATCCCATCAGTATCTCTGAATCCACAAAGAGGGTTATTCTTGGTTCTTCTCTCCCAAGTGGAACTCTCACCAAGGATTGAGCAAAGTTAGGATCAAGTACAAAGTGTAGATTAGGATCAGATGCCAGCAATCAAATGAATTGACTGTCTCACTTTTCTCTAAGCACCACTGCTTCGATGCCCAATTGCATGGCTACCGTAGTTTCCACTATTACTGGGCTGTAATACTGCGGACTAAGGTTGATGTCTAGGCATGTGTACCACATAAACTCAATTTCCTTTGATGAGAAGTGTGAAAATGTTCTGAACCTGCCACCACACCAGTAAGCTCTGTTTACTTCAGTTTGGCACATAAAGTGAATATCCACAGTATCCACAGCACTTAGGTAGATTAAATACAACTACAAAATCAAATAATACAATAAGCATTAGAAAATGGCCGGACCCATATGGGAATGGGCTCCCAACCACAAGAGGGCAATAACATTTTATACTGGGGAGCTTCATAGCTGTCACGATGCACCCCAATTTTCTGTACCTCAAACATTTCAGTATAGAAAGAGGCTACTCAGCTATTGCTTTCAAGCTAGTATCAATTCCTCACTATAGCTAGTTACTCTTGTTCTATTTTGCTGCTTTCTTCTTGTTCAAATTCCCTCTTAAATGAGCTGACTCGCTCAGCTTTAGTAGCCAATTCTGTTAAAATATATCAGATCCTAATAACACTTTACAAGGAAAATACTCCTTCTGGCTGCTAATTTTGATATTTTTTTTACTCTGAGCAGGCAGGAAAGTACAAAAGATGTTATTTGTTATGAATATACAGTTAAAACACATGTGCTCCATTTTTTAACTAGTATATCGAATAATCGATAGTGTCCAAGACATTTCCTGCATTCTCAGAAGAAATCACAACAAACAGAAGAATCTAGCAGGGGACATATGAAAATAGCATAATGATGTGAAGCCAACGCTCTAGTCGAAAGTTTATTCAGCTTTCAAACCAGCAGACGAGCTGAATGATCCACCACAGATAAAGGAACTTTCGGAAGCAGAGAAGAGGCAAAAAGAAAGTAAAACATTATTACATCCCTCAGAAGCGATCTCAAAGTGTTTCACATAACAATAAATTCCTTTGAAATTCAACGATTGCTATATGAAAGCAAACATGGCAGCCATTTTGCACAGCAAGCTACAACAGCAAAGAACAGAATGACTCATTAATCTGAAAAGGGTGCATCTGAAAGTGTGGAGTGAATGTTTCTTTCGAGACTCTGATGAGAATATTCTCCATTGTTTCTTTTGCCCTCAATGGCTGATTCACAATGTTAGCCTCGATTACTAGAACAGAACAGCACCAATACTTCAGTCACTTATATAAAATATTCAGAATGCTGCTGATATTATCATGTAACAGCAAAGATATAAAAATAACACATACTATTCAAATCTTCATAAATATTGCAAAGGACACTAGGCCTCAACCAAAAAGAACTGAAAGCATTACTCACTTTTCTATCTGTGATAAAATATAAATCTGGGCTACCACCATATCAGTGACTACCTGGCACAGAGGATGTAATGCTTCACAAGTTAAAAGTAGATTAGCGCAGTGCTGGGCTAGCTGTAAATTAGCAAAGCACAGGTGGATACGAGAGGTCACTGGGACATTTCTTGAATTTGTGCATGTCAGGCCAGCGGGTAATTTATCTGTAACACTTCTGGCTGGGTACATTGTATTTTGGATAAGAGTTTGGTGTTATGATGTGGCAGATGGTGTGCACCAGGTGGATCAAATACACAAGGGAAACTTGATCATGCTTTCACAACAGTTGCAATTTGTATTTATTCCGAGATGTGTGCCCTGAATTTGGAAGTAATAAGTCCACCAAGCTTCAGTTTTTTTAAAAAACTATATTAAATGTTTATTAACAAAAGTAAAGATTTCAAGCACATACATAGGTCTACAAATTACCACTATAATAACTCCTAAAACTCCTAATTAATCTTGCTTCCAGTTACACCCCTGTTAAGGCTACAGTAAAAAAAAATAGATTTTAAACTGATCCAGCAGGTTAAACACAATACCCTGGACCGTGGAATTCAAAATGGCTTTTCTCAGCTTCGGTTTCTGTAGACAACAAGTTTAATGCACAAATGCTGCAGGCTTCTCAAACTTCTGGTGGATATTACGATTCCTTCCCTGACAAATAAGGCAGAATTTTTAGATCGGCGGGTGGCTGCAATCGGCAGGCCCGGACCGGGGAACAGATCACTGAACAATTAATGGCCAGCCTGTGTGAAATGTGTGCCGGAGTGGAGGTGGAAAGAGGCCAGGCGCTGACGTCAATGTGGGCACGGGCCAGGGCTGATGTAAAGCCACCTGAAGGTAGAGAGTTGCCTCAGGGAGCTGAAGACCTGAAAAGTCAACAATAGAGTTTTGAAAAGCAGAAAAAAAATGTCCAAGCATCCCAATCAGGCACCTGAAAATATACATGATGAAAATGCTGTCCACCAATTTTTAGTTTTATTTTATTTCATCACAGAAACCTCACCCCGCCCTTGGATGAGGTGTCATGAAAAATGTGAAGGCCGCCTGGCCAACTTGCTCGTCCGCCAACTGTAAGGTTGGATAGGCAACATAAAATTAAAGCCCGATGTCATCTCGTGTCATTTCACATCAGATCGGGTCAAGCGTGCAGCCGTCCAATCAGCGTAAAATTTTACCCACAACCTCATTCTGCTTTATAGATGTTTCTCCCTTTTTATTGTAAATTCCACATATCTTTGGAACTTTACCTTTCTCAATATATAAATCTTTCATGTTTCCACTATGTATTTTCAGTAACCCTTGAGAAAAATAAACACATTCATTATCTTGCTTGTCTGACTCTTTGTAAGCAGACTGAGATCCCTTAGAAAACCAAACCCCCCTTTCCATCTAAAAATACAAATTCCCTTTATACCTTACATGATAGCAGTTCTGTTGAAGAGTCATACGGACTCGAAACATTAACTGTGTTCCTCTCCGCAGATGCTGTCAGACCTACTGAGTTTTTCCAGGTACTTTTATTTTTGTTTTGGATTTCCAGCATCCGCAGTTTTTTTCTTTTATGATAAGACCCCAACTATGTTTACTCATTAAGATATTAAAGACACTGCTACACCTTACTTCTTTTGATACTTCAACTTGCAGTCTGCTTGGCTACAGGATGTAATTAAATTGTACTCACAGAAACAGTCCAAATCCCACTAAAAACCCACTTTTACAATAAATCACAATATTATAAGAATTATTATACTTTTGTGATATTGGATAAGGGTGTATGGAAAGCTGAATGTCAGGAACTTCAGTTTCTGAGAAGCATGTTTCCCTGCAAGTTGCTGGCATATTCACTGTATTGCAATGCTCCAGTTCACAATGGAGGAATTAACACACCAATATAGTGACTGTCACTGAATCATTAGTGACTCAGCAATGTAGCTGTGACCATGTCAAAAGTAGGATCAGCTCTCAAGGGAGATGGAACATCAAAATAAAAATATTAAAAAGTGATAAGGGCTTGGAAAGCAATAGGGAAAGATTGCAGTGAACCAAGATGGGAGGAGCGTATGGATATATTTTAATTTAGCAACCTTGCTAGTGTGGAAGCCAGCACCAGAGAACAAACCATAGGATAAAAAGAAGACTGGATTTGAAGTCAATCATTAAGACATTGGGCAACCTTGGTCACATATTTGTAAAAAAACATCCCAAAACAGTGAGGCCACTGTGGCAATTGTTCCCGACATTTCATGTACTGATGCATCAATATCTGATTAACATTCTTCACTGACTCACCATGGCCACACATCCCATCCATGTACTTCTGCTGTTGGATCTGATAGATTATACTATTTCTTAAGATTAATCCCTAAGGGTACAGTCAGAATTATAGATAGAGAAAGAGTTCATAGGTAACATGGATTATCGTAAAATTAAAAAAAAACACTGGATATGCATCTGCAACACCTGGCAGCATGGTGATCAAGGTATGTCCAAGGTTTTTGATAGCATTGGTGAGATGATTGATCTGGAGCGGTTTGTATCTGATCTCTGGTGATATAAATGTGAAATTCTGGTAATAGCTACGGGAGACTATTAAATGGTAAGTTTGCACTGAACTGGTGATTTCATCTTTAAGTTCAGCTTCACAAAAAAACACATTTTGGACATTCAAACCCAAATTCCCAGATTAGCCTGAAAGAAAATGTAATTCTTTGTTATTGAGGTTATTTGAAATTAAATTCTACTCATCTATGAGTGCTCACTTAACTGTTTTCTGCTTAGCAACATTAGAGACCTTTGCTTTGCTGATTTATCCAAATCGTGCATATTTTGTCATATATTTTCAGATGTCACTTCAATTTCATGTTGTTTTGATGTTCCATCTCCCTTGAGATAAGGTTTATTTTAATTGTTAAGGGTGGCTATTCCTGTCCCTTTGTCAGATGTATTGATGTGTATGTCTGGGTTGGTCTTAAGGCCTCGCAGCGCTGTAAGACATTTGTGTTGTTTGTGAAAGTCAGACATGTCTTTCAGAATCCCGCAATATGTGTGCGCTATATTAGCTAGGCACGCCTTCAAGGATTCAGTGTCTTCTGTGGATGCTAGTTTTGTGGCAGGATAGTTGGGAGCAGAGGAGTTCAAACTCAACAAATACCGCTTCCTTTTGATTTGAGATGAAGGCACACCAAAATTGAAACCATGTGCAAAAACGAGCTCCTTGCTTTCTGAGAGAACATGGTCGGAGAGATTTGTTACGTGTTTAGTGGCATCATTAATTGCATTGCCAAACTGCTTCCACTTAATTGAGTTTATAGTGCGAGCATGATTTCAAACAGGTACAGTTTATGGTGTGTTCATCTATTGAAGCAATATAGCGGCATAAATGGATCAATTGAAAAATGAAAGAAATTTGTACACCTCAAACCAAGTGCAGTGTAGGGCATGGTGTAAATGTGTAAATTACTAACCCCGTTGCCATGAACGCTCGCTTGATCATGGGACAATGTCTCACTTCAGTATTATCGATACCTTTGGAAATTAAAATTCGCACAACCCTGGGTTTAATACACGCTTGGAGAAATTCAACAGATAGCTTACCTGTTCTTAACTTACCTGTAAGTTGAACTATGTTGTTGTCATCCAGAATTTGCTCTTTGTTGTACCCCTGTCTCAGGTATACAAATAGTTGTTTAGTATTACAGAACTTGAGTATTGCCGAAAAAAAGAGACATGTCGAAGCTTTTCTTCTTGCATTCTTCAGGACTCTTCACAAGAAGACCAATATAGTGGGAAAACAACAATTTATTCTGTATGTAAAGAGAGTGCTGATTGGTTGGCAAGTGGACTCTTCTGTTGTATATAATGCAAACGTATGAACAGGCCTAAGGCCATTACCTGAAAAGTGCCCAGTCTACCTCAGATTACCCTGGAAGGTCAAGGCACCTCAAAAACTCGAGCAACATGAGTGGTATTCGGTACTAACAGGATGCTGCTGCCAAGCCAAAAAGACATTCTGCTTATCACACAAATGAGTAATGTGGTGTATGAATTTCAGTGCCAGTGTGATACTAGGTATGTAGGCCATACATCCCAAAGACTGGCGGATCATATCAAGCAGCATGTCCCAGCCTCTGTTTGCCATGGGCAAGGTACAGACCGTACCCAACCAGCCCACGCTTGTAAAACTCAAAACACAGTGCCCAACATGAGTTTCTGCGCTTTGATAACATTTGCTAAATAATGTTTAGTGTGCTAAAAATTACACTGACAACCAGGGCAAGTCAAATTAGTAACAATATGGTAGAGGAGGAATTCCTGGAGTGTATATGGGATGGTTTTCTGGACCAGTACGTTGAGGAACCAACTAGAGAACAGGCCATCCTAGACTGAGCATTGTGTAATGAGAAAGGAATAATTGGCAATCTAGTTGTGCGAGGCCCCTTGGGGATGAGCGACTGTAATATGATAGAATTATTCATCAAGATGGAGAGGGACATAGTTGATTCTGAGACTAGGGTCCTGAATCTTAATAAAGGAAACTACGGATGATATGAAACGCTAGTTGGCTATGATGGATTGGGAAACATTACTTAAAGGGATGGCAGTAGATAGGCAATGGCAAATGTTCAAAGAGCGCATGAGTGAATTGCAACAATTGTTTATTCCTGTCTGGCACACAAGTAAAACAGGAAAGGTGGCCAAACTATGGCTTACAAGGGAAATTAGAGATAGTATTAGATCCAAGGAAGAAATTGGCCAGAAAAAAACAACAGACCTGAGGATTGGGAGCACGTTAGAATTCAGCAAAGGAGGACCAAGGGATTGATTAAGAAGGGGAAAATAGAGTATGAGAGTAAGCTTGACTGTAAAAGTTTCTATAGGTAAGTAAAGAGAAAAAGATTGGTGAAGGCAAATGTAGGTCCCTTACAGTCAGAAACAGGGGAATTTATAATGGGGAACAAAGAAATGGCTGACTAACTAAATACATACATTGGTTATGTCTTCACAAAGGAGGACACAAATAACATACCAGAAATGTTTTAGGGTTTAGTAAGAGGGAGGAACTGAAAGAAATCAGTATTAGTAGGGAAATAGTGTAGGAGAAATTGATGGGATTGAAGGTCGATAAATCCCCAGGGCCTGATAATCTACATCCTAGAGTACTTAAGGAAGTGGCCCTAGAAATAACGAATGCATTGGTGGTCATCTTCCGAGATTCTATAGACTCTGGAACAGTTCCTACAGATTGGAGGGTAGCTAATATAACTCCACTATTTAAAAAGAGAGGTAGAGAGAAAACAGGGAATTATAAACCAGTCAGCCTGACGTCGGTAGTGAGGAAAATTCTAGAGTCTATTGCAAATGATTTAATAGCTGAGCACTTGGAAAACAGTGGCAGAATCAGACAGAGTCAGCATGGATTTACAAAAGGGAAATCGTGCTTGACAAATCTACTGGAATTTTTCAAGAATGTAGCTCATAGAGTTGATGATGGGGGGCCAGTGGATGTGGTTTATTTGGACTTTCAGAAGGCATTCGACAAAGTCCCACATAAGAGATTAGCATGTAAAACGGAAATGCATGGGATTGGGGGTAGCGTATTGAGATGGATAGAAAACTGGTTGGCAGACAGGAAACAAAGATTAGGAGTAAATGGGTCTTTTCCTGAATGGCAGGTAGTGACTAGTGAGGTACCGCAGGGATCTGTGCTGGGACCCCAGCTTTTCGCAATCTATATTAATTATTTAGATGAGGGAACTAAATGTAATATCTCCAAATTTGCAGATGACACACAGCTGGGTGGGAGGGTGAGCTGTGAGGAGGATGCAGAGATGCTTCAGTGTGTTGTGGACAAGCTGAGTGAGTGAGCAAATGCATTGCAGATGCAGTATAATGTGGATAAATGCGAGGTTGTCCACTTTGGTAGCAAAAACAGGAAGGCAGATTATTATTTGAATGGCTATAAATTGAGAGAGGGGAATGTGCAACAAGACCTGGGTGTCCTCGTACACCAGTCGTTGAAGGTAAGCATGCAGGTGCAGCAGGGGGTAATGAAGGCAAATGGGCAAATGGTATGTTAGCCTTCATAACCAGAGGATTCAAGTACAGGAACAGGGATGTCTTGCTGCAATTACACAGGGCCCTGGTAAGACCACACTTGGATTATTGTATGCAGTTTTGGTCTCCTTATCTGAGGAAGGATGTTCTCACTATAGAGGGAGTGCAGCGAAGGTTTACCAGACTGATTCCTGGGATGGCGGGAATGACATATGAAGAGAGATTGAGTAGGTTAGGATTATATTCGTTGGAGTTCAGAAGAATGAGGGGGGATCTCATTGAAACCTATAAAATTCTAACAGGACTAGACAGAGTAGATGCAGGAAGGATGTTCCCGATGGTGGGGGAGTCCAGAACCAGGGGTCTCTGTCTGAGGATACTGGGTAGACCATTTAGGACTGAGGTGGGGAGAAATTTCTTCACCCAGGGAGTGGTGAGCCTGTGGAATTTGCTACCACAGAAAGTAGTTGAGGCCAAAACATTGTATATTTTCAAGAAGGAGTTAGATATAGCTCTTGGGGTGAAAGATATCAAAGGATATGGGGCGAAAGTGGGAGCAGGCTATTGAGTTGGATGATCAGCCATGATCATAATGAATGGCAGAGCAGGCTCAAAGGGCCAAATAGCTTACTCCTACTCCTATTTTCTATTTGTCTTTTGTTTCTAACCAATTTAAGATTGTCAGTGGGGCTTGCAATGTGGTGCATTTACGTGTATTGGAAGTTACATAGGCACCCCTAGGTAGCAGCAACCAAAATATGATTGAATTTTACATCCAGTTTGAAAAAGAGAAGAGTGGGTCTAAGAGTAGCATGTTAAACTTAAATAAGGGCAGCTATGTGGGAATGAAAGCTGAAGTGAACTGGGAAACTTGGCTAGAGGATGGATCAATAGAGAAGCTAGGCAAACATTTAAGGGGATATTTCAGAATATGTAGATTCCTATTCTAAATAAAAATTCTTAGGGGAGGACCCACTATCGGTGGTTAACTAAAGAAGTTAAGGAAAGTGTCAAACTTAAGGAAAAATCATACAACTCCACAAAGATGAGTGGCAGGACAGATGATTGGACAGAATATAAGGAACAGCAGAGAATGACTAAAAGGTTAACCAAGAGAAAGAAATTAGAGTATGAGAGGAAGCTAGCTAGAAATGTAAAAATGAATAGCAAGAAGTTGTACAGGTATTTAAAAAGGAAAAGAGTAAGTAAAGTGAGTCTTCTAGAGAGTGACAGTGGGGAGTTAATAGTAGATAATAAGGAAATGGCAGAAGAAATGAACAAATATTTTGCTTCTGTGTTCACTATAGAGGATACAGAAAACATTCCAGTGATAGCTGCAAATCAGGAGGTGAATGGGAGAAAGAAACTTGGTGAAATTGAAATCACTAGGGAAATGGCACCAAAAAAATTGATAGAGCTGCGGGCTGGCAAGTCTCCGGGTCCTGATGGACAACATCCTAGGGCCTTAAAAGAGGTGGATAATGAGGTGGTTGATGCACTGGTGTTAATTTTCAAAAATTCACTAGATTCTGGAAAGGTTCCTTCAGACTAGAAAGTAACAAATATCACCCCTCTATCAAGAATGGAGGGAGGCAGAAAACAGGAACTATAGGCAAGTTAGCTTGACATCTGTTGTGGGGTAGTTGTGAGGTACAATCGTTAATGAAGTCATAGCTAAGCACTTAAAAGAGCTCAAGGCAATCAAAAGCAGTCAGAAGGGCCGAATGTTCCATTCCTGTCCCTACTTCTTATATTCCTATGTTCTTAATACACAAGGCCTTGTTCTTTGCAGACAGAAAGAACATGTACACACATTGTGCTTGCTTCAGCTAAAAAACAATAAGTGACAGCTATTTGCAGATTCCTCAGAGCAATTCCTTGACTAATTTGGGTCAAGCTGCCTGTTTTAAATTTCAAACAATGCTTGGCAGTTAAGTGTCAATCACCATCACTGGTGCATTCTCCATGGCAATGCCTCTACACAGAACTCTCTTCACATACAATATAAATTGTTGTTTTCCCTTTATATTGGTATACTTGTAAAACATCCTGATGTGTGCAAAACAAAACGTTTTGACATTTCTCTTTTTCCTGCAATACTCAGATAAAATTGTGTGGGCTACTTATCACCTCGAGGGGGCTGGTGGGGCAATGAAAGGCAGTCAGTGCCTGATTGAGGAACATGTCATCGGAACAAAGGGGCCCACTGAGAGCCACTCCACTACCCTTGCTTCTACCCCCCTGCCCCTCTCCCCATGACCCCCACCCTGGAAACGCCAACTCCCCCCCCCACAATTGCTTACCTATAGTCTGGGTCATCCACGATCCTGGGACTCTAGGGCAATTCTTTCTGGTAGCAGCCACAAACCTCCTCAGTGACACTGCTGAGCACAAGTGCTGCTGACCTCTGATGGCCAGCAATTCTTGCTAGGCAGGAATTCCATCCCCCACCCCTCAGGGTCTTGATGCCAGGGGAAAGCCCGCTGGTGGTCTCGCCACTGCCTTATTAGCTTGTGGTACGATGGGTCTTCCAGAAAAGAGGCAAGATCCCTGACACCTCAACAAAATTCTGCCCTGGATGTTGGGCTCTTAATGAGCGTAGGTGGAGGTAGGACAAGCGGGGAGGAGTGGAAACTCCTTGAGCAGAGTTCCCACATCCACGTGCCCTTTTTCCCTCTTCCCCATCATGGCCCTGGTGCACTTTGCTGCTAGCCAAAAGCTGGAAAGCACTTGCTGCGCTGAATGCTCATGGTGATGCTTTCCACAAATGATTTAAATTGGCAGTCTCTGTACAGGTCATTGACGAGGTCCTGTGTGCACTTGGTTTCTTGGTGTGTCTGATGCTCCATGGTGATGGCCAAACTTTCCATGGAAGTAGACATCAGCGCAAAGGGCCAAGCCTGTCAGATGCCTGGAGGTGGTTCTTCGGCAGCTGGCCGGGAAGGGGATCTGCAAGGCCTCTTGTTTAAACCCCCAACTGGAGCCGAGGCTATAGTAGGTCACAACTACTGTGAAGGCATCCTATGAAGGCATTTCCCCTCTACAGGGATGGCTTTGCAGCTATGCCATCATTTATTTTATTAGGCCAGGATTCTCTGGTCGGCGTGGCGGGGTGGGGGGGGGGTGGGTGGGGCCTGCTCGCTGACGTGTAAAATGACACGGGATTACGTCGGGTGGAACTACCGACTTCACCGCGCCCCATTTAAATTTTCAGGTAGGCGGGGACTCAGCAGAATCAGCTGTGCGCCTGCCGACCTGTCAATAGCCAATTAAGACCATTGACAGAGTCATTAAAATAATTAATGGATCTGTCCATCCAAACTTACAGTTGGCGGGCAGGCCAGGAGCCCTGGCGGCCATTAGAAAAAGCATGAAACCCCATCTATGGGCGGGTGGAGTTTCATGCAGGTTTTTAAAAATGTAATTAAAGTCTATTTAAAAGTGAAGGACATGTCCCATCTCATGTGGCAGTGTCACATGAGGGGACATGTCAGGGACATTTTTTTTCTATTTTTCACATTTTTCACTGTAGAGCTGATCTCCCTGAGGCAGCATTTAGCCTCAGGGAGCTGAGTGCGCTCTTTCATGTGCATGCACAAAAGAGCGCACACTCGGCTCAGGGAATCCCCCCTCCCCACCCACCCACACAGGGAGCGCATAGCGCATCTGTGCAGATGTCATGCTGGGCGGGCTTTAATTGGCTTTAATAACCCGATGGGTGGAGAATTCTGCCCTTAAAATCTCTTCAGTGGCTGCCTCAGGACGGAGGTGCCCTCATGTTCCCCCTCCAAAAGTGGCAACATCCACCTCTGCTTGTGGTGCTGCTATCCTTTCAAGGTTGCCAGACCTCTGATCTGGAACTTTCCACCATCCTTAAGTTGATGGCAGATCATGAAACAACCTCTTAATTTGTTGCCTCAGGAAGATCTCACAGGTGGCACCCTAATAGACAGAGCGGGATCGAGACCTGGAAATAATCCTGGCTCACGCTTATAGCCTAAGGGTAGAAGATACTCTGTCCACTTGTTCTTGATTCTCCAGCCAGGAAGAGTGTCTTGGTACTTACTCTGTCCAGGCCCTTCAAAATGGTGGGGTGGTTGCTTAGTATTAATGTCACTAGGTTAGTAATTTAATAGGCCCTGGTCCTTTGAAAACACAGGTTCAAATCTCAGTACAGCAGCTGGAGGAATTTTAATTCAATTAATTAGTAACAAGCTGGGATACAGTGCTGGCCTCAGTAGCAGTACCATGAAATTATGGTTGATTGTTGTATTGTTGACTGTTGTTAATGCCCTTTAGGGAAGGAAATCTGGTCTGGCCTTGTGTAATTAACTCTTAACTACCCTCTGAAATAGTCTAGCAAGCCAGTGACTTCATGAGCAATTAGGAATGAGACTTGCCAGTGATACCCATATCTCATGAAAATAGTAAAAAATAAATACACCCCTTTAATTTTGTTAAACTCCAGAGAGTATTGGTCCATTCCACTCAACCTCTCACTGTAGGACAGCTGCCTGATCCCTGGAAACAATTAAGTGAATCTTTTCCACAACCCATCTATTGGATAAGAAGACAAAAGCTCTACACAATGTGTGCAAGAGTGAGATGTTTGGAAGAAGAGGAGGACCATGCAAAGAGTGCCAAGTAGGTCAGGCTAGACACAAGGTGCTTTGACTTAGCTGGCACCAGTTGAATACCCACACCTGCAGACACAGATGGTCAAATCTAATTTTGCCCACTTATTAATGTATGGAGACTCTGATTTTAAAGCTAGGTTCTGACAGCTGACCTGATGGGGTGCAGATTCATGTGAAGGCCAGACTCATCACCATGCTGGGTGGTTCTTCAGAAGCCCCACAATCACAAAATGTCATGCTTTACATGGTCTTGTATGAAAGAAATAATTCCAGGCTGATCATCACCCCAAAAATCCGGATTTGCTACAACACCAATATGCTACCATCCATGTTTGCTGACGCATTTATCTGGCAATGACTGTAAGGAACTAACTTCACTAAGTTCAGATTAGCAGCATGCAGTAACTTTTGCTGCTAAGACATATGCTGCTTGCGTGCATCATAAAGTTAGTAGTCATCGGCAACATTAGTTTGCTGTTGCTATATGCCTGCTTCTAGCTTCTTCATGTATGTTGCAATGTGGATTTATTTAAATGAGATAGAGTGCGGCCCTCTTCACAACCGATCCATGCAGCACTCCACTTCAGTAGCTTTCAAACTAACAGTGAAGTGCTGTGCCACTTTCCTACAGAATAATGCCTGCACTTGGGCCCAGATTTTAGCTGATTTGGGTTGAGTTGGGAGATATTTAAAAATAATGGATGGAACCTGGATGTGGAAGTCTCACCTCCATTTCCAGCAGATTCCATTTTTGCTGGCAAGGGGAAGTGGCAGCATGTGAGTCACACAGGTGGGAAACCTGAACCCAACAGGGCCATTTGATTTGACTGCTGAGTACTAACATACCCAATTTTCATTGCTTCAATGGACTTAACCCGTAATGTAGGAAGCACAATTTTATTGAGGCAGCATAAGTGATTGTTGGAGATGGATTTAAAGTCTGTTAAATGCCATGTAATGAAGTGATTTAAATTCCAAGCCCTTAACAAAAAAATACAACCTGCAGCCCACATTTAGTGTAAAAAGAACAGACATCTGCTGCTGGTGTGCATTGATTAACAGGTCATGCGGTGTAGCTTAGAAAAACAATAGCTTTTTTTTCCATTTCAATTGACTCCATTGTTTAGTTTTCCCAATTATTGTTAGTATGTCTGAGCCCATTATGAATGGTTGAATTTCAAAAGGCCCAAAACCATTTATCTCAGCAGGGAGCTTTATAGACATTTTGATTGACAGTTTTAAGAGATTACTAAAGGATTGGCTGTCTTTGATGCGCTTAGTGAAATTGATGATTTTTTTTAACAACATATTGACCATTTAAGAGGATTTACATTCTTGAATGGATTTTGTGAATGAGTTTTTTCAGTATCAAGTGTGCTTGAATGAGAGTTCTATTAGATTGTTAGAAATTTAATTTACATTTTCATCTTCATATGGCTCCTGAGGTCTACTGATACTAGATGATTGCCTATGGAGAATAGATGGGAGATATGGAGGTGGCATGGGGAATATGATGGTGAATGGAAGGGGCATGGGGTATGAGGGGACATAGTGGGATTATGAGGGTTATGAGGGGCTTGAAGAAGACATGGAGGATATGAGGAATTATGGAGGGGCCATAGGGGAATTAGGGGGAATGGAGGGTGTATGTAGTTATGGAGTGCATTGATGGGGATTGAGGTGGTTTTGAGAGTGAGTGCTAAAGGACTGAACAATCTTTAATAAAACTGGGCCAAAGCCCCTAATAACCAAGGCAGGTCTTCTAACCATTCCATCCCATCACTCACCCATCTCTGTGGCTGCCTCTGAAATGCCTCCAGAGGCAGTGGGCCTGACTCCATCTCGCCCCCCACTTCCCTGGAATGAAAATATGGTGGACAGGGCCCTTTTAAAGTAGATGGTCTGCCAGGTCAGGAAGTTTTCCAACTCAATCAGCCCGCTTCCTTCATGAAATTCCAGCTTTTGGAGTTTCGTTTTGCTTCATTTTTGCTTGTCAATTATTAATCCCCTGCCTTTCAGCCTTGACAAAGGCTGATAATGGTTTGTGATGCCTTTGTAGACTTTCTAAATGCTTTCAGACTCTTGCTGTCCAAACATCATACTTGACTGTAATTGTCCCGATCCCTTTCATTCCCCATTACATACTCCTAGTCCATGATTTTTTGGTCATTACTTTCAACTTCAATTGACAAAACAGTGAGGGTTTTAGTATGTGTTTGACCTTTGAACTCATTAGAGTTACTCCAAGTAACTCCAGGAGCTCTGAAGAAGTCATTTGGACTTGAAATGTTAACTCTGTCTTTCTCTCCACAGGTGGCGTTAGACCTGCTGAGTTTTTCTGCATTTTCTGTTTTTGTTTCAGAGTTACCTGAGTATTGGGCAGGGAGGTCTTTTGGGGCAGCGGTCCCTATCTCTGGGCCAGACGCTCTGGATCCCAATTCAGGGCTTGATGGCCACAGATGTGGTCAAACAGGTTGATTATCAACCTGTAAATCGTTTCAATGTGCTTGATGGCAGGTGGTAAGAGCAGGAGAGTTTCCTGGTCACCCATACTGCAGAAGGCAATGGCAAACCACTGCAGTACTTTGCCAAGCATAATCGTTGACAAATCTAATGGTCGCCAATGCCATCTTAGGGCATGGTTCCTGAAAGAGGAGGAGGATGAAGAATATTGGGCAAGTAATGACACACTAAAGTTCATAGAGTGTAAGGGCTTTATGAGATTGGCCTGTGCTGATGAACACATGAAAATGTTTGAAATTAAAAATAAAAGACAAATATGTTTTTTTTCTTTTGATTTGTCAACCAGAGCTGTTCAGAATTAATTTGAAATATTCACTGCACCATGGCTTTTATCAGTTATCTAACTTTTGACACTCTCTTGTCAATAAATATTTAGAGAGTGAGGGATTCTTATGAAAGTGCTTAATTGTCCTTAAGATAATGGTTAAGATAAGCCTATCCTAGCTCATCCAACCCCTGAAAAAATCTACAATCACTTAATCATTTTTTGTGAATCACTTCAGGACTCAATTACAATAACCACAAACCCATTTCCCATGTTATTTTTTCCTGTGAAGAACTGTACTTTTTTTTAAATTCATCAATTAGTTGATGCAGTCCCATTCCAAATTCTGTCTCAAATTTCAGCCCAAAGTTGGGCAAACATGACTTTTAACCTTTCCCCCGCATCAAAGCACATGTGGGCAAATTCCCTGGCTACCTGAAAAATCCCACTCAGTGCATTTTAGTACTCTTCATTGAAACACTCACCAAGTCTCCATGGAGGATCCCAATAGTGCAAAGGCAAAGGTAATTGATGCTGGGAGGGATCAGTAATATTAAAAATCCCATGGGAGCTGAATATTCAGTATTTCCATCTTCACCCTTGAAAGGACTCCAGGTAATCTCTCAGGTGACATGACTCTCGGCAGCTTCATCTTGTAATGGAATGGGCTGATGTCTCTGAAGTTTGCTTGTAGGCCCCTGTAGTCCACTGCAACCAACCATGTAAAAAGCCCCATCTGTAAGCTTTGTGAAAGGGTCAGCAAGTGACCAACGATTTGGGTGGCCATGAGGTTCACATCACCACAATTACGCTAGCGGAGAAAATCCAATGCAATTCTGGATTGACATTGTTAAAGTTCCTAATACCCTAGACTCTGATGTCATGAAAACCATTCCAAAAATATCTTAAATTGCAACATGGCAGATTCACAATAAATTATCTTTCATATTGACAGAAGGTTTTTTAGTCAGGCCTGCCTCTTACAATTATTCAAATTGATGATTTACGTATATGTTAACACATGTATTAATATATGCTAATACATTTTGCCTGTGTTTATCCAACTGTCTCAAATACAAGTTTAAAGTAATTAAGTGAAAATAACCATTTCAGTATAAGAGGTATTAACATTATTGTCAACAGAACACTGTCCCCATAAATTGAAGTGCTGCTTTTAATTTCTATATATTACAAAGCATCTCACAACCTCAGTGATACATTCTATTGTGTGAAATTACTGAGTGCTCAATTATTGGTCAAATATTTAAATTCTGTTGATGATTTGTATTTGTCAATGGAAATTCACTTAGATCTTCTGTCTATTACTCATCAAGGAAAACAAATTTGTGACCAGAATCCCCCATTTGCTGGTTGCTACAGATCACCAGTGATGCTGAAAAAATATTGTAGCATAGAAACAAAGAAAACTTATGGCACAGAAGGAGGCCATTCAGCCCACAATGTCTGTGTCCGTGTTGATCAAAAAAAGGGCCATCCAGCCTAAGCCTGTTTTCCAGCTCTGGGTTTGTAGCCCTACGGGTTACAGCACTTCAAGTGCAGATCCAAATGTTTTTTTAAATGCAAAAGGTTTTCTCTCTCTACCAAGGCCTGCATTACTAACAGGGGAGGCAGTGGTATAGTGATATCATTACTTGGCTAATGTTCCAGAGACTCAGGGTAATGCTCTGGGACCCGGGTTTGAATCCCACCGTGGCAGATGGTGAAAATTGAATGTAATAAAAATCTGGAATTAAAAGTCTGATGATGGCCATGAAACCATTGCTGATTGAACCCATCTGGTTCACTAATGCCCTTTAGGGAAGGCAATCTTCTGTCCTTTATTTAATTCCAGACCCACCAGCAACGTGGTTGACTCTTAAATACCCACTGAACAAGGGCAATTAGGGTTGGCAATAAATGCTGGCCTAGCCAGTGATGCCCACATCTAACAAACTAAAAAAAATCTCCCTTATAATCCTACCACTTACTTTAAATCTTTTTGACTGGCCTGCTTCCTACTCAGTCTATCTAGGTTCCTGAAAATTGTATATACAATTCAATTAAATCACCCCTCAGCCTCCGCTGCCCTGAATTATCCATTATTTCCTTATAACTAAAGTTATCCATTCCTTGCAACATCCTCATCATTCTTGTCTGTACCCTTTCTAGTGCAATCCCATGCTTCCTGTGGTGTGGTGGCCAGACTGTAAGCAGTACTCTAGATGTGGCCTAACTAGTGTTTTGTATATTTCTAGCATAACCTCCCTGCTTTTATATTCTATGCCTCAGTTAACAAAGAAAGGTATATCAAATGCCTTATTAAGAACCTTATCTAACTGCTCTGCTGCCTTCAGCAATGTGTAGATATGCCCTCAAAAGTCCCTCTGTTCATCAATACTCCTCAGCATCCTACCATTGATTATTTACTTTCTTGCCTTGTTTATCCTCCCCAATTTCTTTTCTGACCAATCTACCATGTGTGGCCTGATCAAAGAACTTGCTTATATCTATAAGAGCTATCAACCATACTACCCTATTAACCTTCCTTATTACCTTCTAAAAAATCAATTAAATTAGACTGATATGACCTTCCTATAACAAATGCTGACTGTCATTGATTAAGCTTTACATTTTTAAATGAAGATTTGTATTATCCCTCAGATTTTTTCCAATAATTTGCCCATCATTGAGATTAACCGGTCTGTATTTACTTGGCTTGTCCATTCCCACCTTTTAAACAACCGTACAACGTTAGCAGTTCCCCACTCATCCGGCACCATAGCTTTAGCCAGAGAGTGTTCAAAATGTTAGTTAGAGCACCCTTTATTTCCTTCCTTGCTTCTCTTAGCAACCTGGCATATATTTCACCAGGGCCTGGTGAGTTACCTACTTTCAAAGATGCTAAAACACTTAATATTTCCACTCTCACTATGTTTACCCCTTTGAATATTTGACACTCCTCCTCTTCAGTGCCGATTTCTGCATCATCCTTTTCTTTTGTGAAGACAAACAGGAAGTATTCATTAAGAATCATGCCCATGTCTCTCAGGCTATGCACAGGTTCCCTTGATGGTCTCTGATGGACCCTATTCTTTCCTTAGTTGCCCTGTTGCTTTATGTTTACTATTCTTTCAGCAGTTGTTCTGCATCCCTTGAGGAGAGCCACCTTCTTAAACTACTGCTATCCATGTGTTTTAAGTACACCCACAGTGCTGTTAGGAAGGGAGTTCCAGGATTTTGACCCAGTGACAGTGAAAGGGTCGAAATAGTGATATAGTTACAAGCCAGGGTGGTTTGTAGCTATGTGTTTAGGAAACATTTTTGAATTTTTCTTGACCTTATGTGCCAATATTTTTTTTATTCTCCTCTGTGGTAACTGGATGTGTAGTCACTCTCTCCTGTCAATCATGGGTGATGTGATGTACTGTGGGGTCTGACCAGTGAGCTCTAGCATGGGCAATCCCTGTGGCGGGACTTCGCCAATGAGAGATCTGGTCCAGCATGTAAGAACTGAAAATGTCTCTGTAATGAAGTTTAACTGTTTCTTGACAAAAGCAGTCTGCCCATAGTCATCACAATTGGCAATGAGGGTAAAATCAACTTCGACTCTGCACCTCGCCCTGTTACTGTGAGTAAATTGAATTTAAAAATAAAACTACTCACCAGTCATGCCGCTGTTTGGAAGAATTGACCCATATGATGCTAATATTGAAGATTGGAGCCAGTATGTTGAGCACCTCAGATTTTACTTCGTAGCAAATGAAATAACCACTGAAGAAAAGCGGAAAGTGATCCTATAAAGTGTAGTGGCAGTGAAACATATAACTCGATTCGTAACCTGACTGCCCCGAGCACGCCCAATCCCAGGTCACACAGCAAATTAATGGACCTAGTGAAAACATACTTCCAACCGAAGCCATCCGTGAAAATGCAGTGCTTTAAATTCAACTCAAGAGTTCAGGCCCTGAGAGAGTCAATTGCAGCCTATGTAGCGAATCTTAAACAGTTAACAGAAAACTGCAACTTCGGAGATGTTTTAAACGAAATGCCACGGGACCGGTTGGTATGTTGAGTCAAGGATGATGCCATACAGCGCTGAGTGCTTGCCGAGGTCGGTATCGCTTTCAAGTGCGGCCTAGAAATCTCCCTCGCCATGGAAATTATTGCAATAGGCTCGCAGGCTTTGCAACACACGGATAATGGCATGGTACTTCATGTTGGGCGGGAACCTGCCGCTGAGCAAGGTGTGAAAGCCAGACATGCAGAATTGAAGTGTGATTCAACGGCCACTGTGAGAAACATTAAGAAGCCAAACAGAAATGCTTCATCATTGGTTTCAAGTCAAAATTGCTTTAGATGTGGAGGTGACCATGAAGCAGATACTTATAAATTCAAAGAGGCAGAATGCTATTTCTGGCATAAGAAGGGTCATGTAGTTAGGTGATGCCAGAGAAAGTCTGCAAAACAGCAAACAAATATGATAGAAGTAATGGGTACACCAGAGGTTGAAGCTGCTTCTCCTGACGTTTACTCCTTATATAATGGGACTGCTGTGAAGACTGAGCCTATTATGGTGACAGTACAAGTGAATGAGAAGCCACTGACAATGCAAGTGGATACTGGTGCCTCAGCTACTGTGGTAAGGGAGCATACTTTCAGGTGCATTACTGAAGAAAGACAGCCAATAAAGCTAGAGCAGACAACCGCTAAATTAAGAACTTACACAGGAGAATCTATTCCATTAAAGGGTATTGCCATTGTCCCAGTCTCTTACAAGCAACGGACAGTGCAACTGCCTGTAGTAATAGTGAAAGCAGAGGCACGCTGGGGAGAATTTTCTCCCCGTCGGGGGGGTTTGGGCAGGAGCGGGTGTGGGCAGGTGCGCGCTGTCATTTTACGTGGGCAAGCCAATTAAGGCCCACCCAGCGTGACATGCACCCAGAAGCACTGTACATTCCCTGTGCAGGGGGGAGTAGGCGCAGAAATCTCCCTGAGGCACAGAGCTGCCTCAGGGGGATTCATTTGATTTTTAAAAATTTTAATAAAGAAAAAAAAAAATTAAGATGTGTCCCCTCATGTGACAGTGTCAAATGAGCTGGGACATGTCAATGAATTTTATTTAAAATTTTTATTAAACTTTAAAAACCTTCATGAAACCTCATCCCACCCATGGATGAGGTTTCATGATAAATGCGAAGGCCACCTGGGCTCTTCACCTGCTCGCCAACCTTAAGCTTGGATGGGCAGCTCAGTTAATTATTTTAATTGATATTTAAATGGTCTTAATAGGCCTTTGACAGTTTGACGAGCACGCAGCCAACTCCGGTGTGCGCCTGCCGAACTGAGGATCTGCATGGTGCGCGGTGACGTCGGGACGCACGCCCGACATCACCACATGTCATTTTACGCATCGGAAAGCGGGCCCCACTCCCACTCGCCGACCCGAAGATTTTGGCCCTAGTCTTTTAGGTCGGGATTGGCAACAGAAGATCAAACTCGACTGGTCTGAGATATGTCACCTAAAATCAGACAGAATCCCAGAACTCCTAAAGAAATATGACATGAGTTCTTAGGGTGAGTTAGGACAATGGAAGGGCCTTCTCATACAACAGGTGTCTCTCAAGTCTAAGTTTGCTCCTTTGGAAAATTATGAAGAGAAGCAGGATGAATTTAATGCCACTCTGAAGAAACTGAAGAAACAGTTGACAGAGAAGGCTCAGCAATGTTCATTAGTCTAAGCGGAAGTTAAGAGATACAAGAAAGAGACTGAAGAACTGAAGAACCAGCTGAATGAAGCAAAAGAGGCCTTGAAAGGAAAAGTCATGGAACTTTCCAAGATGCGAGTAGATAATGAAGCCATGAGTAGCACAACTACAGAGCTGAAGCAAGCTAAGAATTCACAGGAGAGAGACCTGTCCAACCAAAGTGAAGGTCAAGCTCTGCTGCAGGAAGAGAAAGAAAAGACAGAAATAAGATTGGAAAATGGAAATCCGACTCTGAAGCCCATGGAGCTAGAATGAAAACCACTAAATGCCTCAAATATACTGAGAGCTATTGAGTCATTGAAAAATGAAATGTCTGAAATCGTGAAAGAAGTAGAATAAAGGTTCCATTTTTCAGACGTCAATGTCTAGCAGAACTTGATGGACACTGTAAAAAGGGAAATGTCACAACGACAAAGCGACTAAGAGTTTCATTCCCTCAAATATGACAGATTGTGTTCTGGAATGAATGTCTGGGCTCTGGCAACCATTGTTTCAGAAACTGGTCCATTATATTTCCAAGTATAAATGGGAGATAGAATCGACTGTAAGCATGTAGATCTCTTCTATGCCAGAGAGATCTTCCAAAAATTAAATGATCGACCTGTGATTAACAACTTCAGAGCTGTGTGATCGACCTAGAACAGACATTCCATATGTTTCAGAAGAATTGCCAAATCCTGAACTGCCTATTTCCAATGAGGTATCTCATTGTACAGCTCCAGATCCAGTTGATCCTGCTCAGGAACCTCCAGTGATAGAGCTACGCCGCTCTAGCCGTATCAGAAGAGCACCTCAGAGCCTTGATTTATAATCACTTGAAATTGTATATATGTTTGTTGGATTGTTTAAATGTTTCTCTGAAAAGAATAATTGTAGTAAATTAAAGGGGGAGGAAATGTGGTAACTGGATGTGTAGTCACTCCCTCCTGCCAATCACGGGCCATGTGATGTATTATGGGGGCTCCGACCAGTGAGCTTTCAGCACAGGCAATTCCTGGAATGGGACTTCTCCGATGAGCAATCAGGTCGAGCATGCCAAGCACTGAAAATGTCTCTGTAATAAATTTGAAATCTTTCCTAATGAAATCAGTCTGCTCCATAGAGTCATCAGCTTTCTGCAGTATTGTGCTCTTTTGACATATACTTTCCTTTTTTGCTATATCCTACTCTGTATGTTCTTTGACATCCAGTAGGGTCTTGATTTGGAAGTTTCACACTTTTTTGTTAGTGGAAACACATTTATTCTGAGCCATCTCTATCTCCTCCTTGAATGCCCCCCAACCCCCACAACCCCACCTCCCCCCCACCCCCCCCCCATCACTTATCCTATGCTGATTTACTGTCAACTAGTTGCTTCCAATTCACATTTGCCAAATCACATCTCAGATCAACAAAATCGGTCTTTCCTCAATTTAAAACTTTCACTCTTACTCTATCTTTATCCTTTTCCATAGCTGCTGTAAATTTAATTAAATTATGAGCCAGAATTTTTATTGAGTCAGGATGACTTTGGATCCATTTAAGAATAGTGGACATGACCTAATTCTAGGATTCCTGCCCCTAATCCTATTTCCAGCAATTTTCACTGGTACAGATAGTCTGTTTGGAAACAGAACTCCTGCACTGGCCAGCTCCATTGCGGGGGTAGGCAGTTTAAACCCACACCAAGAATGTTTGTAGAGTTGGTCCCCTTCAGTAAGTAGATGTGGCACACAGTCTCTCAGAGGAGGTAAAAACCATGGGGGAAAATCACAGTCCTAAGTGGGGTTCAAAAAAAGTGCTCATGGAATTCTTTTGTTTATAGGCTTTGAAATACAAAAAAAAGTTCTTCCACTTCCAATGGTTAGATGTTTTAATCTAAGTTCGATGTGTTTTTAATACATTGATTGGAAAATCTAGTATAATAATCTGAAGTGATTTACATGCTCAGACATGTTTTTACTGCATTGATTGGGAAATCTATAATAATAATCTGAAGTGATTTAAATGCTCAAATTCCTTTTAAAATGAAAAATCATCAGCATTCAGTTATCTAAAAAAAGCCCCCATCTGCCCCTGGACTGCTTTGATTTACAGGCCAACTGGTATAGCCTAAAATAAACTTAGACACCTGTTTTTGCAATTTCAATATGCACCATTGTCTGTGAATTAGAATGGCTTGTTATGACAGCTATGGACAATATGAATGCTTAGCTGAGTTTCAAAAGGCTAAAAAAATACATTTTAGCAGGGGTTGGATAGACATTTTGAATGACAGTTTTTAGAGGTTATTAAAGAATTAGATGCCTTTGATGTTGTTAGTGAAATAGACATGTGTTTGCTTTTACAGCAAATTGATACTTGAGATTTTTATTTTTGAATGGTTTTTGTTGAAGGACAGTTCGTTTTTTTAGTATGCCATGTTTGAATGGGATTATTTTGTTAGGTTTATTTTCATTTCAAAGACACCCCAAGATCTTCCAATTCTGGATTCTGGTTGAGTCACCATGAAGTAAACGAAGTTCACGACGGGGCATCTGTAAATGTTAAAAAGAAAAAAAAAGGAAGAGAACCAGTGATCTTTTTAGAAGACACTTTAATGGTAGATTTAAATGGGGACCAGGGAAGTTCTCAATTGGACCAAACAAGAATGAGGGTGATGCCCCACATAGTTGAGCAGTTGAAGAGCCACAGACAAGTACAGCAGAAGCTGAACATTCACTTGTAGTGTTCCAGGGCACATGAAACAGGCTTGGGGAATGTCCATTCCTAAAATAAAAGAGGAAAGAAGAGAGCCTTTCACAAAACAGGCATTATTTGTGGAGATCACAAGGGGGTTTAACAGTGAAATTCCTGCAGGGTTAATCACTGGTAAACAAAATGAAACAAACAAAGTTTTAAACTTTTAATGGAAAAATCCCCAGAAGTGAAGTGCTGGAAACTAAACCAGAATCCCTAGAAGATGCAAAAGTCAAATTGCAGCCCACTAACCTGTGAGTAATCAGATTTGTGAAAGTGCCTGGGTTAGAGCTAATAAATTCACAGTTTAAAGAGCTGGACAGTGAGGGGTTAAAACATAGCCAAGCAAACTAGGTTAGTAATCTGAAAAAAATGCAGGTTGAAAGCCTCTGCTTAGCAGCCTGAAGACAGGGCCAATGAAAGGCACAGAATACCCCGACCCCTACAGGTAACCAAGAGTAGCTAGGCTGTTACCAGCAATCTAGGAACTAACAGCCATGTGAAAAAACCCTTAAATGATGCTTAATCTGAGGTTACAGCAGGGAACAGGCACAGGGTTAGTGACAAAATTATCTGTCATGCCTCCCACGAAAAAAATGAAGCAACTTCAAAACCTTGATACAAGCCTCAGCTTTTCAAATGAAGACAGTTGTTGTTTGTAACCAACACCCCAAAAGATAAAGAAACAACCTTAGAGTATGTTATCTGGAGTTTAATGCAGTTTAGGGTCACCTGAGCACCAAGACCACAGTATAGCCGAGTGGATGCAATTAGATCAAGAAATGAATGGGCACACATGTGTTATTTTTAATTCTCTTAATATTTGGGTGCTGTAATGAAACTCTAATTGAAATTCATTTTTCACTCCTTGTGAGAGGGGGGTGTCATGATGATGTGATTTAGGCATGAGTGATAACAGTTCAGCAGCTTACCATACATACATCGAACTGTTAAAATAAGGACTTTTTAAAGGTAAGAAAAGACAATGACTAAAAATGGCTGCCACAAGTCACCTGATGTCTGACATTGTCAGTTGTTCAACTTCTGGAAAGTTCCAATGTGGGATTACAATTCAGACATGTCCATACACCCTGATTGAATTTCACACCTGAGGATGTCAAGAACCACTTCAAAAGGAATTTACTGAAATGTACCAGACATAAAATTTGTATTCCAAAAGACTATCTCTCTAGTGGAGGCAGAACATCTGCTAGAACAATACCTTAATGGAAATGGAAGGTGGATAGTGAAACCTTCAGAAGCTAATGGCTGGGTCATTATAGGCCATGGAACAATAGCCACAGTTGGTTCAGCCATCAGCTAAACAAACTCCTTCTGAAATCATTAAGAGGAGAGAGAAGTTTTGTGACTGAAATGACCATTTTGAAATCTCTTTAACACATGCTGCTAAAGGCAGAAGCAGATAATGGCCTGGATAAGCTACCAAGGAAACAGTAAGGTGCTCCCTTCTCTCCTCTCTCAATTTAGGACCTTATCCCTTATATTTAAAAAAATCCAACACAGAGATAGTGAATTTCCATTGAAAGTAACCTCAGGTGTAAAGCTCATCAACTCTTGGAAAATCCAGAGATGTTTATTGTCTTCGGCAATTGCAGTTACATGGGCTTCAACTCAATTCCTGGAATCTGAAGGCAAACCTGGAAATTTTTCTGCCGCAGCTACAGTGTCCAGCAAAGGATTCACAAACCATCAACTCTCATTTTCTTACTTTCCAGCGTTAATTTGGCTAAGAAAGTAACTGCCTATAGTATAACTTGCAAAACTTTGCACGCTTCTGTTTGTGTGAATTTGGGTCACAAAAGGTCAAGATGCGTTGGGTTACCTTTTAAAATATTTGACCATCTTTACCTGAATCAGGTTTTAAATCAAGACAAACTAATTCCTTTTGTTTTAAAAATCAAGAAAGCCTCCCAGACTCATTTCTTTACAATCAGAACATAAATGGTTACACGCAGTCATTGAGTAAAACCCCCTCATCCTTCTGAATCCTTCACAAGATCTGTTAGGATCAGGGTTGTGGTGATAAGATAGGGGAGTCAATATTTACCCCTCCTCACATGGCTGTAACAATTATATAGAATTATAAAATCAGATAGACTCATCAACCTTGAACATGAGGGATTCATTTCCTCAAAGATTCTCCAGATCTGCCATCATTATGTTGACCGAATTCCAGTTTTCTAGCATAAAAGGGTTTCGTTCCCCTTTAAGTTCCACTGTGGTCCAGGAGCAGAGCAAAAGAAGCCCTGAAGAAATTAGAATCATAAAATAATACAGCACAGATGAAGGCCTTTCGACCCAATGCCCTCTTTGAAAAAGCCATCCAATTAGTCCCATTCTCCTACTCTTGTCCACAGCCCTACAAATTACTTACTTTTAATCATATATCCAATTTTTCTTTGAAAGTTTCTGTTGAATCTGCTTCCACAGCTTCTTCAGTCAATACTATACTAAAAAAAATACTCATCTTCCCTCTGGTTCTTCTGCGATTTTTAATCCCATAATTTACATCTTCTGTGAGAGCTGAAAATTCTCTCTAGAGGTATGAAACTTCAATTGCAATGTAACTGGTTTCACCAAAATTCAGAATCCACATCAAGTTTGGCCTGTTTATTCCCAACGAGCCCACAGGCATCTTTTCCTGACACTTTGAATCCAGATTGCACAGAAAAAGTTGTACGTCTGTAATATCCAATTACCAAGACAAAAAGGTGTCTCACATCTTTATTCCTGTGACTCAGTGTGAGTTTATGTCTCTTCTGGCAGGTGGTTGAAGTGTTGCTGGAACTGTTGATGGTTTATTTTTGTTTCGGATCTTGTGACCATGGTGCTGATCCATTACAGATCAACCTTCAGGAATGAAGGCATTGACAACTTTGAAATCATGGAGATCATCCTATGTGTGAAGAACAGCTCTATGCTTTGGAATATACAATTGCAATAGTATGCAGAAAATATTTTTTTTTTCCATTTGCTTTTGTAAATTTAAATTATAAAAAATTATATTAAAACAAATATTAACAGCCACCAACTGCAAATACGATCAAACGATATACAGATTAGTCTAATTTAGCAAGGGTGAATGGCCAATGCAAACAAGTTGATTATCAACCTGTTAATCCTTCTGGTACATCTATGGGCAGGCAACAGAGACTAAGAGCAAGAGTGTTTCTTGGCCAGCCATTCGTAGAAGACAACATCAAACCAGGAAAGTACCTTGCTAGGCATATCCATGGACCAACACAGGACTCCATGGTGGCCAAAGACCTCTCAGGGCATGGTACCTGAAGAGAGAAAGAGAGAGAGAACGGTCTCTGATCAAACTAGTATGATCAAGAAGAACTACCTCCCCATCTTACCGCAGCCAGTCCAGGAGGGCCTCATAATTATTTTTCTGTGGTTTATCAAAACTGAATGCTTTGTCAGCTAACCAAATTAATAATGATTGATGAGAATATAAAATTATGAGATAATATATAAAAGACTTGGCTGATATTTGCATTGCAAATACAGACAGTCTTATTGAGATATTTAAAATGGTACAAGGATTTGAAAGAATAGATAAAGAGGTGCTATTTCCTCTGCTGAGGAATTAAGAATGAGGGATTTAATGAACATAAGAATATAAAAAATAGTAGGGGGGGAAGACCTATGGCCCACTGAGCCTGCTACGTCATTTAATATCACCATAGCTAATCTTGGACTTCAACGCCACTTTCCCACCAATTCACCATATCTCTTGATTCCCTGAGAACAAAAACCTGTCTAACTCGTCCTTAAATATGTTCAATGAAAGTAATTCCACAGTCCCCTGTGGAGAGAAGTCTGAAGATTCACAACCCTTTGAGCAAAGAAATCTCTCCTTATCGCAGACCAAAATGAGACTGTGCCTCCTGGTTTTTGATTCCACAGTCAGGGGAAAAATGGGCAGAATTGTGTACTCCCATTGGCAGCTGGCTTCATGGGGGGTCAGAGTAGACAATATGGCAAGGAGGCCAAAAATTGGGTTAACGCCATTGTGAAACTAGTTTGCCTCAATGGCAGGTCACGTTTCCCACCGTCCTACGTCAGGAACTTAATTTTAATGCATTTGCATTTTATTATTGTGCCCTCAGACCAAATTCATCCCCCAACATCAAATTTACCCCCCATGTCAGTGTGACTTCAAAATGGTGTGTTTCATGACTGCGTTTAAAAGGCATACAGCTGGTGAGCTGAACTTTGAGGGGAACTCGTAGGTGAGTGCACAGAACCTTGTGCAGCGTGCTCTTGAGCATCACTCATGGGACATCAAGGATCAGGTGCCTTGTGGGGGTGACATGGGAAGTCGCTTTTTCCTGGCTGGCTTTCAGTGTGGTGCTGGGGCAAGGGCTCCAGCAAGGGTGGGGCCGAGGGTTGGTTTCAGGGCAATACAGAGTGAAGGAAGTACACCAGCGCATGTGGGGTTGGCAGGAAGGGTTGGGGGGGTGCCGGGGGGGGTGAGGGGGGGGTGGAGGGCGGGGGGTGGCTGCTGGCATCCACTCACTTGGAAAAGCTTGTCAAAAGTCCGCAGCTGAGAACATTCCCCAATAGTTCCAGTGACATGCTTGGAGTCAGGCCTCTGAAGCATTTCTGTCGATCAAGCAATACAAGAGCATGAATATGCCACCAAATACTCCAGAAATGTTCACCCCTCAGGCGCAGACTGCAAATTAATGTGCACTTTAAGAGGCAGCTGAACAATTGGATGACTGGGCATATTGTAGAATCCCCTTGTGGTCAGTATCATTGGTAGAGGTGCACAGAGCCCCTTGCAATGTCCTTATTAAGGTTTGGACCAGTCACCCTAATGGTTCCAGCTAACAGCGCAACCTTGCAGTGCAATTTGGAGAAAGTCTGCACCTGAACTGAGAGCACAGCATGCAGTCCAGTGGCTGAAGCTGCCACCAATCGGTCAGGTGGAGTGGGGGGGATGGGGTGGGGGGGGTGGAAGGTGAGTTGAGTTTTGGACAGCCATGAAACACTCTACACACTGGTCATCCAAATGGTGGCCAGCACTCTCTGGCATGCGTGAAATGGCCTCCAGACTTAATCAAAATTGGTCCTTAGGACAGAAATGCTAACCCATGCACCTTTCTCTTTGATCTTGAGGGAGGAGAACATCAGGATCATGGAGCATGGTGATTTAGTGGTATGTCTCATAACTTACAGAGAGCAGAGAAGAAGAAAAAGAGCTCACAGAGAGCCATCACTTGTAGGCACTTTACTAGACCCAGGATCTATAGGCGGTGCCTGTCATTCCTGCAGATGACTGAGAACCAGTCCTGCTGAAGATTGCGCATGTCTAGGGAACTGGTCGGTTGCACATGCCACCTGCTGCAGGATTTGGGCCCATGGGGACATGGAGGGCATCCATGCCAGTGGCCGTGAAAGTGACAGCTGTGCTCAATTCTTACACAAGCAGCTCCTTCCAGGGCTCCACAGGTGATCTCGTAAGCCTTCATGTACAAGTGTATCCAAGCGGTCATGGGTACCAGCTTTGCGATGGCATAGAACTTTGTGCATTTGGCCCAGAATCAGGAAGCAAGAGAGTTGGGTTTTGCACATACCTCTGGTTTTCTACAGATGCAGGGTGCCAACGACTGAACTCACATAGTACTTAGATCTCCATGGCAACAAGCTTCAATGACGTCAACCGCAAGGGATTCCAATCGCTGAATGTTCAGCTGGTCTGCGACCACCACAAATGCATCCTACAGGTCTGCATACAATTCCCAGGAAGCATCCATGACTCCTACATCCTTAGCAGGTCTCAGATCCCTGACGTCTTCCAGGGTCCATAGAGGCTCCTCGGGGACAAGGGCTACCCACAGAGAACGTGGCTGATAACATCCATGTAGTAGCCTCAGATTGCAACAGAGCGACTGTATAACAAGGCTCATGCCGTGACCCGGACTTTAGTGGAGCAAATGATAGGCATCTCGGAAATGAGGTTCCAGTGCCATGAAAGGTCCGGTGGGGCCCTGCAGTACAGTCTCCAGAGGTTGTCGTGCATAATCGTAGCTTGCTGTATACTCCACAAACTAGCGCTTCAATAGGGAAAGAACCTGGCTCAGGAGGTGATGGAAGATCTGCACCTCTTCTCTGATGAAATGGACGTCGAAGGGGATGCTGTTGCTGAGGTCCTTGAAGGTGAGGATGCCAGCGATGAGGTCATCACATCGGCCAGAGGAGGCCGGCGCACTTGGGAGGACAAGATTGCAGCCTTGTCATGTCCTCCTTCCAGCTTGCATTCCCACCTAGCTTTGTTTCATCAGAAAACTTAGATGGTTTACTCTTAGTCTTTTTATCTAAGTCATCGATACAGATTGTAAATAGCTGAGGCCCCAGCACTGATCCTTACAGCAGTCTACTAGTCACAGCCCGCCAACTTGAAAATTCCCCATCTGCCCCTACTCTCTGCTTCCTGTCCATTAACTAATCCACTATCCATACAAATATATCACCCGCAGCTCCCTGAGCCCTTAACTTGTGCTTTCAAAATTGAAATAGATAGACATATGCCTGAAAGGCATAGCAAGGGATACGGAGGTAAGATGGGTAAGTAGGGTTGAGGTACAGATCAGCCATTATTTAGTTAAATGGTGGAGTAGGCATGAAGGGCTGCATTACCCACTTCTGCCATCCTGCCCCTATAATTGGTGCTGTAATTGGACTCAGTATGATGAAACCACCAAAGTCCACTAGAAGGTTTGCTAGTTGCAGAACAAACTAATATCCTAAGTCTGTTATGTCAACTAAAAATTACAAGTTTGGAAAAGAGTTGGAGAGTCCCTAACCATAAATTATAAGCATCTTATGATTTGTGGATGATCATTGTAATTAAGTCCTGAAAGAACTCATTAGGGAGTCCATGTATTTTAGGTATGCAAAGACAAGCAGTGCAAGGGGAGATGTTTAGCCAAAATTTTAAATGCAGATCCTTCAAATAACTTAAAGGCCCCATGGATACAGGATGCTACGTATATAGATGGAACATGGGTTCCACCTCGCTGCCAGAGTGGCATATAGTAGAGAACTGTCCATAAATCAATAATATCCTCCACCTCAAGTCAGGAACAATACATGCACTTGGATCATTCTCAATTTTTGCAGGCAACTGAATCTTCAATTATGGGGCACCTAACTGTTACGTGCGGCACAAGAAAGTAAAGAAAGTCTCTCTCACAGATCGAGGTGTCTATATTGATTAATTATTAATGTAAAGAGGCAACATTATTTTCAAAAGTGTGAAAATTGAACTGCTTCTAAAATGACTGGGCTATCTCGTCCACCAGATTACTGCCTAGATGGGGAAACTGAAAATTGCCCCAAATATTGGAAGGTCCTGCTTTGGTCACAATTGATAGACCTAGCTTGTAATGAATTAAGGATAGAAAACAAGGAGAAATCTTTGGGGGTTGAAACTCACTTATAGGGTGCAATTTTATTGCATCTGATCTGCTCACAGCAGAGTGTGGTCTACTCCTGCTCCTATTTCTTGTGTTCTTGTAGACAGGTTTTTGGTCTCTCAGTGAGCTAAGGGATATGGGGAGCAAGTGTGAAGATGGAGTTGAAGATTAGCCATATGATTGTTTTGAATGGTGGAACAGTCTCAATGGGCTATATAATCTACTCCTGCTCCTATTTCTTGCCTTCTTGTTGGGGAAGGGATGGCTGGAGGGAGGGGGCGATGGCAACAAGCCTGTTTGTTTCAGCAACAGGCTTTGCATTGGTTGTTTAATTCAACTATGGCATTAGCATTCTGCTTCAGTATTTACTGACCAATGGCAGTGTGCACACATACTGAGAGGTTCTTGCTGCTCCCTGCATTCTTTGTGAAGCCAGTTGGAAGAAGAGTGATGGCAGAAAGATGTGGAAAGCCTGCCCCCTAATTCTCTAGCTGTTCCCAGGAGGTGTTGCTTGAGGCTGTGAGGCACAGAAGGGAAGTGTTGTTTTCTGTGGAAGAGGCCAGCGATTCATACAGCATAGATGCAGGTCTCAGAAGTTGTGACTAGCAGAAGTGTGGCCCTTCACACCTAGATATAGTGCTGCTAGAGGTTTAATGACCTAAAAGGTGTTAGAAAAGTGAATGGCAGAACACAGGTGCAAACCCCCACACTCTGACTTCTGAAGCATTTTTTTGCAGAACACTCCTCAAAACAACACACTTTGTAGCTCTACTCCTCTCTCTCTCTCTCTCTCTCTCCAGAAACCTCCTCACAATCCCACCTGAACAGCGAACATCCATGTATCCCTCATCTTATTGACGTCTTGCCCCTAACTTTCACCATCACCGTACTAGAACATAGGAAAATAAGAGCAGGAGCCTGATCCACAATTCAGTAAGGTAATGCTGATCTGGTCGTGGCCTCAGCTCCACTTCCCTGTCTGCCCCCATAACCCTTGACCCCATCACCGAAAAAAAATCTGTCTAACTCGGCATTAAATAAATTCAAAGACCCAGCCTCTACTGCTTCCTGGGCAAGAAAATTCCACACATCAACGAACCCTTGAGAGAAAAAGTTTCTCCTCATCTCTGTCTTAAAATGGAGACCTCTTATTTTTAAACTATGTCCCCTAGTTTTACTCTCCCCCCACAAGAGGAAACATCCTCCTGGTATCCATCCTATCAAGTTCCCTCAGGGTCGTACATGTCACAATAGGATCACCTCTCATTCTTCTAAAGTCCAATGGGCATAGGCCTAATCTGTTCATCCTTTCTTCATAAGACAACCCCTTCATCTGAGGAATGAGTCCAGTGAACCTTCTCTGAACTGTTTCTAAACCAATTATACATATTTTTTTATGAATAAGGAGACCAAAACTGCACATAGTACTCCAGATCTTTTCACAAATGTTGTTATTCCATCCTCTCAACACATTCTACTTCTCACACTCATAAGTCTCTGCTTTCTCTCATTAGCGTGTATAACTTCACAGAGAAGCAGAGAACCTGGACGGCATCCACACTTGTAGCCATATTGACTGCTGTGGCAGAACAGGCTCTGGACATTCATGGGTGGCACAGTCCATGGCCATAGGTGATGGAGAGATCCGGGGCTCCCACACATATGGGGCAAAATTTAATGTCTGCAGCTATGTGTCCATCCACCGACTGGACTACCGGTGACAAACATGCTGCAGCCATTTCCAGGAATCCTATAGGGATTGAATTCCAGTCAGGCAGTCTGCTGGCTGTCGTTGTGGTTCCTGGTTCCTGCCGGGGGAGTTTTCCACGTGAATTTCACCTGCACAGTGGCTGCCCTGTCTCTGAGAGCTGGCAGACCAATCAAGTTTCTAAAAGGAAGCTGAAAATATTCCTGTTTTGGAAAAGGAGTGTGTAAAGAAATGCAGGATTTTTCAAGCAAAGGCACGGCGTGACAGCAAAAAGAATGAGCAGAGACCATCCTGAGGGACAGAGTCTGAGTCGAGGCTAACAACCTCTGAAAAATTATTGGAAAGCTGCTAAAAGCCCTTCACACACTATCAGTTTCCCTCCTGTCTAAGTATGTACCTCTGGAAAAGTATGAAGAGAAACAGAAAGAGTTCTGCACTTCTCTGAGTAAAATGAAGGATGAGTTGGTAAAGAAAACAAAGCAGTGCTTAATTTTGCAAATGCAAAAAAGGGATGTAAGAGCTGAAGAAGCAGCTACAATAAACTAAAGAGGCTTTGGAGACAAATGTTGCAGAATTTTCCAAGGATCAGACAGATGATGAAATTCTGGGAACCTCAACCACTGAGTTTACTCAAGATGAGCTTGCACCTGAGAATAGTGTGGCCAATATGGAAGTCGAAAGGAAGGCCAAAAATAAAGCCAGTGTCAGGAAGAAGAAAGCCCATTGAAAGGAGACACAGAAACACAAATAATACCATTGATCCTGGCAGCGTATGAGTATAGTTTCATAGGCCTGGAACTCAAATTGCAAACACTGATGAACTTTGTCATTTACCCTTACAAGAAAAAGATGAGCATGTCCCAGTTCCTCAAGAACTTACTTTTTTGTCGAACTTAGATTCATCACCGGTATGTGCTAGACAGATCAGAGGCTGGACAAGTTGAGACCCAGCCTTATCCAAAGTGCGTGAACAAGTTCTTCATGGTTGGTCACAAGAGCAGGTATCTGATGAAATGAAACCATATTTTAACAGAAGACATGAAATAACCAACCAGGATGGTATCTTATTGTGGGGAGCACGAGTGATTGTTCCTTCAAAAGGAAGAAAGCCTTTGTTAATTGAACTACACAGTGCACATCCAGGAATTTCTCAAATGAAGACCATAGTACACAGCTATCTATGGTGGCCTGGAATGGATGGAGAAATAGAGAACAGCTCAGTTACACCATTGGCTATGTGGGACCTTTCACGAGAACAATGTTTCTCCTTATTGTTGATGCCCGCTCAAAATTGATGGACACATGTGAGGTGAGGTCACCAACGGCTTCTGCTACAATTGAGAAGCACTATCAAAGTTTTTTCCATTCACAGACTACCAGAGGTGGTCGTATCTGAATTTGGCATGGCATTTACGAGAGCTGCATTTCAATGGTTTATCAGCCTCAACGGTATCATTCATGTAAAAACTTTACCATACCACCCTTCCTCAAATGGGCTGGCCGAAAGGGCGGGTCAAGCATTCAAGGCTGGCTTGAAGAAATTAACTGGAGATTTCATAGCAACTGAGCTAACATACTTTCTTTTCCACTAAAGGGCCATCCCTCACAGAAGGACAGATATCACACCTGCGGAATTATTGATGAAACACCGTTTCAGGATGAGATTGAGCTTAATAATACTAAATTTACGGGAGAAGGTGGAAAGGAATCAGGGAAGTCAGAAAACTAGATATGACTGGGATAGTCATGACAGGAGGTTTACCATAGGAGAGACAGTATATGTGAAGAATTTTGGAGAAGGACCAAATTGGTTGTTATGTTCCACTATGGGCTGGCTTTGCTCACAAACCAGTTGCACAATTATCTGTCGGCAGGTGAGTCGATTACAATATACTGCAGGCAGGGATCAATATGAAATGAAGCACATGCTATGTATTTATACAAACAGCAGAGTGCTAACATGATGTGCGCTTCTCCAACCAGACTCTACTCTAGACTAACATTAACATGGTAGCCCACACCATGCAGCTATTGGGGCTTACAGTCACGTGGTCAAACTGCTCACATTCTCTTTATGGTCTATTACACCTCAGATTACCACATCCCCACCCCCCCCTTACTTGAAAGTACACTTTACATTATATTAATATTTACTAAAATGAACTATTTACAAATTTAGTTGCTCAGGAAGCTTCTTCAAACGTATCGATTGCCATAGTTCTACGACTTCATTTGGTTTATCTGAGGCCTCCCTCTCAGGAGCTATCTGTCCACTAGGCTCCCCAGTAGGAACCTACAAATTTGCCTCTTCAACTCTCTCAGGCTCAACAGGTCCTACAGGTACTACTAAAGCTACACCTGTGGTGTAGACTCCAACTGGAATGTTTGGCGTACTTTTTCTTGTGAATCTGTTTCCCTTTTCCTATGGTGATCTACATGTCTTCTTATTAGCCGACCTTCAACCGATATGTGGTAGGACAGGGATCCTGTCAATGCACTGATTTCAGCTGATAGGCATCTAGGGCCATCTTCAAAGTTCTTTGCAAAAACTGCTTCTCCTACAGTGAAGTTCTTTCAAGACTGTGGCAATCGAGTCAATTTTTCTGGGCCTCCTGTCTTCTCTCTACCCTCCCCCCTAAATTTGGCCTTATGAGGTTCAAACATGGCCTGAGATATCTCTTCATTAATAACTCTGCGGGGGCAATACCGGTGGTCGTATGTGGGGCCTACAGCTGAGAGGAAACGTAATAATTTTGTTGCTATGGAGTCCCCATGTAGTTTTTTTATTCTAGCCTTGAAGGTCTGGACTGCCCTCTCAGCCAACCCATTGGATGCAGGGTGGTATGGTGAGTTCTTGACATGCGTAAATCTTTGGGATTCCCCACTTGAGAATGCCATTCCATTATGCAACATTATTATCTCTGGTAAACCATGTATTGCAAAACTCTGACGCAATCTGAATATGGTGGTGGCAGATGTGGGTGATCACACCTCATATACATCCAATGATTTGGAATGAGTGTTGATAAGCAAGAGGCACATTTTTCCCAAAAAAGGCCCCATGTAGTCAACATGGAGGCAGACCCATAGCCTTCCTGGCCATTCCCAAAGATACAGTGGAGCAGAATGATGAAATTTCTGCACCTGTTGGCACTACATGCAGCTCTTGACCATGTTTTCAATATCAGTGTCCATCATTGGCCACCATATGTAGCTGTGCACCAATATTTTCAATCGGAAATGCCAGTGTGAGCGCTATCCAGTTCTATCAATAATGGTTGTCTTCCTCTGGGAGGCACAAAGACTCTCGCTCCTCACTGTGAGATGCCATCCTGGCAGGTGAGCTCGTAACTCATTCGACTTTGGCTCATTAGACCAGCCCTGCAAGACTTCTGCCCTGATGTGAGACAAAACTGGATCACGGTCTGTCCACTTTCTTATTTGTTTGGCATTTAATGGTGATGAATCCAGAAAGTTTAATAACAAGACAAGTTCTTGAGGGATGGGGACGTTCACATTGCTGTCCTTTAGAGGTAATCAGCTGAATACGTAGGCATTGGCAAAATGGCTTTCTGGCCGATGGATAAAAGTATATTCGTAAGCAGCTAGAATCAGTGCCCACCTTTGGATGCGTGTCAAGGCAATTGAGGGCGTTGCCTTATCTTCCATAAACAAGCCTAGTAGCGGCTTATGATCGGATACAATGATGAAGTGCCAACCATGGATGTATTGGCAGAACTTCCTAACGCCAAATACAATGGATATGCCTTCTTTCTCTATTTGTGAGTATCTTCGTTTTGCCACACTGAGTGTTCTTGAGACATAACTAATGGGCCGTTCGGTCATCTGCCATCTGGTGGGAGAGTACTGCTCCTACTCTGCAGATCAAAGTCAATTCTTTTTTGGGTCAAAGTATGCCAAAAGGGCCGATAAATGTAGTAACTGCTTTACTGCCATAAAAGCCTGTTGTTGTGGGTCTTGCCAAGTTCACCTGTGTTTTTTCTTGAGCAAACCATATAATGGAGCCAGTACTGTTGACAAATTTGGGAGAAAATGACCATAGAAGTTAATCATTCCCATGAAGGACTTGAGTTCTATGGCGTTATTTGGTGCTGGTGCTCGTGAATGGCTCTCGCCTTGTCTTCTACTGGGTGAAGGCTCTACAAGTAGACACTATGACCCAGGTAAACCAATTATTTTGCTTGGAAGATACACTTTTCCCTTTTCAAGCATGCTCCAGCTTGTGAGAAATGCTTCAAAACCTCTTCCAGGTCAGCCAGGTGTTCTTCATCAGTTAGTCCTGTTACTAGAATATCATTGAGATAAACACCACATGGGGTAGACCTTGGAGTAAATTTTCCGAAGTCTGTTGGAAAATGGCACAAGCTGATGAGACTCCAAAGGGTAACCTAGTATATTGGTATAACCCTCTATGTGTGTTGGTAGTAACAAAATCCCAAAAGGCCTTTTCAAGCTTGACTTGCTGGTATGTGTGGCTCATGTCGAGCTTCGTATATATGGTTCCCCTGCCAGCTTGGAGTACAATTCATCAATTTTCGGTATAAGATGCCTGTCAAGTCTGGCCACATTGTTAACGGTCAACTTGTAGTCCCTGCGTATTCACACATTCTGGTCAGGCTTCAGTACTGAAACTATGGGCACTGCCCATTCAGAAAATTGTACAGGTTGTAAGACTCCCAACTTTTCCAGCCTGTCCAATTCAACATCAACTTCTTCTCATAATGCATAGGGGACTGGCCTCACCATTGGATACCTGGGGCTTGCTCCAGGATCCATGTGGATTTGAGCTTGCAGCCCCTGAATCTTCCCGAGCTCTTCCCTGAATACAGAGGCATATTTCTGTGATAATTCTTGAGCATCTTTCATTCTGAGTTGAAAAATCTCGGTCCACTCCAACTTTATTTCCTTAAGCCGGTTCCACCAAGCAGGCTTGGACCCTCCCCTGCTACCGCTAACAGGGGAAGGTTAGCAGACTAGCTTCTATATTGTACTGGGATCTTGCATATGAGCTTTTACTCATATGTTTTCCCCAGTATATATATTTAGTCTGGCATCTGAGCTTTCTGACTTTAGTGAGTGGCCTCCTCCATTCAGATACTTAAACATGTGTTCCCCTATGACTGTCGTCAATGCATCTGTATTCACCTCCATTCAAATGGGTTTTCTGTTAACTTCTACGGTGACGTAGATTGGCTCTGTTTTACCGATTTTTAAATTGTGTAGAGAGTAACTATCTGACTCTGTTTCTTCTGGTTCCTCCATGAGATAAATTTCACGACTTCTGCCTTTTTGTTTGAAATTTTGCCTCAATCTTTCTTTACAATATCCTATAATGTGCCCTTTGCGATGGCAGTTGAAACACTTGGTTCTTTTAAATTCTTGTTCGTTTGTAGGTTGTCTGGTTCCAATTCTGCCATTATGAATGTGGTTTTTATCCATTAAACCATTGCTTTTTGCTGGTCTGATAATGGCAGCTATTTCTCGCCTTTTTGCAGAGCCCTGTGCTTCAGCGCCATTTCTAACCAGTGCCTCCTTCCCGACGTGAAGGACGGCATCATTTTTTGTTTCCTTGATTGCTTCTGAATCCCTGACTGCACTCTCCATTCCGAGCGCCAACTCCAGTGTCTTGCTGAAGTCTAAATTTGTTTCTGACAACAATCTTTTTTGAATGGCATCTTCATTAATCCCAGACACTAATCGGTCTCTTAGCATGTCATTAATCGACATCCGGAACTCACAGTGTTCTGTCAGTTGTTTTATGGCTGCTACATAGCAAGTGACTGTCTCTCCAGGGGCACAACACCTCAAATTAAATTTAAAATGCTGCGTTGTTACCGAGGGTTTCAGCTGAAAGTCGCTTTTCACAAGATTTACCAACTCATCAAATCTCTTGGAAACTGGAGCGCTGGGTGCCATTGTAGGGGGCGGTGTTGTGTGTCAGCTTCACCTCTGACTTCTGAGTGGTCCGAATCATTACCACTCCCTGGGTTCTAGACCTTGGACTTATTTGGGGATTGTGACAAAGCACAGCAGACAACTGGTTTTGGTGCAAGAAAAAAGACTGTGTTTATTGAAGTCACAAATGAATTTATAACATTAGAATTACACTGAGCTTATACAGACTTACAAAGTACACTTAGTTAGGAATGGGAAACACATGGCATAATGAGGGAAAATCACGCTACTAATCCCCTTACCCTTGTCCCACCCTCAAAACCTAACTAAATTGAACTAGGAGAGGTCAGGGATCATGCTCACCAACCATGGTTCCTTGACAGATCGAAATCTAGCCAGGTAAGCCGGTTGCAGTTTTGGGGTGCACTCTTTGTGTCCTCTGGGGCCTGCCGTCCCCACATGGTCCTGGTCTGTGGAATCTGCGAAGGTTCTTTAGTTGGGTATAGGGCACAGTTGTAGGCAGTCGATCTTCGTGGAGGGCTGTGGTTGTGGCCTTGTTGTCTTTGGTTGAGCCTGCCACCCTGTGCCCCTCGCCATGATGTTGCCTGTGGGCCTGCAAACCTCCAAATCTCCTCTCTCCGCTTGCCACAGCTAAACTTTTCTTCAACTGCTCCAAAAACTGCTCACCCTCCTGTGTCTGCTTCACCTTCTGTGCCCCTCCCTTTTATAACTGGGGGCCCAGTTATACTGTTTTTTTTTCAAATTTCTTATCTTAATCCAAAACAAGGTTAGTTCTTTGTTTGATTTTGGTGGTCTTCTCCAGGTGATTGTTGTCTCGTTGTTTTTAATCGGCTCACATGATGTTTATCGTTGTCTTCCTGTTCCCGTAACTAGTTTTCAACTGAAAGCCATTGTATGTGTGGAGTATTGATGGGTTCGGATAATTGCATTGATTGTGGTTTTCCTGCCTTAGTAGTTAGTAACGATTATTTATGCAAGATTTTGATGGGCTTTAGTTTTGTGTAAGATGAAGTCTTTCTCTGGGTTGATTGTTTTAAATGGAAGAATGTGTATGCTGGCTCCTCTCATCCTAGCCTCCTGTCTGCAGGGTTCTACACTTAACCCAGCAGTTGGGTCCTCTGCCATAAAAGTCCAAAAGTCATATCCTTGTTGATGATATAAAAAATGTGTGAATTTTGAGAACCCTTCACTGTTAGAATACGAATTAGGCTGTATATTCTATTGCCATATGTCAATAAGAGGATCATCCCCCCATATATCATTGGCCAGAAAGAAGAATGTGAGGTGTTAAATATAATATGACCAATCATCAGTTGTCTGATCAAACAGTTCGATGCAGCCAATTTGTGGCATACTGGAGAGAGATAACTTTGATGACTATGATGAGGATTCTACTTACAATCAGCCTGCAAGGCATGGCTGATTCACTTCAGTTGAGTATTCATGGCTTTCTTTGGTGTCGTCGACTTGTCGTGTTTTGATTCGTCAGCAGTTGCTATGTTTTGACTATGGGGTCGCTTTGCTTGCGAACCAGTTGCACGCTTATCTGTCAGCAGGTGAGTCGATTACAATATACTGCAGATGTAGAGACCAATATGAAATGAAGCACATGCTATTTATTTACACAGACAACGGAGCACTAACATGACATATGCTTTTCCAACTTGACCTTACTCTAGACTAACATTAACATGGTAGCTGTGCTACACAGCTATCGGGTCTAACAGTCACATGGTCAATTTGCTCACATTTTCTTAAAGGTGTATTACACCTCAGATTAGCACAGTGGTTATCGGGTGAAATAAGTGCAGTGACTGGACCTCTTTCTTACCACATGAAGGTGGAAGACTGAGTCAAATGAAAAGATGTGGATCATATAAGGAGGAGAGAAACAAATCACCAAGAAATTATTCCACCAGTGTCCATGACTGAGTCAATGTTGAGAGAACTCAACCGAGTACAGATGTATTTGAGAAGTCGGCTGCACTTGCAAAAGTTGAGGAAACAGATTTTCAGGTGCCCACCAAATAACCTGATGTTCAGGCAACTCCAGAAAAGGAGGTTCCTGACAAAGCACTTGAAATTGTCGAGCTGAGATGTTCTACAGGCATAAGGAAACCCCCAGAAAGACTGAAATTATAAATTACTTACCTGTGTAAATAGTTAAATGTATTTCTCAGTTAAGGGGAGGGATGTGGTAATCTGATGTTTAATATCCCTTTAAGAAGAATGTTCTAATGGAAGACCACATGATCTTGGTATCCAGTAGAAGGCTAGCACGTGCTACCTCGGTAGTCAGTAATCTATAGTTAGAGTCAATAGTGTAGAGACGGATTTGAGCTGAAAGTGCATAAGTCTAGCTGCTGAATATCTTTGTAAATAAACAGAATGTGTTCCACCTAGGAACTGTCTGCTGACCTACTGCGTAGATTGTTCCAACTTGCCCACCCCACAACAGGTGTGCAACCCGGATCCATAAGACCCAACAAACTGGTGACAAGGATCCAACAGCAGTCCACTCTGAACATTACTGCCCCATTATATGACCCCCCCCCCACTCCTCCTCTGACTTCCAGCCCACCTCCAGGGGAGAAGCAATAAATTCTGCCTATGGTGTCAGCATTAGATATCACTCAGTCACTTGGCACATATCCCTCACTCAAGCTGAATTGATGTCACTAGCAACTGAAATGTCAATAATGCACAATGTATAGTTTAGACCCCTTCCTCATTTCAGCAATAATTCACATCTTTTATCTCACACAGGCCCTTCAAGGGTGACGGAGCGGTAACAGTGGGAAGATGCCAAGGAATCCTCGGAGGACTGTGAGCAATTTGAGGATGTACCATCACATGACTCATGCGCACTCTCTAACACAGATATACACATTAAGCAGTAGAGGTAGCAAAGTTATCACCTGGTGAGGTGCTCATCACATGAGACATGAACAGCACTGGAGAGTTAGCGATTGATGGTGCCACGTACTTCAAGCTTTGCTCAGTTGGGTGTAGATTTTGAGTCTTAGTCATCCATGAAAAGAACACTTCTGGAGCAGCAACAAGGAATGTGTGTGCTTCTGCCAGCCTTTCCAGAACCCTTGAAGACAGATTGGAGGAGTCCACCTCTAGCGTGAGTGCCATGATGTCTCTGGTTGATGATGTCCATCTCATGGAAAGAATGGCCATCCTGATGGAGCATTGGACATGACAGGTAACTGCATGCATGCTGGCCCTGACTCAATGGCTGCACAGTTTGACTCCCACCTTATACAGGATGGAGGAAAGCCTTGCCTTTATGTCTCAATGCTTCAATGCCAAGCAGCCAAGTGCTCTACTGCTCTTGGCTAGCAGGGAAGTGCAGGCGGAGAGGGAAGATGGAGAAAGGGTAAAAGAGTACCTGGCAGTTAAGACTCTTCTCAAGCTGCTCCAACTTCTCATTCCTTGCCACCCCACCACGAGTACCACGTCGCCACCCCACTCCCCCGCCCCCCCCCCCCACCACCACCACCACCACCCCATCCCACTCATGAACAAACCTCAAATGCTGCCTCCTGTCCTGATGACTGACTCTGCTCCTGCATAGGTGCAGGTGGGGGCCATCTTTGGTGGGACCCTTACAGGCTTCACAACCCAGAGGATGTCCTCCACATTTATCCCACTGGTCAGGAGAGAGGGAGAAGCTGTCTGCTTCTAGCTCGACTAAAGCCACAGAAGTTCTACCGCAGAGAAGTAAGAGGGAACAGAGAGGAAGACTTCTTCATTGCATTAGGGTGTGTATAACAATGAGCACAGTGTTATTCATGTGTTTGTTTAAATTAATCAAAATCTTTACCTGAACTCTGCATTCACCTGCTAACTATTTTGTTGTATCCTAAATTTCACATGACAGTAACTTTCAAGTCAATGGTATGGCCAGATTGGAAGATAAGAAAAGGGTGTGAAATTAATGGTTGAATTTTTTACCTTTAGAATTGTTATTCAGGGATGGGGTCCTATAGTGCTTCCAATTGCACTGTAGTATGGCCTCACACACACTCAGATGAGCTGAAGAGTGCCTGCATGAGACTATTGCAGGTTTCTCTGAGGACGGGGTCAGTGTCTGCATGAGGCTATTGCAGGCTTCCCTGAGGACTGGGTCAGTGACTGCATGCACTAAAGCTACAGCTGACTCTTCTCTTCTTCATCCTCATTCTCAGAGGATGACGAGTGGTCTGCGCTTTCATCCTCAAGGAGCTCCAGTCCTCTCTGCAGCACAATTTGGGGAAAGCACAGCAGACCACAATCATTTTGGAGACTCTTGCTAGTTCATACTGAAGTGCACCCTCAGAGGTGACTGGGCACCTGATTGCCAAATTCAGCAACTCATTGGGTTGCTCAGTGATCACCCTTGTGGCTCCTGTTGTGCCTCTCCTTTGCATCTGTGGTAGGGCTCCTCATAGTCGTCATCAGCCATGTACTTGGACTAACTTCGACTAACCCTTGGTCCAAGGAGCCACACGTTCATGCTGTTGGAAGTGCAAAAGCCTGTGAGAACTGACTGTTACAGAATTGTGGCAGCTTCCAGGATATCTTGCACAGCCATCCACAATTACTTCCTGGTGGTCACATATGAGCTGAGCATTGATGGATATCTAACTGATAAGTAGCCCAAGCTGATCTGAGGGTATTTTGATTACCACAAGTATGCAGACAATGTGAGAATTCAACCACCTAAATCAATCTGAGTGAGACTGGGTTCATCAGTGTCAAAGTAAGATAAGTGACAGCTTTGGCAAACATGGCATTGATAATCTGGATAATAATTGTAAGCAGCGGATTGTCAATTCTCACAGGTGTGGCCAGCGGATCCTCAAAATGGACCTGAGGCAAAGAAATTCAGGGTTGTAGTGACCTTGTTGGCCACTGGCAAAGCATGCCCACCAGGATCTCTGGCAAAGAGGTCTTCTTACAGGAGGCTGCAGATGTCAGCAGCAGCCTACTGTGAAAGCTTGAGCCACCTGAGGCACTGTAATTCTGTTATATTGAGGATGCATACCATCTATATATGTACACAGACCCCAAAGTATTGCCTCCATCAAGCTGCAACTCTCTTGTCCATCCTCTCTGCCCTGTGGAGCAGCATATGTCTGTGGACGAGGGAGCTTCTGTTGGTATTGTTGCTGCTACTGCTGTTGTTGACATAGCTCCTTGTGATGCTACTGTTGGTGTGGCTGCCACTGTTTTTCCTTATCAGTGGTCTAAGGTAGAGCCACATTAGTTATTCCCATGCTGCATTGAAGGCTGAGAGCAGGGAAGGTCAGATCAAGGTGAGTAAAGTCATTAGTTGGTGGAATTACTTGCAAAAAGATGGGAATCATCTGTGAAGTGATGAACTCAGGCTCTCGGGACAAGTGTTGTGAGCACAAGCCTTTCACATAGGCAATGCAACAGCTATGTGGTTTCACTGGTTTCTAGAAGGGATGATCTGATAGAGGTTAGAAAAATGTGAAAAATGCTTTGTCTTATGGGACCATGAATATAAGATAGACACCAATAAATCAAATAGGAAATCCAGAAGGAACTTCCTTAGACAGGGAATTGTTTGAATGTGGAACTCCTGACTACATGAAATAGTTGAGGTGAATACGATAGATGGATTTAAGGGAGGAGGCTCATGTGGAGAATAAAAGCCAACATGGACAGAATGGCTGGTTTTGCATGATATATTATATGTAATTCTATGTACTGTACCTGAAGAGAAGCTTCCAACCCGAGCTAATCTTTCACTTCAAGAATCTGCAAGGAAGAATAAAGTATTTCATTGGAAAGGGGTGAGAGGACAATAGAGCTGTGATCAGGGCTGGGTTGGGGTCAAGTGAACATCGGTGTCCCGACTGGGATTGGGGGAGACTGTAGGCTTCACTATGAAGCCTAGGTGAAGCATTCCTGCTCCTACTAGTTCATAAGGAATGTTATAAGGATCTAATCTGCAACATTTACCTTGATCAGTTGGCACCTGCCTGAAGTTCTATAGCTCCAGTCAATTCATCACTCACTGTTAAATTTACATCGGGACACCAATTATGTCATTGGGCCAGAACTTTGCATGTTAATTATGCCCCACCTACCTTTTGTAGAAACTGCATTGATGGTCTCATTTGTCTCTGTCAGATTTTAAATAGGCAAGTACAGGTTTGGATTTCTCAATCCTGATGTTTTAACCACCACTCTGATTCTTTCCCAACCATTGGTGGGAATAAAGTCAAAGGCTGACATATCAGAAATTTTTCCCCTTTAAATTTATCTTATTACAAAGTCACAAAGAATCAAATATTGGTTGTGATGAGAGGGATTGCTTCATGTGTTTGTGTGTTAATTCTAACCTCATTTACTTGCTTTGCTCTGTAAATGGTCAGTTGAATCAATGGGACTCAGGTGACTTTAACATGTTCTAATTTCAAAGTGTTGATCAATACATTTCCTGATAATCTGCCCCTCAGCTGTATGACCAATGGACTTTTGCTTCAGAAAATCTTCCCTTCTGGAGGCCTTGGGCAGAATTTTTAGGTCAGCGTGCGTGACCTGATTGGAGGCGAAATCGCGCGAGATGACGTCAGGCGAGTGTCCCAACGTCATCCTGGGTTTGTGCGATATTTCAGCCAACGGGTATGTGCAAAAGTCGGAAGTGCACCCGTCGACAATTAAGAAGCCAATTAGTGTAATTAAAGTTGCAATTGCCTCTGATGTTTCATGGTCCATCTGACCTTACAGTTGGCAGATGGTCGAATCAGCAAGGCGGACTTTGCATTTCTCATGGAACTTCATCCAAGGGTGGGATAAGGTTCCCGTTATTAAATTGTAAAAAATCTATGGACAGTATTTTTATCATGTATAGGCTCAGGTGACTGATTGTGATGCTTGGACATTTTTTTCCGGATTTTAAAATCTTTATTTAATTGTTTTTAAATTTTTCAGCACCCTAAGGTAACTTTCATTCAGCGCTCGTCCGCACCCCCGCTTACGTCAGCGCCTGCCCTGCTCCCACCCCCACCCTCACCACGGCAGCGCTAAGCATTTCAGTGCATTCTTCACGCTGGCTGACCGTTAATTGGACAGCCAGCATGAAATCGAGGAAGGGGTCCAATCGGCAGTCCATGCCCTGGCTGATCCCGGGCCCAACGATCACACGTGCCCACTGACCAAAAAATCTTGCCCCTTTGTTCAAATGTGTATGGTAATTATCTGTCAATTTCCCTCTGGACTCTTGAGATCAAAGAAGTACAGCAGAGGTCTAATGATAAAGGGAGTTCTGGATTGCCAGTTTTCCTGCATGGCCATACCACACCTTATATGGAGATGATCTGACAGAATCCTGTCAAGTTATAATATAGATAGTAGTCCAGTTTATATCATCAGAATAGTGAATCATTACATTTCTATTAATTTTATGTTGAGGGAAAAAAAATTTGTAAAAGTTCATGCAAATCGCAAAATTTTAACTTACCATTCTTAGCTGCTAGCTTAATAAACATGTTCCTAAACTGTGGTTTATTCATTGACTAGCCATGGTCGACATCACAAAAGGACTCATGTCACATGCAATAAATTAAATGTGCTATGAAGTTTTTTTTGTAGTAATAGCTACTAGTTTGTAGGGAGTGAGAGCTCACCAGCAAAAAGAATCCATGAAAGATAATCCACATTAAACATTTCTGATGAATGGCCAAAAATGTAATGGTAGAGCAGATCACACTTTAAGGCCTTTGGTTGGATAAGGGTTTAAGAAAAGCCTGTCATAATCCAGGTCGTACAGATGACACAAAAAGAAGAATGCCTGTATGCATAATTGAAAAGACTGCAAAATCTCAAGATGAAGAATTGACATTTAGGTGTTTACACACTACCAAATTAGGGACTGCCCTCAGAACTTGAGAGACCCAATAATTTTATCTCTATATCACAATCTCTCCTATCAGGTTTTTGCTTTTGCTACAGCATGCAATCAACTCCATGCAAAATAATAAATGACATCCTCTATGACTGTGGTGCATCCCTTCTCAACCCCTCTGGAACCTTTTAATGCAGTTGACCACATCACTTTCTCCCAATGCCTCCCCTGCATTCTTCAGTTCAGCAGTCGCCCATGTTTATTATCCAATCATAGACACATTTGCTAAACTGCCTGTCCTCTAATAACGATTCGCCACAAGGGAGAATATCCTCTGTGTGTTACATTACAAAATCTTAAACCTGACTTTATAAGTAGTTTTACAATTTTGTGGCGCATTATGTACAAAGGAAAACTTTGACATATTTCTTCATCCAATCAATCATTGTTGTGCAACTTTCATCCACTGTGTTACATTGCTCTGTACAGTTTATGATTTTGATTGACACTTAATTAATTTTCCTTTGCATCCCCACACACCGTTTCAAGTAAACCTCTCAATATATTGTCTCCCTTTTACACTCAGTTTATCTTTAGGGCAGAAACAGGATTTCAAAAAGCAATTATCTGGAAAAAAGGGAGTAAAAGGAAAAATGATTGATTGATTATTATATCACATGCTTATCATAGTTTTTGCACTATCCAGCAGGCTCATTATGACTTATGGACTGTAAATTTCCCTTCTTTAAGTCTGCATGCTGCAAATTAGGCAGCCAAGAAGGAATGCACATAATCTCAGGTGCTTGATTTGTTGGTTGTGACAATGATTTTTTCATTAGTTTACTCTCTATTTTTCTTTCCTGAAGCAAAACTATCTCAGCTTTTTATTATTTTACCTAATTATCAAGGAGGGATCCAGCTATATGAATAGTCATGGTGACATTTTAGTCTACCTCAGTTTTCTTTTTCTTGATGTGATTTTCCTGTGTGTTACTCCTCTTTAATTTTGCTTGCTTTCACCCTTTAACTGGTCATTTACCTAATTCATCGCTTGTGGGACCTTACTATGCCAAAATAGTCCAACATTTTTTCCCAGGAAACAACAGTGACTACACTTCACTGGCTATGAAGCATTTTAGGACATGCTGAACATAAGAAGCTGCTATATAAGCACAAAATGTTTCTTTAAATAAGGACAGTTTAATTAGCCTTTTTAAAGTATAAATTGTAACCAGTCAGATCAGGAAATGCTGAGTTTCTGAGCTGCTGAATTATTATTTGGTTAGATTTGCTGTCCTTGATCAGAAGCAGACACCATCAGAGTAGCAGCCTCAAGCTCCTTCTTAACATTGCTACTTTCTTGCAAATTTAATTCTACTTCCAAACTTACAGTTCCTGGGGCCAATTAATAGCTGGTGCTATTCACCGCCTGTTAGGTCCATCACGAGAAACACTTCATTTTTTTCCCTCATTAGCAGCTCTTGATACAGCTTTTTCATATAAAGAAAACAGTCAGAACTCTATATTGTTCACTCCATTTTCTGAGTTAAGAAGAATGTTAACATCCCATTGTGGTATTTGATGTTTCAGTGAGGATATTACCTTTATTTCAGCTTCCCGTTGTTTACAGTTTTAGAAAACATATTGTTTATTTCCTTGACTGTTGAAACATTGGGAGTATTATTGCACCCTTAGAGGGGATGGCTATACACACCAACTGATTTTCCTACTGCCAATGCTGAAAATCATCCCATTATTACAATTTACATTTACTCCAATAAGTGTGGGCTTGCACCACAGGGACTTCTGGCACCAGGAAATTGTCCCATGAAATGTCAGTTTGTGGGTTTCAAGCTACTGATTTCAGCTGGACCATTTCTGGGATATGGTCATCAGCAAGTCCAACAATTTTTGCTCATCCCTGATTGTTCATGCGAAAGGGGTGGTGAGTTGGCTTCTTGAACCACTACAGTCAGTTTGGTGCAGGTAAGGACCTAGCGATAATGACAGAGTATCAATAGACATCCACATCAGAATGATGTGTAACTTGAAAGAGGCAGAGTTCTCATGTGTCCGTTGACCTTGTTCTTCGAGATGGATACTTCATCACAAACAATATAGCTTCTCTCACTTATGAGACCAGAGCTTCAATGAATCACAGCTTATTATTTGGTGATAGTAAATGGATGATTAGTGTATAAGAAACAAAATACAATCATTTACATTCTTTTGCAAATTATTTAGAAACTAGAATGTTTGTTTTTAATGTGAATTGCATCATACCAACATTTCATTACACAAAATATTTTCAGAAAAGCCTCATGTTGCTAGAGGCACTTTTATGTCATATTGGCTCTTGAAGAATTGGATACTGAAGCAGAATCCTGACTTATTACAATGCCAATTATGATAACTGTTTTTAAGAAAAACATTTCAAACAGTTTTTGTTCACAGTGGTAATTGATGTTAAAAATATATAGTAGTATTAATACAAGCGGGTTTCAATTTGGGCAGATATCAGCTTGAAACAATTGGCCTTTTAGCCATGTTTTATACAAAGGCATAGGCCTGAGTTTTCATGCAGGTGGAGAGGGTCCCCATCTTAGCAAAAATGGTGGCAGATGCGCAAATCTGGAAGTCCCGCTTCCCAACCTGGCCCCTTCCATTTTCTCATGTGGGCATGGGGGAAGCTTTTAAATTGCTCATACGTGGTTCACAGAGATAATTTTAAAGTTCAGCTGCCTCGGTTAGATCTGTCTAGTGAGATGTCCAAAACATGTATGAGAAGGTCTAAAGCTGCTGGAGTTCTTTGTAGAGGTAGGGTAGTCTTTTGGAGAGGTAAGGTACCTTTTTGGATATGGTCCTGGGACACCTTTGAGAGGGGTGAGGTGCCCTTTGGAAGAAGTAATGTCCTCTTTGGGAGTGCTAAAATTAGACATGAATGTGTGTAAAAAGTATATAAGTTCAACGGAACTATCAAGCCCATTGGACTGTCAAGAGAAATGTCAAGAGAGCTGTCAACAGAGATTTCAAGAGGACTGTCAAGAGAACCAACAAGGTGTCCCAGGATTTGAATCTCCACCCCACCCGCCCCTTTATATATTTGAAAAAAACTGCCTTCAGTTTTTAAAAACCAGTGTTTGCTATTTCATTCTGTCTGTTGCCATGAGCCTGAGGGTGACCATTATAGTATTAGTGCTGCATAACTGATTTCACAACCTATCATTATCACAGTGATGAGTGCCTGTCATTTTGCAGTTTGATTGACAGCTCCAAGAGACTAAAACTCTTTGAAGTGGGACTATGAATACCTATGCTTGTTTGATAAAGATTTGAAGGAAGTTAAAAGTAGTGAAAATGTACTAATCAATGAGAGTATTTTTTTAAATAATGAACTCATCAATAGACACTTAAGAACTTTATTTAATCTCAGCATGGCTCCTGAGGTCTGCCCATAGTGGATGCTGGGTGAGTTGTCAAGATAGGTGTGGGTTGGTGTGGGCATGGGTTGGCATGATTTGCATTAAGTTAGCATAGGGGCTATAAACTGCCGTTTATATAAGGCAAAACCCTTTTTAATAGTGGAAGAGTAGGTAAGCAGAGGGCACAGACTTAAGACGATTGGCACAAGAAGCCGAGGCAACATGAGGGAACACAACACGTTGTGATCTGGAATTCACTGTCTGAAAAGGTGATGAAAGCATATTCAGTACTCACATGCAAATGAGGATTGATTAAATGCTTGAAAATTTATACTGTTAACAGTGAAAATTAAAGCAGGGGACCAGGATTAATCCAGTATCTGCAGCTTCCCCACTAAGTCACACATCATTCATTCCTTCTTGCTGCTGGGTCAAAATTTTGGAACTCCCTGCGTAGAAGGACTGTGGGTGTACCACACCACATAGACTGCAGCAGTTCAAGAAGGTAATTCACCTTCTCAAGGGCAATCAGGGGTGGGAAATAAATGTTGGTATCACCAACAATGCTCACATGTCATGAATGAATAACAAAAGCTCTATGATTCTTAATTTCGAGAAAGTAAAACTGGGTGAGAGGTCTAACATGGGAGCGAATGAATATCGTCCATATTTCATAATTATCCAAAGGCAAAAGTATCCCCATTGTGCCATGCTCATGCTCCCATTCTACTACTCCCAAAGAATGCTACTGAAAGATAACTTCAAAATTGTCTCTTCCTTATAATTCTGTCAGTTAAGCATGGGACTTGCAGAACAAGCATGCACATGCTAAATGATGCATTATCTTCAAGGTGAAATATTAGCATGTGCTCCCACTCAGTATTAAACCTAACTGTTCAGCATAACCTTGGGACTGTTTTTCTGCTCTTTTATTCCTTTATTCATTCACAGGATATGGACTTCGCTGGCTGGGCCAGCATTTATTGCCCGCCCCTAGTTGCCCTTGATAAGGTGGTGGTGAGCTGCCATTTTGAACCACTGCAGTCCATGTGGTGTAGGTACACCCACAATGCTGTTAGGAAGAGAGTTCTAGGATTTTGATTCAGTGACAGTGAAGGAACAGTGATATATTTCCAAGTCAGGATGGTGGAGGGGAACTTTGAAGTGGTGGTGTTCCCATCTGTCTGCTGCCCTTGACTTCTAGATGGTAGTGGTCATGGGTTTGGAAGGTGCTGTCTATGGACCCTTGGTGAATTCCTGCAGTGCATCTTGTAGATGGTACACACTGCTGCTGCTGTGTGTCAGCGGTGAAGGGAGCGAAAGTTTGTGGATGTTGTGCCAATCAAGCGGGCTGCTTTGTCCTGGATGGTGTCAAACTTCTTGAGCATTGTTAGAGCTGCACTCATCCAGGCAAGTGGAGAGTATTCCATCACGCTTCTGACTTGCACCTTGTTGGTGGTGGACAGGCTTTAGGGAGTCAGGAGGTGAGTTATTTGTCGTAGGATTCCTAACCTCTGAACTGCTTTTGTAGCCACAGTATTTGTATGGCTGGTCCAGTTCAGTTTTTGGTCAACTGTAACCCCAGGATATTGATAGTGGGGTAAAAGCAAAATACTGCAGATGCTGGAATCCGAAACAAAAACAGAAAATGCTGGAAAAACTCTGCTGAATTTTTCTAGCATTTTCTGTTGTTGTTGATAGTGGGGTGTTCTGTGATGGTAATGCCATTGAATGTAAGGGGTCAATGGTTAGATTCTCTCTTGTTGGAGATGGTCATTGCCTGGCACTTTTGTGGCACCAATGTTACTTGCCACTCGTTAGCCCAAGCCTGAATATGTCCTTGTCTTGCTGCATTTGGACATGGACTGATTCAGTATCTGCGGAGTCATGAATGGTGCTGAAAATTGTGTAATCTTTAACGAACATCCCCTCTTCTGACCCTACGTTGGAAGGAACGTCATTGACTAAGCAGCTGAAGATGGTTGGGCTGAAGATACAACCTTGAGGAGCTCCTGCAGTGATGCCCTGGAGCTGAGATGACTGACCTCCAACAACCACAACCATCGTCTTTTGTGTTAGGTATAATTCCAACCAATGTTGATCAACACTTTGGCACCAAATTGTCACTATTACCAGTGATGCTGAATAAGTATTTTTTTTTGTTGCTGTGACATGTTTCCAGGGTGCTACTTACAACATCACACACAAATGATGCATTTTAATATGACTTGTGTCACGCCATCATTTCTTTGGAAAAAAATCAGAAAATGTGGATATGGTAGCTTTGGAATTCTGTTATTGAGCTAATAATCCAATCTATATTCCTTTTATTTATTCTTCCATTGGATGTGGGCATAGCTGGCTGGGCCAGCATTTGTAGCTCATCCCTAATTGCCCTTGAGATGGTGGTGGTTAACCGCCTTCTCCAGGAATATGTGAGAGTTTGATATGCACGCCAAGTTGGCGGGTGCGGAAGTGGATGTGGAATCTGCTCCTGACCGTGGTCGCCAGGCAAACGCGATTTCACACTGGATGGCCAATTAAGGTCCGCCCAGCATGAAACGTGTCTTCTGAATGGTTGGGAAGGGCCTGGTGGGGGCAGGGGCCTGTTGGCTGCTGGGTCAAATGGTGATCCAGTGGGCCTTTAAAACCAGCAAAGGCAGTTCCCAGAAGGCTGGCAGGGGAGAACCTTTAGATTCGGTCTGGAGACTGGAACAATGGCCTCACCAGCGGCTGGAAACTTCTGGCGGGAGGGCAAGTCAATTGGGCACTTGGCCCCCCAATTCTCGGACGAGTGGCTCGTGATCCTTATGGACCATATTAGTGTCAGGCGGGACCCTCTCATACCCAGGGATGGCAGGATGAGGCCACCACACCTGACCAAAAAAGCCTGGATGGAGGTGGCAGCCGAGGTCAGTGCCCATGACATTGTGCGGCGTACATGGGTGCAGTGCTGCAAAATGTTCAACGACCTGCTGTGCTCAGTGAGGATGAGTACCGATTGGCATTGATCAGTGTGGAGGTGTGTTAACAGCTGCTCATCCCCTCTCCCTACCCCCCACCCCCCCCCGCCCGTGGAAATCAGAGGTGTTAGAGTCTGAGTGCCAACTGTCAATGATGCTGGAGCTGGCTAAGGGGGTGAACCTTGCTGCTTGGACTGAGTGTCTTGCAGGTCGAAGGTCATGACTTGGATGTGCCCTGCAAAGTGTTACTCAGATGGGGTTGGCCAGGCTGCAATGGCGCTGTAGGTAGAGAGTGAACTAATCAATGCTCCTCTGTCATTTCAGGAGAAGAGGAGTCATAACAACATCGAGAGGTCAAGGACAGGTAGATGCCTCCCCAAACCTCTTAATTTTGACAGGGTTTGAAATGGATGCTTTGGAGCTGGAGAGCTGCCACCACCTCAGTCAGCTGGTCGTGAAGAGGCAGCGGCCTCTGATGAAGGTAAAAGACTGCACCGGCAGTCAGAGGACTGCTGGAGACTAGAACGATGCTCAGTCAAAGGCAGATGATGAGTCTCTGGAGTCATCCATTAGGCGGCAGATACTGGATGTCCAGCAGGATGTGTGGGAGGATCTGGTGAAAATCCTTGAGGGCATATGTTGACCCTCATGGCCGAGCGCACTGCTTCCTCCATTGAGAGAATGGCGACTCTCATGGAGAGGCAACTCCAGGGACCAAATCAGGGGTTCCTGAGGTTGCGCTCGGACTTCAGATGGTCAGTGCCAGTGTGGGAGATGAGTGAGGCACCCAATATCCCAGCTAGGTGCTCGTCCATCAATGGCAAGCAGGAAGGTCCAGAGCAACCTCACATTTGTGCACGACCTGCTTGCCATCTCTGTGGGCTCCTCTCAGGGCGCTCTGGATGATGGCACAGCTCCTCCATTCCCCTGCCAGCGACCATGGCATCTGATAAGCTTGTGATGACTGAGGAGATGCCAGCCATGACACTGGTTGTTCCCTCCCAGGTGAGGCCAGCATAGGCTCCACTGGCCAGAGGATGCCCCCAAGGTCATCAAGGCCAACAACACAGCAGAATCAGCAGGCTGCCTCCAATGCTGCTGCCAGTGAGTGGGGGGGTGGGGGTCGGTGTGGGAGCAAGACGCAGCACTTGCAAGCGTAAGCTTAAGGCACCATGAACACAAGAGGGACTGATCACGGGTGATTCTCTGTTGTACCATGTTTTGCTAATATATTTACTGGTGTGGCTATTAACACCATATATAACTATGTTAATTTGATGTGAGTGTCAACATGATATAAATTTGGCTTTTATCTTAATGGCCTGAGTATGCTGCACTTGTTTTGTAGGTGCAGAGCATGCTCGTATCTCATGCTGGACATGAATGGTTCTAAACTTTATTACACAGGCACTGACTGGACTTTGAGTTCAAAATAAAGGGTCATTTCAAGTATCCGGGACGGAGGCGGCACCCCTGGCATGAGATGGGAGCAGATCTTTGGCAGCCGAGCTGAAGGAGCATTGAAATAAGGTGTCCCCAGTGTCCCTGTCTCCCTGAAGGAGCCAGAGGTCTGCCTCCGCGCCCTCAACATTCTCCTTTTCTGACTCATGATTGGGTTCATCCTCTGTGGCTTGTGGAGCTGTGTCAACATCTCTTCCTCCAGTGGGTCCCCCTTTGCTAGTGCCAGATTGTGGAGAGCGCAGCATGCAACCACTATCAGTGACATCTGCTCTGGGGGTATTATAGTGCTCCCCCGAAAGGTCCAGGCATCGCAAGCACATCTTCAGAAGACCTATGGTCCTCTCTCTCACTGCCCTTGTGGAGGCATGACTCCTATTGTAACGTTGCTCTGCCTCTGTTCTCAGGTGGTGGAGAGGCGTCATAAGCCACCTTTTCAACAGATAGCCCTAGTCACCCAGCAGCCATCCATCCAGTCGGGCTGGAGCACTGAAGAGCCTCGGCACCTGGGAGTGTCTGAGGATGTAAGCATCATGAGAATCGCCAGGGTACCTTGCACAGACTTGCAGAATCTGCATCCTGTGGTCACAAAATATCTGGACCTTAATTGAGTGGAATCCCCTCTGGTTGAGAAAGACATCTGGCTGACCCATTGACACCTTGATGGCCATATGTGTGCAGTCGATTGCACCCTGAATGCGGGGAAACCCAGCAATCACTGCAAAGCCCCTGGATCGCACAGCAGGCTGGCCTCATCCATTTTGAGATGAATAAATGTCATTACCTGCCTAAACAGAGCATCAGCCACCAGTTTGACGCAACTATGCACAGTTGATTGGGACATTTCACAAAGATCCCCAAATGACCCCTGGAGAGAGTATGAGGCATAGGAATTGAGGGCCACTGTGACCTTCAGAGCCACTGGCATGGGGTGTCCACCCTCACAGTGGAGCTGATCTCAGGTCTAATCATCTGACAAATGGAGGTCACGCTCTCCCTGCAGAGGTGGAGCCTCCTTTGGCATTGCACCTTGGACATATAGAGGCAGCTGCATTGATGCCTGTAAACCCTGGCAGCAGGATATTGGTGTCTTCTGTGGCCTCTTCCACCTTGGACTACCAGTTGGCCCTGCGCCCCTTGTGCCTGTGCCTCTCCTCCCTCAAGTCATTCCCCTCGAAGTGGCATTGGGACATCTGGCCTCCTCTCCCTTCTGCCCCTCGCTTCCTCCTCAGAGGAGGTGCCACCAGCGGAGACCACAATCCTCCTCACCAGGGTAACAGAAGGCTGTTTGATACCTGGAAGGGTCCACATGGTCAAAATTCTCCGGGGACCTTGGAGACACGAATGAGTCCTGAAATTAAACCTAGAATTACTAAGACTGAAGCTCAGAACAGAGATGAAGCTGTCAAGTTCAATAAGCAACCAACAGCAAACTATCTCCTAAAGTCCTCACTACTCACAATGGCAATGCTGCTGACCCTTTTTATCCCACCCTTGGATGAGGTTTTGTTAAAAGTGGGCAGGCCACCTGGCCATTTTACCCGCGTGAAACCATGTAAAATCGTGAACAATTGTCTTTTTATTGGCCTTAAGTAGCCTTTTAATTGTTGGCGGATGTACGCGTGTGTTGGAGCCACGCCCATTGACCTGAAGGTTGCTCGTGTGCAGGATGAAGCCAGGACACTCCTCCACGTCATCTCATGCTATTTCACGTCTGTTCTGGTTGGGCGTGCGCTTGCCCGCGAGGCACAAAATTCTGCCCCTGAATTTAATTTCAACATTTTGAAATATCAGGCTGGCATCAGTAAAAGTAGCCATGAAAGTTTCCGATTATTATGTACTCCAACTGGTTCACTGATGCCCTTTATTGAAAATCATCCTTACCTGATCTGACCCATAAGTGACTTCAGACCTGCACTCTGAAGTGGTGTTAAAAGACTGTCAGTTGTCAAGGATGGAAAAGAAAAATTCCAACCTTGTCAGTAATGTCCACGCCCATGAATAAATAAGATTGATTTCTTTTTATCAAGGTATTGGTCTGGATACCAAATCTGTCAGGAACCCTGATGGATTGCTGGTGTGGTGCAATTGGAACTGACCTGTCTCTCTCGACGCTGGCCTGGAAGAGTGTCTGGGACCAGCCTAGTTATAATAAAACTGATTGATTCCTAGCAGTATATCTGGTTCAGGGGAATGGTCCAGGTAACATGGGGTGGGGGTGGGAGGAGTGGTGGGGGGTGGGGTGGGGGGGATGGTGTGGGGGTGAGGGTCAAAAGAATCATTGAGATATTTGCTGCAGTGCAGTATAGCTGGCAATACAGGTTGCTGCAAAAAGAGCTGAGTTTTAACCTTTTTTTTTAAATTTGCCATCTACTTTGTATAATCAATTGCTTTGTAGTTGTTTGCACTACACTCTGAAACATTTAACTTTGAAATCCCCTTTCACTTCCTCATCAACACTGGATTCGCGAAGGCAATAGTGATGGAAAAACACGTCAAATGATGTTTTTCCATCATTAGCATTCAACATTGAATCAGCCTAGATGAGTTCAGTTTCCTCCGCAGCTTTGAATGAAGAAACCCTGGGAGTGGCAAGCAAGGTTGGGAAACCAACAGAACAGCTTCCCAGTGCCACCACCTACCACAAGCACCTCCTGCACCCATCTGTCTCCCAAGTACCCTTCAAAAAGAGCTCAAAAACACTCAGAAGGTTTACACCCTGAACCTGTTATTAGAAAAGGGCAAGGGTAGAATTCTGAAATTTTCGCATGCTGTGACTGTGCAATAAAAAATTTTTGGGATGCACATTCCCTCTGAGGATCCTTTGACAGGAATGTAGGGTGGAGATTTTGAAGAGAAGGCCAGTGCATCTGATTCATAGAGCCAATGATTTTCCTGCCATTGAAATTAAATCAGGAGTGCGGTAAAGTGGGGACACTGGCCTTTCCATCTGATTGTCCTACCCACAATCCTGTCAAATGAGATAGGGTGCAGAGGCTTTGAACAGTTACCTTTGTACATTAGTGATGCCGCTTATAAGAAGTGTTTTAATAATTTTGTTAAATATATTATAGATTTGTGGTGACATGTATGGAAAGAATAACATCCCCTCCATCTGAACCCACAGATCAAAAAAGTATGTGTCTGAGCAACTGCAAAAGCCCATGGAGCAAAGCAAGAAACATATTGTCACAGAAATCTTCTCTGCTCCAGACCCCTACATAAAACACATTAGCCTAAGCTTTCCAGCCCATCATTCCACCATCTTTCTGTTGAATCTGAGACAACAGGGACTGAAATATGCCCAGAGACATGATCGGCTCTGTCTCATCCTTTTCCTCCCTTTTCAAAAGGTATGTTGAGTGGAATAAAATGGGCAAATACAAGTCAGATTATAATGAGGAAAACATGATCTCTACCATTTTCCTGAAAATCCACCCCCCCCACCACAGGAACTTTTAAATCCTCATCTGAGCTGCCTAAGATCTGCCAACCAATGTTCCAAGTCCAGTAGAGGGGCTTCTGATTCTTTTCTTCTCTTGGTAATTCATTTTCAAACAAATCTCCATGCAGGCTTCGGGGACATGATGAAAATGTTCACAAAATGTTGTTCTGTTTTTCAGGCAGTGTGATGGCTGCTTTTTTTCTCCCACTGAGGCAGGTCCCAGTGTTTCTAAAACCAGCTTGGATCAACTGCCCACTGGAGGTTGAGGAGCCAGCAGGCAAATGAGCCTCAGTGATTAAATCTCAGGTGGGCTCAAAGGAGTATGTTTGTGATGGACGTACATTCTGCGCTGTCAGAGATAGGCCACTATCAAAATCAAAGACATTCTGTCATTCTTATAATACAGAAAATAGGAGAATAGAGAAGTGCACTTCAGTCATTTTTGTGATGGTATATTAATATTGGTAGATTAATACGCTTCTAAATTGAATTGTGAAAAACTCTTACCAAACTCTCAGTCCACAATTTAAAAAATGGTGAATCCTTGATCCATCATATTTCTTTGAGACTATGACTGTGTCTTCTTGCTTTGCTTTGGGTACATTTCCATACTCTCAGTGATCCAAGTGCTATAACAGAGATTGGATAGACTTGTACTTCACTGGCAGTTTCCCCTCATAATATCTGACAACTAATGTACCTGAAATGAGTTTTACCCAATTACTACTCTCTGTTTGCTTTCCTTTTCTGACCTTTCTCACATTCCATCGAAGATTCCCCACTCTTCTCTGACCCTCTCAGTGGGCTGTATTTAATGGTCATGGTGGTAGGCCCAACAACTTACTGGAGAGTCAGTGACAAAACCACCAGGACCACTTCCAGGAACTCCATTGTGATTAAATCCGAATCGGACAGCCTGCTGGCTATAGCCGGTGTTCCTGGCTCCTACAGGGAAAATTCCACAGACATTTCTCCTGCAGGACAGATGCCGTGCCTCTGAGAGCTATTGGCCAATCAGAGGCCGGCAACTGTCCAGCACTGGCAGTGCCACCAGGACAGGTGGCCAACACCAGTACTGCAGTAGGCCCAAGGGGAATGATCATCATTTGATCACCCGGAATGCAAGTAAGTGGGGTGGGATTGCCAGGGCCAGTCTGGCAGATCCAGAGAGATGGGTGGGGGGGATCGGAGTAAAGATCAAGAAGATGTTGTCCCCTGGGCTTGCCACTGGCAGGTCCCTTCATTGGGCAAAGGATCTTTGAGAAGGAGAGTACCCCCTCACCAAGCCGCAGGCATGTCTGCCAGGGTTTACCTGGTAGCTTGCCAACATGCCATGGCCCTTGCCCACCATTGGTTGACTATCAACAGTGGCAGGATGAGGCCCAAAAGTGGCCTGTAAGAGCCTCGCTAGGCATCCAGATAGCAAGGCCGTTCTCAACCATTCTCACCCCGGACTTAATTCGGGGGTGTTGGGAAGGTGACAGGATCTCCAGCATCTGAACAACCCCCCCATCCCCTCAGCCACCCCATCCCACTCCCACAGGGAGCATTAAACTCCACCGCATGACTCTAAATTTCTCCTCAGCTATAGGTCCCTCCGATATATTTAAATCTTTTCCAATCTCAAAAAATAATTCCAGCTCCAAGATTTGGTTCTCCAAGCTACAAATCAAAATTATCTTCATGAATGAGACCCCTTCACCCGATGTGAGGTTTGTGACACTAATTTTTCACCAATCTCTTGGTAAGCTCCTTCTCTCAAGAATATTTAATGAAAACCTGTTCTTACAAGAGGCAGGGCTGAACTGCTCTGGGGTGTACACGAAAACAGTTTAACGCTGACACATTTTGCAAATGTAATCAGTTGTAATGGGTGTTAAATTCCTTTCCATAAAATGTATTAACATTCAAGATATTTCTGTATTTTTAACAGTTACCCTTTGTAAATGAATTGTGGCTTATTTTGATAATATTATATGCAGTAAACTAAAGGCCAAATAGAAAACAATCACAGTCTTGAGCCCTGATTTTAGCTTTGAATTGAAACATATAGAGGGGACAGGTGGAAAGTCCCTATGACCTCATGAGAAACTGGATTTATTCCTTTATGGTCACAACATTGCACTTGAACAATAGGCCAGTGGCCTGGTCCATCAGGGACCCAAAAATAACTATGAAAACCCTTCTATGGCAGAGGCTTCGAGCACAGCTTGGCACTGAGAATAAAAACAAAAAACTGGGGATGCTGGAAATCCAAAACAAAAACAGAATTACCTGGAAAAACTCAGCAGGTCTGGCAGCATCGGTGGAGAAGAAAAGAGTTGACGTTTCGAGTCCTCATGACCCTTCAACAGAACTGATTGAATATTAGGAAAGGGGTGAAATATAAGCTGGTTTAAAGTGGGGCGGGGCGGCGGTGGGGCAAGAGAAGTGGTTGGGGGGCGGTGTGGTTGTAGGGACAAGCAAGCAGTGATAGGAGCAGATAAAGAAAAGATGTCACAGACAAAGGAACAAATAAGTGTTGAAGGTGGTCATATTATCTAAATGAATGTGCTAATTAAGAATGGATGGCAGGGCACTCAAGGTACAGCTCTAGTGGGGGTGGAGTGGAAAGAGTAGCAGGGCATACAAGATTTAAAAATAATGGAAATAGGTGGGAAAAGAAAAATCAAAATAAATTATTGGAAAAAACAAAAGGAAGGGGGAAGAAATGGAAAAGGGGTGGGGATGGAGGATGCAACACCTGCCCCTTCACTTCCTCTCTCCTCACCATCCAAGGGCCAAACACTCCTTTCAAGTGAAGCAGCATTTCACTTGCATTTCCCCCAACTTAGTCTACTGCATTCGTTGCTAACAATGCGGTCTCCTCTACATTGGAGAGAACAAACGTAAACTGGGTGACCGCTTTGCAGAACACCTGTGGTTTGTCCACAAGCATGACCCAGACCTCCCTGTCGCTTGCCATTTTAACACTCCACCCTGCTTTCTTGCCCACATGTCTGTCCTTGGCTTGCTGCATTGTTCCAGTGAAGCACAACGCAAGCTGGATGAACAGCACCTCATCTTCCAACTAGGCACTTTACAGCCTTCCGGACTGAATATTGAATTCAACAACTTTAGATCTTGAACTCCCTCCTCCATCCCCACCCTTTCCGTTTCTTCCCCCTTCCTTTTTTTTTCCAATAATTTATTTAGATTTTTCTTTACCCACCTATTTCCATTATTTTTAAATCTTTTATGCCCTGCTAGTCTTTCCACCCCACCCCCACTAAAGCTGTACCTTGAGTGCCCTGCCATCCATTCTTAATTAGCACATTCGTTTAGATAATATCACCACCTTCAACACTTCTTTGTTCTTTTGTCTGTGACATCTTTTGATTATCTGCTTCTATCACTGCTTGCTTGTCCCTACAACCACACCCCCCCCACCTCTCTCCCCCCACCGCCCCCCCCCCCCCCCACCACCACCACCTTAAAACAGCTTATATTTCACTCCTTTTCTAATATTCAATCAGTTCTGTTGAAGGGCCATGAGGAGTCGAAACGTCAACTCTTTCCTTCTCCGCCGATGCTGCCAGACCTGCTGAGTTTTTCCAGGTAATTCTGTTTTTGTTTCAGCAATGAGCATGTTGGGAATCATGTTGCCCTTCAATTTTATCTCGACTGGCTTCCCAAGACCTATCGAAATGGGAATGCACCTCTGAGAGCGAGGTTGCATACTTTGCTCTGAATTCTGACTTGTTTCAACAGCACTGCACACAAATGGACCAGAAATAGGTCACATCATTTTCCCAGAAAGGCACATTCCAGGAGTCAGCAGATTTCTAGCCATGGCTCAACTCAACAGTAGGGTAAAGCTGAGAACTCAGCATAACATTGAAATAAAGTTCAGAGGCACAGCAGAAACTTCAGTAGATGGGGATTGGACATTGAATGATGGAAGGAATTACCTTAAACTTGGGGGACAAAATGAATGGCCATGCAGAATCACTGCAGCCAAGCCACACACTGTAGTCAGCAGAACAACACAATCCTGTTGGCAAAGGAGTGCAGGACTTGAAATGTGGGCAGTGTCCCAATCATTGAAAAGAGCAAAGATAGGAATATATTACTGTTGGGAGATCTACCTTTATTACCTGCATGCCAGCTCCAATTTGTTGGTTAAGCTAAAATTTACTCACAATTATTACCAAAATGTTTTACACAGTGGAGTAGTTGACTGAAGTGAAAGGGTTTATGGATGGTGATGAATCAGTGAAACTGCAAGGTAAAGGAGTTCACTCAAGAGTTCCAGCCTTAGATTCACTCTTTTGCAAATTCTCCATCTGCCTATGCCAACATTTTGTTACTTTATTTGAACTTTATGTCTACAAGCTCCCTGGAAAAATAACATCCCAGAATTTACTGGGAAAATAACCATGGAGGAATCTTCTGTTCTGAGATGAGGTTCAATGGCGAGCGGGAAAGCTGACATGATTGCCACTGGGCGGCGGGATGGCTGAACGCACATGATCTTTTGCTTTTCAGCTCATTAATTATGTACCTGCGAGAAGCATGATGAATCTTATGGTGGAGTGGCAGGAAGTCACCTGCCAAGCCATTAGCTCATGGGGTCGAAGATTCTGGAACCAAATTTAAATGGCAGCTGGGCAGCTATTCATTCTCTGCATAGCAGGAGCTCCACATTGCTCCTCCAGAGTCCTTGCGGCCACAGCTCATAATGGAGAAGCTGGCAGACCCACACACCCAGGGACATACAGATGTTCTTCTGGCATTGCCTTTTGCTCATTTCTCAATAAGAACACTGCCTGCGATACACTCACGATCAGGCCAATGCTCGCAGTGGACCCTGTCCGTCAGCATCTTGACATTCTTGAGGGGCACCACTGCCTTGTGCTGCTCAGGCTCTAGCTCCTCCTGGTCCTGTGCCAAGCTGTGATGGGCCCTCCTTCTCCTCAGTTGGATCTGGCCTTGCCTGCATCATCGGCAACTCAGTGGATCTGTGAATGAATTCAGGAGAAATACTTTGTGAGCATATCCTTTACAGGTTTCTCTCCATCTCAAAGCCAGCAGGCCAGTGCTAATCCCTTCACCTGGCTTCGGTCTATATATGGCATCGCCACCCCACCCCTTCCAAAGAAGGGTGTTCCTCCCATTCATACATGACTGCGCATGGAGACATTGCTCTCTGATCAGGGTGATGAGAGCCATGTGCAAGAAGCCTTTCTCTGACACTATTCTGCTTGCCTTCACTACAATTGAGAAGCTATAGAGAGACCATTGCATAGAAAAATTAACCGCATGAGCCCTTGTCAGCCATGACCATTCACCTGGGAGGATGGAGGTTTGGAGTCACGAGTTGGCTGTCATCCACCAGCTATGGCCCATGGAGGCATCCACCTCCCTCCCTCCCTTCATTCCTGCCTCTGACTGCAGCAGATGGCAAATGCCACTGTATGAACAGCAGTTCCACACCTTGCTGGGATCTCGATGTTGTGATGAGTCAGCAACAAAACTGCTGCCATGTCGGCTTCACTATAGAAAGAAGAATATAACTGAGCATGGTTGACATCCAGTTTCCTTATAATTATTAGGGTGTCCTTTTAATCGGCCAGCGACCTTGAACTCTACCCGCCCAAAAAGACCCTCCTCCACTTTGAAGGGCCTCATTTACTGACCAACTGTGTGGGCAAGGCCAGATTTGAAAAGTGATGCGCGTCACCTTCCAGCCTCAGTCCACCACCTTCTAACCTCCCCTGTCACCCACCAACTTCCCTCCATCACCCTTGACCCACCCCATATCACCATTTCTCTCCTCTCTGTCATCCTTGAACTCCCCCAATTACCCTGGACCCTATCACGATCCACCTCCACATACCTTCCCTCCCCTCAGAGCTAACACCTCTTACTGACTCCATGCCCACCCTGACCTTGCCCTCTCTCATTATCCAAACCACCTGCCTAGTCCTCCCCCATGACCCCCCTCCCCATGAGACCATCACCTACTAAACTCTCACCCTGAACCTGCCACTCTATCACATCCCACTATCCCGTCTGATGGTGGCTGTTCCCTCCTGTCTAGTACCCTGACTTTACCCCACTGGATCTTACCATTGACACCACCAAGCCCACCTTCCACAGCACTCTCTCTCCACCATTCCCACACACTCTCCTCTTCCCCACTTAGCCTGGGTCCTATGTCCAGCCTTGATGCAGCTTTTTCTACCGGCACATGATATGAGTGAAGTTATGTAAGATCCTCACGTGAAAGCAACATCTACTGACCTCCAAGTCATGGAAGAGGTGAAGACCACCATTTATATACAATTGTAAAATTGAATGTTCTAAGTTCTCACTGGCCGGGAACTTAATTGGGAGGGTGAACTTCATTCCAGCGAAGTAGCCTTTTAATGAGCATGCATGAGATGCTAATGCATGCAAATCGGGTTCCCGACATTGTTGATCGGGAAGCTCAACCTGTGTTAAAAGTCTGGAGAACAAAATTCGCGCAGTTTATCCCGTTAACAGGAAACTGATTTTTTGCCTCCTGGCAAATTAAATGCCCCTGTCGACCACGATTCCCATGACTGCTGGGCTGGAAGATTCTACCCTATGAGTTTAATAGTGCTCGCCATTGTGAAATGTCCAGCAATTTATAGCAAGGAGGAGATACACCTTGAGTTAGAAATTCCCACAAATTGCTGGACAACTTGCATCATCTACCTGTTCTTGCAAAACGTCAATGTACGTTTAACATAATTGTGAGGTTGATGTTCCTGCAATACTACTCAAGTTCTCTGGCCCAGAAAGGGCACAATTCAAACAGTGATGTTGTATTCTTGCAGGAAGTCAATAGTCCCTGGGAGATTTTTAAATTTAAATTCATTCTTAGTTTCCTTTCTTTTTTGTCTTTCTCTCTTAGTCTAATCTTTCTCTCCCTCTCTTAATTATGTTTCTGTGTGCAATTTGACTCTAATTTACCCTATTTCTATCTCTGTTTCATTCTCCATCTTTAAACCCCATTGGTTAAGGAGATAAAACTACTAAACCTGAATTTTTGCTCCTGGGCCAGCAGCACAGAATTAGGGCAATTCCTGGCTCCTCAAATCTGACCCAGTAAAAAGTGCCCTGAATGATTGGATTTTAATCCAGGGGCAAGGAGGCGGGGTGAAATGGGATTCAAGCCTGCCAACCTCAGAAACAGGTTGGAGGCAGCACAGGGGCTGCCTGGTGTGGAGCCAGACCGGGGGAAAAGGTCCACCTCAGTACTCAGACACTGTGAGAAAAAGAATAAAGCCAGAAACAGCTCTCCGACCCTCATCCCTCACACACCCTCGCCACCCTATATGCTCCCCATGCCCCATCATCCCAACCCCATGCCCTCCACCCACTCAATTGCACCTCATATCCTCCATGTCAACCTATTTTCACCACCCACCCCCCCATGACCCTTAATAGCCCCTACAGTAACCTATGCCCCATTACCCACTTCCCATGGTCCCTAATACCCTCTGTGCAAAGCTATGCCACTACACCCACTCCCCTGGAAATTTATAGCCCCTATGCCAATTTAATGCCAATTTATGCCAACCCACCATCCTTTGCCATTATATCTCCCATGCAAACTCACGCAGTATTCATCATGTGCATATCATGAGATTAAATAAAGTTCTTTAGTGCCTATTGATGAGATCACTATTTAAAAAAACATTTATTGATAAAAAAACTTGTACTATATCTAAGTTCCTTCAATCCCTTATAAGAATGAGCATTTGTATTTATAGTCCCATTTCAAAGGCTTTATAAATGCTTGGAGCTTTCAGTCAATATGTGAACTGATAGGTACCCCAATGTGATGATGGTAGATTCTGAAATCAGTCAGCACTAATCCTAAAATGGTAATTCTCAGGCTTTTTTCAACAGACAGCGTGAAATAGCAACATTTATTTTTTCAACACAGCAGAGAACTTTTTTCAAATATTTAAAAACAAGAGATTTAAATGTCTTGATAGATTGACAGTTTCCTTTGACAACTCCCTTAGACAACTCTCTTGACAGCTTCCTTTGACAGATTCCTTAGCAGTTCCCTTTGACAGTTCCAATGAGATTGGCAGTTCCTATGAGTTTATCAATTTCCTACTCACATTCATGTCCAATTTTAACAACTCCAAAAGGCTCCTGACCTTCCCCAAAGGGTACCTCACCTCTCCCGAAGGTGTCCCAAATACAAATCCAAAAGGGTACCCTACCTCTCCAAAGAGCTCTGGTGAGTTTAGACCTTCTCCTATCAGGTCTAAGTTGCATGCATTGTATTTCCCAATCCATCCTTGTAAAAATCAGTTCAGACTTAAGGCAGCTGCACTTTAACCACAGATGTACAAAGTTTGATCCGCCCCTGCTCCCCCCCACCACCTACAAAAATGGTGGGGGTCAGGTTCAGGAGGCAGGAGTTTTGGATTCAGGCCTCCAGAGCCATTTTCTCAAACTAAACAGACTCTCCATTTGCACAAAAATTCCAGCCTTATTGTCATAGTTCACCAAGGTTCACATACCATGCAGGGCTCCTCCAAGCCAACAAGGAAATCCACTACTAGCTTTAATTATTTACCTGCCTAGGCCTCTTCTGGCCTGCAATCCACTTCCTGGCAGCTTTTAGTTGACAGTGAAGTTGCCCCACTCAGGCCTTTAATGTGGGAATATGCCAATGACATTATTGGGAACTATAATGCATAATTAAAAAGGACCCTGCTTCCTTCCTGCAAGTATCCTTCTCACCTGCTCGAGAGAGTGGGTTAACCTCAGGTCACAGCTGGATCAAAACGCATAAGTGACTGCTTTCATTTTAATTCCCCCTCTCCCACCAACCCCCTGTCTTGTTCCTGACAGATGGGGTGAGCTAACATTGGGGCTGTACTTACACCTCAACTCAAATTTAGCATTTGTAATTACAGTCTGTGCTGTTCACAACAATGAAATGTTTTTTTAAGCACAAATAGATAGTACTATATGCTGGGCACAATTGCCCTCTGGTATCTTGTACAAGATGTCACAATCAGCCAGGTCAGTGAGTTTTAGCAAGAGTACCATAACCCAATCCCATTCTATCTGTGTCCAAAATACTCACATATATTCTTTCAGGTGCTGAAGCACTAGATAGTGAAGAGAAGCAAAAATACTGGCTGATTATTTCCTTCTGTGCCTGATGGTATTTGGGCCCTTTTAATTAAAGTCTGTAAAAATGAGATCTGATTCACTATTAATTGCTCTTTAGGTCAGTCAATATTAAATTCATCCTGTTTGAGCAACTTTGTTTTGGAGGATGGGGTGGGAATTAGTGGTGGGCAAAGAAGCTTGAGGCACGGTGATGTTTACTTGCGCACACCAGCCATTGAAAAAATGATTATTCCTGTAACTTACTTTTCTTGCAGTTTCACAGCAAAACAGCTACAGTGTAAAGAGAAATAGATATAAACCTGCCAGGAGTCAACCCTTACATATTTAGCTAGACTCACAAATCATTGAAGGTGGTCTGTGAGGCTGTTCAGCAAGGTTTTATATCGTTGTCAGTGCCAATCATTTAGTCAGTCTGCTTTTTTCTCAATTGTCCCAGATCACCACTGCACTTTCTGATAATCTCTCTGCACTGGCTGGCTGTGGTTATTACACTTTATAGGAGAGATTTATGTTGAAAGCCATTTATGAGCTTCAGGTCCCAGTGGATCAGATGATGGAGTTGAAGCAGCCTGTCATCTAAACCTTCATAATGGCTTCTGTTGGGAATACGCAGTGCCATGGATTATTGATACAGCCATATCTGCACTTCTGCTGACAAACATAATGCTGGTCTTGAAAAATATTTCTGATAACATTCATATTTTCTTGCATTCTTTTTGGACGATGGCTGTATATTTTTTGTTTTGCTTTGGAAAAATTGTCAAGCCTTTAATAATCTGAGTGCTGTAATAGGGATTTGGAGTACTGGTAGTTCTCCTTAATAATATTTGACAATTAAGTTACTGAAATGAGTTTTACCCAAAGCTTTTCCCTTTGCTTTCTGCTTTGTTTTCTTGCCTGTCTTGCATGCCATTTTGTTTTTTGCAACAGATCCCCAGTGTATGAGTCTTCTTTGTGTGAACAGGTGCTAGTTATGATCTATTCTTTCTTTTGTAATGAAGTTTATTAACTTGGGATCACGTAATTACTATTTCTTCATGTACCTTGTCTTCTTGATTAAAGTGGTGATATTCTGTAATATGAACCTTGTCACTTCATCTATGATTCTTTTTTTTTACAGATAACAATAAAATATTTTCACCTGGCAAGATTTAAGCACATGGAATGGTTCTCTAAGGATGTCTTGTGGCGCAGTGATTAGCATCTCTGCCTCTGAGCCACAAGTTCTGGAGACAAGTTCCACCCCAGGACTTGATGGCCGTGGAAGAGGCACTCATAGCGGCGGCCAAGAAAGGTTTATTGTCAACCTACAAATCCTTCCAACACAAAGAGGGAAGAGCAGGAGAGACTCCTGGTCTTTGATATGGAGTGATGCTTTCAAGCTGAAGCCTCTGGCTTCAACCTAATGACCTGTTCCAGGGGCAGAATTTTCCCATTGGCCTACGGGGGCAGGACCTGCACGCCGACATGTAAAATGTCGTGCGGTGACATGGCCGGCTGTCCCGACGTCACCGCACGCCATTGCGATATTTCGTTGGGTGGGTGCTCGATGACATCTGATGCGCGCCTGCCATTAATTAACAGGCCACTGAAGGCCCTTAAGGCGCCAATTGATGGCAATTTTTCGGCGCCCGTGCAATCTTGGGCAGGCCGGTAGGACACATTTGTATAAGCCTCATCCATGGGTGTGATAAGAGGGCTCAGTGGGGTCGTGAGTGTGCTCTGTCAAATATTGATATTTCAAAGTTACTGATAACTGCCTGCGTGATCTGCTATACTTCAAAACACATACCAGCTCCTTAATCCGGACTCACAACCTTCAGGTCAGCACTCTGTAGTGAGGAATCTATTTTGGGCCTGCAGGTTTCAGGAAGCCTACATTTAGCCTTGGAATGGGAGTTGAACTCTCCATTGGAGGCACCTTCTCTGAGGAGGAAGGGAGGGTGAGAAGGAGGAGGAGGCCAGTAGTGCATATTCAGCCTCCAGGCGAGCCACCTTTGGGAGGGCAGGCACAGGCACAAGGGGCGCAAGGTCAAGAGGTAGTCCAAGGCGGAAGGGGCCACAGAAGATGCCACTATCCTGCTGCCAGGGTTCACAGGCAGCAAAGCAGCTACCACAATATATCTGAGGTGCAGCACCAAAGGAGGCTCCGTCGCTCAAGGGAGACTGTCAACTATATCTGTCAGATGATTGGGCCTGAGATCTCCACGAACTGTGTGGGTGGACACCACATGCTAGTGGCTTTTAAGGTCACAGTTGCCCTCAACATCTATGCCTGTGACTCCTTCCAGGGGTTGATGGGTAATCTTTGCAGTGTCTCCCAATCAGCTGTCCACACTTGTGTCAAGCAGGCTAAAGATGCTTTGTTCAAGCATGCATTGACCTTCATCCACTACCATTGGGACCAGGCAAGCCAGACACAGTGAGCCAGAGGCTTAGTGGTGATTGCTGGCTTCCCCCGTGTCCAGGGTGCAATTAACTGCACGCATGTGGCCATCAAGGCACCAGCAGGTGAGCCCAGTGCCTTTGTCAACAGGAAGGGCTTCCACTCCATCAACATGCAGATAGTGTGTGCTCAGGAAGCAGATTCCACAAGTCTGTGCAAGGTACCCAGGCAGCTTCCATGACGCATATGTCCTCAGACACTCCCAGGTGCCGGGGCTCTTCAGTACTCTGGCTCGGCTTGATGGATGGCTGCTGGGTGACAAAGGCTATCCCCTCTGAAGGTGACTCATGATGCCTCTCTGCCATCCAAGAACAGAAGCTAAGCAGCGGTACCATAGGAGCCACGCCTCCACAAGGGCTGTGATGGAGAGAGCCATTGGGCTTATCAAAATCCACTTCTGATGCCTGGACCGTTCAGGGGGTGCACTCCAGTACTCCCCAGATCATGTGTCAGTGATAGTGGTTGCATGCTGTGCTCTCCACAGTCTTGCGCTGGAAAGGGGCGAAGGGAATGTAGATGCAGTGGCTGCAGCTGCACATGATGAGTGAGTCCGAGGATAAGCATACACATGAAAATGCTGAGGGGGTAGACACTGACCTGAGCCTATTCCAGGGAGGCAGGGACACATGGGAGGTTTTAATCCAGCAAACCTTCAGCTAGCACACCACATATGGATCTCCAGGACAAGCCTGGGCTGCAGGCTCCATTCTCGATAACCGCGTGCAAAACCTGCCTGGATTGAAATGTTAACGAAGGGCCTTGTCAATAAAGCTGAATGTCCCACAAATCACTCATCACATTATTGGTAACCATCCACCTGCAGAAGAAAAGAGGCACCCTCAGCCATGGTGACATGTCTGAATTTAATAATACAACCAAGGGAACTTAAGAAAACAAAGTGACAAAGGTGTTCAACATCACACCAACTCATAAAGACCTCATCTGGGGTCAACACAAAAGCACCAGTGTTAATCCGTGGTGTGTCTAAGGTGCCTTATGTTTACATTTTCAGGTACTATGTCTCAGTGCTGCCTCCCCGCTGGGAGTGGCATCTGAGACAGCCTGCTCACTCTGCTGTCCCGTTGGCCTCGATGACCTCGGCAGCCGTCCTCTTCCGCGAGGAGCCTGTTTTGGAGGGAGCTGCCAGTTCTACAGCTGGGATCTCCCCACTCATTACAGCCTCATTGGATGCAACAGTCACTGGCAGAGGGGCGGAGGAGCTGCCACCCTCATCCAGAGCACCCTGAGAGGAGCCTGCAGAAATGATAGGCAGCTGCTACGCTGACATGAGGTCGCTTTGGACCTCCCTGCTCATTGTGGATGGATGGGCACTGAGCTGGGAAAGTTGGTGCCCAGACCATCTCCCACACTGGCACAGGCCAGTTGAGGTCAATGCTGTTGTGGGGGTTTGCTGGTCCAAGCATATCCCCAGGAAGCCCTGATTGGTCTCCTGGTGGAGCCTTTCCATGAGAATCGCCACTCTCTCCATGGAGGATGCATGGCGCTCGGCCATGAGGCTCATTGCATCAGCAATGGCCCACGTTGACTCCTCCACCACAGACACCAAGCCAAGCATAGCCTCATGTGTCTCCAGCAGACCCTCCCGCACACCCAGCCACATTTCCTGCCCCTGCTGCATCGCGGATGACTCCAGAGGGACATCAGCCACTGACTGAGCATGTGCCTGGTCCCCTGCAATCCTCCAACTGCTGACACCATGGCCACTCACTGTCTCTGCCAGCTCCTTCAGTGACTGTAAAATGCCCTGACTGCTGTGCCCTGGGACACTAGCCGATGTTCTAATTCCCACTGAGGTGCAAGTATCTGCACTGGTGCCTGCCTGGTAGGGGTGGTGTGATGTTGGTGAGTCCGAGACATCAGGGCCCTCAGGTGTGAGAGGGGGCTCCTGCTGCTCCTCCTCCCAGCCCTGCTCCACCGATGCTGAAAGGAAGAACAAGGACATTGGATCAGTTAATGTGGAGACAATGTCAATGTGCATCCCTGTCCCCTGGATCATCATGCGCTCATCCTTCCATAAGCAATGGTCAAGCCATGTTGCAAACTACAATCACTGAACATTCAGCACTGCCATGGCTATTGGGAGAACAATATTGACCTCACTGCTGGGCAAACCTACCTGTGCGTGGCACCCCAGCCTCACCGATACCAGTGGTCCAAATCTAAGGCCTCCTGTTCGAAGCTGCTAAGCATCGCCACCTGGGCCGGCCCTCTGCCAGTCCTCACCCTCTAGGTGGCATTATGAGCATTCTTCTCCTGAAAAGGGGAGAAGAGCATTGATCAGTGCTACTTGTACCTGGATTCTCTTCGCGGACGGCCCACCCCAACCAGAGTGGGACATTGCAGGGCTCCAGTGCCTCCTCACCCCACTGTTGCAGAACACTCACACAAAGGTGCTAGGCCTGGGCCTCCGCCCCCACCGCCGCCCCCCACCCCCACCCCCCCCTCCCCAGCTTGGTCAAATGCTGCCTACATCACATTAGGCACCACATGGCCTAACCTTCCATTGTAAGGAGGCGCAGGCACGTGGAGCGCAGAGGACAGCAGATCGATCGGTGCCACGCCATCTTGAAGCTCCCCTCCCAACATGTCATCACCCTGACTTTGACATGCCCTGGAGTTCCAGCACTGCGCCTGGGTGCAGCTCCTCCAGGTTATCCCCAAAACAGTAATGTGGGTCTCAGTGTAGTACATGCTGCGGGTGCAGCGCCCATCTCTTCACCACCCTCTCAGGGTGACCTCAGCATGGGCAATATCTGCTGGCCCACCCAGGGAAGGGCACATACTGTCAATGATTCAATGCAGTCATTACACTCAGACTTGAGGGTATGGGGTGATGGGGCGGCGGGGCATGGGGTGGGGTGGGGTGGGGGGGCTGGTGGTGGTTAGCATCAAGGGGAAAGCCTACCTGCTGGGTTACGTGACCAATACCACATGGTACTCACCCTTCCCGAGCACAAGAGGTCGTTGAAGCGCTTGCAGCACTGGATCCAGGTGCGCCGTGCCATATCATGGGAGTTCACTATCTCTGCCACCCCCACCCAAGTACGTTTGGTCATGTGGGGAGGGTCTCCTCCTCCCGTCCTAGGGTACGAGGATCTCTTACCGTGCTGCCACCTCCTCGAGGAGGGCAGCAAGGCAATCATCCGATAAATGAGGGGCACCATGCCCCCCTGCCCTACCCTCCTGCCTGGCCTGCACACCAGCAGCGGTCTGGAGAGCCCTTCTACTGGCCATGATTCACAGCCTTTGAAAGGCTGCAGCAGATTTTTAAAACAGGCCGTCGGGTCACCATTGGACCCGGTGGTCATTGCAGCCCCGACACCGCCTGCCCACCCCTGCTGTCCTCGGGAGCCACGATTCACAATGGGTGGGTCCTAATTGGCCCACCTGCGTAAAATGGCAGCATGTACCCGATCACCTCCGTGCCCACCCACACCCGTTCCACTCACCCGCCCACCAACCAGATAATTCTGCCCCAGGAAAAGCAAACTACAGAAAGCAGATATAAACATGTGCTCTCATGTGTCTCGAGATGTGGGAAGTCATCAAAGTCCAATGTTTCTCTGAAAATACATCAGGGCCGCCACTTGGGCTTGGTAGCATTACTGGTGTTGGGGTTACAGAAAGTCAGGTGGCATAAATTGGCACAGGCTTAATAGATGCAGACTTGGTCTGTGCAGCTCTATTGCATGTCTGTGATAATCACTCCCTGCTGAACATGTGTTAAGCTGCAGGAACCCCCACTATTACTATTTAAAGGGGATTCCCACTTACAGGTGCCTGCTGTGAAGAAATTTGTGAAGGTAATGTAATTTTGGAGTTCTGTTTGGTGACCAACACCTCGTTCAGTTTGAATAGCCTCAGGCATTATTCCTGTGTGAGAGGGAGGTATGAGCTGTGCTCTCAGAAACCCCATGATAGGTAGAGCTTTCTCTAGAGAACCCTCCTCGCCTCTCAGGAGTCTCTCCTCTATTGGCCATGTTGCAGATTCAGAGCCAACAACAGTCTCCATATCTCTTGCTGACTATAAAATCCACTCCCCTCCTTAAATGAAGATAGTGGGATTCCCAAAAGTGCAGTGAGACAGCAACTGCAGGCACATGGCTCTGCAGGCACCCACCATGTCAATGGGGAGAGGTACACAAAGTACATGGGCCACTATTCTATCAACATGCAGTTAGATTGCATTTGACTATATAAAAACATTATGTCGGTGAATGACAGTTGTCCCGGTAGCAGACACAATGGCCCAGTTTTTGGGGGGATGGGAGGGCTCCATGCTTTAGCCAAAACAGTGCCAGAGCCCCGAATCCAGAAGTCCCACCCCCATTTCCAGCAACCACTAGTTTGGTTGGGTGGCAAACATAGTCAGAAAGTGTTTTGCACATGCACGGTTCAGGGAGGCAGCAACAGACTTAAAAGTGCAGTTGCTTTCACACAGACGCAGTTATACAACTTGTGGTGTTTACAAATTTGAGGGAAAGGTCGAAACCTATTGGAATTCTTTGGAGAGGTCAGGCACCCTTTGGGGAGCTTTAAAATTTTTCCACCAAGTAGTGAAGAACTTCAAAAATTCAAACATGGGTGTGTGGCTGACACCCAGGGGAGTTGGAGGATGGGGCCTGTGACGTTGGAAGGACAGATATTATTGCCCCTTGTGACTCAGGCACCCAGGAGGGAGGAAGGAGAGCTTGCCAGAGAAGGGGAAGAAGGCACACCATGGCAAAGTAGTTGCAAAATGGGGATTGCACCTTTGCACAGTCACATAAACATGAGCAACCTAAGGCCAAAGGAAGTGGGCAGGCCAGGAGAGGGTGAGAGTGCAACATGCACGAGGCATGAGGAGGAGGAGGAGGAGGAGGAGGACAGCCAGGTTTCACCCTGAGGTAAGGGTCTACCAACTGCGGAGGTCATATTTGGATTTAACAGAGAACCAATGCAAAAGAAGGCTCAGATTATCCTTGGAATTGGTCACTGACATATGTGTCATACTGCAACAAGATCTGGCACCACAGTCCGCCAACCTGGATGCCCTGTCAGTGGCATTCAAGGTGACAGTGTTCCTGAATTTTTATGTTGCCGGCTCTTCCCAGCGATCAGCCAGAGATCTCGCAGTCAGCCGCATATTACTGCAGCAAGCAGTCACAGACGCCCTCTGCTTTGTACTGCCACCATAATCTGTAGACTCTTGGCGTGGTCCTTGGTTATGTGTGTGTGTATGTAATCTATCTTCCCCAGATAGACTGCAGTCTTACTCTGGCACTTTCTTTAAACTATTTCATTAACACTATATACACACAGGTTACAGAGTAGGTATGTTGTTCCTGAGTACAGTTGTTCCATTTCCTCTCTCGTGAGTCTAGCACATGACTGCCTGATATCACTGACATATCATTGTCTACATCACACGTTAGCATATCGGTTCTATTACCTCATTACAATACAGCCTCTTTGCTTAGGTAGGGGAGCACATGAACTTCCTGATGCAGATGCAAAGGGCCTGAGGGCTCACTGAATTAGTAGGTTTCCCTCAAGTACAGGGGATTATCAATTGCAACCTTGTAGCCATAACAGCACCAAGTCTTCAACCTGACACCTTCATAAACAGGAAGCCCTTCCACTGCTTGAATGTGCAGCTGATGTGTGACTACATCAAGGTGTTCTTGCATGCCTGTACCCTGAAAGCCTCCCAAACTCATTGATCCTGAGGAATTCACACACCAACACAGATCTGTGGTTGATTTCTGGGGGACAAGGGGTACCCCTTAAGGAGGTGGTTGATGACCCCCTTTAGGCGGCTGCAAATGGAGCCTGAAAAGCACTATAGCAACATCCATGTGCTAATCTGCAATACAACTGAGCATCTTGAAAATGCACTTTAGATACCTTGACTATTCCGGTGGAGATCTACAGTATTCCCTTGCAAGGATCTCCAGAAGTTGCTGTGTGCTGTATACACATTATGGTGCAGTAGAGGGTTTTACAACCGAATGAGGCAGAAGTCAGGCTACAGCACCGAAAGAGGAGGACATTGGGGAAGATGAAGAGCAGGAGGAGGAGGCTCATGTCCAGGCTCATGGATCTGACATGGAAGAAGAGGAAGAGGGCAGCAGCGGGAGACTATCTGAGGGGCAAGCCCATATAGCCATGGCAGATTCTTTACAGATTCTTGTCATCACCAGAAGCCAACTAATCCAGAGTACATTCGCCTGGGCCTTTGAAAGGTCACAATTTACATCAGCCAAGCCATGGTAAGCAGCTTCCAAATAATAAACCATTAAAATGAAAGCCACACTTCTTCAGGGAAATGCCCATCCCCAAAGAGAGAGAAAACCAACAGCATGTACTGAAAGTCAGTGCCTTCAACATGGATGAAACCATGAACATCATAACCCTTGGCCTCAATATAGTGCACAAATACACTTTGAGAAATTGTTTACAACCTGGTCCATGCACAGAGATGTTAGAGGCTGTCAATTAGCCAGTGAAAACACTACCATGTGTCCACTCAAAACATGCCCACAATGCCAAAAGTGCCCAGTAGGAAGCAGGATTTTATAACCATGACTTTCAGGTATGATTGCATGTGCTAACGGTACTGCAGTGACTGCACATTATGCAGGATGATGCCACATGTGTGTTAGAACAGTTCCTTCAACTATCTACTACACTATCCATGCACAACCGGTGGCTGGCCTCGGCATGCAGGGACCCGTTAGGGACCTATAGACTGCGACCTCTGCATTTCTGTAGTGGCAACCACTGCCATTGGCACAAATAGAGCAGACGATGGCTCTGGCAGAGGGGCTGGGGAATTGGCAAAAGATGAGAGTGCTGAGATGCTCTCAGAACCTTCGTCCTACTCACTAACATCCTCAGCTTTAGGTTGGTCTTCAGGTGGGTTAGGGTGGGGCAGGCTGCTGGGGTGCAGCCGTAACTTATTCCAGCAACTGTGCGGCCATCCAGCTAAGGGTACACAGCTCCTCATGTATTCCATGGAGGTCAACTCATACTATGAGCGGACTGCTCCAGGATTCTGAGTGAGCCTTGTGCCCTTTGTAGGAAGTCACACTGCTCTTGCATCCATCCCAAGTAAAGCTGTATGTGACTATCCATGAAATTGACCATTCTCTCATGGTTGGAGCTCATGCAGTTGAGCCCCAAGACAAAGCAACCTTAAGACCATAAGAAGTAGGAATAGAAGTAAGCCATTCAGCCCATCAAGTCTGCTCTACCATTCAATGAGATCATGGCTGATCTGATAATCCTCAACTCCACTTTTTTTGCTTTTTTCCCATAAACCTTGATTCCCTTACTGATTAAAAATATTTCTATTCAAGCCTTGAATATACTTAATGACCCTCGGTGGTCTATCTGGTGCCTTGTATAGTTTTAGCAAGACTCCCCTATTTTTATACATCATTACCTTTGAAATTAAGGCCAATATTCCATTTGCCTTCCCTATTACCTGCTGAACTTGTGTGTTAGCTTTTTGGGATTCATGCACAAGGACTCCTGTGCTGCAGCCTTCTGCAGTCTTTCTCCATCTGAATAATATTCAGCTCCTCTATTCTTCCTGCCAAAGTGCATAAATTCACATTTTCTCACATTATATTCCATCTGCCACATTTTTGCTCACTCACTTAACCTTTGTCCCAATGTAGACTCCTTGTGTCATCCTCACCACTTGCCTTCCCATCCATTTTTATGTCATCTACAAACTTGGCAATAGTACATTCACTTCCCTTATCTAAGTCATTAATATATACTGTAAGTAATTGAGGCCCCAGCACTGATCCCTGTGGCACTCCACTAGTTATAGGTTACCATCCCGAAATGCTCCCCTTAACCCAACTATCTGTCTTCTATTAGTTAGCCAAACCTCTATCCATGCCAATATACTACCCCCAACACCATGGACTCTTATCTTATTAAGTAGATTTATGTGTGGTACCTTATCGAACGCCTTTTGGAAATCCACATATATTATGTCTACTGTGTCTCCTTTATCCTGCTTGTTACCTCCTCAAAGAATTCTAATAAATTTGTTTTACATGATTTCCCTTTCATGAAGCAATGCTGACTCTGCTTGATTAGATTAGCTTTTTCTAAATGCTCTGCTATAACATCCTTTATAATAGACTCCAACATTTTCCCAATGACAGATGTTAAGCTAACTGGCTTACAGTTACCCGTTTTTTGTCTCCCTCCCTTTTTGAATAAAGGTGTTACATTGGCTGCTCTCCAATATTCTGCGACTTTTCCAGGATCTAAGGATTCTTGGAAGATTACTACCAGTGCATCCACTATCTCTGTAGCTACTTCCTTTAACATCCTAGGATGCAACCCATCAGGTCCAGGGGACCTATCGAACTTTAGCCCCATTAGTTTCCCTAGTACTTTTTCTCTAGTGATAGTTATTGTATTTATTTCCTCCCCCACTTTTACCCCTTGATTATTTATAATTTTTGGAATGCTATTAGTATCTTGGAGCTCGTCACCACCATGAACTCCTCCACTTGCAGTCCGTAAGCTCCCATTGCATCAGGGAACTCCACCTGATATTTGCACATCTGCTGCTGATGCTCCAAATACTGTGCTCCGCAAGGTGATTCCTAAGACCCTACCTCTTTGCCAGCTGGAGCATCTCGTGATTGTCCTCCCTCCTCCAAGGGTGCTGTGTATAGATGTCTCTGAGTCAGACACCTCCTTCTGCACTCTGGTGCAGTGCCCTTCACTACGTGCCACCAACTCTAAAAGTGCATTATGTTCCTGTGATGTTCTAGTATCTGTGTTGACGGAGTGTGGGCTGGTCAGCTGTGACATTGTTTCTTTGGACATTTCTTTCACCCTTTAATGCCTGAGCAATGGGGTGGCCTGGGCGGGGGGAGGGGGAAGGGGTTGATGGCTGCTGGTGGTGAGACACAAAAGGAGGCAATGAGATTTAACCCTTTACATTGTGAGAACACACTTGATACATGCCATTGCTTTTAGCCTCCAACCATAATTGTGGTGCCCTTATCATGCAACCCAACCTTCACACTCCATCCCATCGTAACATCCCCTTCTGCTCAGTGAACTAAGAGCATCACCTCCTATTATCACCATGTTTCAATGTGCCTATACCACTGCCTTCAGCACCTGCTATGGACAATTCTTAATGCCCGACCATCAGCCTAGTGGGCACTCTGGCCATCTCCATGGCTGTCTCCTCAACATTCTTGACTGCCATAGCCTCACAGGCCCTTTCCAGACTGAGCGATCTCCCTGGCATTATGGGATCTCTTATCCTGCAGATACAGCATAAAGAACAATGTTAGCCTAATATATAGTGCTGCCATGGACAAATCTTTTGAATGTGGCAATGCATCACACTGGACATTCATATCTCTACTATCTGCACCTACAGGAGCAGCTTAGACATACAAGTCTCCATGCTAAAGGAGGGGTATGTGCCAGGTCTCCCACCATTTGAGTAGCGTTTGGATGCAAACCATCACTTGAATCTCTGTGTGCTTGTGCCGAACAACTCATCTGGAAGTCTTGTTCACTGATGTGGGGCACCGCTACATTCGCCTTGCTTTGTCACATTCTGGCCTGAGAAATGGAAAAAGAAAAGGCACTTAAGGCTTACAGCTTCGAATGGTCTCGCACTCATATGTCTGCTAGCATACAAGAACCATGTTCTCCCTGATCACCAATATCTAATGTTGTGTGAGGGTGGCTGATGGGGCAATGGGTCTAGAGGATTTCAGGGTGGCTTGGCTTTTGTTTCTTTCACTCCCTGATGCTATGTCGTGCTCCTGATTACAAACTACCCTGTTGGCCTGCTCCCCCTGAGTCACACTGTTTTGCCATGATGGTGTCCAGCTGTGAGGATCCTGAACAAGGCTCAATTGAATGGCTGCACCCTAAGAGATGGGGTGGAAAAAGGGGAGGGCAAAGGTTCGTGGCAAATGTGGTGTGCATCAGTCATCCCCTGAGGCATTATAGTAATCTGAGTCAATACAGAATACAGAATATCGTGAGCAGCTGATGGTGCCAAGATGCTGCCATTTCCAATCTGTGTCTTGTGAAGCTTTTCCAGCCTTAGCTTATTAGTGTGTGGTGCTTCAGTACAATGTGAAAAGGCAACAGTAATGACCATATTTTTGTATTGAAAGCCCAGGATGGGCCACCTCTTCCAATGTCAGCAACCAGTGTGACTCAGGGGGAGCAGGCCAACAGGGTAGTTTGTAATCAGGAGCACGACATAACCAGTTGGACAACTATTACACTTAGCACTCACCTGACTGTTGATTGACATCTTCTCCAAACAACAACACTTGCTTCACAGGAGGAGCCCCTTACTGGCCCTCCTTTTAAACCCTGACTGAGTTGCGTAACTAATGCTGGTCCTGCCTCCGCTACTTCTGGGGTTGGTGGGCCAGACTCCATCATGCCTCAGCTCCGCTGCACTCCCCCCACCCTGAAGCGAAAATATGGCTGTTCAGGGAAGTTCCTCCTGAGTCAGGTTTGGGGAGTCAGGAATTTTCCAAACTCTGTGCATTTGACTCAGGAGTGAAAATTGGGGCCAGTGCCTTCACTCTGATGCAGTCTGATGGTCTCGCTGTCTTCTGGCCTCCAAGAAGTATGAGATGATGGTGACTTTAGGAATATCTTCTTGACACCTGACTGATGACCCCTCTCTGCCACATATCCATATGAGGATGACAAGTGCATAATGAAAGCCATGGGGCGGAATATTGCGCTCATCGGGCAGATGCTAGCCTGAACCAAACGAATGTAAAATGACGCGTGGTGACGTTGGCCGAGCGTCTCGACGTCATTGTGCACTCGTGCGATATTTTGGTCGGCGGGTACGCACAGGAGTCAGCATCGTGCCCAGCAACAATTTACAGTCCTATTAAGGCCTATAAAGTTCTAATTAAGTGAAATTTTTTACCGCCAATCCAACCTTACGGTTGGCAGGCAGGCAAAAAGGCCGAGTGGCTTTTGGATTTTTTGCAAAGCCTCATCCATAGGCAGGATGAGATTTTGATCAGTGATTAAAAGAAAAAAGAAAAACATTTCAAACTAATTTCTAACATGCTCCTGCTCAGAATTTAAAAATGTTTATAACATGTCCCCTCTGTGACTGAGTCACATGAGGGGACATGTTATTAACAGTTTTAAATGTTTTATTTTCAAAATTATTCAGCTCCCTGAGGCAACGCTGAACGCTGCAGCGCATGTCTCACACTGGCCAGCCATCAACTGACCAACCATCATGAAAAACCATGTCATGGCCCGACCATGGGCGGTGGTCAGCTCCCCAGATCGCAGCTCGGGGCCCGCCCACCGTGACTGCCTGATGAGGGCAAAATTCTGCCCATTGGAGTCACAAAAAGCATCATGGAGCTGGCAATTGGCACTTTAAAGCAACAGTTTCACTGGCTGGCCTGCTCGGGAGGGGGCTTCGTATTATATGTTGGACTCAGTCTCAAAGTTCATGGTGCTCTGCAGCGTCCTCATCACCAACATCTCATCTCAGTGTGCACACCCATCAGCACTCTCTTGCATTCCACACAATCAAAGTCTTCCTCTGAATCTCCTGTAGCAGAACTTATCTATCACTCAACCTACTATGAGCTGTAATACAAATAATCCTTTCCCCCATCCTGGCTGTAAACCACTCATGCCCAGGTCACTCACCATGTGTTGATCCCAATGCTATGAGTTCTCACAGTGCCAGCATCTGAAATGGTGGTTGTCAGTGTAGGGTCAAGTGATGGTGTTTCTTCATCATTGTTGTGCTGCTTCCCTCTCCTCCTCTTGGGGCTGCTGTGGCAATTCTTGGCTATTTAAAAACAGAAAATCAAAAGGGAAGTGTTGCGTGGGAAAAGGTGGGAGCAAGTGGAGTCGGGCTGAAAGCAAGAGATCCATGGTCACACCATATACAGCTTTCAGTGCATGCCAGATAGCAGGGTAAGGGGGAGGTGTGAGTTAAGAAGGGGCTTAAGGCAGGAACATACTATCATTCTGAATATTCTCAGTGACACCGAATGCAATGAACTCTGTTGCAGACGTTCTCATTATGTAAAGCATTATCTCCTCCATATGGCTTATGAGATGCAGATGTGCCTGTCCCTCACTGCTGCTCCAATCCCTTCTTAATATCAGTTTGGATGATGTGCTTGCTGTGGATAACTAGCTGAAGGTTTGTTAAGGCAGTGAATGGTGGGTGTGTGGCTGGTAGCACTGATAAATATATGAGGATAAGATGCAGAATGTGAATGTAAGGTACATAGTCATAGATGCCAAGAACTGCCAATGGGTGAGTGCCTCCCCCCACCCCTTACAAAAATATGGCCTCCCTCCTCTCCCACTCTCTCTCCATGACTAAGGCCTCCAACAGTGCATTCATGAACCTAACATCCTCTTTCTGTGTTGCTGCTCCATTTTATTTGACTCCATTTGCAGGACCAACACTCACCAGCATTACATCTATTACATCTACCCTTGTGGGATAAGCTTCTTTTAAGAGATGGAGACTAGCCTCACATACTTGAGGGTCCCTGTTGAGCATGCAGCCAGTCAGCAGCACAGGTCGCACTCGGCTGCATATTACAATCATTCTAGTGATGACTTAGCATGAAGATTGCTTGCTACCTGCCCCCTCAGAACTTGGAGCAGTCAGATCGTGAATCCTGATCCCTGCACCTAAAAGAACTGTGTAGACCAAATTTTAATCCTTGGAGTAACAAACATAAAGGTTTTGAAGTGTCCATACTCTGTCAGTGCTCAACCTCAATGATCAATGTACTAACCAAATGCAGCCATCGTATTTCTCTAACATTGTGTGTGACTATAATGAAGGTCCACATCCACTCCATTTATCTCTGTTTTTGACAACGATTTTCAAATCATGAGATTGTTGACAGATCTTTTGTTACTATCTAGTCAAATCTATCCCAACTCCCTTGAGTATTTTGGACAAAACATGAAATTTTAAAGCTTTTGCTTAGCTGTTTTTGCCTATCAAGTTGTGGAAAACTAGGATTTAATTTGATGAAAACTTGTTTTGAAGTCTGTGTTTTCAGGCAATCAAAAGCAGATCAATATGATTGCATTGTGCATTATTTGCAAGAAAGGAAAATAGAGGAAAAATTTGCAGGGCTATGGGGTAAAAACGGGACAGTAGGGTTAATTGGTTATCACTTTTCAAAGAGCTGGCACAGGCATGATGTGTCGAATGGCATCCTTCTGAGCTGTATGATCCTCTTCAATAAGGTAAATTGTTGGTATATTTTTAATCATCAAATGAGAGAGAAATGGCAACAAATATACTGTGATTTGGAATATAAGAATGAGCACGAGTAAACCGTACGACCCCTTGCACCTATTCTGCCATTCAGTAAGATCATGGTTAATCTTTAACCTCAATCCTTCGTTCTAGACTCCTCAGTTAAGAGAAACAGCCTCTCAGCATCTACCTTGTCAAGCCTTGTCAGAATTGCATATGTTTCAATGAGATCAACTTTCATTTTTTCTAACTCCAGACAACATAGGCCCATTTGACTCAATAACGAAGATGTGTTGGGGGACCCTGGAAATCTGAAATCTGATGGCCTCATGTGGCAGATGGCTCAACATCATTACAGGTGAAAAAGACTACTGTTTTGGGTGGCACTTTTCATATGAAACATGGAGGTGGAGGCGCCAGCCAATATTTGCATTTTGGTATTCAGTTCTATAAAGTCAGTGACCAGCAGTTGACACATATCTGACAAGAACTTGGTTTACACCCCAAGTATTCCTAGGCCAGATGTGTGATGCTGATGTGACCCAGGGCTGGATTTTAAAGAGCAGGGGCACCAGGGTTTAGGAGCAGGTGACAGGTTTAAACCAGCAAAACTTGACAGCTCATTGGGAAGTGGGCTCCAACCAACTTTGGAATTTCATTGCAGTGTTGATCTGTGTATGGACAGCCCCCTGGAGAGAGACAGGTTGCCATTTAACATTCAGTAATATGGGAGAAGTCAGATAATGACATGAATTATTAAATTTGACTTTGGATCCACAGATTTCCTGAGCTTTCTGGAACTCACCAATGACAGCAAGGTAAGAACGCAACGGCAATTGTGGGGGTTGAAGCAATCACAGGGAAAATACACTAACAAGTATTCAGCACTGATAGCTGCTTTCTTACCTGTTTGTAGGAAAAGGTTTGTTCATGGTATATGTGCTGAGAGGTGATTTTACACAATTTGGAGGTACTTTCAATACTCTAAAGCTCTGATCAACCAGATTGGTGTTAGCACTGCTTACGCTGCCTTAGATGGGATTTAAAGTGAGGACCAAGGTGAACAACAACAGCAGTAGCGACAGTCACAGCATTGGTACTAGAAGCAGCCTGCTGCTCACACACCTGCAGCTCCACAGGAGATAGGGGAGCAGCAGAGAGGTGCAGCTCACAGGAGGACAGGCCCAGCGCACAAGTCTTCAGGTAGAGGGTAAACATGTCGGAACACCAGTATCTCAGGGACTCAGGGTGTCATGCCAGGTCATGGCAGATATTTGCAGCTTGCTGGAATAAGACTTACTGTCATTGGACCTGGTGGCCATGTTGTGGCTGTCCAAGTCATCGCTATCTTCAACCCTTTTTTGCTTCTGGATCCTTCCAGGGCTCTGCTGGAAGCATCCTCCTAGTCGGCAGTGTATAGATGCAGAAGACAGATGACTGATGGCCTGTTTGCTAGGCCCACCAATTATGTCAACTTTTCCTGTGTTGATGCCAGTCAGAGTGAGCAGGCATTCAGCTCTATCTGACTTCCCACAGATGCAATACATCATTAACTGCAAGCATGTGGCAATCAAGGCACCCATAGATCACCTAGGAGTGTTCATCAAGCATAAAGGCTTCCATTCCAACAATGTGAAGCTGGTTTGAAACCAAAAAAAATCATTATGCAGGCCTGCACAAAGTTTCCAGGCAGCTGCCATGATGCTTTTGTTCTGCAGCAGTCCACCCACTCAGCCGTGTTCACACCTAGAAGCAGATTTACCGGCGAGCTGATCAGAGACAAGAGGTACCTATAAAAAATGTGTTTGATGAGGCCTTTCAAGCCATGGGAAATAAGGGCCAGGAGTGCTACAATGAAAGCTATGGGGATGATCGTTGATAAGGGAAATGCACCACCTGCAGCTCATTTATTATCCAGAATGCCCTTATGGTTATGAGGTTTGCTTATAGGTTCCAGCAGTGCACCCATCTCAGAACTTTCTCTTCTGCTCTACCACTATCTCCCTCCCACACCACAATGTCACTAACACAAACCAGTCCTGCAAACAGTGAAGCATTGCCTATTGGTTGCCATCAATGCTGGACTGCCCAGGAGGTCCTGGGGCTCATTAGGTCCACCCTGCCTCTGAACCAGAAGCTCTGGGTTCAAGTTTCTTTCTAGGACCTGTTGGCCGTGGAATGAACTTTCAGGACATGGTTAAAGCAGGTTGGTAATCAGCCTGCTCACACTTCCCCACTATTCCACAAAGGGAAAAAAATAAACAAAGTGCATGTGAAGATGCAAAACCAAAAAAGATCTTCCCTTTCATCACTCAGGTCACTTAATTGTCAAACACAAACCAAGAATGGACAAGATAGCAAATGGTGCAAAAGAATAATGTTTATGTGCATCACATAAAAGAAACAACACTTAATAGTATAAAATGTGGAATACACTCAACTATGTGCTACCGTAAATTGGTGGTGAGCGCTTTGCAGCAGATCAGTGTAAGGTCAAGTTTATGGTATTGTTCATCCTATTTAAGGTGTAGAAACTACGCAGGGTTCTTAAACCCTCCTCCACTCCATCGGAAATTAAGCACTCCAATGCATAGTAACCCCATGCTGGGAAACACATTTAATTTCTGCTTAACCATCCAGTCCTTCTTCTTTCAGGTAAGAACTGTTCAAGGAAAAAAACCCTTTAGCTAAGTCAATAGTATAAATATTCAGTTTAGTGCGCTATGCGATTATGAAGACATAGAAGTGAAAACAAGAAGAATTGATAATTTAGTGAAAAATAATGCTTCTTTAGGTGATTAAGATCAACCAGCCTTAAACTGCGTTACTGGAATTTTGGAAGTGTTTGCCAGCTGTACAGTAAAATTCAGAAGAACTTAGAAGCAGGTGTAAGATCCATTTCACAGAAGAATAGGAAGGTCAGAGAGTGAGCAATCACTTCACTTAGGCCGCATGGAATTATCAGTACAGTCCATCAATTATTTAGAATATTCGGATTCGCTTGCCTAATTTTCAAAACAACAGGCTCAAAATTAGCATGGATGGGTGCAGTTTGTGACAGCATTTCAATTGGATGCACTGGTTCTCTTGGTGTGAATTAAGAATAAGTAATCTGATGAATAACAGTTCAGTGAGCTCTAGTGTTCTTCTGCTTCTTCCGTCCGCCATGTTCATTTTGCAACATACATGGGAATGCTGAATAGCCAAATTACATTAGGCTACCTTTATGTACCTTTATGACCTTTAGGATCAACATTGGGAAAGTTAGTTGCAGTTTGCCGCAAACTAGGTAGTCAAAATAAGTGACAACAGGTTGGTAAGAAACGGCTGAGAGCTGTTAACAGCAATTAAAAGGATGGAAAATGAAGGAACATTTTAAGACAGGCTTTAATGTTTGTTTTAAATGTTTGTGTTGAGATATTTCAGGTAAGGGACCACTGGTTGCAAAAAGACGTGCAATGAACAGATATTCAAGTTCAGTCAAAATCTTCTTCAAGTATGTTTTCTTTAGAATACGTGTGCACATTGGAACAAAAACTCATGATGGGTTTAGCTCATACAAATGAATAAATAGTATAATTGGTGATACCAAAAAAAAATTACAAGCTGAAATAAAACTGAAAAATGCTGGAAACACAATACATCACTCAACATCAGCAAGAGAAAAAGACAGGTTTATGTTTCTAGTAGAGACTTCCAACAGAGCAGATTATGTTGAAGGGTCCTACTTAAAACATCATCTTGTCTTTCCATTCAGATGATAACCAGCCTGCTTACTGTGGAGTTTCAGCAATATCTTTTTCCTCATTTTTAAAACACGCTGTCACAATAGTTAGACTCCCAGAGTCTATGTTGTACGGTAGGAGCTGGAACAACACCTCTAGCATAGGAGTTCATTTTTGCTGATGGAAGCTAAGCATGTGCAAGCAATGAAGGAGTTCAGTATATGGCAACAGAACAAGCTGCTTTCATAGATAGAAAGGCATATGTTACGAGCATTTGCCTCGGCTCCCTGATGAGCGCAGAACTAATGCAAATAATCTCAAATCCATTCTTAATGGGTATATTTTTAGTGTCAGCTCAGGTTGACAAGTGAAACTAAATTTGACATGAGGTAAAAGTAACAGAAATTAAGCCATTTGTGGCTCATGTGCCACAGTTTGGATCTGTATGCCTCTTTAAAATCAGATACAAAGATGCAATACATCTGCTTGATGATGTATGGACAAAGAAACATTTTGTCCCTCTACCTTTTACCATACCCCCTGTGTGTGCAACTGTTGCGTTTGGCCATAACCAAAGCAGCAAACATGCAGGCTTTTTTGATTTGAAATACAAATAGAACATATATACCTGTCAGTGTGCCCTGGGAGAAGTTAAACCCTTGGTGAATTAGTAATAAGATTTGCCCATGTTCCCTGGAGAAGGCATCAGACTGATCAGCCCATGAGGGAGAGGGGAAGGAAAGAAAACCTGAGCCCAGGTGAATATGTACAACCTAAGGAGATGTTGATAGAATTTCATTTGTATTCCCAAGAGGTCTAGTATGGTTTGTAAACTGACCTTAACAATTAATTTTCAGAGATTTTGTGAATAGGTGCATTCCCTCGATTTCACAATAGTCATTGAACCCTGAAAAGTTACATTTGCCCATTTGGAATTTTGGGTTCATTTCTAACCATCATAACTGTGGTTAAATTGTAAAAACAAGATTTCATACAAATTCAGAAGTTACATGTCAATTACATCAACAACAACTTGCACTAAAATAACACCTTTTAAAGTAATTTAACATCCTAAGACTCTTCACAGGCACGTTATCAAACATAATTTGACATTGAGCCACTGAAGGAAGTATTTGGCCTGGATAAGCAATGGGCTTGGTCAAAGAGGTAGATTTTAAGGACCCAACTTAAAAGAAGACAGAGGTAGAGAAATGGAAATTTAGGGAGAGAATTCCAGAGCTTAGGGTCTTGACAGCTGGAGGCACAGCCGGTCCGTGGTGGAATGATTAGAGTATGAGATGCGCAAGTGGCCACGATTGGAGGAACATGGATATCTCGGAGGACTGTGGGAGGGGAGGAGGTTATAGAAAGAGGGAAGGGGTGAGATGATGAGGGGTTTAAAAATGAGGATGGTAGTTAAAAAATTGATACAATACCAGCCTGAGAGTCAATGTAGGTCAGTGAGCAGAGGTGTGTGGGGTGAATGGGTCATGGTACAACTTAGGGCATGTGCAACAGAGTTAGATTATTATTTACTTTCCTATTGAGCTTGTGAATCAATTAGAATTGTGGAATGTTACAGTACATTTAGGCTATCTTGCCTGTGCTGATTCTCTGAAACAATGACCCGTTTAGCATCAGCCCCCTTCACTTTCACCACACCTTTCTTTACATTTTACTTTTTCAAATTGTTATCCATTTCACTTTTCCAGTGATCTGATCAATACTTATTCCTCAACCAAAACTTAACCAGGTGATCTGGCTGCTTATTTCATAGGTGTCAGCTGTGGATCAGTTGGTAGAACTCTTCCCTCTGAATCAGAAGATTATGGGTATAAATCCGCCTTCAACCTAAAAATCCAGGCTGACACTCCAGTAAAGGAGTGTGGTGCTGTTCTCGAGATGACATGTTAAGGCTAAGTGCTCTCTTAGCTGGACGTAAACAATCCTATGGGCAGAATTTTCCCATTGGTGTGCGGGGGTGGGACCCGCATGCCAACACGTAAAATGGCACGCGGTGACTTCAGGTGAGTGTCCCGATGTCACCGTGTGCCATTGCGACATTTCCTTGGACGGCCGCACAATGATATCTGATGCATGTCCAACATTAATTAACGGGCCATTAAAGGCCCTTGAGGTGCCAATTGACAGCAATTTTTCAGCACCAATACGATCATCGGCTTGGCACATGGGCAGGTGGGTAGGACACATTTGTATAAACCTCATCCACGGGCAGGAAAAGAGGGCTCAGTGGGGTTGCAAGCATGCTCTGTCAAATATTGATTTTTCAAAGTTACTGATACTTGCCTGCGTGATCTGCAATATGTGCTGGATGGTGTCAAGCTTCTTGAGTGTTGTTGGAGCTGCACTCATCCAGGCAAGCAGACAGTATACCATCACACTCCTGACTTTTGCCTTTTAGATTGTGCACAGGCTTTGGGGAGTCAGGAGTTGAGCTACTCACCACAGGATTCCTAGCCTCTTACCTTCTCTTGCAGCCACAACATTTATATTGCTAATCCAGTTCAGTTTCTGGTCAATGGTAACCCCCAGGATGTTTATAACAGGCATTCAGTGATGCTAATGCCATTGAATGTCCAGGGGTGATGGTTAGATTCTCTCTTGTTGGAGATGGTCATTGCCTGGCACTTGTGTGGCATGAATGTCACATGCCACTTGTCAGCCCAATCCTGGATATTGTCCAGGTCTTGCTGCATTTGGACATGGACTGCTTCAGTGTCTGGGGAGTCGCGAAAGATGCTGAACATTGTGCAACCATCAATGAACATCCCCACTTCTGACCTTATGATGGAAGGAAGGTCATTGGTGAAACAGCTGAAGTTAGTTGGTCTGAGGACACTACCCTGAGGAACTCCTGCATTGATGTCCTGGAACTGAGATGATTGATCTCCAACAACCACAGCCATCTTCTTTTGTGTTAGGTATGTCTCCAGCCAACAGAGAATTTTCCCTTGATTTCCATTGACTCAATTTTGCTAGGGTTCCTTGATGCCACACTCATGCCTTGATGTCAAGGGCAGTCCCTCCCACCTCCCCTCTGGAGTTCAGCTCTTTTGTCCATATTTGAACCAAGGCTGTAATGAGGTCAGGAGCTGAGTGGCTCTGGCAGAACCCAATCTAGATGTCAGTGAGCAGATTATTGCTAAGCAAGAGCCGCTTGATAGCACTGTTGATGACACCTTCCATCACTTTACTGATGATGGAGAATAGACTGATCAGGCAGTAATTGGCCAGGCTGGATTCGTCCTGCTTTTTCTGTACAGGACATACCTGGGCAATTTTCCACATGGCAGGTAGATGCTTGTGTTGCAGCTGTACTGGAACAGCTTAGCTAAGGGCATGGCAAGTTCTGGAGCACAAGTCTTCAGCACCTTTGCTGGAATATTGTCAGAGCCCATAGCCTTTGCAGTATCCAGGGCCTTCAGCCGTTTCTCAATATCACGTGGACAGAATCAAATTGGCTGAAGACTGACATCTGTGATGCTGGGCACCTCTGGAGGAGACCGAGATGGATCATCCACTCGGCACTTCTGGTTGAAGGTTGTTGTGAATGTTTCAGCCTTATCTTTTCAGACCTGCCAGCCCTCTGGTTGGGCCAGCAGCATGAGGAGCCCACCCACCATCCTTAATCAGGTGGCAAACGCCGATGCAGTAAAAAAGGAGGCAGCCTCCAGCAAAATAGCTGCTCTGGTGTCGCTGCCAGCAAGCGCAGACTCAGCAACCCCTTTTAATCCTGAAGTAGGGGGTCCCCATGCCTTTGGGGAAAACCCTGCCTGGGGTTTAATTTTCACCTTCATTCTTTAATATGAAAACCAGATGGATTCTACAACCAAAACATAATGTTTGCCAGATTTCTAAGCAGGCGGTGAAGGCAAACAATGATTTCCAAGCTTTCTCATTTGTTTTTCTACTCTAATTATTAATATGTAAATTTTAGCCAAAGGCAACAGTGTATGCTGCACGCATTGGGACAAGGTGCAAAGCAAGAGGTTTCCATTGTTTAATGTAACACTTCAGTCATTACAATAGATGATTCAATAAAATCAGATGAACAGTGAATCATCATACTTTTTTGAAAGGCTTTTTGACTAAGTTTGTCAATCCAAGAAAAAAACATTGTCATTAATAATCAACAGTCACTGAAAATTACATTCCACTTTTTTATTACTATAATTAAGCCATAATGCACTGAATTTTAACCCATTCAGAACCTACTCACTTGCACAGGGTTAAAATCAGATCCAATAAATCATCCAAAGTTTAACTTATAACTTATCCATTGATTATCACATACGTTAGCTGGCAAAACTGGCCTGTTAATGGAGGGCAGAAGAGATTTTGGAGGAAGAGTTCTATAAAACACAAAAGTAAATTCAAAAGTGAAATTGTTTTTAAATGTTGCTGAAATATTCTATAAATTCAATAATATCACTGTCTACAAGTCTGAGTGGATCTTGTGCTGCATTGAGAGCAGTAGACCATCTGTGCCTATCACCTTCATAAAGGAAATTTAGAATTGAAAGTTGATTGTAATATTCAGTGGTGTTATTTAGTCATGTGAGGAAAAATCGCTCCAATTATAGCCAACTGCCCTGCAGAGGAAGGACAATATCAATAATCTTTTCATCAAATGCCTGCTGGATTTCAGGATGACTTGAATCATTCACAAACTGGAGCAATTTTATATCATATAAAACGATGCACACCAGATTTTCTTTTTTATTGACTTAATTGTATCACAGACGAGATTGGCTGGTAAAGTACATTGAAATACAACGCTTTCACCTTTAGGACCGGCATTGAAATCGAACTCAAGCAGATGGGATGCATGTTTCTTCCTCTAGTGCCTATGGGATGTTTATGTCTCAAACAGATTCCTTGTTCCTCGTAGATCTACAACACAAATAAGCTGTCTACAAATTGGCAATAACACTCAAAAGTCTTAAGGATGGCTGGTGCAGGTATTATTCACTCAGGTGTTATTATGGTTGAGGGGATACAGAGGCGAAGAGAGTCATGAAGCTTCATAAGAACTGAGAAGGTGTCACTATTGCCTTTGAGTCAGAAGAATGTGGATTCAAACCCTACTCGAGAACATAATTTTGGCTGACACAGTACTGCTGTGCAGTACTGAAGTAAGTGCTGCATTATCAGTGATGTTGCCTTTCAGATGAGACGTTAAACTAAGTTCCTCGCTGCCCTTGCAGCTGGCATGTCCCATGCTGGCATGACAGCAAGAACAGTTCTTCTGGTGCCTTAGCCAATATTGAGTTTTTAAAGTGTATACAGGACTCCTTTCTCACTCAGTATGTAATAAGTCCAACTAAAAAAGAGCCACTGTTTTATGTAGTGAACCAGAATATATAAGAGCAGGAACAGTAAGAATTAAGAGTCGGAGAGCATCTTCACTGCAATAATCATAACACAGTAAGATTCAAAATTAGAATCAAAAGAGGCATAAGGAGGACAAAGATAAAGATAATATATTGGAAACAAACAAATTGAGGAAGTGAGGGTGAAACTATAAGGGTAAGGTGGGAGAACATCTTGAAAAATAGAGAGAGGGGAACAGTATGAAATATTTAAATAAGTAATCAATAGATTTCAAGAGAAATGTATTCCAATAAAAGTCCAAATCAAGTCAGCTAATTATGGGCCACGGTGGATAAATAAAGAACTAAGGGAAAATTGAACCAAAATGAAAAGACATATAAGAAGTATTTAGGTACTAAAGGAGAAGAGGAAAAATGGGAATACAGGAATTTAGGAGCGAAGTTTTTTTTTTAAAAGCCACCAGTAGATAATTGTGAAATCAATTAATCAAGGAATATAAAAAGAAATAATAACGTGTTCTAATGACATATTAATAATAAAAAGAAAATGAAAGTAGGGATATGACCACTAAAAGAAGGAAATATTCCCACAGGCAATATGTCAGATGTATTGAAAAACCACTTTACTTCAATTTTTACCAAAGAAGGTAACAAAATATGCACCTCATTAGAGGATGAGCTCAAGCGAACATTAATTCAGTTGGGATAGAAAGGAAGAAAATAATTGACAAACTCGCAAAACCATAACATAATAAAAGCCCAGGTCTGATAGGAAGCTAGGGAGGAGATAGAACGGGCACTAGTTCATCCCGTAAGCCCCAACTTTAAGTAGCCAAGCTCTAAGTCATGGGGGAGAATTTTCTCTCCATTGGGCCTGTTGAGTGGGAGTAGGCGCAGGCAGGTGCACAACTGATTGCCCCCCGTGATCGGCTGTGTGCCGCCATTTTATGTGGACAGACCAATTAAAGCCTGCCCAGCGTGACACGCACACGGAAGCTCTGAGCGCTCCCTGTGCGGGCGGAGGGAGGAGGGGAAGTCGGGGCCTGCACTTTTGCACATATGCGCGCAAGAGCACAGAAATCTCCCCGAGGCACAGAGCTGCCTCAGGGAAATCAGTTTCAGTTTCAAAAATTTTAACAATAGAAAAAAAAAATTTAGGACATGTAACTTTATGTGAAAGTATCGCATGAGCTGGGACATGTCTGTGAATTTTAATGAAAATTTTCATTTCACTCGTAAATCATTCATGAAACCTCATCCCGCCTGTGGATGAGGTTTCATGAAAAATGCGAAGGCTGCCTATGCTCTTCGTCTGCCCGCTAACCTTAAGGTTGGATGGGCAGCTATGTTAAGTAGTTTAATTAGTTTTTAAATGGCCTTAATATGCCTTTGACAGTTTGGCAGGTGCACAGCTGAACCTGGTGCGCACCCGCCGAACTGAAAATCAGAATGACGTGAGATGACATCGGGACTCATGCCCGACATCACCGCACTTCATTTTACGTGTCGGCGAGCGTGCCCTCTCCTGCTTGCCGAGCCGAAGATTCTGGCCATTTTGTTTTAAAGTCACATGGTTTTTAGGGCTGGAATCCCTGGGGCAGAATTTTCTGCCTGTTGGGCAGGCAGAGATGGAGAGGGCACAGGCAGGCACAGACCCGATCGGCATCCCCGATCGTGTCCGCGCCGCCACTTTACGTGACACACGCCCAGAAGCGCTGAGTGCTTCTTATGTGGGTGGGGTGGGGGCTGCCTGAGTTGGGAGTGCGCTCTTTGGCGCATGCACCTGAAGGAGTGCAGAAATCTCCCTGAGGCACTGAGGTGCCTCGGGGAGATTAGTTTTAAGTTCAAAAAGTTTAATAAAGTGGCGAGAAAATTTGTGTGACATATCCCCTTATGTGAAACAGTCACATGAGCTGGGACATGTGCATTCATTTCAATAAAAATTTCTGTCAAAATTTAAAATCATTTATGAAACCTCAGCCCGCCTATGGCACCTAACCTGCCCGCCTACCTTAAGGTTGGATGGACAGCTCCGTTAATTATTTTACTTGAGAGTTAAATGGCCTTAGTAGGCCTTTGACAGTCCGGCGGGTACACAGCTGACTCCGGTGAGCACCCTCCAAACTGAAAATCTGAATGACATGCGGTGACATCAGGACGTCCGCCCGACATCACTCAGCGTCATTTTACGTCTCAGCGAGCGGGCCCCACCCCCGGTCGCCAAGCCGAAGATTCAGCCCCTGATTTCAATCTTCTGTTCTGATTTTATGTCGTTTTGCATCGCAGTTTCCCCACATTACAATTGTTTCACACCACCGCTTCACATCAGTTCGATGTCGGGTCCTGATCGACATCATTCTGAAATGCATGTGAGGAGAGGTCATAGGATTTGCAATTTTATTTTCAAAAATTATGAAACAATTTTTTCCAGGAAGAATATCCAAATGAACTGGACTTTTTTTGCAAGGATGACGTTGAATCCTGGGCTTCTCGTTCCTGTGAAGAAAAGGCTCACATTTCTTCTCTCTGCAAGCTGATTTTACTTTTGGAACCCCAGATGCAGGGCCTGCTGTACGTGTAGCATTATATTGGGTGAGGCAGAGAGGCCATTTTGAAGTCTTTGAGAGAAAGGCACAACATTTGGTACAGTACAGTAAATAGGTAAAATTGTTTTCTTTGTCTCAGGGCTTGTGTTATGTTTTACTACAGGATTGCTTTGCTCACAAATCAGTTGCACGCTTATCTGTCAGCTGGTGAGTCGATTACAATATACTGCAGACGCAGAGACCAATATGAAAAGAAGCACATGCTATTTATTTACACAGGCACCAGAGCACTAACATGATATTTGCTTCCATAACCAGGCCCTTCTCTAGACTAACATTAACATGGTAGCCCATGCTACACAGATATTGGGTCTTACAGTCACATGGTCAATCTGCTCACATTCCCTTAAAGGTGTATTACACCTTGGATTACCACAGCTTGTTTAGGTGAAAAATACAGGGTGCAGTACTTATCCTTCAGGAGCCTGACTCCACAATTTTCTGATTAATTTTGGAGCCACAAGCCTGGCCCTTGTTCAACTCTGCAGTAGGTGAGGCAGAGAGGCCATTTTTATACCAGTGAGAGAGCCCAGCATCAAGGTGCTAATCAAGCTACCTCTGATGAAATTCTTTAGGGATGACCTCAAAGCAACCCTGAAGAGGTCAAACATCTTCACCCACTCGTGGTGGCTGACCAAAATGGGAGAAGAATCATTCGGTGAGACTTCGCTGGGAGCATGCAGAGGCAAAGTCAAGGTGGCGGAGAGAGTGCATAAACCTCCAAACAACTTATCTAACTGACCCTCCAAGCAACACCCGCCCCACATGTGGCAGAGCCTGCAGATCATACATTGGCCTTATCAGCCATCTCAGGACCCATCGAACCAGAGAAGGAAGCAACTCATCCTCAAACCCAAGAGGCTGCCTAAAAAGAAAGAGAGACCGGTGAGTGTTATCTAATTTGAATTTATTCAGCATTTCTTTTATATTTAGTGATGTATTTTAATTTGCAAGCTATTTCAGTTAGGAATGCACAGTACTCATGAGGACTCAGTGGTGTAGTGGTAATGTCACTGGACTAGTAACACAGAGACCTAGCCTAATGGGCCTTCCTCCAAGTAAAAGGTACGGTTATAGTTACCCTCATGGACCCCAATTATGCTTGTCTCTTTATGGGGTATTTGGAACACTCCTTGTTTCAGTCCTACTCAGGCCCCCTCCCACAACTCTTTTCTTGGTACATCGATGATTGTTTCGGTGCCGCTTCATTGTCTCGTCTGGACCCTGAAAAATTTATCAGTTTTGCTTCCAATTTCCACCCCTCCATCATTTTCACATGGTCCATCTCCGACACTTCCCTTCCCTCCCTTGACCTCTCTGTCTCAATTTCTAGTGATAGACTGTCCACCAATATCCACTACAAGCCTACTGACTCCCACAGCTACCTCGACTACAGCTCCTCACACCCCATTTCCTGTAAGGGCTCTCCCCCATTCTCTCAGTTCCTTTTTCTTTGTCACATTCATTCCGATGATGCCACTTTACAAAATGGCACTTTTGACACGTCTTCCTTCTTCCTTAACCGAGGTTTTCTACCCACGGTGATTGACAGAGCCCTCAACTGTGTCCGACCCATCTCCCGTGCCTCTGTCCTCACACCTTCCTCTCTCTCCAGAACCAAGATAGGGTCCCCCTTGTCCTCACTTTTCACCCCACCATCCTCCACTTTCAAAGGATCATCCTCTGCTATTTTCGCCAACTCCAGCATGATGCCACCACCAAACACATCTTCCCCTCACCCACTCCTGTCAGTATTCCAAAGGGACCATTCCCTTTGGGACCCTGGTCCACCCCTCCATCACCACAAAAATTATCCCCCTCTGACAGCATTTTCCCATGCAATTGCAGAAGGTGCAACACCTGCCCCTTTACTTCCCCCCTCATCATCATCCAAGGGCCCAAACACAACTTTCAGGTGAAGCAGCAGTTCACTTGCACCTCCTTCAATTTGGTCTACTGCATTTTCCGCTCCCAATGTGGCCTATACATTGGAGAGGCAAAACGCAGATTGGGTGACCGCTTTGCGGAACACCTTCACAAGCATGACGCAGTGTTATGACTGATGCAATTGGTAAAGAGGAGTTATTTAAAAATCCCAAACAGAAACTTGAAACAACTGTCATAACCAATATTTGTGAGTGTTATGTTTGAGATGCGACTCTAAACTCAGGAATCTGACCACTAGTTCGAGACTTTACATTGAACTAAATGAAACATTTTATTAATTTACACAAGTTAAAATATATGTACACATGGCTACAAATTACTACCATCATAACTTTTAACAAATTCCTAAACTAATCTCCATTAAGGCAACAGCAACCCATAGAATTAACCAAACACCAGGCAAAGGATTTTCAACTTACAAATTCAAAATGAGGTTCTTTTCATTGTGGAGCCAGTTGGACCAGTTGGAGGCTTGCAGCTTGCCTTTGGATCTTACATTGCCTCTGCCTGCACACCCAAAAACTACAGAAGTTATACCTACGAGCCCCATTGGATGTTCATTGTATAGACAACCTCTTTGAACTTTGCCTTTTAAAAATGAAACCCCATTCATTGTACCAATTTTATTAGAAATATAAACAAATTGCTTGGTAGCTGTTAGAAAAACTTCAAGTTTTCACCCCACTTTTTGAATGCTCTATTCATAAAAATAGAAATACACACTATCTCTCTAACATATCAAAACTAGTACATGTCAAAGCACCCAGACTAGCTGGCTTTAATCCAATTAACACACTCCCATAGACTAACCTCCATTTTAAAAGAAAAATATTTTCCAAAATATTATATATATATTAAAGCTTCATGACATCCAGACCTTCCTGTTGCTTGCCGTTTCAAGACACCATCCTGCTCTCGTGCCCACATGTCTGTTCTCAGCCTGCTACAATGTTCCAGTGACGCTCAGCGCAAACTGGAAGAACAGCACCTCATCTTCCGACTAGGCACTTTACAGCCTTCCAAAGTTAACACTGAGTTCAACAACTTCATACCATGAACTCCTTCCTCCATCCTCACCCATTTTTTATCCCCTTTCTTCAATATACATTTTTATTTCCTAATGTTTACTTTTTATCCACTTAGCTTTATTTTAATTTATTTTCATTTTTATTCATTGTTTCATCCCCACCTTTTATCCTATTTTTGATCTGTTTCCCACCATGCCTTCCCCCCACTCCATCGCCACAAGGGCCATCTGTCACTTGTTCGTGTTATTCTTCCCAGAGTGCTTACTCTTGTCCTGCTTTTATCACATTCTGCTTTCTTAACTTAATGCCGCCATCAGCACCTCCTTTAGCCCTTACCACTACCATTAACACCACCTTTGTCCTGTTGTTCATGACATCTCTGTCAATCTCTCCTTTGCCTCCACCTATTGCTGGCCTTCTAACCAGCTTCACCTGCTCAACCCCTCTTAACCAGCATAAATTTAATCACATTTGTACTTCTCTTTAGCTCTGAAGAAGAGTCATAAGCACTCAAAATGTTAACTCTGTTTTTCTCTCCACAGATGTTATTAGACCTGCTGAGTTTTTCCAGCCTTTTCTGTTTTTCACCCAGCTTAATGCTCTGGGAAAACTGTGTTCAAACCCCACCATGGCAGCTGGTGGAATTTGAATTCAGTTAATAAAAAAATCTGAAATATAAAGTTGGCCTCAGTAATGGTAGCATCAATTGTTGTAAAAACCCACCTAGTTCACTAATGTCCTCGAGGGAAGGAAATCTGTATCCTTACCTGGTCTGGCCTGCATGTGTGACTCCAGGCCCACAGCAATGTGGTTGACTCTTAACTGCCCTCTGACATGGCCTAGCAAGCCACTCAGTTCAAGGGCATTTAGGGATGGGCAACAAATGCTGGTCTTGCCAGTGCCACCCTCATCCCATGGAGGAATAAAGAAAAAAAAAGTACTGCACATGTATGGTGCATTGTTTTAACCTGCAAACCCTTTTCTGAATGAGAAATGTCCTAAGGAGCCTAACTCCAGTTTTAACATTGATTCTTATTGGAATCTATGATTCACTGAATGTTGTTTCAATTAAAGTCACAATTTTCAGGAACGCAACCACAACTTTAAGTGAAGACTTACTCTATGTAAAGAAGCTCCATAGAAGGGCGGGTGCTGGGGCCGGATTTCCTGCGCTGAGTCACGTGGCTCAAAGTCCCACCTCTGTTTCTGCCCTCTTCCATTTTTCCGAGGACAGTAGGAGGTAGTGGGCCCCAGGACAATCCTGATCCTATTAAGGATCTAACTGATATTGCTGTGGACTCATTAAGAGCTGGTCTTTGGTAAGTTTTTAAATGTTCAGTGCGGCAGCTAGAGTTCAACAGCTGTGAGTAGAACATAAATAAAAGTGTCTTTTAAAGGTTAAAGGGATGATTTCTTTAGTTAAGGACTTTTGCCGGTTCAGGGGGTCATCACCATCCTGGCACCTTCTGGCGTTACGTGGGCATCAGAGCTGTGGGGAAGGCTGTTTGGATGAGCACCAGGAAGGGTTAACTAGAAATGCGTGCTTCATCCTCAGAGATCAAGGCCATTCGTGGCGAGGAGCAGCAGCCAGTACAGGAAGGGCAAAGTGCTGGGCATCAGGAGGCCAGAGGAGTGGGACGAGGGGCAAAAGAAGAAAGAGAGACTATCCTGAGCACAGGATCTACAGGAATAGGTGAAGAGATCTGTAGATAACTGAGAACCAGTGGTGAAGGGGACTGAGGCTCCCTGGACAGATGGTCACAGACATCTGTGCCCCTGTCAGCTCTGTGTCATCGTCAGGTAAGAGATGCCCTTTCTATTAATACAGGATAATACATCAGAATTACAACTGATGGGTCAACATAAGCTCTGTGGGCACCGAGTCCGGTGCTTGGAGTGGTCAAGTGGTGCCCTGCAATACCCTTAGGCAGAGAAAGCTGACGTTAAATAGAGAGGTGCCCCCTGCAGCATGACAAGGTGGTTTTCTCCTGCCACTCTCCAGGAAAAGGAACTCCCTCCTTTCCCTCATGGGTGCCACAAGCCCCTGTACCATCTGGGGTCCCTGGGGTGCAGTAGCTGGCTTTGGCACAAACCTTCTCCCTTAGGACAAGCCACAGCCTCAGTGATTGTTGTGTGGGTGTCTGAAACCCACCTCCACTCCTGCCTCCACTAGATTTAATTGGACAGGAAATCCATCTTCATATCAATTAAGGGCTCACTCCCTGGTCAGGTTCTCACTGCAGGCATGTTTCTGACACAAAACCGACTCTGTTCCTGCTTCCCAGCTTCAAAGGGAAAATTCATCCCCTGGTGATCAGCTTCTTATATACAGACAGAGAGATGGAACAAAACCCAGGAACTATAGATCAGTCAGCTTAACATCAATAATAGGAAAGTTACTAGAAATGAGACTAAGTGATATAAGAACATCTGGAGACATAAAATATAAAATTAAACACTCAGCATGGATCCTGAAAGGCTAAGTCATGCTGAATTGACCTGATAAAATTCTTTGAGGAGGTAACGAAAAGAGTAGATAAGAGAAATATAGTTGATTTCATAACAAAAGTACCTGGTACTTGGATTTTCAAAAGGCTTTTGATAAGGTATCACATTAGAGAGGTTTGGGCCTGTGGAGTCAGGTTAAAATTGGCTGATTTGATAACAAATTGGATAGAATGCCACAGTCGCTTAGTCTACATTTCCCCTCCAATCTGTAGAGGAAACTAGACCATGATCAGTGAATAGAGTGCACCTGATTAGAAGTACGGTGTATTGTGGTTCCAAAGAAATGACTGGGGTATTAGACACAAGGGAAGGAGGTGCTGCATCTCTTGATAGTCAATATATTTTTCTCACTGTTTGGTTATATTTTAATCTCTATATGAATATGTAATAGAACAATGAAGTTGGATAATTTCATTGCTTGGAAAAAAAATAAAGACTTGCATTTATATAGTACCTTTCAGGACATCCAAGAATGCTCTTTACTGCCACGGAGCTATTCTGAGACTTGTCCTTGTTATACATGGCGACAGTGTAAAGGATATTCGGAACCATTCCATAAACCATTTCTCATTTGAATGATCAGGGCATGGCAATGCTGGACAGCAGGGAGCGAACCTTCCCAATATTGCCTTTATTTGATTCAGAAAATCATTACTGCTGAGCTGACTGCCTTTTCTAAACATCTCTTGGCTTCATGTTGTTATTTTCATCTGGTACATCAAGGCAGCACAGGCTGCAGGTATCCTCTGGCTGCTACGTTGTGATCAGTTGACAGAAGTGATAGTGGGATAGAGACAGCCAACTCACATTTCCCCTACCCTTGAGGGGCCCTGCTCCACTTCTGAAAGATACTCCGTTTAGCAGCTTGTACAAGAACTCATTACAACCACACTATGTGAAATTGAGTGTCAGACAAGCCTGTTTAACTGGACACAAGGTATAATTTGGGAAAATAAACTGGAAAATGGCACACAAAGGAAAGACAACCTCAAGAAAGCCCTTGACACAACACATTAAACAAATTAAAATAAAATAAGCATTGACAAATAACTGGTTGAGAGCAACTCCAGGAAATAGTTATTTGGGTTCTTTAGTTTCCATTGTCAGAAGAAGCAAGACACCAAAAAATAAACTTTAACAAGTTGCAAGAATATAAGTGCAAACAAAATTACCATGGCAACAAAAAGAAAATCTTTTGGGAGAAAATACTGATCAAAGTGTCTCCACAAGAAAGAACGTTAGTCATTTGAGAAATTTATACCTTAATCAAGCTCACGACCAGTGAAGATGGTGGATCAAGAACATCCAGGTTATAGATAGAAAAATGATAGATCTTTAAACATTGTGGAGGGAAACAAATAAGCTACTAGTCTTTTTCTGCCATATCAACTACTTTAGTGACATAAGAAACTTTCACCTCTGACACTTGTCACTGGAAATTTAAGGACCATATTAAGACAAACATAATTGCTAATAATGAAATGGGGTCATTCTGACTTTTTGTGATAATGTAGAACAGGTGATCAGGAATTGGCAGCCGGTTTTACATCCCTCCCATAGAATCATAGAATTGCTACAGCACAGAAGGAGGCCATTCTGCCCATTGTGTCCATGGTGGCTCTTTGTAAAAGCAACTCACCTAGCCCCACTTCCCTGCTATTTCCCTGTGGCACTGTTTCCTCTTCAGATAATTCTCTTTTGAGCACCTTGATTAAATTTTCCTCCACCACACTGTAAGGCAGTGTATTCCAGATCCTTACCACTCACTGCATTAAAAAAAAGTCTTTCCTCATGTCACTGTTGCTTCTTTTGCCAATGACCTTGAATGGTTGTCCTCTGGTTCTCAACCCTTCAGCTATCGGGAACAGTTTCTCCCTATCTACTCTGTCTTAACTGCTCATGATTTTTCAACACCTTTATCAAATCTCCTCTTAATTCACTCTTCTCTAAGAAGATCAGCCTTAATTTCTCCAATCTATCCATGTAGTTGAAGGTACTCATCCCTGAAACCATTCTTGTAAATCTTTTATGCCCCTTAATAAACAATGTGGGTAGGAAGAAGGAGGAGGTCCTGCTGGTCAAATATCAGGTGTTAGGCTCTAAATTAAAAAGCAAGACCTTGAGAGAAATTATGTCTAGATTATTTCCTGAGCCACAGGAAAATATGCACAGGAACAGACAGTTTATGAAAATTAGCATGTAGCTAAAGGGCTGCACGGGAAGGAAGGGTTCTTTTTCATGGGACACTGGCAGTAATTGGTGTAGTCTACAGACTACCAAATAGTGGAAGGGAGGTGGAGGAAGAAATATACTGACAAATTAGAGAACTGAGTAAAAAATATAGTATAATAATCATTGGGGATTTCAACCAACTGATAATTGGACAGGTGAGGCAGATAGAGGGGTTAAAGGAATGGAGTTCCTACAATGTGTACAGGACTTCTTTGCAACCCAACTTGTAAAAAGCCTAACAAGGGAAGATTTGCTATTGGGCCCAGTAATGGAGAATGAGCCAGAGCAGAAAAGAGAAGTAAAAACAGGCAACGTCTGAGTAATAGTTACCATAATATAGCACACTTTAGGATGATAAAGAAGGACATAAGTATGACAAAAACCAGGATAATAGATTGGAGAAAAACTGATTTTTAGGGGCTGAGAATAGAACTTGGGAAAATAAAATAGACTAAATTATTAGCATACAAAAATGTAGAACAACAGAGAAACATTTAAATCATCATTCAACAGTGTGCAGGAAAATATATTCTGCTAAACGGAAAGAACAAACTAAACTCTATTGGGTTCCATGGATAAAAAAAAAGACATGAGAAAACAATTGAAGGTTAGAAAAGATGCATACATTAATTGCACAGGCTGCAGAAGAGTGCATTAGAGGGAGACTAAGAAGAGGTTAGGAGAGAAGTCAAAAAACAATTAGGAAGGCAGAATGGAACTATGCAATTAAATTATGAAGGAACATAAAATAAAATAGTAAAATATTTTACAGGCACATCATTAAGAAAGGAAGGCTGTGATCAGCAAATGACCATTAAGGGATAGACAGAATACCATGGGTAACGATTAAGAGATGCCAGGAATATTAAATAATTATTTGGTTTTAAGTATTTATCAGGGAGACAGAGTAGGTAGACATGACTTTGAATGATGAACTGAACAATGAGATAACTGCATTTAAAATTATAAAAGGGATGTATTGAATAAACTAAATGAAATCAGAGAGAATAAAACCCCTGGTTCAAAAGCGTTATATCCAAGCATTATAAATAATCTAAGGAAAATATAGCACAGGCGTTACTAATAATTTGTTAGAAAAATGTGTAGCGTCTTAGGATTGGCAGATAACTAATATAATTCCTATATTTAAGAAAGGGGACAGAATATGCCCAGGGAATTATAGATCATTCAGCTTAACACTGGTAGTGGGTAAAATAATGGAATCCCTACTAAAGGAGAGAATAAAAGAACAACTAGAAACCAGAAATATAATGATAAATAGAAGCATAGATTTCAAAAGGAAAAATATTATCGACCAACTTTGATTAATTTTTAAGGAGGTAGCAGAGAGGGTAGATAATGGTAATGCTGCAGAAGCAATTTACCTGGATTTTTAAAAAAGGCTTTTTATAAGGTGTCCCATAATAGACTAGTGAATAAAATCAAAGAATGTGGAGCCATTGGAAGAATCTATTGTTAGCTGGTTTTAAGACAGAAAACAGTGGCCGGGATTTTCCGGCCCCAACGTGGGTGGGACCCGCCGTGGACGAGGTGGTGCCCCAGCCAGAAGCCCACTGACTTGCGGTGGGACCGGAAGATCGCGGCAGCGGGTGGGTGTGGAAAATCCCGCCCAGAGAGTGGGAGGAAAGGGTTGTTATTCAGAGTGGCAGAAGGTGGGAAGAGGCGTTCCACAAGGATCCATGCTGAGATCGTGGTGGTCCATAATTTACATTAGCAATTTAAACTTTTTAACAAAGAACACAATTTCTACATTTGCGGCTGATACCAAATTGGGGGAGGGGATGCAGGATAGTCAATACCAAGGAGAACTGCAACAAATTACAGAAGGCTATGGGCAAATAATTGGTAAATGAAGTTCAACACAGATAAATGTGAGGTAGTACATTTTAACAGGAAGGTTAGGGAGGTCATTTATTACTTGGAGGGTGCATGTCTAGGTGAGGTAGAGGAAAAAAGGGACCTCAAAGTAAAAATACAGCAATCAGTGAGAATTCCACCATAGCTTATCAAGGCCATTAAATAAAAGAGCAAACCAAGTACTGGGTTTTATTTCTAGAGAGATATAATTGAAAAATGGGAAAGTTATGTTAAAGCTGTAGTGAACCTTGGTAAGATCACACTAAACAGTACTGTGTGCAGTTCTGGTTGCCATATTATAAAAAATATATAGAGGCACTGGGGAGGGTATAAAGAAGATTTATAAGGATGATACCAGGAATGCGCATGTATTTATATCAGGAAAGGATTGACAGGCTGGTTCTTTTGACTCTTGAAAAAAGAAGGCTGAAGGGTGACCTAATAGAGGCCTTTAAAATTTTGAAAAGTTTAGATAGAGGGGATAGAGAGAATGTTTTCTCTTGTGCAGGAGAGCATAACTGGAGACCATCAATATAACATACAGACAAGAAATGCAATAAGAAATTCAAAAGAAACTTCTTTGCCCAAAGAGCGGTGAGACTGTGGAACTTGCTATGACAGGGAGTGGTTGAAGCGAATAGTATAGTTATATTTAAGGGAAATCTAGACAAGCAGCTGAGCGAGAAGGGAATAGAGGGTTTATTATTTTTTTATTCGTTCACGGGATGTGGGCTTTGCTGGTTAGGCCAGCATTTGTTGACACGCCCTAATTGTCTTGAGAAGGTGGTGGTGAGCTGTCTTCTTGAACCGCTGTGGTCCATGTGGTGTAGGTACACCCACAGTGCTGTTAGGAAGGGAATTCCAGGATTTTGATCCGGTGACAACAAAGGAACGGCGATATATTTCCAAGTCAGGATGGCATGTGGCTTGGAGAACTTGCAGGTGATGGTGTTCCCATGCACCTGCTGCCCTTGTCCTTCTGGGTGGTAGAATTCATGAGTTTGGAAGGTGTTGTTGTTGAATTGCTGCAGTACTGAGTTGCTGTAGTGCATCTTGTAGATGGTACACACTGCTGCCCCTGTGCATCGGTGGTGGAGGGAGTGAATGTTGAAGGTGGTGGATGGGGTGCTAATCAAGTGGGCTACTTTACCTTGGATAGTGATGAGTTTCTTGAGTGTTGTTGGAGCTGCACTAATCCAGACAAGTGGAGAGTATTCCATCACGCTCCTGATTTGTGCCTTTTAGGTGGTAGACAGGTTTTGGGGAGTCAGGAGGTGAGTTACACTCTGCAGAATTCCCAGCCTCTGACGTGCTCTTGCAGCCATAGTAATTATATGGCTGGTCCAGTTCAGTTTCTGGTCAATGGTAACCCCAAGATGTTGATTGTTGGAGATTCAGCAATGGTAATGCCATTGAATGTCATGGGGAGGTGGTTAGATTCTCTCTTGTTGGAAATGGTCATTGCCTGAAACTTGTGTAGCGTGATGTTACTTGCCACTTATCAGTCCAAGCTTGAAAGTTGTCCAGGTCTTGCTGCATATGGGCACTGTCTGCTTCTGTTTTGAGTTGCATACACAGTATATAGCTACGATGGTAGGCCTAGATGAGGAAATATGGGAGGAAGGTTGATTGGAGCATAAACACTGAAATGGACTAGTTGGCCTGAATGGCCTATTTCTGTGCCGAATATTCTATGTAAACGGTCTCTAATACCTTCAGGTCATTTCAAATGTGACCAGAATGGACACAGTACTCCAGTTGAGCCCAAACTAATGTTTTATAAATGTTTGTCATAACCTCCTTGCTTATGTACTCTAAGCCTCTACTTAATAAGCCCTGCCACCTTCAATGATTTGTGTACCTATAGCTCCAGGTCCCTTTGCCTCTGTGCCTATTTCAGAATTGTACTCTTTATTTTACACTGCCCCTCCTCTTTCTTCCTAACAAAGTGTATCACTTCACACTTCTCTGAATTAACTTTTATTTGTCACATGCCTGCCCATTCCACAAACCTGTTTAGTCCTTTCAAACTTTAACACCACCCTCCTCACAATTCACAATGATACAGAATGACGGCTAGAGTTTAGCAGGAAAGGACAGAATGTACAACATTAGAGTGCACTAGCAAGTAAGGTCAGCTGAGAAAAGTGGTAAGATGACAGAATTAAAGGTTCTTGATTTGAATGCACACAGTATTCATAAAAGATGGAAGAATTGATAGCACACATGGAAATAAATGGGCACAATATGATGGCCCTTACAGAGATATAGGGTGGAATTTAATTGGTGAGGCGTGAGTCCCAATGGTGGACATGGAAGTTGGCGCCATTTCTACTTGGTGTTGGGAGCTGGCGCTCACGGAATTTAAAGTTGGCCATGTGGGGCACATGTGATCATGCAGGAGGAAGTGGCTGAACCAACCATTAGGTGACTGAATTGCAACTCCAAATGAGCTATGAGAAAGCCCCCGGAACAAGCGTGCAGTCTCTGCAGGCAGCAAGGAGGTCAGGTCATCAGGTTCCCTCCAAATATATGGGGTTGCAGGTCTGGTTGAAGGAGCACACACAGATTAGTGACTGCTTTACTGGAGAGCCTCAGCCATCTCTGACATAACCTCTCAGAGAGCTGGAGGTAATTCATTTACATTTGGAACATGCGCTGATACACCAATGCTCCTGGCCAGTCTCCCCTTCTAGTGCTGCATGTTGATGGCCTTGTGGCCTCTGCTGTTTTCCAGTCATGGCCCTCACCTGGCGAATCCTCTGTTCCTTCTTCTGAGGTTGCAGAAAAACTTGGTATGTGAAACCCATTGCGAATCCACAAAGTGAGCTGTGGGAGGAGGGCAGGCAAAGAGGTAAGTATTTCTGTGCACGTGGCCTTCATCCTTAGTGAGTCTGCAGCTGATCAGTGGGAATTACTGAACCTCCCGTGCCACGTTCAAGGGTCTCTCACCCCACAGTGGCCTCCTGCCACTTGAACCTGATCTTCTGCAAGCTGAACCTATGCTTGCAGCTAAGTAGCCGAGACAGTGGTGTAGTGGAAATGTCATTGGACCAGTAATGCAGAGGTCCAGGCTAACGTTCATGGCAACTGGTAGAATTTAAATTCAATTAATAAGTCTGGATTTAAAGCTAATCTCAGTAATGGTTACCACGACAACAATCATTCAATTGTTTAAAAAACCCATCTGATTCACTAATGACCTTCAGAGGAAAAATCTGCCATCCTTCCCAGGTCTGGTCCACATGTAAATCCCACAGCAATGTGACTCTGAACTGCCTCTGAAGCGGTCTACCAAGCTACTCTGTTAAAGGGAGATTAGGGATGGGGATCAAATGGTGGTCCTGCCAGCAGCGCTGCATCCCATGAAAGAAAAGCAAACACACCCATGATAACCCTTTGGTTGTGAGCCATCACCCTCCAGCCTCCCCCTTTACCCTCGAGCTTCCATCAGCCTTGACTCTCCCGACACTCTTTGCCTTCCCTAAATCGCCCTTGCACCACCCAGCATCATCCTTGACCCAGTGAGAGTCAGCCTTGACCTTCCATCTCTAGCCCTCACCACCATCCCTCTCACCCTCGACCTACCTCCTATGATCCATAATTCTTGACCTTTCCTCTGTAGCTCTCAACTCATCTTCAGACAATGTTAATCTGCTGTCCCTTACACTTAATCTTCCCTCCATCAAGTTTCAACTCCCCTCTCTGACTGTGGACCTTTCCTCCTTGGTACATCCATTGTCCAGTGTGCTTGGGATGGACCCACTCTATAAATCAGACTATTGCTCCATTGAAATTATTTTCTCCCCAACCATCCAACACACCAGTACCTTCAAGTCACTCCCATTCAGGCCCCAAAACCATCCACTTGAGATCCCCACTGTCGCTCCTGGTCATTCCCCTGACCCCACCATCTACCCTTGTAAGCACTGCTCTTGCTCCGTTTAAGCCCCAGTCCCATACTCTACCTTTCAAGCCTCACCGTTACTCCCATTCAGGCTGCGACCCATCAGCAAGAACCCGCACTTTGCTCTTACCACGACTGATAGTCCAGGTCCGTGAATATTCCCCAGCTCCCCTCATCGTTGCCTCAGGGCAGAATCGTCCATGCCCATTGGCCCGTGAGCGGATAATATGGCAAGAAGGCCAAAAATCGGCTTTACGACGTCGTGAAACCAGTTTGTGATCGCCGTTCAGCCCATCGATGGTGGGCTACTTTCCCTGCCATAGGACGCTGGGAACGTCATTGTAATTGTAATAAGTCAGCATATTATTATAAGGCCAGCCCACTGGGCTTATTCCTCCACCACCTCCTCCCGACCCCACATTGGATTGTCTGACCACGTCATTGGGAAAACACACTGGTGCAGAATATGTCTTGACAACTGTGACGTGCAGAAGTTGAGCTATACCGCCAGGGCCTTGCTCACATCGCAGATATCCGAGGAGCAGAAGATGCTGGTGTCTGACAGCAACAGGACCCTGGAGAAATGTCCATGGCATGCTGGGTGGATTCTCATGGACATGGCTCTGCTGCAATGCAGCTCACGACAGTTGGACAGTCACCATTGATACTCGCGATGGATGATGGGTCGAGGCGGTGGAAGAGGAAGATCTACATTCGACTGGGAGAAGAAGAGGTGTTGGTGAGATTGGGTGGGGGGGAATGAAGTTGTTGGGGCAGGTTGGGTGGGGAAGGAGTACGGGGGAGGATTAAGGCTGGCGGAAGATGTAAGGGTGTCTGATGGGGTCAGAAAGGGGGAGGGGATAAATAGGGTGGGGAGTCTGTGAGGTGGGAGGGCTAAGGCGGGGGAAGTGGTTCCGGGGCAGGGAAGGAGTTCTTGGGGGGACGGGATTCCAGGGGGAATGGGTCCGGGGGGAAGAGGTTCCAGGGGAAATGGGTCCGGAGTGGGGATGTCCATGTTAACGTGCAAGGGAGGGGTCTGATGGGTTAATGACTGTCTCCTGGGGGGTGACCTGAGGCTGGGCTTGGTATGAGGGAATGGTGAGAATGACAAAGGGCTGAGTGAGCCAGTACGGTGAGGGGACAAAGGTAACGGTAGAATGTTTGGCGAGAGCGGTTGGTGGGGACTCGGAGGCAGACAGGGACCCTGGAGGTGAGAAGGAGGAGGTCTTGGGAGGGTGAATGTGGATGGGGGTGGGATTTTTGGGAAGGAAGAGGACATGCATGTTCACCAGGACATCCCGGAAGGAAAAGGGTTGTGGCTGGTAGACAATGGAGGAGAGGTGGAATCTGATGTCAGGAGGAGCAACAGTGATGGGGGAAAATAAATGGGTGACTGGGAAGGGGTAGACAGGGGAACTGACGACAAAGTGAATCCAGACCATGCTGTCAAAATCGAAAGTGAAATGACAGTTGTGGTTGGCGCGAACTGGTGCTGCATGTGAGTGTGATCATTGAGTAGGTGGAGTTGTCCAACTGAGGTGGACAACTGAAAGCAAACCCCAGCAGGCGGCATTCAAAAGGTTCAGAACATTGAGGTGAGTATGAAATGTAGAGGATCCACGTGTGTGGGGGAGTGCTTGCACGAGGCTCTGACAGGCTCTGCCACACCTACTTCTCCCTCCAGAATCACTCGTTGGCCAGCTCCCTCTGCGGTGAAGGAGGATGAGGTTGAGGGGGTCACAGGCAAAGGGGACTCGGAAATTTCTGAGTGGGATGACCGGGGAGTGTCCAGCTGCCGCTCCTCCTTCCTTCGGCTGCTCAGGGACCCCGGCCTAACCCCTTGAGGGGGAGGAGCACCTGGAGGGATGTCGAGGTGGCCTGTTCCCCTCTTGTGTTGCCATTGCAGGAACTCATTCGTGGCTCCCGCGATGGAGTGCAGGTCTGAATATATCTTCGTGTTCTGCCATCGTCCCCATGGAGGCCTCCATTCATGCACATGTAGGCATGTGCCGGGGAGCTCAGCCGAACCTGCCTCCTGCTGCTGCGGACATGTGTCCCTGTAGTGACCACCAGATTGTGAGCCTGAGCTGCTCTAGATCTAGGTCCCACTGAGGTGTGTGTCTCTGCGCTGGTGGAGGGTGTGGGTAAGCGCTGTGACAGGTCTTCCAGGCTGCTTATTTCCAGGGCCAAGATGTGAGCTCGAGAGGGTATCAGCCTGATGCAGATATGAATGTGTGTGTGGCAGTTAGTGGTGTTGTCCCTTGAAGTGTGAGATCTCTATGGGTGAGTGATGGGTTTGAGAGTGTGTGAGTTGAGAGTGATGAAGAGAGTGACTTATCCTGGTGGCACTGGGTGGCTGTCCCCTTTTGCAGGGCATTGGTGTTGGCCACGGCTGCCACCACCTCCCATGCTGGATTGGTGATGGCGTTGCCCCTCTTGCAGCCAGAGTAGGGGTAAAGGGCCATGGCGTCCAAAAGGTGCTCGAGGGGCACGCCACTAAATGTGGGGGCTGCAGTCTTTTTGCTTTTCGCGGCCATCCTGTCTTCTGTGCAGTAGTCGTGGGGTGCAAGCACTGAGATGTGTGCACGTGGCTGGACTTTAAATATGGCGCCTGGCATGTTTAAGCGGCAAGGTGATGGCCGGCAGGTAAATGAGAGCCCACCCGGCATGGAAATGGTGCACTTCCCGGGAATGCATAGTTAATGCGGCGGGTTTGGGATAATACTGCGTGACAAGCCACCAATGTCATTTTACCCACCCACTACAGCACTTAGTGCAAATCTGGGATGATTCCATCCTCAGAGTTCAGCAAAGACAACCAGACACCTCTAATCCAACTGAGCCACTTTGCCTGGCGCATGTCACCTTTATCCAGTGATAAATCAGGTGACAGAAGTTTTCTCTGTTGAAGGGTTATGAGGACTCGAAACGTCAACTCTTTTCTTCTCCGCCGATGCTGCCAGACCTGCTGAGTTTTTCCAGGTAATTCTGTTTTTGTTTTGTGACACAAGTTTTCTGTCCCCCGCTGACTTAATCTTGAAGCTCAGATTTAATTTGGAAAAGTTGTAATCTAATGAGTGTAATTAATCAAGGGATGCAAATGTATGGAAAAGAGATTCCTACCACTAGCTATCTTAAGTCGTAATCTGCTGCTGAATCCCTTAAAATCCACCTGCCATCAAGAAGCTAAGGTTTTGGCTAGTCCCTGACTAAGTCACTCTGCCCATCATATCTCCTCCTGCCAGTGGCCCCATACATTTTGCATATGGTTGTAAAGTGGCCAAAGCTGTGAAATGAACATTCAAAGGGATTTGACATTTTGTAAGGATAAGAAGAAAGATGAATCCTGTACAGTAGTGGGAAATGACCTTGGTTCAGAAGATCAAGATGTGGAATAAGAAATAGCAATGGAAAGAATTCACTGGTGAGAATAGCTTATAGGGTCCCTAATAGTTGCTACACTGTAGAACACAGCATATGTATTACGTAAGCTAACTTACCTTCTCGTTGAGAGCAGAGAACCGGATCTCTAAGGCCTGATAGACCTTGGTGTTTCCATACATGCATGAACCTGGAGCAGGCTGTGCATGCGCAATTCAGCATTGTACGTTCTTCGGACCAAGGACAGGTATAGCGTCCTTGTGCAAAAAGGAAAAAATTGTGCAAAAACCTGTGTAATGGGACTGGGACTGCAGCGTCATTGAAGAAAGGAGACCCAGGCAGAGGACAGGGAATAGGGGCATAGAGAGGTCCCAAAGGGAGACGGGACAGGGAGAGGTGACAAAAGAGGAGCCTTAGGCGGGGGACAGAGACGGTCGACAGACACAGGTCCCAGTTAAGCCAAGAAAAAAAAGAGTGGCAGAGAAAGAGGCACCAAACAGAGAAAGGGCTGTGGTTGGCAGACCTTCAATGAATAGGGCCCAGGAGAACCCCTGGCAATTAAATAGGGCTCAAAGTGGCCCTGAAGATCCAAGAAGGCAGCAGAAGTTTGGTGACTCTGTGCTGCGGGCCTTTGGAGTGAAGGTAACCATTTAAAGCAGTAGTATTCTGTCCAGTGCAGCCGAAAGGCTGAAGTTGTGCTTGTGACTTAGCGCTCTAGTACAGACTCAAGAATCTAGGGGAACAGAATCTTGGGAGACAAGATTGGAACCCTATGACGTGGACCATTGTTGATGCCATCCGAATTGGACTGACTTTTGGAGAGAGTTGGAATATGAGATTTTCAAAGATGAAAACTGGAATCCCTGATTAGAGAGATTGGTTCTTTTAAGCAGATTGGTTGACTGACAGGCCGGAATTTTCTGGCCCCATTGGCGTCGTGTATCATGGCAGGCAGAGGGGACAACAATATGGTGAAAAGGCCAAAATCAGTTTCATGCCGTTATGAAACCAGTTTGCAATCGTCCACTCCACCTATCACTGGCGGGCTGCATTTCCCACCACCACAGGTTGGAAACCTAATTTCAATGCTTCAGTATCTCATTATAAGTCCTGCTCGCCGGAATCATCCCCCCCATGTTGAATCATCCGGGCACATCAGCATGATTGCACCCCACTTGTTTCACAACTGTACATAAACGACATGTACCTGGTGAGCTGCACTTCACTTGGGACTTTAAGTTTTATCTGCCTACCTTGCTTCAGGCAGCACTCACAGTCATCAGCACCAGGTTTCGTAGGCAGCACTGCATCACTTTTAGGGGGGCAGATTGCTACTGTTTTTAAATAGAGATAGTTTAAGTTATATTTGTATTTGGGTATGTTCGGAATAATGTATATCTTTTAAGTTTGAGTTTAATTTTTTTTTTTCAATTTGTGGGTTAAAAGGTGAAACCTGGGATCTAGTTTCATTTTTTAGTGGAAACAGCAGGTCCTAAGCTCTGTTTGTACACTTGCATTTCTAATGAGATTTTTACAACTTGTGAAGGAGCGTTAAAGCAAACAAGAGTAGGAAAAAAACTGTGCTGTTGCCTAGGGGTCCGAGAGGGAGGCACCACTTACACATACACACACACACACACACACACAACTAAAGAAAAGCAGTTTGAGTTCAGTTAAAAACAGTTGTCAGCAGAAGCAGCCTAGCAAAGGAACAGATAGCAAATCCCAAACTGAAGTTGAAGTCAGGATTCCAGAGAGACTGGATACTAGGAGACGGAACTGCAGAGAGAGTAGATTTCCCAAAAGAAGTGAAAGAACCCAAGGCCATGGGATGAGACAGAAAGGAAGGCTCCCGAGAAGATCATCTAGTCAAAGCAAGAACAGGAGTCTGGAAAAAGTCTGGAAATGACAGTAAGGAGCAGAGAGGAAGGCTCCAAGCTTCAAGCTTAAAGGGAGAAAGCTGCAGGAAGCAGATTTAAAGCAATATAGGCGTGCAAGAAGCCAGAAGGTCCAAGGAGGCAGCTGAAGGTCTGTAACTCAACATGGTTATGCGAAGCACTGGTGTTCTGTTGACATGGCTGAGTCAGTGAGAGAGAGTGCATGGAAGAAAGTTTGAATGCGCACAGTGATCCAGGGGAGAGGAACATTGGAAGGAGAGTTCGAAACCTTCAAAGTGGACCATTGTGGAAGGTATATGAGAGAAAGCATTTTTTGGGAGAAGAATACAAAGCCAGTTCTTGGAGAGTGGAGGTTGGAAACCCTTGTATGAAAGACGGAACTCAGTGAGACCAGTTGGCTCACGGTGTGACAAGTGCCGGGGAGTGGGTGAGCAGTTCAGGAGAGATCCATAAAATCTGTTTGGGGTGACATCTGTCACTTGGTTTCAGAGTGTGGTGTGTCTGACCACAGGTTGTCTATTGGTTTGCTTGGATTTTGTACTTGCTGTGAACATTAGAGTATAAGATAGCTTTTGTATTTGTGTTATCCTCACAAATCTGTATATATCTGTAAAAGTATAGTAGTGGGTGAAGAAGTATTGTAATATCATTCATTTTTTTCTTGTTTAATAAATGTTTTATTATTTTGTTGGAAGTTCATCAGTTGACTCCTGTGACTCTGTTCAGTAGCCACTCTCCATGTATCTAAATGAAAAAATTAAAACTTAGGACCTCTCAAGCCAGGTTCAACCACGGGATCAGGCTTGTCCAGTATTAATATCAGCTGGAATCATAACACTACCTACCAGACAAGCCGCGAGGCAGGGGTGGCTTTACAACAGCTGCAAGGCTAGGGCTTGCTTGGGGAAGGGGGTGATGTGGTCTCAGGCAAGGGAAGAGGCTACATGGCAAAGGCTGCACTGAGAAGGGGGATATCCTGGAGTGTGTGCAGAGCACAGTTTGATCTGCCCAAGTGGCCTCAAGATGGTGAGGGCTGGGGAGGCAGTTCGCACAGGAGATGAGACCAGATAGAAATGTAAGGGAGTGTGTGAGAGATTGCGTGGTGATCTCCCTTGAGCTGGCAGTGAGTGAGATGCCAATGAATGTGTGATAGCCTTGTGAGTTTATGAGTTTAGAGTGATACGATGTTTGCCTTGCCCTGGTGGCACGGATAAGACATTCATCCATTTTCTGCACTGAATGTCTGACCTCTTGTATGCAACACTGGCACTGATCACCTCTGCCACTGCCATCCAAGCCAGAATGGTGAGAATTATGGGCCTCCTGCGCCCAGAGCAGGGGTAGAGGACAATGTAACAGTTCCAGAAGTCATCCCAGAGATGCGTCACTAAATCGGTTGGGGCGGGGTGGGAGTAGGGGTGGGGGGGGAGGGCGCTGCACTCCCCTTGGCTTCTGGGGCTGTGTCATCACCAGTCCTGGGCTGCAAGCATTGAGAAGTCTGCGCATGGCTTCAGTTTAAACATGGCGCCCTGCATGAGAAAGTGGCAAAAAAATGGCACAGCGGTCAAATTTGAGACCACCCACCAATGAGACAGCGTGTTCCTGTGGCTGCATACTTAATGAGGTGGGATTGGGAAAGCTCGCCATTGCGGCCGGCAGGTAAAACAACTTTTTTCCTGCCACAAGCACACGTTGTGCAAATCTGGGATGATTCCACCCACAGTGTTTACTGACGTAAGGGTGGGTTGTTGAGAAATCTGTGGAACCTGTCTTGGTCACATTTGGCATTTATTGTGCTGTGTGGTGTGTTCGACCACAGTTTGACTGTCAATTCACACGCACCTCATATTAACCTTGAATGTTAGAGAATAATATAGATAATGTAGACTGTTTTGTGTTTCTGAACTGATATAGTAAAGTATATTTTTGTTTGTTCAAAATGTGTGGAATCTTGTGGCTTTATTCTCTTAGTAAGTGTCTTGAATCTAAACCTTATTCTCTTTAAACAAAATGTTATTGCTCCCTAACTAGATATTACCAAAAACTTGGGAATCTGGTCCAGGATAATAACAACATCAAGGAATAATGGGCACTTGTAAGAAAGGAGCTGCAATAATCATTGGTGATTTTAATCTTCATATACATTGGATGAATCAATTTGGCAAATGTAACCTTGAAGATGAATTCATTGAGTGTATTCAGGACAATTTCTTAGAAAAATAACTTCTGGGATCAACCTGGTGACAGGCTTGATAATGTGTAATGCAACAGGATTATTAAGTGATCTCACAGTAAAGGATCCTCTGGACAAGTATTGATAACATAACATGATATAATTTCACATTCAGGTTGAGGGTGAGAAACTTGGGTCTTAAACTAGTGCCTTAAAATAAATAAAAGCAATTACAAAGGTATGAAGGCAGAGTTGGCTACAGTGGACTGGGAAAATAAATTAAAGTGTAAGATACTAGATCAATAGTGGCAAACTGCTTACATATTGCATAACACTCAACAAAGATATATTTCATTGAGAGAAAAAAAACATGGGCTTGATTTAATTACATTAGTGGTGTATTGCTGCCTCCCTGTTAGAAAAATCAATCATGAACCAACTGAGTTTGAAAAGGGCTACACTGAAGCAATGACATGCTGGGGAGTGACATAAATAAGCAAAGAATGGGACTTGCAGCCTTCAGTAGGGAGATGTCCCGCCCTTGACATCTGCTAGCCAATCTGATTGAACACAATAGCGTGTACTGCTGAGACTGCAAGCAGACCCACAAAAAAGAGAGCAATGGATCCTGGAGGACCTGGATATCCAGGAGTTTTTGGGCATGGTGGGATCAGGCACCTTAGCAAAGTTAGGGGTAAGGTTGGTTTTGGAGGCCAGGCCAGGAGCTACGAAAGGGTGATATCATCTTGAGGCGGAGGGGAGGGGTGTACCCCCGATGCACGTAGGACACCCCTCAAGGGATGTACTCCTCTTGCTTTATGACTTTTCACCTCAGATAATGAGAAAGGGGACTCTCCACTCTTGCCCACCTGTATTGTGGCATGGGCAGCTGTAATATTAAGGTCATTTGGCTTATTAACAAGCTCAATTGACTATTTATGATTTTTCTAAAATGACAAGCAGACTGCTGAGTACGGCACTATTTTATGGGAAACCAATGTGTTGACATTGGGCTCACTCCGGGTTGTATGCATGCGTCAGGCAGAAGTCCCAATTTGCAAAACTAAAATTCAGCCCTATGAGAAAGATGGACCATCCATGGCTAGTTAAGGATGGTCAAACATTGAAAGAAACGATGCACAATGCTGCAAAGTTTAATGGTAGGTCAGAAGTTTGGGAAATTTTTAGAAACCAGAAAGGGTGACTGAAAAAAATAATGATGAGGAAGAAATTAAAATAGGAGAGTAAACTAGCAAGAAATATAAGAGCAAACAATAAGAGCTTATTTATTATATAAGAAGGTCAAAGGCTGGGAATTCTGCAGCAAACAACACGTCCCCTGGCTCCCCAAAGCCTGTCCACCATCTCTAAGACTCAAGTCAAGGACATTAAACAATCAGAATCACTAGAGGAAAAATATTAGGTAAACTAATTGGACTAAAGGTTCTATTGAAGGGTCATGAGGACTCGAAACGTCAACTCTTTTCTTCTCTGCTGATGCTGCCCGACCTGATGAGTTTTTCAGGTAATTCTGTTTTTATAAAGGTTGACAAGTCCTCTGGCCTTGATGACCTGCATTCTTAAAAAAATATGGCTGCAGGGATAATAGATGCATTTGTTGTAATGTTTCAGAATTCCCTAAATTTTGGAAAGGTCTCGGTAGTTTGGAAAATCATAAGTAAACTCTCTTCAGGGATGGAAGGAGATAGAAAGCAGGAAACCATAGCCAGTTAGCCTAACATCTGTCATGGGGCTAATGCTGGAATCCATTATTATGGAAGTGGTAGCAGGACATTTAGAAAATTAAGTAGAGTCATTATGGTTTTATGATGTATGTGTCTGCATGCCACTGTAATGCAAGGGTTAATATGGGACCAGAGAATAGCGCTCCCCATGGTATGGTGTATAGAGTCACATGGCAATAGGCTGAGAGAACATTCTAGAGAGAACACTCTGAGGGCAGCCTGCATAGAGGTAACATCACCATACACGATACTAACCTGGAATCTGTAAATAGCTAAAGACTAACAATAAATGGTTCATGTTTAAATATGCATGTCTCAAGATTTCATCATTGAGACATCTAAAGAACCCCTACGACTACATGTTTGGCAGTGGTGGGATATCAGTTCTACCAACATAGTACAACAGAAATCCTGTTTGACAAATTTATTAGAGCTCTTTGAGGATGTAACAAGCAGGGTGGATAAAGGGAAACCAGGAGATGTTGGGCAGGGATCGTGTGGTTCTATTCGCAGCAGGCATCATGGCAGTGGGGGGAAAAATTCGGCATGAGGGGCAGAAATCGGTTTCACGCTGGCGTGAAAAGCCCAGTGGGATCATCCAATGGTGTCCGCCATGACAGAAAATGAATCCCACTGGAGACCGGTGTGAACCTGATCTGTGCCTCAGTAATGGGATGCAAAGTAAGGCCTGACTGGAATTGTCCCCTGACACCTGATTTACTGTTAACACCAGCGGGATAATATGTCGGCGCAGAACACACCTGGACAAATGTGATGTGCAGAAGCCCCGACATACTGTTAAGGCCTTGCTCAGGTCGCTGGCATCCGAGGAGAAGAAGATGCGGAGCCATACAGCTACAGAACCCTGGAGGAATATGTGCACCACATTCTGGGTGGATCCTCATGGACATGGCTCCACCATGAAGCAGTTCTCAGAAGATGGGAAATCCCTGTTGATATTTTGGGTCAGCTTCAGAATGTCACCGTCTTGTCCATGGGCTGCGACGAGTGATTGGCGCAGCTGGGGAGCGGGGGAGAGGAAGGTCCAGCTGTGAGCGGGAGAGGAAGGTGGACTGGGGCAGGATGATGGGAGAGGAAGGTCCAGGCTTGACCAGGTGAAGTACCGGAGGAGTGAAGTTGGGGGGTGGGGGGCGAAGGTATAAGGGGGAGTGAGATTGGGAAAGGGAGAACGAAGGTGTTGGGAGTAAAATAGGGAGGACGGAGTAGGGGGGAGGAGGGTGTCATGGGGGAGGATTCAGTAAATAGGGAGGTAGGTGTAAGGGGGGGAGAAAGGTGTAAAGGTGGAAGTTTGGAGGGGAAAGCAGTTCAGAGGGGGGAAGGTGTTGGGGGGAAGGAAGGTGTCAGGGAGGAAGTGCGGAGGGGGAAATGAGTTCAGAGTGGGGGGAAGGTGTCCAGGAGGAGGAAGGAGTTTGGAGAGGGGAAGGAGTTCAGAGGGAGGGAGGTGACCTGGGAGAGGAGGGCGTAAGGGTGGAGGAGGGAGTAAGCAGTGGAGTCAATGATTGTGTCTTGGGAAGTGAACTAAGGGTGGGCATCATAGAAGGGAATGGTAAGTATGAGAGGGGGCAGAGAGAGCCATTAGCACAGGAGGGTGGGTGTGCGATAGTAGCAGTAGAAGGGAAGGCGAGTGTGGTTGGTGGGGAACGGAGGTGGACATGGCCCCTGGGGATGGGAACGAGAAGGTCGGGAAGGACAACGTGGATGGAGATTGGATTCTCAGGAAGGTAGGGAACATGTAAGTTCACCTGGGCATTCTGGAAAGATAAGAGTTCGCGTTGGGAGGTGATAATGGGGAGGTGGAAGGCAATGCCGGCGGGGGGGGGGGGGGGGGGGGGGGGGGTGGGGGGGGGTCAACTGTGACTGGGGAAAGGACATGGGTGACTGGGGAAGGGATGGAATGGAGGAGCTAATGATAAGCTTGGCAACTACCATTTCGCAGAAATTGAAATTGAGCAGGGCCTCGTGTTGGACAGGCACACGTGCTGTATGTGGTGTGTAGGCAAAGATGCAGGTCAGCTCAGATGGAACAACTGAAAGAGACCCCCAGCAGGCAGCATTGGAAATGCTCGGGATAAGAAGATGAGTATGATTGATGAAGGCTCCGTGTGCTAGGGAGAGTGTTTGCATGAGGCTCCGAAAGGCCCTGCCACACATACACATGGTCCGGCTGCATGCAGCTGAACTGTTAAAGGGGGGAGGGTGGGACGGGGCATGCGGGAGCTGTTGCCATGGGAGGACTTATGAAGCCTGTCAATGAAGTTGAACGACAATATTTTCAGATTATGAAGTGACAAAACGTGTTCACCCATGCAACCACTTGTGATTTCTAGGCCTACCACTTCTAGGTGCCACACTGACATCTTCAACAGGGGTGGAGACAGCTTGTGCAGAGGTTGGCCATTTAGCACCTGATGATCCAAGGCCTTGAGGGCCCTGGCTTGCTTTGATTGTCCTCCTGTGGGCCAGCTGCTCCCTCTTCAGTAACAAAGGGTGATGTTGTGGGGGTCACAGGCAAAGGGGACTTGGAGGAAGTGGACAGCCTCTGATATTCCTGAGTTGATGACTTTCAGATCTGGCTCAAGGCAAAGATTTTTTGTAAAAGTACTTTTATTTACATGACTAACTATATGCAAGATTACAGAACATCAGGACCGGTCGCTGCTCTTCTCTTATGTTCTTCTTACTCATCGCTCTCTCTGAGTGCCATCATTATAGCATATCTCCTTACATATCTGCTCAGTAGCTATTATTAGAGTAGTGTTAGAGTTAACCCTTTACTGTACGTCTCCCCCCAAGTCTTTATCCCTATATAATATATAAACAGCCTCCTACACCTCCCCTCAAAGTCTCTATTTTTTAAAGCGATAGTCTTCTTGGTCATTCCAACAATCTCCCTGAATATTTATGGAGTTCCTTTTGAAATTGTTGAGGATCTGCTCGCTCCAAACCCATTCAATGAGGGTTGCCACTACTTGTTTCCCTTGCTAGTGGCTCTACAGGCATGACATCCTCCAGACATCATGCAGCCCAGCCTGCTAATGGTTTCTTGTCCATTGAAATCAAAGCACTCCTGTTTCTTCAGGTGATACCTGTTTCTGTCTGGACCGGATACGATTTTGGCTGCTGTAACTTCTCCATTATGGTACCTTCTCATTGTTGGTCTCTATTCCACACTATCTCTCCCTTTTTGAGAGTGGGAAGATTGTGAGCCCTGCATCATTTGTTGAAAGCATGGGCTTGACCTGCTCTGTAGTTTTCTTCTTGTTATCTGTCAAGACTATGGTCTTCTGCTGTGACATTTGCAATTGATGTGTGGGGAAGGAAAGGATTTTGGGTTCTTAGCCTGCGGCCCATCAAAAGCTTGCATGGGGCAAAACTGCTCTGCAACATTGTAGAGGGATAATTGAGCAGGGCTAACTCAAAATTGTCATTTTTTCTGAGGAAGTCTTTAATGTTATGTACCCCTCTCTCAGCCTCTGGATTGGCCTAAGTGTACCTCAGTGAATTTGTGATGTGGACAAAGGATTGGAAACACTTTTGATGAATTGTGGCCCATTATCAGAGACAACAATGCCCAGAATGCTGTGTGTGGAAAACATCCTCTTCAAGAGCTTATAATGGCTTCAGAAGTGAGGCCATGTGGCATTTGCACCTCTATCTAGGGGGAATAATAATCAACAGCAATGAGAAACACTTTCCCTTTGAATTCAAATATATCCATACCAAGGCACTCCCATGTCCTGGATAAGGGGGCAAAAGTAGTTCTTTCTGCTAGTATCTGTAAATGGTGCAGGTAATGCAGTTTGAGATCATATCTTTGGTGTGGCGTGAGATATCTGGCCACCATACGGACTGTTGTACCGTGACTTGACACTTGGTAATACCAAGATGTCTTTGATGAATCTTCTGGGGAATTCCAGGTGGAGAGCTTGTGGTACTACCAATCGTTCATCATTGAGCAAGAGGTCATCTATGATGCTAATGTGGTGACATTGTTCAAAATACTGTCTCAGGACGGGGTTACTGGGAATGTACTGTGGCCATCCATGCAAATCTGTATTCATTTTTCATCTCGCATTTGAGAATTTTGAAATTCTTGCAACTTCCGCTCTGTTGCTGGCTGGCAAGTATTGAATGGGTAAGATCGTGAAGGCCACAACTTCCTCAATGAAAGTTTTATCTTCTTGTTCTGGATGGTTGTTGGATATCCATGACAGCGTGTCGACAAAGTCACAATTATACAAATATCAGTACTAAACACAACAAGCTTGATCCCTGCAGTAAATTCAGTCAGTCATTCACCCCAGGGTGAGCTTGTCGAACATGTGCTCTCCTATGCCATTGTCAGGGGCTCCTGGTCACTTCAGGTTGGTGATTTGATCTCCAAGTTTCTTGATCATCTTCTCTTGTTCATCCATTTGGGATTTATCCTGCACATAGTCTGTAAGAGTGTCACTTCACATGAGCCTCAACCTGAATCCTTGGACTCGGAGTATTATCTTTGCAATTCCCTTGGTGTTCAACAAATTTACCAGTGGTTTGTGATTGCTTTCAATCTTGAGGACGTAATCGGAGAATTTCTCACATACCCTAGTCACTGCAAGCGTTTCTTTCTCTATGACAGCATAGCACTCTTCAATCCTATTTAAGGACCATTATTTGTAACAGACAGGTCTTCTTGTTCCATTACACTGGATCTGGAATAACACTGCTCCCAGTCCAGTTGCTGAGGCACCCACTGTTACAATATGTGGAAGTTCAGGATCATAGTGAGCTAGGATCTCTGAAGATATCAACAACATTTTGATTCATTCAAAGGTTGCTGTTGATGCTCAGTTCAGCACCACACCTGGTCTTGTCACAAAAGTTGTCTCAGCGGTTCATTAACTCAAGCTAGGTGGGGTAGGAATTTTCCCAGTTGGTTGAGCATGCACATAAAACTTTGTAGCTTGGTGTTATTCCTGGGTAGTGGGAATTATTTTATGGCTTTTGTTTTCTACAGGCCTGCAGTGATTCCTACTGCTTGTATATTATAGCCTAGGAATTTTATGTGGGTTTGGAAAATGCACACTTCTCATTGAGTGTTGAACCAGCATCATGCAGTGTTCTTAATACTTCTTTTACTCTTTTGTCATGTTCTTCCTTTGTTGAACCAGAGATCAAAATATCATCTATGTGGCGTACAATGCCTTCCATAACTTCCAGTGTGTTGGACATCGACCTTTGAAAAATTTCAGGCATGAACATGGTGCAAAAAGGCAGATAGTTGAAACAATAACATCCAAAGGGTGTTATGAAGGTTGTTAGAGTTTTGACTCCTGATCTAACTGTAATTGCCAGAATCCATTGGTTGTGTTGAAATTGATAAAGATTGTATTCTTTGTGAGTTTGACTAGGTTCTCGTCTCCTGGTGTCATTTCATGTATTTCTCGTTCCACCACCTTGTTCAGTTGCAACAGGTCAACTCAGATTCAGATGGAACCATTTGGATTTGAACTGGTGTTATACCAGAGTACCATCTGGTTGGTTTAGTGACTGGTGAAATAACCCTTGTTCAAGCATTGGCTCATTCTCATTGCTTTGTCATTTCAGAAGTGGGTGTGGGACCTTCCTGTGTGTAAATAGACAAATAGGTTTTGCATCTGACATGATGTGGTACACAATTTCCAATTTTCTCAAGCCTCTGAAGAGTTTTGGAAATTCTCTTCTAAATTCATTGCCGTGTTCTTGTCCTTTCACTTCACTGACTCTAAGGATTAAGTTCAGACCTACGCAAGCTTTTTCTGTTCAACGTAGAGCATTCCTGGTTCTGAATGACATATAGGCCAGGATTTTTACAATGGCAGGACTTCCCTTTTCGCTATCTGAAGAGTTGGTGGGGAACAGATCCCTGTCAAAACTGCTTGCCCCGCAGCGATTTCACATTCCAATGAGCATTAATGGGCTGGAGGTAGGACTTCAGCCCCTCACATGCGAGGAAGTCCTACCTTAGTCAAATCTGATTGGCCGGCAGCTCTGTAGTCCGTGCAGCCCCAGAAGCTGCAGCGAGCAGGGTTGATACTGCAGTCAGTCCCTAGAACCTATGTTCTGGGATTCCAGGAACAGGTAAGTTTTGCGGGTCTCAGGAACGGATTATAGGGGAGGCCTAGGGGGATGGGCAGAGGAGGATTGGGGTGTCGGCAAATAGGCCGGGTGGGGAGGGAGGTCCTGCAGTTACTGGGCCTTAAGGGGGAGAGGGGTGGGTGGCTGATGTTAAAAGGGGGCTCCTGATGGACATGCCCCACCCCCACCATTTCCTACCCAAGGCCTGAACCCAATTTATTTCAGGCTTCCCCATACCCCGGAACTCTTCCCGCTAGCCTGAAAATTGAGGCTGAACAGGCAAAAGCCCTTAAGTGGTCAATAATTGGCCACTTAGTGGCCTCAAATGGGGCAAGGACAGGCGGGTGGTCTGAGGCCTCGCCCTCCCTAGTGTAAAACTGCTGAGAGGCCGGAGCGGGTGGGAACCCAGCGAGAAGCCCATCTGAGGAATTTTATGCTCACCCCCCCCACCTACAAACATGCCAACAGGGGAGCATAAAGTTCTGCCCAGAGTGTCTCAGAGATTTTTAAATATATTTTTGCATCAAGATGACTTAACATTTAATTTGATTCCACCTGGACCTTTCAGTTGGATTGATGAAGGTTGAGGGTTAATTTTTTTGCAGCCACCAAACTCTGTCAGATAAAGCTGAGACTCCAGCTCCTGTATCCAATTTTAATTCTGTATGATGTCTATTAACTTCAATGTTAGCTCTCCGGTATTGGCTATTATTTTCTTTTGTTTCCCCTAGGAAGATGATTTCCTGGTTTTCTAGTTTGTGTATTTCTTGTATGGAGCTTCTTTGAAAATGCTTTCCTTTTTGCTTTGCAAAACACAGACTTTTTTGAATGACATACTGTTTTAAAATGACCAACCTTGACATACTCATAGCACTGTGCATTTTGAGCAGGACATTAGGTTGGAAAATAGCACGTTATTTTCTTAACTTATTCATGGGATGTGGGCATCACTGGCTAGGCCAACATTTAGTGAACTGGATGAGTTTTTACAACAAGGGTTTCATAGTCATCATTACTCTTTTAATTCCAGGTTTTTTTTAAACTCAAAATTCCAAACATCTGCTATGGTGAGATCTAAACCCACGTCTCACGAGTATTAGTTGAGCAATAATACCACTACACCATTGTCTCCCTGTATTCAAAACCGTAGGCCAGTTAGCCTAGCATCTGTCATAGCAAAAATGTTAGAAGCTATTCTTAAAAATGTTTAAGCAGAGGCCTTAGAAAAATTCAACGCAATCAGGCAGAGTCAACATGGTTTTTTAAAAGGGAAATCATGTTTAACCAATTTATTGGAGTCCTTTGAAAGAGTCAGATATGCTGTGGATAAAGGGGAACCGGCGGGTGTACTATACTTAGATTTCCAGAAGGCTTTTGATAAAGTGCCACATCAAAGGTTATTGCAGAAAATAAAAGCTCATGGTGTAGGGGGTAACATGTTGGCATGGATAGAAGGTTGGCTAGCTAACAGGAAGCAGAGAGTTGGCAAACATGGGTCTTTTTCTAAAACAGAATTACCTGGAAAAACTCAGCAGGTCTGGCAGCATCGGCGGAGAAGAAAAGAGTTGATATTTCGAGTCCTCATGACCCTTTGACAGAACTTGAGTTCGAGTCCAAGAAAGAGTTCTGTCGAAGGGTCATGAGGACTCGAAACGTCAACTCTTTTCTTCTCCGCCGATGCTGCCAGACCTGCTGAGTTTTTCCAGGTAATTCTGTTTTTGTTTTGGATTTCCAGCATCCGCAGTTTTTTTGTTTTTATGGGTCTTTTTCTGGTTGGCAGGATGTGATGACTGGTGTGCCACAGGGATCATTGCTGGAGCCTCAACGTTTTACAACTTATATAAATGACTTGGATGAAGGTGACAAAGGAATGGTTGTTAAATTTGCTGATACAAAGATAAGTAGGAAAGTAAATTGTGAAGAGGACATAAGGAGACTAAAGTGATGTAGGTACGTTAAGTGAGTGAGCAAAGATCTGGAAAATGGAGTATAATGTGGGAAAATATGAAATTGTTCATTTTGGCAGGAAGAATAAAAAATGAAGCTTATTATCTAAATGGTGAGAGATTGCAAAACTCTGAGATTCAGAGGGATCTGGATACTTGATTCACTAAAGGTTAGTGTGCAGGTACAGCAGGTAATTTGGAAAACTAATAGAATGTTATCATTTATTGTGAGGGGAATTGATTACAAAAGTAGGGAGGTTATGCTTCAGTTGTACAGGATATTGATGAGACCACAGCTGGACTATTGGGTATAGTACTGGTCTCCTTATTTAAAGAAAGATGTAAATTCATTAGAAGCAGTTCAGAGAAGGTTTACTAGACTAATAATCAGGAATGGATGGATTGTCTTATGAGGAAAGGCTGAACAGGTTAGGCTTGTATCCACTAGAATTTAGGAGAGTAAGAGTTGACTTAATTGAACGTTTAAGATCCTGAGGGGTCTTGACAGGGTGGATGTGGAGAGAATGTTTCCTCTTGTGGGAGAATCCAGAACCAAGGGCCACTGTTTAAAAATAAGGAATCGCTTATTTAAGACAGAAATGAGGAGAATTTCAGAGGGTTGTGAGTTTTTGGAACTCTCTTTCTCAAAAGACGATGGAAGTAGAGTCTTTGAATATTTTTAAGGCAGAGCTAGATAGATTCTTGATTAATAAGGGAGTAGGCAGGAATGTGGGATTGAGGTTATTGGGGGTGGGCAGGTATGTGGGCTTGAGGTTTTTGGGGTTAGGCAGGGATGTGGGGTTGAGGTTATCGGGGGTGGGCAAGAATGTGGGGTTGAGGTTACATTCAGATCAGCCATGATCTTATTGAATGGCAGTGCAGGCTCGAGGGGTTGAGCGGCCTACTGATGCTCCTAATTCATATGTTCGTATATATGTGTGTATGTATGTATTTCTTCATGCCTATGCATCTTCTTTATGCCACAGCGGGGACATTGGAAAGTGGTAGTTAGCACCCTTTCAATGCCCTTCCCTGGTTGCTGTCATGATGTACTTTCAGTTTTGCATCCAACAAACTGAATGGCTTCATTGGGCTTTTCCTGCATGATTTCTTTCTCACCCCTCACAAAGACTTGATTTTACCTTTGCTCTTTGGCCTGCCTAGCCAGTTGTACAGCTTTACATAGTGTCAAACCTTCCTGAGATTGTGGAAAGTGTGACAGGGTTTCTTCTGAAACACTGACCCTATAATATCTCTAATTAAGACATCATTAAATGTTCCATACTCACATTTGTCAGCCATATGGTAGAGATCATTTATGAATGAATCGATTCCTTAACCTGATCTTTGGCTTTGTAGGTTAAATTTTGCTCTCTTGATTACAATGTTTTGATGGAGATGAAAGAATGAGCCAAAAATTCTGATGACATCCTTGTAGCAGGCTTTCTCCTTGTTCATCCCCTGCCAAGTCAGTACATCTTCTTTGACGCTGTTGACATCACATAACAAAGTGCTAACCTGTTCCTTGTTATCTTCACAAGACATGAAGCATTGTAATGCCGAGTGAAGAACCCTCTCCTGTTTTGCCATTGTTCGGCCTATCTAGGGCCGTCCACATTCTGGAATGATTCTGGAGGAGGCAAGGTAGAAGTCATTGCTCATCCTGGGTCGAGGTTCCTGTTTCCAATGTTACTTTCTGTGCTAGTCTCTGGGCTGTCATCATGGTTTCCCTCTCTGGGTCTGACTTAACGCCCTTCACCCACTATTCCCTGCTGAGGTCCTTTTTAGGCTGTTTCCCACCATTTTTACTGTTTCTCTGTGGGTCTATTCACTGCTGCCACCATCTGTTAATATTGCATTACCTCGGAAGACATTGGGTGTCTTACTCTAGTAAGAGACCTGGCCAGAGGCAAAGGGATTTCCTTAAAAGTGCTTTTATTTACATAACTATTTACAAGAATACAGAACTCCAGAACTGAGCTACTGTTCCCTGTTTAGATTCTTCTCATTTATCTCTCTCTGGGTGACATCCTTATGACAACCCCTTACACACATGTTCAGTGGCTATTGTTAGAGTAGTGTTGGAGTTAACCATTTACTCTACAGGCGTCTTAACTGTTCACCATATTTATTAACAACTTAGATGTTGGGACACAAAGCCACAACTCCAAAGTTACCAACAGCACAAAGATAGGTGGCAATTCAAGCAGTTTAGATGGAAGCATAACTTTAAAAAAGAGATTGATTAAGTGAATGGATAAAACTATGAGAAATGGATTTCAATGTAGGCCAAGGTCACGTCATCACTTTGGACCTCAAAAGGATTCAACAGTTTAAATGGTGCAAGGTTAGAAGCAGTAGAGATCCAAAAAGACTGTGATCCAGGTAAATAGATCATTAAAATAGCATGAACAGGTACAGAAAATAATTGAAAGGTTTAATGTAATGCCGTCCTTTATATCTAGAGGATTAAAATACAAAGGGGTGGAAGCCATGTTTCAGCTATGCAAAGCCTTGGTTAGACCACTCCTAAAATACTGGGAGGAGTTCTGGGCACCACATCATCAAGGGAGTACAGGGTAGATTTACCAGAGAAGGATTACACAAACAAGGGATGTATTCCCTAGAATGTAGGAGCTTAAGGGATGATTTGATCAAATTTTTCAACATATTAAGGGGAACAGACTGGATAGATAGAGAGAAATCATTTCCACTGGCTTGGGAGTCTTGGACAAGGGGACAAGATCTAAAAATTAGGTGCCAATCTTTTCAGGGGTGAAATTAGGATTCACTTCCACAGTCAAAAGGGGGTTGAAGTTTGGAACTCTCTTCTGTAAAAAGCAATTGAAGCTTTGTTAATTTTAAATCTGAGATTGTTAAATTTATGTTTCCAAAGGCAGTAAGTTTACCAAAAGAGAAGGAATAGAGAGCAAAGATGGATAAATTGAGTTAGGTCACAGATTAGCCGTATCATTGAATGACAAAATGGTTCAAGGGACTAAAATTGCTACTCCTGGTCCTATGCTGCCATGTTCCTACGCTTCCTGACACCACCCCTGAACAGCCTAGCACCAACATTAAAATTATGCCTCCTGTTCTGGACTCCCCCATTGCACAAAATAATTTCTATCTACACTTTTATATCGTATAAACATGAGAACTATGATGCATAGGATAATATGGTCCATCCTGTCCACATTATTGCGATATCTTGTGCATCATGGTATATGTACTTCCCATTTCATCCAAAAGCCAAATGATCTCTTGGGACAAGTGAAGAACCATCTCGAAACCCAGGCCAATTCAGGGGAAAAAAAATTGGGAAATTCCTCTCAATCCCCACATGTGACTGAAAATAATTCAGGAGATCCTTCTGGCCCTGATAATTTTATGCTGCACCTACCTTTTCTACAAGGTGAGCTATGACCCAGCCACTGCTTGAGGGAATTCAGTATTCACTATAAAAGCTAACAGCCTGTTCTACAAGTTCATTATCCACTAAGGAAAGAACCACCTTCAGACATCTAACCTAGCTCTGAACTTATATAATTTAAAATGGCATTTGTTGATCTTCCCTAGCCTATTTAATTAGAATAAAACGTCAACCTGAACACAACCTGTTCCCTTCATTAACTATCTCATCCTTTAATCATTCTGAACATCTCAATTAGACCATCCTTTAACTTTCTATACTTGAGGGAATATAAGCCTGGCCAATGCAACCTGTTCTCATAGTTAAATCCTTTTAACCCTGATATCATTCTGGACCCCTCCAAGGTCAACATACCCTTCCTTGTGCTGCCCAAAATTGAATGCTGTAGTTCAGCTGGGGTCCAACCACAGCTCTGTACAGCTGTTGAAAAGCTTCCACTCTTTGTATTCCAGCCATTTTGAGATCTAGGCCAATATTGCTCTAGCCTTTTTAATTATTCTTTGTACCTGCCCACTAGCTTTCAGTGATTTTGGTATATGGGCCCATAAATCACTGTGTTTCTACACAGTTCCTAACTTCCTATCACCAATTTGTAAATTCTCCAATCTATCTTTCTCGGACCTAAAGTGGACGACCACACACTTCATTATGTTGAATTTCATCTGCCAGTTTTTTCCACTTACTTACTCTACCAATGTCTCTTTGTAACTTTCTACTCCCATCTACACTAGTTAGCTATGCCACCTAATAAGTGTTGTCAGCAAATTTGGGCATATGGCTCTCTCTTCCTTAACCTATGTCATTGACCAGTATAATGAAAAGCTGAGGCCCCAGTACAGATTCTTTGTGGACATTACACAGTCACATCCTGTTAACTGAAGTGCGTACCCATTTCCCCATTCACTTTCAACTAATTCGTAATCCCTGCCAAAAAAGTTGCCTCCAATTCTAAGCACTTGCATTTTTGCTAACATACTTTGTGTGGAACCTAAGACTTGTATGGCTATATTGTGTTTGTGTTGTTGAAATACTTGAATGGAATTTGTGTTACCTTTTTGATTTGTGGCCTCTTAAGCATTTTACAAACTGTGTCTCCTGCCAAAGCAAAATGGCCATGCAAGGCGACCACCTAAACCCATGTGCACTTGACTGCGCATGTGCAGACACCATTGATTTCATTGTTGCAGACATGTCGGCAGCAACACAGCTCCTTGTTTAATAGGGTTGCTGCCTCCTTTAAACCAGTCCTGTGTGAAACTAAAGCATTTGGGTCCTAGACAAGCCAGAGCTGAAGCAGATGCCCGATTTGATGATAAAAGCTAACTGGGGCAGTGATGGACTATTGGGAATGTCGGTGAGATTGTCCCAATACAACATGTGAGCTTGACTTTGCAATAACAAACTTCAGAACTTGACAAAACTCGAGTTGTAATTTGCAATTGTTTTGTGCAGGTTACATTTTGCAAGGTTCCTAATAAATCAGTCAATACACAGGCCCTACAAAATATGCACAGCACATTGGGGCAGAAAGGATGATCTGAACACTATAAAGAGAAAGAAGCACATAATTGTGCATCTAAGGTGATTCACATCGCAATTTGGGTCTGCCTGTTTGACCAAAATAAGGTTGGATGGAATATGCACTGCGGCAAATAAATGGACTTCTTATGTGTAGAGAAGTTAAGTTGATTTGATTAATTGGTGTTTTAAATCACAATTGCCTCAATTGGTGTAGCCATGATCTCCATTCTGATCCCTGTCCCTCGCAATGATGTCACGGAGTGATGGGGTACAACTGCGCATGCACCGCATTGGCAGCAAACGCAGCCGCATTCTATATGCATTAATTTGGTTTCATTCATGATAAGTTGTTGAGTTGGCTTTTCTAGCATCTCTAAAATTTTGACAGCTCTGCTGTTTTTTGACTGCCATTCAACTGAGTATTCCACATATTGTATCTCTTCAGTGTCAGTGTGTTGTCTGACACTTCCTCATTTCATCTGATATTGTTCCAGGACATGGATACAAGCCAGTAACTATTAGTGACAGCTTTGGAGGAAAATAAGCCAAATTGTTTTTGTCCAAAATGTTTGTTAATAATATTTAGTGACAGTTAATCTGTAGCAGTTGACTTCCTGCCTTCTGAATGTTTCTGTTCTCCCTGTATGTAGATTCAAGAATTTTACAGATTCCTTACTGGCTGTTATCCTGCATTTTAGTCATATCATTTTATTATTTGATATCAATCCATGGTTGACAAAATTCCACTGAAAGTGATAAGTCTATCATCTGTTCCATCTTTTAAACAGATTTGTAGGAAATATTATGAAATCACAGGGTCTACATTCCAACTGTTAGTAATATTCTAATTTACTGCCATGTGGAAAATGGTGATTCAGGCTTAAAGGCTTCTTTGGGCCATATTAACAGCAATGTTCATTTTGTGATGTATGCTTAACTCAGTGGTAAATGCTTTACACAAGTGAACTGAAAGTAACAATTGACCCAATTATTGGAGAATGGATCCAATTAACTCATACCAAATGCTCCACATTTTGAAAGGATATCCATACCAGCATTGCTGTAATTCATAGCTGGACCAGGTTTAATTCCTGCTGATGCATTTAAGGTAATGTGGTTAAGAGCATTTCACCTTTTAATATTGTATTATATTTTAATAGTATTTAATTCTGAATGGACATGTTGGAAATGGATTCAAGTGCGACATTATCATAGAGAAAATGATTCATCTGTTGTCGCTGGACAATTCTGGATAACCTGAAGATTTGTATGTTAATGACAAAGGAAATCACAGAATAAGAATAGCCACATTACTAGCAATCTAGAAACTTTAAAAGTTATAATAATGTAGACAAAAAGACAACAGGTTGATGATTTTAAAACATTTGAAATGTAAGAATATAATTAAAAAAGGACATTTGACTTGTTTATCTTGTTGATAATGTAAAATTTAGTTTATCTATGGACTACATGGCTTGGAAATTGGTTTGTGTCTGATATGCTCTTTACAAACCCAGCAAAGGGATATGAATGCATTAATACAAAATTGGCTGAGTGATAGGAAATGTCAGTGAGTGGTTGTGAACAGTTATTTTTCTGTCTTGAGAAGAGTATATAGTGGGGTTCCCCAGGAGTCAGTATCAGAACCCTGGTTTTTCTTGATATATGTTCCTGACTTAGACTTGGCTGTACAGGGCACTTTCAAAATTTGCAGATGACACAAAACTTGGAGGTATTGTGAGCTTTGAGAAGGATTGTGCTAAATTTCAAGAGGACATAGGCAGGATGGTGAAATGGGTAAATAAATGAAACAGGAGAGGTAATACAAAATATAGGGCACAATTCTAAAAAGGGTGCAGAAACAGAGGAACCTGGGGGTATTCATGCACAAATCATTGAAGATGGCAGGACAGGTTGAGAAAGTGTTTAATGAAGCATATCTGATCCTGGACTTTATGACCAGAGACATAGGGCAGAATTTTCCCAGAATTGTGCTAAGTACGGTAGCAATCGGGTAAAATGGCATCCTAACCTCCAAGGAAGATGGCAGGTTTTCATGTCGTATCTTCCTGAGCTCATCTCATTCTTTATGCATTCCCTGGAAACACGCCATGGCAGACAGGCTCTCATTTGCCCACTTGGCATCACCACGTTGTTGCATCACACTGGCTGCCATCTTTAAACGGCCATCAGGCATTCAGCTAGGTCACCAGGATCCATGACCCTGATGTGGTCATCCTGCAGCATGAAAGAGAGAGACGTAGTTATCACGGCTGTACTTAGCACCTTTCCTGGCCCTGGCTGATCGCCCCTTCATGCTTCCCGGTGACCTCTCAGATGGCCAGAGATGCATAGCTGCCTGTCAACCTGCGACATGGGGGACACTGGTCCAAACCAGGATGCTGAGATTGCAATGGGCTGAGGGGCTGTGTGCGCTTCCAGCAGTGACTGCTACATAACCAGTATTGGTGAGGAGATTGTACAACGTGTGCAGCCCAACTGCTCCGTGGTCCAATAAATTGGTGGTGGACTTGAAGTCTGTGCCGGTGGTGTAGCAGGGGATGGGTAAGGTATGGTGCGCTTAGTGGCCCTTTGGTGCCTCTGCATTGCTTGTATGGACGGTCAGGCTGGGAGCCTGACCCCAATCATATCACTGTGGCTGTGCCTGATCTGTCTTAGTTGCAGAGGCATGATCAGCTTATACAGGTGCCCTAATGCATGGCCACTCCCTTCGCTTATCCTGCCCCCCCCCCCCACCTCAATTGCCTGTGTGTGGGATGCAGCACCAGGGCAGCGCTTAACCTCACCTCCCATGCCCCCAGAAGTCACCTCGGAGGCTGGCCAGCACTTGTCCACAGACACCATCGCACCACCACCCCCAGCAGTTGCCTTTGGGGCCAGGCATCAGTTGCCCCCACCCCCTGGCACCCCTGAGGCTGGTAAACAACAGGCGAGCTGTGGAGAAGGTTGCTGCTCACTCACCTCAGTTCCCCCAAAGTGAAGGCCGCTATGTGCTGTTGTGAAACACGTCACCGTGCTTTCCCACCAACGTGGACGGACGATACGATGGAGTACCAAGAGCCTGGTGGGATGGCATTTTAATTATATGCAAATATATTACAATTAGCTCCCCGCCGACCAATGGCAGGAAACATGGCCTGCCAATGGCAGGCTGAGCAGACGATCGCAACCTGCCTTCACGCCATCGTGAAGCAGGCCGTGCCATATTTTCTGCGCACACCACCTATCACACCGCTGTCAGCGGGCTCAGAAAATTCCACCCATAGAGTACAAAAACAAGGAAGTTATGATAAACCTGATTGACTACTAGTTTGGCCTAAACTGAAGAATTACATCCAGTTCTCATCACTGCAATTTAGGAAAGATGTGAAGACATTAGAGAAGATGCAGAAAAGATTCACAGAAATGGTTCCAGGGAGGAGGAACTTCAGTTACATGGATAGATTTGATAGGGTGTGCTCCTTGGAGAAGAAATGATTAAAAGGAGATTTGGTAGAAGTGCTCCAAATCATGAGGGACACAGTAGATAGGGAGAAACTATTCCCATTTTTTTTTCACTCATGGAATGTGGGCTTCGCTGGCTAGGCCAGCATTTATTGCCCATCCCTAGCTGCCCTTGAGAAGATGGTGAGCTGCCTTCTTGAAACGCTGCAGTCCGTGTGGTGTAGGTACACCAACAGTGCTGTTAAGAAGGGAGTTCCAGGGTTTTGACACAATGACAGTGAAGGGTGCTGGGTGCTTTGGAGGGGAACTTCCAGGTGGCGGTGTTCCCATCTATCTGCTACCCTTGTCCTTCTAGATGGTAGTGGTCATGGGTTTGGAAGGTGCTGCCGAAGGAGTCTTGTTGAATTCCTGCAGATGGTGCACACTGCTGCTACTGTGCGTCAGTGGTGGAGGGAGTGAATGTTTGTGGATGTGGTGCCAATCAAGCAGACTGCTTTGTCCTGGACGGTGTCAAGCTTCTTCAACGTTGTGAGAGCTTGACTCATCCAGGTAGGTGGGGAGTATTCCATCACACTCCTGATTTGTGCTTTGTGGATGGTGGACAGGATTTGGGGAGTCAGTAGGTGAGTGACTCTTCGCAGGATTCCTAGCCTCTGATATACTCTTGTAGCCACAGTATTTATATGGCTAGTCCAGTTCTGTTTCTGGTCAATGGAAACCCCCACTGGGGGTTACTGGGGGATACTGGAGGATTCAGTGATGGTAATGCCATTCAACCTCAAGGGTGATGTTTGGATTCTCTCTTATTGGAGATGGTCATTGCCTGACACTTTTGTGGTGCGAATGTTACTTGCCACATGTCAGCGCAAGCCTGGAAATTGCCCAGATCTTGCTGTATTTGGGCATGGACTGCTTAACTATGTGAGGAGTCACGAATGGTGCTGAACATTGTGCAATCATCAGCGAACATCCCCACTTCTGACCTTATGATGTAAGGAAGGTCATTGATGAAGCAGCTGAAGATGGTTGGTCTGGGACACCACCCTGAGGAGTTCCTGCAGTGAGGTCCTGGAGCTGAGATGGCTGACCTTCAACAACCACAAAAATCTTCCATTGAGCTAGGTATGACTCCAACCAGCAGAGAGTTTTCCTCCTGGTTCCCATTGACTCCAGTTTTGCTAAGGGTCCTTCATGCCACACTCGGTCAAATGCTGCCTTCGTGTCAAGGGCAGTCATTCTCAACTCACCTTGGGAGTTCAGCTCTTTTGTCCATGTTTGAACCAAGGCTATAATGAGGTCAGGAGCTGTGTGGCCCTGGTGGAACCCAAACTGGGGCATAGGTGAGCAGGTTATTGCTAAGCAAGTGCCATTTGATAGCACTGTTGATGACTCCTTCCATTGCTTTGCAGATGATGGAGAGTAGACTGATGGGGCAGTAATTGGCCCGGTTGGATTTGTCCTGCTTTTTGTGTACAGAGCAATTTTCCACATAGCTGTTTAGATGACAGTGTTGTTGCTGTACTGGAACAGTTTGGCTAGGAATGCAGCAAGTTCTGAAGCACAAGTCTTCAGTACTATTGCCAGAATGTTGTCAGGGCCCATAGCCTTTGCAGTATCCAGTTCCTTCAGCCGTTTCTTGATATCACATGGAGTGAATCGAATTGACTGAACACCAGCATCTATGTTGCTGGGGACCTCCGGAAGAGGCCAAGGTGGATCATCCATTCAGCACTTCTGGCGGAAGATTTTTGTGAATGCTTCAGCCTTATCTTTTGCACTACTGTGCTGGACTCCTCCATCACTGAGAATGGGGATATTTGTGGAGCCACCTCCTCCACTGAGTTGTTTAATTGCCACCGCCATTTACAATGGCATGTGGCAGGACTGCAAAGCTTAGATTTGATCCATTGGTTGCGGGTCGTTTAGCTCTGTCTATCAGTTGCTGCTTATGATGTTTGGTACGCAAGTAGTCCCATGTTATAGCTTCACCAGGTTGACACCTCATTTTTAGATATGCCTGATTCTGCACCTGGCATGCCTTCCTGCACTCTTACTTGAACCAATGTTGGTCCCCTGGCTTGATGGTAATGGTAGAGTGAGGGATATGCCAGGCCATGATGTTACAGATTGTGTTTGAGTATAATTCTGCTGCTGCTGATGGCCCACAGCATTTCATGGATGCCCAGTCTTGAGTTGTTAGATCTGTGATGGATGGTATCCTCAATGTGAAGGCAGGACTTTGTCTCCACAATGACTGTGCGGTGGTCACTCCTACCGATGCTGTCATGGACAGATGCATCTGTGGCAGGCAGGTTGGTGAGGATGAGGTCAAGTATGTTTTTCCCTCTTGTTGGTTCCCTCACCACCTGCTGCAGACCCAGTTTAGCAGCTATGTCATTTAGGACTCGGCCAGCTCGATCAGTAGTGGTGCTCCAGAGCTACTCTTGGTGATGGACATTGAAGTCTCCCACGCAGAGAACATTCTGTGCTCTTGACACCCTCAGCACTCCCTCCAAGTGATTTTCAACATAGAGGAGCATTGATTCATCAGATGAGGGAGAGCAGTACATGGTAATCAGTAGGTTTTCTTGCCCACGTTTAACCTGATGCCATGAGACTTCAAAGGGTCCAGAGTCGATGTTGAGGACACCAAGAGCAACTCCCTCCTGACTATACCACTTAGCCAACACCTCTGCTGGGTCTGTCCTGCTGGTGAGACTGGACATACTCAGGGATGGTGATGGTGGAGTCTGGGACATTACCTGTAAGACATGATTCCTTGAGGATGACTATGTCAGGCTATTGCTTGACTAGTCTGTGAGACAGCTCTCCCAATTTTGGCACTAGCCCCCAGATGTTAGTAAGGAGGACTTTGCAGGGCCGACAGGGCTGAGATTGTCATTGTCATTTCCGGTGCCTAGGTCGATGCCAGGTGGTCCATTCGGTTTCATTCCTTTTTTGTGTCTTTGTAGCGGTTTTGTTACAGCTGAGTTCCCATTGGTGGAAGGATTCCAGAACTGGAGGACACTGATTTAAAGTGATTGGCCAAACAGGCGACTGCGACATCAGGAAAAACTTCTTATATGCAGTGGATGGTGAGAATCTAATATGTACTGCCTGAGATTGTGGGGCAGGGGTGAGAGATTCAGTTGAGGCTTTCAAAAGAGGATTGAATAATTATCAGAAGATACACAATTTTCAGGGCTAAGGGGAAAAGGCATAGGAGTGAGATGAAGTGAGTTGCTCTTGCAGAGAGCTGGCATCTGCAGGACAGGCCAAATGGCCTCCTTCTGTGCTGTAGCCATTCTGTGATTCTGCACGAAACTGTAAGGGATTTGTATTATGGATTGCACCAAATTAAACAGCAAGTTGACATGTTGTGGACTCATTTTATGGCAAGATATAGACAAAGGGAAGGTATAATTTTGCCCTCATGGAATCCCATGAAGAAATCTGTGTTCATAGCACTTTGCTGTATTTAGAAGGAATGGCATTTTGTACCTTATTTTCTATAGTCGTCTTTATACATTTCCAGTTTATATTCACTAAAAAATCTTTTATATCTTCACAGATTGAGATCTGCTAAATGTCACTCAGAAGCAAAATTAACTTACAGGAAGAGGGAAAACTCATGAAAATGCTAAATCCATAAAAATAAATGCAATCCATGAATGAAGAAGAACCAACCCCAAAGTTAAAAACAATTGTGATTGAGGGATCAGTTAACTTCTGCTCTATTTTACCTAGAATGTAATTTTTCTGTGCTTTTTTCCAAGGATTTTTAAGTGCAAAAATTACGTAGGGTGAAATGGCCCCCCAGATTTGCACAAAGAGCTATCGCCGGCGGGAAAAAGATATTTTATCCATCGGATGCAATGGTGGGTTTTCGTGCTGTGTCGTACCATTCCCGGCGCATCCCGCCTCATTAATAATGCACTCCCGGGAAACATGCCAGATTACTGGCGGGACGACGTCTGATTTGCCCATACCCCGGTCACCTCAGGCCTTCAGTAATGCGGGCGCCATATTTAAAGGATGCCCGTGCACAGAACTGGCACCCTCTAAGGGATCAGAAACTGCTGCAAAGTCATGGCTGCGAAAGGGAGCCCAAATTTAGCAACGCCTCCCTCGGGTGTCTACTGGACACAGCGGAGGCCCGCCGTGGACCCCTCTACACGCTCTCTGGGTGAAGGTCAGCAAGCAAGGTCACCAATCCAGCATGGGAGGTGGTGGCAGCAGTGGTCAGTGCCAACGGCCTGCAAAAGAGGATGGCTACCCAGTGCCAAAAGAGGATGAGTGATCTCCATTCTGCCAGGGTAAGCAACAGTTATCATCTCAACTGACATACTCACAAGCCCATCACACATCCACAGGGATCTTACTCACTGTAAGTTCAAGGAACATCACCATTCACGCTCTCACACACACCTTCCCCTGCCCTGTGGATCATGTCCTCACCCCATCCATGGCACGACTCGCCATCCATACTTGCCTGGCATCCTTCTCATCTGGCTTGGCAGGTGTCCTGCTTACGGTCTCTCCATCTGTCTTCATGCAGGACAAGCTGACACACAACAAAAGGGAGAGGTTGCAGACTGGTGAAGGAATGTCCGACATCAAGGTCCTGGCAGACATTGAAATAGCCGTCCAGCTGGCCAGCGACAATCTGGACCGTTCCTGTGCTGAAGGTGATATTGGCGGTGCTCAACAAGTGAGGATCCAGCAGTGCAACATCCATCAGACAACCATGCTGTGAGTCAGTTCCCCTGCTCTGCAGTCCCCTGCCATGCACTAATAACCTCTCCTTGCTTTTGCAGGCACATCTGGAAGCAGCCGAGTGGATCCATGACCCAGGTCCTTGACTCAAGCCCTGAAGACACTTCGGAAGAAGAACCTGGTGACACCCTAATTGAAGACCTGTCACAGTGCTCAGATATACCCACACCCTCTACCAGGGCAGAGACACACCTCGGTGGAACTTAGTTCTAGAGTAGTCACTCTGGTGAGTACATCACAATGTCTGAACCATCACTGGTGGTGGCAGGGACTTCCCAGGTTTCCAGTGCTTGGAGGACTGCTGGAAGCCAGAAATCTGTTGAGTCCAAGTCAGATGATGAGCCCCTGGTTGCGGTCATACCTCAATTGCTGGAGCTGTAAAGACAAGCTCGGGAACATCGGGAAGGTATTTCTGCTGCACTCCTCAGATTGGAAGGCACAATGGAGGAGTCCATATGCCTTCAGTCTGAGGTGATAGCGCCAGCATGCCAACGCACCGAGATCAACACTAGTAGGATGGCGGCTGCCACAAAAACCTTGGGGTAGGACATCGGTCCTGCATTGCTGAGCAGGCTGAACTCCATCGCTGATGCCATAGTTGAGCTCCAATAGTCAACATGAGAAGAGTGTGGGCTAGCTCAATCTCACTCCGCCTGCCCCTTCCCCTCAAGGAGTCAGCCAGGGGCCCTCAGACACCCATAGGGAGGAGGATCAGCAGGTGCACACCCCAGAGCCATCCACCCTGGTGACTCCAGGAGTGTCCAGCCCATCCGAATCCCCTCTTCCTGTGACCCCAGCAGTTCCAGCTCTCCAGCTCAAGGAGTGTGCCGCTGCCACACAGCAGGACCCCGAAATCAGGCTGAGGCCTCCAGGTCACAGCCCTTCAGAGGATGCCTGTCAAGGTCATCACAGGCAGGGCCTAGCAGTCAGCAGGCTGCCTCCACCTCTGCTGTGGATGTCAGGGGAAGCACCAAGACATCGTGGCAGATTTAGAAAGGTAAAGAAGATGTAGTTGCACAGCCTGGGCATGGGTGCTAATCACTTGTACTTAACGTTCACGGTGAGGATATCTGGACTGCGCTCACTGCTTCTCGTCATCATCCTCCACACATCTTGCAGCTATGAGGGCTTGTCTGATCTGGCCAGTGTGATGGCCTCATCACCTGCATCCTCACCTTCGAGGACCTCATTATTGTCATCCCCTTTGGCATCCTCCTCTTCGGAGGATAAGTGCAGCTCCTCCACGTCCTCCTCAGCGAGCCCTCCACTTTTTGCAGCGCCAGGTTGAGTAGTGCACAAAAAACGAGTGATGCGTGACACCCTCTGGGAACTTTAATGCGGTGCTCCACTAGATTTGACAAGGTACCAGAACGTCATTGTCAAAATGCCTATCGTTTGTTCCACTAAAGTCCAGGTCACAGTATGAGCCTCGTTATACTGTTACTCTTCTGCAGTCTGAGGCTGCTGCATGGGCCGCATCAGCCATGTCCTCTGTGGGTAACCCTTGTCTCTGAGGAGCCAACCCCGTAGCCTCTCTGGACGCTGGAAGATATCAGCGACCTGAGACCTGCTGAGGATGTAGGACTTGTGGACGCTCTCTGGGAATCACGCACAGACCTGTCGGATGCATTTGTGGTGGTCAGACACCAGCGGAAAATCCAATGTAAAATTCAGCGAGTGGGAGCCCTTGCAATTGAGGTAATTGACTGCTTGTTGCCACTGAGATCTAAGCATCATGCGAGTGCAGTTTATGGCACCATGCATCTGTGGAGAACCAGAGATCTGTGCAAATCTCAGCGCCCTTGCCTCATGGTTTTTTTGATCTCTGGCGAAATGCACAAAGTTCAGGGCCCTCGTGAAGATGGCGTCTGACTTCCCGGATACACTTGTGCATGGAGGCTTGTGAGATCCTGCACAGGTCACCTGTGGAGCCCTGGAAGGAGCCACTGGTGTAAAAATTGAGCGCAGCGGTTACTTTCATTGTCATTGACAGTGGATGCCCTCTATGTCCCCGTGGTGCCAAATCCTGCAGAAGGTGGCATATTCGACTGACCAGTTCCCTAGACATGCGCAATCTTCAACAACACTGGTTCTCAGTCATCTGCAGGAATGACAGGGGCCATCTACAGCCCCTAGGTCCAGCGAGGAGCCTACAAGCGATGGCTCTCTGTGGATCTTCGGTTGTGTGTGCAGCAGGCCCTGCAGCCCTTCATCTTGAGGAAGGTGCTCCCCCCTTTGTCGGGCAGGTGCCTCTGTCGCACTCTTCTTCTTCTCCTCTGATCTCTTTAAGACCTAAGACATACCGCTAAATCACCAGGCTCCATGATCCTGATGTTCTCCTGCAGGATCAAAGAGAGAGATGCAAGGGTTCGTGTGGGTGTACTAAGAACCTATCTTGATCAAGGCTGAAGGCCCCTTCACACATGCTGGAGAGTGCTGGCCACCACTTGGATATCCAGTGTGTAATAAGTTCATTGGCTGTCTGAAACCCCACCCACCTCTGCCCCACTCTACTTGACCAATTGCTGGCAGCTTCGGTCACTGGACTGCATGCTGTGTTCTCAGCTCAGGTGCAGGCGTTCTCCTAACCCACACTCCAAGGCTGCATTGTTAGCTCGAACAATAATGAGTCACCTCGTGAGCCCAGGGCAAATCACACTGTGTGGGCCCCCTGTAAAATGTTTAGACAAGTTCTCTCTGACGGCTGAGCCCTTGAGCTTGTGTGTGAAAAGGAACACCAGCAGTGTCCCAGCTACTCAGCACTCGGTTACAAGCTCGTACTGCACTACTGACTGTGATCACTGTGTCACACATAAAACTACACCTTACTTCCAAAGTTGAAAATCATTGTTGGCTCTCCTTTTGTTAAGGAGAAATCCATGATCTCTCTGGGATTCCATTATAACATGTTTGCTAACACACCCCACACCCCCACAGGAGAAAACTTTAAGGCGGGAATTTTCACACCCCCCCATGCTGGCAGGGTCTTCCGGTCCCACTGGTGTGAACGGGGATTTCACTGGCTCACCGGCTCCGTCATGGGGAAACCCACCCTATGGGGCTGGAGTGGGGGCATTCACTGCGTTCAACCTTTTTTGGGATGCAATAAATAATTAGACTTTAAAAAAATATATATTAGTTGCAAATGCATACTGGAAGAAGAATAAAATAGGAAGCGGAGGGTCTCAATTGCCCAGGACCTAAAATAAGCTAAAAACGCACGTTAATTTGCAGTCTGCACCTGAGGGGTGAAAAGTTCTGGAGCATTTGGTGACACCTTCATGCTTTTGTGTTGCTTGAGTGGACAGAAAAGCTTCAGAGGCCCAACTCCAAGCGTGTCAATGGAGCTGCTGCTGAATGCTCTTGGCTGCAGAAGAACCCTCACTTTTAACAAGCTTTTCCACGCGCATGGCCACTTCCCTCACCACCCCCAACTCCTCAACATGTGCTTGAGTATTTCCTTCAGTCTGGGCTGCTTTCCACTGCTGGCACTTCAGATGGTCATGGTGAGTGACTTTGAGGATCTCTGAAGGCAGAGTGCTCAATTGTACCATCTTGGAGGTGGCCAGGGCAGTCTGTTTCAACTAGCTGCTTGAGACCAATAAGGGAACTGGTTGAGGGCTTGGCACAATATTGGGCATACAGTCATCCTAAGAGCAGACAACATGTCCCTCATCTATGGTATCACTGGCATTGTCAGTAGGCCAAGGCTTAGCACTCCAACTGCACTGCCTGAGAACAGAGTACAGGATTTAAATGAGGCTCTTGAAGCCCTTTCATTGCGTCCTTCATGCCTTAAAAGCCAGAAGTAATGGCAGCAGTCTGAGCTGGCTCCCTCTTTTTGGTACCTTCAGCAGTGTAGCTAGAACTGGCCACTTGCTCCTTGGTCGACTTCAGTGGTGTGATGGCCCATTGAAAAACCCCATGCTCATTGGACAGGATTCTTCCATACTCTGTGCAAGCACCTAGAAATTTCTCATTCATAGCCATCAGGATTTTTCTATATTTGGGGCATCATCACCTGTCCAATGCTCTCTCTCTCTCTCTCTTTCTCAGGTGAGCTGCTTCCAGGGCTGTCTGAATGGCCTTGGGATGAGCTTCACCTGAAACCATGCTGGGACAAGTGTTCTGGTGAGTTGTATAACTAGGGCAGCAGAAATGTCTTTAAACTAAATAATGACTACATTAGGGGTAAATTGAAAAGAAAGGGCAAAGCAATAGAGCAGGGTAGCGATGGGTAAAGATAACCAGAGTGTGGCAGGAAAGGACAAAGTGTATGAACTAAAGAGGCATCACCAGATAAGACCAGATTTTGCAAGAGTGCATAAAGAGAATTAAAGGCTCTGGCGATGAATGCATAGGAAAACAGATGATTTGATAGCACAAATGGAAATAAACGTTTGACCTGATATCCATTTCAGAGTTATGGAGCATTCAGAATTTTTCCTATGTCGGGCGGGCTCGGCCGGAGCGGGCGGGGGCAGTCGGGAAGCCGACATGCGCCCACAATCGGCTCCGCTCCTCAATCTCACACGGGCGGGCTAATTAAGGCCCACCCTGTGTGGATTGCGAGCAGCAGCGCTACCTGTGCAGGTGGGGGGAAGAGGGAGAGGGGGCCTGGTGTGCAGTTCGCACATACGTGCGAAACAGCACTTCAATCTCCTTGAGGCACGGAGCTGCCTCAGGGAGATTGAAGCACTTTTAAAAAAAATTAATGGACAGTAAAAATTTGAAAAAAAACATGTCCCGTCATGTGACTCTGCCACATGAGCTGGGGCATGTTTTTAATTCAAATATCAAGTTTTCAGCTGATGTTTATTTGCTTTAGGAAACCTTATCCCACTCGTGAATGAAGTTTCCTAAAACATGTAAAGGCTACTTGGCTTTTTCACCTGCTCGCCAGCCATAAGGTTGGACAGGCAGCATAAATTTGATTTTAATTACCTTGTTAATGGCCTTCATAGGCCTTTCAATCATTGGCGGGCATGCAGCCGACTATGGCGTGCGTTAACTGAATAAAATATCACGCAGGTGCGCGATGATGTCAGGACACAGGCCCGACAACACCGTGCATCATATAACGCTTGGGTGTGTCAGGCACATGCCTGCATGCCAAACATAAAATTCTGGCCATGGTTGCAAGGTAACCAAGGCTGGGACCTACAAATTCAAGAGTATTTGAACTTTTGGAAGGACAGGAAGAAAGGTAAAGGTGGTTGGGTAGCTCTGTTAATTAAGGATGACATTAGTACAATAGTGAGAGATACCTTAGTTCAGAAGAACAAGATGTAGAATCACTTTGGCAGATGTTAGGAAAGAGATAGTTTAAATAGATTATATATGTATTTTGGTGTTAGGAATAAGTCATACTTTTAAGTTTAATTTATATTTTTTTCTATTTGTGGGCTAAAAGGTGAAATCTGGGATTTTTGAGTGGAGACAGCAAGTCTAACGCTCTGTTTGCATACCTGCATTTCTAATGTGATTTATGACTCCTGAAAAGAAGTTAAAGCAAACACAAAAATAGAAAAAAACTAGGCTGTTGCCTAGCAACAGGTTTCCAGAGAGGGAGACACACACACACGCACACAGGAAATAAAAAAACAATAGTTTGAGGGCAGTTAGAAAAAGGTGCCAGGCCAGGCAGGACATGAAAAGGGGCAGATGGCAAGTTCCAAACTCAAAAAGGATGTCCCCCAAAATCCAGGGGAGCGGAAAAGGAGAAAGTCCAAGAAGACTTTCTATTCAAATGAAGGACAGGAACCGGGAAAAGAGTCCTGTTAAGTGCAGTTAAGTTAAGCGCACAGATCTCCCTGAGGCAAAGTGCTACCTCAGGAAGATTGGCTCTGATTTAAAACTTTCAATAAAGGTGGTTTAAAAATGTCCCTGTCATGTCCCCTCATGAGTCCACACTGTCACGTGAGTTGGGACATGTCCATAACTTTTATTTAAGCATTTAATAAAAAGTTAAATACCCTCATGAAACCTCATCCCGCTGGTGGATGAGGCTTCATTTTTTTCCCAAGGCACGCCTGGGCTCCCGGCCTCCCCATCAACCTGATCCATCAATCATGTTAATTCGTTTTTTAATGGCCTTAATAGGCCATTGACCGTTCGGCGGATGTGCAGCCGATTCGGCTGTGGGCCCACCGAACTGAAAATCTAAATGACTCGGGGTGACATTGGGAAGCGCGCCCCACGTATCTCCTTGTCATTTTACACGTCGGCGAGCAGGCCCTGCCCCCACCCGCCGACGGGAAAAACCTGCCCTATGAGAAGGATACACCATCTGCAGATAACTATGGAAAGTTAAGCAAAGTATCAAATTGAGAGGGAAATGTGTACAATTCTGTAAAGATTAGTGGTAGGTCAGAAGATTTGCCAGATTTTAGGAACCAGCAAAGAATGACTAAAAAAAAGGAGGGAGAAATTAAAATGGGAGAGAAAGCTAGTTAGAAATATAAAAACAGGTAGCAACAGATAGTAAGATGGTAAGAGACCCTTCAAGTATTTAAAAAGGATAAGAGTAAATAAAATGAGTGTTAGTCCATCAGAGGACGAAACGGGAAAGTAATAATGATAAAATGTCAGAAATGTTGAACAGGCATTCTGCGTTTGTTTTCACTGTGGAAAACACAAAAAAATTGCAAGAATATTTAAAAATCAAGAGATAAAAGGGAGGGAGAAACTTAAAATAATCACAAACACTAGGGAAAAGGTAAACGATCAGAACTAAAGGCTGATAAGTTCCCTGGACCTGATGACCTGTATCCTGGGGCCTTAAAAGAAATGGCTGCAGAGATGGTGGATGCATTGGTTGGGATCTTCTTAAACTCCCTAGATTCTGGGGAGATCCCAGCGGGTTGGAAAATCCTAAGTGTAAAAAGTCTATTCAAGAAAGGGAGGAGGCAGAAATTATGAAACTATAAGCCAGTTAGCCTAACAATGCCAAAGGGAAAGTGCGAGAATCCATTGTTAAGGAGGTAATAGCAGGACCTTCAGAAAGTCACAATACAATCAGGCTAAGTCAATTCGGTCTTGTGTAAGATAGGGCAAGTGGTGAGGGAACCAAAAAGAGGGAAAAACCTACTTGACCTCGTTCTCACCAATCTAACTGTCACAGATGCATCTGTCATAATAGTGATGGTAGGAGTGACCATTGTGCAGTCTTTGTGGAAACAAAGTCCCACCTTCACAGGGAGGATGTACTCCATTGTCTTATGTGGCACTACCATTATGCTAAATGGGATAGATTCAGAACAGATCCAGCTTCTCTAAACTGCACATCCCTGAGGTGGTGTGGAACACCAGCAACAGCAGAATGTAATTTAATTAAAATCTGTAACCGCAAGGCCCAGCATATCGCAAATCCTACCATTACCTGTCAGGACAAGGGACCAACCCTGGTTCAATGAGGAGTGCAGGAGAGCATAGACAAGATTAAACAGGTGCCAGTCAGGTGAAGCTACAACACACGACTACATGCATGCTAAATATTGGAACCAGCATATTTTAGAGAGAGCTATGTGATCCCATAACCAACGGGTTAGATCAAAGCTTAGCAGCACTGCCATATCATGTCATGAATGATGGTGGACAATTAAGCAGCTAATGAGCAGAGGAATTTCACATACACCCCTATCCTGAGTGATGGTGGAGTCAAGCACGTTAGCGCAAAAGACCAGACTGAAGCATTTTCAACCATCTTCAGTTAGAAGAGCTGAGTGGTTTAACAATCTCAGTATCCTCCAAAAGTCTTCCGCATCATAGATTCCAGTCTTCAGCCGATTCAATTCACTCCATGTGATATCAAGAAACGCTGAAGGCACTGGATACAGCAAAAACTTTAGGTTCTAACTTCATCCTGGTTGTAAAGCTGAAGACTTGTGCTCCAGAACCAGCTACACCCCTATCCAAGCTGTTCAAATATAGCTACAACACTGACTTCTACCTGACAATGTAGAAAATTGTCCAGCTCGGTTCATAAAAATCAGGAAAAATCCATTCTGGATTCAACTACCACCCAACTCGGTCCACTTTTAATCATTAGGAAGGTGATGAAGGGTGTCATTGACATTGCTATCAAGCAGCATTTACTCACCATTAATCTATTTACAAATTCTCAGTTTGCGTTCAGCCAGGGCAACTCAGCTCTGACCTCATTACAACCTTGGTCCAAATAAATTAATAGGAATCAGGAAAAATTCTTCACTGGCTGAAATCATACCTAGCACAAAGAAGGATGGTTATAGATTATGAGGGCAACCAGATTAGTCTCAGGGCATTACTGCAAGAGTTCCTCAAGGTAGTGTTCTGGGCCCAACCTTCTTCAACATTCCATCAATGATCTTTACTCCATCATAAGGTCAGGAGTGGAAATGTTTGCTAATGATTGTACAGCCTTGGTTCAAACATGGACAGAGAAGCTGAATTCCAGAGGTGAGGTGAGAGTGACCACCCTTGACATCAAGGCTGCATTTGACCGAGTGTGGCATCAAGGAGCCCTGGCAAAACTGGAGTCAATGGAATCGGGGAAAAACTCTCCACTGGTTGGAGCCATTTCTAGCGCAAAGAAAGATGGTTGTGGTTGTTGGAGGTCAATCATCTCAATTCCTGGACATCACTGCAGAAGTTCTTCAGGATAGTGTCCTTGGCCCAACCATTTTCAGCTGCTTCATCAATGACCTTTTTTCCATCATAAGGTCAGAAGTGGAGATGTACACTGATGATTGCACAATGTTCAGCACCATTCGTGACTCCTCAGGTACTGAAGCAATCCATGTCTAAATGCAGCAATACCTGGACAATATCTGGGCTTGGGTTGAAAAGGAGCAAGTAACCTTTATGCCACACAGGTGCCAGTGTTATGTTGCAGCAGATGATGTGTGCAAGGCAGATCAAATCCACAAGGAAACTTGATCACAATATCACAATGGTTTTGCAATTTGTATTTATTTCGAGGTGCGTGACTTGAATGCAGAAGTAATAAAGTCTTGACCACGACTTCAGAGATTTTTAAAAAATACTAATTTAAACATTTATTAACAAAAGAAAAGATTTCAAGCACATGCATTGGTCTACAAATTACTGCTGTAGTAGCTTCTAAAACCCGTAAATAACCTGGCTTCCAGTTACACCCTTGTTAAGGCAACAGTTAAAAAATAAATTTTAAACAGATTCAGCAATACCCTGGGAATGGAATTCAAAGTGTTTTTCTCCCAGCTTCGTTTCTGTAAACAGAAACTTAATGCACAAATACTGGAGACTTCTCACACTTCTGTTAACTCTGGGGTGGTAATTGAATGTCTTCCTCCAGACACATAGCGTCATTCTCCTTTTTACATGTTTCTCCCTTTAATGTGTAAATTCCATTGTCCATGTCTTTGCAACTTTATCTTTCTCATAATATAAATCTTTCATGTTGCAATTATATATTTTCAGTAACCCTTGAGAGAAATAAACACATTCCTTATCTTGCTTGTCTGGCTGTTTGTAAACAGACTGAGATCCCTTTCATCTATCTACAAATGCAAATCCCTTTTATACCTGACATGCTCAGACCCCAATCATGTTTACTCATTAACATATTAAAGACACTTCTACACCTTACCTCCTTTCAAAACTTCAACCTGCTGTCTGCTTGGCTACAAATTGTAATTAAATCACACACACACACACACACACACACACACACACAAACTATCCAAACCCCACTATTAACCTACTTTTACAATAAATTACAAGACTATTATGAGAATTAATATACTTTTATGACAGCCAGGCAAAGACCATCTCCAACAGGAGAGAATCTAAAACAAAAATAAAAATACCTGGAAAAACTCAGTAGGTCTGACAGCATCTGCGGAGAGGAACACAGTTAACGTTTCGAGTCTGTATGACTCTTCAACAGAACTAAGGAAAAATAGAAAATAGGTGAAATATAAGCTGGTTTAAAGGGGGGAGGGGGTTGGTAGGTGTCACGAAAAACAGAGTTAACACTCAGACCCAGGAGGTTTGTCTCGGAAGCCTTTATTGAATTGTGATATCACGGAGAGCCCAGCAGCATACAATGGAGCTAGCTGGCACTCTGAGGAAGCGCCAGAGTACACACATAGTTATAGTAAAAGCATGAGTAATTAATAACATTGAAATTTTATCTTTAGCATGCATACAATCACTCTATCCTAGTTTATAATTACACAGAACCTTGAGTAGTTACACAAAACCTTGAGTAGGCTATCTGGCGACTAGTCATCTGGACAGACAACAGATAGCATGATTAGGCCCTGTCTCATGTGCTGATAACAGACATCCTAACTTTGTTTCAAGGACTCTTGGTAGTTTGTTTATGATACTCCTTTTTCCTTCCTTCACAATTGCTGACAGCGCAGGTTTGTCTGCTACTGGTGCAAGGAGACTTCGTTGTGGTATTCCACTATGGTTTAACAACTTAACCCTTTGTTATCCTGTAGATGTATTTTATTCTCCCACAGTGGGACAGGTAGAGCAGGATAGAGGGCCAGTGATAGGTGGAGATAGCCAAAATATGTCATAGACAAAAGGACAAAGAGGTGTTGAAGATGGTGATAGTATCTAAGGAATGTGCTAATTAAGGGTAGAAAGCAGGATGAGCAAGTTACAGATAACCCTAGTGGGGGTGGGGTGGGGGGAAGGGATTGAAATAGGCTAAAAGGTAGAGATAAAACAATGGATGGAAATATATTTAAAAATAATGGAAATAGGTGGGAAAAGAAAAATCTATATAAATTATTGGAAAAAAGAGGGATCGGAAAGGGGGTGGGGATGGAGGAGAGAGTTCATGATCTAAAGTTGTTGAATTCAATATTCAGTCTGGAAGGCTGTAAAGTGCCTAGTCGGAAGAGAATCTAACCATCGCCCCTTGACATTCAATCGCATTACCATCACTGAACATCCTGAGGGTTACCAATGGCCAGAAACTGAACTGGACCAGCGATAAGAATACTGTGGCTACAAAAACAGGTCAGATGTTAGGAATCATGTGATGAGTAGCTCAACTCCTGACTCCCCAGAGCCTGTACACAATATACAAGGCACAAGTCAGGAGTGTGATGGAATACTCTCCACTTGCTTGGATGAGTGCAGCTCCCACAACACTCAAGAACCTTGACACCATCGAGGACAAAGCAGCCAGCTTGATTGGCACTCCTTCCACAAATGTTCACTCCCTCCACCAGCAACGAACTGTGGCAGCAGTGTGTAACATCTACAAGATGCACTGCAGACACTCAGCAAGGCTCCTTAGGCAGTACCTTCCAAACCCATAACCACTATCACCTAGAAGGGCAAGGGCAGTAGGTACATGGGAACACCATGGCCAGGAACCTCCCTTTCAAGGCTCTCACCATCCTGAATTGGAAATATAACGCTGTTCCTTTACTGTTGCTGGGTCAAAATCCTGGAATTCCCTCCCTAACAGCACTGTACCTATATCACAGTGGCTACAACAGTTCAAGAAGGCAGCCTGCCACCAGCTTTTCAAGGGCAATTAGGGATGGAAAATAAATGCTGGCAAAGCTCACATCCCATAAAATGAACAAAAGAAACAATATTCAATTCCATTCAGAATTCCTTAGATAATGGAGCAGTTCATATTGGCCTGCAGCAAGACCTGTACAACACTCAGTCTTGGGCTGATAAGTGGCAAGTAATATTTGATACACACAGATGCCAGGTAATGGCAACCCCCAATAAGAGAGAACCTAACCATTTTCCCTTAACATTCAATCGTGTTACCATTGCTGAAACCCACATCATCAACAGCCTTAGGGGCTACCAATGGCCTGGAACTCAACTGCACCAGCCATATTAATACTGTGGCTACAAAAGCAGGTCAGAGACTGGGAACTCAATTGTGAGTAATTCATCCCTTGACTCCCCAGTCTATCCACCATCCCCAAGGCACAAGTCAGTTTTGTGATGGAATACTCTCCACTTGTCTGGTTTAATACAGGTCCATCAACACTCAAGAAGCTAGACATCATTAAGGACAAAGCAGCCTGCTTAATGAGCACCCCATCTACCACCTTAAACATTCACTTTCTCCACCACTGGTAACTCACCAAGGCTCCTTCAACAGCACCTTTCAATCTTGCAACCTCTATTACCCAAAACAAATACAGCAGATGCATGGAAACACCACCACCTCCAAGTTCCCTTTCAAAATACACACAATCCTGACTTGAAATTACATAAACTTCACCGTCACTGGGTCGAAACCCTGAACTCCTTCCCTGCTAGCACAGTGAGTGTACCTACATCATGGCCAGAATTTCCCGGTCGGCGAGTGGGGGGGGTCGGGGCCTGCTCACCGACGCGTAAAATGATGCGGGATGACATCGGGCAAAACTCCCGACTTCACCCCACCCCATTTAAATTTTCAGGTAGGTGGGGGCATAGCAGAATCACCTTTTGAGGCCATAGACAGAGTCATTAAACTAATTAACGGACCTGCCCGTCCAACCTTAAGGTTGGCGGGCAGGCCAGGAGCCCTGGTGGGCATTAGAAAAAGCATGAAACCTCAACCAGGTGCGGGATGAGGTTTCATGTAGGTTTTTAAAAAAATATGATTAAAGTGTATTTAAGAGTTATGGACATGTCCCAACTCATGTGACAGTGTCATATGAGGGGACATGTCAGGGATTTTTTTTTTCTATTTTTCAGATTTTTTTACTGTAGAGCTGATCTTCCTGTGGTAGCACTTAACTTTAGGGAGATGATTGCACTCTTTCATGCGCATGCACAAAAGAGCGCACTCCTGGCTCAGGGACTCCACCCCACCCCCCCTCCCCCAACCCACACAGGGAGTGCTCAACACTTCTGTGAGGACATCATGCTGGGCAGACCTTAACTGGCCCGCCCACGTAAAATGGCAGTGCGCCATTGATCAGGGGCACCAATTGGAGGCGCGCCTGCCCACACTCGCTCTTAAACCTCCCCTCCCAACGGGGGCAAAATTCAGCCCATGTGTTTGCAGTAGTTCAAGAAGGCAGCTGACTACCGCCTTCTCAGAGGAAATTGGGAATAAGCAATAAACACTGTCGTTCCCAGTGATGGCCGCAGCCCATAAATGAAATTCTAAAAACCTGATTTTTGGGTCAAAGTTTACATTATGATTTAACTTTCATTCAGTGAATGATGCTCTTTTTCTTCTTTGTAAACACTTTAATTTTCCCTTATAATAGCAATTTGTCAGGCTGTGCTGTACATCTTCTGAAGAGTTTAGCTGTACACAACTTTATGATTACACTTTTTTACTAATACCCACAGAGTAAATACTTTCAACTATCATAAATATTAATTTTTCATCCTTCAAATGCCAAATGAGAGTATAAATTTAACAAGAATTAATTATTCTTATTGCAGTGACAATTTTAATCTTTCACATGCACAACAAAATGTTCTGTTTTTATATTGAACTGCAAACTAATTAAACCAACTTGAAATCTTTTAAGAAATATATTTACTAATTGCATCTTCAGAACAAAAAAAAATCATTATTTGTTTTAATTAATGCAATGCCTAGCACTTTAATCTGATGGTGATCAACTTCAAGAATACTCTGTTCTTGTTCTGTGAGGTCTTTACTGATGAATGCTTCCTCAAAGGTTTTTAAGATTATTTATGCTTTGAAAAGGTAAAAGTCAGCAGTCAATGGAAGGAGTCAATCCATTGATTGCTGAGTTTTACCGACTGCTTGCTTAGTCTCTGATGGGACCAGGCCTCCTGTGCTGTGATACTGCAAAGGCACTGTTTGTGAGTCAGATACATTGCAAATAGTTGTGCCTGCTTTCAGTCATTTCATCTATGTTTTTCTCACACTATATGGCCCAACGGCACAGCAATTCAGCTGAGTAGCTACCTGCCTTCCCTCTCCCAATGTGATCTTGGGCTTTTAGCTCCTCCCTAAAAGTAGTTAAGTGAGATAATTTTTGATTTCATTGATTGAGCCACTGTGTGAGAGATAGGGGCCACAGCAGCAAAGTGGATATGATATGAGACTAGTACTTTAGCGGCTTGGACTAATGATTTGGAGATGTGAGTCAAATTCCACTATGATGGTTAGAAATTTAATGAAATAACTCTGGGATGTGAAATGAGTATGACTAATAGTGAATATAAAACAATTTCTCCTTCAACTCCTCTCACTTCCTCCAAATAAAAGGTGTGGCTATGGGTACCCGCATGGGCCCCAGCTATGCCTGTCTCTTTATGGGGTATGTGGAACATTCCTTGTTGCAGTCCTACTCCGGCCCCCTTCCACAACTCTTTCTCCGGTACATCGATGATTACTTCGGTGCTGCTTCATGCTCTCGTCGGGACTTAGAAAAAGTTATTAATTTTGCTTCCAATCTCCACCCCTCCATCATTTTCACATGGTCCATCTCTGACACTTCCCTTCCCTTCCTTGACCTCTCTGTCTCAATCTCTGGTGATAGACTGTCCACCAATATCCATTACAAACCCACCGACTCCCACAGCTACCTCGACTACAGCTCCTCACACCCCGCTTCCTGTAAGGACTCCATCCCATTCTCTCAGTTCCTTCGCCTCCGTCGCATCTGTTCTGATGATGCTACATTCAAAAACAGTTCCACTGACATGTCCTCCTTCTTCCTTAACCGAGGTTTTCCACCCACGGTCGTTGACAGGGCCCTCAACCGTGTCCGGCCCATCTCCCGCGCATCCACCCTCACGCCTTCTCCTCCCTCCCAGAAACATGATAGGGTCCCCCTTGTCCTCACTTATCACCCCACCAGGCTCCGCATTCAAAGGATTATCCTCCGCCATTTCCGCCAACTCCAGCATGATGCCACCATCAAACACATCTTCCCTTCACCCCCCCTATCGGCATTCTGTAGGGATCGCTTCCTCCAGCACACCCTGTTCCACTCCTCCATCACCCCCTACTCCTCAACCCCCTCCTATGGCAACACCCCATGCCCACCCAAAAGATGCAACACCTGCCCCTTCACTTCCTCTCTCCTCACTGTCCAAGGACCCAAACACACTTTTCAAGTGAAGCAGCATTTCACTTGCATTTCCCCCAACTTAGTCTACTGCATTCGTTGCTCCCAATGTGGTCTCCTGGGCGACCGCTTAGCAGAACACCTGCGGTCTGTCCGCAAGAATGACCCAAACCTCCCTGTCGCTTGCCATTTTAACAGTCCTCCCTGCTCTCTTGCCCACATGTCTGTCCTTGGCTTGCTGCATTGTTCCAGTGAAGCCCAACGCAAACTGGAGGAACAACACCTCATCTTCCGACTAGGCACTTTACAGCCTTCCGGACTGAATATTGAATTCAACAACTGTAGGTCTTGAGCTCCCTTCCCCATCCCCACCCCCTTTCTGTTTCCCCCTTCTCTTTTTTTTCCAATAAATTATATAGATTTTTCTTTTCCCACCTATTTCCACTATTTTTAAATATGTTAAAATCTTTTATGCTCTCCCCACCCCCACTAGAGCTATACCTTGAGTGCCTTACCATCCATTCTTAATTAGCACATTCGTTTAGATAATATCACCAACTTTAACACCTATGTGTTCTTTTGTTCTATTGTTGTTGACATCTTTTGATGATCTGCTTCTATCACTGCTTGTTTGTCCCTACAACCACACCACCCCCCGCCACTTTTCTCTCTCTCTGCCCCCCACCCACGCCCCCCCCCCCCCCCCCCCCCCCCCCACACACCTTAAACCAGCTTATATTTCAACTCTTTCTTGGACTCAAACTCAAGTTCTGTCGAAGGGTCATGAAGCCTCGAAACGTCAACTCTTTTCTTCTCCGCCGATGCTGCCAGACCTGCTGAGTTTTTCCAGGTAATTCTGTTTTTGTTTTATAAAACAATTGAATTGTATAAAAACCCATCAGTTTCACTAATATTCTTTAGAGAAGGAATTCTGCTGTCTTTACCCAGTTTGGCTTATGTGTGACTCCAGACCCAAAGCAGACCCTTTTCCCTCTGAAATAGTCCAGCAAACCACTCACTTAAATTTAAAGCAGGCTTATGCGCACCACTATTTTCATAGGTCGCGAATAATCTAGACCAGTACTTCCCAAACTTTTCTCAGCCGTGACCGCCATCTAAATGCTTCACACCTGATGCAACCTCAGAATGAAAATTGTTGGGTGAGGTGGGTGGTGGTGTGCCTGGGTCAAGGGGAGAGTTGTTGAGCAGGATGGGGTTTCAAACATCAGGGATACAGATACAAAAAACAACAACTGATCATTTGGCAGCCCTGTTGGTGTCAGCAATCAGGCTTCAGATCTCATTGGCTTAGGCCAAGCTCACAAGCTCACAAAAATGGTGCACCTTTAAAGGGGTCTTGCAGGTCTGTGAAATCTGAGTCTTCGCCCCACAACAGCCATTGCTGTCTCTGAGCTTGTGACCTCAATTGCTCATTCTTCGGCCCCACTGGGGGTTATGACCCACAATATGGGAACCCCTGATCTAAACTATTGTGGCCTGGACAGATTTAATCGGGGAGGCGTTTGCAAATGCCTCCTAACACTACTCAAGGACTTTCAGAGCTTCATGTAGTACGCCTTCTACTGCTTATCAGCCTTCTGTTGTTGTAAATACGCTCGGTATTAACCTGACCCACCTGCATAACATTATATTAATTGACATCAAGTATCACCACTGCTTGTATTTTTAAATAAAATAAAAGAAATTGGTCCCTTTAAGGAAAAGCTCTAGACAAAAATTGTAAATTTCTTAACTAATTATGTTTATGTTTTCCTTTAGGAGCTGTTTTGTATGCTTCAACTATAAATGATAATGCTCTGTGAATTAAACTTGAAACTATCATGCCTAATTGGAATTAAAATAATTAACTTTGTTTCAGAATATAATGTTTACATTTTTCAGCTAGTCCTTGATAATTGGCTCATGCCCGAGGGAAGAAATAAGCCATATTTATAATAACAGTAATTATACTTGCAGTCTAGCAACAGTGGAATGATGCAACTGACCCCGCTTCTCTATTTATTTGAACTGTAAAGCTAACCATTACTTACATGAGAATATCCCTTGCTAACAGCACTGTTCCTTTGCTAACAGCACTGTGGGTATACTGACACCACACGGGCTGCAGCGGCTCAAGAAGACAGCTCATCACCACATTCCCAAGGGCAATTAAATGCTGGCCTAGCCACATCCCGCAAGAGAATACAAACATAAAGTCTCTATTTGCTGTGACAATGTGAACAATGGGTAGAATTTTCACCTCGGCAGGTGGGTGCGCACCTGACCCGCTCGAGTGTGAAATGACACGCGATGGCGTCAGTCGAGCGTCCCGGGGTCAACATGCAGTCATGCAAGAGTTCGGTTGGCTATTGCGCGTGGGAATTGGCAGTGCATCTGCCAACAATTGAAAGGCCTATTAAGACCATCAAAGTCTTAATTAACTTACAGTTTTTTGCTGCCCGTCCAACCTTATAGTTGGCAGGCAGGCGAAAAGGCCAAGAGGCCTTTGCATTTTTTTGGAAACCTCATTCATGGGCAGGATGAGGTTTCCAACATCAAATAAAAAAAAACAATTTTAAAAATTTCATTTATGTCCCTGTGCCTCAGTGAGATTTTCAAGTGCTCCCTCATGCACATGTGCAAAGTTCCCTGCTTGCCCTCCTCCCCCCGCCTGCATGCATTTCATGCGGGGCATGCCTTAATTAGCCCACCAGTGTGAAATCATGGTCCGGCCCCAATCGCGGGCAGCAGTCGGCTTCCCGACCAGCCCCGCTTGCCCCCAACAAGGGCAAAATTCTGCCCGATGTGATGGCAATGCTGTCTGTTTCTGGGGCAGGTAGGGGGTATTCTTCAGTGTAGGTTGCAATGGTGTTAATAAATTACCCTTGACAAAGTTGTAGTTTTGGTGTTAATTCCATGCTTGGGAGTTGGCCTTGCACTGCACTTACCTCATACAACTTAATCTGGGAAAAAGTAATGACTGCATTCCCACTGAGGGCGGTTCTCACCTACATTACCTAGGGAGTAATCGAGCTGGTTTCATTGGAGCAACATTCAGGCAGGTTCCAGAATGGATGGGTGGTCTGCTCCAATGGATGAGAGCCAGGGGGGTGAAGATGATCAACAGCCCATCTCTTCTTCCACTACCCTCCCTTCTTTGCATTTAATTACCCCCAACCTGCCGCTAATTGTTTCTAATTCCTCTTTGCTGATTATCTCATCTGATGAGATTACTGCCAGATGATGACAGAGCAAAGCCTCCACTGACCCCATAAAATTTTCAGAGTTCATCTTTGTGTTCCAGACCATGCAGTGATATTCAAATTTGTTGGACACATTGGTGGAGGCAGAGTAGCAATTCTTTATGCTTCTGTGCTCCAAATGAACAAAATATAACTTCTAAAATAACTCACTTTTTCTTTCTTTCCTGATACAAAAGGACAACAAAGGGAATGAGGTTCATAACTTCTCCTGTGGGGCCATGCAGTTGTGGTTCTTTCTTGCAGTAGCTATAATCTCCCTTCATTTTATCAAATAATGATCATACCTATTCACTTTCATGAGCATCCTGAATAGCAAGGGCCACAATTTTGGCATACAGTTTTGAATACAGCTTTGCTATTTAATAGACTCAATTGGAACAATTTTACAGGCTTCTGACCATTAAGGAATTGGTATTGGAGAGAAAATAAACTAACTTTTATTTATTATAGTTCTTGATCTACTTTTCAACATGTTGGTAGCTAGATTATATAGTGGCCCTTCACCAGTACCATACTCTGATGGACTAACATTTGGTAGGAAGAATAGAAAAGTAAAATGTATTTTAAAAAGAGAGAAACTAGCTACTGTCGGTATTCTGAGGGATTGAATGCTCTTGTACATGAATCACAGAAAGTTAACATGAAGCTATGGCAAACAATTAGGAAGGCAAATAGTACAATAGCCTTTATTGCAAAAGGATTGAAGGGCAGCTGTAATATATAGGGCTTTGGAGATACCACACCTGGACAGCTGTGTACAGTTTTGGTATTCTTCCTGAAAGAAGTGATTTATTCACCTTAGTCGAGGTGCAATTGGTTTGATCCCTGAGTTAAGAGGGCTGTCATATGATTGAGTAGAATGGGGTATTTTCTTGAGAATATAGAAAAAAGAAATGTGAACTTGTGGAAACTCTGGGAATTGAAGGTTTTTGGGATAGGGCAGGAATGTGGATTTGAAGCAGAAGTTCAGCCATGATTTTATTGAATAGCCATCCAGGCATAAGCAGCTTCTCCTGCTCCTATTTCTTGTGTTCTTAAATATTAGCAGATCTTCAGTGGCTTTGTCACAGGAGGGATGTCCTTTTGTCATGTTACAGTTCAATGTCCTTTGGCATTTTAAAATCCGGAACATGAGTTGTGATGTTCAGCTACTACTCTGGCCTGTTCCTTCAGGGCCTCTGCTCAATTATTAACTAGTGAATGCCTCTGATTATAGCTGACATCAATTTGAAGTCATACATTGATTATAAATCTCAGACTGCTCAATATTTGTCTACCTTCCTCTTTTCTGTTAAGTTATAATGCTGTTATTACTGGAGAGGGCACAATTGCAGCATTTTTCCTGGCCCCAATGTCTTGCATGAACTTGCCAAGACTCGTCGGAACATGGCACAGAGTATCTGCTCAGGGGTTCCAGGAAATGGTTGATGTATCGCAGGCCTTAATGACATACGTGGTATTAAATTTGCAGAGTTGACTTCAAGCCTTGCTTACCTGTGTCAAAATTTCTGTGATCATAGAGCAGAAGGAAACTCTGGAATTGGTCATTTCTAACTTACTTTACATCAGAGGAATACTTTTTTTGCTGTTGCGGTCTTGTGCCTCGTTCTAGCAACAACATCTGCAGGAAATAGGGCACATGCCTTTGAGGATGAAAGCAATGAAATCTTGCGGCAGGAAGAGAATCACAGGAGGGATGTCCTTCTGTCATGTTACAGTTCAAAAGCACAAAGGCAATGGCCAAAAGGGCATGGCAGCAGGCGGCAGAGTTCATTGATGTGTGTGGCATGGTGTACAGACTTTGGCTAGATTTCTGATAAATGCTCAATGATCTTACTGGGAGGGGAAAAGCAGCCAGGTATAAGGGCTTGTTGCAGTACCTTGTCTCCTTTATGTTCCTACAACGTTCTCCATCTTTCTTCTGTAGAATGCCATCTAGTGTGTGGAACATCCAGCATGTCCCTTGTTACATTCTCATTCCTTCATCAGATGGGAGTAAATGGTATCCTGTAGATATCCTTCCAAACAGCCCTCCCGCATACTCTAAATACCTCACAATCCTACCGGTGTTCACTATTAACAAATGGCTGGAAGGAAGACTGTTTTGAGGGGAAAAGATTAAACATAAAGGGAGCAAAAGAAATGGAAATGGGGGTGGTTCAGTCACAATGTATGTTTTCACCTCATTTGAAGAAAGAGCCATGGGGATTCATGGGATGGAATTTTATGGCCCTGTTGCGGAGGGGGCGGGGCCGTAAAATGCGGCGAGCCGTTCAAAACGCCATTGATTTCGGCGGGACCAGGAAATCCTGCCGGTGGGAGGGGCCATGAAATTCGGCCCTTGGTGTCCCTCTCTGGCTAGGGAGGGTCAATCAGGAAAACATGCTCCTGTGCAGGATTTGGATAAACCAGATATTATTTGATTGTACTTCCAACCATTGCACAAGCTGAGAACCACTTGATACAGCATGCCAGCTATTTCACAAGGGCTAACGTGTTTAATTTCCAGCATTTATTCCCTCCTACCTGTTCTTGTTTATGTAATCACAGTATGGCCCATGAAGAACTAATGGGTCCCCCCAGGAACAGTTCCCAGACCCCTCGTCTGGCACTGGATTCCACACTCACAAACAGAAGCTGAGAAACACGACCCTTCCATGTGGATAGTCAATTTGAGGTCAATTCCTTGGGTGATGCAATAAGCAGAACTGAGCAGAAGCAGGTGAAAGCGGAAAAGGAGTCCCTCAGCAGAGGGAAACATTTACCTCAGCAGAGATGCTGGTAACTGAGCATGAAAGACCTTAGGGCAAATACCTTCAAGTTTCCAAAGACAGAATCTTCCCGTCAGCGATATGGGGGCGGGGCCCGCTCACCGACGGGAAAGTGACGCGGGATGACATCAGGAGGAGCCCCCAACGTCATCCCGGTCCATTTAAATTTTTAGGACAGCGGACAGTGAAATCAGCTGTTCGCCGGCCGACCTGTCATTGGCCAGTTGAGGCCATTGACAGGATCATTAAGCTCATTGAAAGACCTTAAGGTTGGCGGGCAGGCCAGGAGCCCCAGCGGGCTTCTGAAAAAAACATGAAACCTCATCCACTGGCGGGGTGAGGTTTCATCTCAGTTTTTAAAAAGTTTATTAAAGTTTCACTCATATTTATTCACATGTCCCATCTCGTGTGACATTGTCACATGAGGGGGACATGTGAATAATGTTTTACTTTCTCTATTTTTAAAGTTTTTTAAACATTCAATGCTCTCCCTGAAACAACACTTAGTCTCAGGGAGCAGTGTGCACTTTGACAGATGGGGAATCCCTCCACCCCCTGCACAGGAATCACATAGTGTTTCTGGTCGGGTAGGCTGCTGGCTGGGCCACTCAAAAATGGCGGCGGGCCCCGATTCGGCTGCAAAGTTCAGCTGCCCGCCCGCCACCGAGCCGGTGAGGCCCACCCGCCCTTCAAGGTCAAAATTCCGGCCCAACACCAGGTGAATAGGCTGTGGGAGTCCAACTCTTAAATCTATTGCAAGGATTTCAAAGGATGAAAAAGAACAAAAAAAAAATGGAAAGATTTGCGTCAATATAACCAGCAGATGTCTCAAAGCACTTTACAGCCAATGAAGATCTTTTGAAGTGTAGTTGCTGTTGCAAGCTGGGAAACCATGCAGCCTAATTGCACACATCGCACAAGCAATGTGATAATGATCAAAGAGTATGTTTTCGAGATGTTGATTTAAGGATAAATATAGCTAGGACACCTGGGATTTCTCTGCTGCTGTTCTTCAAAATGGTGTCATGGGATCTTTGACATCACCTGAGCAGGCAGATAGGGCTTTGGTTTAACATCTCATTTGAAAGACAGCATCATTAACAGTGCAGTATTCTCTCAGTACTGCACTGAAGTGTCAGCTTTAATTTTAGTACTCAAGTCTGGAGTGGAACTTGAGCATAGAACCTTGTTACTTAGAGGTAAGAGCACTACCAACTGACCCATAGCTACCACTTAAGTGCACTGGAGTAAGGGGCAGCGCCAAGGCATTACCAGAACATAGTCACATGTAGCTGAATTTTTAACCAAGCGTCAAATGACGCGTGATAACATCGGGCTAGTGTCCTGATGTCATTGCGCACTTGCGCGACATTTCGGTTGGCAGGCGCACGCCGGTGTCGGCAGCACACCCGCCAACAATTAAAAGACCTATTAAGGCCATTAAAAAGTTAATTGAAATAAATTTTTCGCTGCCTGTCCAAATTGATGGTTGGTGGGCAGGCGAAAAGGTGCAAAAGAAAACAGATGATCTTAAATACAGCTGCACAAAGACTGTTGCATGCCACCTTTAAACAAATGTGAACCAGATGCCACAAGGTTTTTGTGGGCCACTGACTTCATCTTGAAGGTAGGTTGCAATTTTCCAAAAGGATTCATGGCATGATCATCTACTTTCTATATTGAACCCTGTGGCACAAAGGAGAGAACAGGAGAATGGCAGCTTACATGGAACCTAAAGACCGACAAGGGTGAGTCAATGGTGAGGCTGGGGGGAGGAGGTATGGGGGTGTTGGTTGTGGACTAGGGTCGAGTGCATGGAAGAGTGGACGAGACATTTTGAGACGTGGGGTCAGGGGCATGGAGGAATGTATTGGGAAGGGCCTGGCATTCTTGGTATGGTGAGAGGTGGTCTGAAGAGTCAGGCAAGCTAAGAAAATGATGAACCTGAAGGGCAGTGTCAGTACTGTCCACATGTGGAGCCATCTCAGGGTCTTGGCTGGCAAAATCCTTCCAGGACTTTGAGTTCACCTACAACCTTTTGCTTATCCCCATTGAGAGTGATCTTGGACCATTATCCTATCCAATGCATCAACGGGAGGGCCAGCTGAGCCTGCAAGTTTGGCCATATCCCACAGAGTAGCAAGTATACTAATGTGAACATTCAGTAAAGAGTGAACAAAACAATAAGTCATTCTTTCTTCCACAGGAAAGGAATGTTCTGAACTGCCCTGTAATCATCAATGTGTGCCAACCATGAGGTGTGCCAGTACATTTAGCAAGTTAGTCTCATCAAATAATGATGTGATGCACATATGAATGAGTGGGAAAATGTAATATGAAATATTACAGCTGAAATTTAAATTTGAAAAACAACCAAACCATGTTTGTGCTCTCAATAAGTCCTCTGTTAATGAAGATGGAGTTGGGCAAAAAAATTGCGGCTGTCATGAGGAACGTCCCTGTTTGTCCAGGAGGCTCTTTAACAGCTCACCCTTACCTGCTGCACTTCAGTAATTTCACCACTGAAAAGCTTCCCCTGCAACATGCCTCCCATGCACCCTGCTGGCACGTTAACTTTTAATTGGAATTGTGTGAGAACCAGCAAGGAGCAAGAGAATGGAAGTGATGCCCACTTCCTGTTCTATCATCACGATCGGCATTCCACTGGTAAAATTCTGACCACAGAAAATTCGCCTGAATGCACTCAAGAAATTGGCCACCTATTTGGTATGAGTTCATCTGTTATACTAATCTATATAGAAGTCAAAATTCTGCATTAAGATAACTATGCCTTGACTGCATGCTTGTCTGACCTCTGCATTTATACATTCTGTGACTTCACATCTGCTAGCAGAAGACCTAGACATAACTCCCACTTCAAATTTAAATCCTTTACCATTTCTTAACTTTGTCCATGAAGTTTCCATTGCCAGTTTACCTCTTGTTATAGATTGTTATAGATCAGCACAAAAGTCAACCTTTGAAGACTTGACAAGTCCCTCCAAAAACAAGGGTTGAGTTATAAGCCGAGTATAGAAGTGAACCGCTGGCATGGGTGTGGGTGGTCGCCATTTTGAAATCTCATTAGCGTCCAAAGCAAAGATTGGGCGTGTATTAAATTCTCAACCATCTTCACAAGACAGCGCATATTGCCTGTTTGATCTGTTGCACCCAGTTATAAGATTGGTAAGTAAAACTTGAATTTGTGGTGTGAAAAATTGAGGTTGATTACTAATTGATTACTAATGTCACATGTTGTGGTTGAAAAGTTGTGTTGGGTGGGTGGGTGGGGTGGGGGGGGGATTGATTTATACACTGAGTATATATGCAAAAGCATGATTTTTGATGCCGGAAAAATGAGGGTCATTTTTATACAATGGGGTTAATTTATACTTCATGATTTACAGTAATTTCTTATCATAGAAACAATTTCATCCTTAATTAATAATTTTACTCCTCCACTGTCAGATTCCCTATCCTTCCTTTATACCATCTAAACTGGTATGTTTAGTTCTAAGTTCTAATCATTTAGCCATGGTCTTAGAAATAAATACTAGGCCATAGCCACTAAGTTGAACTTGTGCTTGCAGTTCTTTTTTAAAAATTCATTCATGGGCATCAATGGCTAGGCCAGCATTTATTATCCATCCCTAACTACCCTGTTCAGATGTCATTTAACAGTCAACCACATTGCTGTGGATCTGGAGTCACATGAAGGCCAGCAGACTTCCTTTCCTAAACAGCATTAGGGAACCAGTTGTAACAATTGACAATGGCTACATGGTCATCATTAGACTTTTAATTCCAGATTTCTATTGAATTCAAATTCCTGTGGTATTCACATTTGCTGTGGTAGGATTTGAACCCAGGTGCCCAGAGGATTACCCTGTGTCTTTGGGCTACTAGTCCAGTGACAATACCACAATGCCATTGCCTCCCCATAATTCAATTTGATCTTTATATTCCCTGCGTTCTGTAGAGAACACTTATTGGAATCATACATCCTAACCTGTACTTCTCCTTTAATGTTATTCTTCTCACATATTTCTTATTACCCTATGCTGATTTAATTTCTTCACATCTTTATTTTCCCCTTTATCTGTAGTGCCTAATGCACAATTTCTGACTACTGTTTCACTCCCTTTTCATTTATTTTCAAATTATTATCTATATTACCTTTGCTGCCCAAGTCTTCCCGATGTCACTGCGCACATTTACGATATTTCGCTAGATGGGTGCGCGATGAAAACGGTGGTGCGCCCGCCATTAATTAACGGGCCAGTTAAGGCCCTTGAGTCACCAATTGTCTGCGGTTTTATGGGGCCCGTGCGATTTTCAGGGTATCGCATGGGCGCAGTGGGCAGGCGGGTAGACCACATTTTCAAAAACCTCATCTGCGGGTGGGATAAGAGGGGTGAGTGGGCTCGCTAATGCGAGTTGTTTGTACTTTAGCTTATAAGTTGCTTCTGCTTTCTTGTGTGAGCAGGACAACTTCATTTCCCTTCAGAGCAGCTTTGACAGAAATAAGAGACTTCAGTTCAGGACTCCGGAGGAGTTGTACCACTTGGGGCCTTCCAGGTATCAGACAGCCTTCCCTCACACTGGGAATGGGGATTGTGGTTTCCATTGGAGGCACCTCCTCTGAGGAGGAAGAGAGGGCCAAAAGAGAGAGGAGGCCAGGTGTCCCTTTTCAGCCTCCAGGGGAACCACCTGTGGAAGGACAGGTGCAGGCACAAGGGCTGCAGGGCCAACAGGAAGTCCAAGGTGGAAGGTGCTGCAGAAGATGCCACTATCCTGCTGCCAGAGTTTAGAGGCAGCAATGCAGTTACCTCAATATGCCTGAGGTGCAGTGCTGAAGGAGGCTCCATTTCACAAGGGACACCCCCATCTGTCAGATGATCGGCCCGAGATCAGCTCCAAATGTATGGGTAGACACCCCGTGCCAGTGGTGCTGAAGGTTACAGTTGCTCTCAACATCTATGCCTCCAGCTCTTTCCGGGGGTTGGTGGGTGATCTTTGTGGAGTCTCCCAATCAGCTGTCCACAGTTGTGTCAAGCTGGTAACAGATGCTCTGCTCAGGTGTGCATTGACTTTCATTCAATGCTGCACGGACAAGGCCAGCCAGAAAAAGCGAACCAGAGACTTTACAGCCAATGCTGGGCTCCCCCACATCCAGGGTTCAATCGACTGCACACATGTGGCCAACAAGATACCAGCAGGTGAGCCTGGTGCCTTTGTCAACAGGAAGGGCTTCCACTCCATGAACGGCAGATAGTGTGTGATCACAGGATGCAGATTCTGCAAGTCTGTGCAAGATACCCAGGCAGCTCCTACGACACCTACATCCTCAGACACTCCCAGGTGCCGGGGTTCTTCAGTGCTCCAGCCCGGCTTGATGGATGGCTGCTGGGTGACAAGGGCTATCCCCTAAAAAAATGGCTCCTGATTCCTCTCCACCATCCAAGAACAGAGACCGAGCAGCGGCAAAACAGGAGCAATGCCTCCACAAGGGCTGTGCTGTAGAGAACCATCGGTCTTCTCAAGGTGCACTTGTGATGTCTGGATCATTCAGGGGGCGCACTCCAGTACCCCCCAGGTCTTGAGTCACTGATAGTGGTTTTACTCTGTGCTCTCCACAATCTGGTGCTGAAAAGGGGTCGGGGGGTGGTTGCATTGGAGGAAGAAGATATTGATGCAGCTGCTCTGGCAACAGACGATGAGTCCATTGGTGAGTCCGAGGATGAGCACGCTCAGGAGAACGCTGAGGGGTTTAGACACTGACGTGGGCAACCTCCAGGAAGGCAGGAACACCCGGGAGGCTTTGATCTAATGCTCCTTCAGCTAGTCTACCAAATAGGAACCACCACCGCGTGCCAGGGCTGCAGGTCCATACTCGATACCTGACAGGAACATTTGCTTGGTGAACAACATGCACTATGTTAAAAGCAAAAAACTGCAGATGCTGGAAATTGAAAGCAAAAACAAAAATACCTGGAAAAACTCAGCAGGTCTGGCAGCATCTGTGGAAAGGAGCCCAGTTAATGTTTCGAGTCCATATGACTCTTCAACAGAACTAAGGAAAAATAGAAAAGGGGTGAAATATAAGCTGGTTTAAGGTGGGGTTGGGACAAGTAGAGCTGGATAGAGGGCCAGTGATAGGTGGAGATAACCAAAAGATGTCACAGACAAAAGTACAAAGAGGTGTTGAAGATGGTGATATTTTCTAAAGGAATGTGCTAATTAAGGGTAGAAAGCAGGAAAAGCAAGGTACGGATAGCCCTAGTAGGGGTGGGGTGGGGTGAAGGAATCAAAAAAGGCTAAAAGGTAGAGATGCACTATGTGCCATTTCAATAAAGTTCAATGACAAAAAAGTCTCTCATATCATCTTGGGTTATCCTGAGCCTGCAGAACTAATGAAGCACCCAGAGGCTTGTTGAACTGGAACACATTTAATGCTGTAGTGCCTGGCATACATAATATACATTAAATTGAAAGGTGTTATCCATCACACCAAATAATACTTACCATAAAACTGGAGGAAAAAATATCATCAGTGATAAACCCATGTTGTGCTTAAGGTGCTTTAAGTTTTTGCTTGCAGGTGCTACATCTAGGTGCTCCCCCCTCGCTGGCTCTGGCATTGGAGATAGCCTGTTCACTCTGCTGCCTCATTGGCCTTGATGATCTTGGCAGGTGTGATCTGCCCCATGGAGCCTGTGCTGGCCCTGCCTGAGAGGGCACGGCCAATGCCACGGCTGGCATCTCCCCAGTCGCTGCAGCCCCATTGGATGCCACGGTCACTGACAGAGGGGCAGAGGAGCTGCTGCTCTCATCTGGAGCACCCTCAGAGGAGCCCGCAGAGACGACAAGCAGCTCATGCACCAATGTGAGGTCGGTCTGGATATCCCTGTTCACCACTGATGGATGGGCACGTAGCTGGGATACTGGGTGCCCAATCCATCTCCCACACTGACAGTGACCACCTGAGTTCATTGCTGGTATGAGGGCTTGTAGGTTCGAGTGCATCCCCAGAAATTCCTGATTGAGCTTCTGGAGAAGCCTCTCTGTGACAGTCACCACTCTCTCCATGGAGGAGGCAGTGCACTCAGCAATGCATGTTCAATGGACTCCTTCACAATGGAGACCATGGCACACATTCCCTCATGTATCTCCACCAGGTCCTCTCAAACACCCTGCTGGACTTCCAGCATCTGTTGCCCTAGGGACGACTCCAGAGGCACATCATCAATCACTAACTGAGCATGTTCCTGGTCCCCAGCAGTCCTCCAACTGCTGGTGCCCTGGGCACTCTCTGCCTCTGCCTGCATCTCAAGCGAGTGTGAAGTGCTCTCACTGCTGTGCACTGAATTACTATCTGCTGATCTAATGCCCACCAAGGTGCTGGTATCTGCGCTGGTGCCTGCTTGGCTGAGAGAGTGTGACGCAGGTGCGTTTCCATGGTCTCTGTGCTCTAATGTCAGCGGCTGGCCTTCAGGCTCCTCACCCCGATGGGCTTCTGATGAGCCTGAAAGGAAGAAAAGGACATGTCATTAGTTGAAGCCATTACACTGTTACTGTGCATGCCTGGCACCCAGATCAGGGTGCCCTCATCTTTCCATTATCAATGGGGATTCCATGTTCGAGGCTCACTTCAATATAGAGACTACAGTTGCTCTTACAGACATTCTGACCTCAGTGCACTGCACTCTTACCTCTCTGTGGCACCCCAACCTCACCGCGGTCGGTTGACCTAGGTACATGGCGCTTTTCCAGCTCCAGGGCCTCCTGCTCATACCTCCTGAGGATTAGAAGGTCCTCTGCCAGCCCACAACCTTTCTGCATTGTTATGGGATGTCTTCTCCTGAGAGGAGAGAGGAACATTGATTAGTCCACCCCATACCTGCAGCGCCATTGAAGCCTGGCCAACCTCACCTGAGGAACACCTCGCAGGGCTCAGCCAATTTGTTACCCTGGAGCCGCAAGACACTCAATTCCAAGCAACCAGGGCTCACCCCCTTAGCCAGATGCTGCCTCATTGATATTTCCAACCCACACTCTAAGATATCTGAGGTCTCGGGTGGTGGGGGGAGGGGTGTGCTCCCAACTGCTGTGCTAAGTGACCCATGCCAACATGGTACTCACCCTTCCCATTCACAGGAGTTCATTGAGGCGCTTATGGCACCGCAACCATGTGCGCCTCATCACATCATGGGAGCTCACCCTGGATGCCACCTCCTCCCAGGAATCTTTGGTGAGGTGGGGGTGCCTCCTGCTCCCGTTCCTGGGGATGAGTATATCCTGGCGTGCTGCCACCTCCTCCAGGAGGGCAGAGAGACACTCTTCGGAAAAACGCGAGGCCGACTGCCCCGCCGACCTGCTCTCCCGCCTGCCACATTCAGCACTTACGAGCTCCAGGACAAGGTGCACCTGCTTCACTGGCAGCCTTCACACAGCTGCTGTGGCCGCTTTTAAATCGGCTGCCGGGTCGCCATTGGACCCGGTGGACACTGAGCTCCTGCCCCAGCTCACCCTTCTCCCTGTTGCTGCTGCCGTGTCTTACACTGGGTGGACCTTAATCGGCCCGCACGCGTAAAATGGCGGTGCGGAACTGATCACGGGTGGTGATTGGCTTCACAACCACCCCCACCCGTTCCCGCCGAACCTGCACACCGACCGTAAACTCTGGCCCAGGAAACATGGCCCGTTATTGGTGGGCAGAATGGACGATTGCAAACTGGTTTCACAACGTTGTGAAACCGATTTTTGGCTTCTTCGCAAGATTGTCTGCTCAAGCTGCCAAACATGTCCGATGCCAGCTGGCCCAGAAATTTTCGCCCCTTAGCCTGTACCATCTCCCGTGATCAGCTTTTCTGATTCCCTTTTAACCTCCACCCCTGGCCTTCAAATCCGCATTTAGGGCTTCCTTATTTATACTGGCATGTTATCAGCTATCTATGATCAGGGCTGTTCATAATGGTTATTCAACCCAGCCATTCTCATTTCTTATCAAGCCACTGCAACATAAGCGATTCACTAAGGCCGAGGCACTAATCAACATTTTCCAGCAAATATCTCTTAATTAGGCACAGTTTAACTGAAAGACTTAACGCAGCTTTGAAATGTGGTTGTCTGTTGTGTTTAGTTCTCGTTTGTAACAGTGGGCCTCACAGCTAGACATACCATGGCCTCAAAAGTGTTGTTTCCGGTCACAGTCCAGTGGTTCTTGTTTATTCATGAAAATACAGCTCTCAGCTGTCAGCAGGTTACTTTGAAAAGTCTCCTGGCCTTGCAAAGCATGATGGTAAGATTTGATCAATTTTAGATTTGGCGAGGTTATGTCAAACCTGTATCCTGAGACTTGCTCTCTATTTAACCTAGGTTCCACTGATTTTGTAAACTATAGGTCACATTAAATCTCTTCTGATCCTGCACTTCTCTATGAAGTGTGACTGAAGTTAGGAACACATTGTCCAGATTTTTTTTCCCTTCCCTTATGTGTCAGAGTATCACCAGCTAATACTCCAGCTCAATGACTCTGAGCTGGAGAGATTCCAAGTAGAGATATCCACGACAGGTGTATTCACATAGGACAGCCTCACCCTCCACAAAGTTCCAAATATTATGGTCCAGTAGTACAGCTTGCTCTGCCATATCTATTTATATATGTTATTTAAAGATAACATGTATTTATAGATTTTTTTCTTAGCTTTAACTGTTTATCAGTTTACGGTAGCTAACACCAAAGTAATAATGGCCACTAGACATCAACTCTAATGTGAACATAAACACACTTATAAAAAAATTAGCAATGAAAGTGAAGGGATGGACCAACTGAGCTGTTTGCAATGCACTGCCTGTGAGTATCATTCCTTATTTGGAGTTCATAGCCTGCTATTGTATTTGATGACCTGGGGATTATTTTAAATTAAATTAGGAGTTATGTACAATAGAGTGAATGGGATGTGGTTTGATTCATTGGATTTCTAGTCTTGGGAAAAGTATTCATTTTTCTGGGGTCCACTGCACCACATTATATTTGGCAGTGATATATTCCCATTCCCTCCCAGTACACAGAGATCCTGAACCAAGTGCACTACAATTTTGAAATTAATGAGCTAGACTGTGATGTATTCCCATTCACACTCATTATATGGAAATCTTGAGCCAAGAACATCATTTCTTGAGAATTAATTGTGCATTTATCAATGTTCAGCTGATTCAGTTCCGTAGGATGCACATGGAATTCCTGATGCATTATCCAATTCCATCCTCAATGTATTTTATTTATTTTTAAATCTGGCAAAATGAAATACTTTTCTTACTCCATTTTTTTAAAATAAAAGTATTATAATGGAAAAATGAGTACATTATCTGCCCTAAAACTGATGCCCGTAGGATTTTTAAATTCAAGCACTGAAAACAATTGAACCACATATTAACTTATTTGCTAGGCAGGAATATTTGCAAGATGTGGCTTCTTATTATGGAGATTGTGAATTAGCTTACACTGAGGATTTTTTCCATACCTATAGGAGAAGTGCAACTCTCACATCTAACTAGAAAATGTTGATTAAGAGTAAAAAAAGAGATATTAATGTCAGGGGTGCAATTAAAAAATGAGTATACAGCATGTTGTTAAAATGCAAATTGAAATTAGTATTCAGATGCTGGAGGTGTTATTTTGTTAATAATTTCAGGTACCATAGGGTGTAGTCAAATTGTATTTTATTGTTTAGATGGAGGATTATTAACTTTATATTATTAACTTTTCAGGTTAGATCCTGCAGTTGTTGTAATATAATGAGACAATAAACAGGTTTTGTATGTTGCAATCATCTTTTAAATTGTTAAATTAGCAAGACCCAAGCAAATACAGCAAATAATGAGAACTGGACTTATGTATTTTTTTTATTATTCATTCATGGGTTGTGGGCTTCGCTGGCTGGGCCAGCATTTATTGCCATGAGGTTGATAATACACTTATGTGCAATTAAATATGGACTTCCACACAAGGCCTGTACAAGAAATTGCACCCTAGTTTCCATAATTTGGATTTTATTAATCTGCTTTTATTTATTTGTCTCAAAACTATATACCTGTACAGTGGCTCACTAATATAATGTCAGTCAGTTCATTTTTGACAATAATTGAGCTTCAGGCTGCATGTGGCAAAACATAATGACCTGGAATTTTGTTGACAAAATAATGTCGAGTGAACGATGCACAACATTATTGATGTGGAAATCAGCCAGTAACTTGTAGCAAAGAAGAGGTAAGCTATGAGTTGTAAATTGCCACCAGCTGCTGGGCGATTTATGTTGCTCAGCCATTAGATTTGCAAAAATGGCATTTCACCCTTAACCTCCCTATGAATTTCATGAAGCTGCAAATCAATCTCTCTGGCCCAAAAAGGGAACACTTAAAGTGTGGAGTCTCATTCATTCGGGGAATGAATAACTCCTGGAGGTTTTAAAAACTCAAATTTTCATTTTTTTCTTTTTTTTTTGCCTCTTTTATTTCTCTACCTTAATCAAATCACCCCATCTTTATTTCTTTTGCTGCATCTGATTTGACTTTGAATTCACCCACTTTAATTCAATCTTCTTCATCCTTTCTCTGTTTATTTTCAAGATTCCTTAAATTTCACTGGCTAAGAAGCTTCATGCTGGTCCCCATTGTTCATCAAGTTCCTAAATGCTCCAGTGCTCTTACCAAACCATTATCAACTCTCATGTCCAGGAATCTATAGTGAGGGAAAAAAGAATGAAGGTTGCAGGGAAAAGACATGCAATTTCATAGAATCATATATCACAGAAGGAGGCCAATCAACCAAGACCGCCTGGACTGACTCTTTGAAAGAGCAGTCATGCTTTTCCCCACATCTCTTCCTTATGTCCCTATCCCTCGTTCTTAAGAACCAAAAGTATCCAAAAACCTTTAAGGATTTTTGTATCTGGGCATTGAGGTCTCTCCGCTCATCAGTACCTTTCAAAATCGTGCCATTTATCATATACTGTTCTCCTGCTGGTGCGGTACAAGGGTGCATGAGAGCCCACACGCTGCACACTCACCCTTGTCGGCTCCATTGTGGGGTGGGCAGTCCAACACCCTCTGCAATTTTTGTGGAGTCCGGCCTCTTTGGTAAGAATACATGGTTCATGGCACTACCGAGGAGTCATGAACCACAAAACACTAGTTCCAAGTGATATGTGTATTTCCATATAGTTCTTCCAAATTGCATCACTTCACACTTCTCGGCATTGAACTCCATTTGCCTTACTTCTGTCCATTTCAACATCCTGCCTATGCTATGCTGAAGCCGAAAACTAACTCCATCACTGAGTGCTACTTTGCCAAGTTTTGTATCATCTGCAAGCTTTATTATGCTGCTCCCTACAGCCCAATTTATTTTGCTTATAAAAGATTAAAGGAATAACGGACCTAAAGCTAACCATTGGGAAACACCACTGTAAACCACTGAGATAATAACAAAAAAACTGCGGATGCTGGAAATCCAAAACAAAAACAGAATTACCTGGAAAAACTCAGCAGGTCTGGCAGCATCGGCGGAGAAGAAAAGAGTTGACGTTGGATTCACTCAAGTTCTGTCGAAGGGTCATGAGGACTCGAAATGTCAACTCTTTTCTTCTTCGCCGATGCTGCCAGACCTGCTGAGTTTTTCCAGGTAATACTGTAAACCACTGGCCAGTCTGAAAAACATCCATCCACCACCTCCTTTTGCTCTCTCTCTCACAGAGCCAATGTTGTACCTGTACCATCATTATTCCCTTTAATTCGATTGGCTTCCATCTTCATAATATGCCTCCTATAATGATCACCATTAGCATGCAGAGCAGGCAGTTCATGATACAAATCAGCTTGTAATGCTGATTTGATATCAGCCATGCTATTGTGTAGCTCCATGCCCCAGTCTCTGCTTTGCCTTGATCTTGAACAGATGAACACCACATTAAACTGCATAAAGGACCTTACACCAACACTATTTAAAGGGACCATGTACTACTTACAGATTAATTGGTTCATTGTTCCTTATGGGAGTTGCTGCAATTCTATTCATTTTAGGTGCTTTTCTGTAATTGTTGAAAATTTCGATAATCGGTAAAGAGTGTCCTGGCTCTCCTGAAGTACTTTTTTGGTGACTTAAAGGCTTATACACAAATTTGTTGCTTCTAGACATGGGTAGCTTAATGGGGCTTCCTCTTGGCATTAAGCATGGGAGAATGAGCAGAGGCAAAGCGAAGCAGGATGAGCTGCTGGTAGAGAAAGGAGGCATTTCTGTGCATCTTCTGGTGAGCCAACACCTGCCTCATCCTTCCCCTCCCCCAATCCAAATTCCACCAAGTTTATGCCTGGTCTCCCACCATGGGCAGATCCTGCCTCAATCTTATCCTCTAAATTATGTGCAGTGCCAGGATCTGAGCTAGTAGCTGCGGCTGTGAAATCGAGTGATGCTAGCCTTTCATCTTCCCTTCCTGCCAACTCTTCCTTTACTGTCTGAGTGGGTGCCAGCTCTTGAGAATCTGAAATGTAAAATGGACCAGTGTCAGGTTGTGATGAGGGGAGAGGAGAAAGCAAGAAGTGCATGCTTATATCAACTGCAGCTTTTCAGTTAGAAAAAAATTGAGACACGAAGCAGAGGTAGGATGAGATAAGGAGGATTAGGAATGCTGATATCCTCATCTTCAATGGCTTTAGCTCCACTGGTGGCCACAGCCTCAGCAATGGTCCTTCTCATATTGGCTGGAACTGTCTCCCCATGCGGTTTAAAACATGCAGGTGTGCCTCTCCTCTTCCCATTAACTTCGGCTGCCTTCTGCTGTGTGCAACCTTTTCCTGCAAGAAGGAAGGAAGAATGCCAATGAATGTTCTTTTATATTCATTCATGGGGTGTGGGCATCGCTGGCTAGGCCAGCATGTATTGCCCATCCCTAATTGCCCTTGTTCAGAGATCATTTTTAAGAGTCAACCACTTTGTTGTGGGTCTGGAGTCACATGTAGGCCAGACCAGGTAAGGATGGCAGATTTCCTTCCCTAAAGAACATTAGTGAACCAGATGGATTTTTGCAACAATCAACCTTGGTTTCATGGCTATCATCAGACTTTTGATTCCAGATTTTTATTGGATTCAAATTTCACCATCTGCCAATGTGGGATTCAAACCCAGTCCCGAGAACTTTACCCTGAGTCTCTGGAATACCAGTCCAGTGACAATACCACTAAGCCACCACCTCCCCTAACAATACTTTGTGTGAACCAGCTCATGGTTGAATATCTATGTGCAAGTTGTGGGATGTGAGTCTGAGGCTTGCAGTGGTGTTAAATGTTTGAGGGTGAGAAGAAACATCTGACTGTTAGGTTTGAGTCTTCATTGATAGAAATTATTGGTGGCTGAATGATGGGGCCATAGTGACTTCAGCAGTGGAACAGGCTAGTGGTGCATTTGATCAGATATGACATTTGCACTTGCACTCAATGGCAAGGATTTTTGCCAGATTGAGCCGGCTTAGGAGTCCTTTAAAAATGGTGAGTGGGACCCAATTCCAGGATTCCTGTCCCCATTTCCGTTTCCAGCAATCTTCGTCAATGTAAGACAGAGGTGCACATAGTTAGGCCACACTTGGCACTCCCACCCTTGCTGGCTCCATTTTGAGGTGGGAAATCCAATGTCTTCCAGCAATTGTTGTGGAGTCGGGCGCCTTCAGTAAGAATACATGGTTCATGGCATCTCAGAGGAACTGTGAAACACAAGGGAACACCAGTTCCATGTGGGGAACCAAAATAAAAACTGTGACCAACTCCTGGTAACATTTTTCACTGACAGGTTTGGAAATGCAAAAAAAAAAACTCTGTTCTTTCTGTTTCAATAGTTAGACGCTGTATTGCGAGGTAGATGTATTTTTACTGCAGTGATTGATTATAGGGCTGTGTCCTGCAAAGGTAAGCTGAGTATTCATTCACCGGCATTGTGTAAGTGTTGAGATGCATTAGAGCATTTTTCCCATCAGGGAAAGTACTCCGATACATCCGAGGCTGAAGAAAGCACTGCTTGGAAACTATAGTCTGAAGTGTTTTAAATCCCTAGCCCTTTAAAAAGCCTTCAGCTGCTTCCAGTTAGAAAGAAAAAGCAAACACCAGCTACTGGAGTACATTGATTCACAAGTCATCCACAGCTATCTGTTTTTGCAATTTCAATAGGCTTTATTGTCTGTGAGCTGGAATGGTTTGCTATGACAGCCGAGCCCATGATCATTGCTTGGCTAAGTTTCAAAAGCTCTGGAACCATTTATCTCAGTAGAGGGTTGTACAGACAGTTTGACTGACAGTATTAAGTGGTTATTAAAGGATTAACTGTTATTGATATGGGTAGTAAAATAGATGTTTGCTTGTATTTACAACAGATTAACCACACAAGGGGATTTAAATTTTTGAATGGCTTTCTTTGAAGGAGAATTTTTTCCATTGTGGGTGTTTGAATGTCAGCTCTGTTAGATAGTTTTTTTTAAAAAAATGTCTATTTCAAAGGCATCCTGAGGTCTGCACATAGTGGATACTGAATGAGTGACCATGAATGATACATGTGGGAGGGGGGATGGAGGGAAATAGGGAAAAAGAGGGGTCATGGAGGGAGCATGTGGGAAAGAGGGGACATGGGGATATGAGAGAGTCTGTGAATGCATGTGGGGTGTTTGTGGGGAGAAGAAGGTGAGGGTGTGAAGGGTGAAAGTTTAAGGGCCTGACATTCATCTTAAAATTGGGCTAAAATCCCCTGTAAATGGAGTCAGGCATTCTAGCCTGCATGCCTTACCATCTGCCTGTCTTTGTTGCCACCCCGAATATGCCTCCAGAGACAGCGGACCTGGCTCCATCCCACCCCTGCCTTCTTGGCATGAAAATATGGTGGGTTCAGGCCCTCTTAAAGGAGCCTGGTCTGCAGAATCAGGAAGTTTCCTGATCTGACCATCCCACATCCTCCATGAAAATCCAGTTCACTGACCTTGACAATGTATGTGAAATCATTAAACTTCTTCCTGTGCTGCATTCAAGTCCTTGGAGCTAAGCTCCTGGCATTGACCTCTGCTCCTATCTTTTACCACTACCTTATAAGCATGTGTCTGGAGCTTCCCCTGACTCACACTAAGATACAGGACTTCTCTGCTTCTTACTACCTCTTCCGCAAGAGCTCCAGTGCAATGTCGATAATCTTTATGCATGGTGTTTCTCATGGTCAGCCATTGTTGATTCTTCAACAGCACAAATTTCAGAATGATCTCAGCACAGCCAGCAGCCACAATGCACTTCTCCTTTAAACATTGTGGGTTAACTGGAGGTAGTGTGATGCACTAATAGTATATTCGGCACCCTGCTGATGTGTTCAGCCAATGACAATGCAAGGAGCACTGGCTGCTGAGCAAGCAGCACAAAGTTAGCATCCTGCTTGCTATCAACACACACAGGTTAGTTATTCATCGCATTCCCTGCCCCTGCTTTGCTAATTTAACCTCTTCCTTCACCAACTATCTGATCAATCTTTTCTGTTACTTCTTCAAAGCATTTACCAAATTGGTCAGACACAATTTTTTGCCTTTAACAAATCCATGCTGCTCTTCTTGATTAACCAAGGTATTTCCAAATAAAAGTTTTTTTTTTGCCCCTGATAATGGTTTCCATTACTTTTCCATTACCGTTGATAGGCTAACTGCCCTGTCATTCCCTGGCTTATCCCACTCCACTTGAATCATGGAATAACATTAGCAACCATTTAGTTCTCTGCAGCTAAGCCTGCATCCAATGAGCATTGAAAGATAGTGATCAATGCTTCTGCCATTTCTACCTAAACTGCATTGCAAGTACACCAGGTGACTTGGTGACTTCTTGATCAATACATATCTTTATATGTGTTTCAATTGACAAATTATGCAAACTTAAGAGGGCAAAGCATCAGAATTGCTAAAATATTATAAGGCCAAAGTCCATCTAGCTCACCATCTAATGCTCTGATAGCTACATGATATCATGATAATAGTTATCAACTAATCACAGCATTAATCTCTATTAATTTTTTATCTTGCACTTACTTCATGTAGAAAATATAGTCAGGATTTAACTTGGAGCCAATGGCCCCACCCAATGGCTGGAAAGTTCGTGATGGGGTAGCGGGAGATGAGTCCACCTTAGCCTGCCCTGGAAGCCACCACTTCATTTAATATGGAATTTTAGGCAATTGGTTGCCTGAAGTAATAGTTTCCATCCCAGGCTGTCATGCCTCCAAAAACTGCAGGCCAATTAGAGGGCTTGTCGGCTCTTCAGTCCTGACAGCACCAAGGGAGTGGTAGCCACTACTGGGACTATGGAAGGCTTCGGACCAGAAGCATTGATGGAAGTCCGGAAGAGAGCAGAGTGGGGAAGACTGGCCAGGGCTAGTCAGGTAGGCCACAGCAAGGGAAGGGTGTTTGAGCGAGAGAGCAGGGATGGCCTTGAAGCAGGGCCTGCCCTTTCTGCTGGGGGAGGCACTCAGGGATGAATTGGATGCCTGATCATGAGAACCCCCACCAAGCCCACAGGCCAGCTGAAAGGGATGGTGGCCCTGCCATGTGGTGTGGGCTCCCTGCCGCTGGTTAAGTGCTAGTCACAGTGGGAAGAGGAAATTAAGTGACCATTAATTAACCACATAAGGTCTTCAATTGGCCCAAGTGAAGTGGGTCACCCGCCATCAACATTGCCACTGGGAAAATGTCAGTGGAAGTGGGAAGGCAATGGGCATGGCGCCCAGATATGGACCCCCTCCACCTGCCAGTCTGCTCCTGGTGGGGGGCCATAATATCCGGCCCATATCTTACAGAAAACAGTATAGTCTTAAATAGCCATGCTTACATTGTTGTAATCAGAAAACAAATATTGTCTTGATCTAAATCTGTTCCACTACATATGCAAATTACTACTTACTTTTATACATGTAGACTTTTGCTGTGCACAATTTTGATGTGTACAATCACATCATTCCTGTAATGCTGCAATGCAAATGAGTGTACAATATATCTAACTGTGGCCGAACTAGTGTTTTATGCAGTGATTTCTGGTAGAGACCAGCAACTTTTTTTTAAGTAAATGAAATTTGAAATTTCAGGTATTCACTAAAGAATAAACGCACAAGATTCTGTTTTAAACAAACAAGAATTTTTACTATACAAGAGTAAACAAAGCAAACACTTAATACTATTATAAAAACAAAAAAACTGCGGATGCTGGAAATCCAAAACAAAAACAGAATTACCTGGAAAAACTCAGCAGGTCTGGCAGCATCGGCGGAGAAGAACAGAGGGTCCTTGAGGTGCACAGATTCCTGAAGGTAGGAGAACAGCTAGATAAGGTGGTTAAGAAGGCATAGGGGATACTTTGAAACATCAACTCTTTTCTTCTCCTTCGATGCTGCCAGACCTGCTGAGTTTTTCCAGGTAATTCTGTTTTTGACTTAATACTATTTATTTATACTCAAACATCCGGAATTAACATAAGGTACACATGAATTAACAAACAAATTGTGGACGAATATCAGCTAACAAGTCACCTTAAATGGTAGATACAACTAAGACTGATTTTACAAATTGGCTCAGCAGTCCATTCTGTTTTTTCTGGATAATTATGAGTCACAAAGTCCTTCAAACTCTGTCTTCCTAACAGAGAATTTCAGCTCTTCTCCTTCTAAGAATCTGACCCTCAGCTAACAGCTACTTTACTTCACCTGAGTTCCATGGGAAAAGTGTTCCCCCCTTTAGGGGGGAAGTCCGGGAGCGGGTGTGAGCGGGCATGCCTTCGATCGGTGGCCCCGATTGGGCATGCGCTGCTAATTTATGTGGGTGGGCCAATTAAGGCCCATCCAACTTGAATGCGCCAGGAAGCGCTATGCGCTCCCTGTGTGGGTGGGTGGGATTCCCTCAGCCAGGAGTGTGCTCTTTCGCGCATGTGCACAACAGAATGCACAGATCTCCCTGAGGCTAAGTGCTGCCTCAGGAAGATCAGCTCTGATTTAAAACTCTTAATAAACATGTTTAAAAATTTTCCCTGCCATGTCCCCTCATGTGACACTGTCACATTATGATGGCTCAATGCCCGCACACTTGGCTAATGAAGGAAAGTATCCCCTATGCCTTCTTAACCACCTTATCTAGCTGATCTCCTACCTTCAGGAATCTGTGCACCTCAAGGACCCTCTGTTCCTCCACTCTTGTGCTGTTTGCCACTGCAAATGCATTACCTCACGCTTCCCGAGATTGAATCCCATTTGCTTCATTTTTGTCCACCTGATCAATTCATTGACTTCTCCCAACAGCCTACAGCTTTCTCTCACACTATCAACCACATAACCAATTTTTGTCTCATCTGCAAACTTCTTAATCATGCCCTTAACATTGAAGTTTAAATCATTAATAGTTACTCAAACAGCCAGGGACCATAGTATTAAGTCTGTGGAACCCACCTTGGGCACAGCCTTATAAAAACTCCATCCATTACCCTTTATTTCTTGCCTGTGAATCAATTTTGGATCAAATTTGTCAAGTGCCCTTGTGCCCTCATGGACTTTTTACTTTTCTGACCAGTCTACCGTGTGGGACCTTGTCCGGAGCCTTGCAAAAATCCATGTAGAATACATCAAACATGATAACCTCATCCACCCTCCTTGTTACCTTTTCAAAAATTTTAATCAACTTCATCAGACATCACCTTCCTTTAACAATTCCTTGATTAATCTGTGTTTATCTAAATGATAATTCATGCTCTCCCTCAGATTTTTTGTTTTCCCCAATAATTTGCCCATCACCGCGGTTAGAGTGATTGATCTGTAATTGATTGGTCTAAACCTTTCTCCTTTTTTAAGCAGGAATGCAGTGTTTGCAATTCTCCATTCTTCCAGCCTGTGCCCAGAGTGGATTGGAAAATCATGGTCACAGTTTCTGCCATTTCCTTCTTTGTTCTTCTTAACAGTCTGGATACATTTCACCTGGGCCTGGTGGTTTACCTACTTTCAACAATGTAGTGTAGCTACATCCAGAGTGCTGTGAGGAAGGGAGTTGCAAGATTTTAATTCAGTGACAGTGAAGGAGCAGCAATATATTGCAAGTCAGGATGGTGTCTGACTTGTAGGGGAACTTACAGGCAATGATGTCCCCATGCAGCTGCTGACCTTACTTTTCTAGGTGGTAGGGATTCTGGGATTCAAAGATGCTGTCGAAGATGCCTTGGCGGGTGCTTGCAATGCACTTTAGATTCTCTGCATTGCTGCTATGGAATTTTGTTGGATCTAGGCAAGTAGATAGTATTCCATCACTTCCCCTGACTTGCACTTTATAGGTTGTGGGCAGGTTTTGGGAAGTCAGAAAGTGAGAAACTTTCCACAGAGTTTTTTGCTTTTCTTGTAGCCACCAGCATTCTGGAATGGCAATACTGTTGGATGTGAAGAGGAGAAGGGTATATTCTCCTTTGTTAGAGAAGGTCATTGATGTGTGAATGTTCCTTGTCATTTATCAGCCCATGCCTGACTGTTGTCCAGGTCTTACTGCATCCCAGCAAGCACTGCTTCATTACCTGAGGAGTTTGGAATAGAACTGATCACTATGGAATGCAGTGAACATCCCCAATTCTGATCCGATGTTGGAAGGGAGAGTCATTGATGAAACCGCTGAAGATGGCTTGGCCTAGGACACTGCCCTGAGAAACTCCCACAGCAACTCCCTGCAACAACCACAATCGTCCTTATACAAGTCAGTGGAATGTTTTTCCCCTTATTCCCATTTATTTTAGTTTTACTAGGGTATTGATAGACTTGCTGCAATGTATCCCGTGGATAGGACCCACTGCTGCCATTTAGCTTCTATATAGCCAAACGTAGCAATCATGCAACAAGGATAGGTAGAACAATAATGTGGGTTCTTTATTTAACGATAAGACTATATACATAGAATGGTAACTGAGAAACTATGTAAAACATGTCTGATGTGTCGGACTGTTGCTCTGCTCTGTCTACAGAATACACGGGATTATATATCACATCTTGTCTCATGGCGGATAGTGGTGGGCAGCAGTTTAAGATATGGCCCTAGGTACATCACAACAGCCACTGTGCACCAATAGTGGAGGAAGCTAATGTTTAAGGTGGTTAATGTTGATAGAGTGTTGGTGAACTCTTAGCAAAGTGTGCCAGAAGGACTTCCAATGTGTCTTAAAACTCCTCTTCATATGTCATGCAAACAATCACTCAATCTAAATCAGTAAATGAACATTCTTAGCTGCAAATAGGTTTAAGTAGTGCTCAAAATTCTTCTGTTCAGCTATTAACTATTAGGAAATGTTAGTGAATGTAGTGTTATCCACCAAAATGGCACGCAGCCTCTTCAATAGTGCCAGCTAGCAGGCAATTTAATTGTCAATCAGCCCATTAACGATCCTCTGGGTGGCTTTTCCTTGTTTTGGCTTCAGCTGCTTTACCAGGAGAGGGCATTTTGTGCTAAATCTAGACTAAGCTAGATTTACAGTTAAAAAACTCTTCTTGGCCACTGCTGTACCTGTTTAGCACCTAAAATATTCAGCCAACATCATCGCCAAGGGATTTTTCTTTCCTGTTTAGTTAGTTGCCACATTCAGCGCAGGGTAGTTCTAAAAATTGCTGTCAAGAAGGTATAATAATTTTCATAATGTTATTGGAATTTATTGTAAAGCAGAATAATAGTGGGGTCTGTGTGTGTGTGCGTGACTTAATTGAATTAAAGGCAGCTGGCCTGAAGGCTTTGACGTATCAGAAGATAAGCTAGGTTTGAAATGTTAAGTTTTAGAATGTAAGAGGTAAAGGGAACATTTGCATTTTAAATGAACCAGACTAGCTTGAATTCAAAGGAGGGGTGAAATATTTCACCCAGCCAGGAGAAGTTAAAAAGCAGTGTGTTTATTTTTTTCTGAAGATTGCTGGTAAAATTGGTACTGTGAGAGATTTTTATGATTAGAGATGTAAAGTCTAAAGACATAGAAACAATGGGAATTTGCATTCGGGGGGAGGAGGGGGGTGGAATATGTATTAAGGAGAGAAGGCTGTGTATAAGTGAGGCATTCTAAGATCAAAAATAAGTATGTAAAACCTCCAGCATCTAAGCCTTAAGCTGCTGTCTACAAAGAACTGAACTTAAGAAAACACTATTATTGTTGCCATAACGAAAGTGTAACTGGGAGTTAGATTAACTAGGGGATTTAGAAGTTATCAGAGCATTAATTTATAGATCTATCTGCATACTTTAAATCATTTGTTCTCCCTAGCCAAGCTATTCCAGTGCAGCTACAACACTGGCATCTACCCGACTATGTGGAAAATTGCCCACGTATGTCCACACAAAAAGCAGGACAAATCCAACCCAGTCAATAACCACCCCATCAGTCTACTCGATCATCAGTAAAGTAATGGAAGGGGTCATCAACAGTGCTATCAAGTGGCACTTGCTTAGCAATAACCAGCTCACTGATGCCCAATTTGGGTAGCTCCAGGGCCACTCAGCTCCTGACCTCATTACAGCCTTGGTTCAAATATGGACAAAAGAGCTGAACTCCTGAGGTAAGGTGAGAGTGACTGCCCTTGACATCAAAGCGGCATTTGACAGAGTGTGGCATCAAGGAGTCCTAGCAAAACTGGAGTCAATGGGAATCAGGGGGAAAACTCTCTGCTAGTTGGAGTCATACTTAGTACAGAGGAAGATGGTTATGGTTGTTGGAGGTCAGTCATCTCAGGGCCAGGACATTACTGCAGGAGTTCCTCAGGGTAGTGTCCTTGGCCCAACCATCTTCAGCTGTTTCATCAATGACCTTCCTTCCGTCATAAGGTCAGAAGTGGGGATGTTTGCTGATGATTGCACAATGTTCAGCACCCTTCATGACTCCTCAGATAGATAAGCAGTCTATGGCTAAATGCAGCAGAACCTGGACAATATCCAGGCTTGGGCTGACAAGTGGAAAATAACATTCACAACACACAAATATCAGGCAATAACCATCTCCAACATGAGAGAATCCAACTGTCGCTCCTTGATGTTCAATGGCATTACCTTCACTGAATCTCCCACTATCAACATCCTGGGCATTACCACTGACCAGAAACTGAACTGGACTAGCCATATAAATACTGTGGCTACAAGAGCAGGTTAGAGGCTAGGAATCGTGTGATGAGTAACTCACCTCCTGACTCCTCAAAGCCTGTCCACCATCTACAAGGCACAAGTCAGGAATGTGATGGAATACACCCCATTTGCCTGGATGAATGCAGTTCCTACAACACTGAAGGAGCTGGACACCATCCAGGACAAAGCAGCCCGCTTGATTGGCACCACATCCACAAACATTCACTCCCTCCACCAACGACACACAATAGCAGCAGTGTGTACCATCTGCGAGATGTACTGCAGGAATTCACCAAGGCTCCTTCGACAGCACCTACCAATCCCGTGACCACTACCACCTAGAAGGACAAGGGCAGCAGATAAATGGGAACATCACCACCTGGAAGTTCCTCTCCAAGTCACCCACCATCCTGACTTGGAAATATATCACTGTTCCTTCACTGTTGCAGGGTCAAAACCCTGGAACTCCCTTCCTAACAGCACTGTGGGTGTATCTACACCACATGGACTGCAGCAGTTCAAAAAGGCAGCTCATCACCACCTTCTTAGGGCAACTAGAGATGGGAAATAAATGCTGGCCCAGCTAGCGAAGCCCATGTCCCATGAATGAATTTTTTAAAAATTAGTTTTGTAAGAAACCTATAAGACTCGGTAGTCTTATTACTATTGAATTCAAGGCATGCATCTCGAAATTTATACAAATTGCAAAACAGTTTTGGCAGTTGTTTCAAGTTTCCCATTGGGATTTGAATGGCTCAGCATTTACCATCAGCTATGCTATATTGTGAGACTACAGCAGTTGGAAAATTTACCAATACCTTGCTCAAGTGTTCTTATATTTGCAGCTCGTTCCTTCTCCTTATAAGTGGAGAGAATTTGCACCAGCTGAGTTTCTTGTTTCATGTCTGATTAGAGTTTTCCTGCAACCTTCAGCTCAATTTTATTTTTTTGCCCTGTAAGTTTCTTGAAGAGTGAGCTAGTATATGTACACAAGATTGTACATGTCTCTGGGCATAAGTGCAGAGGAAATTTCAAATCAGGCACAAGATCTTGTAAAGTTGTGGCATCATAATGATACAAGCTTTATTCTAGTGCCAAAAATAGAGGAATATGTTTATGCTTAAAACATCTATAATTTGCAGGCTTATTGAAAGGCTGGAGTCAATTAAGCTTTACTTCTTCATAAATCTTGAAAGGTAAATGTTCTCTCCTTTCAACTTTGGTATTCTCCTGGTTGCAGGCAGCTATGCATGACATTTATAGCTCATGTGAACTATGGCAGAACGCTGTATGAAATCATCTGCTAAATATTAATTAAAGCTATCAAAAATAAGCATGGAATTAGGACAACATATCTCAATCTATGTATAATAAAATATAATAAAAGTTACAGTTTTAGTTTTGAGCATGTGCACAGGATCTCACAGCCAGGAGTACATATGGATAGGGAGACATTTCCCAAGGAAACACTCAGGATGTGTGGTATCGTTCATGCAGGTGCTGTTGTAGAGATGGAGGAGGCAAGAAAAAAGTCTGCTTTTAAAAGACAGCAAATATAAGGAAATCAAAATCAATGCTGGCTTCATATAGCAGTAATAATCAGGAGAACTTCAGAAGATTCATCCTTTGCATGAAACATGCCTTGACAAGCAGCTCACAGCCCAAATTACTTTCAGCTCTATTGAACTTTTTAAATAAAGATATGCATTTTTTAAAAAGGACATATGGGCAAAAGCTGGCTGAGAATGTAAAGCAAACATTTTCTGGAAAATTCCTGTGTGGATTATACTTGACCGATTAGTCTAGAGAACCTGGAATGTCACAATTAAGAAGGTGTCAAGGCCTACTTCAACTTCAAACAGAAAGGAAGAAATTCAATGGAAAAGACAACTTTAATCTTCTGTGGTTGCAGAGACAATGGTGACTGATTAGCATCTCAGCAGAAACCATCTTGTGTTTAGCATGTCTCAGAATGTGGACATGAACTGAGTTGAAAGAAACCAGATTCCGAGTGAAAGATATGTTTGTTTTCCCTTCCACGAATAGACAAGAAAAGGGGTTAAAAATCCAGCTGCAAACCTGATTGTTTTGTTCTAGTTCTGGTGTCTAGTATTTGCTGTGAAGGTCACAGCAGAAGAACAGCAACTAGCCATCTCTGCAGCTTGAAGGGAAAAGTCTTTCTCTCCTCTCTGTTGCTGGAGGTGAGTCACAAGCCAACAAAGTCACAATCAAAAAGAAAACTCATCCTTTAGCTAACCTGCAGAACCAAGTGTCTCCAAACCAACAGCCCAACTGCCAAAGTCAGCTCTACCAGAATCACCCAACTTAATGGCAGCAATGTTTCACCATGTACCCCTCACAGACAAGCCAAAGAGCAATTTGTATATCTTTTTTAACTTTTATTTTTCAGACTCAACTTCTCATTTCTAATTTGTGTGTGTGTGTTGTGGTTTTATTATTTTTTCTTGAGTTTTTTAGTGACTATTAAACTTTTTTTGACTCAAGAATGCCTGCTTAAATTGGCTCCTTCTAAAACATAAATACACTGGGAAAAGGTATCCATGAGGGAAGGGATCCTTTTTAAATTAACCTTGTTGTGACCAACTGAAGGAGTTGAATAAAGAAGGGGAGCCAGCCAGCCCATTCCTTCCTCATTATAACAAAATTGGTGTCCCACCTGGTGAGTTAACAATTTGGGGTATCTCATCTGGAATCATAACAAATTGGGGGACCTCGCCCAGGGGCCGGCCATAACAAATGATATACTGGGGCCCTGTTTGCCCAGATGAGCACAAAAGATCCCATGGCACAATTCAGAGAAGAAAAGCAGTATACTCCTGATGTCCTGGCTACCATTTATCTCACAACTAATATCATAAAAGTAGATTAACTGCTCATTTATCTCATTACTCTATATGGGATCTACCTGTACAAAAAAAATGTCTACCACATTTGCCTACATAACAACAATCACTGTGGTTCATAATTAATTCATTGGCTGGTTTTGAACATTTTGAGGGTGTGTGCACCTAAAGTATTCAGTGCAGGCGTTTTATTATACATAGATTGAGATGTTGTCCTAACTCCATGCTTATTATTGTTATCTTTAATTTATATTTAGCAGATGATTTCATACAACAGTTTTTGTTCGGAAACATTCTGCCGTAGTTCACAGAGCTATAAATGTCATGCATAGCTGCCTGCAACCAGGAGAATACCAAAGTTGAAAGGAGAGAACATTTACTTTTCAAGATGTATGAAGAAGTAAAGCTTAATTGACTCCAGCCTTTTAATAAGCCTGCAAATTATAGATGTTTTAAGTATAAAAATCCTCTAATTTTGGCACTAGGATAAAGCTTGGTTCATTCTGATGCCACAACTTTACAAGATCTTATGCCTGAGCTGAAATTTATGCCCAGAGACATGTACAATCCTATGTACATATACAAGCTCACTGTTCAAGAAACTTACAGGGCAAAAAAATAAAATTGAGCTGAAGGTTGCAGGAAAACTCTAATCAGACATGAAACAAGAAACTCAGCTGGTGCAAATTCTCTCCCCTTATAAGGATGAGGAACCAGCTGCAAATATAAGAACACTTGAGCAAGTTGGTAAATTTTCCAACTGCTGTAGTCTCACAATATTTTAAAACCCAATGTAACCCTGCTTATAGCAGTTACAGGCTTACTTCAACTCTTGATTACAGCTACCTTGAAATGTAGGCTTCTCCATTTGCTTTTTCTTCAGGGCTATTTCCATTGACATTTTCCTAGCTGTTCCAAATTTGAGTGCCTGAGAACAGTGTCTCAGGCACGACTACATGACCAATATGCTTGGTCTATACTTAGCCAATTACAAAAAACTTTCTTAGGTATTGATGTGATCATAATGAAACGTGTCAGATCAAGTTTAGACACGTTTTTCAATATTTTGTGACAGAAAACTAGGAACTGCAGAGTGTTTCATTGACCACATAAAGGAGATTTTATTCAAATTAAGTTATTTTAGAAATCAGTGTTCGAAGGGTTATACATTGATACAAACAGCGTGTAAGTGAAACCGTTTCTTACTGTTATGGGGATCATGTGATTATACAGACAAATCAGCCCTAAGGGTGGGGAATCTTAGGGGCGGAGTTTTTATGCCTTGGTGTTGGAACAAGCATGTAGCCTCATCTGGAGTCTTGTAAATAAAGTTTACTGTTTCTTACAAGAAAGCAGACCTGCACTCCAAGTTTATTACAATTGGTGATGAGGATAAATAGCACCGATGCAGCACCTCAGCTCGCAACTGTGAGAATTCCGATATTTTAAAGGAAGACAGAAAAGAAGTATACTCACCAGCAATGCCTCTGTTTGGCAGAATTGACCCATACGGCTCATCTGTCAAGCACAGGAGTCAGTACATTGAGCAATTGTGTTTCTACATTGTGGCTAATGAAATAACGGTGAAGGAGAAACAGAAGGCAATTCTCCTAAGTGTCTGCAGGACCAAAATGTATAACCTAATTCGTAGCTTGATGACTCAAAATGCACCAAATTGCAGATCCTACACTGAGCTAGTAGAAAGGACATTTTCAGCCCATCCCCTCAGTGATCATGCAAAGATTCAAGTTTAACTCTCGAGTAAGAGTCCCTGGTGAGTCGTCGCAAAGTATATCGCAGGATTAAAAAAGCAAATGGAGCACTGTGACTTCAATGATACTTTAAACGACATGTTGCGAGATAATTTGGTTCACGGCATAAACAATGACATCATTCAGTGCCATTTGCTTGCAGAAGTTGCGATAGACCTGAAGCGCGCCATGGAGATAGCGTTAGCAATGGAGATTGCTAAGAGGTATTTGCGGGTTTTGCGGAATGTGCAACACGGTGCCATTTTGCAGTTAGGGCGGGAACCTGCCGCTGGGCGTGGCGCAGAGACCAGAAAGGCTACCGCAAAGTGGGACACGGTCCCTACCACTGGAAAAATAAAAAGGAATACTCAAAGCAACTCATCAGTAACCCAGAAGTTAAAGTGTTACCAATGTGGGGGATATCATGTACTCAAAGTCTGTAGATTTAAAGGGGCAGATTGCCAGGGCTGTCACAAAAAAGGGGCATGTTGTTAAACAGCGCAGGACTCAGCCAAGACAGCCATTCAGGCATCAGATCAAGTTAAATAAAGTGCCCAATATCGCTGAGCCAGAAGTTACTGACGCTAATGTTTATTCCCTACACAACCTGAAGGTGAAGAAAACTGAACCAATCACCTTTACGCTTCAAGCAAATGTAAAGCCTCTGGTCATGGATGTTGACACAGGAGCATCAACCACAGTGGTGGGAGAACACATCTTTAAATACATCAGAGAAGGGTTTGGAGAAAACCACTGCTCAGTTAAAAACATCCAGGAGAAGCAATACAGGTGAAAGGCATCACCTCTGTACCTGTATCATACAGGCAACAGACAGCTCAGCTGCCAATAATTGTTGTAACAGGAGAAGGACCGAGTCTTCTGAGCCGTTATTGATTGAACAAAATCAAACTAAATTGGTTGGAAATTTTCCAGGTCAGGACAAGAGGAATTTCAGAGCTGCTAAAAAATTATGACAGAGAATTCTGAGATGAATTGAGGAAAATCAAAGGCCTACAGGCTAAAATATACGTGGGCTCTGAAGCAACACCTTGTTTTTTTAAGGAAAGGCCTGTGCCTTATGCTCTAAAGGAATAGGTAGATACAGAATTATGTCATTTGAAGAAGTTAGGAATAATACAGCCAGTCTAAATTTCAGAATGGGCTGCACCCATAGTCACTGTGATGAAGCCAGACCAAACCATTTGCATCTGTGATGATTTCGAAGTAACAGTGAACAGGCTGCGAAATTAGACAAATCCCCATGCCAAGGATTGAAGATCTGTACACTAAAATCGCAGGAGGAAGACCCTACACTAAACTCGACATGCATATCAACAGCTAGTGCTGGACAACACATGAAAAAGTTTTGTCACCATAAACATGCACAAGGGCTTGTACCAATACACATGCCAACCCTTTGGTGTGTCATCTTCCTGTGCAATTTTCCAAAGAACCATGGAAAGCTTACTACAAGTAAGCTTACTTCCCCGAGCTATAGTGTACCTGGGCGATGTCCTAGTCACAGGATCCATGGGAACAGAACATGTGGTCAACCTGGAAGAGTTTCTGAAGAGATTTTTGGAGACTCGCATTTAATTAGAAAAATAAAGTGCACTCTCCAAGCAAAGCAAGTTACGTATCTGGATCATTGAGTGGATGCCCAAGGGTTGCATCCATTAGAGGAGAAAGTCAGGGCAATCAAAGAAGCACCCTCTCCTAATAACTCAAGTCTTTTTTGGGGATGGTAAGCTATTGCGGTCACTTCTTGCCTAATCTATCTACAGTGTTAGCCCCTTTACACTTATTATTTATGAAGAACCACAGATGGTCCTGGAAGGCACAGTAAGAGGAAGCCTTCACAAAAGTCAAGGAGCTTTTACACTCGTCGTGTCTGCTAGTGCACTATGACCTATCTAAGGAATTGATACTCACTTGTTCTCCTTACGGAGTGGGAGCAGTATTGTCACACAAGATGGAAGATGGATCTGAAAGACCGACAGGATGTGTGTCCAGAACCCTTTCTGCAGCCGAGAAAGGTTACTCACAAATTGAAAAAGAAGGCTAACCTATGGTGTTTGGAGTGAAAATGTTCCATCAATATTTGCACAGTCCTCACTTCGCCATAGTGTCAAATGTTAAACCACTCTTAGGTTTGTTTAGTGACGATAATGCAATCCCATCGATAGTGTGATGAAGTGGAGTGCTGTGCACATTTAAGAGAATGTAGTTAATTGGCATGTGATTGCATTGATCAATCGCTACACAGTGCAGGCTACTTGGGTAACTGTAAGTCTAAAGCTGGAGGTGATTGAAGAAGCACAGAGGGTTCTGGTGCTCTGTTCTTAGTTCCAATAAACCACCAGTGTTTGTTCAGTTAATCGGTCTTGCTGCCTATATCGTTTCAAGCACCAACTAATGTGTTAATGTCAAGGGCTCAGCTATCATTCGCCGGACAAAGCGAACCAGATAACCAAAATTATAAAAGGTAGCCACTGATAGAATTCAAAGATGGGCTTTAATTTTGTCGCATACGAGTACACTTTTACACACCGTCCGGGTGTGATCATAGCAAATACAGATGTCCTCAGTCATCTCCCTTTACCCAATAGTATTACACATGTTCCAGTACCTCATGAGGTACTACTTGAATTTCCTGGACTCCTCACCAGCCTGCACAAGACAGATAAAGAATTGGACAGCTTGGGATCCAATTTTAGCAAGAATCTGTAAACAGATATTATAAGGATGGTCAAAGGCACAAGTCGCTAAAGAATCAAAACCATTCTCTGTATGTAGATCTGAACTGAGTTGTCAAGATGGTACAAAAACAGAAAATGCTGGAAAAACTCAGCAGGCCTGACAGCATCTGTGGAGAGAGAAACAGAGCCAGTGTTTCAAGTCTGTATGGCTCTTCTTCAGAGCTAAAGAGAAGTAGAAATGTGATGGATTATATACTGTTTAAGCAGGGTGGAGCAGGTGAAGCTGGATAGAAGGTCAGCGATAGGTGGAGGCTAAGGAGAGATTGACAAAGATGTCATGAACACAAGACAAAGGGAGTGCTAATGGTATTAGTAAGGGATAAAGATGGTGCTGATAGTGGCATAAAGGTAAGAAAGCAGAATGTGTGAATAGCAGACGAAGGGTCAGCACTCTGTGAAAGAACAGCATGGGACAAATAACAGATGGTCCTTTTGAGGTGGGGTGGGGAGAGACAAAGGATAGAAAAAGGGATTTAAAAAGAGATAAAACAATGAATAAATGAATAAAAATAAAAAAAATTAAATAACAAATAAAAATAAATGTTAAAAAAGGGATTTAAAAAGGGGTGAGGATAGAGGAGAGAGTTCATGATCTGAAGTTGTTAAAATCAAGGTTATCTCTAGAAGGCTGTAAAGTGCCTAGTCGGAAGATGAGGTACTGTTCCTCCAGTTTGCGTTGAGCTCCACTGGAACATTGCAGCAGGCCGAGGACAGACATGTGGGCATGAGAGCAGGATGGTGTGTTGAAATGACAGAAGATCTGTGTCATGCTTGCGGACAGACTGAAGGTGTTCCACAGAGTGATCACTCTGTCTGCGTTTGGTCTCCCAAATGTAGAGGGGACCACATAGGAAGCAGCGAATGCAGTGGACCAAATTGTAGGAGGTGCAAGTAAAGTGCTGCTTCACCTGAAAGGAGTGCTTGGGCCCTTGGACGGTGAGGAGGTAAAGGGGCAGGTGTTGCATCTTCTGCGGTTGCATGAGAAGGTGCCATGCGAAGGGGATGAGGTGTTGGGGTGATGGAGGGGTGGAACAGGGTGTCCTGGAGGGAATGGTCCCTATAGAATGCTGATGCAGGGGAAGATGTGTTTGGTGGTGGCATCATGCTGGAGTTGGCGGAAATGGTGGAGGATGATCCTTTGAATGCAGAGGCTGGTGGGGTCAAAAGTGAGGACAAGGGGGACCCTATCATGGTCCTGGAAGGGAGGGAAAGGTGTGAGGGCAGAGACATGGGAGATGGGTCGGACACTGTTGAGGGCCCTGTCAACCACAGTGGATGGGAAACATTGGTTAAGGAAGAAAGAAAACATGTCACATTTTGGAAAGTGGTATCATCGGAACAGATGAGATGGAGGCGAAGGAACTGAGGGAATGGGATGGCGTCCTTACAGGAAACAGGAGGAGCTGTAATCGATGTAGCTATAGGAATCGTCAGGCTTGTAATGAATATTGGTGGACAGTCTATCACCATAAATGGTCTGGTAAACCATGAGGTCAAGATGGTATCTTGTAATGGGGAGCAAGAGTCATTATCCCTGTGCAAGGAAGAGAACCATTATTGGAAAAACTTCATTGTGCGCATCCTGGCATTTTGAAAATGAAGATGCTCGCACAAAGTTATATCTGGTGGCCAGGTACAGACAGTGATATAGAAAAAACAGTGAAACACTGTCTCCAGTGTCAGCAATGGGAAAAGTTTCCCGTTTCAGCTCCACTGCATCCTTGGGAGTGGCCTGATTGACCCTGGTTTAGACTACATATAGGCTATGTAGGTCTAATTCCAGGTACCATGTTTCTTGTGATTATGGATGTACATTCCAAATGGATGGTTGTGTTTGAAATGAGATCACCTACTTTGTCTGCAACCATTGAAAAACTGCACCAGAATTTCAGTGTTCATGGTTTACCTGAAGTTACTTTGTCAGACACTGCTTTCACTAGCATTGAATTCCAAAGATTCATGAACCTAAATGGGATTAAACAAGTCAGAACACCATATCATCCCTTGTCCAAAGGGTTGGCAGAAAGAGCCGTACAAACCTTTAAAATAGGCATGAAGAAACTATCAGAGGGAACATTAGAAATGCAAATTTCAAGATTCCTGTTCAGCTATTGCACAACTTCTCATGCGACCACTGGTTTACCACCTTCAGAATTGGTAGTGAAGCACTGACTTTGTGCAAGATTGAGTCTAGTATTCCCTAATTTAGAGGGGAAGGTGGAGAGAAACCAGGTTGTCAGAAAGTGAATCATAATGTTCACAGTAAAGGTCATGAGTTTACTGTGGGAGAGACAGTTTTTGTATGAAATTTTGCAACTGGACTGAGATAGGTCCCTGTTACCATCATCTCTGAAACAGGACCTTTATCTTATCAAGTGGAAAACAGGATTGTTAGGAAACACATGGATCATCTCAGAAGTCAAGAAACCCTCCAATAACCAGTAACTGCACTTGAAATCAAAGTTGAAACTTCAACCCCTGAGTTGCCAGGTCAACAAAGAATAGGCATACCGAATGTCTCTGTTGAAGTAAATAATTCTGAGCTGCCATTGTCTAAGGATGCCCCTCATGCTGCAGTTCATGTTCAAATCGATCCAACAGAAGGTCCTCTAGTTGTAGAGTTGTGTCACTCTACTTGAATCCAAAAACCTCCTCAAAGACCAAATTTATAATGGCATGAACTATATATAATTGTATATAATATGGGTTAAGATATTTTTGTAAATAAGAGGGTAAAACAAAATTAAAGGTGGGGGGGGAATGTAGTAATTGTAAATTAAACCATTTACTACTATTATGGGGGCCATGTGACTGTACAGACAAATCAGCCCTAAGCGTGGGGAATCTTAGGGGCATAGCTTTTTAGCCTTGGTCTTGGGACAAGCATGTAGACTCATCCGGAGAAACCAGCCCCACACCCCATGTTTATTACACAGAGTTGCTAATGAAAAAAAAATTACAAGATCTAAACCATATGGGCAGAATTCTACCCCCGTCTGGAGGGAAGTTTAAGAGCGGGCGCATGGAGGTGCGCCTCTGATCGGTGCCCCCAATCGGGGGCACACCACTATTTTACGTGGGCAGGCCAATTAAGGCCCACCCAGCGTGATGTCCTCACGGAAGCACTCTGCGCTCCCTATGCGGGTGAAAGGGGAGATTCCCTGAGCCGAGTGTGCACTCTTTCGCGCATGCGCATGCAAGAGCACACTCATCTCCCTGAGGCTAAGTGCTGCCTCAGGGAGATCAGCTCTATAGCAAAAAATCTGAAAAATGGAAATAAATTCCCTGACATGTCCCCTCGTGTGACACTGTCACATGAGTTGGGACATGTCCATAACTTATACATACACTTTAATTACATTTTTAAAAACCTACTTGAAACCTCATCCCACCCATGGATGAGGTTTCATGCTTTTTCTCAATGCCTGCTAGAGTCCCTGGCCTGCCCACCAACCTTAAGGTTGGACGGGCAGATCCACTAATTAGTTTAATGACTCTGTCAATGGCCTCAAATGGCCATTTACAGGTTGGCAGGCGTGCAGCTGATTTTGCTGAGCCCCCGCCTACCTGAAAATTTAAATGGGGCGCAGTGACGTCGGGAGTTCCGCCCGATGTCATCCTGCATCACTTTACACGTTGGCAAGTGGGCCCCACCCCCCGCTTGCCGACCAGAAAATCCTGGCCTTAAGTATTTATCTAGCACAAGTCACCAAGCATTCCAATTTCAACAAAAACTTGATTGTGAAGATTAAGCCATGTTAAGGACACTTGTTTAATGAAATCAAGTTTTGTATATTGGTTCTTTAGTTGTCTCAATGGTGAGATCTTGAGACTTGTACATTTAAACATGAACCATTTATTGTTACCCATTAACAATTTATGGATCTTAGATTACTGTCATGCTTGGTGCTGTTACCTCCGTGCAGGCTGGTTCCAGAGTGTTCTTTCTATACTGCTCTCTCAATCTATTACCATGTGACACTATACTTCAGACCGTGGTTGGTGTTATTCTCTACTCCAACATTAACCCTTGATCTGCTGAGTACCATTACATTGCAATGGCATGCAGACACATACAATATCATACAACATCCCTTTTTCTTTTCTAAAGAAAATGTTCCTTTCCAACGGAGTATGACTATTTGTTATACATTATTTACTTGCTTTCCCTGTTCCCCCATCTCAAGTCTCTGACTATAAATTCAGACCATCTTAAGGCTTGACAGTTCTTCCACCTCTTGGTCTGTCACATTTGGAGGAATGGTAGTAGTACTCAGTGTTTCTGGTACTTGACTATCTCCATTTGATTCACTTTTTGTGCTCCTTCGATTTGTGTCTCTCTTTATTAACAACTCGCTAACTTTTTTCAGACACTGTGTGTTTGTCACGCTCCTTCCAAGGGGAATGTGCACACTGTTCATTCCTGGAGTGGACTCGAATTTTCTTTATCCGTGATTTCTGCCATGTTCTAGCTGGATGTATACTTTTCAAAAATGAATCCTTCATTTCCACTTGTTTCACAACCCCAGCCAAACACTTGTTTGCTATTTTATTTTCAAATTGATTTGCAAGCTTATGAATCCCTTCACTCAGCTCAGTTTTTTCTTCTTCTATTGCCTTGTGCTTCAGTGTTTGATTTACATTTTCCAATCTGATTTCTGTTTTTTTCTTTTTCAGTCTCCAACATAACTTTGTCCTTGCACTTCATTTTGGTTTTACTGTTGGCCAGGTCTAACTCCGGTGAAATCAATTCTGTAATTGTGCTACTCATGGCTTCATTTTCCACTTGCAGCTTGGAAAGTTCAATGGCTTTTCCTTTCAATGCCTTCTTTTTGATTCAACTGATCCTTCAGCTCTTCTATTTTTTTCTTATAGCTTTCAGCTTCCTCCTGGAATATTGAACATTGATGAGTCTGCATGGCCAAATGGTTCTTCAATTTGTTCAGTGTGATGTTAAATTCATTTTGCTTCTCTTCAGAATGTTCCAGAGAAATATACTTTGACCTTAGATTCTTGTAGCATGTGAAGGCCAGTAATTAGTTTTTTTATTTTCTTTGCAAAGCTCGCTTGCTTCATCTTGAGCTTTCCTATAAGGCAGTATAGTCTCCTTGGTGTTTCTTCTGCTGTGCTTCCATTCTGCTATTTAATACAGGCTTCACTTCCTCATGTTGCTGAATGGCTACTCATTCTTTGTGAATTTGATCTTGAAGGACAATTATTTGTTCTTTCAACTGTTTATTTTCATGTTGACCTCTTGGCAATTCTGGGCTTAGGTACATTGTTTTGTCGCTACTGATAATTCCAACACAGCTTTCTCTGAAGTAACACTCAATGTCCTTTTTAGCTCCTCATTTTTTTCCATGGCTATATATTGATTCTTCAAGGAGCCCTTCAGGGTTGCAACATATCTGTGTGCCTTTTCTGCCTGCTGTTTTGCCTGGCTATATATCTGGTTGAGTTTCTCTAACTCTTGCTTTGATTTGCCAGCTGTGGAACTGAGGATTGTATTTCCTCCTGGTACCTTTGTGTTGTTTCTGAAATTGTGTGTTCAAATTTTAAACAGCTTGATTCATTGAAGGCTTCAGTTTACCTTGTGTTTTCAGAGGTATATATTCAGCTTGAATCTTGTGCATAAAGTCCTCCAGTTCAAATCCGACGCGAACATTTTCCTGTAGTATAGTTTCATTTACCTTTTATATGTTTTGCTCCTCTTGAGTTACCTCAGATAGTTTTCTTTCATGCACAGACATCTGCTCACTCTGCACTGCCATCTGTTTCCCTCACTCTGGGGTCTTCTGGCTCCATCTCTCTGGAGTGTTTTGTCACCCTCTCTCCAGGCTCTTTTGTTGCCCTCCTTCTGGGATCTTTTGTTGCCCTCCCTCTGGGGCCCTTTGTTGCCCTTGGTGCTTTATTTGGATTTGCCCTCTCTGGGGTCTCTTGCTGCCCTTGGTGCTTTATTGTGGATGTGATAGACCTTCTTCTGGGATTTCTTGTTGATTTTGATGCTTTTTTGGGAGCTGCCTTCTCTCTGGGGTCTTCTGTTGCCCTCGGTGCTTTATTAGGGGGTGTGCTAGACCTTCTTCTGGGGTCTGCGCCCTCGAGAACTTGGAGTTTAAGATATATGTCAAAACCTTTCAATATCTCACCAAATGTGGGCAGTTGATTTATCCATTGGCTGTGAGGTACTTCACCAGCAAATAAACCAAAGACAAATAAAAACTTATCAACTTGTATTTCATCCGATTCCTTATTTAATCCTGAAATCCTCCTGTACACTAAAAATTGTCTTCTCCAAGACTCTCACTCTTTGGTCTGGTTTAGCCCTTTCCAGAGCACAATGCACCTAGCTCTTCCAATTTTCCATCTATTGCTGGTTTTACCTTTTGTAGTTATGGCTTTAAATGTCATTACTGCTTTAAGAGCTGTACATGCAGTAACTGTCTTTTCCCTCTCAGGTTGTTTCTGCAGCTGTTAGTTTCTCTGTGTATGTTTCCCACGCCTTTCCCAATTTTGGTGGGCAATCGTAGGCCTTCCTTTTTTTAAACTGTTTTAAACTTTTAAGGTAGGAGCATTCCTTATATAAAAGGAAAGAGAGTAGCTAAAATTAATGTTGGTCCCTTGGAGGATGAGACTAGGGAGTTAATAGTAGGGAACGCAGAAATGGCAGAGATGCTTAATCAATATTTTGCCTCAGTTTTCACAGTGGAGGACACTAGTACCACCCCAATAGTGACAGGTAATGCAGAGGGTATAGAGAAGGAGGAACTTAGAAAACTCACCACCACTAGAGAAAATGTACTGAGCAAACTATTGGGATTAAAGGGTGAAAAGTCCCCAGGACCTGATGGCCTCCATCCCAGGGTCTTAAAGGAAGTGGCAGCGGAGATAGTGGATGCATTGGCTATAATATTCCAAAATTGCTTGGATTCTGGAAAGGTTCCAGTGGATCGGAAAAATGCTAATATAATGCCCTTATTCAAGAAAGGGGGAGGCAGAAAGTAGGAAACTATAGACCAGTTAGTTTAACGTCTGTCATTGGGAAATTGTTGGAATCCATTATTAAGGAAGTAGAAATGGGGCATTTGGAAAGTCAAAATGTAATCCATCAGAGTCAGCATGGTTTTATGAAGAGTAAATTGTGTATGACTAAATTTGCTAGAGTTCTTTGAAGGTGTGACAAGCAAAGTGGATAAGGGGATCCTGTAGATGTCGTATATCTGGACTTCCAGAAGGCCTTTGATTAAGGTGCCGTACAAAAGATTAATACAAAGATAAGATCACACGGACTTAGGGGTAATATATTAGCTTGGATAGAGGATTGGCTAACCCACAGAAAGCAGAGAGTTGGGATAAATGAGTCTTTTTCTGGATGGCAAACTGTAACTAATGGGGTGTCAGAGGGTTCTGTAATTGGGCCCCAACTATTTACAATCTATATTAATGACTTGGATTCAGGGGTAGACGGTACCATAGCTAAATTTTCAGATGACATTAAAATAGGTCGGAAAGTAAGTTGCAATGAGGAAATAAGAAATTTACAAATAGATATGGACAGCTTAGGTGAATTGGCCAAAATTTGGCAGATGGAATTTAACGTGGATAAGTGTGAGGTTATCCATTTTGGTCGGAAGAATAAAAAGGCGACTTATTATTTAAATGGAGAGCAACTTCAGAATGCTTCAGTGCAGAGGGATCTGGATGCCCTCATGCATGAATCACTGAAAGCTAGTATGCAGGAACAGCAGGTAATAAGGAAAGCATATGGAATTTTTGGCATTTATTGCTAAAGGAATAGAGTATAAAAATAGAGAAGTGTTGTAGCAACTGTACAAGGCATTGGTGAGACTGCACCTGGAGCACTGTGCACAGTTTTGGTCCCCTTACTTGAGGAAGGATGTAGTTTCACTGGAGGTGGTTCAGAGGAGGTTCACTAGAATGATTCCAGAGATGCGAGGCTTGTCTTATGAGGAGAGATTGAGCAGCTTAGGCTTATACTCACTAGAGTTTAGAAGGATGAGAGGGGATCTAATTGAGGTATATAAGATGCTAAAGGGGATAAACAAAGTAGACGCAGAGCGGATGTTTCCCCTTCTGGGGCATTCTAGAACGAGAGGCAATAGTTTTATAGTTTTAGGCTAAAAGATGGTAGATATAAATCAGAGATGAAGAGGAATCACTTTTCTCAAAGGGTCGTGAATCTGTGGAATTCACTACCTCAGAGTGCAATGGATGCCAGGATGCTGAATAAATTTAAGAAGGAGATAGACAGATTTGTAATTAGTAATGGGTTGAAAGGTTATGGGGAGAGGGCGGGAAATTGGAGTTGAGGCCGAAATGAGATCAGCCATGATCGTAATGAATGGCGGGGCAGGCTCGATGAGCTGAATTACCTACTCCTGCTCCTCGTTCTTATGTGAGCAATTCTTTCTTTTTTTTAAAATTCCTGAATGGCTTTTTTGAACATCCTGTATTGTGAGAGTTCTAGCAGGCTTGTGGTCTGATCGGGGTCTTTCTTTTTTAAAAAAAACTTAAAGCAACAGCACTTTGTTATTAAAACCTTAAGGTTTTTTTTTAAACTCTGCTTTTAAAAGGTTCTGCTTTTGACCCTGCCAGCTGATTTACAGTTTTCTTTTAAACCTTTGTTTTTTACTTGCAGCTCTCTTTCAGCTGCCCTCTGGATGCTGAACCCTTGGGACCACCACCTATTCTAAAATGTAAGCACAGGTACTTTCTTTTGCATTTTTTCAATTCATTCATGGGATGTGGGCATTGCTGGCAAGGCCAGCATTTATTGCCCATCCCTAATTGTCCTTGAGAAGGTGGTGGTGAGCTGCCTTCTTGAACTGCTGCAGCACATGTGGTGTAGTTACACCACAGTGTTGTTAGGGAGGGAGTTCCAGGATTTTGACCTAGTGACAGTGAAGGAACAGCGATATATTTCCAAGTCAGGATGGTGAGTGGCTTGAAGGGGAACTTCCAGGTGGTGGTGTTCCCATTTATCTGCTGCCCTTGTCTTTCTAGGTGGCAGTGGTCATGGGTTTGGAAGGTGATGTCTATGGAGGCTTGGTGATTTCTGCAGTGTATCTTGTAGACAGTACATCTTGCCCTGACAGAACCCAAACTGGGCACCAATGAGCAGATTATTGCAAATCAAGTGCCGCTCATTGGCCTTGTTGATGACCCCTTCCAATACTTTACTGATGGTCGAGAATAGACTGATGGGGCATTAATTGGCTGGGATGGATTTGCCCTGCTCTTTGTATACATGGCAGAACTGGGCAATTTTCCACATAGCTGGGTAGATGCTTGTGTTGTAGCTGTACTGGAGCAGCTTGGCTAGGGGCGCAGCAAGTTCTGGGGCACAAGTCTTCAATACTACTGCCAGAATATTGTCTGGGCCCAAAGCCTTTGCAGTATCCAGTGCCTTCAGCCATTTCTTGATATCATGTGGAGTGAATCGAATTGGCTGACTTGATGATGCAGGGGACCTCTGGAGGAGGCCGAGATGGGTCATGCACTCAGCAGTCCTGGCTGAAGATTGTTGCGAATGCTTCAGCCTTATCTTTTGCACTGTTGGGCTGGGCTCCTCCATCATTGATGATGGGGATATTTATGGAACCTTGTCCTCCGGTGAGTTGTTTAATTGTCCACTACCATTCACAATTGGTCGTGGCAGGACTGCAGAGCTTGGATTTGATCCGTTGGTTGTGGAATCGCTTAGCTCTGTCTATTGCATGCTGAGTATGTTGTTCGGCACGCAATAATCCAGTGTAGTAGCTCCCACATTGACACCCCATTTTAGGTTTGCCTAGTGCTGCTCCTGGCACGACCTCCTGCACTCAATTCAACCAGGGTTGATTCCCTAGCTTGTTAGTAATGGTAGAGAGGGGAAATGCTGAGCAATGAGGATATAGTATGTGGTTGAGTACAATTGTGCTGCTGCTGATGGCCCACAGCACCTCATGGATGCCCAGTCTTGAGTTGCTAGATCTGTTCAAAACCTATCCTATTTAGCATGGCAGTGGTGCCACACAACACAATGGAGGGTATTCTTAATGGGAAGACAGGACTTTGTCTCCACAATGACTGTGTGATGGTCACTCTTATTGATACTGTCATGGACAAATGCATCTGCAGCAGGCAAGTTGGTGAGGATGAGGTCAAGTATGTTTTTTCCCTCTGGTTTATTCCCTCACTGCCTGCCACAGACCCAGTCTAACAGTTATGTCCTTTAGGACTTGGCCAGCTCGGCCTGAAGTGATGCTACTGAGCCACTCTTGGTGATGGTTATTGAAGTCCTCCACCCAGTGTACTCTCTATGCCCTTGCCATCCTCAGTGCTTCCTCCAAATAGTGCTCAACATGGAGGAGCACTGATTCATCAGCTGATGGGGGAACAGTACATGGTAATCAGCAAGAGGTTGCCTTGCCCATGTTTGACCAGATGCCATGAGGACTCCCAGGGCAAATCCCTCCTGACTGTATACCACTGTGCCACCACTATGCTGGGTCTATCCTGCCAGTGGGACAGGACATACCCAAGGATGGTGATGGTGATGTCTGGGACATTATCTGTAAGATATGATTTAATTAATATGACTATGTCAGGCTGTTGCTTGACCAGTCTGTGAGACAGCTCTCACCATTTTGGCACTAGCCCCCAGATGTTAGTAAGGAGGACTTTGCAGGGTCAACAGGGCTGAGTTTGCCATTGTCATTTCTGATGCCTAGGTCAATGCCTGGTGATCCCTCCAGTTTCATTCCTTTTAGGCTTTTTTAACAGTTTGATACAATTGAATGGTTTGCCAGGCCATTTCAGAGGGCATTTAAGAGTCACCCACATTGCTGTGGATCTGAAGTCATATGCAGGCAGATTTCCTTCCCTCAAAGGCATTACTGACGCAGATGGCTTTTCCTGACAATCGATGATGGTTTCATGGTAAAATTACAGGGTTTTTTTCTTGAATTCAAATTCCACCATCTAACACAGTGTGATTCGAATCCAGGTCCCCAGAATATTGTCCTGGGTCTTCGGATAATTATCCCAGTGACAATACCACAACATCATTGCGTCTCCTTCACCTCACATCTTGTGAACTATGTCATTCAGGTTCTTGCAATTTTCTGTAATGGATTTCCACTCACTCTGGTGGATTCCTCACTTCCAAGTCTGTAGTGAAGCTTCTGCAACTTTTTCTTCAGGTTTTCATCTTTAGGTGCACATCTCTCTAGTTAGGCTTCAGTTGCTTTTAGGTTTTAATACCTTGGGATGCAGTTCTGGGTTAATGCCTTTAGCTACCACCTTTATCATCACCACAGATCATCGTATCAGATTGCGGTACTATCTGTGATGTGAAAGCTTGTGGAAGCTGCCAACCGTGTTGTACTACGGAAATCTGCCTGCAGAAATGACAATGGCAAACTCAGCCCTGTTGACCCTGCAAAGTCCTCCTTACTAACATCCACCGCCAGTAGGGCAAAGAGGCAAGTCCTCAATCCACCCAATTTGGAACAGGGGTTGATCTCCATGCTGGTGGCACTAATCTGATCCACCAGCCATCCAGCCAACTGAGCAAAACACCACCCCCCACCCCTCCAACCCTCACCAAGGAGATGGGTTGCTGTGGCAACATGCACCTTTCCATGCATGTTGTAGCCTGGATCTGTGGACAGTAATGGCAGAGGCTCTAATTTTCTTTCCATCACATGGCTGACAAGGAATCTCTCCCACTTTTACAGCCTGCCATTGGCATTGCATGGAACGGATTTACAGGTTCATACCCAATCTGTTTGGTTGTATTATGAATGCACCTTCCTTGGCTATCAAGATCTGCAGTGAGATTGAACACAGAGCTTCTGGCTCAGAGGCTGGAACATTATTCATTGTGCCACAAGATTTCCGAAGTAACAGATCCACCACCTATTATTCAACTCACCCATTATTCACATTGCTGAAACTTAAAATCAACCATTTTCAAGTGCTGGAAACTGCCTTTCCAAGTGAATATAAACAAATACAAGAGCAGGGGAAATCTCCTAATCCTGATTTTAAACTAACCCACCTAGAACGAATGGTATGTCCTATTCTGAACTGGTAATTTAACCTAAAATCACCTCCCTGGTGCACAGGTCCACATTTACCCCTCGACCAACAATACAAAAACAGGTTTATCTCATTGCGTTTGTGAGGCTTTGGCTAGGATTTTCTGAATTCCCACCCAAAATCAATGGAACTTTGACTAGCCTGTCAAATTTTCCATCCGGCTCATGACGATACCTGCCACTGGTGGGACTAGAAAATCCCAGCCTTTGTTGTGCACAAATGCTGTATTCTTTCTCCTGCATTACAATAATCACTTCACCTCAAAAGTATTTCATTGTCAATGAAGTGGTTTGGGACACCTGACGATTTAAAAGGCATTTGCTATGAATACAAATTCTTTTGGCAGAATCTTGTGGAGGTGATAGGAATCTTTAAGTAACCTACAAGGCATTCCACCTGGACCAGATTTTTGTCAACTTCCAATAACTTTCATCTTTGTTGTACATCTTCTATATCTATTATCATCCTGTCAATAATTTCCCTTTCCTCTTTACTGAAACCTTCACATCATTGTCATGCCTTTCCTGATCACCATGAACAGCATGGAGTCAGTTATTTAGGAATAGTTTGTTCTGGTTCTTCACATGCATACGCATGAATGGTCACAAAATAGCATGGTTACAAAATAGCACTATTACAATCACCTACATCCCTTGTGAAGGCAGAGAGGAAATAAAGATAAAACATAGAAACATAGAAACATAGAAAATAGGAGTAGGTCATTCAGCCCTTTGAGCCTGCTCCACTATTCAATATGATCATGGCTGATCCATTATCTCAAAGGACCCCTGGATACCTTTAGATTCTAGAAATCTGTATATTTCCTTTTAAAATATATTCAGTGACTTGGCTTCCACAGCTCCCTGTGGTAGAGGATTTCAGAGGTTCACCACTCTCTGAGTGAAGATTCATTTCCTCACCTCAGTCCTAAATGGCTGACTCCGTATCTTGAGACCGCAACTCCTTGTTCTAGAACCCCCCAACCAGAGGAAGTATCATCCCTGCATCCAGTCTGTCCAGCCCAGACAGAATTTTATATGTTTCAATGAGACCCCCTCTCATTCTTCTAAACTCTAGTGAATGCAGGCCCAGTCGGCCTAATCTCTCCTCATACGACAATCCTGCCATCCCAGGAATCAGTCTTCACCACACTCCCCCTATGGCAAGTATATCCTTTCTTAGGAAAGGAGACCAAAACTACACACATTACTCCAGGTGCAATCTCACCAAGGCCCTGTACAGCTGCAGCAAGACATCCTTGCTCCTGTACTCCTCTTGCAATGAAGTCCAACAAACCATCTGCCTTTTTATCTGCTTGTTGCACCTGCATGCTTGCAAGTGATTGGTGTATAAGGACACATAGGTCCCTTTGTACATCAACATTTCCCAATCTATTACCATTTAAATAATACTGTGCCATTCTGTTTTTCCCACCAAAGTGGACAACTTCACAATTATCCGCATTATATTGCATCTGCCTTATATTTGTCCACTCACTCAACATGTTTACATTGCCTTGAAGCCTCTTAACATTCTCCTCACCACTCACATTCCCACCAAGTTTTGTGTCATCAACGAATTTGGAAATATTACATTTGGCTCTCTCTTCCAAATCATTGATATATATTGTGAATAGCTGAGGCCCAACTGATACTTACGGTATCCAAGTTCTGTCGAAGGGTCATGAGGACTCGAAACGTCAACTCTTTTCTTCTCCGCCGATGCTGCCAGACCTGCTGAGTTTTTCCAGGTAATTCTGTTTTTGTTTTTGATACTTACGGTACCCCACTATTCAATGCCTGTCATTCCAAAAAAGACCCATTTATTCCTATTCTTGCTCTCTGCCATTACATGGAGGCCCTCCTTTGGATCCTTAATAAGCTATTATTTTCCCCTAACTAACCTCCTATGCTTGATATTCTTATAAAATATTTTATGGTTCAGTTTTAAGTTGCCTGCTAATATTTTCTCATTACCGGTCTTTCTCTCCCATATTAACTTTTTTAATTCCCTCCCGAATTATCCATAATCTTCCTGCTTATTAACTCAATCTTACTCTTATCATTTGCCATAAGCCTATTTTATCTTTTACTGTCTTTGCTATCCAGGGATTATTAGCTTTAGATACTCTGCTTCTCCCCTTCCAGGGAATATGCCTAGTTTGTACCTGAACTATCTCTTCCCTGGAAACCTTCCGTTGTGTTCCTCCTTTACAATCGTCTCAATTCACTGAAATTAGCTGTACCCTAGGTGAGCATTTTACCTTTGATATGTTTTGGTCTATTTCAATAATTATGCTAAACCAAATTCTATTATGGTCACTGTTAACTGGATGACCTCCTATTGTAATACTCTCCACTTACTCAATTTCATTTCCAAGAACCTGATCCAACATTGCTTCCTTCCTTTTTGGATTGGAGACATATTGATAGAGAAAGTTCTCCTGCCCACGTATCTGAAATTCCTCTCCTTCCCCACCCTTAGCAGTATATTTTCCTCAGTTCATGCAGAAGTAATTAAAGTCTCCTGGTGTCACAAGCCTTGAAAATTTGTCAATAAATTTGTTCATCTATGATCTAAATGCTTTTAAATGCTCTATATAAAAATAAACTCACAACAACATAACAGCTCTTCCTCAACTCAGGCCATATTTATTTATTCTTAGAACTACACTACCCACTTGATGCTGAACCACATGCTAGTCATCTAGCCACCTGGCCCCTCCACCCTCTGATTCCCCTACCCCTGCCAAATTAATTAAACTAGCCCTAAGTACCAGCTAAGTACCGGTGCAACCTATCCTTCTTGATCAGGTGGCCCATCTCCTAATGCCTCCAGAATCTGAAATCCTTCCTCCTGCACCCCTTCTCCAGCCACGCATTTACCTGCATTACTTTCTCGCTTCCATACTCACCAGCACCTGGACACTGGATGTGATGCTAAGATTGCTACGTTTGGCTGCCAGTTTGAATGGTCTGTACAATCCATTTATGCCATCTATAATGTTCTGCACTCTAGAAAATAGTGCAACCCAGAGGAAAGCCTCCATCTAGACAAACTGATGCCTCCCCATAGGTCTATGTTCAAGAGATGACCTGCTTGTTCCTCCAATTTCTATTTGGTTGGATCCCTGAACCATGAAGAGCTTTCCCTTATACCAGAACTTCATCTCTGCTGTCCACACTGTCTCTATATCTCCCTGAAAACAAGCACCTCACAGCCCCATTGATCCGAAGTACAGCATTTATGCCAATAAGTCCTTGTTTACACAGTTAATCAGCACTCCTGCAGGTGCTTTTGGATTGATCCTCATAACAGCTTTCAGGGGAATATTTCCTCTGCTTACCAACATTGTAAATATAATGGGAAGAACAGCTTTTAGAAAGCTTCTTTTAGAAGTAAGGTAATTATGAAGTTCACAGGAAAATTCGGTAGTGGATGTGAAAGTCTCACAAGATATTACATCCTTATGTTCAAAGCAATTGCTGCATTTTCATTCATTTATTTTATGATTTCATGATTTTACAATAACACACTGTTTGTGGTCATGGTGACTCAATTCATTCTTTTTTTCATTTTTTCTCATTTTGTTCTCAGTTTTACATTTTCTCTTATTGAGTAAATAAGGTACCCAGTCCACTGTGACATTATTCCATCAGATACCCAGTCATTTCTGTGCTATTTTGTAATGTTTTTTTCTGTCAGGTCGCTTTGCTTGTGAACACAGCTGCACACCTATCTACCGGTGAGTGAGTTGGCAAACAAGATACTGTAGACACAGAGACCAGTATAAGATGAAACACATGCTCTTTACTTACATATCCCTCCCCCTTTACTCAAAAGTACAATTTATAATCTCTACAATATATCAACTATTTACATAAATAAGCTCTTTACAAATTTAGCCTCTCTGGAGGCTCCTTCAAACGTGCCAAATGTCGTAGTGCTACAACGTCGGATGGTTTTTCCAAGGCCTCCCTCTCAGGAGAAATTTGTCCATGAAGCTCTCTAGTAGGAACCTTTAAGTTTGTCTCTTCGGCTCTCTCAGGCTCAATGCTACAGACACTTCCAATCCAAAGTAGAGTTCTTTCCACGTGGTGTAGACTCCAATGGGAATGCTTGGCGTATCCTTTCTTGTGCATCTGTTTCCCTTTCTCTGGGGTGATCTACATGTCTCCTAATTATCCGACCTTCAACTGATATGTGATAGGAAAGGGGTCCTGTCACTGCACTAACTTCACCTGCTAGCCATTTGGGCCCTTCTCCAAAGTTCTTGACAAAAATTGCATCACCAACAGTGAAGTTTCTTCCATGACTGTAGTAAGCGTGTCCGTTTTTCTGGGCCTCCTGACTTATCTCTATCAGCCACCCTAAATTCAGTCTTATGAGACTCAAACATGCCCTGAGACCTTTCTTCATTAATAACCCTGTGTGGGCAATACTGGTGTTCCTGTGTGGCATAGTCCTATAGCTGAGTGGGAAACGTGATAATCTAGTTGCAATAGAGTCTCCATCCAGTTTTTTCATTCCAGATTTGAAGGTGTGGATTGCCCTCTCACAGGAGGCGATGACATAGTGGGATTGTCGCTGGACAAGTAATCCAGAGACCCAGCGTAATGCTCTGGGGACCAGGGTTTGAATCTCTCGATGGCAGATGGTGGAATTTGAATTCAATAAAAATTCTGGAATTAAAAGTCTGATGATGACCATGAAAGCATTGTTGATTGTTGTAACCTTTAGGGAAGGAAATCTCCAGACCCAGAGCAATGTGGTCGGCTCTTAAAAGGCAATGTGGGCATTGCTGGCTAGCCCAGCATTTATTGCCCATCCCTATGAATGAATAAATGAAAAAAAAAAATTGCATGCAGGATGGTATGTTGAGGTCTTGACATGTGTTATGCCATTGAGACTTGTGAATCTTTAGAATTCCCCGCTGGTGAATGCCATTCCGTTATCAGACAGTATTATTTCTGGTAATACGTATATCGCAAAACTCTGACTCAATCTGTCTATGGTGGTGGCAGATTTGGGTGATCTCACATTGGGTGAACATCTATGTTCCTCTTTATTATTGTGCCCAAAAAAGACCCCACGTAGTCAATGTGGAGATGGACCCATGGCCGTCCTGGCCATTCCCAGGGATGCAGTGGAGCAGAAGGAGGCAATTCCTGTACCTGTTTGCGCTGCTTCCAGCTCTTGACCAAGTTGTTGATTCCTGTGTCCATCCCTGGCAACCATAAGTAGCTGTGCGCCAACATTTTCATTCTAAAGATGCCGGGGTGAGCACTATGTAATTTGGTCAATAATGGCTTCCTTTCTCTCGGAAGCATAATGACTCTCCCTCCCCACAGCAAGCTGCCATCCTGGCAGGTGATCTTGTATCTCCTATTCCAATAGGGTTTCATTTTGTCCAACTTTGGCTCATTGGACTATCCCCGCAAGACTTACGTGAGACAAAACTGGACCGCGGTCTGTCCATTCTCTTATTTGTTTGGCATGTACTGATGATGAATCCAGAAAGATTAATAACAAGACAAGTTCTTGAGGAATTGGTACATTCACGCCGCTGTCTTTGAGGCAATCGGCTCAGTGCGTCGGCATGTGGTTCCCCAGCTGATGGATGAAAGTATATTCATAGGCAGCTAGAATCTTTGCCAAATTTGGACGCGTGCAGAGGCAATTGGGGATATTGCCTCATCTTCCCCAGACAAGCCTAGTAGTGGCTTGTGATTGGATACAATGATGAAGTGGAGACCATGGGTGTATTGGTGGAACTTCTTAACACCAAATATATTGGATAGCCCTTCTTTCTCTATTTGAGTGTATCTTAGTTGTTCCGCACAGAGTGTTCTTGGAATGTGACCAATGGGCCATTTGGGGCCATCCGCCATCTGGTGGGACAGTACTGCCCCTACTCCCTAAGGGGAGGCATCACAAGTTAAAATTAATTCTTTGGGTCAAAATGTATCATCAGGGCCAATGAATGTAGCAACTGCTTTACTGTCATAAAAACCTGTTGTTGTAGAGCTTGCCAAGTCCACCTGTAGTTTTTCTTGAGTAACCCCTATAATGGAGCCAGTACTGTTGACGAATTTGGGAGAAAACGGCCATTATAGTTAATCATTCCTAAGAAGGACTTGAGTCCTATGGTGTTCTCCGTTGCTGGAGCCTCATGAATAGCTCTCACCTTGTCTTCTATTGGGTGAAGGCCCTGCGAGTCGACCCTATAACCCAGGTAAACCACTTATTTTGCTTGGAAGATACATTTTTCTCTTTTCAAAGATACTCCGGCTTGTGAGAAATGCTTCAATCCCTTTTCCAGGTCAGCCAGGTGTTCATCAGTTAGTCCTGTTACTAGAATATCATCAAGATAAACCACCACATGGAGTAGACCTTGAAGTAAATTTTTCATAGTACGTTGAAAGATGGCACAAGCCGATGAGACTCCAAAGGGTAACCTGGTATATTGGTATAACCTCATGTGTGTTAATAGTCACAAAATCCTGAGAAGCCTTTTCTATTGTGGCTTGCTGGTGAGCATGACTCATGTCGAGTTTCGTATGTGTGGTTCCCCCAGACAGCTTGAAGTTCAATTCATCAATTTTTGGTATAGGGTACCTCTCAAGTCCGGCCACTTTGTTAACGGTCAGCTTGTAGTCCCCGCATATTTGCACACTCTGATCAGGCTTTAGTACTAGAACTATGGGCACTGCCTACCCATTCAGAAAATTGTACAAGTTGTAAGACTCCCAACCTTTCCAGCCTGTCCAATTCAACATCAACTTACTCTCATAATGCACAGGGGACTGGCCTCGCTTTCAAGTATCTGGGGGTTGCCCCAGGATCCACGTGGATTTTAGCTTGCAGCCCCTGAATCTTCCTGAGCTCTTCCCCAGAGATAGAGCCATATTTCTGTAATAATTCTTGCAGATCTTACATTGGAGTTGAAAAATCTCAGTCCACTCCAACTTTATTTCCTTAAGCCAGTTCCAACCAAGTAGACTTGGACCCTTCACTGCTATCAATATCAGGTGTAAATTAACAGACTGGCTTCCATACGGTACTGGAACCTTGCATTGACCTCTTACTCTTATGTCTTCACCAGTATATATGTCTTTAATTTAGCATCTGAGTTTTCCAAATTTAGTGAGCGGCCTCCTCCATTCAGATATTTGAATGTATGTTTCCCTATAACGCTCGTGGATGCCCGTATCCATTTCCATTCGGATGGGTTTTCCGTTGACTTCCACTGTCATGTAGATTGGCTCTGTTTTGCCAATTTTTAAAATTGTGTAATGAGTAAATCTATGATTCTGTTTCTTCTGGTTCATCTATTATGTGGATTTCATGATTTATATCTTTTTGTTTAAAGCTTTGCCTCAATGTGTCTTCACAACATCACCTAATGTGCCCATTATGATGGCAGTAGAAACACTCGATTCTTTTAAATTGTCATTTATTTGCAAGCTGTCTGGTTCCATACCTGCCATTACTAATGTGGGTTTTCTCTGTTAAACCATTACGTTTTGCTGGTCTGTTAATGGTGGTTGTTTTCCAGCTTTCCACGGAGCCTAACGTTTCCGTGCCATTTCTAACAGGTGCTTCCCTCCCGACGTGAAGGACGGCGCCATTTTGTGCTCCCTTGATTGCTTCTGAACCCCTGACTGCGTTCTCCGTTTCAAGTGCCAACTTCAACACCTTGCTGAAGTCTAAATTAGTTTCTGACAACCTTTTTTGAATGGCGTATTCATTAATCCCACATACTAATCGGTCTCTTAGCATGTCATTAATCGACATCCTGAACTCAGTGCTCTGTCAGTTGTTTTAAGGCTGTTACATTGCAAGCGATTGTCTCTCCAGGGGCAAGACACCTCAAACTAAATTTAAAACGCTGCACTGTTACCGAGGATTTTGGCTGAAAGTGGCTTTTCACAAGATTTATCAACTCAAAGCTCTTGGAATCTGGGGAATGGATGCTGTTAGACTATGAATGAGGCTGTATGTTTTACTGCCACATGTGGTTAAGAAGATCCTTCACCTCTCCTGCTCTCCTGATATGCCGTTGGCCAAAAAGGAGAGCATGAGGTGTTCAATATAATATGACCAGTCATTGCTGGCCTGATCAAGTGGTTTGATATGACCAAACTTTGGCATACAGGAGGGAGATAACTTCGACGACTATGATGAGGGCTGTACTTACAATCGGCCTGCAAGGTACAGCTTATTCACTTCAGTGGACATTGTGTGGCTTTCCTTGCTGTCGTCGACTGGTCGTGTTTTGCCTCATCGTCAGTTATGATCCTTCTGTTGGGTTGCTTTGTTCATGGACACGGTTGCACCCCTATCTACCAGTGGGTGAATTGGCAAACAATGTACTGCAGATGCAGAGACCAGTATAAGATGAAGCACATGCTGTTAATTAACACAAGTAACAGAGCACTTACACAATGTGCTTCTGCAACCAGACCCTATTCTAAAATACTGATTAATGTTGTAGCCTGCGCTACACAGCAATTTGGCAATACAGTCACGTGGTCAATCTGCTCACATTCTCTTAAAGGTGCATTGTACCTCAGATTACCACATACTTGCTTTTGTCCACTATGCTTGGCCTACCTTACTTGCCTAAACACCCTTAAAATTAGTTTCCAGTAAAAATTTACAGGTTGAGAGGCCAAAGTTATAGCAGAAAGTGGACAAACCAATTTCACAATGAGCTGTGTAATGTCATTTAACTTCTCCACTCCTGGACATGGTGCCAAATTCAGCTGTTAAACCAGAACTATCATAATACTGTTCAGTTAGGCAGCCTATCTAGCAGAATGTCAGCTAAATCAGAGTGTGGTTTAGTTCCATATCAGCATTTTTATATTGAATGAAGCTACTGCTTTGCAAATTTGCTGCGAAAAATTACATTATAGAATGAGCATTCTGCTTTGGGGCATTTACTCACAATGGGGGTAAATTTAACCCCTCTTGAACAATAGAGGGTGATACTGAAGTGAATGGAATGGAAAATCAGGAGAGGTGAGTAATGGACGATCACTTTGAGATTATCCATTTTACTTTACTGGCAAAAGTGAAAATGTCCATATGAAACTGCCTCCAATAATTTCTTAAACTCTTTGAGTTCTTCATCTGCCAAATATCCTGGTTATTTGTAGTGAGCCCAGGAACCTGACAAAAAGACAGCATTTCAAACTTATTGTTTATATCACACTTTCCAATATGTGCTTTCTTGGCTTAAAAAGGCAACAGAATACCCATTTCAGATTGTGGTTTAGATTATAAACTGTCAAACAGAATTATTCTACAGTAAATAGATATGTAAATGCAAACAGTGATACTGGTAGATTGGCAAGAGTTTCAACAAAGTTCCCTGAATTTTAACTTTGATTTATTGTCAGCCATCCACCAACTCTGTCTTACATCTCAAAAACAGAATTACCTGGAAAAACTCAGCAGGTCTGGCAGCATCAGCGGAGAAGAAAAGAGTTGACGTTTCAAGTCCTCATGACCCTTCGACAGAACTAGGCGAATCCCAGGAAGGGGTGAAATATAAGCTGGTTTAAGGTGGTGGGGGGGGTGGGGTTGCGTGGGGGGAGAGAAGTGGAGGGGGGTGGTGTGGTTGTAGGCAAAAGCAGTGATAGAAGCACATCATCAAAAGATGACATAGACAGCAGAACAAAAGAACACATAGGTGTCGAAGTTGGTGATATTATCTAAACTAATGTGCTAATTAAGAATGGATGGTAGGGCACTCAAGGTATAGCTCTAGTGGGGGTGGGGGGAGCATAAAAGATTTAAAAATATTTTAAAATAATGGAAATAGGTGGGAAAAAGAAAAATCTATATAATTTATTGGAAAAAAACAAAAGGAAGGGGGAAGAAACAGAAAGGGGGGTTGGGATGGAGGGGGGAGGTCAAGACCTAAAGTTGTTGAATTCAATATTTAGTCCAGAAGGCTGTAAAGTGCCTAGTCGGAAGATGAGGTGTTGTTCCTCCAGTTTGCGTTGGGCTTCACTGGAAAAATGCAGCAAGCCAAGGACAGACATGTGGGCAGGAGAGCAGGGTGGAGTGTTAAAATGGCAAGCGACAGGGAGGTTTGGGTCATTCTTGCGGACAGACCGCAGGTGTTCTGCAAAGCGGTCGCCCAGTTTACGTTTGGTCTCTCCAATGTAGAGCAGACCGCATTGGGAGCAACGAATGCAGTAGACTAAGTTGGGGGAAATGCAAGTGAAATATTGCTTCACTTGAAAGGAGTGTTTGGGCCCTTGGACGGTGAGGAGAGTGGAAGTGAAGGGGCAGGTGTTCCATCTTTTGCGTGGATCATCGATGTACCGGAGAAAGAGTTGTGGAAGGGGGCTGGAGTAGGACTGGAACAAGGAATGTTCCACATACCCCATAAAGAGACAGGCATAGCTGGGGCCCATGCGGGTACCCATAGCCACACCTTTCATTTAGAGGAAGTGAGAGGAGTTGAAGGAAAAATTGTTCAGTGTGAGAACAAGTTCAGTCAGACGGAAGAGAGTAGTGGTGGATGGGGATTGTTCGGGCCTCTGTTCGAGGAAGAAGCTAAGGGCCCTCAGACGATCCTCGTGGGGGGATGGAGGTGTAGAGGGATTGGACGTCCATGGTGAAGGGGAAGCAACTCTTTCTCCGGTACATCGATGATTACTTCGGTGCTGCTTCCTGCTCTCGTCAGGACTTGGAAAAATTTATTAATTTTGCTTCCAATCTCCACCCCTCCATCAATTGCACATGGTCCATCTCTGACACTTCCCTTCCCTTCCTTGACCTCGCTGTCTCAATCTCTGGTGATAGACTGTCCACCAATATCCATTACAAGCCTACCGACTCCCACAGCTACCTTGACTACAGCTCCTCACACCCCGCTTCCTGTAAGGACTCCATCCCATTCTCTCAGTTCCTTCGCCTCCATCGCATCTGTTCCAATGATGCTACCTTCAAAAACAGTTCCTCTGACATGTCCTCCTTCTTCCTTAACCGAGGTTTTCCACCCACGGTCGTTGACAGGGCCCTCAACCCTGTCCAGCCCATCTCCCGCACATCCACCCTCACGCCTTCTCCTCCCTCCCAGAAACATGATAGGGTCCCCCTTGTCCTCACTTATCACCCCACCAGCCTCCGCATTTAAAGGATCATCCTCCGCCATTTCCGCCAACTCCAGCATGATGCCACTACCAAACACATCTTCCCTTCACCCCCACTGTCGGCATTCCATAGGGATCGTTCCCCCCGGGCCACCCTGGTCCACTCCTCCATCACCCGCTACTCCCCAACCCCCTCCTATGGCACCACCCCATGCCCACGCAAAAGATGGAACATCTGCCCCTTCACTTCCACTCTCCTCACCGTCCAAGGGCCCAAACACTCCTTTCAAGTGAAGCAACATTTCACTTGCATTTCCCCCAACTTAGTCTACTGCATTCGTTGCTCCCAATGTGGTCTCCTCTACATTGGAGAGACCAAACGTAAACTGGGCGACCGCTTTGCAGAACACCTGCGGTCTGTCCGCAAGAATGACCCAAACCTCCCTGTCGCTTGCCATTTCAACACTCCACCCTGCTCTCTTCACCACATGTCTGTCCTTGGCTTGCTGCATTGTTCCAGTGAAGCCCAACGCAAACTGGAGGAACAACACCTCATCTTCTGACTAGGCACTTTACAGCCTTCTGGACTAAATATTGAATTCAACAACTTTAGGTCTTGACCTCCCCCCTCCATCCCAACCCCCCTTTCTGTTTCTTCCCCCTTCCTTTTGTTTTTTTCCAATAAATTATATAGATTTTTCTTTTTCCCACCTATTTCCATTATTTTAAAATATTTTTAAATCTTTTATGCTCTCCCCACCCCCACTAGAGCTATACCTTGAGTGCCCTACCATCCATTCTTAATTAGCACATTCGTTTAGATAATATCACCAACTTCGACACCTATGTGTTCTTTCGTTCTGCTGTCTTTGACATCTTTTGATGATATGCTTCTATCACTGCTTTTGCCTACAACCACACCACCCCCCTCCACTTCTCTCCCCCCACGCAACCCCACCCCCCCACCACCTTAAACCAGCTTATATTTCACCCCTCCCTGGGATTCGCCTAGTTCTGTCGAAGGGTCATGAGGACTCGAAATGTCAACTCTTTTCTTCTCCGCCAATGCTGCCAGACCTGCTGAGTTTTTCCAGGTAATTCTGTTTTTGTTTTGTATTTCCAGCATCTGCAGTTTTTTGTTTTTTGTTTTTATCTCTGTCTTACATCTCTCTTGGTTTGAAGTAGACCATTCAGCTTGGTCAAGAACAGCCTGAGAATACTCTTCAAAAAAAGGATTAGGTCAAAGAAACTTTGAAGTCTAAAAGAGTCACCCATTAATCACTTACAGTTATAATCAACACCTTAGCCAGCTGATCATTATCCATGTATGAGATTTGAGATTAGAGGGAAAAAACAATAGAGGAACTACTATTAAAGTGTAATCAAGTGTAGCACGCACCCCCTTATACTTGCAATAGGGGATAACAATCAGGAACCGCAGCTAATTTGCTCCACCCTAACCCAGAGATACTGAAGCCAACAATAACCACACAGACTGATCATAAAATGATTACCAACACCTGATAATGAACTTTCCCTACTGACTCCCTTCTCCTGGCACTTTAATATGGTTTGGATGCACTGGAACATAGTCGCAGCTCAGAAATACTTCTATTTTCATCAGATTATTTTCTTTGCTTTGACAATTCCACTGACATTTAGGAATTATCAAAAATCTTGTATGGATACTGCCAATAAAAAGAAGTTTATCTCTCTGGCCTTCAATGAAATGTCATCTCTCTGCTGAAACCTTAGGAGCTTTGCAATTATAATCCAAAAGTTTCTGTACACCACAGGTGAGCATTGTGAAGGCATGTGATCTGCTCTTGAAGTCTGAGGGAAATTGAAAGGTAAGACCCATCAACTCACTATTTGTGCAAAAATGCCATTACCATCAGGGTGCTGCTGTCTTTCTACTTTGGGCTACCAATGATTGTAACATTGCTGAAGCAATGACACTTCTCCAACCCATGTGATTCAGCTACGAAGAGTACTGTTTTATAAAACATTTATTGTAACTCATTTTGCAATCCGATCTTTAAATTTCCTGATCCACAAAAAAAGGAACCAATTTGAAAACTCTCATGTGGAAATAATTGTTGGAATACATTATAAATGAATTATCCAATATTATGAAATTGGCTGAATTTCATACTGATTTACATATACATTTTGCTACATGAACTGAGAGAAGCACAGTGAGAATGGTGACATAGCACAGTAGATTGCATATTTCAAGATCGGGCTTAATAACATAATTCAGTTTTCCTTCAGTACCCATTTCCACTTCATAGTTTTGGGCATGGTTCGTTTGCCTGTGTACTGGGTAAGCTTAAAGATGAAATTGCTAAGCTTATAGAAGATAAGTGCTTCAACACAGAAGCTGATCATCTAACCATGTTGTCAAAGCCAGTCTGCATCTCGCTTCCAAACTTGGTGCCCATACTGTCTTAGCATTCTTCTTTTTCAAGCAACAATCAAATTCCTGTTTAAAACAATTTATGACACTTCAACAATCATTTGTAGTTGAGAGTTTCACTTTCCATCCATCATCTGTGTAAATTTTTTTTCCTAACCTTCCCTTTAAGGTTATTTGCCATTATGCATAACATTTTTTCCTCTACTTGGAGAAGTGTGGAAACAATCTACAAATATTTACCCTACCATAACCCTTCCTAATCTTGGAAACTTGTATTAGGTCACTTCTTAGTACTGTTCAGTTCTATCTTCCCACGACCGTTCATAACTCAATAACTTCATAACTCTCAGTAAAAATTTAAATGAATCTGCAAGAAATGTTTTCCTTTAGCTTTGATATATTTTTTGATATTGGGGCACCAAAATTATACATAATATGCCAACTGAGACCTAATAAGATACAAGATCAAATTAACTACTTTATTTTTTGCATTTCATACCACTAGATATAAAGTCAAAGAGCAGAATCATTCCAGATTTGCACTAAGTGCGGTCGTGGGTGTGAAAAAAGCTGCTTAACCAGCCAGCAGCATTGGTGGGTTTTCGCATCGTATCATCCCCTTGTTGCTTCAAATTATACAGCCATGGGAAACACGTTGGATTGCTGGCAGCTGGCCTCCGATTTGCCTGCCACTTCCGCACGTCGGGTGTCATATTTAAACTGCAGCCGCGTGCACAGTTCTCAATGCTTGCAGCCCAGGACTTCTCCAGTGTGGCCATGGCCCCAAAAGTCAAGAGGGGTGCAGCACACCGGTTTGGTGATGCATCCCTGGGACGCCTTCTGGATGTCATGGAGGCCCACCACGATGTCCTCTACCCCTGCTCTGGCTGCAGGAGGCCCATCAGCCTCGCAACTCCAGCTTGGGAGGCGCTGCCAGAGGTAGTCAGTGCCAATGCTGCACACAAGAGGTTGGCCATCCAGAGCAGAAAATGGATAAATGACCTTGTCTGTGCCACCAGAGTAAGTAAGTCTCAACTTGCCTGCCCACAAGTCCATCACACCTTGACTGGCATCTCACTCACTGCAAACTCAAGGGTCATCACCAATCACTGTCTCATGCACACACTCTCACATCTCCATTTGGCCTCAACTTCTCCAGAGATCACTACCTCATCCTATCCATGGCTCCACTTGGAATACCAGACTGATTCCTGGGATGGTAGGATTGTCATATGAGGAGAGATTGGATCAACTAGGCCTGTATTCACAGGAGTTTAGAATAACGAGAGGGAATCTCATTGAAATATATAAAATTCTGACAGGGCTGGAAACAGGGAGGATATTTCCTCTGGTTGGGGGGTCTAGAACAAGGGGGTCACAGTCTCAGGATGTGGGGTAGGCTATTTAGGACTGAGATGAGGAGAAACATCTTCACTCAGAGGGTGGTGAACCTGTGCAATTCTCTACCACAAAAGGCTGGAGGCCAACTTACTGAATATACTTAAGGAAATAGATAAATTCCTAGACTTTAAAAGCATCAAGGAGTGTGGGGAAAGAGCGGTGGTGGTGTTGAGATGGAGGATCAGCCATGATCATATTGAATCATGGAGCAGGCTCAAAGGGCCTAATAACCTAATCCTATTTTCTAGGTTTCTATGTAACACACACATGCCTGGCATCCTTCTCATTTGGCCTAGCATGCAACTTGCTTACACTCTCTCCACCTGTCTTTACACAGGACAAGATTGGGCACAATCAACAGGAATGGTCCCAGACTGGCGGTGGAGTGCCGGACACTTTCCATTTGAGAGTCACGCGTTGGAGCTTGCCAGCCAGGACGTGGACCATCCCTACAGCGACAGTGATGTCAGTGGCAAACACTCGCATGAGAACCCTCCATGACATGATCCCTCTGTCTGAGTCCACTGTTCTGTGTTCCACATGGCTGCCAAGCACCAATAATTCCCACTTTCTGTCCTAGGCATTTTTACCACATCGCTCTCAGGCAACCTTGACCCCGACCCCAGTGTTGAGAGCCCCTCAGATGAAAGCCTGAGGGGAATATTGGTGAAGACCCATCATGGCGCTCATCCATACCCTCCACCAGCGCAGCAACGCGCACCTCGGTGGGTCCTAAATGTCGAGCAGTTTGAGGATCACAATCTGGTGAGCACAGCACATAATCTGTTCCACAGCAGAGGCTGGGACATCAGAGGTTGCCAGGACTCAGGACTGCTGGAGGCAAGGAATCTGTTGAGTCCGAGTAAGATGATGAGCCTCTGGACTTGGTCCTCAATCAGTTGTTGGAGCTGCAAAGGCAATCACAGGAATGCCAGGAAGGGATGTCAGATGCACTCCACAGATTGCAAGAGACAATGGAGGAATCTGTCTACCTTCAGTCTGAGGTGATAGCACTGGCATGCCAATCACAGTGGTCAACACTGGCAGGATGGCAGCTGCCATGGAGACCTTGGTCCAGGACATTGCTCCTGCTCTGCTACATGGGCTGGGCTCATCACTGATGCCATAGTTGACCTCCAACAGTGTCAATGCGAGAGGGGTGCAGGGAAGCTCAATCTCAGTCCAGCTTCCACTTTTCCCCAAGGAGTCAACCATGGGCCATTGGGCACCCATAGGGAGGACGACCAGTAGCTCAACACCCCAGGGCCATCCATCCAGGTGACTCCAGGAACGTCTGGCTGATCCCAAGTCCCTGCTTCCTGTGAACTCATCTCCAGTTCCACCGGCCAAGGAGGGTGCAGCTGGGACATGGCAGGACACCCAAAGCAAGCTGGGGTCATCCAGGTATTTGCCCTCCAGAGGACAGATGCAGAAGTCATCACAGGCAGGGTGTATCAGTTAGCAAGCTACCTCCACCTCCATTGTGGATGTCGAGAGAGCACCAAGACATAGCTGCAGGGTTAGGAAAGTTAAGATGTAGTTGTACAGCCTGGGCACAGGTGTTAATCATTTGTACCTAATGTTCACTATTGTAAATAAACTCCCAAGAATGTACCCCTGCCTATGGCTCCTTCCTATGATGAGTAATGTTCGTGCTACTCAGATGTGAAACCTTGGTTCCTGCACAAGATAAAGGCAGGTGTCTCAGTCCAAAGCCTCCTCCCTGTGCAATGTATAACCTTCAGCCCAAAGTGATGATCCAGCTTCACACTCATTGGACAAATTAATGATGCCTGCATCTTGATGTTTTTTGTCATTGCTGCCAGAATGTCATGGGCAGAGGTCAGAGTCCCATCATTCTCTGTGCTCTCAGCACCTTTTGAGATGGGGCCAGCCCCCCATCTTCTCATCTGTGACCAGTGACACTGTGCACCTGAAGGCGTCATGTGCTGAAGGCGGGAAAAGGATCAGGTGCTTTTAAAGTTTCATGGCTGCATCTCCATGATATGACTCTGATCACAGAGCGCAAGTGAGCTGCCCTCAGCCAGACAGGAGTCAGATATTCTCAGAGGGCAAGTGAAGATCCGTGGAGTGTCCTCACTGTATGACATCATCATCCTCCAGGAACCTAGCGACTCTGCAGCATCTCTATGACATGAGCCTGAGCATCGAGTGTATGTGCACTGCCAGTCACGTAGGAGTCAAACATTCACAGATGCAAGGTGAGGACGTCAGGACTATTCTCACTGCATCTCGACATCGCCCTTCATGAATCTTATGGCTATGAGGGCTCCAGAGTGCACCTGCCTCTGGCCAGTGCGGTGGTCTTATCGGCACATCCTTGCCTCTGAGGACCTCATTACTGTCATCCCCTTCAACAGAGGAGAGTGCAGCTCTTCCATGTCCTCCTCAGGCAGATCCTCCCCCCTGTTGCAGTGCCAGGTTGTTGAGCACGCAGTAAGCTACGATGATGCATGACACCCTCTGGGAATTGTTGCAGTGCTCCACCAGACCTGTTGAGGGACCGGCACCTCATTTTCAAGATGCCCATCATTTGCTGCACCAAAATCCAGATTGTGGCATGAGCCTCATTATACTCTCACTCTGCTGAAGTCTGAGGTCGCCACATGGATGTCATCAGCCACATCTTCTGTGGGTAGCCCTTCTCTCCAAGGAGCTAACTCTCAGCCTTTGTGGGCCCTGGAAGATGTTAAGGATCTGAGGCCTGTAAGGATGTAGGAGTCATGGTCGCCATTTTGGAATTGTGTGCAGACCTGTAGGATGCACTTGTAGTGGTTGTAGACCAGCTGAACATTCAGCGAGTGGAAGCCTTTGAGATTAGTGTAGTTGACTGCTTGTTGCCATGGAGATCTATGTGCCATGTGAGTGCAGTTGATGGAACCCTTCACCTGTGCAAAACCAGAGACCTGTGCCAATGCCAGCACTCTTGCTTCCTGGCTTTCTTGATCCTGGGCGAAATGTACAAAGTTGTGTGCCTTCGTGTAAATGACGTCCGTGACTTCCTGAATACACTTGAGCATGGAGGCTTGCGAGATCCTGTACATGTCGCTTGTGAAGTCCTGGAAGGAGCCACTGGCATAAAAATTGAGTGCCACAGTCACTTCCATGGCCGCTGGCCCCAGATGCCCCCCATGGCCCTGTGCACCAAATCCTGCAGCAAATGGCATATGTGACTGTCCAGTTCCCTAGACATGTACAGTCTTCGGTGACATTGGTTCTCAGTCATCTGCAGGAATGACAGGCACCACCTATAGACCCTGGATCTAGCAAGGTGCCTCCGAGTGACAGCTCTCTGTGGATCTTCAGTTGCGGGCACAGTAAGCCCTGCTGCTCCATCTTGAGGGAGGTGCTCCTCCCTTTGTCAAGCCAGGCGCTGCTGCTGCACTCTTCTTCTCTGCTCCCTGTAAGCCATGAGACATACCACTTAATCACCAGGCTTCATGATCCTGATATTCTCCTTCTGCAGGATGAAAGAGAGAGATGCATGGGTTAGCATGGGTGTACTAAGAACTTCCCTTGATTAAGTCTGAAGGACCCTTCACACATGTGGCAGAACTTTGGCCACCACTTGGATGGTCAGTGAGTTGTGCGCTTCATGCCTATCCACATACTCAAGTCTCCACCCCACTCCACGTGACCAATGTGCTGTCAGCTCAAGCGCAGGAATTCTCCCAACCCACACTGCAAGGCTGTTGTTAGCTTTAATTATGATGGATACTGGTCCAAGCCTTAATAAGGACATTGCAAGGGGCTCCACGAGTGACTGAACCATGGCCACATTTCACAAGGGGATTCAACAACATTCCCAGTCAGTGAATTGTTCCACTGCCCCCTAAAACACACATTAATTTACAGTCTGTGGCCGAGGGGTGAAACGTTCTGGAGCATTTGGTGACACATTCATGCTGTTGCTTTGCTTGAGTGGGCAGCAAAGCTTCAGAGGCCCAATCCCAAGCATGTCAATGGAGCTGATGCTGAATGGTCTCAGATGTAGGAGAATGCTCACTTTTGACAAGTTTTTCCAAGTCCGTGGCTGCTTCCCTCACCCTCCATCCCCCCACCATCCCTCTGGCATGTATTTTTGTATTTCCTTCAGTCTTTGCTGTCTTTCCCCCTCCAATCCCCGCCACAACCCCACCACAGTCCTGGTCTCACCCTCACTGGAGCCCTTCTCCGGCACCACACTGAAAGCCAGCCGGGGAAAAGCGATTTACCTGTGCGCGCTAACCTCCCGGCCTCACCTGCACTGCAGCCCTTGCCCTGGCACTGCACTGAAAGCTAGCCAAGAAATAGTGACTTGTCCGTGCACCCCTTATGAATGCAGCAACCTCTTCCGAGATGTCCTACGGGCAATGCTCATGGGCACTGCGTAGGATTGAGCGCACTCACCTCCAATTTTGCCTCAAAGTTCAGCTCACCAGGTGGATGCCTTTAAAAGGCAGTCATGAAGCATGCCGTTCTGAAGTCACACCGATGCAGGTGGTAAATTTGATGTAGGAGTATGATTTTGGCGTTAAATTTAAATTTAAGCTCCTGACGTTGGGCGGCAGGAAATGTGGCCCACTATTGACGGGCGGAGCAGACAATTGCAAACTGGTTTCACAGCGATGTGAAACCGATTTCTGGCCTTCTCACCATATTGTCCACTCACGTCCACCATGATGCCCATGGGATCAGATGATTCCCTCCAAAGATTCTGCTGTTCTTTTAATGTCCTTATTTTTTTGTGCTGCCATTTTAATGACCTGCAGTCTATCCAAACAATATTCCTCTGCTACTGCACTCCTTTCAAATTTATCCAACTTAACTTTTTCAACAAAACCTATGAATTACAGATACATTGGGGGCTGGCATCTTTTAGCAGATGTTCATGTTTTCCAATTGGTCATCTTAATGCATGTAGTTTTAGTCAGACTGTACGTAGATCATCAGCTAATCATTTTTTCCCACTAAACCCATCTGTTCCTGAAAACAAATCTCTTGTTAAATTATATTTCTATTTTCATCAAATCAACAATTAATAAGTGGCCGAGCGTACTGGAATCACTTCCACACTTAAATGACTGAACAGATCAAATCTGTAGTTGCACTGCTTCTTGGCAGGAGAGCAGTGTGATTCATGTAAATTAAGCAGCTCAAACTTACACTTCAAGATGCAGGAAACCTGAGTTTTAGCTCGTGATTTTGCCAACCCACAAACACTTTAGCTATTACAGTTGTACATTGGTTCAGCAGTCATTTTCTCAAATTGTTCCTGAGATCGACTTAAAACATGGCCTTACGTTTCATGGTCATTAGAACTGGGAACTTAAAATGCAACCAGCCTCTTATCACTGGGCACTGGTGACATTGCCCATTAAAAGCTAAACTGGGGTCCAGCTCCCATCTCCTACGCTTCAAGGCATAAAATATACTAAATAAATAGGAACTGTTACATTGAAGACTGTCCATAATTTGCAAATATCTATCATTTAAGGATGTTTCTTGTATTTCTTAGAAAAAACATCTGGAGCACGGAAGAAGTGTATGTATTTTACTTTTGTCTATAGTTTGCAAGTGTCTGTAGCAAAAGGGGTCACTTTGTTTAATTTCCTATTTATCTAAGATGCATTACTTCACAGCTGAATTGTATTTACACATCCTTCTAGATAATTTATGTCTTCTTCTGGTCTTTCACATTTGTACCACTTCCCAATTTGGTATCATCAGAAAATTCTGATGTTGTTCTCTCAGCTCCTGAAAGATGAGATTCTATATATAATCTTTGAAGATTATATATAGAATCATACTGCACACAAAAGAGGTTCTTCAGTCCATTATATCCGTGTCAGCTCGTTACTGATTACAGAGTTACTGATTAGTCCCACTCCCCTGTCCCTTCCCTATCACTCTGCATTATTTTTTCCTTTTCAAGAATGTATTCAATGCACTTTTGAAAGTTACTGTCTGCTACCTCTGAACTTGCAGGAATTGCATTCCAGATCATAACAACTTGAGGTTTATATAAAAAAAACTCCCCCATCTTCCCTTTGGTTCTTTTTTTACTTATTATCTTAAATCTGCGTCCTCATATTTATCGACCCTTCTGCCAGTGGAGACAATTTATTTCTATCGATTCTTTCAGTACCCTTCAAATTTTGAACACCTCTATTAAAACTCAACTTTCTCTGCTCTAAGGTAAATAAATCCACTTCTCCACATAATTGATTGAAGCCCCTTACGCCTAGTACTGCTCTATTAAATCAGCTTTTCACCCTCCTCCAGAATTGGGCAGAATGGCCTTGACATTAACGCAAAGGTGCATGAGAAGTGGAGCATGGGTGTGGCTACATGTAGGAATCCCAAAATTGAATTCAACACATCTTTCTATGGCATTTAGCATGACAGCTCATTTTGTTTTATTTCATGGGATTGCTGTCTAAGCCAGCATTTGTTGCCCATTCCTAATTGCCCTTGAGATGGTGGTGAGCTGCCTTCTTAAGCTGCTGCCGTGCATCTGGTTTGACTTTTCTGTAGCAGTTTTTTTTTTACAACTGAGTGTCTTGCTAGGCCACTTTAGAGGGCAGTTAAGAGTCAACCACATTGCTGTTAATCTGGAGGTCAGACCTGTGGAAGGATGGCAGATTTGCTTCCAAAATGGGTATTTGTGGGCCAGATGGGTTTTACAACAAGTGGGCATGGTGAGTTTCATGCCCACTATTACTGAGATTAGCTATAAATTCAGACTTATTAATTGTGTTTCTATTCCACCAGCTGCCATTGTGGGATTTCAACCCATGCCCCCAGGGCATTAGTTTGGGCCCCTGATCATTAGTCCAGTGACATTAACACTATGTCACTATCTCCCCTTGTATCATTGGCTTTGGTGTCAATTGTGCAGTAACACTGGTGGTGTGAACCCACACAACACAATCTCAATTTTAGTGTTTAAAGGTCAAACCAAAGATAGAATTTACAGAAGTTTGGAGGGCAAAGCAAAAGTGAAGGAATTTTGACAATGGATTAAGGATGATCACAGAATTTTTAATGGCACACAAGGAGGCCATTCTGCCCATCGTCTGCACCAACTCTCGAAATGAGCTGGTGCCATTGCCTTTTCCCAGTACCCTTGCACATTGTTTCTATTCAAATAATCATCTAATGCCCTCTTGAATGCCTCGATTGAACCAGCCTCCACCACACTTCGGCAGTGCATTCCAGCCCTGAACCATTCCTTGTGTGAAAAAGTTTTTTTTCACGTCACGTTTGCAAATCACTTTAAATCTGTGCCCTCTCATTCTTGATCAGTTTACGAGCAGGAATAGCTACTCCCTATCTACTCTGTCCAGCCCCCTCATGATTTTGAACATCTCTATCAAATCTCCTCTTAGCCTTCTTCCCTCCAAGGAGAACAGTCTCAACCTCTCTAATCTAACATCATAGCCGAAATTTCTCATCCCTGGAACCATTCTTGTAAAGCTCTTCCGTACTTTTCCAATATCACACGGAATCACAGAGCAGAAGAGGCCCTTTGGCCCATCGAGTCTGCATCGACATGCGAGAAACACCTGACCCACCTACCTAATCCCATTTACCAGCACTTGGCCCATAGCCTTGAATGTTATGACGTGCCAATTGCTCATCCAGGTACTTTTTAAAGGTTGTGAGGCAACCCGCCTTCACCACCCTCCCAGGTAGTGCATTCCAGACCTCTGGGTAAAAAACATTTTTCCTCCCATCCCTCCTAAACCTCCTGCCCCTCACCTTGAACTTATGCCCCCTTGTGACTGACCCTTCTACTAAGGGGAACAGCTGCTCCCTATTCACCCTGTCCATGTCCCTCATAATATGCTCACATCCCTCCTATAATGTGGCACCCTTAACTCTACAAAATATTCCAGCTGAGGTCTAACAAGTGTCTTAAATAAATTCAGCATAACCTCCTTGCTCTTGTACTCTATGCCCCTATTAATAAAGCCCAGGATACTATAAGCTTTATTAGCTGTTCACTCCACCTGTCCAGCCACCCTCAATGATTTAAGCACATATACACCCAAGTCTTTCTGCTCCTGTACCCCCTTCAAAATTTCACCCCTATTTTATATCATCTGTACATGTTCTTCCTACCAAATTGCATTACCTCACACTTCTCCACATTGAACTTCATCTGTTATGTATCAGCCCACTCTACCAATTTGTCTATGCCCTCTTAGAGTTCCACACCATCCTCCTCGCAGTTCACAACATTTCAAAGCTTCGTATCATCTGCAAACTTTGAAATTCTCCCCTGCACACCAAGATCTAGATCATTAATATATATCAGGAAAAGCAAGGGTCCCAATACCAAGGGTTCCCCTGGGGAACTCCACTACTAACCTTCCTCCAACCTGAAAAATGTCCATTGACCATTACTCTCTGCTTCCTATTTTTAAGCCAATTTTGTATCCATGTTGCTACTGTCCCTTTTATTCCATGAGCTATAACTTTTCTCAAGTCTGTTGTGTGTCATTGTGTCAAATGCCTTTTGAAAGTCCATGTACACCACATCACAGCATTACCCTCATCAACCTTCTCTGTTACCTCTTCGAAAAACTCCATCAAGTTAATTAAGTGCAATTTCCCCTTTAGAAATCTATGCTGACCCTTCATTATCAACCCCAGTTTTTCCATGTGGCTACTAATTCTATCCCGAATAATTGTTTCTAGAGTCTTGCCCACTACTGAAGTTAAACTGACTGGTCTGGAATTGTGGGTTTATCCTTACAACCTTTTTTGGACAAGGGCATAACTTTTGCATATCCCCAGTCCTCTGGCCCCAGGCACGAGTCTGGGGAAGACAGAAAGATTATGGCCAGGGCTCCTGCAATTTCTACTCTCACTTCCTTCAATGTCCTTGGATGTATCTCATCCGGTCCCAGTGCCTTGTCAACTTTAAGTAACAATAGTCTATTCAACATTTCCTCTTTGTCAATTTTGAGCCCTTCTAATGACAGAGTTTCCTTATCTGTCAGCATGGCTGGGCAGCATCTACCTCCTTGGTAAAGATGGATTCATTTAATAACTCTGCCATGGACACTTTGTCCATGTATAAATTCCCTTTTAGGTCCTTAATTGGCCTTACTCCTCCTTTTACCACCCTTTTACTATTTATATGTCTATAGAAGACTTTAGGGTTCCCTTTTACATCCAGTCTTTTCTCATAATCCCTCTTCACTTCTCTAATATGCTTTTTCACCTCCACTCTGAAACTTCTGTATTACTCTTGGTTCTCAAATGTATTCTCTATGACACCTGTCATATACGCACTTTTCCTTCTTTGTCTCAATTTTAATCTCATTTTCATCCAGGGAGCTCTGGATTTGTTTGCCCTTTCAATGCCAATGTTTCATTCCAGTCTATCTGGCTCAGCTCCCCATTCTTACCCCATCAAAGTCGGCTCTCATCCAGTTAATTATTCTTACTCTGGATTGCCTATCATCCTTTTCTATCATCCTAAAACATACAATACAATGATCACTGTCTCCTAAATGTTCCCCCATTGACACTTGAACTACTTGGCCCACCTCATTTCCAAGAACCAGGTCCAACAGTGTGTCTTTTCTTGTTGGATTGGACACATGCTGCTGTAGAAAATTCTGAACACAATCTAAGAACTTTTGCACCTCTCAGTCCTTTACTCTACCACTGTCCCAGTCTACATTCGGGTAATTAAAGTTCCCCATTGTAAATACTCTATAATGCTTGCGACTCTGTAATTTCCCTGAAGATTTGTTCTTCTATGTCCTTCTCACAAGTTAGTGGTCTAAAGACTACACAAAGCAACGTAATTGCACCTTTTTTGTTTCTGAGCTCTAGTCAAATTGATTCTGTCCTTGAACTCTCTGGAACATCCTCTTTCTCCAGCACTGCAATGATCTCCTTAACCAATACTGCCACCCCTCCTCCTTTCTTTCCTTTCCTATCCTATCCCTTCTGAACACCTTGTACCTGGGAATATTTAACACCCAGGTTTGCCCTTCCTTGAGCCAGGTCTCTGTTATCACCACAATATCATATTTCCACATGGCAATCTGCGCCTGTAACTCCTCAATCTTATTTACTACACTCCATTCATTCACATACATGCATAGGAACCATGATTTAGATTTTGTTACTTTCTCCCTTGCCTCAACTTTACCTGTAAACTTGCTATTTGCTATGCTAGTGATATCTATCCCTCCCAGTATTTTGTGCACCTTCGCATTCCTCTGATGTTTTCTCTTGGTTCCCACATTCCTTCTAAGTTAGTTTAAAGCTCCCCCAACAGCACTAGCAAAACATCCCGCAAGGAACTCAATCCTAGCTCTGTTCAGCTGCAACCCACCTGGCTTGTACAGGTGCCATCTCCCCCAGAGCCAGTCCCAGTGTCCCAGGAATCTAAAGACCTCCCTCCTGCACCATCTTTCCAGCCACACAGTGATCTGCCTTATGCCCCCCATTTCTGTACTCACTGGTACGTGGCACTGGGAGTAACTCGGAGATTACTAATTTAGCAAGCAGGACATCTGATTTTCCACCTAGTTCCCTAAATTCTGATTGCAGGACAACATCCCCCTTCCTACCTCAGTCATTGGTAACAATGTGGACTATGACCACTGGCTGATCAATCTCCCCCAGAAGAATGTCCTGCAGCCACTCTGTGACACCCTTAACCCTGGCACCAGGAAGGCAACATATCTCTGGAGTCACATCTATGGCCACAGAAACACCTGTCTATTCTCCTAACCAATGAACCCCCCTATCACTATAGCTCTTCCTTTCTTCTTCCTTCCCTCTTGTATAGCTGTGCTGCTCATGGTGCCACAAATTTGTCTCTGACTGCACTCCAGCGCCCTCACCAGCTTCCAAAATGGAAAACCGATTGGTGAGCAGGATCACAGGGGACTCCTGCACTACCTGCCTGCTTCTCTTGGACTGCCTGGTGGTCATCCATTCCCTCTCTGTCTCCAGGCCCTTAAGCTGCTGTGTGACCACCTCTCTGAATGTGCGATCCACGTGGCTCTCAGCCTCGTGGATGTACCACACTGACTCCAGCTGCCGCTCAAGCTCTGAAACCCAGAGCTCAAGATTCTGCAGCTTACAGCACTTCCTGCACATGTGGTCAGCTAGGACACCAGTAATATCCATGACTTTGTACATATTACAGGATATGCATTCCACTCAACTGAACTGCCCTGCAATATCTAAACTCTACTTCCTTTATTTTAACTTTATTCTACTTTGGATTATTTATATTTCTTTATTATATTGGCCCTAAATTTCCCTTATTCCTGGCACCTCTCAATTAAATCAATGTATAGCATTTTGTTTAAAAATACTATACTTTTCTAATTTACTCACCAGCTCCTACTTAACAAGGCCACTGCTCTTCTTTCTAAGGAAAGGTAGAAAAGGAAAGATCACCTCCTCCCTCCTCAGTGAACTCCTTCAGTCACCAAACTGCAACTGAAGCAGTTGACTATAGCCAAAAACAGAACTTCAGTGCACACAAAGTCAGCACTATAAGATTGCTTTATATACTTTCTGAACCTAGCCTTTGAAAACCTGATTAAGCCAGTTCTCTAATTAACTAGTTGCAGCTGGAAGCAAAACTTATATGAGCCCTGATTTAAGATGAAGTTACATTGTTTCATAGTTTGTCATTGGGAGATTTGAACTCTTGATACTCTTTTGAGTAAACCTGTTTCCATCTGTTTCAGATGAAGTTACATTGTTTCATAGTTTGCCATTGTGAGATTTGAACTCTTGATCTTGGGGTTGCAAACCCAGTACCATAACCACTTGGCTATTTAGGCCAAGCCAGCCCGGATTTAAGGCTGGACTAAAACTCACCTTCTTCCAACCTAACAGCAATATTTAGTTAATTGCTAAATTAAAGAAAGATGTGGTAATCTGAGGTGCAATACCCCTTTAAGAGAATGTGAGCAGACTGACCACGTGATTGGATTACCCAATTGTTGTGTAGTGCAGGCTACATTGTTAATGAGTAGTTGTAGAATAGTGTTTGGGTTTGAGAGGCACATATGGGTTAGTGCTCCAATGCTATGTTATTAAAGAGCCTGTATTTCACCTTACAATGGTCAAAGGTCATGGTGAGTACTGAAGGGTGCCTTGAGAACTCTCCTGGTGCCTGAAGTGTAACTTGAGCATGTTGATTGTTTGCTCTATGATGCAACTGATTGTCATCCTGTTTTCATTGTAGTGCTCTTGGGCTTCATTGGTCAGGTTTCTACATAAAAACATAAGAAATAGGAGCAGTAGTAAATCATATGGCCCTCGATCCTGCATCAATATTCAGTAAAATCATGGCAGATGTTTTATATCAACTTCACTTCCACCCTACCCCCATATCTCTTGATTTCCTTCATACCAAAAATGATCAATTGCAGTGTTACAAATATGAAGTTTGCAAGATTGTTATGTTTTGGGACTGTGTCTTTAAGCTAGCGTAAGATGGAGGAATGATGAGGGTCATGTGACCTTCCCTGAATTCTGCTGATTTTTAAAAGTTGACGAGAGACCCAAGTTGTTTTACTGGGTGAAAGTGCAAGATATTCATGCCTAGAAACAATGACCTAGGTAGCTGTTTTGATGGTAGGTAGATTTAGGCCAGGAATTTCCACTTAAGGGACAGACTAAAGTATAATATTGGCAGGGGGATTTTTGGTTGTTTTTAGTGTCAATGGGGGAATATTTTCTGCGGTTTAGAAGGTAAGTTCCCTACTGAAATAGTGCTTAGTCAATTTTGCTTTTAGTTTGCTTGTTATAGTAAAGGTCTTAAATCTTGGGATCTTGCATGATCCTTTCAGTCATTCAGGGATGTTTGAGTATCTTTTTAAAAGTTTTCAGTCTCTATGGCAATCATAACACTAAGCTTGAATATACTCAACTATTGAGTAGATCAGCTAGCTTGGGTAGAAAATTACAAAGATGCACAACCCACTGAGTGAAGAAATTTCTCCTCATCTCAGTCTAAATGGCCAATCCCTTACCCTACAGCAATGATCACTTGTTCTAGGCTCTCCAGCCAGGTAGACAGCTTCTCAGGATCTATCATGTCAAGCCTTAACATTCTTCTAAACTGCAGAAAGAACCTAAGAACATAAGAAATAGGAGCAGGAGAAGACCATACAATCCATCAAGCCTGCTCTGCCATTCAACATGATCATGGCTGATCCTGGGCTGCAACTCCACTTTCCCACCCACTGCCCATATCCCTTGGTTCCCTGAAGGACCAAAAGCATGTCTGTCCCAGCCTTAAATTTATTTAGTGATGGTACATCCACAACCCTCTGGGGTAGGAGGCCAATTCTACTCAATCTCTTCTCATAGTACAGCCTACTCATCATAAGAACCAACTGAATCGTTGCACCATGCACATATATCCTTTCTTAGTTAAGGAAGTTAAAACTTTACACAGTACTCCAGCCATAGACTTAAAGACAGCAAGACTTACTTACTCTTATGTTACAACCCCCTTTAATAAAGAGTAATGTACCATTTGTCTTCCTAATTGTTTATGTTTTGCTTTCATCTACAATGACATCCAAATTGCTCTGAATATCAATACTTACTGGTCCTCCCACCTGTTGGAAAAATATTCTGCTTTACCATTCTTCCTACAAAATGGATAATTTCACACTCCCTACCCCTCCCCAAATTATTCCCCGTATGCTATCTTTTTGCTCAATCACTTACTTGGTCCATATCGCTTTACAGCCTCTGTGCATTCTCCTCATGGTCTACTTTCCTATATAACTTTTTATTGTCTGTAAATGCAGTCCTCTCATTTAAGTCATTCATGACAATTGTAATTAGCTGAGACTTGAGCACTCACCCTTGGAGTGCTCCGCCATTCCAAAAATGACCTCTTTGTTTTCTGTCCATTAACCAATCCTCAGTCCATGGTAATGTATGACCCCATTTCAAGATTCCTAATATTCTTATGGGTGTCATCAGCTAGTTATGAATTATAACCTAGAAACCACTTCTTAAGTCTACTTCTATTAGCGAATACTGCTGTCTGATCTGGGGGTGCATTAATTGTCACAAGTGTGCAGTCGATGATGTGTTGTACCTGTGAGAAGCTAGCCAGAGACCTGAGTGTCCATTAGTTCTTTCTAGCATCATTGTAGACTCTGTCAAACAACTCATCAGTCACCTGTCTTATGCACATGTGTGACTGGAAGACCCTGATGTCTCTCCGAAGAGCCCTGGAATTACCAGGGACAAATATGTTGAGGGCTATAGTCACTTTTGCAGCCACTGATAATGCGTGGCCATCATGTCCAACAGGGGGCAGGTCTTCTTTCAGGAGGCTGTCGACGTCTGCCATCACCTGATGTGACAATCTGAGCCTCCTGAAGCACTGTCGTTCCAACAAGTCGACGGGGTTCAGCCTCTGCCTGAGCACTCTGTTTCGCGAGTAGTGTTTACTGAAAGTTTTACCCCTTCACTGCTCCTCTTTCTGTTGGTCCCCTCTTTGATCTTCAGCTGCAGGTCCATCAACAGCAGCCTTTTGCCAGTGTTAAAGCCGATATGTTCATCGTCCGATTCCAATCTAAGGCAACCAAGGTGCACCCCCCACCCCACCCCACATCGTGACCGGATTCAGAAAACCTACGAAGTGTAGAAAATAAATTCTCAGCAAACAAACTGTCAGCAAACCTTTCCCTACTGGAAGGTAAGAAAGCAGTTGTGAATACTATGTGCTTATTAAAGTAAATGTGTGACTCCTAATCAGCCCTGTGAATTGCCATTGGATTTTTGCTTTGATTTCATTGGCAAGTTTCAGGAAGGTCAGGAAACATGTGTGGGCCTGAATTTTTCTTTCATTAGGCGCGAGCAATCAGCGGGCATGGGAGTGGACGGGAAATGGGCCTCTGGCTGCGATTGGCCCCTGACCGCGATTTCATGCTGCTGGCCAAGTAACAGTCAGCCAGTGTGAAATGCACACTGAAAATGCTCAGTGGTGCCGCGGTAGGGGCGGGAAGAGAGTGTGCGCCAACCTAACTGAGGGTGCGGGTGAGCGCTTCTAGTGAGCTTGCTGAAGGCAGCCAGCTGTCCTATGGAGCTGCAGACCTCCACAGAATAAAGGAAATGACAAAAATGCTGCAAAATATGTCCAGGCAGCACAGTCAAGCATTTGAAAGTATACCTCATAAAAAAAAAGTCCCCAGCTATCTCTGTTTATTTTATCTCCCCACGGAGATTTTGTTCCACCCTAGATTGAGGTTTGAGCAAAAATGTGAATGCTGCCTGGGAGAATGGCCCATCCGCCAACTGTAAATGTGGACGGGCCACGTAAAATTGCTTTTACTTGCATCATTAATGGGCTTAACTGCCCGCTTAAGTGTCGGTGGGTGCCCACCGAGTGAAATATCGTGCAAGTGCGCAATTATGTCGGGACACTCCCCCAATGTCATCTTGTGCTATTTCACGTCCGTTCAGGTTGGGGCATGCACATGCCCATGGGACATAAAATTCTGGCCTTGGTTAAATTTGAAAATGTGTTGAAATATGGTTTAAATTTGGTGATTGGCTATGTTAATGAGCAACCTGTTTCTCCCATGGTGGCTGCGCAACCAGCCCAACACACCCCAGTTAAACCCAGTTGTCCAAGTGGACTTTCAAAAGGCACCCAATAAAGTACCGGAGATTAGCCTTGTTGGCAAAGTTGAAACCCATGGGATAAAAGAGCAGTAACAGTGTGGATAATAGATTGGTTATGGGATAGAAATGTGGTTAATTGCTGTTTTTCAAGCTGAAGAAAATTATACAGTGGAGATCCGCAACATTTAAAACTAGGACCAGTGCTACTTTTCATATACATAAATGACTTGAATTTGGAGAATATAAGGTACAATTTTAAAATTTGAAGATGATATGAAACGTGAAAGTGTAGTAAACCGTGAAGAAGTTAGTAACAGACTTCAAGAGAAAGTGGACAGGTTGGTGGAGTGGGTAGGCACATGCCCAATGAAATTCAATGCAGAAAAATGTGAGTTAATACATTTCAGTAGGAAACCCATTGTCCCAGCCAATACTTGGTCAGATTCACTGCCTGGTCAGTGGATGGCAGCAGGAACTTAGAAGTAGGAGGTTGCAGCCACTTGAAGGGGTTGGAGGGTGGGCGTGTTCCATGGCAGTTCTGACTGGCAATTCCAGGGGGCCTGGAGATTCCTTCATGAATCTCTGGGGGAGGCCGGAGCTGGGGAGATCCATGGACTCCTTGAGGGATGGTGGGGAGCACTCTTGTTCCTGCTGACCCACAAGGAGTTCAAAGAGAAGAACATTTTTAAAATGTTATCCTGGCCTCTTCTGGACAGTCAGCTCCTCCTGCCATGGTTCTGCTGCTGACTGTACGGGGCTCTCCCAGGCCTTAAGTTAGTTTAATATCATTGCATTTATTAAACCATTGGACCATGCTTTGTGCATGTTCAGTTGGCCCCTGCCTTCTATTAGCCTTGTTGGTGGCCTGAATTTCTGTTGGTATTGCATTGGTTGGGATTGCAGCTGGATGAAGGTGAGATTTGACTTTCAAGATTTTAACCCTTCATCCAACCCTTGTGGAGTTGAGGGTGGGGAGGTTGATATCAAGGCCGTCATTTTAATTCTACCTTTTGCTTATTGCTCTCCTACTTGCTTTGGATGTTTATAAAATCACAGTCTTTCTAGCTGAGGCAATTTGAAAATGTGTTGTTGGCTCAGCAACTTCAGTATCAGTGATGGTCCAATATGACTGATCAGTCATATTAGCACATCTTTCCACTTAATGCAGGAATAATATATATTTCATGTTTGGGGTTGTTATTGTTGGTATGACCCACAGTGGCTGGGCAGCGGGTTACAGGGACTACCCTTCCTTGACCAGGGGAGCCACTAAATTGGATTACTACTCTTGCACCACGTGGAAAGGGTGAGATGTACTCAGTCTCACTTGTGTGTCATGATACTTCACGCTTTGCAGGGTGAGAGGAATTGAAATGTGGGCAGAGGTCTATTGGTCTATGTGTTTCTGTGTATTGCTTCTTACATTTCCAGCCTTACAAGCAGCTGAAAAACCCTTTGACTATACAATATGCCCTATAAATGCTTGATCAAATAGTGTTAAGTTACTTCACAAAATAAGAACAGAAAATGTTGGAAATACTCATTAGTTCTGGCAGCACTTGTTGAGAGAGAAACAGAGTTAACGGCCCACATCTTCCAATCTCGTTGCAGACCTGATGTATGATCCAAGATGCACATTGGGACCTATGGAAGTCCTGATGTGCTGACTTCCATGGGAATTGCCCGGGAAATTTGAACTAGAGTTGAAGACTTAACTAAATTTTTACCCACAAAATGTTAGGCAGGAAAATCCTAATCTAACTCCTGGATAACTACAAAACTGACCCCCAAACATTTACACTGATCCCCTGACTTTCCCCTTGATCCCATGATCCTGAGGCTAATCCTCTGACCTCCAGACTAAACCCCTGACTTCCCCCCATTTCAAGAAGATATGATAATTCTCATAATGCTTCAAGCTGCTGTTTTCAAAGAACTGAAGTTTGAACTCACTTTGAATTTGACTGGTTCGGGGTATTGTGCATCACCTTGCCTGTATATTTTAAAATCTATGTGTCTTAATGTTGCCTTAACCAAGGTGTAACTGGGAGACAGATTAAGTAGGAGATTCAGGAATTATCTTAATAGTAATTCGTAGATCTATGTATGTGTTTAAAATAATTTCTCTTATTAATAAATGTTTAGTCTAGTTTTGTAAAACCTCTAAGACTTGGTGGTCTTATTACTACTAAATGCAAGGCACGCATCTCAAAATTTATATAAATTGCAAAACAAGTTGTGAAAGTTGTTTCAAATTTCCCTTTGGGATTTGAACAACTCAGCATTTACCATTGGTTATGCCATAACACCCAACCTGCCCTAATTCCCCCTACAGTACTGACCATCTAAACACCCTCCCCACCAGACCTGGCTACCCCACACCAGTAGATTACCCCTCCCGACCTAACCCGACTACCTCTCGGCCCATCTACCCGCTCACCGACCTTCCACCCTACGCACCTGCCACCCTACCTTAGCTATCTACCTCAGCCAGCTGCCACCCTACCCACCTGCCACCCTACCTTACCCATCTACCTCACCCAGCCACCACCCTACCCAGTTGCCACCCTACCCAGCTGTCACCTCACCCACCTGCCACCTCACCCACATGCCTTCCTACCCACCCGCCACCCATACCCTCCTCCCACTCTATCCATTCGCCGCCTCACCCATTTACCATTCTTCCCACCTGCTACCTCACTTACCTGCCACTTTACATGCTTACCCCACTCACCCTACACGCTTACCTCACCCACCTACCCATTCACCCATTCACTAACATTCACACTGGACACTTAAACTTACCACAGGTCTGCTAATGCTGCAAACAGGAGGCATGTCATGTATTTCCCCAGGTCTCTTGCACTGCGATGGAGTTCTCTGGGGGACAATGTGCTCTGCATTTCTGGATAGGCCGAGCTCTGAAGACTCGGCAGGTAATGTGGAACAGCGTCGTGACAGGAAAAAGTTTGAGCAGGATGACAATCTGATGATGATTGCCACTCTGGGAGGATCAAAGCCCATGTTTCAGGTCATGACCTTTCACCACCTTTCATTTTCTTTCTCTCTCCTCAGGTGCTTCCAGACCTGCTGAGTGTTTCCAGTATTTTCTGCTTTTATTTCTGATTTCCAGTATTTGCAGTATTTTGCTTTTAAGTTACGTCATATCAGATTCGATCATTGTTGAGAGGGATACAAACTTGCCACTGAGTGACAGCAATCATAGTTCAAGAAAATGTAAGTTTGTTCCTAAAAATATGAAAGTTGTCATATAAAAAACAAACGTTGAAAATCCCTTGTGTTTACTTTTATTTATCAATGGCAGAAAGAAAAACATTCTGATGACTGGATTTTGCAGTCAGCCATTAGACATTTAAATGCACATGTGCATTTCTTAGAAGATTTACTCATTAATGATGGTGAACGCCATTAGCTTCACTATTATTTTTGCTGCAAAATCCAACCCATTGAATTGAAGGCACTGACTTAGGCTGGGTCTCTCCTAGTGTCAATACCTACCATTCATTAATTCACTCATGTGAACACTCTCCCAGTATGAACTTAAGTTGACTATCAGCAGGTTAATTGACCATGGAGTGTATTAAATCTAACCAGAGCCTTTCTTCATTCAAGGTCTATTCATGCATTCGTAATTTTTTTAACACGTTAGTATGAAGTCAGTTAGGAGCAGCAAAGCTCCTCTTGCCTCCACCATATGATCACTGCTGGATTGCGCAGTGAACCTTGGCTGGTGTAGAGGTGCTAGGATTGACAAGCTGCATCACGGTGCCTGATTGTTACCCGCAACATTTGTGGTGATGATGCCCGAGGACCAATATAGGTCAGTTATCAGTCCTCTCTATCCAGGCATGCCTTAGTTGCAATCTACATAATTTTAGGAGACAATGGTCAAAATTTTTCCCTTGATGGGTGGGTGGGCCCCACCGGCTCGACAGCGGGCAGGCAGCTGAACTCCGCTGCCGAAACGGGGCCTGCCGCCATTTTGAGTAGGTGGGCCAATTAAGGCCCACCCAGCAGGCTACCCAATGGGAAGTGATATGCGTTCCTGTGCAGGGGGAAGAGGGATTCCCCATCGGTTAAAGTGCACACTGCTCCCTGAGGCAAAGTCCTGTCTCAGGGATATCAGTGAAAGTGTTACAAAGTTAAAAAATAGAAAAATAAAAAAATTATTATCATGTCCCCCTCATGTGGCAATGTCACATGAGATGGGACATGTTAATAAATATCACATTACATTCATTAAAGTTTTTAAAAACGGACATGAAACCTCATCCCGCCAGTGGATGAGGTTTCATGTAATATCAGTGTCCCGCTGAGGCTCCTGGCCTGCCCGCCAGCCTTAAGGTTGGATGGGCAGGGCCTTTAATTACCCTAATTAGCCTGTCAATGGCCTCACTTGGCCATTGACAGGTCGGCGAGCAGACAGCTGATTTTGCTGTCCGCCCGCCTTCCTAAAGATTTAAGTAGACTGAGATGACATCAGGGCTTCCTCCCAATGTCATCCCGCGTCATTTTCCCATCGGTGAGTGGTCCCACCCCCATATCATCAACACAAAAATACTGCCCAATGAATTTAGGTCCCAGTCTCTTTTCCATGAACCCCCAAGCTATTTTGTTTCTACCCTGGTCCTTTGCAGGATTTCTTTTATCGGATGTGGGCGTTGCTGGCTAGACCAGCATTTATATCTAGTCGCCCTTGAGAAGGTGGTGGTGAGCTGCCTTCTTGAACCGCTGCACTCCATGTGGTATAGGGACACCCACAATGCTGTTAGGTTATACCAGAGGCAGTGAAGGAACGGTGTTATAGTTCCAAGTCAGGATAGTGTGTGAGGAGGGCAACTTGCAGATGGTAGTGTTCCCATGCACCTGCTGTCCTTGCCTTTCCAGGTGGTAGAAGTTTTTAGTTTGTAAGATGCTGCTGAAGGAGCCTTAGTAAGATGTTACAGTGCATCTCGTAGATGGTACGCATTGCTGCCACTATGCATCAGTGGTAGAGGGAGTGAACGTTGAAGGTGTTGGATGGTGTGCCAACTAAGTGGGCTACTTTGTCCTCGATGGTGTTGAGCTTCTTGAGTATTGATGGAGCTGCACTCCTCCAGGCAAGTGGAAAGTATTTCATCACACTCCTGACTTGTGTCTTATAGATAGTGGACAGGCTTTGGGGAGTCAAGATGTGAGTCACTTAATGTAGAATTCCCAGCCTCTGACCTGCTCTTGTAGCTGCAGTATTTATATGGCTGGTCCAGTTCAGCTTCTGGCCAATAGTAACCCACAGGATGTGGATAATGAGGGATTCAGCGACGTTAATGCCATTGAATGTCTCATTTTAAATTCAAGAATATTTGACAAAATTACACTAATGTAACCAAAAGATTAATTTTATTAAAAATTAGGCTTATTCCTGCATTCTTTGGAAAAGTCGTGGACACAGTAAAATGACTTGAGAATGATTCAGTACCAATTTACTCTAAATAAATCATATAGCATTGACATTTTGAGAATGGAAAGGTATCACCTCTCTGAACAGTGAAAGAAAACTGTCACAAAAAGACACCTCACAATGACATTTCCACCCAAAAATGCGGAGAGCTGCCAAATTTTAAACAACACAATTTTTACCAAATTAATAACTTGAAGCTGGAAAGCAATAAATGCATTATGAAAAGGTATGCTTGTTCTAAGTGTCTCACCCACCAGGTCAATGCTATGATTAGGTTTAATATTTTTTAGGATGAAACTTGTTCTTTGCAATGTATTTACTTATCATTGCCTTTTATCACCTTTCTACCCTGCTTATCATGAGGAAGTGGGTAACCTGTCCTCTGGAATGTACCATTCCAGGTGGGTATCAGCAGCTGGGGGCTGATGCTCCCTAAGATCACCCAATGCAGGAGTGCCTAGCCCTAAATTGCTGGAGTGCAAACTCACTGGGGCAGGATTTTGCCCTTGGCGGGGGTTCTCGGCAGTTGCCCATGGTCGGCTCCGCACTGTGATTTCACTTAGGTGGGCCAGTTAAGACCTGCCCTGCGTGGATCGTGAGCAGCAGTGCTGAGCGGGCGTGGGGAGGAGGGAGAGCCAGGCCTAGTGTGTAGTTCGTGCCTCAGGGAGATTGAAGCACTTTTAAAAATAATTAATAAAGACAATGAAAATTTAATAAAATATGTTCTCTCACGTGACTCCATCACATGAGATGGGGCATGTTTTTAATTCCAAAATAAAGTTTTTATTTAATGTTTATTCGCTTCAGGAAACCTCATCCCGCTCGTGAATGCAGTTTCCTAAAAAATGTGAAGGCCGCTTGACCTTTTCACCTGCCTCCAACCATAAGTAGAACTGAATTTAATTAGCTTGTTAATGGCCTTCATAGGCCTTTTAATTATCGGCGGGCACGCAGCCAACTCCAGCGCGCGTTCGCCGAAAGATATATCGCGTGAGTGCGCGATGATGGCGGGATGCATGCCCAACGTCATCGCCCTTCATTTTACGCTCAGGCATGTCGGGCGTGCACTCACATGCCGAGCGTAATATTCTGCCCAGGGTGCGAGATATAGTGGGATTGCTGCCGTGTGCTGGCACTCTCTAGCTCAGTAAATTGGATTCCAAAGTACTCTACCAGCTGTTTAATGCGTTCAGATATCTGCTGACCTGACATTTGTCCTAATAATTAACATGCCATTAAGTAACCCTAATAGAATCATTCAGCAAAAGCTGGAGGATATTGCAATTGATTCTGAACATCAATTATGTTGGAGCTCTCAAAATAAAACTAGCCACTGAAGTTTTGAGGTTTTTGTTACAATCCCTCCTTACAACTATTTGACTGTAATCTCTTTAAAACTACTATGCTTCATGCATGGCTTAGCGGAACATTTTCTCTAAGAAATTGAACAGTTAGAAAGAAATTAATTCATGAGTAATTAATTTTAGGTTAAAATTCAAAATTATGTTAATAGTTGGTGAGAACATAATGCAGAGGCCTAAAAATTTGATGATGTTGCTCTCTTTTTTTAGGCACTGATGGCCACGTAAACATTCAATATTGCAGGTAGGAAATGCTCACTCATTACAAACTGGAAGTGTGCCAGCAGCCATATTGATATGGGCAATGATCCTGAATTTAGGCTGTAATCCTAACATGTCTGGCTGATTGTCATCACTACATAAAGTAACATGAAGATGCAGCGGAATATATTTCCCCTCTTTTGAACTTTATACAATATTTTATGCCTTCCTTCTGCTGAGGCTAACTATTGGCAGTCACATTTTTTCTCTGCACAGTATACTTGCCCTTATCCTCTGCCTGCTCTTCTGTATGATGCTGGGAAGTTTTACAGGCATAAGCTGTCTCGTATGCATCCAGTATGACAGGTGACGCATGAACATTCCACCCCAGAACTGTGCGGTCTGCCATATTGGTAAAGGTTACGTTAAAAGAGTACAAGGCCTCTGCCTCACATTGGTTTTAGACCCATTTTCAGACCCTTCCCACATTCAAAGAAAGGACATAACTACAGTTTGATTTGCCCCTGTGCAGAACTAGGTTGACCTGAATGAGCTGCGACTTAACTGGTGGTCCTTAAAAGGAATCAGTGCAGGCTGCCATCAAACTGGTAAGTTTATGAGAATATATTTACTTGAATGTGGAACCAGGAGGAACAGAAGTTAAAATCATAACCCTGAATTCCCACTGCTAGCGCCCTCCTGATCAACTCCCCATCCTGATGTTTCAATCTCCCCACCACCATTACCTCCTGCCCCTTCCCATTACTAGTGTCCCGATTGACCCCAGTCCTAATGTCCTGTTTGATCCTGTCCGCTTAACCCTGTCTTGGCTACTCAGTTAATGCTTTTGAGTTCCATTACCCCTTTCCTTATTGCCCTGCCATCTTCATGCAGAGTGCTTCCCTCCATCCTATAAAATGTGTAAGCCACTGGACCAAGTGTCTAGAGATGAGAAGTCTGCAATGCCCATCAGGTGTCTTCAGCTCACTGGCCTGATGTTAATGAAGTCTGAGGCTCAGTATTGAATAATCCTTGGATTGGCAGGCCAGTGTGAAGGTATCTCTGAGCTAGTCGGGTATCTACCCAACTGTTCATATGTGAATCATAGCTGAAGTTCATGTAATGCATGGAAAGTTTATAAGCTATGAGTACAATAACAATAATAGTATTTTATTCATGAAACACACTTGCTGCCCAAAGGCTGAATTGCTGTGTATGTTACATTGAAAAATTCATATATAGGCTAAGTAATAAGGTTAAAAACATGTAAACATGTAACAGTTATGTGTGAGAAAAAATAAATAAACTCAGCAGGTAGAAGAGAAATATTGAACAGAATATTGAATGAAGGATACCATTGAATTATGGTTATATTAAAATTACAAACTAATATATCATTACAGGCAATGAAGTACATATCATTTCATCATTTAAGTACTTAATTGAAGACCCAAACCATGTAGGGAATGATACCCTTCCATCTTGAATCAGTGAAACTTCAGAGTTGCCTGATTGGATGCCCTGAGCATGGTGGGGGTAACCAATTCTGAAACTGGAATAATTGCATAAGAGATTTTCTGAATTTAATACAAATACTAACACTTATTTGTCAAGTTTTCAGATTTGTGACATGAAGGGCTCTGTTGTACAACTAGTACTGAGAGCCTAAGATCTATCTCATCACATGCTTCTATATTCTTTCGATCTGGGTGGTTTGCATGTTTGTGAGGCCAGGGTGCCACACAGGCACAGGATATTGGACCAAGGGATGGATGTAACCATAGTAGATCAACAACAGGTCATGAAGAGAGAGTGTGAAAGGGATGTGGGATCTGAGAATGAACATCCGTTAAATTATTTTCTTTAGCAGACTACCCACTTCAAATCAGCTTGAATGTGTATACCCTGGCTTTCACATCTTTCAGGATAAAATTGTCCAATTTTATGTCAAGAGGCATGTGCTCATGTCTACTGAAGTTGCATGGCATTATGCTTAGTAACATTTAACTGCATAGTGTTCACCCCACATCATTCATTGAGGGCATCAAGAGTTTCCTGAACCTCACTGACCACCACTGCAGCCTAGGCACTGTGACCATCGTATTGTTCATAAATTTCAAGTATTTGAGGTCAGAAGATGAAAGAGCATCATAAATGAGACTTAGGAAAAGAATTGCCCCTAGCTGAGTGCCCTAAGGTGCACCTGTTGATAATTGAACACATTTTGACAGACAGCCGGGGCATATGAGTGCGGTCAGTGAGGAAGTCAGCAATCCATTGTACAAGAATCTTATGTATGTTTAACTTTATCAACTTCATAACTACAATGGCATGATTATTCTTCTCAAAAAGTTTTGAAAATTCTGTTATACTATTGGTTAAAGTTGTTCCGAGCTTATCGACATTTTTACAAAGGACGCTCGCAACATCAACCAGACAGTGGGTTGTCGATCTTATGCTAGTTAATAGTGGTTTAATGGTTATGTTCCTGGATGAGTAATGCAAAAGTCTGGACTAATAATCCAGTAGAATATGAGTTCCAATCATAGTACAGCATTTTGAGAATTTCATTTAAGTTTAGAAAATCATGAAAATAAAATATATTTGTAACAGTACAAGTGACCTCGAAACTTTCAGATTGTTGTAAAGAAAAGGTTAAGTAGTTCACTACTGTCCTTTAGAGAAGGAAATCATCTGTTTGCACCTGTTTTGATCTAAATGTGACTCCAGGCTCACATTAATATGGATGACTCTTAAGTGCCCTAGCAAGCCACTTCATTGTATCAAAATGCTCCAAAGAATAGCAAGAGTATAACTTGACAAACTCATCAGCTGTGATCCAAACATTGAATCAAGGCACTCAACCCATTTGACCCGGCAGAGTCGCCCTTATTTGGTTCTGGGAATTGGCCCTTGGAGTTGGGCGAGATGGCCCACAGTGCAACAGCCTGATGTAGCCATATTAACAGAATTATGCCTATCTAAATTCTCAGATTCCTCAGTCATTATCCTGAGTATGCCATGTCCTATCCCTTGAAGTTTTGAAACTTCAGGCCAAACATAGACAAAGACACAGCCTCATTAATGATGCTTCCTCAGCTAATGAATCAATATTTGTCAAAATGGACCACCAATTGCAGGAATACTGAGGGTATCAAGGACACAAAATGTAATGTGTGAGGGGACCCTCAATGTCCGTCACCAACAGTGATTCAGTAGTACCATCATTGACCCAAGTTGGTCAAGTACAGAAGCACCTGACTGGGCTTGTGGCAAGTGCTGAGAAAGCTAACGTGATGAGACAAACTACTTACCCAGTACTTACCAATCTGCAGCTGGGATTTTCCGACCCCATTAGTGTCGGACGTAATGGTGGGTATGAGCGGACAATATGTTGAGAAGGCCAAAAATCAGTTTTACACCATCATGAAACCAGTTTGCAATCATCCACTCCACCCATCAGTGGTGGGCCGCGTTTCCCGCTGCCAGATGTCAGGAACTTCATTTTCATACGTCTGCATATCATTATAAGCCCTGCCTGCTGGAATCATCCCCCATACTGGATCATCTGGGCATGTCGACATGATTGAATACCGACGTGTTTCACAACTCTACATAAGTGACATCCACCGGGCAAGCTGCGCTTTGCTCAAGACGTCGAGGTTTGTTTGCCTACCTTGCTTCAGACAGCACTCACAGTCATCAGTGCCCAGCTTCGCAGGCAGTACCACATCATTCTTAGGGGGGCTCACAGGCAGGTCTCCACCTACCAGATCAGCTGTAACGCGGGTGTTACTTTTCAAAGGCTACAGGGCTAGGGCTTGTTTGGGGAAGGGGGAGAAGAGGCCTCAGGCAAGGGAAGAGGCTGCAGGGTGAAGGCTATATTTGGGAACGTGGTATCCCAGGGTGTGTGTAGAGGCACATGTTGATCTGTGCAAGTAGCCTCAATATAGTGCAGAATGAGAAGGCAGTGTCCAGAGGAGATGAGGCCAAATGGAGATTTGAGAGAGTGAGTGGTGATATCCCTTGAGCTGGCAGTGAGTGAGATGCCAGTGAATGCATGATGGGCTTGTGAGTGTGTGAGTTTAAGGTGGTGAGATGGTTGCCTATCCTAGTGGCACGGATGAGGTCATTCATCCTCTTTCTGTATTGGGTGGCCAACCTCTCCTGACCAACACTGCAAACAGCTCCCAGCTGGAGTGGTGGGATTGCTGGGCTCCCTTTGGCCCGAGCTGGGGTAGAGGACATGGTGGCAGGCCTCCGTGGTGTCTAGAAGGTGTTCCAGGGATGCGGAGCTGAATCGGAGGGGGTTGGGGCTGTGTTCCTCTTGGCTTTTGGGGTCATGTCTTCACCAGTGCCCTCCTGGGCTGCAAGCATTGAGAAGTGTGCGCACAGTTGCAGTTTAAACATACTGCCCTGCGTGAGTAAGTGACAAAGTAACAGCGTGGCAGGAAAATTGGAGGCCACCTGCCAGTGAGACAGCGTATTTCCTGTGGTCACAAAGTTAATGAGGCAGGAACGGGATGATACGGCGGGAAAAAACGCCATTGCGGCCGACGAATAAAACGTCCTTTTCCTCGTTTGCTACTGCACTTAGTGCAAATCTGGAACAATTCTGCCCTACTTCTTGTAGACACATTTGCCCTTGACAACATTTACAAGAATTACCACCACCGAGTCCTTGAGATTCAAGTCCAGTCTTTACATTAAGAACTTTCTTCACCCTATTGTCTGGCACTACCACCATGCTAAATGGCATTGATTAACAACAGAAAGAAGAGGTCAAAGTGTGCTCCCTTGAGCCCTGGGGTGTGTGAGGTGGTGTGAGCCATCAGAAGCAGCAGAATTCTACACTTCCACAATCTGTAGCCTTATAGCCTGGAATATCCTTCACCCCTGCATCACCACCAAGCCAGATATTCAATCTTGAGGAACTTTACGATAGCAGTACAGGTATATCACCAAACTGGTGAAGCTGCTAAACAGTGAATGCTTCACACAATAGACAAAGCTAAGTGATTCCACAACCAGTGGATCAGCTCTGCAGCCTGACCCATCTGATCATAAATGGTGGTGAACAATTAAGCAACTACCAGGAGAAGAGGGCTCCATTCTCGATGTTGAAATGTTCAGCACATGAGAGCAAAACATACGAGCATACAAATTAGGAGCAGGAGTAGGCCATTCTGCCTTGGAGCCTGCTCCAACATTCTATAAGATCATGGCTGATCTATTTGTAACCTAAATTCCACATTCCAGCTTACCCCTGTTTATCAAGAATCTATCTACCTCTGCCTTAAAAATATTCAAAGACTCTGCTTCCACTGCCTTTTGAGGAAGAGAGTTCCAAAGACTCACGATCCTCTGTGAGTTAAAAAAAATCTCCTCATCTCTGTCTTAAATGAGCAACCTCTTATCTTTAAACAGTAACCCCTAGTTCTATATTCTCACACAAGAGGAAACATTGGGCGGCCTTGTACCAGATTTGCACTAAGTGCGGTAGCAGGTGGGAATAAGGACATTTTACCCACCGGTCGCAATGGTGGCTTTTCACGCCGTATTGGCCACTTCCTGCCTCATTAATTATGCAGCCACAGTTAATATGCCATCTCGCTGGCCGGCAGCCTCTGAATCATCTGCCACACCGTCACAACACTGTTTCCTCACTCTGGGTGCCATATCTAAACTGCAGCCACGCACACAGTTCTCAATGCTTGTAGCCCAGGGCTGCTCCAGTGAAAGCGTGGCCCTGAAAGCCAGGAAAAGTTCAGTGACCCATCACTGAAACTGATTTTTGGCCTTCCCACCATATTGTCTGCTGACACTTGCCACGGCATCCTATGCTACTGGACACAGGGAATTCAGCCCATCCTCTCCACATTCACCCTGTCAAGACCCCTCAGGATCTCAAAGGTTTCAATCAAGTCATCTCTTACTCTTCTAAACTCCAGAGGATACAAGCCTAGCCTGTTCAACCTTTTCTCATAAGAGAACCAGATAAAAAGACAACTATAGCACCTTTGCAACCATCTTCAACCAAAAGTAGAGTGGATGTTCCATCTCAGCCCTCACTTAAGGTCTCCACCATTTTAGCTGGTAGTCATCAGCCGATTTGATTCGCTCCATATCAAGGAAGAGCTGAGTGCTGGGGATACAGCATACAGATCCCTCAAAAAATCCTAGCTACATTGCTGAAGCCCAATACTCCAGAACTTACCATAATCTTAGCCAAATTGTTCCAGTACCGTTCCAACACATGTATCCGACAATGTGGAAAGTTTCCAGGTGTGCTTTATCCCCAAATTGAAGGACAAATTCTACCCAGCTGATTACTGCCCTATCGGCCTACTGTCAATTACCAACCAAGCATCAGACTGACCATCAACAGTGCTATCAAGTGACACTTACTTACTAATAACCAGCACATCGATGCATAGGTTTAGGTTCCTGGACTGGCTCTGATTTTAAGTTTAGGTCCCCTTTTTGTGAATTCCCCTACCAGATTAAATTATTTCTTTGCATTTACCTTGTAAAATTCCTTTATTAATCTAACTACCTTGTTTAGATCACCCCTCAATCTGAAGTTGGTATTTAGCAAGAAAGTTTTGACGGACTTTTGGCACCACATATGGTCCATGCATTCTGGACTCACCGGCACAGCTCAGAAGCACCTGCTGCCATTCTCAATAACATTTTGGTATGAAGTCAGATTTTGGAGCCAGACATAAGGTTGAATCTCTCCAGTTCAGGAGCAGACATATCGCATTGGTGTCTCATCAAAAGCAGCTCCATTCTTCCCATGAATGATGATGAGTTTTTTTTTACGAAGGCAGAAGGAGTGTGGGACAGGATGAGTAGAAGGTCTGCAGATGAATACATTTGAGAACCGCTGACATAGAAAAATAAGTCTCGGTTTTCAATTTGATATCTTAATAGCAGTGGTTACCCATTGAAAAGGAATTAGTTAACACCAGTATTAAAATAACAATGATCAGTATGATCTAGGCTAGAAATACACCTGACACACACAGGCAGAAAATTGTAGCTTTCCAATCATTGCAGCCCAAGTGCTTCAGGCTGGAGGGTGCTAACAGAAAATGGGCCAGATCTCCTCTTCCAGGATTCTGTCACATTTTAACTAGGTTGAAGGGGGATGGGTATGCAGGGAAGTGCTCAAGAGATTCCCTGGGCCTTCCCGGAAAATTCCTTCCCTAAGCTCCTTTGAAAAGTTGCAGCACATCTCACACCAATGGTAACTTGTAGACCCTTTGCAGGCATACCAAGGGGCCCAAACATTTACTAGAATAGGTAATGAATCCCAGAGGGGATCAATTACTTAATCTCCAGTGGAAGTTGAAGAAGTTTTTAAAATTGAGCCATTTGGACTTCCAGAGGATTCTGCATCCCTTGCCCATTGCATTGGATCTGGGAAACGGCTGCTGATTCTCCCTTGTGGGTGCCCTCCTCAGACCTGAGACAGGTTCTCCATTGGAATGTGACCCCAGGTCTGCATGTTTAAAGGTGTTGAATAAAGGACATTATGGGGGACTTCCTCAGAGCTGCTTCCACTCCCACTTCCTTGCCGTAACTTCATCAGAAAATGCAGCAGGAAGCCATTTTATGCCTGCAAATGGGATTGCTGCTGCCCTTCTGGGGAAAATACATCAATAGAGTGTGAATGGCTCTGAGGAAATACCTGGCCTGGTTGTTTATTTTTAATCAAGATCAGATTGATTTCTAACTATAGTGTAGATTTGATTTATTATTTTGTTACCTGCATGCTAACTTACATTGTTCAGGTGCTATAACCAAACACTAACACAACTTAGTGCATAGCCCTCAAGCTTTGTGCTCAATAATCTATTAACAACTGTGGACTGACTCCATTTTTGAAATAAACTCTGAACAATCTTCCAGGAAGCAATTGAACATTAAAGCATGAGTCAATTCCCCCACCCTGAAGTATAGGACTGGTGCCATGATATGACCCATCCATCATTTCTCAGTTTGTAGATAGTTGCTTGCCATCTCAGTATTGGAAATGCTATTTTGTTAACTTGCTCAATATTTCATGTAATGGATTCCTGCTGTACAGGAGCAATTGCTTTCAAAATGGTACTGCTGTAGCAAAATTCAAGATCGCTGTACTCAATGGGTTATTTTATCAACATCTCAAATGCAGATGTCCTGCTCCTCTTGAGTCTGGGACAGGCGTCAGTTTGAAAGGGATGATGGATACAATAGGATGCAAAGAAATATTTTATTAATGATGCAAGGGAAGCATGCTACTTTAACTGCTACAACCCAGACTGTATGCCAAAGTTACTGACAGAAATTACTGAAAGAAATTACTGAAAATATTTAGCAAGTTCATTGGCATCTAATAAAATGGTTAACATTTCAGTGCAGGCCCTCTGTCATGACATAAAACTGAAAGATAAGAGTGCTTCTTCATTATACTGAACAAAAGAAAAGGTGGAGGGAGAAAAAATAAACAGGCAAATGTCAAGAACCTGGTATGCTGACTGCTGTCCCAAAGGGACAGTTACCCACCTTAATAATTTGTGAAATTGTTTCCTAAAAAAGCTGCAAAGAGGGTAACATCTGCTGAATGACTTATAAAGTGCAGTCCTTCTGTAATGAATTTGGATTCAGACTCTAATATCTCTATGTTAGAGGGTAAAATCACTGATTATGTGCTCAAAAGGATGAAAGGTGGGAAGGGAAAGAGGGCTATAATATTCTGGCACAAATTCCCCAAAATCTATTCCCTTTGACTGCAGCTTCAATTGGGAATACAGATTCACTTATTTTTTTACTTATAATTCTCATGTGCAATTGTAGCAAAACCAAGAGAATTTTAAAATGGTCTGCATGGCTGCTTTTTTTATTTGCTTCTCCTCTGGCTTCAGAATCTGTGGTCAAAGGACATGTCAAATCACTTTCAATGCTAAATGGCCATATGTCGTCTTTATATTATTACTTGCAGAGACACTCCTGTCAAGTCAAGTTAGTTTGGCTGGAATGCATCTAGTGCACAACAGCTCAAACCATTCATTCCCAGAGCTAGCTGGACCATTTCGAGCCCTATTTGGTTTCACGCCACTTTGCCAATTGTTTGTGACTTGGGCCAGAGTTTTCTTGTTGGTGTCCGGGGGAGGGCCCTGCACGCCAACACGTAAAATAACGCGTGGTGACGTTGGGCAAGCAGCTCGACGTCACCATGCGCCATTGCGATATTTAGGTGGGCGGGCGCGCAATGTTCTCGGATGCACGCCAGCCATTAATCACCCAGTTAAGGCCCTGGAGGCAGCAATTGCGTGCTATTTTTTGGGCCCTGTGCGATCTTCAGGACATCGCACAGGCGCAACGGGCAGGCGGGTAGGACACATTTGTGTAAACCTCATCCACAGGCGGGGTAAGAGGGGTGAGTGGGGTTGCAAATGGTATTTGTCAGATATTTAATTGTGAAAGTTACTGATACTTGCCTGTGTGAGCAGGAATACTTCAAAACTCTTCACAGCTGCTTGGTCAGGAGTAACAGCCTTCAGGTCAGGACTCTGCAGTAAAGATCATTTCTGGGGCCTGCAGGTTTCAAGAAGCCTTCCTTTAGCCTGGGAATAGGCACCTCCTCTGAGGAGGAAGGGAGGGCCAGAAGGGGGAGGAGGCCAGGAGACCACATTCAGCCTCCGGGGGAGCCACCTTTGGGAGAAGAGGTGCAGGCACAAGGGGCACAGGACCAACAGGAAGTGCAAGTCAGGAGGGGCCAAAGAAGACGCCACCATCCTGCTGCCGGGGTATACAGGCAGTGAAGCAGCTACCTCAATATGTCTGAGGTGCAGTGCCGAAGAAGGCTCTATCTCTCAAGGGAGACAGTCACCTCCATCTGTCAGATGATAGGCCCTGAGATCTGCGCCAACTGTGTGGGTGGGCACCCCATGCCGGTGGCGCTGAAGATCACAGCTGCCCTCCACTTCTATGCCTCCAGCTCTTTCCAGGGGTCAATGTGTGATCTTTGCACAGTCTGCCAGTCAGTTATCGACACTTGTGTCAAGCAGGTGACAGACACTCTGTTTAGGCACACATTGACTTTCATCCATTGCCACTGGGACCAGGCCAGCCAGACACAGCGAGCCAGAGGCTTTGCAGTGATTCCTGGCTTCCTCCGCATCCAGGGTGCAATCGACTGCACACATGTGGGTATCAAGGCACCAGCAGGTGAGCCGGGTACCTTCGCCAATGAACGTGCAGATAGTGTGTGACCACAAGGTGCAGATTCTGCAAGTCTATGCAAGGTACCCAGGCAGCTCCTATGATGCTTATATCCTGAGACACTCCCAGGTGCTGAGACTCTTCAGTGCTCCACCCAGCTGGATGGATGGCTGCTGGGCGAAAAGGGCTATCCCCTCAGAAGGTGGCTAATGATGCCTCTCCACCATCCAAGAACAGAGGCTGAGCCATGCCTCCACAAGGGATTTGGTAGAGAGAACCATCGATCTTCTCAAGAAGCGCTTCCGATGCCTGGACCATTCAGGGGGTGCACTCCAGCATCCCCCAGATCATGTGTCACTGATAGTGGTTGCATGCTGCGCTCTCCATAATCTTGCACTAGAATGGGGCAATGCAGTGGACAAAGAAGATGTAGGCAATATTGCTCCGGCTGCACACAATGAGTCCAGCAGTGAGTCCGAGGATGAGCATGCACAGGAGAACACTAAGGGGGTAGACGCTGACCCGGGCATACTCCAGTGATACAGGGGCACCTAGAAGGATTTAATCCAACAAATGTTTAGCTACAACACCACAGATGGTCCTTCAACACAAGCGAGTGCTAAATCTGTTTGGATTAACTAAGGCCCTTGTCAATGAAGCTCAATGTCACACAAGTGACTCATAACATTATAGGTAACCATCCACCTGAAGAAGAAAGGAGTTACCCTGAGCCATGCTTACATATCAAAATTTAATGATTTAACAAAATGAACTCAGAAAAAAAATTACAAAGGTGTTGCACATCATGGTCATGAACTAATAGTGGGGCAACATAAAAGCACCAGTGAGAAACCCATGGTGTGCCTATGGTGCCTTAGGTTTACGCTTATGGGTGCTATGCCTAGGTGCTCCCCCCTCCCTGGCATTGGCATCTGAGACAGCCTGCTCACTGTGCTGTCCTGTTGGCCTCAATGACCTTGGCGGCCGTCCTCTGGCCAGTGGAGCCTTTAATGTCCCCGCCTGGGAGGGACCAGCCAGTTCCACAGCTGGCATCTCCCCAGTCACCGCAGCCTCACCAGATGCCACGGTCACTGGCAGAGGGGCAGAGGAGCTGCCGCCTTTATTTGGAGAGGAGCCAACAGAGACAACAGGCAGCTGCTGTGCTGACGTGAGGTCGCTTCGGACCTCCCTGCTCACCGTGGATGGATGGGCACCGAGCTGGGATACTTGGTGCCCAAACTACCTCCCACACAGGCACTGACCAGCTGTGGTCAACGCCATTGAGAGGGTTTGCAGGTCCGAGCGCATTCCCAGGAGGTCCTGATTGTTCCCCTGAGGAGCCTCTCCACAAGAGCCGCCACTCTCTCCATGGAGGAAGCATGGCGCTCGGCCATGAGACTCATTGCATTGGTGATGCTCCGTGTGGACTCCTACAGCACGGACACCATGGCACACATTGCCTCAAGTATCTCTGCCAGATCCTCCCGCATAACCTGCTGCACTTCCAGCGTATGCTGCCTCACAGATGACTTCATAGGCACATCATCAGGCACTGACTGAGCATGTGCATGGTCCCCTGCAGTCCTCCAGACACCATGGTCTCTCTCTGTCTCCGCCTGCACCTCACCACTGTGCCCCAGGACACTAGCCGATGACCTAGTTCCCACTGAGGTGCTAGTATCTGAGCTGGTGCCTGCCTGGCAGAGATGGTGTGACGCTGGTGAGTCAAAATGTTCAGGGCCCTCAGGTGTGAGAGGTGACCCCTCTGCCTCCTCCTCCCAGCCCTGCTCCAGTAGTACTGAAAGGAAGAACAAGGACATTGGATCAGTTAAAGTCGAGACAATGTCAATGTGCATCCCTGTTCCCCGGATCATTATGTGCTCATCCTTCCATAATCAATGGTCAACCCATGTTGCAAACATCAATCATTGAGCATTCAGCATTGCTAAGGCTGATGGGATACACATGGTGACCTCAGTTCTCAGCAAACATACCTCCCCATGGCACCCTAGCCTCACCACCACTGGTGGACCTGGGCGCATGGCGCCTCTCCAGATCCATGGCCTCCTGCTCGAGTCGAGTCACAATGGCCAACTGGGCCTGGCCTCCGCTAGTTTGTATTCGCTCGGCAGTATTGTGTGTAGTCTTCACCTAAAAAGGAGAGAGGAGCATTGATTGGTCCAGCCTGAACCTGGATTCCCATCACATCCCTGCCACCCCAGCCAGAGTGGGACATTGCAGGACTCCATTCTTCATTACCACACAGCAGCCACACACTCACACAAAGAAGCCAGGGCTGACCACCTCCCTTGCTGAAATGCTGCCTCCTTCTCATGTGGCACCCACCGTCTAACCTTGCAAGGCAAGGAGGCACAAGCACGTGGAACACAAAGACCAGCAGATGGATTGGTGCCCTGACACCTGCAAGTTCACCTCCCAGCATGTCAGCACCCTGACTTTGACATGCTTCACAGTTCCAGCACTATTCCTAGGTGCAGATCCTTGAGTTTTCCCACAAATCTATACTCTGGGTGTCAGTGTCACACATGCTGAGGGTGCAGAACCCATCTCAGCACAGCCCTCTCAAGGTGAACTAGGCATGGGCAATATCTTGCTGGCCCACCCAGCGAGGAGAACATGCGGTGAAGGATTCATGGGGGGTGGTGGTGGGGGTGCCTTGGTGGAGAAGGCTGATAGCAGCATTAAGTGAGCTCTGCCAACATGATGCTCACCCTTCCCACGTGCAGGAGGCCGTTGAATCTCTTGAAGCACTGGACCCATGTGCATCACACCGCATCATGGAAGCTCATTGTCTTGGCCACCTCCTCCCAGGCACATTTAGTCAGGTGGGGGGGCCTCCGCCTCCCATCCCTCGGAAGCAGGACCTCCTGCTGCGCTGCCACCTCCTCCAGGAGGGCAGCTAGGCACTCATCCAAAAAATGAGGGGCACACTGCCCCACTGCCCTACCTTCCGGCCTTGCCTGCTCCACTGGCCTACCCTCTGGCTTGGCCTGCTCTGCTGGCCTACCCTCCATACTGACCTGCTCTCCAGCAGCCCTCTGGTGAGCCCTTCTACTTGCCATTGTGAGCAGCCTTTGCAAGGCTACCAGTGCATCATGAAAACAGGCTGCCAGGTCGCCATTGTTCCGGCAGTCATTGCACTCCCGCTGCCGCCCACCCACTCCCGCTGTCCTCGGGAGTCGCCCAATACACTGGGCGGGCCTTAATTAGCCCACCCGCATAAAAAGGGGGTGCGGACCCAATCCTGGGTGGCGATTGGGTCCACGCCCGCACCCTCTCGGCCCACCCAACATGGGGAAAGTTCTCCCCCTGTTAAACCTGGAGATCAAAGATCCTTTTTCTGTATTACCAAAATTGAAACATACTCCCCCAACTACCCCACTGGCATTTCCAAAAATACTTGTGAGGAATTCATAGACACCTTTATCACTAAAATTTAAGCTAGCTACTCTATTTGCCCTGCTGACTACAGATGATGAAGGGTCATCGACCTGAAACGTTATCATTGTTTCCCTCCCCAAATGCTGCCTGATGAGTGTTTCCAGCATTTTCTCTTTTTATCTCATCTACAGATTTAAACTGGAAACACCCAGCTGTATTCCTCCATTCCCTCCATTATCAGACTACTATAAAACAGCAGCAACTTACATTTATATTGTACCATTAACATTAGAAAATGTCCCAAGGTGCTTCTAAAGAACATTATCAAAAGAAACACAGAGCCACATAAGGAGGTGTTAGGTCAGATAACAAAAATTTTGGCCAAAGGTGTGGGTTTCAAGGACTGACCTAAAGGAGGGAAGTCAGGTAGAGAGAGAGAAAATGCATTACATGCAGGCAGAGGTATTTCAGGTTTCAGGACCTAGGCAACTGAAGGTATGGCCAGAAATGGTGGAGTAATTAAATTCAGGGATGTTCAGAAGGCCAGGAGTAGATGACCTGAGATATATCAAAGGGTTGGGCTAGAGCTGATTACAGAGATAGGGAGGGTCAAGGCCATGGAGGGACTTGAAAAGAAAGATGAGTATTTTAAAATCAAGATACTGCTTCACTAGGAGCTAGTGTAGGTTAGCGAGCACAGGGGTAGTAGGTAAATGTGACTTAGTGCAAATTAGGACAAAGGCAGTTAAAGTTTTAGTTGACTTCAAGCATATGGGGCAGAGAATATAGGAGACGAAGAAGGAATGCATTGGAATCATCAATCTTAGAGATAACAAAGGCATGAATGAGGACCTAAGCAGCAGGGGAACTGAGGGAGGGGGCAAAGTCAGGAGATGTTACAGATGTTAAACATGATTTTCCTTTTTCAAAATCATGCTGACTCTTCCCTATTGCCTTGATCTTCTCTAAGTGCCCAGCTATAACCTCCTTAATGATAAATTCTAATAACTTCCCCATGACTGATGTCAAGCTAACTGGCCTATAGTTTCCTGTTTTCTGCCTCCCTCCTTTCTTGAATAGAGGGGTCATATTTGCTACTTTCCAATCTGATGAAAAGTTTCCAGAATCTAGCGAATTTTGGAAAATTCACACTAGCACATGGACTACCTCATTAGCCACCTCTTTTAAGACCCCTGGATGTATTCCGTTGGGACCTGGAAACTTGCCAGCCCGCAGCTTCACCAATTTGCTCAGTACCATTTCCCTAGTGATTTCAATTTCATCAAGTTCCTTTCTCCTGTTCACCTCCTGATTTGCAGCTATTACTGGAATGTTTTTTGTATCTTTTATAGTGAACACAGAAGCAAAATATTTATTAATTTCTTCCACCATTTTCTTATTATCTACTATTAACTCTCCACTGTCACTCTCCAGAGAACTAACACTCACTTTACTCATTCTTTTCCTTTTTAAATACCTGTAGAAACTCTTGCTATCTGTTTTTACATTTCTCGCTAGCTTCCTCTCATACTCTAATTTCTTTCTCCTGATTAACCTTTTAGTAATTCTCTGCCATTCTTTAAATTCTGTCCAATCATCTGTCCTGCCACTCATCTTTGCAGAGATGTATGCTTTTTCCTTGAGTTTGATGCTTTCCTTAACTTCTTCAGTAAACCACGAATGTTGAGTCCTCCCCTTAGGATTTTTCTTTATAGGGAAATGTACTTATTCTGAATACTTTGAAATATCCCCTTAAATGTCTGCCGCTGCTTCTCTATTGATCTATCCTCCAGCCTAATTTCCCAGTTCACTTCAGCTAGCTCAACATTCGTCCCCACATAGTTGCCCTTATTTAAGTTTAAGATATTAGTCTTAGACCCACTCTTCTCCCTTCCAAACTGGATATAAAATTCAATCATATTGTGGTCGCTGCAGCCTAAAAGGAGTGCCTTTACTCTGAGATCATTAATTAATCTTGTCACGTTACATAATACCAAGTCTAATATAACCTACTGTCTAGTTGGTTCTAGAACATGTTGCTCTAAGAAACTATCTCAAAAGCATTCTAAGAACTCTTCATCCAGGCTACTTCTGCCAGTCTGATTTTTCCAGTTTATGTATAGACTAAAAATCACCCATGATTATTGCTGTCCCTCTATCACAAGCACACAATATTTTCTCTTGAATATTTTGTCCTATACTGTGGCTACTGCTAGGGGGTCTGTAGGCAACGCCCACTGATGACTTATTTCCCCTGCTATTCCTCATCTCCACCCAAACTGATTCTACATCCTGATCTCCTGAACCAAGGTCATCTCTAAATGCCCTCTTTGATTAACAGTGCTACCCCTCCACCTTTACTTAGTTTCCTATTCTTCTTGAATGCCATCTGCCCTTCAATATTAAGGATCCAGACTTTGGCGTCCTGCAGCCACAGCTCTGTAATTGCTATCAGATAATATATATTTACTTAATGTTGACCATCACACTGACTTCGCAGAATCTCTTTCCTAGCTCTACCTATGTCATTGGTACCTACATGGATCACGACAACTGGATCGTCCCCCTCCACTGCGAATTTCTCTCCAGCCCTGAGCATATGTCCTGAGCCCTGGGACTGGGCAGGCAACATAGCCATCTGAATTCTTGCTCTTTGCTGCAGAGAATGGCATAAATCCCCCTCACTATACTATCCCCTACTACCATTACATTCCTTCATGCTTCCCCCATTTGAACAGCCTCCTGTATCACAGTGCCTTGGCCAGCCAGCTCATCCACCTTGCAGGCTTTGCTTTCATCCACACCATTTGTGAGCACTTCAAACCTGTTTGACAGTTGCAAAGCCTGAGGCTCCTACCCTACTTTCTGCTCGGTCTCATTACCTGCGTCACTGACAGTCAAATCCTCCTATCCCTCACTGCTGACCAGAACAGGTGACCCTCTTCTAAGAGGTAGGACTGTCTTCTGGAACAAAGTGCCCAGGTATTTCTCCTCCTTCCTTATGTTGCGCAGTGTCTGCATTTCGGCTTCCAGGTCAATAATCCTGATCCGGAATTCCTCAAGCTGCTTACACTTCCTGCAGACGTGTTTGTCATGGATCGCCTTGGCGTCCCAAAGCTCCCACATCTCACAGCTGCAACATAACACCTGTCCCGCCATTCTAACTTATGTTATTTAGTTAATTTACTTTAATTAGTTTCTTCCTATATATGCTACAATTTACTGTGTTTAATGAATGTTAGTACCATTGAGAACGAAAGGTTAGATGCTTCTTAATTACAAGGTATGTGTTTTAGTTGTTTGTTTAAATTATTTAATTTTTTAAAACATCTTTATTGTTTGATTTTAATTTTAAAGTTTTCAAATTTTGGTTTATTATTTTAAAGTTTTAGTTCCTTTTATTTATAGATCTACCTAACCGCACCTGTCCTAAGCTTGCCTCTTACACACTGTCCCTTAGACTGAGCACTTAAAGGCCAATCAACTTACTAGCTTCCTGTGATGTCACAGTTATTTTTTTTTCTTTTTTTTTCCCAGACTGCAGCCTCACAGCAGCTAAAACAATGAAACAGTGCGCTGCTCAGCCCCGCTCCTCACTTGAATCCCTGGTCTCTATTATTTGGCGCTGCTCAGCTCCCAACTGTTTCTCAGAGGTCTGCTCTGCTCCACTCTGACTCCCAGCAAGGTCACCCGAGGGGGCTGCATGTAGCTCAGAAACAGGAGAGGGCCAAGGATAGATTCTGCGTGGGCAACAGAGATAACGGTGTGAGAACAGGAAAATAAGCCATTGCATGTGATTCCCTGGCTATGCTTGGTTAGATAAGAATGGAACCAGGTGAGAGCAGTCCCACACAGCTGGAGAGTCATTGGAGGAGGATGGTGTGATCAACCATGTGAAAGATTGCAGATAAATCAAATAGGACAAGGAGGGAAAGTTGCATAAGAAGTTGCATAAGAATTCATTTGTGACCTTGAAAAGAGCCACCTTGTTATCGTGGCAGGCCAGAAACCTGATTGGTGGATTGAAACATAGGATTCCAGGAAAGATAGGAATGAGTTTGGGAGGCTGCAACACATCCAAGGACTCTGGAAAGGAAAGGGATTTTGGAGATGGAATGGTAGTTTGCAAGGGCAATGGGTTCAAGAGATTTCTTTTGAGGAGAGTGGTGACAAGATCAGAATTGAAGGACAAAGGCACAATACCTGAAGAGAAAGAACCAATAACAATATTGGCTAATATGGGGACATGGAAATGAAATTGGGTGGTCAGCCATTTAATGGAAACTAAAGGGAACAGGAGGTGGGTGTTACGGACTCAGAGATGGTGTTAGGAGAGAAACTAGAAAAAGATGAGTGTTCAAGGATAGGACGGGGGTAGTTTTAGAGGAAGTTTGGTTCAGTGGGAGAAAGGGTCATGGCACAGCCAGCTGATTGGATGGTCTTTATCTTAGTTACAAAGAAGTCCATAAGCTCCTCACACTTACTGTTGGAGGTGAGGGTGAAGGATGCAGGGAAGGGGGGATTAGAAGATGGTATGTAGTAGAGTAAGAAGCTAGGGATTACCTTTACATTCCAGGATGATGCTGGAATAATGAGTAGGTGAGAGCAGGACTCTATAGTGCTCCAGCCAGATCTGGTGCTAGATGGCTAAATATGTTAACCGGCATATCCTTTCACGTCTGTGTCCCTTGGATTTAAGGCATTGGAGATGAGGGCTGTACTCTTCCAATATCCACTTTTGGATGAACCGCAATTTCCTCAAGCTAAACATTGGGAAAGTCAAATACACTGTCTTTTCTCCCCCACACAAACTCTGTCCATTTGTCACTGATTTCATCTCATTCCCTGGCAACTGTCTCAGGCTAAATCAAACTCTTCACAACCTCTGTCTCAAAATCCATCCCACGCTGCGATTGGAATGTACTTTCTAATTTAAAAGTATGTTTTCTCCATCACAAAGCCCACTGACAATCTGAGTGCCACCCAAAGCCCCCCTTTATCAGAAAGATATTGGAGGAGTGGAAATGGTACTGCAAATATTCACCAGGATAATACAAGGAAGGAAAGGTTATCATTATGAATTTAAAAGATGCAAATTGTGCTTTTTTTCACTGGAACTAAAATCTAACATAGAGAATTAATTTATAGAAGATTTTGAGAGATTAAAAGATTATTTCTGTTGATTGAAGAATCAGTTGGTTACAAACTTAAGCTTGGCAATGAAACAAGGAAGTAGTTAAAAGAATGCACTTTAACACAAAGGGTTATTAAAAGCTTTGATACTTTACCACATGTGGCTATTCATTTAAAAGACAATCTTAAACAAATTTAACATTAAGAATTGTAGCAATTTGTGTAATTGACAGCTGGTGGTGAATCTGAGAAACTGTAACAGCAAAATGAGATTAGATTTAATAATTTCAGATAATTGTTGACAAAAGAGAGACATACTATCTAAGCTTTCATCTTGCACTTATCAGGACAGCTCACAAGATTACCAAATTACCACTTGCCAACCAATCAGTACTCTCTTCTCATGCAGAATAAATTGGACCAGCAATTTATTCTGCATGAGAAGAGAGTACTGATTGGTTGGCAAGTGGATTCTGATTGGTAGAGGTGTTGCCATGGAGAATGCAGCAGGCAACAGCTAACTGCCAAGCTTTTATTCAAATTCAAACCAAGCAGGTTGACTCTGATTGGTCAAGGCATTGTCATGGGGAATGAACTAGGGAATGGCTGTCCCAAAGCTTTTGTTTAGTTGAAAAAGGTACAATGCATGGACATGTTCCTTTTATCTGCAAAGGACAGGAGCCTGTGTGTGAATATATGTAGCTTCTAATGTGCATAAGTAAGCCACACTGCAAGCCTGACTGATAATTTTAAATTGGTTTTCAGTGTAATTCTTAGCACAATCAGGATTGTTGAGCAAGTGTTGACCAATCATGGAATCACGTCTAATGTTGGGCACCATGGGTGGGATTTTCCGTGCCCGCTGGCGTCGGATGTGTTCGGTGGTGTGAGCGGACAATATGGCGAGAAGGCCATAAATCAGTTTTGTAATGTTGTAAAACCAATTTGTGATCATCCGCCCAGCCATCGATGACAGGCCACGTTTCCCACCATCGGATGTCAGGAACCTCACTGTAATAAACCTACATATTACAATAAGGCCGGCCCGCCGGAATCATTTCCCCCACCAACCCCCCACACCCCAGCCCCTGCTGGATCGTCTGCCCATGCCGGCATGGTTGCACACCGGTGCAGAACACGTCTTGATAAGTGTGACATGCAGAAGTCGGAAATTACCATCATGGCCTTGCTGACATCGCAGACATCCGAGCAGCAGAAGATGTTGGAGCCTGACAGCAACGGCACACTTGAGGAATGTCCATGCATGCTGGGGGGATTCTCATGGACATGGCTCTGCCATGAAGCAGCCCACGGAAGTTGGAAAGTCATTGCTGAGGGTCTGCTTACAATAGATGATGGTTGAGTGTGTGGAGAGGAAGATACAGCTGTGTTTAGGAGGGGAAGATGTACTGGAGGGGTGGGAAAGGAAGGTTTAGGATCAACTGGGAGAGGAAGAGGTATCAAGGTGAAAGAGTTTGGGAGGGGAGAATGAAGGTGTCAGGATAGTGTGAGGTTGGGAGTGGGGGATGAAGGTGGCAGGATGGAGTGTGATTGGGAGGGGGGAAATGAAAGTGTCAGTTGGGGGAGGTTGGGAGGGGGTAGATGTAAAGGAGGTAGCAGGTGTAAAGGAAGGAGTTTGGGGGGGAAGGAGTGCAAAGAGGGGAAGGACTCTGGAGGGAGGAAGGAGTGCGGAGATGGGAGGGAGGAAGAAGTAAGGGTGGAAGGAGGAGTCGGGAAGGGGGATGGACTAAGGGTGAAGGAAGAAATAAGGCCGGAGGAAGAAGCAGGGGTGTCTGAATGAGTCAGGAAGGGGCCAGGGTAAGGCTGGATGAAGAAGTAAGTTTGGAGGAAAGAGTCAGGAGCGGGGAAGGGATTAGGGAGGTGGAAGGAATAAAAGTGTCTGAAGGAGTCAGTAAGGGGGAAGGATTAAGCAGGGCTGGAGCCTGGGAGTGGGGAGGACTGAGTGAAGGGGAGTCTGGAGGGAAGGAAGGGGTTCCAGTGGGGTAAAGTGTGCAGGGGGAGGAAGTCCAGGTGAACATGCAAGGGAGAGCTCTAATGAGTCCATGACTGCCTCCTGGGGAGGGAACTGAGGATGGGCATGGAATGAGGAAATGGTCAGAATGACTGAGGACACAGTGAGGGGAATGGTGGGAGGGTAAGGGTTCAATGGTAACAGTAAAATGTATGGCGAGGATGGTTGGTGGGGTCTCAGAGGCCGACATGTACCCTGGGGGTGGGAAAAGAGGAGGTCGGGGAGGTGAACGTGGTGGGGGGGGTGGGATTTTTGGGAAGGAAGGGAACTTGCACATTCACCTTGACATCTCAGAAGGAAAAGGGTTATGACTGGTCGGCCACGGAGAGGAAGTGGAAGGCGATGCCAGGGGGCATCAACTGTGATGGCGGAAAGGAAATAGGTGACTGGGGGAAGCAGGAAAGATGGGGGAGAGCACGATAAACCATCAAGACCGTTCCATCTAAATCAAAAGTGAAGCAACAGTCGTGGTGGGCGAGGTTAGGTGCTGCATGGGAGTCTGATCATTGGGTGGGTGGAGATGCAGGTCAACTGAAAGAGAACCCAAGCAGGCAGCATGCTAAAGACATTGAGGTGAGTGTGAAGGATCCACGTGCATGAGAGGGTGCTTGCATAAGGCTCTGAAAGGCCCTGCCACACACACACTTCTTGCTCCAGAATCACTTGTGGGCTGGCTGCTCCCCCTGTGGTGACAGAGGACGAGGTTGAGGGGCTTACAAGCAAAAGGGACTCGGAGGGAGAGGACAGCCTCTGAGATTGCTGACTGGATAATCCAGGGATGTTCAGTTGCCGCTCCTCCTCTCTTCAGGTGCCCAGGGGCTCCAGTCTGACTCTTTGTGGGGAAGAAGCACTTGGAGGGACATCGAGGTGTCCCATTTCCCTCTCGCAGTGCCAGTGTAGGAACTCACCCATGACTCCTGCGATGGAGTACAAGCCTGTACTCTGTGTTCTGCTGGGCCAATGTTTCCATGGCATCCTCCATCCTCCCCAAGGAAACCTCCATATGCACACATATTGGTACCACTTTATCAGAGAGCAGACAGACACATTCCTGCGACTCCCATGCCATTTTGTTGAGGTCTTCCAACCGCTCTGCATGATGTTCTCACACCTTCTGCTGACTCTCCACAATGAGTTGGAAAGCCAAATCCAGAGGCTTTCCATCTGACTCAAACCTCACAGGTGTTTATTCCCCAGCAGTCCTCCAACTGCCAAGGGGGCTTGGCTGAACCTGCCTCCTCCTGCTGCGGTTATGTGTCCGTGTGGTGACCACCAGATTGTGAACCTGAGCCTGCTGCACATTTAGGCCTTACTGATGTGTGCCTCTGCATTGCTGGAGGTGGGGGTAAGCGCTGTGATCGGTGATCCAAGTGGCTTATTACCTGCACTTTATGGAAGAGTTGCCCTCTTGGCTGGAGATGAGGACATGGATGGAGCTGAGGGACTGGCTGGCTGAGGGTGTCAGTGGCTTGGCAGGGCTCCCTGTGAACCAAAGTAGAGATAATAAGTACACGTGAGCACTCATGGAGAGCAGCTTTGAAGAAGGGTCATATGGATTTGAAACGTTAACTTTGTTTCTTTCTCTTCATAAATGCTGTCAGACCTGCTGAGTTTTTCTAGCATTTTCTGTTTTTGTTTCAGATTTCCAGAATCCACAGTACTTTGCTTTTATATTATCATAGAGAGAGCACTCACATTTGCGTTGAGAAAGGGATGATGTGGTGCAGGATCCTCACGAGGGTGTTCACCACTGACCTCACCGTCACCGCAGGCACATTCCATGTCCTCACCAGTCAGCGCGATGGCACACTCTTCAAAGTGACTGAGGGGCCAAATGTGCGTCACTCTACCCCAGGTCTGCGACCTCTCCCTGCGGATGCGAGCAGGCTTCTCCTGCATGGAAACAGATTTCCAGAGTGTGAGCAGAACACATGGCACTGCATGGAATATTTGTGTGGTGAGCGGAAACATGGACAGGATGAGGACGCGAGCTTCAGAGGATATGAGCCTGATGGAGATGTGAGGGTGCATGTGTGAGTTAGTGGCATTGTCCCTTGAGGAGTGAGATCCCTGTGGATGTGTGATGGATTTGTGAGTGTGTGAGTTGAGAGTGAGGAGAATTGTGAGTTACCCTAGCAGAACAGATGAGACCATTCATCCTGAAGCATCACTGGGTGGCTGTCCTCTTTTACAGTACAGTGGTGCTGACCACCGCTACCACCACCTTCCATGTTGGATTGGTGATGCAGCTGCCCATTCTGCAGCCAGATGGGGGCAGAGGACATCACAATGGGCCTCCAGGGCATTCAAAAGGCACTTGAGGGATGTGTCACTGAAGCTGGAAGGGCTTCAGTCTTTCTCCCTTTTGAGGTGTTGTCAGCTGGCCGAATTGTGCTATTAATGATAGATTTCATCTGCAGACACATCTTGGTTGGAAACATTAAATTTATTTACAATATACTAGGTAGCAACTACGCGCGTGCTTTCAACTCCAACTCTAACTCCACATTGACTGCTGCGGTAGCCCAGTATACTACTCTCCAATTGGTTACTACAGGTCATATGATCTTCCTCAACAAGTATTATTCTTAAAGGTACATTACACACTAAATAAAAACATAATTACTATATTCCACCCCCTTTAACTCAGCTCTACATATATTTACAAGTACATATTTTTCAGGACACATAATATTTGGGTAAGGAATTTACAAGTTCAGTCTTTTTGGTGGTTTCCTAGTACATGTGGAACATCGCAGCTCACAACTTTGTCAGGAACCTCCTTTTCCCCAGTTACCTGAACATCAGTTCAGTTTTGTATCCTCAACTCTTACAGGAACATCAGACATGTCAGTCCTGGGTTGAGTATCCTCAACAGGAAACAGACCTGGTCATGATCACTGGTGGAACCAAATCTTGATGATTTGTCTCTCTCTTCCTTAAATGGTCCACCCACATGTTTATGGATGATCCAGCCTTTCAGCTCTACATGGTAAGATAGAGACCCAGTCACCACACTTATTTCACCCGGTAATCACTTTGGTCCTTCTCCAAAGATTTTCACGTATACCGACTCTTCCGCAGTAAATTTCCTTTTGCGACTATTCCCTGACTCCTTTCCACCTTCCCCTCTAAATCCGGCATTATTAAGCTCAATCTTGTCCTGAGACAGCATTTCACCAAAAACTCCGCAGGTGTGACACCTGTCGTTGTGTGAGGGGTAATCCTGTAATGAAAAAGAAAGTGTGCTAGCATGGTTGCCAAAGAATCATCAGTTAGATTCTTCATGCCTGCCTTGAATATTTGAACTGCCCTTTTGGCCAGCCCATTTGAGGAAGGGTGGTACAGTGCAGTTTTCACATGAGGGATACCGTTGAAACTCAGCACTCATAAATGCCGTGCCGTTCTCGGAAATGATTATTTCTGGTAGTCCATGAATGGCAAAACTCTGATGTAGTTTCTCAATTGTAGCGGCCAATGTTGGTGACTTCACCTCATATACGTCCAACCATTTTGAATGGGCATCGACAATGAGCAGAAACATTGTTCCCAGCAAAGATCCAACATAGTCAATGTGTAACTGCACCCAGGGTCTACCTGGCCACTCCAATGAGTGTAACCGAGCTGTCACTGGAACTTTTGCACACAGTGCTTTACTAAACTCCCTATTTCGCCAATCATCCCAGGCCACCATAAATAGCTGTGTGTTCATTCAGGAAATTCCTGGATGGGCAGGAATTTGTAGTTTATTTAAAAGTGGTTCCCTTCCCTTTGGAGGAACTATCACTCATGCTCCCCACAGTAAGATTCTATCCTGGCTGGTTATTTCATGTCTTCTGTTGAAGTACGGTTTCATTTTGTCAGATACAAGCTCCTGCGATCAGCCATGTAGCACTTGTTCCGTACCTCAGATAAGACTGGATCCCGACTTGTCCAGTCTCTGATCTGTCGAGCACATACCAGTGAGGAATCTAAGAAATTTAACAGTAAAACAAGTTGCTTTGAAACTGGGACGTGCTCATCATTTTCTTGTAAAGGCAAATGACTAAGGGCATCAGTGTTTGCGATTTGATTGTCAGGCCTATGTACAAAAGTGTATTCATATCCTGTCAGAAATAAAGCCCATCATTGTATTCTTGCTGAGGCTATGGGTTGTATAGCCTTGTTCTCACTAAACAATCTTAGTAATGGTTTGTGGTTTGGAACGATTGTAAAATGGTAGCCATGTATGTATTGGTGGAATTTCTTGACACCAATGGTATTGGATAGGCCTTCTTTTTCTTTCTATGAGTATCCCTTTTCCACTATGGTGAACGTTCTTGATACGTAACATGTTGGTTGTTCTGTGCTGTCGTCCATCTGATGAGAGAGCCCTGCTCCCACTCCGTGGAGAGATGTGTCACTTGTCAGCACCAAATCTTTCGTCTGGTCATAATACACTAATAAATTGGACAAGTGCAACAATTGTTTCACCTTTATGAAAGCTTCTTTCTGGGGCACCACCCAAAGACCAATGTTGGTTCTTTTTGAGTAGAGAAGGCAAGGGGACCAGCACTGTAGACAAATTGGGTAAGAACCGCCCATAATAGTTGATCATTCTTCAGAATGATTTGAGCTCTGAGGTGTTCTTTGGTGTAGGTGCCTCTCTTATGGCTCTCACTTTCTCCTCAACCGGGTGGAAGCCCTGCAAATCTACCGGTGACCCAAATAGATTACCTCCCTCACCTGGAACATGCACTATTCTTTTTAGGGCAGCCTTTAATCTTGGCCTTCTTTTTGACTACACTGTTGGCCATATTTCACTCAGATGCAACTTGTCTAAGCTCAGTGGCTGAGTCTCCCAAAATGTCATTATCTGTCTGTTTCTTGGAAAATTCTGCGACTTTTGCTCCCAAAGACTTTTTGGTGTCATCTGGCTGATTCTTCAGTTCTTATGTCTCTTTATTGTATTTGTTTGCTGCCTCCTGGAAAATTGAACATTGTTGTGTCTTCTCTGCCAACTCATTCTTCAGTTTGTTCAGAGAGGTGCTGAATTCTTTCTGTCTCTTTTAATACTTTTCCAGAGGTCCAAACTTGACCTGAGGGAATCTTACAGTGTGAGACGGTCTTTCAACAAGTTTTCTTTTGCCCTTCGAACGTTGCTCACCTTGTCTCGAACTCTGTCATCAAGCATGGTCTCTTCTAGTTTCTTCTGCTGTTCTTCCAGATTTTGGCTTGAGAGCCTGCATTTCTCCAGGTTGCTGAGTCCTTACACATTCCTTTTTCAAAACACGAATGCTTCCAATTTCTGTGACAATAGTAGCATTCAATGTTTTTTGAGGGGTGCATGTACAGCTGCCCTTTAAATATGGAGCCTGGCGTGATGAAGCGGCAAGGTAATGGTATGGCTTGCGGTTGAGATTTGCCTGGCCAATCAAGGTTGATTTCCCTTAGCCAATTTCACCCTAGAAGTCTTGGTCCTCTGCCTCTCAATACCAACACTGGTAGCTTTGCCAATTGGCTTCCATAGAGGACAGTTATTCTGCTTATGCCTTTTACTTGAATGTCTTCACCTGTATAGGTTTTTAGTTTGGCAGCCTTTTCTTCTAAATTTAATTGCTGTTCACCATCACTCAAATATCTGAAGGTATGTTCCCCAATTACTGTAGTGGAAGCTCCCATATCCACTTCCATTCTAACAGGTTTGCCATTTACTTTCAATATTGACAAATATTGGTTCTGTCTTTCCAACTTTCAGGTTAAAAAATGAGTAAATGTAAGAATTTGTTGTTTCAGGCGCTTCTACATTGTAAATTTCATTGGGCTTCTTCTTTTGTTTACAAGCCTGGTTGAATCTTTCTTTGCATTGCCTCATTATATGTCAATTTCTGTGACAATAGTAGCATTCAATGTTTTTTTGAGGAGTGCACGTACAGCTGCCCTTTAAATATGGAGCCTGACATGATGAAGCAGCAAGGTAATGGTGTGGCTTGTGGTTGAGATTTGCCTGCCATCGAAATGGCTTGTTTCCCAGGAATGCATAACTATTATGGCGTGTTTGGGACAATAAGGCATGAGAAGCCACCATTGCAGCTGGTGGGTAAAACGTTTTACCCACCGGCTACCTCACTTATTGCAAGTCTGGAACAATTCTGCTCTAGGTTTTGAGCTTTGTAAGCATGGGCTGATTGAGTACAGTCAGTACTTTGCCTGTAGTGAACAGCCGAAGGTAAATGCAGTTTGATAGAATCCACCAGTTGCTGGGAAAGATGGCCTACATACCTGGCTTCACACCGGCATTGAAATTAATATACCACATTACTCATTTGTGTGGTAAGCGGAATGTCTTTTTGGCTTGACAGCATCATCCTGTTAGTAGCGAATGCCACTGGTGTTGCTACTGCATGGTAAGGTTACCAAGCAGAGATCAGAGTGCACTTGCCAACCAATCAGGTTGTTGTTCTCTTTACTATTCACACTCTTGCAATCTGTCCTGATGAGTGCAAGGTGAAAAACTTAGACAGCATGTCTTTTTTTTGGAAATACTCAAAGTTCTGTACTACTGAAAGACTAATTCCAGATAAGGAGGTTCCAAAGGTACCATAGGCCCAATAACTGCCCAACCTTTCCAGCAAGGGCCTGGAACTCTCTTTGATGGATTAGTGCTGTGGTGGAACTATGGGTGTGTTCCTATTTAATGCTATTCTGTGCTCTACCAATCTCTACTATTTTCTTATCTAATTATGTGGAGGCGATGGTTGATTCTGAGAGATAAGTGGGCATCAGTGATCTGCTTGAATGTGCATAGATAGAATTTACATCACAGGTTTAAGCTGTCAATGGTCTTATGTTTTGCATGAGCCTCCTCCCACTATACTTCATCTAACCCTATCTGCATATCCTGCTATTATTTTTCCCCTCATGTACCCATCTAGATTCCCCTGCTTGGAATCAGACATTGTAACTGGATAGTCTAATTTCACATCTTTGAATCATGTGCAAAGAAAAATTACTGACTTGCGTTTCAATTGGAAAATAAAGGGATTAGAAACATTTCTGTTTTGTTGCTTTTGTTATTTGCTCATAGGAATTGAACATGTCTGGGCAAGATAAGCATTTGTTTCCCATCCCCAGTTTCCCTTTTTCCAGCTTTCTGTGAAATTTGCCCGATGCATAAACATTTCACTAGGCCCAGAGGGTCTTGTATCTTGTTCCTAACCTATCACTGTTTTTCTGTATTGAGTGAAACAAAAGGATAAACTTAAGCCTGATTTGTGCTTCTATAAGCTTGTTCAGTCCAAGTTTTTAGTGTTGTCTCAATAACATGAGAATTGTTGATGATTTGTATATTTCAGTATGTATAGATATATGCATCATGACCCCCTAAAAACACAATGTAGTCTTTCCGTACTTCAGAAGGCCAACTTTTACTGTTACCTCAATACTATGTGAAATTGTTGGTGGATTTATACTGGCTGCAATGTAAAGACAAATGTTCTTGTGTCAGTCTAAGGTTGTTACTCTAAATCAAAAACATTAATATTGTCCCTTCAACCTTCACCAGACTGCGGCAGACAAAAAAAAAGTGGAAACTGAAGTACAACAATTTATTTTGATTTACATTTAAAGCAAACTTGCTGTCAGGCAGTTGGAAGTCAGTTTAGTTTGTGACTGAACTACTTAACTAATGGCATGCCTCACAGCCCTAGGCACAACCCTTGGTGTACAGGGCACATTATGGACGTTACCTTTCAGTATAACAAAACTGTTGTATGTTAATGCAGTGAAGAGAAGTAATCTAACCATTCATTCTGTAAATTGTATCAATATCGCAGTCTTATTTTTCCTCTTCTGGAAGTATTTGTTTTGGCAATGCTAGCACGGTACCTTAAGATTGAGGTACAAATGTTGGCCAGGATTCCAGGGGAACCCCTCTGCCTTTCTTTAAATGTAGCCATGAAATTTTTTAGATTCACCTGCATAGGCAGACCGCATTAGCACCTCATCTGAAGGGTAATGGCTCCAACAACATGGGACTTAAACCCATAACCTTCTCATTCAGAGGTGAGAGTGCCATCATTGAGCCAAACTAAAGCCTCCACAAAATGGCAATAAAATTGCAGACAAACAATGTCAATACATTAAGCCAAAAGCAAAATACAGCAGATGCTAATAATCTGAAATTTAAAAAAGAAAATGTTCGAAAAGTTCTGACGAAAGTGCACAGACCTGAAGCATTGAGCCTGATTTTTATAGAACGTGGCCAACTCCAGAGAACTTTCAAAGTGGCAGGTGGGACCCTTATGTAGAAATCCTTCTCTCATTTCCAACAGATCCTATTTTGCTGGAGGAGGAAGGGGGCAGGGCACGAATCACACAGGCGGCAAACCCAAACAGGGTGATTTGAAATTAGTGCTGAGTTCAAAAATACCCCATTTTGGCTGTTCCAATGGCCTTAACCTGCAATGTGGGAATTGCAAATTGATGGAGCAGATGTAAATGCTCTTGAAGGGTGGATAGGGTCTGCTTAAGTGTTATGATCTGAAGTTTTTCTAAAATCCCCAGCCCTTTAAACATGTAAAAATTAGGCAAACGCTGTCAGTTAGAGTTAAGAAAAAATCACTTTGCTGGACTGATTTGCTTGACAGACTATCTGCTGTAAGTTAGAAAAAAAAATCATCATCTGCTCCTACAGTGTCAATAGCATTCTTTGTTGACATTTCCCAAGGGCTGTTATTATAGCTTATATCAATATGAAAACTTGGCTGTTTCCAAAGCTATAAAAGTACCAACCTCAGTGGGGGGCTGAGTTCATATTTTGATCACCAGTTTGAAGAGGCTATTAAATGATTAGCTGTCTTTGAAGCAATTACTGAATATAAGATTTTTTTTTATATAACAGATTGAATACTTAAGGGCATTTAAAATTTTTGAATGTGTTTCATATATGGGAATTTCCTTAATGCTAAATGTGTATGAGTGAGAGCTTTATTAGATTGTTAGAGTTTATTTATTTTTCATCTCCACATGTATCCTGAGGTCTGTCCATGGCGGCTACTGAGTGATTGGCCATGGAGGTGGCAAGGGGCATGAGGTGGTACAAAAGGGCATTTGGGGTATGATGGGACATAGGGGTGAGTGGAGGGGCCTGAGTTTGCATCGAGGCCCTATGGTGAGTGGGTGGGGGTGAGGGGGTGTGAGGAATGAGGGCTAAAGCGCCTAACAACATCTAAAACAACTGGGACATAATCCCAGAGAATGAGGTGGGCCTTCCAACCAGCCTACCTCAGCAATCACCCACTCCTGTGGCTGCTTTTTATAGAACGTGGCAATAAAATGGCAATAATGGCAATAGAACGTGGCCAACTCCAGAGAACTTTCTGCTTCTGGGGTTGGCATGCCCAACTCTGTCCTGCCCCCTCCTCTCCAAAATGAACATTGGGTATAACGTGGCCCTTTAAACCAAGGTGTGTCTGCTGAGCCAGGAAATTTCCTGACTTGAGCTACCCACCTTGGCTCAGTAATTCAGTAACTCTGTTTCTGTCTCCACAGTTGCTGTTCTCAGTTTCTTCTGAATGCATTAAATGTTGGTTACTAATTTCTATATGGTCCCATTGGTACCCATTAAAGATCATGCTATGAAGAAACTAGAAGAAAAGACATTCAATGCCAATTTCCTAGTTGGTTAATCTTTTCAAATCTCCCCTCTTCCAACCACATGTTCCTAGAATCAAGCTGGATTGTCAGGCTGTGTGGCTTGCCGAATGGATGCTATATTATCTTAGCCTTCCCTAAGGCCCACATTCCCAGCTTTGCACTGATAGCATCAGAGCATTGATTTACTCTTTAAGATGGCAATTGGATGTCTTGATTGCAAAACAATTTTTCCAATCTGGCGTCTGGCCATTGCATGCCTTGTGTTAAGACTAGTGTGCCTTTTGACATAGGGAAGCTGATTTTTCTAGACCGCTCTCAACCCTGGAAAGGAGTAAGGGCCAGGAGTGCCCCACTTTTTTTTTTCCTCTCCTACACCATTAATACAGTCTGGGGGCATTCTAGTACATGCCTGCCACCTGGTAGTGTCTAGCATGTTCAAAAGAGGAAGGGAATTTGAATGCAGCTGCAGATCTCAGAGATTAGGACTACAAGTCTTCTTCAGCAACCAGGTTGCTGGTTCCCTCAAAATATTCTGGAGCAGGGATGTTGGGGGGAATAAATTTTAACAGACAAATCTAGCTTCCTTTCTGCAGCTTGCTACCAGGATGCTCTAATTATTGGCAGCCTGCGAGTGGGTCATGTAATCATAATGCACTGAGCATGAAAAGCAAAGTTGGAACTTAATAACTAAGAGGAGTACACATAAGCACTGATATTAAAGGGGAGGTGAGGAGGGAGCATGACAGTGGCTGGGAAACCCTAAAATGGTGGGAGCATGGAAGACCTACAGGCAGGACCACATTAGGATTTCTTTACTCCATCTCCCATCCAACCAGATTGAAGGCCTTTGCAATGAGGCAACTGTAGTAGACGACTGGGGACAGTCCTCAGCAATAGAGAAGATTGTGCATCAGTGGGCTTATGTGGGGGAGCAACGGATCCTCAGAGTGAGTCAGGGAGCGAGGGAGAAATTGTAGGGGTCAGAGAGATCACAGGAGGTGATATTTGGAAAAGAAAGAGAAGGAAGCAGATTGTGGCAGGTTTGCCTGAGGGGCCAAGGGTAAGTACTCCTGCTCTTCCTGGCCCTCAAACAGGCAGTTAAATTCTGGATCAGGCAATAAACCCCTTGCCCCACCACTGTAGCTGTCAAACTTCTTCAGCACTGGGGAACCCAGTTTAGTTTGTGGGAACATCTTGGCTCTGAGTTCAAATCATTATTTTTGAGTGCAAGCAGTTTTCCATTATCAGTTGCTGTCTGCGTCAAGGTAAATGCTGAATCAACCAAGGTACTCTGGCATTAGCTTTGCTATCCCAATGAATATGCCAAGGATATAAAACCAAACTATGTCAGCTTCCTGTGAATAATAGCTGTTTTGACTGAATGTGAGAGCATGAATCTTTAAAACATTTGCATAAAGCATTGCTCGATTAATACTATCAGGTGAATTACATTCGAATCTATAATATAGTTCATGAGCTTGAAAGTAAACTCCAGTGTACACTACAATCTGGAAAGTGTTTGACACATGATACATCAGTCAAAAGTCCTTCATTAAGAGGAAATTTGTATTTAGAGGGATAATTTTTTAAAAAATTATAATGATTTGAGTGACGACAGGCAAATTAATGTCAACATTTAATAGGCATTAGCCTTTAATATTAGCTCCTAATTGAATTGGAGTGGATATGTTATGGTAGAAGGAAAAAAAGAAACATTTTTATAGTGCCTTTCATTGTTTCAGGATGTTTCAAAATGATTCAGAGCCAACAAAATATACCTTGAAGTGTAGCCTCCATGGCGATCAAGGTAAAGACAGTAGCCATCATGTGCAGAGCAAGGACCCACAACAGCAATGAGACAAATGTTCAGATGAGCTGCTTTTGTGATGTTAATTGAGGGAAAACTGGGGAGAACTCACCCGCTCTTCTTCGACTAGTGCCACAGGATTATTTATGCTTTGTATCTTTGAGAGGGTAGATGGGACCTTGTTTTAAGGTGTCACCTGGAATGTGCCACCTCTGACAGTGCAGTATTCCCTCAGTACTGTGTTGAAGGACCAGTCAAAGTCTTTGGAGTGAGTTTTGAGCCCACAAACTTCTGACTCAGAAGCGAGTACAATCACTGACCCAAGGCTGCCACCTGACTCTATGTCACATTACTTTATATTAATTTTGATTTGGCGTGAAATTTACAGTTATTCAGGTGAAGTATCCGGAGAATGGAACATTTTCCATTTTGGACAGCAGCAAGTGCTTCCAGGTCAGGAAAAGCATGGCTGAATATACAAAGACATTAGAAGGTATTTAATGCCCTCCCCCATGGCAAATTTCATGACAGGAGGGTAGCAAGTGGAGACCCCTCTGCCTTCCCACCTCCATCTGATTAAGTCCATGATGGGAAATCCTGTAAATGGCCTTCCACCCCACCGCCAGTTGAGGCCCTTGAGTGGGCAACTAAGGTCAGGGGGGCTTGACAAGCTGAAAGCACACCAAGCAAACCCATGTGGGGCCAAGCATTGGGAAGAGGGGGCCCACTGAGAGCCAATCCATAGCCTTATTACAACTTCACTTCCCTGCAATGCCAACCTGCAACCTCCCAACTATCACTCGCCTATGCCTGGAATCCAGTGATGATACTAGGGAGGCTGTTGTAATTGTAGCAGCCACCACCTCCCCAGCAGCACTGGTGTTCAATACTGCTGCTGGCCTCTGATTGGCTGGCAGTTCTCAGCGGGGTCCTTGATCCTGGGGAGGCCCGCTGCGGTCCAGTTAAGTGCCTGAGTGACAGTCAATTCACTGGCTTTCCATAAAAGAGGTGACGTGGGGGTCTTGATGACTTTCCACCTCCATTGAATACTACCTACTCCCTCCATTCTAACAAAGCAACTTTGGCTTTGGACTGTGTATCAACATTAATTTTTGTGGTTTCTGTAACATTGTAAAACGTTCCAAGACGTGTGTGATATAAGACTGAGCAGTAGAAGGTTAATGCTCACAAGGACAGAATCAGAAAGCCATTGTAAATCTTTCCACTTCAAACATCAGGTGTCCTTGTAATGTCTTTGCCTATTCAATGTCAAGCTGCAATTAGAATTGTACTTAGGGGCCACTTCTGTTGTTATGTGTCAGGACGCACTCAGAAAGGTGGATGCCAAACATGGCTAACTCAAGGGTGTGTTTATTACATCATTAGCATAATATGCAAATACACAGTTTCCCCTCTTTCTAAAAAAAAGTATGGTTGGGCATGTTCTTTTTTCTTCGACTATATTTACAAATCAAGTTTTGTAACTGGTATACAAAGTCTTCATGATCTCCTTGCAGGTTTTGGTGTAGTCAGGGTTTGGACTATTTGAAAAATAGAATGCTGCAGATGCAGTATCTGAAATTAAAAAAACACTGAAAATGCTGCCGATGCTCAGCAGGTCAGGCAACAGCTTCGGAGATCAAAGCAGAGTTTACACTTCAGGTTGATGACCTTTCATCAGAACTGAGAAAAGCTGGAGGTGTAATAGGTTTTGAGCAAGGAGTGGGTGGGAGAATGTCACAAGAAGGTCTGTGATAGAATGGAAGACAGGAGAGATTGAATGACAGAAGAGTTACCCTCAGTGGCAAAGGGAATGGTGATAGGACAAGAAAAGAAAGAAAGAAATGAAAGATGTGCCTAGAGCAGATGTGCTGCTGACCAGAAGAAAAAATATAGGAGAAAAACTAAAACATGCAAAGAAAAGGAAAGAAAAATCAGTGGCGGTGCGGCGGGGGGCGGGTAGGCTGGGTGGGTGGGAGGTGTGGTCGGGGTGGGGCGGGGGGGTGGGGTGATGTTGGGTGGGGGTGGGATGAGGGGAGGTTGGGGTGGCAGTGTTGTCCAGGAACAGAGTTTATGGTCTAGAATTGTTGAGCTCAATGTTGAGTCCAGAAGACTGTAAAGTGCCTATTTGAAAGATGACGTGCTGTTCCTCAAGCTTATGCTGAGCTTCATGAAATTTTGAACAGAGCAGAACAAAATTGAAGACGGTTATCTGAGACAAACTCCTCCAGTAACCTGTGACAAGCAGAAATCTCCATTCAGTATTGGTGTTTTCATCCCTGTTCTTTACTTTGGCCCACTTAGAGTAGCTTTCAGTGAGTACCAAGAACTCATAAAATGGCAAAATAAACCATGATCATGACTTGTACATCTTACTTGTACAATTTTGGCAGTTAGTACATTTGCTAGCCAATTATTCTAGATCATTGTCTAGACCAGGTCAATAGACAAAACCTCTGGCTATGGAATTCATACTGACTATCCTTGTGTGATCATTATGAAGTTCTGCCTGAATCCTATTGCTTAAGGAACTAGGTAGCATCAGCCTGTGACACCACTTAATGCAGCCCTGCTCACATGACAACTCATTGCGTCAATTGTGGAATTGTTTCAACTCCTTGTCTGTACATTGTTCAAATTCTGTCCATCCATACTGTTTATTTGTAGACTCTTTTGAACAGTGAGTTTTTCTGAGTTTCAGCTGCAATTTCAGTTTCACTGACTGGAAAATTTCATCCACTACTCAAATTGTGACAATTGTACCTTCAAAGCCTCCATCTGACTCCTTGTACGTCAAATGTGACACCACATCAGAGCTGTTATTCTCTCTTGAACTGCTATATTCAATGTTGTAGTCATACTGTAAGAGAAGTACAGCCTACCACTGTCTCCTTGATGCTGTGATCATTGGTATTGCAGCCTTTGGTCCCAGAATAGCTACCAAAGGTTTATAAACTGTTACTAGCATGAAGGTTCTACCCAACAAAAAGCCTGAAACATTTTTGATTCTGAAGATTATTCCAAGCAATTCCTTTTCTATGTGAACATAATTGCATTCACTCTTGATCAGTGTACATGATGCAAATACTATGGACTTCTTTTGTCCATCGTCCATGACATGATTGATCACTGCTGGAACTCCGTAATTCGAAGCATCACATGCTAGCTTCAGGTCACAATTTGTGTTGTAATAAATAAGTAGTGCATCACTGTCATCAGCATCTTGTTAAGCTTAAGATCATTCCCATTTCACATCTTTCTTCAACAACTCATATAGTGAAGCTAAGACCATTGCGAGCTCAGGAAAATATTGTGAGTATTTTTTGGCCCATGCCTAGAAATGATCTAAGCTCAGGCACATCTTTTGGGTTTGGGGTATTGTCTATAGTTGCTATCTTTGCTTTCACAGCTGTGGCTCCATTGCATTGTTTTTCAGGCCAAGGTACCCTGCATCAGATTGCGTGAAAGCTCCTTTTCAACTTTGCATTGTGAATGTTGAAAATCTTTTCCAACTTCATCCAACACTTGAAGATGAAGATTCTCTTCCTCAGATACAGTCATGATCATCAGCATATCATCCCGTTTACAGAAGCTGTGCAGCATTCCTTACAAAATCATATCCATTGCAGCTTGGAAAATGTTTGGCGAAGACATCATATCATTGGGCACTTTCACCTAGGTGTATAGCTCCATGTGCATGTTTAGCATGAGACTGCTGACTCTCTTGATCCACATTGAGCTCTGCATGGTAGGTTAATTCCAATGTCATGAATAGCATTGATCCTGCTAACTCCTCATACAAATCCTGAAAGGTAGGTAGGGAACACTATTCATCATGCACTGCCTGGTTAATAGTGATTTTGTAGTCCCTGAATAGTCTTACAGTTTTGTCTAACTTGGGCACTACTACAGTTGGGGTTGTCCAATCACTGTGATCGGTGAGCAGTGATCAGGCTGCACTGGAGTGCTGCTTTCGGCTGCATTAGAGTGTGTCAGTTGGAGTTTGGTGAGAATGGGAGTTTAGTGAAGAGGGGAAGGAGGTGCTGCTTTCATTTTCTACCTTTAGACAGTAAGAAGGCAGCCTTAGTAAGTAGGACCTGGTAAGTATTTCTTCTGTCCTTAATATTCTCTAAACTAGGGTAAGTAAAAGTAAAGGGAGCAAATTAAGGGCAAGTCATGGCAGGGCAACTGGGCCAAGTGGAATGCTCCTCCTGTGCAATGTGGGAATTCAGGGACACTTGATGTGTGCAGGAAGTGTCTACAGCTGCAGCTACTTTAAGTCTGTGTTTCAGAGCTGGAGCTGCAGCTGGAGTCACTGTGGAGCATCTGCAAGGATGAGATCTTCGCAGATAGCACATACAGTGAGGTGGTCACACCGCAGGTAGAGAATGTACAGGCAGAAAGGGAATGGGTGACCACCAGACAGAGTTAAAGCACTAGGCATGTAGTATAGGAGTCTCTTGGGTCTACCTCCCCCTCTAACAGATTTTCCAATTTGGATACTGCTGGGGGAGATGGTTTCTCAGGAGAAGGCAGCAAGACCCAAGTCCGTGGCACCATGAGTGGCTCAGCTGCACGGACTGAGGGGAGGGGAAGATTGGGAAAGCAATGATGATAGAGGATTCCATAGTAAGGGGAATAGATAGACATTTCTGCGGCCACAGCATGGCACCAGGATGATATTTTGCCTCCGTGATGTCAGGGTCAAGGATGTCACTGAGTGGCTACAAGACATTCTGAAGGGGGAGAGTGAACAGCCAGAGGTCATGGAACATATCGGCACCAATGACGTAGGTAAAAAGAGGGATGTGGCCCTGAAAGCAGAATATAGGGAGCTAGGAAATAAATTAAAAAACAGGGCTTCAAAGGTAGTAATCTCAGGATTACATCCAGTGTCACGTGCTAGCAAGATGAGGAATAGGAGAATAGGCCAGATGAATGAATGGCTGAAGAGATGGTGTAGGAGGGAGGGATTTAGATTCCTGAGCCATTGGGACACATTCTCAGGAAGATGGGCCTTGTAGAAGCTGGACGGGTTGCACCCCAGCAGGACTGGGACCAATATCCTCGCAGGGATATTTGCTAGTACTGTGGGGGAGGGTTTAAACTATATTAGTGTTGTGGGGGGGGGGGGGGGGGGGGGGGTGGGGTGGGTGGCTAATGAGCAGGGTGTGTATGGTGGGAACCTGAGCAGGAAGACACAGAAGATGGAAACAAAAGTAGGAATGAAAGGCAGAAAAGTAGGAATCAAAAGTGGAAGGCAGAGGAAACAAGGTCTGGCAGCAAATAGGGCCACTGTACAAAAACAAATGTGTAAAAATGTTAAAAAGACAAGTCTGAATTGTATCTGAATGCTGGTGCATTTGCAATAAGGTAGGCAATTTAATAGCACAAATAGATGTAAGCAGATACGATATGATTGCAATTATGGAAACAAGGCTGCAGGGTGACCAAGGCTAGGAACTGAATATCCAAGGGTACTTGATATTTAGGATGGACAGGCAAAAAGGGGAAGGAGGTGGCGTGGCGCTCTTAGTTAAGGATGAAGTGAGTGTGATAGTGAGAGAGGATATTGGCTCAGAAAATCTAGATGTGGAATCAGCCTGGGTGGAGTTAAGAAGCAACAAGGGGTGGAAAACATTAGTGGGAGTTGTCTGTAAGCCTCCAAACATTAGTGATAAGGCAGGGGACGGCATTAAGATGGAAATTAGAGATGCATATAACAAGGGTGCTACAGTAATCGTGGGTGACTTTAATCTACACATAGACTGGGAAAACCAAATTAGCAATAATACTGTGGCAGATGAATTCCTGGAGTGTGTATGAGATGGTTTTTTAGACCAGTATGTCAAGGAACCAACTAGGGAACAGGCTATCCTAGATTTGGTTTTGTGCAATGAGGAGGGGTTAATTGATAATCTTGTTATGCAGGATCTTTTAGGGTGCAGTGACCGTAATATGAGAGAATTCTTCATTAGGATGGATAGCGAAATGGCCCAACCTGAAACTAGGGTCCTAAATCTTAACAAAGGAAACTACAAAGTTATGAGATGTGAGTTGGCTAAGATAAATTGGGGAACTTAATTAAAAGGCACAGTGGTGGATAGGCAATGGCTAATATCTAAGGAATAAATGCATTGTAACAGTTATATATTCCTTTCTGGTGCAAACGCACAGCAGGAAAGGCAGCTCAACCATGTCTAATAAAAGAATTTAAGGATAGAATTAGATCTAAAGATGAGTCATATAAAGTTGCTAGTAAAAGTAGCAAGCCTGAGGATTGGGAGCAGTTTAAAATTCAGCAAAGGAGAACCACGAGGTTTATTAAGAGGGTAAAAATAAAGTATGAGAGTAAACTTGCAAGGAACATAAAAATGGACTGTAAAAGCTTCTATAAGCATGTAAAAAGAAAAAGATGAGTGAAGACAAATGTAGGTCCCTTATATTCCATAACAGGAGAATTTATAATAGAGAACAAGGAAATGGCAGGGCAATTAAACAACTACTTTAGTTCTCTCTTCACAGAGAAAGACACAGGTAACTTCCCAGAAATACTAGGGCCAGAATATTGCTCTCATTGGGTGGATGAATGTAAAATGACCCACGATGATATCGGGTGAGCATCCCGACGTCAACGTGCACTCGTGTGATATTTTGGTCGGCGGATGCATGGTGGGAATCAGCAGCATGCCGGCCAACAATTAATAGGCTTATTAAGGCCGTTACAGATCTAATGGAATCAAATTTTTCACCACCCATCCAAACTTACAGTTGGCGGGCAGGCGAAAAGGCCAAGCGGCCTTTGGATATTTTGCGAAGCCTCATCCACGGGTGGGTTGATGTTTCCAACTGCAATTAACAATTAAATAAAAATTTTAACATTTCATTCATAACATGTCTCTGCTCATGTGGACATGTTTTTTAACATTTTAAAATTCTTTATTTTTAATTTTCAAAAATCTTCATCTCCCTGAGGCAGCTCTGTGCAAACTTGCGCTCTTGCCCTCCTACCCAACCCCCCGCTACCATACACAGGGAGCACTGAGTTCTGCAGTGCGTGTTTCATGGTGAGCCTGTCGACGAGAGCCAAAATTCTGGCCTAGAGAACTAACGGTCTAGCGAGTAGGAGGATTTGAAGGAAATTAGTATTACTAAAACAATAATGCTGGAGAAATTAATAGGACTGAAAGCTGATAAATCCCAGGGCCTGATAATCTACATCACAGGGTACTAAAGGAGGTGGCCATTTGTTGTTATCTTCCAAAATTCTGTAGATTCTGGAACAGTCCCAGCAGATTGGAGAGTGGCAAATGTAACTCCACTATTTAAAAAAGGAGGTAGGGAGAAAACAGCGAATTACAGACAAGTTAGCCTAACATCAGTAATAGGGAAAATGCTAGAGTCTATAATAAAGGATATGATAACAGGATGCTTAGAAAATATCACGGGATTAGACAAAGTCAACATGAATTTATGAAAGGGAAATCATGTTTGACAAACCTACTGGAGTTTTTTGAGGACAAAAGTAGCATAATATTTAAGGGAAACTAGAGGATGTGGTGTGTTTGGATTTTCAGAACGCTTTTGATAAAATCCCACATAAGAGGTTAGTGGGTAAAATTAAAGCACATGGGAGTGGGGATAATATATTGGCATGGATTGAGAGTTGGTTCGCAGACAGGAAACAGAGATTAGGAATAAATGGGCCTTTTTCAGAGTAGCAGGTGGTGACCAGTGGGATACTATAACTCTGCCCTTAGATGACCAGTGGGATCAGTGCTTTGGCCCAGCTATTCACAATATATATCAATGATTTGGATGAGGGAACCAAATGTATATTTCTGAGTTTGCTGACGACATGAAACGTGGTGGGAATGTGAGCAGTGACGAGGGTGTTAAGAGGCTTCAAGGCAATTTAGACAGGCTGAGTGAGTGGGCAGTATAACGTGGTTAAGTGTAAAGTTACCCACTTTGGTAGGAAAAACAGAATGACATAGTATTATTTAAATCGTGATAGATTTGGGAAATGTTGATGTAAAAAGGGACCTGGGTGTCCTTGTACATCAGTCACAGAAAGTAAGCATGCAAGTGCAGCAAGCAGTTAAGAAGGCAAGTGGTATGTTGGCCTTCATTGCAAAAAGACTTGAGTACAGGAGCAAGGATGTCTTACTGTAGCTGTACAGGGCCTTGGTGAGACCACACCTAGACTATTGTCTGCAGTTTTGGTGTCCTTACCCAAAAGACAATATACTTGCCATAGAGGAAATGCAGTGAAGGTTCACCAGCCTGATTCCTGGGGCTACAGGATTGTCGTATGAAGAGAGATTGGCCGACTAGGCCTGTATTCACTGGAGTTTAGAAGAATGAGAGGGGATCTCATTGGAACATATAAAATTCTGACAGGAATGTACAGACGAGATGCAGAGATGATGTTTCCTCTGGCTGGGGGGTCTAGAACAAGGGGTCACAGTCTCAGGATACATGGTAGACCATTTAGAACTGAGATGAGGAGACATTTCTTCACTCAGAAGGTGGTAAACCTGTGGAATTCACTACCACAGAAGGTTGTGGAAGCCAAGTCACTAAGTATATTTAAGAGGGAAATAGATTGATTTCTGGACTCTAAGGGCATCAGGGAGTATGGTGTTGAGATAGAGGGTCAGCAATGATTATATTGAATGGCAGAGCAGGCTCAAAGGGCCGAATAACCTACTCCTGCTCCTATTTTCTATGTTTCTATGTTTCAATAGCACATAGTTTCTCTCTTTCTTCTTTAGTTCCTTCTTAACCTGGGTTTTGAGAACATAAGGAACAACTCCAGCTTTGGCCTGATTCGCATGAGCACTTTCACACTGATTATTCCCTCTTGGCTGTTCTCAAAAATGTTGCTGTAACTGTCCAATAACTGATCAAGATTCCTGGTCATTTTAACTTGGAAAATATGCTTTCATTCTAACTTCAGCTTACAAAGCCAGCTATAGCCCATTAACATTGTTCTTTTGGCACATTTTTACTACAACAGTGGGTAACCTTGCCCTTAGATGAAACATTGCACTCCATTTGTCCACACATTTCTAATAGGTTTCTAATAGGTTTTCAATTGAACTGTTCTCTCTGTTAGAGGTGGATCACTGAATTTTCTCTCATACATGCCTCTCCTCATAACGGAGAGCAGAACCCTGGTTCAAGAATCAGCCCGTACACCGCCTCCCCCACCCTTCCTCAGAGGAACTCTTGTTCTCTCTGCCCAAATGCCTGTGGCTCCAGGATTGATCTGCTGAATCACCTGGCGATACACAGATCATGAAGTCTGGCAGATGTCAACCTCGTTTTGAGGAACAAAGGAAATGACTCATAATAGCACAATCTGCAGCTGTATCAATGTGCATGTTGAAATACTATTGATTCACCGACACCTTTGTCCAAAAATCTCTTTTATTTGAATGATTGCTTGTGACACAAAGGCTACATAGCCCTAGCTCCCCTTCACTTATGCACTCTGAACTTACTTCAAGATTGTGAACATTACCTTTGTGATGCTGCTGTTTTCCATCACTACTGCAATAAGTTATCTTTCTTTGGGCCAGAATTTCCCAGGCTCTCTGCAGCAGGTTTCCCCATGGCAGGGCAGGTGAGCCATTGAAATCTGCATTCACATAGGCGAGAAGATCCTGCCGGTGTGAGGGGCTGGAAAATTCCAGCCTTGGTCTTCGCTCAGCAAGCAGTTGCAATATGCCCTTTCTTTTAGCAATTAAAGCAAATGAGAGCAATGAATGAGGCGCAATTAGGGATGGGCAATAAATGCTGGCCTAGACAGCGACGCCCACATACTATGAATGAATAAAAAAATGTGGCATTTCTGTACTGATATGCTTGAGATTGTGATTGCTCTTACAGAGATAGTAAGTCACTAAACCTTTATCTCCTGACCAGATTTCTCCACTTTAGGCACAGTGGAAACCTGCTGATAGCAGACACAAGTTGTCCTTGTCACTTGCATAGGGTGAAACTTGCAAGAATTCTTTGATGCCATGACCATTGAGAGATCTTATGTGCTATCTCAAATGTAAGGTGCTGTGTGTTTAGTAAATTTGACTGGATTCTTTCATCCAACAATCCACATGCGCATCTGCCACAAAATGCACAGTCTAAATATGTGTAAAGTTGCAAAGTAGTGATCACTTCTTCATTACTGTTTTGATTCCAGATCTGAAGCTTTCCACCATCTCTACTGGCTTAAGGTTGAAAGTTCGTCCAGCTTGGTGATGATTGTTTTGAATGGCACATCTTTTGCTCGGGGTAGGGAAGTTTGTTAACAATGTCATACACTTCTGAGCCAATTTCCATCAGCAAAATTGCTTTCTTGAGTTCAAAAATTGTCTTATCCTGAGTCTTGACCTTTTCACTTTCACCTTTGAAATCCAAAATGTAATTATCTCTGAGAAACATCACCATTCTTTCACTATACAAACTGAATGACTTCTCGAGCTGAATGGTTTTCGTAACCCTCTCATGCACTCCTCACCTTCCAATAGCTCCCGTATTGACCCATTTCCAAATTCACAGTGACCCTGTAAACACTTTACTGTGACCCTCCATAACAGTGTTACCCAAAACCAGTCTCCTCATTGGTTGAAAATACCCTTTTACCCAGATAAGCGTTTTGAATCCAATGCACACTGGGACCCTGTGGCATCCTATTCACTGAGTAGACAGTGTGAAGCAGAGGCCTCACACAATCCAGCCAATTTCTTTGCCATCCGAGCAGGGATTTGGTTGATCTTATTCAATGCGCTCCCTGCTGCTGTTTGCTGCCTATCTTTATAGACTTTAATCTCATCTTTGTCATCAAATATTATTATGTGTCAGGTGGCACTCAGAAAGAAAGATGATAACCAAGCATGGCTAGTTCATGAAAATGTTTATTACCTCATTATAACATTACATCATTAGCAAAATATATGAATACATTACATCAATCAGCATCTGGACTGACACTGTGCAACCACATTCCACATAGGACCTTATAGACTGCATGTGAGGCTGAACCACATCAGCAAGGGTCAATTCAGACCTGAATGATGAACAGACAATGTGCTGACTCTGTACCACCCATTACATGGCTGTACCAATGTTACTATGTCTATATATCACTATATAATGATTTACTGTAGGCATTGACATTTGATTTTAATCTGTGATTATTTCTGTCAGCAAACTTATGATAGTTGCAGATTATGGTTGTCAACACCACTGCATTGTTGAACAAATTGCATGCCACTAATTATGAATAATTCTGCTGCTTGTAGGATTGCTTGTAAGAGTTTCAGTAAGATGATGCAACTAGATCCCTTTCCTTTCTTGATATCCAGCCCTTATTTAGCATCCTTTTTACAGTTACTCCTACCTTCTTGCCTTGAATATTTATATGTCATTTGAAAAATTCCCTTGCCCTTGGTGTCATTGAAATGGAACTCCTTCTGGAGATGCAAGTCACCTTGATTTTGATGGCTCCAGTGAAGTGTCCAGGAACACTCATAATTCAGCAGCACCAAAGTCAAGGGAAACTTTGAAATCACAGAAAATCCATCTGAGTACAAAAGACTCTCTCGTCTGCATGCATACACAGGATTCATAAGAGTTCATTGTTCTGTTAGTCCAGGCCAGTGGTATAAGGTGCATTGCATAAGTCCATTCCAATTTGTATCAATGATGCTGTGGGAGCACAGATAGGGTCTCTACACTTCAGTGCACTTAAGTTGCAGAAACACAGCAGTTTAGATCAACATTTGCTTCATCACTATGGGACTGAAATTCTATCGTGCAATATTTGCATTGTGTTATTGGCTAACATGTTTACATCCACTTACTACATTGCCTGTTACAACAAAGATGTTCCCCTGTTTCGTTTTAAAAGTATGAATAATAGAAGCTGCATCAACCAACCCAATGGATACTCCACAGCAAAATGTTACACGTTTTTCAGCAGCGGATTTTAATTTTCAAGGCTTGACCCGTGGAGAAGCTCGTGCAGGATGCAAAAGGGCCACAGCCATTTTGAGCCCCTGGCTTCATTGAAATGGAATCAATGAGCTGAAGGTGCCAGAAAGTAACTGCGGTCAGCTTGTCAAATGACAGCCAATCCAATATCGGCCAGATTGGAGATAGCTGGACTGACACCAAGTTGGTTTCTTGAGGGGATAGTGGTTGGGTGGGGGTCGGCGGGATTGTGTTCATCATCAGGGATGAAGAATCTGGAGCAATATCAGCCCAGATCATTTGCACAGGGCCTGTTTTTGACCGCTTCAGATGTCCCACCCATAAAGCTCTCTGATAATGGCTGATGGCATTCCAGGTAAGTCATGGGGCCCATATTTGAGTGCTAAAAAGGGGGCTTACCACCTGAAACAGGCTAGCCCTTCTTCCAACTTTATCAGGGTGATGGAGGTGGGAGCAGTGGGGTATAGAGTGGGCAGAGTTATGCACAAAAACAGAAAATGCTGGAAAAACTCAGCAGGTTCCAGCAGCATCTGTGAAGCGAGAAACAGAGTTAATGTTTTGAGTCAATATGACCCTTCGATCAGCTGCTGAGTTTTTCCAACGTTTTCTATTTTTGTTTCAGATTTCCAGCATCCCCAGTATTTTGCTTTTATCTGAGAGCTCTGCACAACTATTTTAACACTGTCACCACTTTGCGTATGCCAAGGAGACTGTTAAATTCGACCCTTGTGTCTTTAATAAGGTAAATTGGCAAACATGTGGAGGATGGGAATTCTGACCTGCAGCATTTCAAATTTTAATGCACAGTGGGTCATGAGCAACAGATATCTAAATTCTCAATGACTGGCCTTGTGCAGGGTGTGTTGCAGACATTTTTTTTTACCTTTTTCAGTGGTTAAAACATCATTTTGATTTTTGCATCCTTCTTCTCCACTTTGTTGTGAGGCATTTTTTATAGATTTATCTCTTAAAGCAATGATTATGATTACTAGAATTCACGGGGGAAGGACCATAATTGTCGGGGCTCTCAAGCACTGCGAGAGTAAATTTCACTATAGGCACTAAGAATGTGCAGCTTTCCTGTTTCCTCTCAGTGACCGACAGTGAATGGAAAAAAAATGCATTGATTGATTTGTTTCTGGATAGTTTCCTCTTATGCCAACAATAAACGTTTTGAACTAAAATGAAAGCTGAACAGGGGCACTTAGGTCATGTGTGGAATTCAGCTTGTGATTTGAAGACAGTCAGTATTTATTTGCACCCTTAATAACGATGTTTCATAATTTTGTTTTAATTGTGGATTATTTCTAAAATATTGCCAAATCTGATTCCATGAACTGACTATACTCTTCCTTTGAGCTTTTTATATCAGAGGCCCGCATAAGAAGATCAAAGAAAAATTACTGATTTATCCTGCAGCAATATTATAAATGGGACAGCATTTCTAAGAGCTAGAAGGATAAGGATAGTGTATATAGGCTAGCAATTATCACCAGTGTTATCCTACAGGTATTTAACACATTCACATCAAAAATCGTCTTTCCCATGAGCAGTGCCTATATTTAAATATACAGAGAGAAAGTTGATACAAGTACATTAAGGACTACATTTAACTCTGCAGATGGGAACAGTTAAAATGGATCATAATGTTAAGGCTCCACTCGTGTTTCCAGTGAATTACGTTCCTAGTAAAGTCAGCTGTGCCCCTCTCCCATCTCATGACATGCTTGCTACCAAATTCCAAAGGAAATCCTGGAAATTCTGGACAGTGTAAATGCAGCTGTAAACCCAACCAAATAGGTCTCTATCGCCTTTTCCTGATGTTAGCAGTTAGGGAAATGGGCATTCCTTGAGGCAAAGGTCAGGAACATCAGCCCCACAATTCATGTGGTTCACTGCAGCTTTGCCTGATTATCCTTTACTAAGGTACATGATGTATTTGTCATATGAATGGTTATTGTCCTGCAGCATTGAAAGGCTGTATGTGGAAAGTTTGAAAGAAGTGAAGAAGCCCTAACACTGATTGGTATACACAATATATTTCCAATGCAGGAACTGTTCAGCCAACAAGATTAGCACAGAATGACTGTCTGACTTCATCTTTCCATACACACTTTTTGAGATGGACCCTAATTGAAAAGAGAAACTGAAAAGGGAAACGACAAAAGAAACAGAGGAAGGAAACTGGACCTCCCAGTTTCTAAGGAAATGAAAACGGAAACTGAGATTAGAAACCAAAGCTCCCGGGGAGACTGGGACCGGTTGAGGCTATATATAGGGACACAGGTGAGAAGTAAGTAAATAAACTAGGGTTTAATGCTCTGGAATTTAGAAGGTTAAGAGCTGATTTGATTGATGTTTAAGATATTAAGGGGAACAGAAAGGGTAGATTGAGTGAAGCAATTTCAGCTGGTTGGCAGGTCTCGGACTAAGGGGCATAGTCAAAAAAATTCGAGCCTGACCTAGGAATGAAATTAGGAAACATTTCTACACACAAGGGTGGTAGGAGTTTAGAATTCTCCTACAAAAATAGCAATTGGTGCTAAATTAATTGGGTTGATTTTAAAACTGACAGTAATAGATTTTTGTTAGCCTAAGGTATCAAGTGATATGGGGAATGGCAGACACATGAAATTCAGCCATGATCTCATTGAATGGTGAAACAGGCTCAAGGGGCTAAGTGGTCTACTTCTGTTCCTAGTGACTCGCTACCATAACTGTAATAGTGCTCAAAACAATTTTTTTTTTCTGATTCTTGCCGGGTGGAAGGGAATCATGTCCTACTTTGGTGTGAGACAATGCTCTGTAACCATGGGCAAATTTTTACGTCAGCGGGATTTTACGTTCTCGCCGAAGCCAATGAGGTTTAGAATGTCTCGCCACGTTTTACTGCCCCGTCCCTGCCAAAGTGAGGCCGTAAAATTCTGCCCTATAAGTGACTCATTGCTAAAACCTCACATTTATGATCTGTCCAAGGTTTGCTGTCATAATAACAGCTGCACATCTGTTCTGGAGATTCTCTGTCTTGCTGTTGTGCTCCCCATGTATATCTAAATATTAATGCACAACAAATCCAAAGGGACAAATTCACCTCTTCTGATTTCCACATGATCTTTTATGACTTTACTTTTTATCTTAGACCTTCCTTGATTTTCTCAGATAAACTCTTACGAAAATCTATCTGTCCATCTATCCTTCTCCACCAGTAAGATACTGTACTATACTGCTTACTTTAATAACTGGTGCTCAACAAAATATGACATTAAATATGTTCATGCTTTTTGTACCTTCATTTTATCACTGGAAGGGCTGGAAATATATAGCATTTCAGTACCATTGCAACAAAGTTTTATTATCACTGGCTATACTGTTGGTGCAATAATTAACCATTTCATAAAATCATACCATCGTAGAATGGATGCAGCACAGAAGCAGTCCATTTGGCCCGTGATATCCATACCAGCTCTCTACAAGACCCACACACCTAGTCCTACTCTCCCACCTTTTCCCTGTAGCCCAGCAATTTGTTTCTCTTCAGATAATTATACAACTTGCTTTGAAGGCCTTGATTGAATCTGCCTCCACCCCATCTCATGCATTTCAGAGCCTAATCACTCACTGCATAAAAAAGCTGTTCCTTATGTCGCCATTGCTTCTTTTGCTAATCATCTTAAATAGGTGTCCTCCCATTCTCAATTCTTCTCCAAATGGGAACAGTTTCTTGCTATCTACTCTGTCCAGATCCTTCATGATTTTGAATTCTTCTGTCAAATCTCTTAATATTTTCTTCTCCAAGGAGAATAGCCCCAGCTTCTCCCAATTTATCTATGTCACTGAAGTTCCTCATCCTGGGAACCATTCTTGTGAATCTTTTCTGCACCCTTTCTAAGGCCTTTACATCCTACCTAAATTGGGGTTCCCAGATAGAGACAGAATATCCCAATTGAGGCCAAACCAGTTTTTTATACATGTTTATCATAACTTCCATGCTTTTGTATTATATCCCCTTACATATAACACCAGTTTTAACTGCTTTCTCAACCTGTCCTCCTGCATTCAATGCTGTATGCACATATACACCCTGGTTGTGGAAATTGTTGAGAAAGGAAATAAATTGCAAGTAATTAATAAGTTGCTCAGAATACTCTAAGTCTGTTTTTATTTTCTGTTGTGACTTAGGCAATAGCTCGTTGCATAATTCAGATTATTAAGCATATTATCTTGCAAGGTTTAAGGTCCTGATATTAATTTGCTTTGGCAGAATTTTCTCTTTGGCGTGCGGGGGCAGACATCGGCGCACCGACACATAAAATGACGCGTGGTGACATCGGGCATGCAAGCTGATGTCACCGCGCGTCATTCCGATCGTCCATTCGGCGGACGCGTGCCTGCTGAACTGTCAAAGGCCCGTTGAAGCCATTAATAAACCAATTGAATTAACTAACAGGGCTGCCTGTCCAACCTTAAGATTGACGGGCAGGTGAAGAGCCCAAGCGGCCTTCGCGTTTTCCATGAAAACAGGTTGAGGTTTCATGAAGGTTTTGTTAAATTAATAACTTTTCTACACATTTCATAAACATGTCCCAGCTGTCACATGAGGGGACAGGTATAAATCATTTCAAACTTTCTTTATTTTAAAGTTTCAAATTTTAGTTGATCTCCCTGAAGCAGCTCCATGCTTCAGGGAGATTTCTGTGCTCCTTTGCACGCATGAGTGCGAAAGAGTGTAGGCCACGACTGTCCCTCCTCCCCTTGCCCGCACAGGTAGCGCTGACTGCTACCAGGCACGCGTCTCGCTGGGTGGGCCTGAATTGGCCCACCCACTTAAAATGGCAGTGCGGAGCTGACCCGCCCACCTGACAGGCAGCAGATTTTGCCCTTTATGCTATAATATTGTGCATAGGAGGCTGGAAAATCCTTAGCGAAAATAAGTTGACCCTTTTTTGTGATTTAAATTCTAAAAACATTCCGTGTACTCTGTAGTTTTTGCTTTGCCAGAGCTTCCTTAACCCTTTCCACATTCAACACTCTCCCCGAACTGAAAGAACACTCAGGTACCCTGCCTTCAGGCTTCTGGCTGCCGAGAGGGATGTGAGAAAAAACAAAGTGAGCATTCCTCCCTGTGGGCAAACATTTTATCCCATTAAATCAATATGTCCAAAACGTTGCAGAACTCTGAATGGTAAATGCATGGGAGAATCATCAGATAATAAATGCTTGGGCAAGAATAGGGCGATAAGTACATGAGAAATTGAAAGGTAGCAGATCTTTGAGGAACGCAAGCTGTTAAATTCATGAAGAATCATGAGGTGCTAAATGCATGGGAGCCATATGGTGATAAAAGTGCAGGGCCTCATGGGGTGATAAACATATGGAGAATCTTAAGGTGAATTACATGGGGAATAATAAGGTTTTATATGCACCGGGAATCATAAGGTGATAAATGCATGTTGAATCATAAGGCTGTAACTGTTTGGAGACTCACAGGATGATAACATATGTGGAATCATAAAGTGAAAATAGATACAGAATGTCAAAATGCATCAGGAATCATAAGGGCGTAAATTCACTTGAGTAAGTATCAAGGGCTGAGTGGGCTGGTGGACAGGGAGATTGGGTTCTGACTGCAATGGCCATCAGCAGTCCTGTGTAACCTAGTGGAAAGCTTCTAATTAGGCTAGAGTGCCCGATGATGCGTCCTGAGCGGAGCAGGCCCGATGCCTACACCACTCATCACACACCAATTTAATAAAGAGACTTAAAACAAACATTAAACCCTTCATTCACATATGCAATGGACCGAGTGCCTAGTTTAGCTGGCCACCATGAATGCCTGAAAAACAGCCCAACCTACTTTCAGGCCATTTTTGGGCAACTTTATGCACAGGATGCTGACTCCATTGAATCGCATTGCACCTATTTTACACCTGCAAAATAGGAACAACAACATGCAAATAACATCCATTAGGGGAGTAAGTATACGGAAAATCAGAAGATCTTATAAGCAAATCTGCCATATGTGGCATGTAAAATTTCACCTGCCGACAATTTTTCCCATCTAGATATTGTGGGACAAAGGAAAGTACACAGCTTTGAAAGCAAACCAATATTTTCAGTAATGCCATCAATAAAAGTTCGCACCTGTTGAGTGTTGGATGACTTCTGTCCATCCCTCAGTTGAACTGTTGTCATGAAATGGAGGCAATGGCCAATTCTTAAAGAGTTATTCTAATTTCTAAAGTGGCTTCGGTGATTTTTGGAAAGATCTGAATTTTCTGGTCAGCAGTCTGATGCATTTTTAGCCCTTAACATCTGTTTCTGATGACATGGATGCTAATGCTGCAGCATTCACTCAAATACTATTAGAAATTCTATATTAATCACCCCCATTGTTTGGTTGTAATGATGGGAAACAGACAACAGTCACCATTATTGCTTTATAAAATTGGCAGCAACTACTGCTTTTCTGCACCCATGTACTTAAACGTGAAAATCCAGATGTTGCTGTCAGTGTTTCCCTACTTCTCCACAAGGTGTGCTATTGAAGTCCTCGCAGTCTTAGAAATCTCTTGATCTGACAGGAACTTCCACTTTTTACATTGGTCAGGGTCATTGTAAAAAGGACTCAATTTTTGAAAAGTTGAGCCAAAGTTTTGACAATTAGGAATGAAAACTGTGTAATAGGGATACTTGTCTGAACTGGTTTTGTGTACCTTAAAATGGAACACCATTAAAAACTGGGAAATAAGAGCACAGGCCCAAACTGTTTTTCCCCATTGGGAGTCGTGTCTGTCCAGGATCGTCTCTACTGACACTTCAAAAGTTGTTGGTTTGCATGACACTGGCAAGCAGATTCATGGCGCTAACAATCCACCCAGCGTGCTCTTCTTATGCTACAAATCACATATTGCAACAGGAAAATGAACTTCCTTGAAAGGTAGTCACATTTAAATAAATTTGAAAAAGGAAACCTTTCTTTCTGGATGCAGGCCACAATCTCAGAGCTAACATAAGCTGATGGCTCAGGTTATTGAAGATGGACTCTCAGCCTGAGAGATCGGGACTCAGGATCTCCCAACATACTCAGCCTTGCTCCTGCTGCAACTGGTCTTTTAAGGGATAGATTCAAGTCTTAGCACTTAAAGGCCTCCCAGAATCTTAACTGTTAGGCCTGGACCCCAATGCACTGCATCCCAGCCTCATTTATGACCATTTTGTTGCAATTCTGTCTGATTTGTTTGAAATGCGTCAGAACAAAGACAGATTTTCAATAAAATCAAGAATATTTGTGTAAAACTATTAAACTTCTTTGAACAAAGTGGTATTGTCAGGGAGTTTTCATAGAGGCTGTCTGTCTGTAGACTCCACAGAGCAAAGCTACTGCATTATTCACCTCAACATACTCACACGGCAATTTAAAATAAAACTCACACATTTTGAACACATACATTTTTCATTTTTTTGTTCACTGAAGACACAAGCAGCATTATGACAAGCTGTTTTACAACTTATGGTGTCAACGTTGCCTGTCTCAGCAAATATTGAATTGATTTTGTCTTTTGCTAAACATAATATCTAATACAGTAGGTAGAGCCAGTTCTTAATTAATATCACTTACTCTAAGAAGCCTAGATGGCTTGGTAAAATAATTGAGTTCATAATATGTGCATCTAATCTAACATTTAGAAATTACTGTTACAGTTAAATGGGACAAGAAAATGATTTAGTAATTACTACAAATCATAATAGCCCTTCTAGCAATTCCAACAAATTGAAACAAAAAAATCAGAATTGCATGCTTCACTGCAATTCTGCCTGAAATCGGATGAGATAGCAGCAGAAAATACGAGAGATTTTCACCCCCCCCCCCCCCACTTCCACCAAACCCTGCTCTACCCAACTGCCACATGTAAATTCTGGTCGAGAGGTGATGCCCAGGTCTGCAATAGATTTACCGCCTCCTTTTTTCACTTTCCAGGGCTATTATTGGGGGAAGTGTCAAGAGCTCTCTGAAGGTGAGGGCAATTTCTCTGAGGATATTCGATTGAGGGATAGGCCCTTGCACTGACCTTGAATCCCTCCATTCTGGATGTCACTTGATTTGTTGGCCTTTGACTCTGTTGAAACCTACAGAATTTCAGTGTTTGGGCTGCTTCTGCCCTCTTTAACTTCTGGTACTGTATCAGCAGTTCTGCTTTAGCCCTGCAGGGATTTTGTCAACAGGAAATGGGAGACTCCATCTCAGTGGTGTGAATCCTGAAGGACCCAACGCAGTTACCAGTTGAACCCTGATCCAGGGTAATGAGTTGAACTTTTGTCAAGGGCATGGGTCAGGAATGCAGATCAGGTAATGAGGCAGCAAAAGGCCTCCCCTATTCTCCACATTGGGCGAGCATCCAAACATTTTCCTGCCTCTTTGCGCTTTCCCTGGAGATAGACATACAGTTGTGATGTTCACCTGCCTGCCATCAGTGGGAATCCATTAAGAAAACAATGAATGCCAGTTATTACAACAACTCAGCAATTTTGAGTTGCTTGGACCCACCTGTCCCTAAGTTGGGCAGTGAACACAGAGACAGCCTGCTAACTGGTTGCTTAACCTTAAAGTTAAGGTGGTGGATGCGCTGCCAAAGTGAGTGGATTTACACCTGGAATTGGTCCCACCTCACAAACATTTCCCTTGTTGGTAACCTTCAGCTCTTTGTTTCCACTTGTGAAGGGAAAGTTATAGAAGTTTGCCAATGATACTAATTTAGAAGGTGTTAGGATCCTGGGCCAGAGCCCCAAGTTTTTAGTAAGATCCAGTTAGGGACCAATAACTTTTTGTTTAAAGAGGACCAAGTTTGAAATTCAAGACACTTGCTAAGACAATAAAGCCACAAGATTCCACGGGTTTTGAACAAACAAAAATAATTTTTATTATATAAGATGAAAATGATAAAATAATTTACAATATCCACTTCATACTCTAACATTCAGGGTTAATAGAAATTAATGTGAATTAACAGGCAAACTGTGGTCGAACACACCACGCTGCACAATAATTGGCAGATACGACCAAGACGGTTCCACCAATTTCTCAACAACCCACCCTGATGTCAGTAACATTTTGACTCAACCAATCCCATTGAAACTTTGTCTCTCTCATGACGGATTCCAGTCTTTACCTTTGAAGGTCTTGCCATGGAAATCTCTCCACAAGTCACTCCAACTTGGATGACCTCAACGACGGACCACGGCTTTCAATTGTGTCTCCTGAGACCCTGTTCCCCTGGATTCCTGAGTCCGCACTCAAGCACTAACTCACAAGCACACTTTAGATCTTCAGATGTGCCAAGAAGAACACGGCTGCTCCAAAGGATTGCTTTTGCCCCAACGGCCTGCAGCACAGAATCACCAACGCTCTGCTGCCTTCCTTGATTGCCAGGGCTTATCCTAAGTCTTCTTCAATTGTTAGGTCCTTTCCTGAGCCCTCTCCACTTAAGGTCTGCTAACCCCAGCCCTTTTTCTGCTTGGACCCTCTTTCTCTGCTCCGCTGTCTTCTTAACTGTCCCTTCTTCCTGTCCCCTGCCTGGGAATTTATTTGGGACCTCTCCCTGGCCTCTCTCCCTGGCCCCTCTCTAGGACTTGTTTTTGGACCTCCTCCTGCTCCCTCTCCCTGTCCCCTGTCTGGGACCTCTTTTGTGACCACCTTCTGCCCCCTCCCTATGCCCCCTCTCCCTATCCCTTGTCTTGGACTTCCTTTTGGGGCATCTTCCTGTCCCCTCCCTGGAACACTTCTCATTTAGGGTGCTTCACTCCTGGGTCACACGACCCCATTGCTGCACCATTTTCTTTTTCAGCAGACACACTGCATCAGCCCTCAGCCCAAAGAACTACAAAAACACGAGATTGCACATGTTCTGCCCACTTCTGGCCCTTGCATGCGCTAAACTCCCAAGACATGCTGTGAGTTGTAGCTCCCAGCCTCCAAATGATGAGTTAAGTCTGGACCTCATAACAAAGGACAAGTAAGATGTAAGGGAGATTGCAAGATACTGAAGGAGAGCATAAAGAGGTTAATCTAGTCATCAGATGGATAGAAAAAGGATTAATTATGGTGAAGTGAAGTAGCATATTTCAGAAGTAAGTACATTTAAAGCAAATAAATTGTAAGATAATGAACACAACAAGGATGCCCAAGGGTACAGATACATACTTTTCATTCCTGGAATTTATGGTCAAATCGAATGCAGAATGAAGAATGGAAAATGCTTGACATGTACTACAAAAGACATTCTGCCTATGACACAAATGAGTAATATGGTGTATAAATTTCAGTACTGGTATGATGTCAGGTTAAGTAGGCCATATGTCCCAATACCTGGGGGATTGTATCAAACAGCACACCCCTTTAGCTGTTTGCTACAGGCAGTATACTGATTGTACTCACCAGCCCTTGCTTGCACAAGTCAGAACATAGTGCCCACCATTAGATGTGATTCCTCAATTGGACAACACTTACTAAACAATCCAGGATGTGCTAAGAATTATGAGAACAACCAATTTAAGATTATCAGTCAGAGTCTCAAAGTGGCTCATTTGCACGTGCTAGAAGCTACACATATTTATTTTCAGGGCCTTGTCCTTTGCAATTAAAATTCTGTGTCCAGTCTTTGAGCCTTTTTCAACAAAAGATAAGCTTGGGGAACAACTGTTCCATTGTGCCTTCCCCATGGTAATGCCTTGACCAATCAGAGTGACTTGCATAGTTTGAATTTAAACAAAAGCTTGGAGAATAACTGTTCTCTGATTAATTCTCCCTGGAAATGTCTCTTTGAATCAAATTCCACCAACCAATCAGCACCCCTTTCGCATGCAGTATAAGTTGTTGTTCCCTTTGAAATTTGATATTCTTGCGATTCTGTCCTGACGAATGCAAGACAAAAAGCTTTGATAGCATGGGCAGAATTTTCCATCCATCAAGGGGGGGAGTTCAGGAGCGGTCGCGCTTCCGATCAGCGCCCCCGATTGGGGGCGCACCGCTATGTTACATGGGCGGGCTAATTGAGGCCCGCCCAGCGTGACGTCTACAAGGAAGCGCTATGTGCTCCCTGTGCAGGTGAGGGGGGGTGGGCTAGGTGGGATTCCCTGAGCCGCTAGTGTGCTCTTTCATGCGTATGCGTGAAAGAGCGCGCTCATCTCCCTGAGGTTAAGTGCTGCCTCAGGAGATCGTCTCCACAATAAAAAATCTTAAAAACAGAAAAAAAAATTTCCCTGACATGTCCCCTCATGTGACACTGTCACATGAGTTGGGACACATCCACCACTTTTAAATACGCTTTTATTACATTTTTAAAAACCCACATGAAACTTCACCCCGCCCGTGGATCTTGCTTTTTCCAATGCTTGCCAGGGCTCCTGGCCTGCCTGCCAACCTTAAGGTTGGCCGAGCAGGTCCACTAACCACGTTAATTACTTTGTCAATGGCACAGCTGATTCGGCTGAGCCCCTGCCAGCCGGAAAATTGAAATGAGGTGGGGTGACGTCGTGAGTTCTGCCCGATGTCATCTTGCGTCATTTTATGGGTCGGCGAGTGGGAAGTCCTGGCCCATGTCTCTTTTTTCAGCAATCTCTGCAGTGTTTCTGTACTGCTGAAAACTTCAGTTATGCATTCCAACTGACTGCTTATTATAACCTTTATCCTTACATAGTGATATTTTGATTATGGTTTGGTCGAATGACACATGCAAGTGATGCTTGTGCAACCAAAAGAATCATTATATACTGGTGAAATATTGGAGGTCAGGAAACATTAACACTACATTCTACACATTTAGCTGCATGAGGCTACATTTTAGTAAATATACTTTAAATATATTACGTGCAGAACCATTCATCCTGATCCTTGGTGAGGCCAATAATTATAACACTTTAAACAGAGCTGTTTAACCCATGGTCACACACGGCTGAACATTATATTCTTCCACTTGTTTACCTCACCAGTGAAATAGAATAAACTGCCAGTTCGATACATAATATAGAAAATTCTAGAATGCTAAAAACAGCTACTTAACCCATTTATGTTTGTTCTCCTCGTCATTAATGGTGAGACTTGGAGCCTCCTTGCTATTCACCCGCTGATTCTGCAGTCACTAAATTTAAATAAATTAAAACAGAGACAGTGACATAGGCACAAAAAATCTATAGGAGATAACAGATCAGCAGCCTGTGATATAACCCACCTGTTTTCTTTTAGTGCGTAAAAGGGCAACTGATACATTAATGCCTGCTTTGCATTGTCACTGAAAACCAATTTCACCCTCAATGTATTTAACAAGAGAACAAATGAAAACTATTTCCAATCTTTGCAATAATTACAGGATATATCCTGTTGTTCAACAGCACACATAGAAGCTGTTGGCATGTATAAGGGTTGGTGTGACCTGTGTTAGAGATACGTATGCATATTGTTGTGAAAATGCCTCTTTGATTTTGAAAAATTATTTTTTAATAAAGCATTCATCTGACTGGAAATTCAGTACTTCAAAAAATGAGACAACAAGCTGCTTTAAAATGCAAGGCCACTTTCCAAGGTGAAGGTGGGAAAAGCAAACAAGAACCCTCTCTGAAAGGAAGTGTGAGAGAGAGAGATTTCAAAGGAAACCTACATACATAAAAATCCAAGACTCTAAGGAAGAAATTAAAAACACAGAATGCTGAATTTTAATTAATAATAAAGACAATAGGAACTGTTAATCATCCAGATACACCTGACAGACACTCAAATCCTGCTGTGGAGGATGAAATAGCCCCATCTCCTGTTGGTTTTGAACTGATATTGAAATGTGTCAAAAGTTTCTGAGATGAAAGATCAAAACGTGATTACTTGTTCTACAACAATGATTGCAAGACATGTTGATAAAATTCATTTTTGCGAATATACAGACAGGAGGTTTTTAAGAACAGATTTTGCCAAGCCAGACACAGAGAAAAGTCATCAAAGTCATCTGGGAAAAAGTGATGAAGGGAGCAGGAAGAAATCTCTCTCCCTCTTAATTTAAAGAAAAGCCTTATCTCTACAGTATAAAAATCCAACCTAAGAGATAGTGACTGTCCATCGGAAAGAACCTCATGGGGGGGTGGGTAGGGGGGTGGGTAGGGTGGTGGTGAAGTGGTATTGGCACTGAACTAGTAATCCAGAGACCCAAGATAATGCTCTGGGGACCCGGCTTCAAATCTGGCCACGGCCGATGATGGAATTTGAATTCAATTAAAATCTGGAATTAAAAATCTAATGACTATGCACCATTGTCAATCGTTGCAAAAACCCATCTGGTTCACTTATGTCCTTTAGAGAAGAAAATCTGGTCTGGTTTACATGTGACTCCAGATCCACAGCAATGTGGTTGACTCTTAAAATGCCCTCTGATATTGCCTAGCAAGCCACTCAGTTGTATCAATCCATTACAAAGTCTCAAAAGAAGAATGAAACCAGAAAGACTACCCAGCATTAACACAGCACTAGAAACGACAAAGGCAAACTCAGCCCTGTCAACCCTGCAAAAGGCCTCCTTGGTAACATCTAGGGTTAGTGCAAAATTGTATCACTTTACCATTGCCATCAAGCCAGGTTGCGATTGTTGGAGGTCAGTCATCTCAGCTCCAGGACATCACTGCAGGAATTCCTCAGGGTAGCATCCTCAGTCCAACCACCTTCAGCTGCTTGATCAATGACACCCCTTCCATCAGAAGGTCAGAAGTGGGGAGGTTTGATGACGATTGCATAAAACTGGCACCATTCATGACTCCTGAGACACTGAAGCAGTTTATGCCCAAATGCAGTAAGACCAGGACAATATCCAGGCTTGGGCTGTCAAGTGGTTAAGTATCATTCGTGGCACACATGTGCCAGGCAATGACCATCTCCAACAAGAGAGAGTCCATCACCCATTGACTTTTAATGGCATTACCATCACTGAGTTCCCCCACTATCAACATCCTGGGAGTTACCATTGAGCAGAAACTGAACTGGACTAGCCATATAAATACTGTGACTACAAGAGCAGGTCAGAGGCTAGGAACCCTGTGATAAGTAACTCACTTCCTGACTCCCCAAAACCTGTCCACCATCTACAAGGCACAATTCAAGAATGTTTTCCCACTTGCCTGGATGAGTGCAGCTCCAACAGCACTCAAGGAGTTTGACGCCATCCAGGACAAAACAACCCACTTGATTGGCACCACATCCTCAAACATTCACTCCCTCCACCACAAATACACAAGGGCAGCAATGCGTATCATCTGCAAGATGCACTGCATGAATTCAAGGCTCATTAGGCAGCACATTCCAAACCCATGACCACTACCATCTAGAAGGACAACAGCAGCAGATAGATGGGAACACCACCACCTGCAAGTTCCCCTCCAAGTCACTCACCATCCTGACTTGGAAATATATCACTGTCCTTCACTGCTGCTGGGTCAAAATCCTGCAGCTCCCTTCCTGACAGCTCTGTGGGTGTACCTACACCACCTGGACTGCAGTAGTTCAAGAAGGAAGCTCACCACCATCTTTTCAAGGGCAACTAGGGATGGGCAATAAACGCTGGCCCAGCCAGCAAAGCCCACATCCCAAGAATGAACAACAAAAGGAAGAAACCCATCAATTTCTGGGAGATAATCACAGAATTAAAGGAAGAAAATTGTCTCTAGTTGTTGTTGTTGTTGTTTTTGTTTTTGTTTCAGATTTCCAGCATCCGCAGTATTTTGCTTTTATCCAGTTACCTGGACTTCAGTTCAACTGCAGGATTTTAAAGGGAAGCAGTTAACTTCAAATTGCTGCAATGTTCAACAATCTACACCTCAATGACAAGCAGAAGACTGAATTGTGTGTTCTTTTAGCTTTTATTTCTTACTTCTGATATCTGTGTTTTTGTGTGTCGTTGCATTTTTTATTATTTTTCCTCGTGTTTAGTAGCTAATAAGCTTGGTCTTTCTTTGACTTCAGAAAACCTGGTTTAATTGGCCCCTTATTTGGATTGGATAAAGCATCCATGGGAAATTTTTTTTAAAAACCTTTGTTGTGACCAACCAAGGAGGCTGCATAATGGGAAGCTAACTCATTCCTCCTCACCCGGCCGTAACATGAGTAGGATAAAGGTCAGACACTCAAATGTCAACGTAAGCAAGAAAAAGGCAGAATCACCTCATTGGTTCGAACCAACTAGATGGTTGGTGCAGAGAAATTGATTAGTCACTGGAATTGGGGCCTGGATGGTGTCTTTTGTTTTGCACGAATGTTGAATCTTGTTGGGTATATTATTACCCCATAAGATTTGTGATCCATGACTAGAATTAAGTGCATTGAATGTGCCAAATAAGTGCCTACAAAAGACATAAAAATGAGATGGATGTTTAATATTCGAAAACATTGTGAAATAAAAGGCAATCAATGGCATTATGTAATAATTATTGGTGTAATCTTGCCTACTTAAAAATGAAAATGATCATAATCACAACTGTCAATTCTGAACATGAGTGCCAGCACAAACACATGCTGAAATATTGGGGGAGAATCTTAAACTAAAAATGCTCTATATTATGATATACTAATTTCATAATAGGTATAAAAATGGCAGATCAAAAGAGTGTTCGCTAATGTCATAGATATAATTTTATGAAAGAAGTGTTGTCATAAAATATTGTTGGAAATTGAAAGGAGGTCAGAACTATAGGGACCAATACTGCTCATTATTAGTTTCCCCAGTAACATGTTCACATCATAAAGTAGTCTTACTTTCCTAATACCCTGAGGTAATACTGCACTATTAAATTATTTGCAAGACATTGATCATTTAAATGTGAATAGAGCTTTGAGGGGTGCTTTAAAATGTTCAGTTGGCATGAAGAACCCCATCCTATTGGGGCCTGTTGTAATAAAGATTTCAAATTGCAGCTTGCGAAAAGTGCCTTGAATTTATAACGTGCAATGCAGCCTTTACTTTAAAAAATGGTTAAATGTTTAATCCAGACATACAAGTTGCATAAAACTTTAGTGCATATTTGGTCTAATGACTTATATTAGTTCTTTTATAGTGATGCTGTTTTACTGAAGTACAGCTTGATATCTCAATATACAATTTAATTGGTGAACATATTGACAAGAATGACACCATGGCCTAAAAATTGGATCATGTCCAAATTTGGCTGAAACAGTCGCTGAAGTGTCAGGGAAAATGGCCATGGAAAATTAGTCCTCCAGCCTCATTTGTATGTTACCCTCAAGCTGCAGGTGCCAGTCTGAATCCCAGAACAAGTCTGGATCCCAACAGAGCCAGAGACATGGGGCTGAATTTCCCCCCCCATTTGGGGGGACGTTGATGGGCAGGTGCGTGCCGGCGCGCTTCCGATCAGCAGCCCTGATCAGAGGTACGGTGCCATTTTACGCGGGCGGACCAATTAAAGCCCACCCAGCGTGACGCCTGCAGGAAAGCGCTATGCGACCCCTGTGTGGGCGGGGGAATCCCTAAAATCGAGAGTCTGCTCTTTCGCACATGCACACGAAGGAGCGCACTCATCTCCCTGAGGCTCGGTGCTGCATCAGGGAGATCGGCTCTACTTTTAAAAATATTAAAAATAGAGGAAAAAAATTCCCTTACATGTCCCCTCATAGGACAATATCACATGAGTTGGGACATGTTCACAATTTCCATAACAACTTTTTTAAAAGTTTTAAAACCCTACATGAAACCTCATCCCGCCGGTGGATGAAGTTTCATGTTTTTTCTAGCTGCCGCCAGGGCTCCTGGCCTGCCCACCAACCTTAAGGTTGGACAGGCAGGTCCTTTAATTGCTTAATTGATCCTGTCAATGGCCTCAATTAGCCATTGACAGATCGGCGGGCCCGCAGCTGATTTTGCTGCACCCCCGCCTTCCTGAAAATTTAAATGGGGTGGGATGACGTCGGGAGTCCTACCACTTGCCGACGGTAAAATCCTGCCCATGGGTTTTCATGGAGTTAGGCTGAGATGGGAGTCCTTTAAAAATGGTGGGTGGGCAGGGCACAATTCTGCAGTTCCCACCCCCTTTCCCGTTTCTGGTGATTTTTGTGTCAATTAACCACAGTAATTAATTAAATGTCAATTAATTGCCAGTGCAGGATAAAGGCATGGGTACCGGGCCTGCATGCAACATTCTTACCCTTGCATGGGTGGGTATTTCCAACCCCTCCACAACTTTGACTGATTGGAGCCCATTCTGTTTGTGGATGTGGTCCATGGCACCTCAGGGGAGTCATGATCCATGGGGAAGCCCTAGTCTTGAGTCAGCAAACACAAATAACAGCCATTCAGCATTCTCGTTGAAACATATTTGCCCTATGACCATTGCCTAAAGATGTCAATCAATCACAGCCATTCATGGCATACATGACAAAAACTATTATCCACTTTGCACCTTTTAATCTTGTGTAAATAAACACACACAGGCATTGAAAACCACATCAAAGAAAAATCAGGTGATTACAAGGTAATAAAGATATCAATCAAACAAAACTATCACTGCTATGCAAGCTGTGTCAACATTGCCTACAAGGCTGAGTCCATTATCCATTGTCACATCTAGGCCAAGCATTCATAATCAGGCCATCTGGCAAATTGTGCACACACAAGCAGTTAGGACAAATGAGCAAACATCTTGTTTTGCCAGATGGCCTCATTATGAATGCATGTCTGCGTTCCAAGAATACCTAATGGTTTTAGCTCAACAGGTGTTGACACAGCTTGAAGGGGAGTGTTGTCTTTGTTTGATTGACATCTTTATTCTCTTGTAATAACTTTATTTTTCTTTTATGCATTTTCAATGCCTGTGTGTTTATTTATAAATGATTAAATGGTTTGAAGTGGATTAAGGCTTTTTTTCAGTGACAAAATAAATGAGTGTGGCTTATTAACACTTTAATGAAGTTGCAAGCTGAACAGTTTTATTTTCACAGTAGATTACTTTGCTTACTGTGTCACTTTCAGGACCGTTTCAACAACTTGCCAGACTTTCCAATGGCTCTTTGGTTCTGTACATAGTGGATATTGGGAGAGTGGAATGATGTATATGGGGCATGGAAGGCGTATGGGGGATATGAGGGGGCATGTGAAATTTGGGGAGCATGGTGGGGGCATGAGCAATATGGGGCAGCATAGAGGGGCAATGGAGCATGGAGGGACTATGGGCTATATGGGGGACTTGGGAGATATGAGGGGACATAGGTGATGTGGAGAGCATGTAGGAGAAATGGGAGACATGAGTAGGCATCGAGGGAGCATGGAAGGGTCAGTGGAGGATGAGAGGGTTAGGGGTGAGAGATTGAGGGCCAGGCATTATGATTACAACTGGGCCAATGTCCCAGTAAATGGAGGCAGGCCTTCTAGCCTATCAGTTTTGCCATCTCCCCACCTCAAGCCTGATTCCATTCCTCTCCAACTCCCCAGAATGAAAACATGGTGGATGGGGGCTGCCTTAACAGAGACAGGTTTATGGAGTTAGTCACTTTCCTGACTCATACTTCCTGCATCCAGCCCAGAGACAGAGAACAGAATTTAATGCCCCCCTCCTGGAGGTGGGTTTGGAGGTGGGGAGGGCCATATGATTAGACATGAAGGTGGTGATCCTGCCACCACCTTCCTGCGTCCCTCCAATTAAATTTGGGGCATGACAGCTTGATGGGCATTCTTCCTGCCCAGACACCAATGAATTTGTCAATTTTAAGGTCTCATCTTGCAACCACTGGCACTCAACCAACAGCAGGCAGAGGACTCACCAATGGGGAGACTGTCCAGTAAATCATGTTGAGTTTGCCTGCAGCCTTCTGGGGGAAGGGGAGGTGGGGCACATGGTGGGAGGGTGTTGGGGGTGTTGGTGGGGGAAGTCCCTTGTTCAAAGACACTCTGTGCTCGATCAAGGGACCTGGCATCAGGAAGGGTAGGGGAGGCCTACAAGAAACCACCCCCTCCCCTTGCTGTCAACTTTTCTCCCCACCCCCGCCCTGGGAATCCCATCCAATCCCCCTTCCCTGTCTCTGAAGGATTCATTGCCCATCCTCCAGGTAGGCCCCTGTGCAATAACGGCAAAACTTGGACACAAAATTTCCGCCATATTGGGTTCTTATTGCACTGGGAAGCCAGATGCAGTCTGGGTAAGTGTGTGTTTACCTCAGACTAGAGACAGGCTAGCCATGGAAAGGCAATGTGCGGTTCCCACCAGTTCGTCAACCAGTGGATGGAGCCCCTATCATGGCCACTAAGTTCTGCCCAGAGAGATGGAGAGAGAGAGGGGCAGACAGAATACAGCAATAAAAAACAATGAAAGCAGTTTGGCGTAAAACCAGAATGGAATATCTGCTGCTTTAAAAAGGGCTGTAAAGACAAGATAAATTGACTGGTGTAGGAGTATTAGAGGGTGATGCAATTAAGGAATCAAAAGTAGATATGCACATTGCTGACAGAAAACAAATAAAAAGCACTGTAAAAAAAAAGTTCAAGTAAACAAGCAATTATATAACTCTAAGATAAAAACAAAATACTGCGGATGCTGGAAATCTGAAACAAAAACAAAAATTGCTGGAAAAACTCAGCAGGTCTGACAGCATCTGTGGAGAGAAAGACAGAGTTAATGTTTTGAGTCCGTATGACTCTTCTTCAGAACTAAAAAGAAGTAGAAATGTGATGAAATATATACTGTTAAAGGGGGTGGGACAGGTGTAGCTAGATAGAAGGCCAGTGATAGGCGGAGGCAAAGGAGAGATTGCAAAAGATGTCATAAACAAAAGGTCGAATAGGGTTTTGACGGTGGTGATACTGGCTAAAGGAGGTGCTAATGGTGACATTAAGGGCAGAATTTTACGAGCTGGCGAGCAGGGACAAGGTCCGTTCGCCAATGCGTAAAATGATGCACGGTGACATCAGGGGGGACTCCTGATATCATTGCGTCTGATTTAAATTTTCAGGGGGTCAGGGGACACAGCCAAATCAGCTGTGCACCCGCCGACCTGTCAATAGCCAACTGAAGCCTTTGGCAGAGTGAATTATGTAATTAAAGGACCTGCCAGTCCAACCTTAAGGTTGGCGGGCAGGCCAGGAGCCCCGGTGAGAACTAGAAAAAACATGAAACCTCATCCCCAGGCGGGATGAGGTTTCGTGTAGGCTTTAAAAAATTTTAATAAAAATTTTCTAAAAAATATGGACATGTCCCAATTCATGTGACATTGCCACATGAGGGCATGTTAGGGAAATTTTATTTTTCTGTTTTTGTCTTTTTTACATGTATCGATCTCCCTGAGGCTGCACTTAGCCTCAGGGAGATGAATGCGCTCTAGATTTTGGGATTCCTCCCCTCCCCTGTACGCGGAGCACATAGGATTTCCGTGCAGACATCACATTGGGTGGGCCTTAATTGGCCCGCCCACGTAAAATGGCGCCGTGCCTCCGATTGGGGGCGCTGATCGGACGCGCACCCGAATGTGCCTGCCCATCAACATCCCCCTCAATGGTGGGAACATTCAGCCTTAAGAGTAAAAACAGAATGAGCAAGTGACAGATGGCCCTGTTGGGGTGGGGGGTGGCGATGGTATGGGGAAAAAATCGAAATAGGCTAAAAGTTGGGAATGAAACAATGAATGGAAATAAATTTTTAAAATAATAATAGAAATAGGTGGGAAAAGAAAAATATATATATCAATTTAAAAATAAATATTGATTATGTAACTCTGTCAGTTTATTGGAGAACATACAGCTTGAAGACTCAATAATCAGTGGAGGGGGGAGGAAGTGCCAGAAACTGACATTGCACTCAAGAAATTTGTTATCTTTATGACTTGAGCTACACTGCTGTTGCCAATCATTCCTTGATTATTATTAGTTGCCTTGGAAAATCAGGTACATTATTTTCTTCCTCTGTGAAAACTGATACAGTGTAATTATGCAATGGTCTTGATTTTCCCAGAGTCATGGAAACTCTGGGGGCATTACAAAATGTGGATGGGACCCAGATCCAGAACACCCCCCCTCAGTTCCAACAGATCCACCAGGATGGGAAGGGGAACAGGTTGGGATGTGACACCCATTTGTAGGAAACCTGAACTCAGCAGGGCCACTTAAATACAGTTTTGAGTTCAAAAATACACCCTTTTTCGCTAGAACAAGTTCCTTATCTGACAGTGTAAGAGTTATGAATCATTAGAGAAGTCATAAATGCTCTTGAAATGTGGATATAATCTGTAGAATTGTCAGCTATCAAGTTATTTGAATGACCAGCCCTTTAAAAGTTGAAGAAAACTTGTCTGCCTATGTTATAGTTGAAAACAAACTGGATCTGACAAGTTACTTAAATGGTCAGTCCTTTAAAAATAAAAAAAAGAACTGCCTGCCTGCATCTATGAAAGTTGAAAAAATGTTCTAGCGTTTTCAATAGCTGTTTGTTGACATAATTTTAAGTAACATAATTATAGCATTATTGATGCTTGGTTGCTTTTCATTACCTATCACTATCACAGCCAGGAGTTGTAAGTTGAGGACTCGAAACGTCAACTCTTTTCTTCTCAGCCGATGCTGCCAGACCTGCTGAGTTTTTCCAGGTAATTCTGTTTTTGTTTTTGTGTTGTAAGTTCACAGTTGGATCGACAGCTCGAATGATTTATTGAAGGATTAGCTGTCTTTGATGTGGGGTTATGAATACAAATGTTTGCTTTTATAAGGGATTAAGTACAAGGATGGTTTAAATGGATTGAATGGGCTTTCATGAATGGAACAGTGTTTTTTGTATAGTGAAATCTGTAATAGGTATCTAGAAGATTGTTTTATTTCACCTCACCGTGGCCACCGAGGTCTGCCTATGATGGATATTGGATGTTTTGGTATGTAGGGTGTGAGGGCAAAGGTGGTGAGTGGGGTGCAGAAGTTGGCACTAAGTTGGAATACAGGCTATAAGGGGTCATGGAAATGGGTGAGGGGTCATGTGTTGGCATGGGAAAGCACTAAATTGGCATAGGGGCTATAATCAGCTATGGGTTTGGTGGGGGTGCATTGGTTGACAAGGAGGCTTTAAGAAGCAATTGTAGGTGGGTGGGGGCATGGCTGGGCATAAGAATGCCTCGGTTGTTACTGTTATCCTTTTTAAAGAACCTAAATATCACTGAATTATGATCATTGTTGGATAAATGTTTCCTTACAGTGAGATTATTAACTAAGCTTGATTCATTAGCCATTTCTAAACCTAGGCTGGCCTGCCCTCTTGTTGGTTCTAAGGTAAATGTTGGTCCAAAAAACTATGTTGAATACACTAAAGAAATTCAGTACCTTACTGACATGAGCTATTCTGCTCATCCCAATCTACATAAAAATGTATATATATAGTTTTTGTTACAAACCTCTCAACTCTGTCAGTTCATAAACTCTGTCATTTCTTTGCTGCTTTTGGCAAGCCTGTAGACAACTTATCAGTTTTAGGTTCTCTCTTATTCCTCAGCTGATTGCTTTCCTAAACTATACTCTCTCTAGCTAATTTTGTAATATTATATTTAATTAATGAGGCTACCCTTCTTCCCTACCTGTTTCCCTATCCCTCCCTAAAGGCATTTTGTCCCAGACTATCTAGCTTTCAATCACAACCAACTTGTAGCCATGTGTCTCATGGCAATATCACACCTTCTAAGCATCACTTGGGTTTCTAATTCACTCAACTTATTTATTCTATAAATATTTGTATATTTATTATATATAAAACTCTTATTTGGGCTAAACTCTCCAAACTGTTAGTCTGCCTTCATCCTGCCTTCCCCAAACCATTTAAAATATTTCTGATTTGTCACTCCTGTTCTAACTACTTTAAGTACATTGGTATTCCCTTCACTCTAAGTACTTATATCACACTTTGTGTGCTGAACTCTGTTTTTATCGCTTATTTAAATCTTTAATACATTTTTGTTTACAGCCTACTTTGCCTTTCCATTTGGGTCTTGATTCCAGAACGGTCCAATGGTATAGCTCCTTCCTGTCTAGGGCTCATCTTGTGTTTATTTTTGGTTGTACCAAAAACAAGTCAGGTCCCAACCTCACTGGAGCCTTGGTCCAATCATGGGCTAAAGAGCTGAATTCCGGAGATGAGGTGAGATGAATGCCCTTGACCTCAAGACAGCTCTTGACCAAGTGTGGCATCAAGCATCCTGAGCAAAATTTAGATCCATGGGCGCCAGGGGAAAAGTCCCTATTGGTTGGAGTCATACCTCGCACAAAGGAAGAAAGTTGCGGTTGTTGGAAACCAATCATCTCAGTCCCAGGACCTTGCTGCAGGAGTTCCTCAGGGCAGAGTCTTGGGTCCAACTATCATTAGTTTCTTCATCTGTGGTCTTCCCTCCATCATGGGGTCAGAAGGAGGGATTATCACTAATGATTACACAATTGTTCAGTTCCATTTTCAACACCTTGTATAATGAAGTAGTTATGCATTCAGAAAGATCTGGACAACATTCAGGCTTGGCTTGATGAATGGAAAGTAACCTTTACCTTACACAAGAGAAACTTCCCTTGACATTCAATGATATTACCATCATCAAATACCCCCATCATCAACATCCTGTGGACCAACATTGATCAGAAGCTTTACTGACATTTGGCCCATCATGCTTGTCCTAGCTAAAAAAAAGAGCTATCCAGGTCACCACATTTCAAGTGCCTAACCTGATTTTTGTTTTAACAGTGATGAGTGTTTCTACCCCTAACACCCCATCAGGCAGATAATTCCAGACCCTTTCCACCCTCTGGGTGAAAAAGTTTCTCAACTCCCTCCAATCCTTCCACCAAATACTTTAACTCCATTCTGCCTGGTTATTGATCAACCTGCTAATGGAAGTAAGTCTTTCCTATCTGTCTAGATCCCTTATAATTTTGGACACTTCAATTAAATCTTCCACCCACCTCCTCTGTTTGAAAGAAAACAACAACAGCCTTTCCAATATTTCCCCAAAGTTAAAGTTCTTCTTCCTGGCAACATCCTCAGAAATCTCCTCTGTACCCTCTCTAGTGAAATCATATCTTTCCAAAATGCATTCCTGCCCAACATAATTTCCCTGCTCATTTATTTGATACCTTGGCCAATAAAGGAAAAGTATCCAATATGCTCTTTTAAAGACCTTATCGACTTGTACTGCCAACTTCAAAGATCTGTGTACATGCACTCAAAAGTCCTTCTGTTGTTCCATATTTCAGGATCTTACCATTCATTGTTTACTTCCTTGTCTTGTTTGCTCTCCCAGTGTATTACTTCACACTTCTCTGGATTGAATTCCATTTGCCACTTTTCTGCTCACTTTACCAGTCTATTGATATCTCCTACAGTTTACACTTTTATTAGAACAAATGTTCTAATAATCTGCAAAATTATTAAACATTCCACCTACATTTAAACCTAACTCATTGATGTAAAGCACAAACAGCCAGCGACCCTGAGCTGAGCCTGCTGAACATCACTGAAAGCAACTTCAGAGTCATAAAATCAGTCATTTACCACTGCCCTTTGTTTCCTGTCACTGAGCCAATTTTGGATCCAGCATGACAATTTTCCTTGGATCCCATGAGCTTTTAATTATCTGAACAGTCTGCCATATAAGACCTTGTCAAAAGCTTTGCTAAAATCCATTAGACTACATCAAGTGTGTTACCCTCATCAATGCTCTTTGTTACTCCCTTAAAAACATTCAAAGTGTTAATTTGACATGACTTCAACAAATCCATGCTGACTGTCCTTGATTCATTTGTGCCTTTCTTAATAATGATTTATACCATATCTCAGAATTATTTTTCCAATGACTTGCTCAACACTGAGGTCAGTCTACCCGACCTTTAATAACTCAGGCTGTCCCTTCCTCTCTTTTTAAACAATGGTAACAACACTTGCTGTCCTCTAGCCCCCTGACACCACATCTGTAGCCAGAGAGAATTAGAAAATGGTGATCAGGGTCTTGGCTATTTCTTCCTTTGCTTCTTGAATCAGCCTGAGTTATATTTTATCCGGGCCTAGGGATTTTTCAATTTTCAGGGATGCTGGACACCTTAATACTTCTTCCCTCATTATGTTTACATATGACACATAACACAGAAATCGGCCTTTTGGCCCAAATAGCCCATGTTTGAACCAACCAATATTTCACACTCCTCAGTAATGGCAATATCTGCTTTGTTCTCCACATTTGAAAAAATAAATAGATACAAAGTATTCATTAAGAATCATGTCCATGTCTTCCAATTCCACTACTTAAAAATGCAAGACCACCTTCCAAGGTGAAGGTGTAAAAACAAACAAGTCTGCCTCAGGGGAATGTAAAGAGACAGACATTTCCTATAATTCGGAGACCCATTAAAATTCATCACAGTCTAGGGAAAAGACATTAAAATGCAAAGTTCTGGATATTGAAACAATGCTGCCACAAACAGACTTGGAAATACACAATGAGTGAAAATTGTAAAAAAAATTCAGTAGAGGAAACAGGCTGAAAGCTGGGCTCTCTCATTAACTCATTCTTTTGGAACAAGTGTATTACTCAGTTCAGAAGCTAATTTTGCTAGAAAACTATCAGTGAACTGAGATATCTTAATAATTGCAATATCCTCTACATTGGCCCACATCCACAATACCAGCTAATCCAAATTGGCCATAATGTTTAAAAATATATGCCTCGAAGACAATCAAAGGACAATTACCCATATGTTATTTCTGGTTTTATTTAATTGGACTCTTACTTCCCTTATTTCTGATACCTGTGTGTGTGTGATGTTGCATTTTTATTATCTTCCCCTCAGATTTAGTGGTTAATAAATTTGCTCTTTCTTTGACTTAAGAAAACCTTGTCTGGTTGGCTCCCTATTGCTCACAACTTAAAACATTGTCAAATACATTTGGATTCGGAAAAGATATATTCTTTTGAAAAATAAACTAGAACATTTTTTGCAACCGACTGAGGAGGTTGAATAGAGGGGAACCAGTTCACTCCTTCTCACCCAGTCACAACACTGTACTTTCTACAGTCTTCTCAAATTCCATTCAGTAATGAGCTCTTGGCATCCTGACATATTTTTTCCCTTTTTTGCATTATCATAATCTGTATGCTCTTTGACAGCCGGTGAGGGGGTTGGGGGTTGGGTGTGGGGCAAGTCAGGGATGTCTATATTTGGGAGCCTCGCCCTTTTTCTTTGTGGAACTTATGTGTTCTGAATCTTCTCTATCTCTTCCTTGAGTGTCTCTCACTGCTCTGTCACTCATTTACTTTTAAATAGTGTTTCCACTCCACTTTTGCCAAATCACATCTCAACTCAGTAAAATTGGCCTTCCCCTAATTTAAAAAAAAATCCTTGGCCTATCTAACTTTTTTCATAACTACACTAAGTTTATCTGAATTATGATCACTGCCACTAAAACAATCTCTCATTCTCACCCCTTCTAATTCCCCAAAAACTATAAACTGTCCATTCTTTTGATGGGCTTGTTATTTATTAGCTAAAACGTTCTCCTGAGTGCATTTTAAGAACTATCTACATATGTAGAAAAGCCCCTTTGGTGAGGTAGCGGAACACCTAGAACTCCTGAAATTGTACCATAGCAAGGATTCAAAGGCTTGGATTTTCCATGCTGGCCGGCTTCTGGCATGTTCGGTAGCATGAGTGGACAATATGGTGCGATTGATTTCATGATGGCGTGAAACCAGTTCGTCATTGTCCACCGATGGTGGGCTGCATTTTCCGCCATTGGACATTGGGAACCTCATTGTAATACATCAGCATATTATTATTAGGCCTGCCCACCAGACACACACCCCCCCCTCGCGCCCCCCCCACACTGGATCGTCCGCCCACATCGGCGGGAAAGCAAGCCAATGTGTTTCACAACAGCACATAAGCAATGTGCCCCTGGCGAGCTGCACTTCCCTCAGAACTTCAATGTTAGTTTTGTTTGCCTGCCTTGCTTCGGTCAGCACTCACAGTCATCAGCGCCAGGCTTCACAGACAGAGCCACATCACTTTTAGGGGTGACCACAGCAGGTCTCTACCTACCAGATCAGCCATATGTGGTTGGCTTTTCAATGGCTGCAGGGCAAGGTCTTGCTGGGTGAAGGGGGAGAAGTGGCCTCAGGCAAGGGAAGAGGCTGCAAGATGAGGGTTGTACTGGGGAAGGAGGGTATCCCAGGGTGCGTGTGGGGGGCACATGTTGATCTGTGTAAGTGGCATCAAGATGGTGATGCCTGAGGAGGTAGTCTCCAGAGGAGATAAGGCCAGATGGACATGTGAGGGCATGTGTGTGAGAATTGGTGGTGATGTACCTTGAGCTGGCAATGAGTGAGATGCCCGTGAATGTGTGATGGGCTTGAGTGTGTGAATTTATAGTGATGATTTCCAGAATTTTCTGTTTTTATTTCAGAGTTCCAGCATCCACAGTATTTTACTTTTATTTCAGGGCTGGTACTTCTATAGAGAAATAAAAGCCAAAAAGCTGTGTTGAGGTAAATGGAATGGAATTGTATTGTGGCATACCCAATGTTGCAGAAATGCAATCATTCATACTCTATCTGCATTGGATGGTCAAACTCTTTCGTGCAGCATTGGCACTGATCAGCATTGCCATCACCTACCAAGCCATAGTGGTAATGTTGCTGCCCCTCCTGCGGCCAGAGCCGGGGTAGAGGATATCACGGTGTCCAAAAGGTGCTCAAGCGTTGCAGTGTTCTTTCCTTTCTGGGCCATGTCTTCTTTGCTGAAGTCCTGGGCTGGAAGCACTGAGCATGGCTGTATTTCAAACGTGGTGCCTGGCATGATGAAGCAGCGAGGTGATGGCATGGCAGATGAATTGGAGCCCGCTGACCATGGAAATAGCATGTTTCCTGGGAATGCATAAATAATGTGGTGGGTTTAAGGCGATATGGCGTCAAAACCCACCAACGCGGCCGGCGGGTAAAACGATGTTGTATCCACCCGCTACTGCACTTACAGCAAGCCTGGGACAATTCCATCCAAAGCCTTTAGGAGAGGGTAGAATATTGAGAGTAAGAGGAAAGAGAGAAAACACAACAGTGCCCCTTTAACTGACATTTTTCGATCCCGTCATCGTGGGACCTGCTGTGGGTAATACAGCGGCCCAGCCAAAAGTCCATTGACTTTCGGGGGGACCAAATGATCCCAGCAGTCGGTGTGGAATGCGGAGGGGGAGGGGGGGACTGGGGGGTAGGGCAGAAAAATCCTGCCCCATGAGTTACAATTATATTAGCACTATAAAATGGTAATAATCAGACTAAATCGTCTTAAGGTATGATCAGTTACATCTGCTTAAGAGCACTGAATGCCAATTGAAGAGATAAGTATGACATCCTTCAGAATCAAGGCACAGGTTTCCCAAGTGTAACAAATAAGATAATGAGAACCACAGTTTGCAAGCATTTCACACAGCAAATAGTTATAATTGGGTTGATCTTAACCACCAAAATGGGTGGGTTAGGGTCAAATCTCAAACAGGATTTTTAAATTTCCACCCCCACCCCCAGCCCACATACCTACATGTTTAATGGGGACAGGAGAAAGGACAGGAAGTCAGTAAGCCAATTAAATATTGATATGAAGCTGACAGCGTCTGATTTATCCTGCTTTGTAATTTTAATTCTGGTCTGCAGGGTTTTCCAGGCCCCAGGAGACCTGGCAGCTGGAGGAAGATGAGGACAGCTTCAGGGAGAGGGTCAACTGCTTCCCACTGTCCTAAAGCTTTCTCCCCATCAGATCAAGTTCACCAGCAGCCAACCCCCCATTCCCCCTCACCCACACCCCACTAACATACCCAATTCCTGGTTTGAGCATCAAAAACTCCTAGAAGTCACCTCCCCCGCTCCAACCCCACCACTGTGGAATTACACCTCTCAGCCCCCACCCCCCGCCCCAGACAGAAAGCAGAGACAAAATACAGCAGCACCCAACCCCACCCCCCACAACACCGCCACCCTCTACGTTTCCATTAGAAGCAGCAGGCAACTTGCCTATGGCTGTGACCTGCCATGGAGTCCTCATTCTCTCATTGGATGCTTAGCCTGGCTTGTGAGCAGGAATCCTGTAAAGCCAAAACCATGCAAGCTGTGGGGCCACAAGTCCACTGAATGCAGCAACCTCAAACTTCAAGGTTTCCTAACAGAAAGTCTACCAGCCCCAATCCTTCACACATGTTGAGCCCCATCAAGATTCAGCCCAGTAACTCTCTGGTTATTTTAAGGATTGCTGATTTGACAAATCAAAGCGAGCATCAGGTATAGAGGGAATAGAATTATCATTGCTTTAAGATCAGGAAGCCAGAATTCTTAGGAAGCGAATCATTTGGCTTTCAAAAAGATGTAGAATTTCCATAGGGCTCTACCAATATCTCTCACATTACTCTCTTACATTCTAGATGGGTTAAGATTAACCTAACCCATCCAGCGTAAATTTCTTGGAATTCAAGTAGCTGGTGGTTTCACACTCTGTTGAATTTTGCTTTCCATCGAAGAAAGGTTCATTTAAAATCATCTATTCTATAAGTGCAAGATTAGGAGATAGCATAATTATACAACTACAACAAAAATGTAGCAAAGCACAACAGGGCCCCACTGTCTCACCCTGCCCTGAACCCTTCATCCTAAAAGGTAGAAAATCTATACTAATACTAAAAAAACACAACTTTTAGATTATGCTCAGCAGAAGTTTCCTTTGTTTGTCTATTTATGTAGGTTCAGCTATTGACTTCACTGAATAATGTCAAGGGCTCCATGTCGTGGTGCTGGGATCACAATGCATAATATCTTGCCTGCAGATGCATTGAATCAGGCTCACCTTGCACAACAATGCTAGGTTATTTCATTTGGTTATATTCATAGTATCCCTATTGTTCAGTGCATGATGTGCTGCGTGTTCTACAGATGTGTGTGCCTTTGTGGTCAGATGTCAATAATGAAATAAAAGATTTCAGTTACGTAGAAGAGACTAGAAAAGTTGGGATATTTTTTCAAGTGGAGAATGTTAAGAGGAGATTTAATAGAGGCATTCAAAATTTTGAGGGGAAACTATAGGCCAGTAAACCTAACTAGTTCCCTCATCATTGGGAAAATGCTAAAATCCATTAATAAAGAGGTAATAATAGGACATTTGGAAAAGCATAATACAATCAAGCAGAGTCAACTTTGTGAAAAAGAACTGATGCTTGAATAATTTATATAGTTCTTTGAAGAATTAACAAGCAAGGTAAATGAAGGAGAATCTGTAGATGTGATGTACTTGGATTTTCAAAAGGCATGTGACAAAGTGCCACACCAAAGGTTACGACACAAAATATGAGCTCATGGAATAGGGATAACAGGATAGCATGGATAGAGGATTAGTTAACAAACAGGAAGTCAAGAATAGGGAAAAATGGGTCATTTTGGGATTGACAAGATGTAACTGGTGGATTGCCATAGGGATCAATAATGGGCTGTCAACTATTTACAATCTATATCAATGACTTGCATTAAGGGACTGAATGTCTGGTTGCTAAATTTGCTGATGACACAAATTCAGGTAGGAAAGTAAATTGTCAAGTGAACATTACAAGCTAAATTTTTGCTCCCAAGTCGGGAGCACAGAGTTGGGGAAATTTCCCAACTCCACAAACCCAATGCAGATAAAAGATTTTCATTCTGGCGGGGGTGGGGTGGGGGTGGCGTGGTGGGTGGGGATGATGGGGGGGTTGGGGGGCTGCGGGTGCAAATGGAATTCGGGCCCGTGCCGCCTGGAAACTGTGTGGAAGCAGCCATGGGAGCTGCCGGGTGCAGAGTAGCTGTTTAAGAGGCCTGCTTCAGTGCTCTGGGACTCTTTTCCAGCTGTAAACTAAATAATAAAAGCAAAGACAGCCTGCTTACCCTCTCCCCTCACACTACCTCATTCCCTTACATTCCCCATGTCCCACACATGCAAATCATGCCACCTCCTGCCCCGACCCATCCCCATAGCCTCTCATACTCTCTATGCTTACCTATGCCCCTCTCCTCACCTGCCATGGCCCTTATTAGTCCCTATGCAAACTTAGTACCAACTCATACCAACCCATGCCCCACTACCCACCACCATTTGCTCATAAAGCCACCATGCCAAGTCACCAAGTAGCTACCATGGGCAGACGTCAGAAGCTATGGTGAGATGGAATAAAACATAGGGCAAGATTTTGTGAGCTGCCTACTACCAGGATCACACTCTCCTGACAAAAGTCAATGGACTTTTGACCACCTAATCTCACATGGTTGGGCCAACACAATGGGGCCAGAAAACTCCAGCCATAGTTCCAAGTATCTATTGATGACATCACCATGTTAAAACACTCTTATTCATAAAAAAATTCAATACAAATTCCTTCAATTACTTAATCCCTTCTGAAAAAAAACATTTACTTCAAATACTTAATCCCTTATAAAGCAAACATTTGTATTCATAGCCCTACATCAAAGGGCGGAGTCATTCTAGATTTGCACGAAATGCAGTAGCGGGCAGGAAAAAGAATATTTTACCCAATAGCCACAATGGCGGCTTTTCACCCCGTATCAACCACTCCCACTTTGTTAATCATACATTCCCAGGAAACAGGCCATTTCATTGGCGGGTGGACTCTGATTCATCTGCTATACTGTCACCTCGCTGCTTCCTCGACCAGGCGCAATCTATAAAGGACAGCAGCGCACACACCTCTCACACCTCCAGCCCAGGACTGCTGCACAGAAGGCATGGCCCTGAAAGGCAAGAAGACTACAGCTGCCTGAATTGGTGATAGATCCCTGTGATGACTTCTGGACATGGATGGAGCCCGCCACGATGTTCTCTACCCCCGCCCTAGCCGCAGGAGGCCCACCAGTGTCACCACTCTGGCTTGGGAGGTGGTGGCAGTGGTGGGCAGTGCCAATGCTGCACAGAAAAGGTTAGCCATCCAGTGCAGAAAAAGGATGAATGACCTCATCCATGCTGCCAGGGTAAGGCAACCATCTCATCACTCTAAACTCACACACTCACAAGCCCATCACACATTCACTGGCATCTCACTCATTGCCAGCTCAAGGGACGTACCACTCATTCTCTCACACACACTCTCACATCTCCATCTGGCCTAATCTCCTCTGGAGACTGCCTCCTCAGCCCGCACCATCTTGAGGCCTCTTGCGCAGACCAACATGTGCCCCCACATACACCCTGGGATAACTGCCTTCCCCAGTACTGCCTTTGCCCTGCAGCCTCTTCCCTTGCCCGAGGTCTCTTTTCCCCTTTCTCCAAACAAGCCCTAGCCCTGCAGCCATTGAAAAGCCATCCCCACCTTACAGCTGCTCTGTTAGGTAGAGACGTGCCAGTGAGCCCCCCTAAAACGGATGTTGTGCTGCCTGTGAAGCCCGGAGCTAATGACCATGAATGCTGCCTGAAGCAAGCTCGGCGAACAAGTCTCCCAGACCCGAATGAAGTGCAGCTCGCCAAGTGCATGTCGCGTATGTTCAGTTCTGAAGCATGTCGGCGTTCAGTCATATCGATGTGCTCGGAAGACCCAGCGTGGGGAGATGATTCTGGTGAGCTGGGCTTATAATGATGTTCAGATGTATTACAATGAAGTTCCCGATGTCCGGCGGTGGGAAAGGTGATCCACCATTGATGGGCAGATGATTGCAAACTGGTTTCATGTTGTCATGAAACCAATTTTTGGCCTTCCTGCTCAGATCTACCATGATGCCTGATGCAAGCGAGCACAGAAAATTCCGCTCAAAGACTTTATACCCACAATCAAACTGTGAATTTGTAGGTCCCCCACTGTGATAATGATAGATTGTCAAATCTGTCATGCAGCATTAATCCTCATGATAATCCTCAGGCATTTGTGAACAGACAGCTAGTGAAATTGCAAACATTCATGTTTTGTTCAACTGCAGGCTGTTTTTATTTTGCAAAAAATTCAAGGGCCTGAATTTTCCCCGCGTCGGATGGACTCAGTAGGAGCGGGTGGGGGTGGCCGGGAACCCGACCGCTGCCTGTGATCGGGTCTACACCGCTATTTTACGTGGGTGAGCCAATTAAGGCCCGCCCAGCATAATGCACGGCTCCGGCATCAGCGTGAAGGGGCGGGCAGGGATGGGAGCTCAATGTCCACCGGGTCCAATAGCGACCCAGTGGCCTATTCAAAAATGGCACAAGCAGCCGTGCAAAGGCTTCCATTGACTTGGAGTACTGCTGCCTTGCAGAACGTAGTAGCAAAACAGGGCAGGCTGGACTGCAATTCAGCGTGGCAGTCGGCACCACGGTTTTCTGATGAGTGGCTTGCTGTCCTCCTGGAGGAGGTGGCAGCACGCCGGGATATCCTTGTCCCAAGGGACGGGAGGAGGAGCCCCCCCACCCCCCTCCACCTCACCAAAAATGCCTGGGAGAAGGTGGCATCCAGGGTCAGCTCCCATGATGTAGTGAGGCGCACATGGGTGCAGTTAAGTGCAGTGCTGCAAGCACTGCGATCGGGAAGGGTGAGTACCGTGTTGGCATAGGTCACCTAGCACAGCAGTTAAGAACGGTTCCCATTGCATCCCCCTTCCCCCAAACCACCTGACCTCAGAGTTCTTAGCGTATGGGTGGCAAATGTCAATGATGCAGCATCTGGGAAAGGGGTTGAGCCCTGGCTGCTTGGAATGAGTGTCTTGTGGCTCCAGGGTCACAGGTCGGCTGAGCCCTGTAAGCTATTCCTCAGGTGGGGTTGGCCAGGCTGCAATGGCAATGTAGGTACAGGGTGGACTAATCTACACTTCTCTCTCCTTTCAGGAAAAGACATCCCACGATAATGCTGAGAGCTTGCGGACTGGCGGAGGACTGCCCCACCCTCTAATCCTGAGTAGATATGAGCAGGAGTCCCTGGAGCTGGAAAGGCACCATGTGCGTAGGCCAACCGGCCGCTGTGAGGCTGGGGTGCCACAGGGAGGTAAGAGTGCCGTGCACTGACGTTAGAATGTCTGTCAACCATTCCAGTGTTGTCTGCATATTGATGTGAGCCTCAAACAAGGAATCCCCATTGACAATAGAAAGACTAGGGCACCCTGACTTGGGTGCCAGGCATGCACAGTAATAGTATAATTACTTCAGCTAGTATCCTTGTCCTTCCTTGCAGACTCACCAGAAGACCATGGGGGCCAGGACCCTGAAAGCCTGCCACTCACCCCAGAGGACTCAGAGGATATAAAGGCATGAGTGTCACACCCTTTCAACCAGGCAGGTACCACCGCAGATACCAGCACCTAGGTGGGCATTAGATTGGCGGATAATGTCTCGATGCATAGCGGTGAGGGCACTTCGCAGTTGCTTGAGGTGTAGGCGGAGGCAGAGAGTGCCCAGGGCAGCAGCAGTCGGAATAATGCTGGGAACCAGGAACATGCTCAGTCGGTGGTTGATGATGTGCCTCTGGAGTAGTCCCTGAGGCAGCAGATGCTGGATGTCCAGCAGGGTGTGCGGGAGGATCTGGCGGAGATACATGAGGGAATGCGTGCCATGGTCTCCGTGAGGGAGGTGTCCATGCTGAGCATGAGCAATGCAATGACCCTCAAGGCCAAATGCACTGCCTCCTCCATGGAGAGAGTGGCGACTCTCATGGAGAGGCTCTCCCAGGAGCTCAATCAGGGATTCTTGAGGATGCGCTTGGACCTGCAAGCCTTCACACCGGCAATGATCTCAGGTGGTCAATGTCAGTGTGGGAGGTGGATGGGCATCCAGGTGCCTATCCATCAGTGGTGAACATGGAGGTCCAGAACAACCTGACGTTGACACACAAGCTACTTGTCATCTCTGTGGGCTCCTCTCAGGGCACTCTGGATGAGGGCAGCAGATCCTCCGCCCCTCTGCCAGTGACCGTGGCATTGAATGAGGCTATGGCAATTGGGGAGATGCCAGCCATGCCACTGGCTGCTCCCTCTCAGGTGGGACCAGCAAAGACTCCACGGGCCAGAGGATGCCCGCCAAGGTCATCAAGGCCAACAGGACAGCAGAGTGAACAGGCTGTCTCCAATGCTGGTGCCAGCGACGGGGGAGCACCTAGATGTAACACCAGTAAATGCAAACGTAAAGCACCTTAGGCACAACACGGGCTTATCACTGGTGGGTTTTTTTTGCCCTGCTTTTAAGTTAATTATAAGTAGGTGTGATGGAGAACACCTTTCCGTTTAATTTGATTTATGAATGCCTGGCACCACACCATTAAATATGTTTGTTTTCATCAAGCCTCTGGGTGCTTCATTATTTCTGCAGGTGAAGGGGAAACCATAATGTTTTGAGTGACTTGTTTGTCATTGAGCTTTATTGAAATGGCACATCATGCACGTTGTTCACCAAACAAATGTTCCTGTCAGGTATCGAGTATGGAGCCTTTTGCAGCCTGGCATGTATGTGTTGGTTCATCTTTGGTAGGCTGGCTGAAGGAGCATTGGATCAAAACCTCCTGCATGTCCCTGCCTCCCTGGAGGTTGCCCAAGTCAGCGTCTATCCCCTCAGTGTTCTCCTGACCATGCTCATCCTCGGATTCACTACTAGACTCATCGTCTGCTGCCAGAGTAGCTGCATGAATATCATCTTCCTCCACTGCATCCCCCCTTTCCAGCGCCAGGTTGTGGAGAGTGCAGCATGCAACCACTATCAGAGACACACAATCTGTGGGGTATTGCAGTGCGGTCCCTGAATGGTCCAGGCATCGGAAGTGCACATTAAGAAGACTGATGGTTCTCTCTACCATCGCTCTTGTGGAGGCAGGATAGTGGAGTCTTCTGCAGCCCCTTCCGCCATGGATTTCCTGTTGGTCATGCGTCCCTTGTGCCTGCATCTCTCCTCCCACAGGTGGCTCCCTTGGAGGCTAAATATGGACTCCTGGCCTTCTCTGCCTTCTGGCCTCTCTTCCTCCCCAGAGGTGGTGCCTCCAGCAGAGACCACAACCCCCATTCCCAGGGTAAGGGAAGGCTGTCTGAGAAGGTTGTCTGGTGCAAGGCAGTTCACCACCACCTTCTCAAGGACAACTAGGGATGGGCAATAAATGCTGGCCCAGCCAGAGAGGCCCACATCCTGTGAATAAATTTTTAAAAATATCTGGATGTGTCCAAGTGGTATGACTTCTCCAGAGTCCTGAACTGAAGCCAGTTATTTCTGTCAAAGCAGCTCTGAAGCAAAATGAAGTTGTCCTACTCACACAAGCAAGCAGCTGTAAGTTATAAGCTAAAATATTAACAACTCACATTAACCAGCCCACTTACCCCTCTCACCCTTCTGGAAAGTGTGGCCTACCGCCTGCCCGTTGCGCCCGTGCGATGCCCTGAAAATTGCATGGGCTGTGCAAAATCAAATTCAACTGACGCCTCAAGGGCCTTAACTGACCCCTTATTTAATGGCGGGTGCACCTCTGTCCTCATAGTGCGCCCGCCTACCGAAATACCACGATGGTGCGCAGTGACTTTGGGACGCACGCCCGACATCACCGCGTGTCATTTTGCACTCCAGTGTGTCGGGCCCCATTCCCACATGCCAAACGTAAAATTCTGGCCAAGAGCTTATGGACTGAAATGCCTTGACAGCTTGACTGTTCCATTGGGTTTATCCACTTTTATGCATTTTCATGTCTAATTTTAACTATACCAAAGGGAAATTGACCTCTCCCAAAGGGCACCTCACCTCTCCCAAAGGGTTGCCTAGAACCTCTCCAAAAGAATATTCTACCACTCCAAAAAAGTACCTTTCCTCTCCAAATAATCTAGCGGCATTAGCCTTTTACTCAAATGTCTAAAGTCCACAAGTTAAGTTTTGGACATTCCACTAATGAAAATTGTACCTGTCTGCAGACAGCTGTCCTTTTACATGTGTAGCTATCTCTGTGAACCACCTATGTGCAAACTACAATCCGCCCGTATTCCCCACTCTTGAGAAAATGGTGGGTGCCGAGTTCAGGGGCGGGACTTCTGCAATCAGGGCTCTGGTGCCATTTTGTCAGAGGCACAGAGCATTTCTGTCATTGCAAACAATTGGACCAAAGAGTCTACAAGTGAATTTAGTTAGGTTAAGTGAGTGGACAAAAATTTGGCAAATGGAGTATAATGTGGGAAACTGTGATCTTGTCTACTTTGGCATAGAAAAGCAGTATATTACTAGAATGGAGAGAGGCTGCAGAGCTCTATGGTGTAGAGTGATCTAGATCTCTTGGTACATAAATCACAAAAAGTTAGTATGCAGGTACAGCAAGAGATTAGGAAGGCAAATAAAATGTTGGTGTTCATTGCAAGGTAGGAAAGTGTTGCTACAGCTGTACAGGGTCTTAGTGAGACCACATAGAGAGTGTGTGGACAGTTTTGGTCTTCTAAATTAAAAAATGATTTATTGCATGATAAGCAGTTCAGAGAAGGTTCACTCAATTGATTCCTGAGATGAATGGGTTATCTTACGGGGAATGGTTGAGCAGCTTGTGTATATATCCATTTGAGTTTAGATGAATGAGAGGTGATCCTATTGAAACAAATAAGATCCTGAGGGGACTTGACAGGGCAGATGCTGAGAGGATGTTTCCACTTGTGGGCAGTCTAGAACTAGGGAACACAGTTTAAGTATTAGGGCTCACAATTGAAACTGAGATGTGGAGATTTTTTTTTCTCTCTCAAAGGGCCATTAGTCAGTGGAATACTCTTCCCCAGAGAGCAGTGGAAGCCGGGATATTGAATATATTCAAGTCTGAGTTAAGTAGATTTTTGATTGACAAGGGAGTCAAGGGTAACGGGGGGTAGACAGGAAAGTGGAGTTGAGGTCACAATCAGATCAGCCATGATCTTGTTGAATGGAGCGAGCATGCTCAAGGGGCCGAATTGTCTACTCTGCTCCTAATACTTGTGTTAACTGAGTAAGTGAGGAGTAACTTTTCACTGGCAGGTGGGCCAGTAACCAGAAGGCACAATTTAAGATAATTAACCTGATTAAACAGGAGGGAGGTGAGAAAATATTTTTATATACCGAGTTCTGATAACACTGCTTGAAAGTGTGTTGAAAGAAAATTCCATCATAACTTTTGAAAGGGAATTTGATATATGCTTAAAAATTAAAAGAAAAATGTGGCAAAGCAGAAGGATCAGGGGAGTCATTGGCAAATGGATGAAGGGACAAAGGAACTCTTTCTGTGGAGTAAGATTCTATGGTTCTATGAACAATGAGAGAATTGGAAACTTCCCAGATAGTCGGGGACTCACTGGAGAACAATTTTCAATATTTGAGGTGGGTCTTCCCTTCCACATCCATTGGAAATAGATGCAGAGAAATGGAATGTTGTTCTGCCTCTCCAGATGGATGACAGCAGGGTTCCTTAATTTAATTAATTTCTGGATTCTTAATGAACCTAATACGCAAGTTTCTGCTGCATGATGGCATTGATAGCTTGCACTGAAATGTGCTGAGCACCATAGGGAAAAATGTAGGCCTAAGTCTCCATTCCCAGTAATATAGGGACTTCAGAGGTAGGCCAGCCCTTGACCAGACTCATTGAGTCCGTCAATGTGATTGAGCTGAATCAATAAACAACAACCTGACTATCTACTGAAGCACCTTTGGAAATGACTCTATCAGTACTGATGGCACAGTGAGTTAGAAACTAGACTTTCACTTTTGAGAGAAGCAGAAGGAAGGACAGGAGGAGAGGCAGTCACCAAGAGAGCCCACATTTCCTAATATTTCAGAGACCAGTTCATCGTGGAGACAAGTGGTATAAATAATTCAAATCTATCACTTCCCTTTCTCCAGCACTTCCACTCACTTATTACAAACACAATCACATTGACTTCCTTCATTCTACATAATATTGATTTCATCCTCACTTCAGTACAAACATAAAACTAACACCTAAATCAAATCTGAAACCAAATTTATCTATTAATCATAGACAATATGAATATTCACTCTTGTGCACACCCTCAGTACCTTTCTTTTACATTCCTTTGTCTACTTTAGTGCTCCTATGTTGTGGTTCCACAGCTTGAGAGGTGGAAAGTTGCCAAGATTCCAGTGAGTTCACTATAGCAGTCTTGGAGGATGACCTCAAGCAGCTCTGGGCTGAGAGGGTCTGGCTACAAACTTATCATTTTGAACAGGACTGCAGCAAGGGTGCTACTAGAGTGGGTAGTTAGTGAATTGAAGTATTGTCCATGGTGCCAAGGCCCATCTCCCAGGGTGGAATCTCAGCTCTTATAATGCTCTCCTAGAGAACAGAGTGCTGGAGTCATAAGATGCTCTTTAAATGTCTTTCAACAGTAGGCCCCCACAGCTAAGATGACAACGGTCTGAACTTTCATGGCATCATCTTGTATTGTATGCTGTGAGATTCATCATGCATTGCTGATGGAGCTGACCTCTCATTCCTTGTTGGAAAGAATGGGCTCCATTCTCTGCTTATGCCAAGTTGGAATGAGCTCCCCCATGTTCCTCACAAGCTCCCTGACAGGCATCATCCTTTTCCTGTTTTATATATAATTGAAGCTTGAAGACTGCATGAGTCCTCTACAGAAGAACCAGTGTACAAACTCGTATTTCAGCAAATTGACACGTGTGGTGTCCTATACACCTGAAATGGCAACCACACACTCATGTAAGGTGAGACACCATCCTTCCTCTAATCCGGCCTCTAACGTCCATGTAGTGCCAATATCTCACCTTGTGATTGTGAGATTGAGATCCAGTGATGACAATGACTCTGGTCCTATTGCTCCATTGGATTTGAGGCTCGCACATGCTGAGAAGCTACAAGAGTGGGGCTTTGGTGTGAGCAATGGTAGTGAGTATAAATTATGTGTTGAAAGTGTCCAAAATTTGTCCCGTAAGATGTGTGGGTGAGGGAGAAGTCAAGAGTAGACAGAAGATTAGGTGAATTAGATGCTCAGTGTATCCTCCACCATTGTCTGTGGCCAAGGCCCATTCCCATCATGGCCATCACATTCTCCTCAGTCCAGGTGTATTACCACACTGGTGTCCCACCAATGCCATCCTGCTGTCGAGTGTTATGCCTAACCTTTTCTTGCATGAAAAAGTGAAGTACATTTGTAAGTCTTGTGAGAGGTGATTGAGGGATGTGGCAGTCATGGTTAAATAGCTGCTAATGTCTATGTGAGTCGCAGGTGCGATGTTTATAATGGTGTTGATTGTATGAGGACATGGTAAAAAATGTTATGAAATACAGTGTGCGACTTGGAGCAGAGTATGCAACGTTGGGGGAAGGGTTTGGTACATGTGCTGCAATGAATATGGATGTGAATGGTTCAAATGTGTGATGAGAAGACATTTGAATAGTGATTTTACCTTGACAATTCTAGTCATATCATGGAACTTTTTACAACACTACATCTGCAACCTTGGAACAACAACTGGTACAGAAGGTAAAGTCACATGGGATCAGAGGTGAGCTGGCAGTATGGATACAGAATTGGCTTGGTCATAGAAGACAGAGCGTAGCAGTGGAAGGGTGCTTTCCTGAATGGAGAGCTGTGACTAGTGGAGTTCCGTAGGGATCAGTGCTGGGACCTTTGCTGTTTTGTGGTATACATAAATGATTTGGAGGAAAATGTAACTGGGCTAATTAGTAAGTTTGCAGACGACACCAAGGTTGGAGGAGTTGCAGACAGTGAAGAGGATTAGCAAAGGATACAACAGGATATAGATCGGTTGGAGACTTGGGCAGAGAAATGGCAGATGGAGTTTAATCTGGACAAATGCAAGGTAATGCATTTTGGAAGGTCTAATATTGGCAGGAATTACACAGTAAATGGCGAACCCTTAAGTGCATCGATGGGCATAGGGATCTAGGTGTACAGGTCCACAGGTCACTGAAAGTGGCAACGCAAGTGGATAAGGTAGTCAGGAAGGCATATGGCATGCTTGCCTTCATTGGCAGGGGTATTGAGTATAAAAGTTGGGAAGTCATGCTGCAGCTGTATAGAACCTTGGTTAGGCCACACTTGGAATATTGCGTGCAATTCTGGTCATCACATTACCAGAAGGATATGGAGGCATTGGAGAAGGTGCAGAGGAGGTTTACCAGGATGCTGCCTGGTCTGGAGGTTATTAGCTATGAGGAAAGGTTGGAGAAACTTGGATTGTTCTCACTAGAGCGACGGAGATTGAGGGGCGACTTGATAGAAGTTTACAAAATTATGAGTGGCATGGACAGAGTAGATAGTCAGAAGCTTTTTCCCAGGATGGAAGAGTCAATTACTAGGGGACATAGATTTAAGGTGAGAGGAGAAAACTATAAAGGTGATGTGCAGGGTAAATTTTTTACACAGAGGGTAGTGAGTGTCTGGAATTCGCTGCCAGAGGAGGTGGTGGAAGCAGGTACGATAGTGGTGTTTAAGAGGCAGCTTGACAAATACATGAATAGGATGGGAATAGAAGGATATGGACCCCGGAAGTGCAAAATGTTTTAGTTGACGGGCAATATGATCGACACAGGCTTGGAGGGCTGAAGGGCCTGTTCCTGTGCTGTACTTTTCTTTGTTCTTTGTTCTTGTTCTTCAATGCTCTTGGCATTGCCTTTGTTAGTGACTTCCTCCCAATATTACACATTATCATTAGTCTTATGAGGTTCAGGGGATAAAGCATGTCCCTTTTCTTTGCCGCTTCCTGCACCAAGGCCTCCAGTACTGTACCAAAGAATCTTGATGCCCAACTTGAATTTTTTTTAGTGATAGTTATGCAATAGATATGCAACAATTCCTAACAAGACTTATTACAGTCCAGATTCTACCTCCCCTTAAGAAGTTCTGCCTGCATTTAAATTGTATGGAGTCTTCCTAATATCAAGGAGCCCAACAGGAATGCAGTCAACAAACAGCAAGAGGTGTACTGGCTGTGCACACAAATCATTACAATAAGCAAGGAACATAGAGTTTACATAGTGCCTACACTCCTATCAACTGATGCAGGCTAACAGTGCACCACCTGATAATGCATATTTTAATGTGCCTACTGGAATTCTAGGCCTCTGGCAGTTGATAGTGATTAGCATACCAAATACTTATATACATTCTTGAGGTGCAAAGTTTATAATGGTTTTGAATGTGTGAGGACACAAAATGTTTAACATTGACTGTCCTCTTTTGGGCTGCCTCTGTGGCCGCCTGCTGATCCTCTAGGTGATGATGTACCCAGTGAGTTTTGGACCAAAGTAATGAGGCAGGACAGCTAGAATGCTATCACCTGTCTCATGTATATTGGTGCCAAGGTCCAACACCTTCTATTTTACTATTCCAGGAAAGTTCTTCCCTCCTCAACAACCCTGATCCCTACCACCACCGCACCCTGCCCACCCCCTGCTCCAGCCTCACCACCACCTTGCATTTTTCAGGAAAGCTCAAGATATCAGAGGACAACATCGGGATAGGGAGAGATCCATTATTGCTGGTCTCCACTCCTCTTTCCTCACATTTGCTTACAAGAAAATGAGTAATCTGCAATGAAATTTTTCAGGAAATGCCACCCTATCATTTTTTGATTGGTTACAGGACCATTAAGCAACAAGGAGTCTCTTACAAGAAGCAATCAATATGTAACTGAAAAGAAAAACATTGTCTATTCATTTATTTTTCAAATAACTGCAGAAGCATTCCACAAAACACAATAGATTATCTGACTTTGAATTGAAACAATGCCATGGCTAAGTTAATCATGTCCTTTTGAATCACATCTAAACTTGAATTCTACACTCCTCTCATCATAAAAGCATTTGAAAGCTAATTTATATTTTAATGGCTAATAAGGACAAAATCTGATCTTATTTTATGACTACCTTGAAATGACTTTGAGTGCAGGGCTGCAAGTTACTCACTACCTCAGGCCACTTATCATCATAAAATGGCTGTTGCTGTACATAGTGTTGACCACGTCGTATCTGGGGCATTGTAAGCAGTGATGGTCAACTAATAAGAGGAACGACATTATTGCCCAGGGGGAATTAACAAAAATGTTCCCAGATGTCAAGAATTTGACAAGAATTAGTAATAAAGCCAGCTTCAGCAAGTTTATCTAGTGAGTTGTGCAGACTCAGAAAACAGATTCAAACGATAGAGAATTGTTTCTGAAAAGTTTGAAGAAAAGTCACATAATTTTCTCCAGTCTTTCAATTTACACAGCACTTCTGATAGATAACTGGAAAGCTCAGTCCTTTGGCTGGTAGACTGGGAACATTGCAAAATTGAATATTCTGCAGAGCTTCCTTCTGCTCAAATATAACACTCCTGTTCAGATTCTTAAAGATGCTTGGCAAAATAAGCAATAAAAAATTGCTGAGAGCTCATGGCAATGTTTCACTTTTATTAAATTTACATCCTGTCTTTCTCATCCTTTACAATAAAAATTTCCTATTTCAATATTAACCAGAATTTTATGGACACAATTTCTACTAGGTAGTCTTGAATTCAGTACAGCTAAATTTAGGATTTTTTTTTCCTGTTCTTACACTCTTACTCTGGTTTCCCTGGACCGTCCACTATCGCGACCCCAAAGGGTTGATCTTGCCTTTGTGCCACAGTGTAAAATGGGCGATAGTGAGTCAACAGCCCTTCTTTATGCCTCTCCTGATGGACTTCAGTGGAAATAAAACATTGGGGAGATTTAAGATTTCAGGTCATTGGCAAAAGAACCGACAATAAAATGAGGAAAATCCACAGGCAGGATGAGGTTTCTGACATTATTTTTTTTATGTATATGTGACTGAATCCTATGTGGGGACATTTTTTTCAGAATTCCCAACTGATTCTTTTTGATTTTAAAATTCTTCACCTCCCTGCCTTCAGGGGGCTTTCATTGTTCGCTCCCCACGCCTGTACAGCCTTCAGCACTCACCCTCCTCCTGCCCCCACCCCGGCAGCATGGAGCCTTTCAGTGTGTGCTTCACATTGGCTGACCATTAATTGGCCAGCCGATGTGAAATTGCAGTCGGGGGCCGATAGCGGGTTTCCTGGCTGCTCCCGGGCCCACCCGCCTGACAACTGGAAAATCCTGCCCCATAATTTGAAAAGCAATTATGTTATTCAAAGGAATGAATACCAGCTTCAAAATTTGTTTGCCCTTTAAGGCAAATACAATTATGTTCACCGTCTGTGGTGTTTGGTAGGGTTCTGCTGGTACACAGGTGATGGTCAGAAAGGGTCTGTGACAAATAGGGCAAGATTCTGCAGACAATTGAGTTTTGGAAGAATTGCTGGCTCAGTATTTCCTCCCATTGCATTTTCTCTGCTTCTGATATGTACTTGCTTTCGAAGGAGGCTGCACCATTTTTTATTTGATTGCACCAAGTGCAGCGACCCGGCACATGTTTCTCCCAGTCAATATCACATTTCCCAAGTGAAGCCTTCAGAGTGTCCTTGTAGCACTTCCATTGACTGCCATAACAGCATACCCGAGACTCAAGCTCTCCATTGAAGATTTGTTTTGATAAGCAAGTGTTAGAGATTATGGTTACATGACCAGCTCAACTCAGTTGCGACTGTCTCAATATGGTGTGGGTTCAGATGAGGAATGATAAAGGCAAGAAGTCACTTTTGGGAGTAGTGTACATGTCCCCTAATTGTATCTATACAGTAGGACAGAGTATAAAAGAAGAGAAACAGAATTACCTGGAAAAACTCAGCAGGTCTGGCAGCATCGGCGGAGAAGAAAAGAGTTGACGTTTCGAGTCCTCATGACCCTTCGACAGAACTTGAGTTCGAGTCCAGGAAAGAGCTGAAATATAAGCTGGTTTAAGGTGTGTGTGTGGGGGGCGGAGAGATAGAGAGACAGAGAGGTGGAGGGGGTTGGTGTGGTTGTAGGGACAAACAAGCAGTGATAGAAGCAGATCATCAAAAGATGTCAACGACAATAGTACAATAGAACACATAGGTGTTAAAGTTAAAGTTGGTGATATTATCTAAACGAATGTACTAATTAAGAATGGATGGTAGGGCACTCAAGGTATAGCTCTAGTGGGTTTTTTTTTTTAATAATGGAAATAGGTGGGAAAAGGAAAATCTTTATAATTTATTGGAAAAAAAAAGAAGGGGGAAACAGAAAGGGGGTGGGGATGGGGGAGGGAGCTCACGACCTAAAGTTGTTGAATTCAATATTCAGTCCGGAAGGCTGTAAAGTCCCTAGTCGGAAGATGAGGTGTTGTTCCTCCAGTTTGCGTTGGGCTTCACTGGAACAATGCAGCAAGCCAAGGACAGACATGTGGGCAAGAGAGCAGGGTGGAGTGTTAAAATGGCAAGCGACAGGGAGGTTTGGGTCATTCTTGCGGACAGACCGCAGGTGTTCTGCAAAGCGGTCGCCCAGCTTACGTTTGGTCTCTCCAATGTAGAGGAGACCACATTGGGAGCAACGAATGCAGTAGTCTACTGCATTCGTTGCTCCCAATGTGGTCTCCTCTACATTGGAGAGACCAAACGTAAGCTGGGCGACCGCTTTGCAGAACACCTGCGGTCTGTCCGCAAGAATGACCCAAACCTCCCTGTCGCTTGCCATTTTAACACTCCACCCTGCTCTCTTGCCCACATGTCTGTCCTTGGCTTGTTGCATTGTTCCAGTGAAGCCCAACGCAAACTGGAGGAACAACACCTCATCTTCCGACTAGGGACTTTACAGCCTTCCGGACTGAATATTGAATTCAACAACTTTAGGTCGTGAGCTCCCTCCCCCATCCCCACCCCCTTTCTGTTTCCCCCTTCTTTTTTTTTTCCAATAAATTATAAAGATTTTCCTTTTCCCACCTATTTCCATTATTAAAAAAAAACCCACTAGAGCTATACCTTGAGTGCCCTACCATCCATTCTTAATTAGTACATTCGTTTAGATAATATCACCAACTTTAACTTTAACACCTATGTGTTCTATTGTACTATTGTCGTTGACATCTTTTGATGATCTGCTTCTATCACTGCTTGTTTGTCCCTACAACCACACCAACACCCTCCACCTCTCTGTCTCTCTATCTCTCCGCCCCCCACACACACACCTTAAACCAGCTTATATTTCAGCTCTTTCCTGGACTCGAACTCAAGTTCTGTCGAAGGGTCATGAGGACTCGAAACGTCAACTCTTTTCTTCTCCGCCGATGCTGCCAGACCTGCTGAGTTTTTCCAGGTAATTCTGTTTTTGTTTTGGATTTCCAGCATCCGCAGTTTTTTTGTTTTTATATAAAAGAAGAGATAATGGGAGCTTGTCAGAAATGTACAGCAATAATCATAGGGTATTTTAATCTACATATAGACTGGAAAAATCAGATGAGCAAAGGTAGCCTAGATGAGGAGTTCATAGAATATTTTCAGGATAGTTTCTTAGAACAGCATGTTCCTGAGCCAACCAGAGAGCAGGCTATACTAGACCTTGTGTTGAGCAATGAGATAGGATTAATTGATGACCTCATAGTGAAGGCACCCCTAGGTACCAGCGATCATAATATGATTGAATTTTACATTCATTTTGAGGGAGAAAGGAGTGCATTGAAAACTAGTATTTTAAAATTAAACAACGGCAGTTATGAGGGCATGAAAGTAGAGGTAGCTAAAGTGAACCGAAAATTAGGTTAAGGGATATGTCAATCAAAGTTCAGTGGCAGACATTCAAAGGATAAACAGAATAGATACATCCCAATGAGAAAGAAAAATTCCAAGGTGAGGGACCACCATCAGTACTTAACTAAAAAAATTAAAGACAGTATCAAACTTAAGAAAAACATATAGTTACGCAGGTCAGAAGAGTGGAAAGAATATAAAGAATGGCAAAGAATGACAAAAAAGATTAATAAGAGGGGAAAAATTTGAGTCTGAGAGAAAGCTAGCTAGTAATATAAAGAGGGATATCAAGAGCATCTATAGATATTTAAATAAGAAAAGAGTTAACAAAGTGAGCAGTGGTCTTATAGGGAGTGTGTCTGGGGAATTGATAATGGAAAGCAGAGAGCTGGCGGGCAAATTGAACAGATATTTTGCTTCAATCTTCACTATAGAGGACACAAGTAGCATCCCAGAAATAGCTGTAAATCAGGAAATGGAAGGGAGGGAGGAACATGAGGAAAATTACAATCACCAGGGAAGTGATATTGAGCAAATCGTTGGGGCTGTGTGCTGACAAATCCCCAGGTCCAGATGGACTTCACCCTAAGGTCTTGAAAGAAGTGGCTAGTGAGATATTTGATGCACTGGTTTTAATTTTCCAAAATTCCCTAGATTCAGGGAAGGTCTCATTAGATTAGAAAATAGAAAATATAACTCCTTTATTCAAAAAGGGAGGGAGACAGAAAGCAGGAAACTATAGGCCAGTTGGCCTAAAATCTGTCACAGGGAAAATATTAGAAGATGTTATTAAAGATGTTATAGCAGGGCATTTAAAAAAATTCAAGGCAATCAGACAGAGTCAACATGGTTTAATGAAAGGAAAATCATCCTGTTTAACCAATTTTTGGAGTTCTTTGAAAGAGTCACATGTGCTGTGGATAAAGGGAAATTGGTGGATGTACTATACTTAGATTTCCAGAAGGCATTTGATAAAATGCCACATCAAAGTTTATTGCAGAAAATAAAAGCTCATGGCGTAGGGGATAACATATTGGCATGGGTAGATGGTTGGCTAGCTAACAGGAAGTAGAGAGTTGGCATAAATGAGTCTTTTTCTGGTTGGCAAGATATGATGAGTGGTGTGCAACAAGGATCAGAGCTGGGGCCTCAGCTTTTTACAATTTATAAAAACAGCTTAGATGAAGGAACCGAAGGAGTGGTGAATAAATTTGCTGACAACACAAAGATAGATTGGACATTAAATTGTGAAGAGGATGTAAGGAGGCTACAAAGTAACATAGATTGGTTACGCGAATGGGCAAAGATCTGGCAAATGGAGTATAATGTGTGCAAATATGAAATTGTTCATTTTGGCAGGAAGAATAAAAAGGAAGCTTATTATTTAAATGGTGTGAGATTGCAGAGCTCTGAGATTCAGAGGGATCTGGGTGTCCTAGTGCATGAATCACAAAAAGGTTAGTATGCAGGTAGAGCAGATAATTAGGAAAGCTAATATACTTTTATCATTTATTGTGAGGGGAATTGATTACAAAAGTAGGGAAGTTATGCTTCAGTTGTACAGGGCATTGGTGAGACCACATCCGGAGTATTGGGTACAGCACTTGTCTCCTTATTTAAAGAAAGATGTAAATGTGATAGAAGCAGCTCAGAGAAGGTTTACTAGACTAATATCAGAAAGGCTGGACAGGTTAGGCTTGTATCCACTGGAATTTAGAAGAGTAAGAGGCGACTTAATTGAAACCTTTAAGATCCTGAGGGGTCTTGATAGAGTGGATGTGGAGAGGATGTTTCCTCTTGTGGACAAGCTAGAATGAGTGGTCACTGTTTAAAAATAAGGGGTTGCATATTTAAGACAGAGATGAAGAGAAATTTTTTCTCTCAATGGGTTGTGAGTCTTTGGAACTCTCTTCATCAAAAGGTAGTGGGAACAGAGCCTTTGAATATTTTTAAGGCAGAGCTGGATAGATTTTTGATTAACAAGTGGTTGAAAGGCTATCTGGGGTAGCCAGGAGTGTGGGTTTGAGGTTACATTCAAATCAGCCATGATCTTCTTGATCATGCAGGCTCAAGGGGCCGAGTAACCTACTTCTGTTCCTAACTCATTTTGTACATAAGTCAGCTCAAGTGTAAATGGTTGAGCTTCTTGGCATGAATCTGGTAAATGGTCCAAGCCTTGCATGCCCAGAGCAGATTGGGCAGGACTATTGCTCTCTAGAATTTTAGTGTGGTAGGTAGATTTACTCCTCTTCATATCCAGACTGGTATTCCAAGTCTACTAAAGGCTACACTTGCTTTAGTCTTTCTTGAATGTGTCACATCATCAACATAGACAGCTCGAAAGCATGCTGCCGTGATAAATGAGCTTATCCACTGCTGACAGGTTTTGTTCATGGGCTGAAACCTTGGGCTCAAGATAGGGCTTTCCTCGAGCAGTATGAAACCTTAGCTTCGTACTAGCCCTGCTCTAAAGTCCAATTGATATCAATTGTATCCAACTGATACCAATATCAATTATTTTAGAAGAACAGCTTAACATCACTTGCCCAACTGGACTGAGATGGTGTAAGTTTTGGTGTTTGTGAGTCACAGATTAGTCAAAAGTTGAGAATTTGTAAGTGATTTTAAGGTAGTTTATCAATTTAATTAAGAAGCAATATTTTAGATATGAAGCATAAGATAAATAGATAAGAAAAGCACATGACCTGTGACATTTAAAGGTGTTTTACTGATCCTGGAGCATGAACAGATGGATAGTGCAAAGTGTGTTGACCTCTGTAGCTTGTTGCAGCAGCATTTCGTTCAGTAGCTGAAGTGTTAGGAAGCTCTTCCCCGCGTCTTCCTTCATCTAAGGAAGGCAGATCCCTGATGAGGACTGCCCCCTGCCTTCAAGCACCTATTAATATGTTTTGTTTCTAGGGGCTGGTTGTTTACCCTATCTTACTTGTTTGAATAGCTCTGGCCAAAGCCTTCAGGACAGGTGAGTGAAGGTATCACCACCCACTGTCCATCACTTTAATTCAAGGTCATCATTTAGTTTACATGATACTGGGAGCCATTTGTTAACTTAACATTTACATAGATAAGAGCACACAAGACACCAGCCTATAAGCTCAGGAATATTAACATGGAAGTCTGAAACCAGGCGCCATCTACATTTCTAGGGACTGTTCAAGTGTTTTTCCAGAGAAAAGTCATAGCCATTTCAGATTTGAGGCTGCAAGATGACAAAGGCTGGGACCTGAATATTCAAGGATAAGTGACATTTTGAAAGGACAGGAAGCTAGGAAAAGATGGAGGGGTAGCTCTGTTAATTAAGGGTGACATTAGTACAGTAGAGAGAGATGACCTTAGTCCTAAAGATCAAGATATAGAATCAGTTTGCACAGAAGTAAGAAATAATAAAGGTAGACAGGCACTTGTGGGTGTAGTTTATAACCTCCAAACAATAACCAGAGGAAGAGATAATGGGGACTTGTAAGAAAGGTATGGTGATGATCATGGGTGATTTTAATCTACATACCGATTGGGCAAATCAGATTGGCAAAGGTAGCGTGGAAGATGAGTTCATTGTGTGTTTTTGATACAATTTCTTAGAGCAGCAAGTGCTAGAGCTAACCAGAGAGCTGACTATTGTGCATTGAGACATGATTAATTAATGAGCCCATAGTAATGTTGCCCCTGGGTAGTAGTGATCATAACATGATTGAATTTCTCATTCAGTTTGAGGGAGAAAAGGGTGAGTTTAAGACTAGCGTTTTGAACTTAAATAAGGGAAATTATGAATCTATGAAAACAGAACTGGCTAAAGTGAACTGGGAAATTAGGTTAAGCAATAAGGCAGTGGAGATGCAGTGACAGATATTTATGGAGATATTTCATAACACTCAGCAAAGATATATTCCAGTGAGAAAGAAAGACTCGAGGGGAAGGACGTACCATCCATGGCTAACTAAGGAAGTTAAAGATCGTATCAAAGTGAAAGAAAAGTGTACAATTCCACCAAGATTAGTGGTAGGTTAGAAGGTTGGACAGAATATAAAAGTCAGCAAAGAATGGCTAAAAATAAGGAGGGGGAAATTAGAATACAAGGGAAAGCTAGCTAGAAATATAAAAAACAGATAGTAAGGGTTTCTAAAAGTATTTCAATACGAAAAGAGTAAGTAAAGTGAATGTTGGTCCTCTACAGGGTGAGTCTGGGGAATTAATAATGGAAAATGAGGAAATGGTAGATGAATTGAGCAAGTACTTTGCATCTGTCTTCACCGTAGAGGATACAAATAACATCCCAAAAATAAGTGTGCATCAAGAGGTGACAGGAAGGGAGGAACTTAAAACAATTACAATCGCTAAGAAAATTATTTGAACTAAAAGCTGAGAAGACGCCAGGCCCTGATGGATTTCATCCTAGGATCTTAAAAGAAGTAGCTTCTGAGTTAGTTGATGCATTGATTTTATTTTTACAAATTTTCCTAGATACTGGAAAGGTCCCATCAGATTTGAAAATAGCAAATGTAACTCATCTATTCAAGATAGGAGGGAGGCAGAATGCAGGAAACCACAGGCCAGTTGGCTTAACATCTGTCATAGAAAAGGTGCTGGATATTATTATTAATGAGATTATAGAGGGATACTTAGAAAATCTTTTGTGAGAGGGAGATTGTGTTTGACTAATTTATTAGCATTCTTTGAGGAAGTAACAAGCAACGTGGATAAAGGGGAACCTGTGAATGTGGCGCACTTAGATTTCCAGAGGCATTTGACAAGGTGACACATCAAAGGTTCCTGCACAAGATAAGAACTCATGGTGTTGGGCCTGTATCCATTGGAGTTTCAAATTTTGAGAGGTGATCTTACTGAAACATATAGGTCAGGATTTTCCTCTCGGTGATTTGGGGGCGGGGCCCGGTTGCCGAGGGGAAAATGACGCGGGATGATGCCGGGAGGAATCTCTGACATCATCCCGGGCCATTTAAATTTTAGGAATGCAGGCGGACAGCTGATTTCGCTGTCCGCCAGACAACATGTCAATGGCCAATTGAGGCCATTGACAGGCTAGTTAAAGTACTTAAAGACCTGGGCTTGGCCTAAATAGCCAAGTGGTTATGGTACCGGGCTTATAACCCCAAGAGCAAGAGTTCAAATCTCACAATGGCAAACTATAAAATAATGTAACTTCTCCTGAATAGGAACAGATGGAAACGTGTTTGTACTCAAAAGAGTTACTTAAAGACCTGCCCAGCCAACCTTAAGGCTGGCAGGCAGGCCAGGAGTCCCAGCAGGCTTCTGACTATTCATGAAACTTCATCCACTGGCAGGATGAAGATTCATGTCCATTTTATACAAAAATAGTAAAGTTTATGTGTTGTTTATTAACATGTCCTATCTCGTGTGACATTGTCACATGAGGGGGAAATGTTAATAACTTTTTAATGTTTCTATTTTTAATGTTTTACCACTGTCAGTATTCTCCTTGAGACAGGCTTTGCCTCAGGGAGCAGTGCCCTCTTTTGTGTGCATGCGTGAAAGAGTGCACTTTGACACATGGGGAATCCCTCCTCCCCCCCAACCCGACCCCCCGCCCCCCACTGCACTGGAAGTGCATAGCGCTTCCCGTCGGGGATGCCGCTGGGTGAGTCTTAATTGGCCCACCCGCTTAAAATGGCGGCGGGCCCCGTTTCAGTGGTGGGGGTTGACTGCCCATCCGCCGCCAAGCCAGTGGGGCCCGCACGCCATCCAAGGGCAAAATTCTGCCCATAAGATCCTGAGGGCCTTTGACAGGGTGGATGCTGAAACAACGTTTCCGCTTATGGGAGAAACTGGAACCAGGGACACAGTTTAAAAATAAGGGATCTCTCAATTCGGACAGAGATGGCGAGAATTTAATTTTTCTCTCAGAGGGTCACGAGCTTGTGGAACTCTCTTCCCTAGAGAATGGTGGAGGCAGGGTCATTGAATATTTTAAAGGCTGAATTAGAAAGATTCTTGATTGACAAGTGAGTCAAAGGGTATAGGGGGTAGGAAGGAAAGTGGAGATGATTGGCCACAATCAGATCAGCCATGAACTTATTGGAATGGTGGAGCAGGCTTGAGGGGCCGAATGGCCCACTCCTGCTCTTGATCTGTATGTTCGTATGATCTATTAATCTGTTATTAATGTTGTTTCAGAAAGGAATACGCCAGATATCTGGAGAAATCCCTGCTGTTAAAATCATGGCATATGAGTTTTAAGATCCATCTGTGCAATTATAGTAGACAGAATAGATAGACTGAATAAGAAAACAGCACTCCCTTAGTACTCTATAGATGTGCCAGCCTAGGTTGCGTACTCTAGTCCAGGAGTATGACTGAAAAAACAACTGGTATTTATGTAACACAGTTTTTGTCTTATGGTGAAAGGTTGGGCCTGTGCCCATTGGAGTTCAGAAGAATGAGAGGTGATCTTATTGAAACACTTAAGATGCTGAAGAAACTTGTCCGGTTGTATGCCACGGAGATGTTTCCCCTTGTCAAGGGGGTCTAAAACTAGGGGACATATTTTAAAAAATAGGGGTCTCCCATTTAAGTCTGAGACAAGAAGAACTTTTTTTTCTCTCAGAGGGTCATTATTCTGTGGCATTCTCTTTCCCAGGGAGAAGTGGGGACAGGGTCATTGAATACATTCAAGATTGAGTTAGGTAGATTTTTGAACAACAAGGGAGTCAAGGGTTGCGGAAGGGCAGATGGAAGTGGAGCTGAGGCCAAAATCAGATCAACCATGATCTTATCGAGGGCGGAGCAGGCATGAAGGGCTGAATGGTCTACCCTGCTCTTAACCTTTGTGTTCTTGTGTAAAACAGCCTTTTGCCAGACGGCCTCAGACTGTGCCTGCCAATTCTATAATATCCTGAAAAATATCATGCCTTACAACAGTCAATAGGAAATACAGGTCACAATTATAAGTAAAACCTAATGATGGAGTAAGAAAAAATGTCTTTAGCTTTCAACAGTGTGTTTTAAACCCAGACATCAATACTCAAAATTAATACTATCTTCTGGGGCACTTGATACCTATTGTCAATCTCATTTTGTATTTTTATGACTTTACGTCTTAATAAGTAGGTGTATAGGCCCTTAAAGTAACTTAAAACTGAGAAGTACATGATGATGAAAGCCGAAGTATCTTAAAATGAACACAAATATTGAAAGAAAATCATTCCATTTTAATTTTGATATTCAGGCAAAGTATGTTTGAAGATTCAACCATAATAATACAGAATTGTCTCCGTGACATAGCTTTTGCAAGTAGTGTAATATTTTACAAGTGATCTCAGATCTGCTAAAGATTACCTTGTTGTGACATGATGGCTGATTTTTAGTCAATACAAGAAAAATTGTTTTTTTTAATTGCTTATTAATAATATAAGGGCATACAGCAGTGCTCCCCAAACTTTGTTCCAATGTGGTCCAATTTTAGCATTTGAAAATTAACTTGACCCCAAACATCAGCAAAAGCAAAACAACAATAAAACAGCATAGACACATTTAGTATATAATTATTAATGTTCAAATATTATGCATCAACATGATAATGCACCATCTAAGTATGAAAAACTGTGTTTACAAAGTACTTCGTAAAAAATGTTATTATTTTATGTACCCATGTAGGTTTCAACCAAGCTCTAAATATTCCCCAGTGAGTCTCAGCGAAGCACCGCTAACCCCCCACAACCACCATCCCCCCCCCCCCCCCCCCCCCCCCCCCCCCCCCCCACCACCACCCCCCCCGCACACATAATCAGCTCTTATTCCTCCCTCTTACCCTCCACCCCTGAATGCCCTTTGCTCAGCATCCACCCCTTGCTGTTTGGCAGCAAGCAGCCAGAGAGTTAACAGCTGTTCCACCAAAGTCTCTACCCCACAGTCACCTTTATTGCCTTGAAGGAGGGGAACACCAAATGCTACCCACGCAATCCTATTGGGGGTTACGACCCACAGTTTGGAGACCCTGACATGCAGGTTGAGGTCAAGTTAAGCTGTGTCGGATAGAATTATTAAATTTTTATTTGCTAGCTTGAGCATCGGCAGATATGGCTGCTGTTGGTTTCACTTAGCAACGGTTTGCACTTTCTTCTCAGGCAGAAATAGAAGTTGGCCTTGTTCTTGGAAGCCTTTGAATTGTTGTCAATCTAGTAAGGATAGGAAATATTCCTCTGTGACTCTCGCTTCTCTTTGGAAGAGTCCATGATGTTTTTTTGTTGATGCTCTCAGAGGATGAATAAAGATACATTGGGTGAAGGGCAATGGGTACTGTATTTTTATAGGACTTAATCTGTACTTCCACGCTCAAATCATCTGGAATCAAGCAGTTACATGTATATGTATGTGCAAAATTAGTCAAGCATTTTAATGGAAGGTGCTGACTGTTTTATGAGTGGTTTAAAATCTTAGACAAAGCTCTATTTAGCGCTGTCTGCAATCCATTTTAGGATTTTTTTCATGAAGAGTTGGGAATCACAAATATCTCATTCTATCTATCATTAATTATCTTTAGCTGTACCTTTTGCAGTCCCAGTAAATTTAAGTGACTCTGTTGCTTTTTTTTACTTTAATCCCTTTGATTCCACACAGCTCTTCAATTATATTGTAGCAAGTTCTGGCTGTCAGCTTTTAAAGATCTTACTGTTTAACTGATAAGATTTGGGCTCATGCAATACATTACCTCCACACTGATTAACAGCTACTGCTTTCAATCTATGATATGAAAGACCGAGGCTGTAATCTTGGGTAAACGGACAGTGCATTCACTGGAACTCTAAAAAGGCAATCTTAAGTTCCAAAATTGAATAGATTTGGGTTGGGTACAAAATTCATTTTCTAAAATGCCAATTAGAAACCCCAGAATACCTCAAACCACTTCTGGTTTGAACAGAGGATGGCCAGGGGATGGACAGACATTCCACTCTCAGGGGGCAGATTAGTCATTGAAACATTTTAAGGAGGTTGGTTGTCTCCCTTTTAGCAAGTTTTCTATTTTTAACTTCTGTTCACCAGGATTCCCTGGTCTTGGGAAACTCAGCAGGTAAAAGGGTCAAGAAGGGCTGGATACCTAGACAATGGGAGATCATGGAGGGACGTGGATGTGGTATAGTTTATAGGTTAGTTGATTGGGCTTATTCCTTTTGGCCCACAGGAAGCACTGTAAAGGCACACATCTGTTTGATCCAGCCCTTCTTGCCTCATTTTACCTGCTGGCTTTCCTGAGTGCAAGCATGTGTTAAAAATATAAACCCTATAAATATGGAAGCGTGCAGTCTCCTTAAAAGGTTTCAACAACTGGTTCACCTCCTGGGAGGGGATTGCTTGCCTGCCCCTTGTCCCTCCTCCATTAAAACTGGAAATCGGCAGATCCTTGTTTCAGATATTACTAAACACAAATAGTTTCGGGGTTGTAATTACACTCAATTATTCTATTTTGAGGTAGAGTGGAGTACTCCACACAAAAAAATGCAGGCGGAGTACCTAGATCATGGCTTGAAAGTAACATTTAGCATTCCTGTAGGATTAGCTTTGACCCTGGCACAGTTCATTGCAACAAGGACTGACAGTGCTAACAAAATGGTGTTCATGTTTAGCTACTATCCCAAAACCTAGTGATGAAATCAGGCTCTGTGTTGACCTGGTACAGCAAAATAAAGCTGCCCAAAGAGAGATACACTTGATGTCCTCTGTTGATTACAGTCTAGCGAAGTTGTCCAAAAGTGTCCTTTTCATTGTTGGTTTTGACACATTTCCCTTGACCAAGAATCAAGGTTGTTGACAACGTTTGTCTTTCCTTTTGGTCACTTCTGTTTCAATTGACTTCCCTTTGGCATATCCTTTGCACCAGAAATCTTTCAACACACTACTGCCCAGTATCCTCAAAGGCAAAGAAGGCATTATTTGCCACATAGAAGATTTGCTGATCCATGGGGCGACTAAAGAAGAACATAGCTGTAGAATCTGGGAGGTTTTAGAAGTGCTTGAACAAGCTGGTCTCACCCTGAATGACAAGTGCAAATTTGAGAAGAACACTATTAGATTTTTAGGTCATTTTATCCACCAAAAAGGGATAATGGTAAGTCTCCAAAAGACCAAGGTAATTAAAGAGTTTCCAAAGCCAAAGAGAGTTGCTAACATACAATGAGTTTTGAGCATGATAATTCAGGTGGGGAAATTCATCTCACACCTGTCCACCATCAATGAACATTGATGAGACTTGCTGAGAAAAGGTTGGCAAATGTATTAGGGGGTCGAGCAGAAGAACGCCTTTGACAAGATTAAACAGTTGCTCATCTCTTCTGAAGTGCCAGCACATTATGGCCCCAAACTTTCCACAGTAGTGACAGCTGATGCTTCAGCGACAGGGTTGGGAGCCATTCTGCTACAGATCTAGGAACATGGCAGGATAAAAGCTGTTTACTACGCTTCTCGATTGTTGACAGAAACAGAAAACTGTTGTGCAAGGATTGAAAAGGAAGCGTTAGCAGCGACATGGGCCGGCAAAAACTTTTCTGATTACTTAATGGACTTGCAATTCAGGATTGAGACAGACCATAGATCTTTGGTCACTCTCTTGGACGCCAAAGAAATTGCTAAGATGCCACCAAGGATACAGCGTTTCCAGCTAAGACCCATGCGCTACAATTCTACAACAGAATACCTGCCAGGGAAAAATCCGACCACAGCTGACACACTGTCGAGAGCTACAGTCAACCAGGTTACAGAACATCACTGGACACTCATGTCCGAGGTGGAAGCTTATTCTTCATCATTCTTACAGGAACCCTATCAGCCCCTGCAAGCAAACTTCAGGAGATCAGGCACACCAAACTGAAGGGCACAGAATGCAGCCAGGCTAGAACACACTGCCAAGAAGATTGGCCTGACTATGTCCCAAGCAATCAGGTGTTAAGATAATACCATGAACAACAAAGACATCCTTGTTTTTGATAAAAGGCATGTTATCCTGAGAACAATGCGAGAAGACATTCCCCAAAAACTCAATGCTGGTCATTTGGGCATTACCAAATCAAAGCATGGACTCAAAAATTGGTATGGTGGCCAAGAATTTCAAAATCTACTGAAACATTTAGTGCCATATTTGTGCCATCAACAGCCAGGAACTAACAGAGCCATTATTACTTTCAATGTTTCCATCCAGGCAGTGGCACAGGCTTGGAATGGATCTGTTTGACTTTGGAAGAAAAATCTCTCTTCTAGTCATTGACTATTATTCTTGCTGGTTGGAAACCAGCAGACTCCAGGCCACAACCACAGAAGCTGTGGTCAATGCTTTGAAACACATCTACCTTACCCATGGCATCCCAGATGAAGCAGTGTCGGACAATGGTCCACAGTTTATAAATGAACATTTCTGACAACTCGCAGCGGAATATGGATTCCACCATGTGACTAGTTCACTACACCATCCACAGGCAAATGGTTAAGCATTTCACGGGGTAAAAACTATCAGAATTTTGATGAGAAAGAGTAACAACCTAGAGCTAGCCTTACTCAACTGCAGGGTGAGATTATTAACAAATGGCTTTTTGCCAGCTGAATTACTGATGGGAAGAATGCTAAAAACCCAACTTTCCTCACTCCAACATCAACCCAGACTCAACATCACTTTCTGAGACCATGGGCAGAATCGTCCCAGAATTGCACTAAGAGCGGTAGCGAGTGTGAAAAACAAATGTTTTACCCACCAGCTGCAAAGATGGGTATTTGCCCCGATTGCCCTTCCTGTTGCATCCCGCTCCATTAATAATGCATTCATGGGAAACACGCCGGATTACTGGCGGGTGGGCTTGGATTTGCCTGCCACACCGTGACATCAGCGCTTCACCGGAGCACAGCCTACTTCATGCCTCCAGATCAGGACTGCTCCAGGTGACAGAGGGCCCCGAAAGCAAAGAAAATGGCAGCCCCCAAATTTAGTGGCACCTCTCTGGGGCACCTTCTTGATGCAGAGGAAGGCCACCGCGATGTCTCTACCCCCGCTTTGGCCGCAGGCAGTGGTAAGTGATGGTCAGCACCACCGGAACATAGAGGAGGTCAGCCATCCAGTGCAGGAAGAGGATAAATGCTCTCACCTGTTCTGCCAACCTAAGTCAACCACCTCATCACTCTCAACCTACACACTATCAAAGCCATCACATATCCACAGAGACCTTACACCTCAAGGGACAACACCACTAACTCTCACACACACCTCCACATCTTCCTCAGGCTCATATCCTCTGGAGCTCACTTCCTCATCCTGTCCATGACTCTGCTCACCACACAAACATTCCATGAAGTGCCATGTGTCCTCCTCATGCTCCCTCCATCTGTTTTCATGAAGGAGAACCTGGCTCACAGCAGGAAGAAGTCCCAGACCGGGGCTGGAGTGGCCTACATTAGGCCCCTTGCTGACTCTGAGGAGCATGCCATCATGCTGACTGATGAGGATGTGAATTGTGCCTGCAGCGACGGTGAGATCGGAGGTGAACACCCTGGACAGGATCCTGCACCACATCATCCCTCTTTCAATGCAACCATGGATGCTCTCTCTCCTGCTTTTGACTCTATTGCCATGCACTAAAGCAGCCTGGAAGATCCGTCACAGTGCTTACTCACACACCCCATCAGCGCAGACACAAACCTTGTTGGGACCTAGATGAAGAACTATTCAGGTTCACAATCTGGTGGTCACTGTATGGACACATGTCACAACAGGAGGAGACAGGTTCAACCAAGCTCCCCAGTACTCGAAGGACAACTGAGGAAGGGACAACTATGAGGTCCAAGTCAGGTGACGAGCCTCTGGATTCGGCCTTCCAACTCATCGTAGAGAGTCAGCAGAAGGCATGGGAACATCACACAGAGCTGTTGCCAGTCTTCAACAAAGTGACATGCGAGTCAGAGGAATGTGTCCATCTGCTCTCTGATGAATGGTGCCCACATGTGCACTCATGGAGGTCTCCATCTTAAGGATGGCGGACCCTGGTCCAGCAGAACGCGGAGATGCATGCAAACCTGCATTCCATCGTGGTAGCCATGGATGAGTTCCTGCAGTGGCAATGCTAGAGGCAAATGGGACACCTCGACACTACTCCAGATGCTCATTCCCTTCAAAGAGTCAGGCCGAGGACCTTGGGCATCCGAAAGGAGCGGGAGCATCAGCTGGACAACCCAGTGTCATCCACTAAGGAATCTCAGAGGCTGTCCTCTCCCTCCGAGTTCCCTTTGCCTGGATGTCCCAACCTCATCCTCTGTCACTGCAGAAGGAACAGCTGGCGCACTGGAGGACAGCCAAAGCAAGCCGGGGCCCTCAAGCCCTTGGCTCTCCGGAGACACACTTCAAAGTCATCAGAGGCAACAGGGCCAAACATTGCACAGGCTGTCTCCATCCACAGCAGTGGTGCTCCCGCTCCTTTCGGATGCCCAAGGTCCTCCCCCCCAACCTCACACCCCTCGACACCTTTGCTCCCCTCCTCCAAACCTTACCTCTCCCAACCTCACCCCCCAAGAACTTTCGATCCTTTCCCCCCCACCCAGGTACACCTTGCTCGACCATTCACAGTTAGACCTTCCTCTCTCACTCCTTTGTCGATCATCTGTAGCAGCCCAAGATTGTGATGTTCCAAAGCAGACCTGAGGCATCAATGGAGACCTTCCAACTGCTGAGAGCTGCTTCGCGATGGAGCCATCTCCATGGGGATCCACCCAGCATATGATGCACGCGTACCTCCAGGTTTCGGTAGCTGCAGGGCTCCAGCACCTTCTGCTCCTCAGATTCCGTGACCTGAACAAGGCCCTAAATGTGAGTCTTGACGTCTGCATGTCTCGCTTGTTCAGATATGTTCTGAGCCACTGTGCTTTTCCACCAGCACAGCAGTAAATCGGGAATAGCGGGACAATTCTGGTTGGGCTTCATTTTGCATGCCATTACCAGGATGCAAATTGGGTTCATGCAAGTCTCCAGCAGGATTTGCAGTCCACCATGGTAGACAGCAACAGATGATCCTGCTGTGATTTCACGTTGACATGAAACTGATTTCTGCCCCTCCCGCCGAATTGTCCCCATTATTGAGTAAGGTGCCACGAGCAAACACACAAAAAGAAGCAGTCCGTAAAGCAAGAGCACTGCTCACATTAGAACCAGTGTGAAAGGTCTGAAACAGAGACTGTCAGGCACAAGGTCATACACCAAACCCAGCAGCCACGGCCATAGCTTGTCAAAACAGCACTCAGGGCTCTACGAAGGAATAGAAAGGTCCTGATGCGCCTAAATGTCACCAAGAGCCGATCACTCCAGTATTATCATGAAGAGCCTAATGGCATAGACACTACTGCAAATGCCTCCAGAAATGACACTCAAATCCAGCAATCAAGCTAACTCTAGCACCCCAACCAAGAATACTCAAGATGAGATCAGGGAGAGATATCAAAGCACCAGACAGGCTCAACCTGAGACGTTATGACTTTGTGGGGAGATGTAGGGAATGTTAATAGTTTTGTTAAATAGTTTAACAAAAGAATTTAACAGCTTGAAATTATACTTGTGAGGAGATGTAACGTGTTAATGGTTATGTCAATGAGACCTGGATGTTATTGATGATGGGAGCATGACATCAAGAGTCAGATGACCAAGTGGCTCCAAAAGGGCGAGACGCAGAACAGTCTGTGTTTTGAAAACCATGCACTCACTATGAAGTCTTGTAAATTGTGTAATTAATTAACTCTTAGAGAAACTATATACCAACAACCTCAAGTCACTCATTAAGTAAGTCCCAGCTCCTCGAAACAACCCTTCAGCCAACATCGGAATATTAGATTATCTGATCATCACCGCTTGCTATTTGTGGGAGTTTGCTGTGCACAAAATTGCCTGCCATCTTTCCTGCGTCACAACAGTGACCACAGCCTAGATTTTTGCTATTGAGCCGATAGGAGAGAATCCAGGAACACCGCAAACCCGACTCAGCAGAAAGTGCCCTGGATGGTCAGATTATCATTCATGATGGGGGTAGGAGTCAGGCCTGCCGCACCTGGAAACAATGCGGAGGCGGCCACACAAGCTGCAAGGTGCCAAGGTGGGCAGTGTGAAAGGCTGGCCTCGATGCTTCGGCACTTTGTCCTAGCCCTCATCCTTCACACTCCTCACCCCCCCACGCACACTCCCCATGCTCCATCCATGCCAACACAGGCTATCACATGCCATCCACCAACTCCTATGGCCCTTTGTACCCCCATGCCAACCTAGGTCCCTCTACCTACCCTCATCACCCTTCATTGCGCTTATCCCGACTTATTGCCTACTCATTCCAACTCATGACCCCCCCTTACTGCCACCATTTGCACTTACATCTTCCATGCTAGCTCACCCAGTATTCAATAAAACCCATTCACTGCATTTAAATTCCTTCAATTGCTTAATAATCTATAAAAACAACCATTTCATCCAAATCCCTTATAAAGTTAAATATATGCATTCATATACCCTCATGAAAGACTTTATAATCACTTGTGGCTGTTAATCCAACTGTGAAGTGATAGACACCCTACTGTGATAATGATAGGTTGTGAAATCAGTCATGTAGCTCAAATCCTATAACAATAACCCTCTGCCTATTGACAGAGTGAAATAACAAGCCTTTATTTTTGTAAACTGCAGGCTTTTTTATTTTAAAAGAAGTAGATTTAAATGCCTCGACAGCTTGACAGTATCAATGAGTATATCCACTTCTTATGTCTGTCCATGTCTACTTTTAATAATCCCAAAGGGCACTTTACCTCTCCCAAATGACAACTTACCTCTTCCAAAAGGCTCCTTACCTCTCCCAAAGGTGTCCCCGAATCTACCCAAAAGGGTTACCTATCAGAAAGGGTACCCTACCTCTCCAAACAACTCCAGTAGCTTTAGACCTCTCCTCAAAGGTCTGAATCCCTTGAGATGTGTCTGGGTTTTCTCACTTACAAAAATTGGATCTGTTTGAAGGCAGCTGTAGTTTTACACGTGCACCTGTTTCCGTGAACAATGGGTCTGCAATCTTCAACCCGCCCCTGCTCCATCCATTTAAGATAATGTATGGAAAATTCTGTGGGGCGGGTTGAGCCCAAAATGCTGATATGTATGACTTACAGGCATAACTTGTGTGAGGACCATTAACATGTTTAAATATATTCTAATATAAAAATAAATAAATGCGTGGAATTTAATGATCGCTGGCTACTTCACTTACAGAAGCCAAGATGGGATTAAATCCCAATTAGGCCATCTGCTATTGGAGTGCCTGGAGGAAGTTTGCGCATGAATATCTCCTGCAAGCTGGCTGTTCTGCCTCCCAGTGCTGCTGGGCAGTCAGAGGCTGGCAGCTCTGCAGTACCGGTCATTGCCAGTGCTTCAGCAGGGCCTAGGGGATGGATCATCGCTGTAACCCCAGGACCGAGTGTCACAGGTTTTCCAGGGCCAGTCAGGGAGCCTGCAGTGAGGGGATTTGGGGGTATCACTGTAAAGGGCAGGTGGCGGGTGCCTGCGGGGTCCTCACTTGCTGCTGACGAGTCCCTCTGTTGGGCACAGAGCACCCAAGAAAAAATGTGCTTCCTGCCAGACAACAGGCCTGCTTCCCAGGGTTTATCTGGCAGTTTGCCCACACAGTGAGGCCCCCACCTGCCACTGGTTAGATGCCATTGGCAGTGGGTTGATATCCTCAATGGCTCGTTCTCAACACTTCCCACCACAGACTTAGTTGAGGGAATCTGAGATATGACAGACTCTCCACTCCGTGCCTTGCTGTTCCATTATACAGCTCCCGTCTCCCAGCTGCCTCTGAATTCTACCCAAAGTTTTAAAAATTAATAGGATTAATATAAAAAAAAATCAACATTGAGGCAAGGCCATTCAGCTCATCAAAACTAATTTCTCCAGTATCCTCTCTCGTATCTTAGCATCCATTGTTTATTTTAGACCTTTCATATTATTATTTCCACTATACTGCCATTCAAAGAGTTTATCACCCTAGGAGTAAATAATTTTTTTTCCAACAATTGTTTGAAATTCACTTTTCGTGCAATATCTCAACCCCTTTAGTTTACACTTGCAACATAAATTGGTTGTTACTTTTAATTTAAATAGCCATTGCTACTGATTTCTAATTCATTATTGATTTAGGTTATTAAAGCTTGTGAATTGCTGCCAGTGTTAAGCCTAATCATGATGTTGTTAAAGCATGACTAATCAGTAATTTAATGAGGTCTATTTAGCCCTCACTTACCAATCATTACTCAAACGCTTCAAAATAGCTGCTGACTGAAAGTTGGTTCTGTGTGCTTCAGTGCCATGTTAAGTCCGCCACCGCCTGTATTCAGGGCAATCTAAATTTGGAAGGTGCATTCTAATTGGCAAATAAAAATCTTAGAGAATATTTCAAGCACAGTTCTGCATTCCTACCCTGGAGCCTTTACCGATTTGGGCAGGTGGCACACTTTTGGTTCGGTGCCCTTGCTGTATGCCATATTGGACACTTAGGCCTTCATTCAATGTCTGTAAAACAAGTACAGCATCAACAAATGTATACACCCTAATAAAGGTATTTTAACAGGAAAATAAACTCTGTTGCCAAATGTTGCAAAAGAAGAATTTCAAATGAATAATATACTGGTTCTTTTACAAAAATGGTCTGTATAATGAGGACTGATTGTATTGTCCCTTCACCCTTCCATCTGGTTAGAAATCCAGTGCAGACTAATGGAATGAATTTTCCTTTCCCCTGACAGATATAATGATCCTATGTAAAATGCTTACCTTAACCTAGTTCCTCCCAGTACATTCTCAGGTCAATGGAAATCCTCATTGTTAACTGGAGTAAATATGAATATTAGTAGGAAAAGGGCACTAATTTGGAATTTTTCTATGCCTAGTTTCAAAATTCCCCGGGAGATTCATGGAGAAAATACTTGATAATCAAATGCTTTTTCTGAAACCATCTGACTAGAGAAACTCGTCAGTGGGCTGGGGGAAAATAGATCAGAGTTGGAGGAGAATAGAAACAAAGGGGAATGAGGCAGAGAGTCAGAAGGGAACATGGTGAAGAAAGACGTTGAGAAACAAAAAAAGAATAGCAAAGTGAATAATAAATCTTTCACATCATAGCCTTGAATCAAAATGGTGCAACTGTTGTTTTAAAAAAAAGCACCAACGATTTGCTTATCTGTCTGAATCATATGACAGTGGGGAATCGGCAAGTGAAAACAAAATACCTCCATATGAAGAGATAGAGAATGCAGCAGGGTGCAGATCAGTGATTGTGGGGCTGTCAGAGCCACTTGATTGAGGGTTGGGGTGGGAGGCGTTTGGGGTGGGTGGTTGTATATTATCGCAAAGTGGGGGGGAGGGAGAAATTGGGGAATTGATACCTTTTCATTGTAATTGGCCTCACACACCTCTCAGAAGATGACTGCACTGTGGCATTGGAATAAGGAAAGCAAGATATCTCCTACCTTTATAGGTGATGTGTATGTTACACGGGTTACCATGAGGAGGAAGACGTACTTTTCATGCAGATTGAGGTTGCTATCATTCTTTTGGGAAGGTAGTGCACCTTGGTGCTCACACCACACTCTGCATTTTTTTCCTCTTTATTCTTTCATGGGATATGAGCGTTACTGACAAGGCCAATATTTGTTGCCCATCCCTAATTGCCCTTGAATTGAATGACTTGCTAGGCCATTTCAGAGGACAATTAAGAGTTAACCACATTGCTGAAGAGTCACATGCAAGGTAAGGATGGCATATTTCCTTACCTCAAGGACATTAGTGAACCAAATGAGTTTTTATGACAATCAATGATAGTTTCATGTTATTGAGACGAGCTTTATAATTGCAGATTTATTAACTGCATTCTGCATAGCTGCCATAATGCCAAAGCATTAGTTGGGCATCTGGATTACTAGTCCAGCCACATTACCACTTTACCACCATCTCCCCGGTTAGTTCCCAGTGCAGACTGAAGGAGGGATTAGATGTGCTATGCCTGCACCACCCATACAGAGTGGATTTTACGTCCAGCAAGTGGATGTGGTGGCATATAAGGAAGCAGGTGTATCTTCTGGTCCCATCCAGTTCTGTGAACCTGCAGTGATCTGACACCTGTCGAGACATTAATTATCTTGCAGCAAGACTTCTGCCCCCACCTGAACAGGAAGTCTCGTCTCCAGAGCTGACAGCAAATCGGATGGTTCACCCATGCTGGCCACTTCTGGAACTGCATCCAGTCCCCAGTGACATTCATCACTGGAGCTGGATGTAAGATAGTTGTGGGGGGTGGGGGAGTGAGTGTGGTTGTGCTTATCACCAGGCCTGGCAGCCTACCTCTGTGAGGGAGAATGAGGGAGATTGGGGGACAGAGTGGACATGCAAAGTGGTGCGGTGGAAAGCGGAAATATTTGAAGTTTGAGTGGGTGGGTGGCAACTCTGAAACGGAGGGCCCGTAAAGTAAGGACTTCACCCTTTCCCACCTAAATCCTGAGCAGTGTTGCCAGCCATTTTCCAACCTGTCACCAGTGTTATGAACATGGGAGAGATGGTACGGTGGTTCCCCCTTTTCTCTCTCTCGACTAAGTGCAACAAAATGTGTTTTAAAGAGGGGATGTTTAACCCCTTGTGTGCTGTGACTCTCAAGAGCAGGCACAAGTCAAGGTTTTGTGTAAGCTTAAAAGAAATAATAGATGTTTATTTCTCAACATCTGAATGTAATCACAACAAGACCCAGTCACACATGCACACAAGACACAAACATAGAAGAAATAAAAGAGGTAGCATTTACTGAGGTTTTTGGACGTCATTATTACTCTAGACTCTTTTGAGACGGAAGCTGGAAATGTTGCAGGCCTAATGATTCTCTTTTGGTTCAGTGAGGAAATGGAGATTCATTCACTGGTGATGAATTTACAGTGGCTTACTACTTGCATCAGTAGGTTACTGGCTTTTCTCCAGATAAAGTTGTAATTAAGCCCCGATAGTAAAAATTTAGCTTAGTTCTGTAAATCAGCAGGTATAAGTATAGCCCCAATTTTCTGCCTGTTAGTTGATTCCAGGCAGGATTCTTTCTTTGCTCAGTGGGATCTCTTTTCTCCTAGGATTTCCCAGACTGATTGACATGAGGGTGCTCTCAAAAAATGTCTGTTTCTTTTCACAAGCTGGTTTCTGTCAATTGACCATAGTATCTATACTCCCAATGTCCACACAAATGGTCCCTAATGACATGAACAATGACACACAATGGGGTTTGAATTTGGTCATTTGCATCTCTTTGCAATAGAATGTTTTTTCCTCACACCCATTCCATGGAATTTCATTCTGTACTCACTAAATCTGTGGGGTTATTGTGCATCAGTTTCTCCAGGTGTTTTGACAATAGCAGCTGCTAAATCCACAGAAGATCTATTGCATTTTAATGCCTTCTCACTGGACTGTTCCAAAAGGTTGATTACATTTTAATGTCCTGACTAGACAAGCAGCCTAACTTCAAGCCTTGGGCAGTTTCATGTGTACTGGCAGACAAGGAGGGAGGTCACCTGACACCCTTGACTCCATCCTGTTACAATGCAGATTTTCCCATTTTCCATATTCTCTTAAGGGAAAAAAAAGTGTCAATTTTTCATACATCTGTGGTTACACTGCATGGGCATGATATTGGCCTCAGCCTACCTCTCGTGACTGTTGTAAAATTGTGGCAGGTGGGTAGGCACCAGGAAAGGCACCCATGGCATTTTACGGTACATGCTCCCCACCAACCCCCACCCTCCAATCACACCCCCCCCTCCCCCGCCAACCCCCCTCGCACTCCAGCCCGCCCACAAACCTGCCTGCCTGGGAGCATAAAATTCTGCCCCATATTTACAGGCAACATGCCTGACCTGGTAATGATTGAGAAGCATTTACATCCAGACTCTCAAGTTCAGCAAGAACAAGGTTACAGAATTTAATCATAAAAATAAAATACTTCAGATGCTGGAAATCTGAAATAAAATCAGAAAATGCTGGAAAAACTCAGCAGATTTGACAGCATCTGTGGAGAGAGAAACTGTTAATGTTTTGAGTCTGTATGACCCTTTTTCATAGCTTTTCTGTTTTCATTATAGAACTTATCGCCTGTTTTAAGAAAACCTGCAAATGAACTCTAAGTTAGATGAGATGGCCAATAGTCAATTTTCCTGCAATGCATTCCCTGCTCAATTGCTCTGTTTCCAGTTAGTTCCACATTATTATAGGTGACATCCATATTTCTAAGGGTGATGATATAGCCCCTATAAATAGAGGAGTATTCTACTCACTCAACATGTAGCTGATCAGTGATCACCAACACCGTTTCATTCAGGTCAATGTCATGGCAGTAGCTGTGATTTTTTTAATAACGTGCCAGACTTATTTGATGGTACAGGAAAACTGGAACAACAACCTCTTAAAGACTAATACTATACTGTTCAGTCCTGCTATTCTTTTGATAACCATAGGTAGAGACAGAGAAAAGATACAAGGCCCAAGCAGCCATACTGGACAATCCAAATGAGAAGGCAACATTTTAAAATTAAAGCAAGGCCACTTAGGATTACAGGTCTTATTGATCGTTGGTACCTGCTGCTTACTTCATAGCTTTGCCTACAACGAAGCCTGACAATGAAAGAAGAAAAGAAGGAGAAAGCCAACCTGGATCCAACATGGCTGTATCAACCTAGTAAAATGATTGAGAGATGGGTGGAAAATCTACTCAGGTTTGTTAAAAAAAAGTGATACACAATGAGGATTGCTGATGAGATGACAGTGTTGTACCAATCACATGTATCAGAAATAAATAAATATCTTGATGGAATAGCCATGGAAATGTCAATTATTGACACTGAGGATGAATTTTCCTGCTGAGCAGTTGGTAACTGTGGAAATGCTTCACTGACTGTCTCAGGGATTAGCTCTGTCTGAAAAAACTTCCAAAATAGGATCCTATGATTCAAGTCTAATGCAGCACAGTTGGAGGCCAAAACAAAAACACAAATAAAAGTACCTGGAAAAACTCAGCAGGTCTGACTGCATCTGTGGAGAGGAATACAGTAAACGTTTCAATTCCGTATGACTCTTCAACAGAACAGGAGGTTGATCATGCCTGTGCTAGCTCTTTGAAAGTTAGTCTCACTACCTTGCTTGTTCCCTGTAACCCTGCATATTTTTCCCCTTTTGAAGTATTTATCCAATTCCTTTTTGAAAGTTATTATTGAATCTGCTTCCACCTCCATTTCACTTTGCCTCATTTTCTTTTCTATTGGAGTTAACAGAATGGAAATTGGAAGAGTTGTATAAAGGGAAACTGAGCTGATCACCCCTGTTTTCCACAATCTCCAAAAGTGAGTATTATCCCCCAGTGTTCCTTAACTTAATTCTCTATTCACAGGTGAAAGTAGGTAATATGCTACTAACATGAATACCCATTCTTCAAAGCTGACAAGCAGTGAAACAAATTGTTCAACAGTTTCATATAAATAGTAAGGTTCAGCATCTATTTCTCTTTTCAAACATCAAATACGGAGAATTAGGATTAATTTCACTGTCCCTTGGACCTGTTGTTGTTATTCCTACAATAAAATAAAAAGTACTGGAATTGGTGGAGCTCTCCAACCTAACTGTACAAAGGAAATTAATAATAGAGGAAAAAGTCATGAACTCAGATACTGCTGAGTTGCTGCAGTTATCTTTCATGGTTGAGCTTTACAACACCTTTAGGATAGATGAAGTCATCAGAATTTAACATTTTCACAAAGATATTTGTTTTTTTTCAGAGATATGGGGGTCTCCTTGATTAGTAATTTATGCTGCCATTTAAAAACAAACACAATTTGGATGGCCACAGGGAAGAGGTTGGGGATGTGGAACCAATTGAGCTGCTCTCGCACAGACCCAGCGTGGACATGATGGGCCGAATGGTCTCCTTTTTTGCTATAATCATTCTATGACACAATCATAAAAAGGGCACAATATTGATCAGGAGGGGTGGAGAGAGAATGAGGGGAAGAGATCCGAATGGGAAACCGCAAAGTACATGCACCATGATGGTCCTGATAATATTAACTGCGGGACAGCTTTTATAATTTTTCACTGGACTTCCTGTTCAACAGGCTGCAATCAGTCAGAAAAGCCAATGGTGCAAAGTCACAGCTGAGGAGCAATGTACAGTCTGCAGGGAGGGAAAAGCTGGTGGTGGGTGGGATGGTGGGGGAGTGTGTGGCAGGAGGAGGATTTTGATCAGGGTGAGGGAAATGACTTTGTTTCTGAAGTTGTCGCAGAGAGAGGTGAGAGCTCATGGTCAGGATGTAGTTAACAAGGACGAGCGGCTCATGTTTGTGGGTGGAGGGGACAGAGATCGTGGTTGGGAGAAGTGATCATGGGGCGGGAGTATTGTAGAAATCAGAAGAGTTGGAAATCACTGGGGGGGAGGGCCTGGAAGTTTGCGGGGTTGGAGATCATAGAAGCAGCTAACAGAATATTGTGATTTCGGTACGGCATGCTCAGAGGTCATTTAGTGTGTCATGCGAAAGGGGACTCTATTCAGAAAAGATTATTGCCCGAAGTGAATCTGGATTTCTGGAAGGCACTAGAGATAGTGCTGGCCATGGAAAGCACAGGAAGAGATTCAAAAGCAATACAGAGTGCACAAAATGCACACATCAGTCATCCACATCAGGCTGGAAACCTCAGCTGAAAGCAGTGTGAAAAACCAAGACTCTGCCGAGAAGCAGAAAACAGATCACATTGGCCAAGGAATAATGAAAAATAACTTAGCAGTGAAATGAAAGAATAATTTTAATAGAGGTGGAAACAATAAGTCTTTTAGCGATTGGCAGTTTAAAAAAGTCAAATGCTACTATTGTCACAGAAACAGACATATGATGAGGCAATGCAAGGAAAGATTCAAGCAGGCTTGTAAAGAAAACAAGAAGCCCAATGAAATCTACAATGTAGAAGAGCCTGAAACAACAGATTCAGACATTTACACATTTTTTAACCTGAAAGTTGCAAAGGCAGAACCAATATTTGTCACAGTCAAAGTAAACCTGTTAAAATGGAAATGGACACAGTAGCTTCCATGACAGTAATTGGGGAACATACCCTTAGGTATTTGAATAGTGGTGAACATCAATTAAGTTTAGAAAAAAACAGTCGCCAAGCTGAAAACATGCAAGTAAAAGACATAAGCAGAGTAGCTATCTATTATGAAAATCAGCAAAGCTACCCTTGATGGTGGCAGCAAGGTGCTTCCTGGGCAAATTGAGAGATTAAGTTAAAATGAGCTACTTAGAAAGTACACCACAATCCAAGGATGAACTGGGGATAATCCAGGGCCTGCAGGCCAAATTTCTTGTGGACCTATAAGTGACCCCTCGCTTCATGAAGATGAGACCAGTGCCATATGCCCTGTGAGAAAAAGTCGACATTGAACTGAATAGACTAGAGAAACTGAGCGTTATACAGTATGTTCGTTTCTCAGAATGGGCAGCAGCCATAGTCCCCATCCTTAAACTCGACCAAAGCATCCAAATTTGTGGAGACTACAAACTGATGGTTAATAAAGTAGCTAAACTAGGCAGGCACCTAGTGACAGGATTCACTGAAAAAGAATATTTGGCAAACTTAGAGGAAATCTTACAAATTTTCTTGCAAGCTGGAGTGCATTTAAAAAAAGAAAAGTGCCTGTTCCAAGCGAGGGAGGTCACCTATTTGAGTCACGGAATAGATTCACAGGGCCTCCACTCGGTTCAGGAGAAAGTAAAAGCCATAATAGAGGTACTTGTGCCAAAGAACACCTCCAAGCTCAAATCATCCCTAGGAATGATCAACTGTTATGGGCGGTTCTTACCCAATTTGTTTATAGTGCTGGCCCTTCTTGCATTGGTCTGGGAGGCACCCCAGAAAGAAGCTTACATAAAGGTGAAACAATTATTGCACTCGTCCAATCTATTAGTACATTACGACCAGATGAAAGAATTGCTGCTGACATGTGAAGCATCTCCCTACGGAGTGAGAGCAGGGCTCCCTCATCAGATGGTCGACAGCACAGAGTGGCCAATAGGTTATGCATCAAGAACGCTCACCACTGCGGAAAAGGGGTACTAGCAGATAGAAAAAAAGGGCCTGTCCATCATCATTGGTGTCAAGAAATTTCACCAGTATGTACGTGGCCGCCATTTTACAATCATTTAATACCACAAACCATTGCTAGGATTGTTTGGTGAGGATAAGGCTATACCACCCATAGCCTTAGCAAGAATACAACAATTCTGGCAGGGTACGAATACACTTACGTACATAGGCCTGGCAATCAAATCGCAAACGCCAATGCCCTTAGTCATTTGCTTTCACAAGAAAATAATGAGCACGTCCCAATTCCTTAGGAACTTGTACTGTTAAATTTCTTAGATTCGTCATCGGTATGTGCTCAACAGATCAGAGGGTGGACAAGTTGGGACCCAGTCCTACCTCAAGTACGATAACAAGTGCTATGTGGTTGGTCATAGGAGCCTGTATCTGATGAAATGAAACTGTACTTCAACAAAAGACATGAAGTAATCAGCCAAGATGGCACCTTATTGTGGGGAGCATGAGTGATAGTTCCTCCAAAGGTAAAAGAGCCACTTCTAATTGAACTGCACAGTGCCTATCCAAGAATTTCCTTGCTGAAAACCATAACATGCAGCTATCTACGGTGGCCTGGGATGGATGGTGAAATAGAGAATTTAGTAAAGCACTATGTGCAATGTCAGCAACTGCAAAAGTTGCCAGTGACAGCTCCATTACACCCATGGGAGTGGCCAGGTAGACCCTGGGTGCGGTTACGCATTGACTACATTGAACCTTTCCTGGGAACAATGTTTCTGCTCATTGTCGATGCCCATTCAAAATGGTTGGACATAAATGAAGCAAAGTCACCAACGTCGGCCACTACAATTGAGAAACTACGTCAGAGTTTTGTCAATCACGGACTACGGGAAATAGTTGTTTCTGATAACGGTACACAATTTACGAATGCTGAGTTTCAACGGTTTATCAGCCTCAATGGTGTCACTTTTGTGAAAACTGCACTTTACTACCTTTCTTCAAATGGACTGGCTGAAAGGGCGGTTCAAAGGTTCAAGGCAGGCATGAAGAAACCGGTGATTCCTTGGCAATCAAGCTAGCACACTTCCTTTTTCATTACAGGACTACCTCTCACACAACAACAGGTGTCATTGCGGAGTTATTGTTAAAATGCTGTCTCAGGACAAGATTGCGCTTTGTAAGGCCAAATTTAGAGGTGGAGGTGGAAAGAGGTCAGGGAAGCCAGAAAACTAGACATGACTAGTATAGTCACAAGAAGAAATTTATCGTAGGAGATCCGGTATACATGAAAAATTTCAGTGAAGTACCAAAGTGGTTACCGGGTGAAATAAGTGCAGTGACTGGATCTCTATCTTACAACGTCAAGGTGGAAGGGCAGATCATCCATAAACATGTGGGCCATTTAAGGAAGAGAGAGACAAATCACCAAGATTTGGTACCATTAGTGATCATGACCTGGTCTGCGTTTCCTGTTGAGAGTACTCACCCCAGGACTTTTTTTAAAAATTAATTCATGGGACATGGGCTTCGCTGGCTGGGCCAATATTTATTGCCCATCACTAGTTGCCCTTGAGAAAGTGGTGGTGAGCCGTCTTCTTGAACCGCTGCAGTCCATGTGACATAGGTACATCCACAGTGCTGTTAGGAAGGGAGTTCCAGGATTTTGACCCAGTGGCAGTGAATGAATGGCGATATATTTCCAAGTCAGGATGGTGAGCGACTTGGAAGAGAACTTCCAGCTAGTTGTGTTTCCATCTGTCTGCTGCCCTTGTCCTTATGGACGGTAGTGGCCATGGGTTTGGAAGGGGCTGCTTCAGAAGCCTTGGTGAGTTCCTGCAGTTCATCTTGTAGATGGTGCACACTGCTGCTACTGTGCATCGGTGGTGGAGGGAGTGAATGTTTGTGGATGTGGTGCCAATCAAGCGGACTGCTTTGCCCTGGACACTGTCCAGCTTCTTCAGTGTTGTGGGAGCTGCACTCATCCAGGCAAGTGGAGAGTATTCCAGCATACTCCTGACCTGTGCCTTGTAGATGGTGGACAGGCTTTGGGGAGTCAGGAAGTGAGCTGCTCTTCACACGATTCCTAGCCTCTGACCTGCTCTTTTAGCCATAGTATTTATATGGCTAGTCCAGTTCAGTTTCTGGCTATTGATAACCCCCAGGATGTTGCTAGTGGGGGATTCTTTTGTCCATGTTTGAACCAAGGCTGCAATGACGTCAGGAGCCCAAATTGGGCGTCAGTGAGGAGGTTATTGTTGAGCAAGTGCCACTTGGTAGCACTGTTGATGACCACTTCCATTACTTTACAGATGATCAAAGTAGACTGATGAGGCAGTAACTGGCCAGGTTGGATTTGTCCTGCTTTTTGTGTACAGGACATACCTGGGCAATTTTCCACATAGCTGGTTAGATGCCAATGTTGTAGTTGTACTGGAACAGCTTGGCCAGGGGATATGTCTGATGTTCCTGTAAGAGTTGAGGATACAGAACTGCAAGTGCCCACCAAAGCACCTGATGTTCAGGCAACTGGGGAAAAGAAGGTTCCTGGCAAAGAATCTGAAGTTGTGGAGCTGTGAATTTCCACATGTAACAGGAAAGACTGAAAGACTGAACTTGAAATTTCTTACCCAGTGTAAATATTATGTTGTTCTGAAAAATATATATTTGTAAATATAAAATGTATAGCCAAGTTAAAGGTTATGGAATGTGGTAATTATGGTTTTATTTAGTGTGTATGTATCTTTAAGAATAATACTTGTTAGGCAAGATCACATGATCTGTAGTAACCAATAGAAGAGTAGCGTGGGCTACCTCAGCAGTCAGTGCAGAGATAGAGATGGAGTTGAAAGCACGCATGTAGTTGCTGCTGAGTATCTTGCAAATAAACTTTAAGTTTCCACCCAAGAATTGTCTGCAGATCAACCTTATCACCAATAGTACAACTTGGCCACCCTACAACAATAATTTCCCAATTTTTTGCATTGGTTCAACTATGCCCAGAATGTGACTTGCACAAACAAGTTTCGTGACCCCAAAATGTTGCTGATGGTGACAGTAGTCTTACCACTGCTACTGAGAACTCCTTCCTCGTGTTGATTGAATTGCATGGGCAATGCTGAGATCCCTATTTCAGGTGGCTTTCAATCCAGTTATCCAAGATGCTGAAGCTGGGCAAGGGATTCCATTGCAGTGTGGAATCAAAGGCCTCTATAGCAACAATCTGAGCATCTTTGACTGATACTCTAACTGGGCTTGACAAATGTGCAACTTAGGGCTTGCTTACAGATGCTCCCAAAAGTTGTCAAAAACTCCAAATGCCAGCAGCTGTTCATCAACCAATATGCGGATACAGGTAGTGTATCCCTTCAAACTTAGCCAGACTTTGCTGAGCACAGCCTGTAGATGAACCTGCTCCTTTTGTAAGTCACCTCTCTGTGGTCAAAATCCCTGGGCAACATAGCTGAATAATGAACCATTTAGTATCTGTAGGCAGCAGGTCCCTGCTTCTCCTCCTCCACTTCCACATGTTGCTCCTCACCTGTACTCTGTGATTCAACCACTGTTCCTTCCTCAAATGGACAAATTTATAGAAACTTTAAAAGATTTATTTGTTTCTCATGGATTGTTTTCATTCAAGAAACATCAACTGCCACAAAATGTTTTCAAAATCATTTGAATGTTTTGATTGATCAGATTATGCTGGCTGGTTTGTGAATGGTAGCTTTGAAAAATTATTTCAGATGGCCTGGTTTTCTGCTAATCATTCATTTCTTACTTGCTAAGTCTTGTTACTTTTTATCTTTACACAGTTAATTAGATAACTGACTGGTAAGTTTGCAGGTACGCAATTATTTAATCCAACCATATTTTTCCTTTACAGGACATGTAATGGAATAAAATTGATTCATTCTTTTACAGGATGTGGGTGTTCCTGGCCAGGATTTATTGCCCATTTCTAATTGCCTAGAGAAATTGATGGTGAGCTGCCTTCTTGAACTGCTGCAGGCCATGTAGTGAAGGTACACCCTTAGTGACCTTACTGATGATCTCCCAATGTGATCTTATTGAGCGGTAATGCCTGTGAAGCCTCACTTTCAAGCATAATGCCTTTGACACACACTTGAAGCAAGACTTCAATTGTATTTCAAAGTAAATCATACAGGTTACGCTATCTGATACAGAATGCATTATTGTCAAGGCACTCCAACAAGGAGAAACAGTGGGCAATCTTTTCCTCCAGTATGACAATTTAAAATGTAGCCCATACCATTCTGCAAATTAGGGTACTGTCCACCACATTGAATTTGCAGTACTCTATTATAGCTCATCCAAGCAGACAGAAAAACAACACAATACATAGCACGATATCTAGGCAGATCTGTGCCTCCCTCACAAACACACAGGTCTCCTGTCATCTTCATTTGGAGGTGACGCCACTCACTAAAATCCTGCTGCCACACATATCAACTAGAGTGCATGAAAATGTATAACAAATGAAATTACACTGAAAGAAGGAAATATGTCATTGCTACAATGATATCTGGCTTAAAGGATGTCACAAGAGTGAGTGAGAAAGAGAGAAAGAGGGAGAAGCATCCATGCCTATATAATCAGAAAATCTTCTGCTGATTTTGATCTTGGCATAAGATGCTTACATTCTCTCACTTTCTTGATTGGGAAGAGCCACAGCGGAACATGGTCAGAACAACTTGGATAGAAAATTAAAAACGGAAATTTAATTGAATATAAAATGATAACTTTTTTGTGAGCAAGAGAAGAGCACTTTGAATTTTAGACACTTGACCTGACAACTTGCAATGAAAAATTTCCCAAACTCACACATTCTTTTGGCTGCAGTCGATCATTCATTAGTGAAATCCTGCAGGAAATGTTTTACTTTTTGGTAGTCCAAAATACCAGGAAAATATATCACTTTAATTAAAAGGTGAATAGACAGTAACCTGGCTCAGAAGAACTCCTGTATCATTTCCAGTTTTATATTCTTTCTGCCCTTTATAGAGAGGTACATCAACAGAGGCATTACAGCAAGGTCTTTTAGGTCCACTGCAGGTTCTTGCTGTAAATGGCATATCTGTGGTAGGTAGTACTTTGATGCATTATTAATTTCCTGAAAGACATAAAAGGAACTGAAGGAAGTGATTTGCAAGCAAGTCAAAATGTTACTTCATTATGCAGCTAATACTATGTTAGAAATCAAGTTCCTTTGTGACCAATTTAGAGACGAAGATTAGCATTTGTGAGTCTGATTTGATATGTACCTCCAGTGGAGACGGATTTGCTGAATATAATGTTGATCAGTTCCTTGAATGGTCACTTGATTATTCTCCTAATTAAGAGATAGAATTATGCAAGGTCGATCCAACTACATTACCAATTTACAAAAAATAATGGTTGCTTTTTGTGGCAATTATATAAAGAAATTCAAATCTTACCTGTGTAACCAGGAAGCATATAATTATTTAAAAGTCACCACTATTTATTCACTTCTATTTCTGCTATAGCTCCCTAAAGCATTAACATTTCAGAGAATGAAAGATCAGAAGTGAGGAGAGAATGCTTTCAAAGATCTAGAATGTATCAGCATTGAATTTGAAGTTGGTGCTGATGAATAGCATTCATTAAATTTTTAGCATCTTTATCCTACAGTTGAAGTTGAACTCTGCTTCATTTTCATAAGAAATATTTTACTCATGTACCTAAAATTGGAAATACATTACTGACGCTCTGTGCAGTTTTCTTTTTTTTTAACGTGTTGTTGCAGGTATAGCCAGATGTACAGAGTAAAGCCTTCCACTGAATCTGACAGTCCTCCCTCTCAGGTAAGATTACATGATCCCTGCCAGGCCATGGAGAATGGGACACTTACTTCCTAGTGAATTGTTAGAGAGGAGAACAAATCCCTGAAGTGAAGTGAGTACTGATCTTTAAGCAGCAGCTGTTCCTTCACACAAAAAACTGCATTAGCTCAGACCTTATGGATGTTAGGGCCACAGCTTAGACCTGGTCTCCACACACAATATAAACCTTTCTCTTATTATTTATCTAATCAAAATCACCAAACCGACTTGTATCCATTGGCAGCATATTTGGCCAGCGAAGATTCTTAAACATTTAACATGAAGTTTATTGGAGCATTTATGCATAAAGAAATTTTCTAAATAAAAATTTTATAGAGAAATAGAGAATATTTTTCTCTCAGAGGGTTTTGTGACATTGGAACTCTCTGCCTCAGGAGGTGGTGGAGGCGGGGGTCACTGAATATTTTTAAGGCAGAGATAGATAGATTCTTGTTAGGCAAGGGAATCAAAGGTTACGGGGTTAGATGGGAATGTGGAAATTGAAACACAAGAAGATCAGCCCTGATCTTATTGAATGGTGGAGCAGGTTTGAGGGGCCAAATGGTGTACTCCTGTTCTTATTTCTTATGTTCTTATATTGGAGCTATTATTTTCACATTGGGAAATTGCCTTTTACTTTTCAGCATTGTCCTCTAAACTGACCTAATAAATATTGTCAATAAAGCATTGAAAAACATTTCAATATGTATTTACCTTCCTAGGAATTCATCCATGTCACCTTTCTTTCAGGAATCAGGCAAGTACCATACAAAGACAATGGTTCGCACCTCAACACCAATTTACAGTATTTATTTTTATCTCCTTTATCCAGCTCCCTGATTCTTTTGATGTATTCCTCCTTTTCCCCTCTAAAGAGAATATTCTTCACCAGCTTTTTAGTTGAAGGAGCAGTGTGCGGTATTCGGTGGTGTAGTTGATAGAATTAATAGGTGTGCATAAAAATAATAATTTTATGAAAGAATCATCCCCAAAGGAATATCCATTTATACTGTATTAAAATGTTTAGATAGGAAGTGCATACCACGGAGCCCTGCTATGTACAATTACATACAAGCAAAATTGTACTCATGCTGTTTTTCCAAGGCTGTCAAGTTGAATGGAGCTGTATTGAAAATACATTCCTTCCCTCCTGTAGCTTGACCCTGTCTTCCAATTAAAACATATGTACATATAAAGTAGGTAAAACTGAAACAAGGGTAGGATTAAATTAGAGGAATAAGATAAAAAAGCAAATTAATACAATTACAGATGAGGCAAAATTCACCATTTAGCCAGGCATGGGGTAAAAAGAGGCAAGATTAATTGTGTTATGGAGGCATGAAGATAATAATTTTATGTAAAAAATATTATCCAAAAATATCTGTTTATATACTATAGTGAATTTCTTGCAGAAAAGGTGCACTCGATTGAAATCAGCGAGGTAAGAAATTCTGGTGGGAATTTCAATTTTAAAATGTCAACAGTTATCAGTTAACAGTTTAAAATGTTAATAGTTACATAACTGTAGTTAAAAAGGAAGATTTTGATTCACATAAATCACCATTTATGACCACAGGATATCCATCAGTACTTCAGAGCCAATAAAGTATTTTTGAAATGTATTCTTTGTAGTAGTGTAAAAAACACAGCACCCAATATGCACAATGCAAGTTCCACAAGTAGCAGTGTGTTAGTGACTAAATAATTTGTTTTATGATATGGATGGAGGGATAACTATCGGCCAGGATATCAAGGATAACTCCCCTGCTCGTCTTCAAAATATCAATGGATCTTTTACATCCACTTGAGAGGGCAGGCAGGGCCTCCATTTAATGACTTATCCAAAAGACAGCACCCCAACTTGTCTGAACAAGTTTGTGAAAATCCTGCACCTACTGCATGATGGCTGGACACGTCTGTGCCTGTGGTGAGATGTCCGATGCCTTTGTGGTAAAGAACGGCATAAAGCAAGGATGCAAGATGGCTCCCCAACTTGTCAATCTCTTCCTTTCTGCAATGCCCAAGGAAACAAACAAAAATGTGCCTGCAGACATCAGCAGAAGGTTCTGTTCAAGGAAGCTCTTCAATCTCCTCAGACTGCGAGCCTCCGCCAAAGCCACAGAGGCAGTAATCAGCAAGCTTCTGTAGCCAATGACTGTGCTCAAGCTGCCCACAACAAAGAAGACATCCAGACTATAGAAAACAAATATTTGAGTGCTGCCAAAACACTTTGGTCTCCAAATCAGTGTCTCCAAGACTGAGGTTATACATCATAGCTCTGGAGCACTTCCACCAAAGACTCCTGAGGTACAACATGAGAATTCGAAGGCAGGCCAAAATCACAAACAACAAGGTCCTTCATCATGCTGCTCTCAACAGTATGGAGAGCACAATTCAGAAAATTCAACTTCAGTGACAGGTCCATATCTCCTACATGGGTACCCCTGAGCAGATCTTCTGTGGGGAATTGTCTCAGGGCAAACAACATCATGGTGGTCATTACAAACAACACAAGAACAACCTAAAAAAGAGCCTTACAGACTTATTACATTGCAGACTACCCTCTTGGGAAAACACTGCAGCCAACCAGCCCATGTGGTTGCAGGCACTGAAATTTTGGGTTCAGCATATTTCAAGAACCATCTATGCCAAACTTGCAACATCCAACATGCCCACAGGAATAATAAAAATAAAATAATGCAGATGCTGAAAATCTGGAATTAAAACAGAAAATGCTGGAAAAACTCAGCAGGTCTGGCAGCATCTGTGGAGAGAGAAACAGAGTTAATGTTTAGAGTCCAGTATGACCTCTTCAGAACCCTAAAAATCCTGCGGGACCCTACCCACAGGAAGGTCAGAGGTGGCACAGCTTAAGAAGATTCCCCCAAGCACCAATAATAACAATGTGAACTGCCAGTTCTGAGGCCATCCATGCTGATTTCACATTGGACTGTTCAGCCATGAGAAGGTCCATAAAAGACAATGAAGACACTCAGAGCTTTGGCATACTGGAATAATGAGGAGTCTACCATCATATCATACTACCCGAGTACTGCATCAGAGTGTCAGCCTTTATTTCTGCGTCCAAGTCCTGGCGTAGGCCTATGAACTCATAACCTTCTGATTCAGTGGTGTGCGTGCTGCCAAATGAGCCATAGTTGACACCATAATTAATGCCTGTGATGTCACTAGGTGGCACAGTGTTTTTTTTTGCTCCAATAATCTGTCATTTTATTCTCAGTAACAGAAATTTGAAATATATAGATTTTGAAAGATTCACATGACATATATTTCAAAATAATATGATTAAATTTACCCATTGAGCTGTCTTGTAATGCCTTGCCTTGAAATGCATACATTTGGCTTTTTAGTTCAAAACTTCAAGCTTGCACTGCGGTTGGGTATTTTTACTTTACAGTTGGTCAAAGCTCTCTCTCCAATCTGTGCACTCATAGCATGTGCAGTTTGCAGGATATCCCAGAAGGCAATCAAGTATCAATCGGAATTTAAAGATACGTCTTCGTTAGGAGATTACTTGCTCTTTCCACAAGAACTTTTGAGGCAAAATTTTCAAACTCCTGTCCAGAAAAGTGATGGAATTTATATAAGTTTGTACTTTCCTGTTTTAAATTCTGCACGAGGAAGGAATACCCGTGAGAGAGCTGTGAACAGCAGCATCTGTTATTACAGCTTCCTTGTTGATCATTAGAAAGCAGGGGTTGTTCATTGAGAATGCTTAGCTTTTAATCAATCACCTCTAGGTTTGTTGTTTATATTCAATTAAAAATCTTTCTCTTCTGGACTGCTCTTCGGCTGAAGGAAGTTATATGTTTAAAAATTCAGAAATCATTGAGATAATCAGATTTTGAGCATTTTATGAAGTAATACTTGTTGGTTTGTATATTTTATATCATGCTATAAGTCAATAAACTCACTAATAATGCATTACATTTTTTTGTGTGCCAGGAATGCTTCAGAAAAAATGTGCATTCCCAGCACATGGTCATCCATTCATTAATTTTAAGAAGCTGAAAATTTAAATGCTTTAACCAAGACAAAGAAACAGAACTTGGCTGATGATGATGCCAGGCTTTGTCAACTCGATGTTCCTTTATAGTCCCTCAGTCCTGCTGGACTACAAGATTCCCTTTCCCAGTCTATCCTTCTGCCCCAATTTAAAAATTCATCTCAACACTTACATACTCCATTGTAGTATGTACATATTACAAGATGACATTCCCTTTGCTCCCCAACTCCAGAACTGTTTAACGCTCCTGGCTCTAACATCCACTCTCCCATACAGTGCCACTCAATCCTATGACCGCTCACTAAGTTATTCCAACTAACAAGAACCTGACCTGTGTTCCTAAAACCTTCTCCTGCAGCCTTGCTTGAATCCTGAGGCACCCCTTCAAATCCACTTGACCTCCTGAGCGCACCCAGATACTGGGGGGTGAATTTTAACTTGGTGGGCCTGGGTGCAGATGTAGGGCATCAAAACCACAGGAATTAACAGGATCAATAACAGAAAATGCTGGAAAAACTCAGCGGGCAGAATTTTCTGCCTGTCGGGTGGGTGGGCCTGACCCAATCTCTGGCAGGTGGGGAGCCGATTCCCGCCCGAGAAGTGGGCCCCGCCGCCATTTTATGTGGGCGGGCCAATTAAGGCCCACCCAGTGTGATGTCCAGTGGGAGGGGCTATGTGCTTCCTGTGCGGGTAGGGGGGATTCCCTAAAAGCGAGAGTGCGCTCTTTTGGGCATGTGCACGAAAGAGCGTACATCTCCCTGATGCTAAGTGCTGCCTCAGGGAGATCGCTTACACTTTTAAAAATATGAAAAATAGAAAAAAACAAATTCCCTAACATGTCCCCATCATATGACAATGTCACATGAGATGGGACATGTTCACAACTTACATAATAATTTTATTAAACTGTTCAATACCCTACATGAAACCTCACCCGCTGCTGGATGAGGTTTCATGTTTTTTCTAGTTATCGCCGGGGCTCCTGGCCTGCCCACCAACCTTAAGGTTGGACGGGCAGGTCCTTTAAATGTTTAAATGATCCTGTCAATGGCCCCAATTGGCCATTGACAGATTGATGGGCCCGCAGCTGATTTTGCTTCGCCTCCGCCTTCCTGAAAATTTAAATGGGGCGCAGTGACGCCGGGGGTTCTGCCCGACATCATCCCGCGTCATTTTACGCATTGGCAAGCAGGCCCCGGCCCCTGCTCGCCGACGGCAAAATTCTGCCCAGCAGGTCTAACAGCATCTAGTGGAGAGAAAAACAGAGGGCATGTTAGGGAATTTGTTTTTTTCTATTCTTCATATTTTTAAAAGTGTAAGTGATCTCCCTGAGGCGGCACTTAGCCTCAGGGAGATGTACGCTCTTTCGTGTGCATGTGCGAAAGGGCACACTCTCGCTTTTGGGGAACCCCCTGCCCGCACAGGAAGCGTATGGCGCTTCCCGCCAGACATCACGCTGGGTGAGCCTTAATTGGCCCACCCACATAAAATGGCGGCGGGGCCCACTTCTCCTGTGGGGAAATTTTTAAATTTGGAGCCGATCTCCCCGAGGTAGTGCTTAGCCTCAGAGAGATCAGTGCACATGCGTGAAGGAGCGCACTCTCGGCTGAGGGAAACCCACCCCCTTCCCCCCACCCGCACAGGGAACGCATAGCACTTCCTGATGTACATCATGCTGGGTGGGCCTTAATTGGCCCATCCACATAAAATGGCAGCACCCCCCACCCCCCCGAATGGAAGCACGCATGCTGCCCACACCTGACAGTGGGGGGGGGAACTTTTCCCCTGATCTACTATTTGGAGATTTGTTCTATCACATCCAGATGGGTGCCACTTCTGCTGACCTTTTGCTGGACTTCAAATGGGAAGCAACGTGTTCTGCAGCAGCACCTTCCGTTCAATCGTCACAGACCGGTAACAGCACAGAAATGGCAGCTAGAGAGGGGACCAGCAAGGGGGGAAATGGTAGTATAAAGGATTAATGTTAAATATGTAAATATATAGTCCGTATCATCAATAATGTGAGATCACATGATAACAGAACATGGCAAGACAGTTCTATGCAGAGCCTTGTGTAGAGACTCCCTTGTAAATATTTATCATAATGCTTAATAAAAGATAGAATTTGCTAACAATGTTGCCTCCACTCTTATCTGTAAGTCCAGGACCATGACTACCATATACTAGACTGAAAACAAAAATAACAGATGGTTGTAGTAGTTAAAAACAATGAAAGGAGCAACCAGTGAAGAGCCCAGTGACTGGAAGGAGCAGCAAGTGAACCAACTGCAGGCCAAGGATAGCATGGGAAAATCTTTAACAGTACTACAGAAGAAGTAAAAGTTAAACGAAGAGATGGAAAAAGTCCTAACTTTACCAGAGTGCTTCAACCACGTGGAAGGCCTGGATCAAGCTGAAAAGCGGAAGAACGGGCATTGCAAATTTAACAGGTACAGAATAGTGTCGAGACTAGCAAAAAAGACTAGCAAGGAGCAGGTCAGTACCTTACTATGTGCCAGAGGGAGTGGTCAGACGATGTTATTGTCAGACAGGGCATAAATGAAGAAGTGGCATCATATGAAGAAGCCTTCGATACTTAGGTTAACCTTCAGAATAATACCATAATAGAGTGAAAAAAGTTTAATATGCACACTCAAACAGCAAAGTTTCCTTTATTAATGAGCTATATCGATTAGCAGAAAATTGTGAATATGGAGCCCTGAAAGATGAATTAATTCAGGGTTGCATTGTCATGGGAGCCTTGGAAGAGGCACTCTTTGAGTTTTTGTAATCAGGGGAAGACGTAACTCTATTGAAAACGTGCAGATAGTGAGGCAGACAGAAGAGAGAAAGCAAAATAAAAGTTTTATTCAAGGTGAGGAATAAATATCATGGAGAAAACAGGTTGCTACAGCCCAGTTTATAGCATGAGGAAATTGCAGTACATCTAACCCAATTGGGGGAGAGATGGTTCTATACAGAGCTTTGTTTAGACATTACCTTGTAAATAGTTAGCATAATGTTTAATAAAAGATTGAATTTTCTAACAATATTGCCTCCAGCCTTATTTGCAAGTGCAGGACCATGACTACCACATACTATTGGAAACAACAATACAGAGAAACCAGCAAAGTGATGCAGCTCACAGGAGGCACCATTAACAAAACAGGGATGACAGTTATTGACTGAGTTTCCATGACACATCTAAACAACAGTGTCTTAGGAGGTTCAGTTTGTTATGTCACCTATGGGGGTGACAGACATTTGCATCCTCCTTGGAGAGCTGCTTCCTGCTGGACCTGGTGACCATGTATTACCAATAGCTTTCTGAGGAAGCATTGTCAGCTACTTCCACCAATTTCTGCTGCACACTTTAGGGCCCTGTCAGATATAAATTGCATGAATTAGTCCTGACCAGCTAGATATGTTGCATGTTACCATGATGTAGGTGATTATATTTCACTTGTTGTTGAAACCCAGTCAGGATGATTAAATGCTATATGGCATTTGCTTGGCTATTATTAGGTTGCCATCAGGTAGCTGGAAGCTCCCCATTTCCACACTTATGACAGTCAGGAATGCTGAAACTCCACTGATCTCCAGTGCCTCCACTCCAATTTCCAATTGGGCAATTTTTGCGAGGCCACCAGGTTCGCTTTCTCTCCCTATGTTCTGTGCTCTGTCTCCTACGAGGAGGGAACAACAGACATATGACTGTGTAAAATAACATGCATTCACCTGATGGATGGAGTTATTTGGTGAGGCTGAGTATCAGGGAAAGACGTGAAATTGCATAAGAATGAGGGTGATAGATAGACAAACGAGGGTGTGAGGATATTTATGGAAAGTGAAGGATGGAGGCAACTGCAAAGTAAATGTGTGTTAGGAGTGATGTGATGGCTTAAGAATAGAGAGTGAGGAGGTTAAGGTGACCTGCAGAGCAGGATGCAGGTGACAACTGCATTCACCATTTTTGCCCTGTATAGGCATTAATCCACCGTCTGCACTGAATCCACGGTCCTGCTGTTGATTTCCTTTGTTATCTCCAATTTTGCTTTCTTGAACTCAGCTACAGGCTTCCTCTTTCCACTGCTAGGGAAGGGAACCATTCTCCTACTTCTCACATTCCCCATCAGCACATCAAGGGAGGCGACAGTAAAGCAGGGTGCAGCCTTTCTGAAACTTCCTTATCTCTTCCTGCCAACTCCAACTGCTGCTGTTTGCATCTTCGGATTATCCCTGCAGCTCCTACAGTTCAGACTGGGTTCTACATCACACCTACTGCCACAGATTTGGCAGGAAAGCAGAAGTAAAATGATAAGGTGTCTGTGTTCGGTTATGCACTAAAGTTGCTTCGGACCCTAACCCAACACTACCAACACCCACCACCCCATCACATCTCAAACTCCCCAGGCTCCCAATTAAAATCAGGGCCTGTGATTCTGTCTGAAAAGAACTATTGGGTCCTGAGATTTCATCCAAATATTGTCAATTCCCAGGTCTCCTTCATAGTTCTCCGAGGCTCATATGTTTAAGGCTGAGACGGACAGGTTCTTGGTCTCTCAGGGAATCGAGGGCTATGGGGAGCAGGCTGGAAAGTGGGCATGAAGCCCAAGATTAGCCATGAATTGTGGAGCAGGCTCAATAGGCCATATAGTCTTCTCCTGTCGCTATTTCTTATGTTCTTAGGAGGTCCTTGTCTTCCTTCAGTGCAGGTAAGACCCTGCTAAAACTACCAGGCAAAACGATCCTATCATACAAAATTTCTGACTCAGTGGGAGTCATTTTCTCCTTCATCACTTGGACAATAAGCTGCCAGAACATATTGTCCTCCTGTTATGCAATCTGCTCCATCTTCATTTTAATTGTGGATTTCCTTCACCAGTCTACTGTCCAAGTATGAAAATGTGAGCAATGCCACAGAAGGGCTGCTAGATTTTTTTTAATAAAACAAATTTTGTGAGTCCCCTGCAGTATTGTGAACAGCAATTGCAGGATAGTTCAGTCAGCGGGCACGGACCAGAGTTGGCAGTGCATCTGCCGGCAATTAAAAGGCCTTTTAAGGCCATTAAATAATCAAGTAACTTAAGTTTTTCATTGCCTGTCCAGCTAATGGTTGGCTGACAGACGAAAAGGCCAAGTGGCCTTTGCATTTTTTGGAAATCTCATCCACGGGCAGAAAGAGGTTTCCAAAAGCAAATAAAAATAAAATAAAAGTGCTAAAATGTAATTAATAACATGTCCCTGCTCATGTGACAGAGTCACATGACGGAACATGTTATATTACATTTTTATTTTATTTATTTTCTTATTTAAAAATGCTTCATCTCCCTGAGGCAGCTCTGTGCCTCAGAGAGATTTTCAAGCGTTCACTGGCGCACATGTGTGAAGTTTGCCCTTGGCCCGCTCGCTCTCACCCCTCCCCGCACAGATAGCGATGAGCACTGCCACTCGTGTTTCACGCTAGGCAGGCCTCAATTGGAGAGGGGATAGGGAGGGGCATTGGGGTGATTGAGGAGTGGACCAGGGCGTCATGGAGGGAATGGTTCCTTTGGAACGCTGATGTATTTGGTGATGGCATCACGCTGGAGGTGGCAGAAATGGCAGCTGAATATCCTTTGAATGTAAAAGCTGGTGGGGTGGAATGTGAGGGCAACGGGAGCCCTATTATTCTTCTGGAATGGTAGGGAAGGAGTGAGCGCAGATGTCTGGGAAATGTGAGCAGTGAAGTTGAGGGCCTTGTCAATCACAGTGGAACCCTTGGCTGAGGGAAAATGATGAAATGTAGGAAACATCAGTGTGGAATGTGAAATTATTGTAACAGATACAACAAAGACGGAGAAACTGGCAGAATAAAATAGAGCACTTACTGGAAACAGAGTGAGAGGAAGTGTAATCAAGGTAAGTGTGAGAGCTGATGGTTGTAGAGTTGACAGCCAATTTCCAGAAATGGGGATAGAGAATTCAGTCAAAGGAAAGGAACAGTTGAAGATGGAACATGTGCAACAAGAGATGGTATTGTAACCAAAACTGATGAAATTTTCCAGTTCAGCACAAGTGCAGGAAGTGGCACTGATAAATTTACCAGTGCATTGGTAAAAGAGGTGATGGTGAGATCTGTGTAGGACTTGAACAAAAGAAAAAAGTACCAAGTGTATCTCAGGAAAAGGCAGGCATAGCTCGGAATGGCAAAACAACCTTATGAGTGCTGCAAAGCTAAATAGATTCACCCTGAGAATAAAATGGAGGATTGATTATTGAGGTACTGTCACCTTCGATAGAATCAGCCCCACCACCATCTGCTCCACAGGGATTAGAACATGCAGGCATGCCCGCCCTACTTAGTTCATGCTTCCTCTGTTTGTGCACCATCTTGTCTTGCAAGAGAGGGGGGAAAGTGTGTTAGTGCATGTTGTGAAATCTATTTGGGTGATGTGGCTGTCATGGTTGAATAGTCTGCAAGCACTGCAGTGTCTGCAATCTATGTAGTGTGGGCATGAGGCTTGTATCACTGTTAAGTGTGTGAGGCAGTCAATGAAGCATACATGTTTTAGGTATGAGATAATATTGAAAGAAATTGTAGGTGAGTAATGAGGGTGCGGTGAACTGAGCAGTGTCTGAGGCTTGAGGTACAGTTGGTAGGATATGACATCTAAAAATTCATTCACTGACCTTGACCACTCATGTGAAGTCAATGAACTATATAATAGCACTGCATTCAAGTCGTCAACACTTGACATCTGTCATTGACCTCCATAGCTACCTGCTCCCAATACCTTTTGCCAATGTGTCTGAAAGGCCTTTTGGTCTCTATAGTCTCCCTTGTGGATAGAGGAATCTTTTCTCCTTGCCACGGCCCCCAACAAGGCCTTCTGAAAACTTTGGAACCCACTATCTTGTCATAGGAATGTGCCATTCCTGACTGTTTTCCAGGTTAGACTCACTTTCTGCACCGCTCCCAACAACAACTCTAGCTACATTACATGTTCCCTTTAAGAAGTTTAAGCTAACTTTATGTGGTGCTTGGAAGTTATGATATCTGTCCCCTGCTGGTGTGTGCAGCTAATAAACATCAGGATTAGTGTTGGCTACACACATAAATTAGAAATCAGCATGATGTTGATATGCTGCTTGCATTTCAATTAAAGGGTGTAAGCTAATTAAGCACCATTTTCAGGGACTATCCAATTTGGCCCTCAATGGGATGAATTTTGCCATGGTGTCGGAGGTAGGGTTGGTGGCATGGCGTGCTAGCAATTTCATGCAAAAGGATTAGCATGCTGGTTGCTCAACATATCGCCACCTTCATGCAACTCTCCCAAATGCAGCTTCTTGGGACGGGCAGGCAATAATGGCCATAAAGCAGGCAACTGAGAGGCTGTTTGACACAGAGGTGCAATTTTGTCAGAGACGCATAGGCCCCAAACTCTGTCACCAACTTGTCCAAGCAGTTGAGGTGGATGTACGGTGGGGAACCCCTGACTAACACAACAGCCATTCAATCCTAGATATAAAATAGGCAATCAGCAAAAAGGAGCTCATGTTTTGCCACTGATGTGCCACAGTGGAAGCAGAGCTCTCAGGTTGTGCATGCTGTAAGTGAAGGAGGCTTTTAAAGTAGGGCTTATTGTGGGTCACTGTGAGGTACCAGGACAATTTTGCAACTGAGACCTAATTACTTGACACTGTCTTTGGACATGGGGGCCACCTACTCCGAGGTGGGATGGAGATGTGGGAAAGAGCAGCAACCCCAGCAATATGGGCAGTGCACAGGAATGCAGAGTTAATGGACAAAGGTTAGGAGGGGCATTCAGACATTACCTACAGTGTAAAGTGTACAGGCAAAGGATCAGCCTCCTCAACAAGTCTGAGCAGCAACACTACAGATTGCTCTGCCTATCAAGGCAGGTGGCAGCTGATCTGTATGCCCACCATGAGGGGATCCTTTGACCTCAAGAAGGGGGTGGACAACACAGTCAGTAGCTGTCAAGGAGACTTCAAGTTTTTAGTGTCTGGCTCATTTCAGGTTTTGGCAGCGGACCTATTTGGAAATCATAGGAGGACACACACAACTTCATCACTCAGGTGAAGGATGCTCTGTCTGAGAGGGCCTCAGGCGAGATTTCTTACACCACAGATGAATCTAGTGAAGCAGACAGCTGTGGGATTTGCCTCAATGGCAGGATTCCCTCAGGTGCAGGTTTGGATGAACTGCACTGATGTGGCTACTAGGCTCCTGGCAAAACAGCCCAGGGAATTTATCAACAGAAAGGGGTTCCACTCCTTCAATGTGCTGCTGGCATACAACCATCACTAGCCTTTACAGCAGCTGTGTGCATAGGATTTCCTGGCAGCTGTCATGATACATTCACCCTGAGGCAGTTGCAGGGGATGCAGCTTTTCTGCCACCACCCAGGTTCTGCAGATGCCCCCTGGCTGACAAGGGATATCCTTTGAAGAGATAGTGGATGAAATCATGCACAATTCCCTAGGAGGCACATAAATGATACAACCACTCCACTGTCATCTCACCACAAAGACCACTACTGAGCAGGTCACTGGCCATGCAACTCCAGTGCCTTCACTGGTGAGAGATTGCCGATCAATGTGGCCCTTCAAGGGTTTCCTGTATTGTGGTGCTCTTCTGTACTCTGCACTACATCAACTTGCAGAGAGGTGTGGGCCTACAGGACAGCCATGTGGAGAAGTGCTCCACCAGATCAGAGCAGGAGGTTGAGGAGAAGGAGCAGACAATCCTACAAGGCTATCCAGAACTTGACTTGAGGGGGCAACACACTGTTTAGGAAGGCAGGGAAGCCAGTGATGCAGGGGCATTTCTGAGGCCATCAGATTCAGGATTAGATTCTTCCCATGTGGACATCATTTGCACTTGCTTTCAAGAATTGAATGACACATTCAAATCTCCTGCTGCCCAGTAGTCATGATGCAATACATCTCCACTGGTAACACTTCTGCATTATTACTCACAGGTGTCTCAGGCAATACACCTTGCTGGGAGTGGACTTGTGGGAGACAGTCGGGAGCTGAGGAGCACAGTGTTTCACTCTTTCAGCTGCTGTCAGGCAGCAGGAAGCAGGTGAAAGAAGCAACCGTGACGTCACAGGAAGCTAGAAAGTTGATTGGCCGGTAAGTGCTCAGTCTAAGGGACCGTGTGAGAGAAAAGGAGCTTAGGACAGGCAAGTTCAGGCAGACCTATAAATTAAAACTAAGCCTTTAAAATAATATACCAAAATTTGAAAACTTTAAAATTAAAATAAAACAATAAAGATAAAAAGAGCAATAAAAGTGAAGTAATTTAAACAAACATCTAAACACATACCTTTGTAGTTAAGAACTAGCATTCAATAAACACAGTAAATTGTAGCATACATAGAAAGAAAGTAATTAAAGTAAATTAACTAAATAACATAAGTTAGAAGGGTGGGACAGGTGTTATGTTGCAGCTGTGAGATGTGGGAGCATTTGGACGCCAAGGCGATCCATGACAAACACGTCTGCAGGAAGTGTAAGCAGCTTGAGGAATTCCGGATCAGGATTATTGATCTGGAAGCTGAAATGCAGACACTGTGCACCATAAGGGAGGGAGAGAAACACCTGAATACTTTGTTCCAGAAGACAGTCATACCTCTTAGAAGAGGGTCATCTGTTTTGGTCAGCAGTGAGGGACCGGAGGATGTGACTGTCAGTGAGACAGGTAATGGGATGGAGCAGACAGTAGTGGAGAAGCCTCAGACTTTGCAATTGTCAAACAGGTTTAAGGTGCTCACAACCTGTTGGATGAAAGTGAAGTCTGCAAAGTGCTGGCTGGTCATGGTACAGGAAGCTGTTCAAGCCGGGAAAGCAAAAAGGAATGTAGTGGTAGTAGGGGATAGTACAGTGAGGGGGATTGAGAGCAAAAGTCCAGGTGGCTATGTTGCCTGCCCGGTGCCAAGGTCAGGACATCTGCTCAGGTCTAGAGGGGAACATGCAGTTGGAGGGGGAGGATCCAGTTGCCGTGGTCCATGTAGGTACCAATGACATAAGTAGAACTAGGAAGGAGGTTCTGCAAAGTCAGTGTGAGGAGCTAAATACCAAATTAAGAAGCAGAACCTCAAAGGTAATAATCTCTGGATTATTACCTGAGCCACGTGCAAATTGACATAGGGCAAATAAGACAAGAGAGATGAATGCGTGGCTCAAAGACTGGTACGGGACATGTGTATTTTGGTTTGAGGGGCACTGGCATCTGTGCTGGGAAAATGGCGCCTGTTTCATTGGGATGGTTTACATCTGAACCATGCTGGCCTATATGTCCTCACAAATTGCATAACTAGGGAAGTAGAGAGGGCTTTAAACTAAACAAAAGGGGTGAGGGATCAAGCTTGGGTAGAGGTAGCAATTCAAGGTATAAAGCCGAGGAAAGCAAAACAATAATATGAGCAATGAGGGTCAGAGAATGGCAGGAAGGGACAGAGAGAAAAAACCTAAGATACATCAACAGTCAAGACTAAATGTTACAAAGGTAACAAAAAGACAAAACTGAAGGCTCTCTATCTGAATGCACCAAGTATTCATAACAAAGTAAATGAATTGATGGCCCACATTGAAATAAATAAATATGATCTGATAGCAATTACAGAGACGTGGCTGCAGGATGACAAATATTGGGTGCTTAATATTGAAGCCTACATGACATTCAAGAAGAATAGGAAGCTAGGTAAAGGTGGAGGGTTAGCACTGTAAATCAAAGAGGGCGCTGGGGCAATAGTTAGAGATGACCTTCAGAAGATCAGGATGTAGAGTTGGTTTGGGTGGAGATGAGGAATAGAAGGAGAAAAAAGTCATTAGTGTGAGTGTCAACAGACCCCCTAACAGTAGCCACAATGTAGGACAAAGTATTCAAGAGAAGATATTGTGTGCTTATGATAAAGGGGTGGCAATAATCATGGGTGATTTTAATCTACACATAAACTGGAAAAATCAGATTGGCAGTAGTAGCCTGGATGAGGAGTTTTTGAGATAGTTTCTTAGATCAGCATGTTCGGGAACCAACCAGAGAACAGGTTATATTAGACTTGGTATTGTGTAACATGACAGGATTAATTAATGACCTCAGAGTAAAGGCACTTGTAGGTAGCAGTGACCATGCTATGATTGAATTTTACATCCAGTATGGAAGGTAGAAGAGTGGGTCTAAGGCTAATATCTTAAACTTAAATAAGGTCAGCTATGTGGGAGTAAAAGCTGAAGTGAACTGGGAAACTAGGCTAGAGAATAGATCAATAGAGAAGCAGTGGCAGACATTTAAGAGGATATTTCAGAGTATTCAGAATAAGTACATTCCTACCATGAAGAAAAATTCTAAGGGGAGGACCCAACATTTGTGATTTATTGAAGAAGTTAAGGAAAGTATCAAACTTAAAGAAAAAGCATACAACTCCGCAAAGATGAGTGGCAGGACAGATGATTGGACAAAATATAAAGAATGGCAGAGAATGACGAAAAGGTTAATCAGGAGAAAGAAATTAGATTATGAGAGGAAGGCACCTAGAAATGTAAAAATGGATAGCAAGAGATAGCAGGTAATTAAGAGAACAAGAGTAAGTAAAGTGAGTGTTGGTCCTCTAAAGAGTGTTCATGGGGAGTTAATAGTAGATAATAAGGAAATGGCAGAAGAGATTAACAAAAAATATTTTACTTCTGTGTTCACTATAGAGAATACAAAAAACATTCCAGTGATAGCTGCAGATCAGGAGGTGAAAGGGCAAAAGGAACTTGGTGAAATTGAAACAGCACCGAGAAAATTGATGGAGCTGCAGGCTGACAAGTCTCTGGGTCCTGATGGACTACATCCTAGGGTCTTAAAAGCGGTGGCTAAAGTGGTAGTCAATGCGCTGGTGTTAATTTTTCAAAATTTGCTAGATTCTGGAAAGATTCCAGCAGATTGGAAAGTAGCGAATGTAATCCTTCTATTCAGGAAGAAAGGGAGGCAGAAAACAGGTAACTATAAGCCAGTTAATTTGATGTCTGTCTTGGGGAAGTTATTGGAATCGATTGTTAAGGAGGTTATGGCTGGGCACATAGAAGAGCTCAAGGCAATTAGGAAGACTCAGCATGGTTTTGTGAAAGAGAAATCATGTTTAACCAATTTAATGGTGTTTTTTGAAGGAGTAACACGTGCAGTAAATAAAGGGGAGCCTGTAGATGCACTTTACTTGGATTTCCAGAAGGCATTTGACAAGGCACTACATCAAAAATGATTACGGAAAATAAAAGTACATGGTGTAGGGGGTAATGTATTAGTTTGGATAGAAGATTGGCTGGCTGGATGGCAGAAAGCAGAGAGTATCCATAAATGGATCTTTTTCTAATTGGTAAGATATGACGAGTGGCGTCCCACAGGGTCTGTACTAGTGCCTCAAATTTTTACAATTTACATCAATGGCTTAGGTGACAGGGGTGAAGACATGATAGCTAAATTTGCAGATGACAGAAAGAAAGGTAGGAAAGTGTGTTGCAAAGAGGAAATGGGGAGGTTTCAGATGGATATAGGTAGGATGAGTGAGTGGGCAAAGATCTGACAAGGAGAGTTTAATGTGGGAAAATGTGAAGCTGTTCACTTTGGCAGGAAGAACAAAAAAGCAGAGCGTTACTTAAATGGAGAATGACTGCAGAATTCTGAGGTGCAGAGGGATCTAGATGTTCTAGTACATGAGTCACAAATAGTTAGCATAGAGGTACAGCAAGTAATTAAAAAGGCTAATAAAAAGTTATCCTTTATTGTGAGAGGGGTTGAACATAAAAGTAAGAATGTTATGCCTCAATTATACAGGACATTGATGAGACCACATCTCAAATACTGTGCGCGGTTTTGGTTTCCTTATTTAAGGATGTAAATGCATTGGAGGTGGTACAAAGGAGGTTTACTAGATTGATACCTGGAATGAGTGAGTTGTCTTATGGGGAAAGGTTGGACAGACTGGGCTTGTTTCCACTGGAGTTTAGAAGAGTGAGGAGTGATGTGATTGAAGTATACAAGATCCTGAACGGCCTTGACAAGGTGAATGTCGAAAGGATGTTCCCTCTTGTGGGTGAGTCTAGAACCAGGGGGCAATATTTTAAGATTAGGGGTCGCCCTTTTAGAACAGAGGCGAGGAGAATTTTTTTCCCTCAGAGGGTTGTGCGACTTTGGAACTCTCTGCCTCAGAAGATGGTGGAGGCAGAGTCATTGAATATTTTTTAAGGTAGAGGTGGATAGATTCTTGTTAGGCAAGGGAATTAAAGGTTATCAGGGTTAGATAGGAATGTGGAAATCGAAACACAAGGGGATCAGCCATGATCTTATTGAATGGCGGAGCAGGCTCGAGGGGCCAAATGGTCTACTCCTGTTCCTATTTCTTATGTTCTTAAGTACATTATGCTGATATTGTAACGTCCCAATAATAAAGACATTTCATACCTGAGGTTTCAAAATCTACCCATTTCATTCCATTAAAGTGCTTGTATTTGAATAGTGTTACAAGCCGCCCCTTGATGAAACCCAAAGTGATGCTACCATCACATTTCAGCCCTCTTACGAAGGCTTCTGCAGGATGCTCCCTGTTGTGGTCAAAGCAGATGTGGAGGCAAGCTGCTCGAGTGTGCATCTTGGTAGTTGAGATGCCAGTGAGACCCATCCTTGTGTTTTCTGTAACTGTGAGGGCACTGCCAGCTGTATCCATCCAGGCAATCGTCGTCATGGGGGCTTGAGATGGCAGCTGAATTTCACCACATCTATCTCCAGCCTCCTGAACCCACCCATGATCCTTAATTGGATGACGATTGTGGAGGCCAACCACTAAATGGTCACCTCCCGCAAAATTCAGCTGGGTGTTGTGCATCAACCTTAAAGGGGGTCGGAATCCAGAAATGGTCCAGATGTAAAGGTTCACAACGCTTTTGGGAAAATTCAGCCCAATGTCTCTGACACAATCTCTCCCTGCTTCTATCATCACCCATTAATTCATTTACAGATCCTCTGTGATTTCAAAGCGACATGTATGTACTACATACTGGCTACCACTTCTGCATTTTTTGGGGTGTGTGAAAATATGGCAGATTAGGAATAGAAGGGCTTACTATTTGCTTTATTGTTCAACAATCCCAGTAGCTTGTTAGCAACCATTAATGAGACTAACTTTTTATACAAGATTTATTAATTATTTGAATTTAAATTTCAGCAGGTGTGGTAGTGAATGTTTGCGGGTTTTGAAGTCATATCTCCAAAGCATTAATCCAGGCCAATACAAGTTGTCCACATCCAGACCTCTGGATTACTAGTCCAGTAACATGACCACTACTCTACCATCCCCAGAAGCAAAAAAAAACATTGAGTTTCTAACTCCCTCTGAACCCAACAAGAATTTCTAATGAGGCATTCTGCTTCTTCTATCCCCTTGATATTCTCACGGAAATGTTAAAGGTGCATCTCATGGGATCTCAGACTTTCTCAGAAATGCTGCAAATATTGCCTCCCTTACAACTAGTGGTGTGTAAGCCTGCACAAAGCAGGTGTACTTGTCTGAAATGGCTGTATTTCCTGCAACAATGTTGTCTTTGACTGCAGTTGATTGTAGAGAGATTTCCTGTCCCCTGAATTTGAATTAGGTCATGGCAAGTCCAGATGGGCAAAAGTTCCACCTCACATTAATTCCATTGATGCTGTTGCACCATCAAGTTTACTCAGTTAAAGTCAATCTTCCCCACCCCCTTGCTATCATCAGGCACTCCAGGCTCCCTTCTCTTGCTGTGACTTTGTAATCCTCAACTGAAATATTGCCTTTACTTTGTACCACCTGCTATTCACATCACTAAGTTACTTGTCTCTTCAGTGTTTTGAAATTCCTTTTATGTATTTGAAATCTTTTTTCCTCTCTTGCTTACAACCATTCTGTATGTGCACATAACAACCTTCATGCTGTACCAAAAAATGTCAAGCTGAAACACCCCTTTCGCTTGCTGTAGGATCACGAGCATTCCTATTTTATTTTCCATCACTGCTGTAACTTTCCCTTTTTCTCATTCTTGAACCAGGAAGGAGATTTGAGCTGGACAAAGAGAGGTGGAGAGAGTGAGTAATCATTTCAACTTTACAGACTGTACATTGGAAAGCAGTAACTATTGGACAGAGATTACTTACTGTGAATAATGTCATAGATTTCCCATTAACTCTTCTCTGTACTTTAAATTGCTGTAATTTTGTCAGATTAAACTGGCGGTTTCACAGGAGCATATTATATGAAAAGACTTAATGAATTTAAAGTAATTTGGTCATGGTACCTACTAATGTTAATACTCCCAGTGTAAACATAATGAACTGGACACTAGCTTATAATGGACAACACACTAGTTCAGAAACCAGTTCACTATGAATAGTTTCCTGTACACTTTGTCAGTACCTCTGACTCTATTGTTCTTGGCACCATTATTTTATCGACTGAAAATCACTAGAAAATATAATCAATGAATAATTCAAGAATCATAACTGAAAAAGTATTGAGCTGTACCCAGCAGAGCTTAGAAAGTGGCATGACAAGCTCAAAGTGAAGGCAGAAAGAGATAAATAAAACTAAATATTTGCTGAAACATGAGTTCAGTTACCAAAATGACAACTAGAAAATAAGAACTTGCCACAAAAAAGAATTTCTTGTCACATTTTTTTAAAATCTCTGCTTTGAGTCTCATCTATGGTCTCTGATTTCAATGCTTTTCTCGATCTATTTATGGATAGTGCTGTATGTTTAACAAGAAGGAAAGTGGAACTGCATTCAAAAACCTTAAAAAGTCAGAATAATTGTGACGCAAACTTCTGATAGCTCAAGAAATCTGACATGGAATGTAGCTAGGCTACCTGAAACATTATTATTTCTGCAGACCAGCTCCCAATTATAACAAATGACTAACTGTCCTGAAACTTCCAAAGCAAGAGACATATGCATACAGACACTGCATAGGTTGTTTTATTCAACTGTGTAGTTACTTTACCAAAGTTGAACTGTGTTGTAATTGTGGCTAGCAGAACCATAGACTATACTTATTTGAACCATTTCCAATGTTAATTATATGAGTTCTGTACAAGATTGTAGACTGAGGAGTTGTTGCCTCGAGTATTCATCAAGCCTCCCATACTCCTGCCAGGATTTTAATGATGGACAAATTCTCTTCATTACTATTGGAAGGTTAGGGTCAGCTAGATAATTCATGAAGAAAAAGAGAAAAGTTAGCCCATTTAATTCTGCCTGCAGTGGGAGACCAGAACAGTTCCATGGAATTTCAAGGTCTCTTTCTATAACTACCTCTTATCACCATACCTCATTTTGTGCTACCAACCTTGATTTCTCTTATTCCTGATCGGTTATCCAGTTGTCCTACCAATATATTACTGTCACAGGTCATTTTTCTATCAGCTAAGTTGATTTTCTGGAACTAATACAACAATAATAGGAAAGATCAGAAGGCCAACTGCAGGGATGCCAAGCTGAACAACCATCAATAGATGACTTCTGGTTTTGTCCGCATTTTCCTATCTGCAGGCGCAGATGGATTATTTCATCCTGGTCGCATAACAATGCACATGAAAGCGTTTCCCTCACAAAGCATCCTCACTCAGTTGTACCCGCTATCAGACAGCTGCTGACATAGCTCAAAAGGAAGATTTTCAAAAGAATAAGAGGCAAGCTCACTGCCAATTGAATCCAGACATCATTGTCCCTTACTGACAACAAACACAACTTGATCACTTATTGCTTACAGAAAATGACTGTACATAGAATAAACCAGAACAGTCCACAGCACAAAAGCAAAATACCGCAGATTCTGAAAATCTGAAATAAAATTAAAAATGCTTGAAATATTCACCAGATTAGGCAGTATCTGTAGAGAGAAAATGAGATAGAATTTCAGTTCGATGATGACTTGATGGGTGATTTTTAACCTGAAACTTTAATTCTATTTTCTTTACCAATTAATGCACACTTAAAGAACCTCATCCCGCAGCTGCTGGTATTCAACCAGCAGTGGATGGGGCAGTCACCACACAGGAAGCCATTGCTGCAAGTGGCGTGAGGCCCACATGGCCTCTGACTGGCTGGCAGTTCTTGGGGCTGGGATTTCTGTCCCCAGGGTCATAATTCCAGGGAAGGCCCATTACTGGCCAGTTAAGTGCCTGATGAGCACTTAATTCTGTTGGGTCTTCTCCAAAAGAGGCATCACGGGGCTCTCGCTGGTTTTCCAGCTGGCAGGCAAGATCCCTGTTGCCAACATTAAATTCCAGCCAACCTCACAGTTCTGGTATCATTCTTTAAATCTGCTTTGCGATCTCTCCAGTACTTCTTCATCCTTTTTATAACATGGTGACCAGAACTGTACATATTACTCCTAGTGTGGTCTAACCAAGATTTGATAAATGTTCAGTATAGCTTCTCTACAATTCACTCCCCATAGAAATAAAACATAGGGCAGAACTTTATGAGTCGGCGAGCGGAGGTGGGGCCCGCTCGTCGACGCATAAAATGACGCGCGGTGACGTCGGGGAAACTCCCGATGTCACTGTGCCCGATTTAAATTTTCAGGAAGGAAGGAGTGCAGCAAAATCAGCTGCGGGCCCGCTGACATGTCAATGGCCAACTGAGCCATTGACAGGGTCAATTAAGAAATTGCAGGACCTGCCCGTCTAAACTTGAGGTTGGTGGGCAGGCCAGGAGCCCCAGCGGGAACTAGAAAAAACATGAAACCTCATCCACAGGCGGGATGAGATTTCATGTAGGCTTTAAAAATTTTTTATAAAGATTTTGTAAAAATTATGGACATGTCCCAACTCATGTGACATTGTAACATGAGGGGACATGTAAGGGAAATTTTATTTTTCTATTTTTGTCTTTTTTACATTAACAGACGATCTTCCTGAGGCTGCATTTACCCTCAGGGAGATGAATGCACTCTTTCGTGCGCATGCGCAAAAAAGCGCACTCTCGATTTTGTGAATCCCCACCCCCACCCGCACAGGGAGCGCATAGCGCTTCTGTGCAGACGCTGGGCGGGTCTTAATTGGCCCACCCACGTAAAACAGTGCCACGCCTCCGATCAGGGGTGCCAATCGGAAGCGCGCCCGAACGCGCCCGCCCATCAACTCCTCCCCCCCCACAACGGGGGGAAAATTCAGCCCATAGAGTTCTGTTTACTTTTAGTTATGCCCTTATTAAACTGCATCATCACTTCTAGTAATTTGTGCATTTGTATCCCTAGATCCCTTTCCTCCTCTACTTCCATTTATGAGGTGATAACAAGATGTTTTTTTTTTTTATTCATTCAAGGGATGTGGACATCGCTAGCCGGGCCAGCATTTATTGCTCATCCCTAATTTCCCTTGAGAAGTCGATGGTGAGCTGTCTTCTTGAACTGCTGTAATCCATGTGGTGTAGGTACATCCATAGTGCTGTTAGAGAGAGAGGTTTGTGTGCATAGTTTATATGGAACTTAGCAAGATTTTTAACAAGATACCACATGGCAGACTGGTCAAAAAAGTAAAAGCCCATGAAGTCCAAGAGAAAGTGGCAGGTTGGATCCAAAATTGGCTCAATGGCAGGAAGGAAAGGGCAATGGTCAACAGGTGCTCTTGTGCTGGAAGGCTTTTTACAATGGGGTTCCACAGGGCTCAGTGTTAGTTCCTTGCTTTTCTTGCTACATATCAATGCTTTAGACGTAAATGTAGAGACATGATTAAGAAGTTTGCAGATGATACAAAAATGTGCTTGTGGTTGATAGTGAGGAAGAAGGCTGTAGACTGCAGGAAGATATTAATGGAGTGGCCAGATGGGCAGAAAAACAGCAATGGAATTCAGTCCAGGGACATGCGAGGGAATGAACTTGAGAAGGATGAACAAGGAAAGAAATACCAGAGATCACAACACATAAGTCAACCCGGCGTATAAGGCGATTCCATTTTTTAGTGCCAAAAGTCATGCTTTTCCATATACTTGGTGTATAAGTCAACATCCACACTCTGATTTTCTCAATATTCTCCTGCAGAACACTCTTCAGAAAAATACACCTTGCAGCTACATTCATCCCTCACCTCCAGCCACCTCTCTACATCCCTATCTGACAACCATCACTCACAATCATCCTCATATTTATGCCCCTCGGCCTCAATCACCCTTTACAATTGTTGTCATTCCCTCCTCTTCACACAATCCATTTCTCACACTCACTACATTCTGGTTGCTTTCCTCGCAGAAGAGAGAGCTTCAGGGCTTCAGGGAGATGCAGAAACCTGAGTTGGGGAAAGGGCTGGCCCTGCGGTGGCCTGGTTCATTGGGAAGCAGATACCAAGGTCTTCCTCCAGAAAGCTGCAAATGGTGACAATGAATTACCATGAAAACATGAGACTCCTGAGGCCCTGGTTCTCACACATGTTGAGAGAGCTGACCCTTTGCTATTAGCTCCTCCTTTGGGTGTCTTGCCTCCGTGGAACTGGAATTATGTGTCTACCCACTCTGCCCTGTGAGACGAAGGCAGTTGGTACTGCTGCTGTTGTTGCTCCTGCTCCTCGTGGATATGGTACTGTTGATATTGACGTCGTTGCTCCTCTTTTTCCTCAGCAGAGCTGCAAGGTAGAGCTGCATAATTCTCCCCATGTTGCAGAGAAGGCTGACAGCAGGGAAGATCAGTGTAAGATGAGTGAAGTCCAAGGCTGGTGAACTGACTTCCAAGGATTTGTAAATTGCCTGCCAAGTGGTAAAAAGAAAACACTGGCAGAAGAAGTGCTATGGGCACCAGCCTCTCACCTGGGCAAGTCTGGAGCTCATCAGTGTCACTGTCCAAAGGCTTCCCAGCCTGTCACTGAAGGAACATTCCCCATTGTGCATGCCCCCGTAGACCCTGGCAAGCTCCACACAGTTTGGGAAATAGGTATGCCGGCTGTTAAAGCCAGAATTCTAGATTCAAACAGGAGTTAATCGCCGACTTATATATTAACACTACTTAACTGATAACTCCAAGGAAATCTCCCCTTGCCTGAAAACCAATCAGGGTAAGACCTAGAAATGTGTGGGATGATGCCAGGATCCCTACCACATCACCTTTAGAAGATTTAACACCCAACATGAACCCAAACCCTTAGCAGTTAAGATCCTGCCCATTTCATCCACTCCGTTATCCTTGTCTATTCTCTCTGTTAACTCTTCAAAGAATTCACCGAGGTTGGTCAAACAAACTGTTCCCATTGAAAGCCCACACTGATAGATTTGCTTTAGATATTTTTCAACTTTTTTCTATTAATGAGGATTCCATTATTTTCCATGTCACTATTGTTAAGCTGACTGGTCTAAAGTTCCCCGGGCATGTTCCATCTTCCTTCTTAGAGGTAGGTACAGTGTTAACTATTCACTAGCCTTCTGGCACTATATCTTTTTCTTGTGAATTACTAAATATGTCTAAGGCTGGAGTCATAGTGGGCGGGTGTGGAAAATATCGAGAGATCACGAAAATCGGTTTCACGTCGTCATAAAACCAGTTTATGATCGTCCACTCCACCCGCCAACGGCCGGCCGCTTTTCCCTCCGCCACATGTCAGGAACCTAATTTCAATACTTTATCATCTCATTATAAGCCCTGCTCGCTGGAATCATCCCCCCCCACCCCCCCACATTGGATCATGAGCTCACACTGGCATAAGTGCTTGCCGATGTGTTTCCAATGGTACATAAGCGACATGCACTTGGCAACCTGCACTTTGTGTGGGACTTTGAGGTTTGTTTGCCTTCCTTGCTTTGGGCAGCACTTGCCCTTGCTTCAGACAACACTTGCCGTAATCAGTGCCAGGCTCGGCAGGCAGCACCACAATGCTTTTAGGGGGGGCTCAGGAGCAAGTCTCTACCACTAGACTAGCCGTAAGTTGGGGGTGAATTTATAACAGCTGCAGGGCTGGGGCTTGCTTGGGGAAGGGGGATATATCTCAGGGTGTGTGTGGGGGCACATGTTGATCAGTGCAAGTGGCCTCAAGATGGTGCAGGCTGAAGACGCAGTCCCCAGAGGACATGAAGCCAGATGGACATGTGAGAGTGTGTGAGAGAGTGAGTGGTGATGGCCCTAGAGCTGGCAGTGAGTGAGATGCCAGTGAATGTGTGATGGCTTAGTGAGTTATTTTTAAATTCATTCATGGAATGTGGGTGTCACTGGCTAGGCCAGCATTTATTGTCCATCCCTAATTGCCTTTGAGAAGGTGGTGGTGAGCTACCTTCTTGAACCGCTGCAGTCCATGTGGTGTAGGTACACCCACAGTGCCGTTAAGGAGTGAGTTCCAGGATTTTGACCCAGTGACAGTGAAGGAACAGCGATATATTTCCAAATCAGGATGGTGAGTGGCTTGGAGGGAAACTTCTAGGTGCTGGTGTTCCCATGTGTCTGCTGCCCTTGCCCTTCAAAGTAGTAGCGATCAAGGGTTTGGAAGTTGCTGTCTAAGGAGCCTTGGTGAGTTCCTGCAGTGCATCTTGTAGATGATACACACTGCTGCTACTGTTCGATGGCAGTGAAGGGAGTGACTGTTTATAAATGGGGTGCCAATCCAGTGGGCTGCTTTGTCCTGGATGAGGTCATGCTTCTTGAGTGCTGTGGGAGCTGCATCCATCCAGGCAAGTGGGGAGTATTCCATCACACTCCTGGCTTGTGCCTTGTAGATGGTAAACAGGCTTTGGGGAGTCAGGGGTGAGTTACTTGACGCAGGATTCCTAGCCACTGACCTACTCTTGTATTTATATGGCTAGTCCTGTTCAGTTTCCAGTCAATGATGAGGGTTCTTTTCCTTAGAACAGAGGAGGCTGAGGGGTGACCTAACTGAGGTGTACAAAATTATGAGGGATGTAGATAGGTTAGACAGGAAAGACCTGTTTCACCTAGCTGAGGAGTAAATTACCAGGGGGCATAAATTTAAAGTGATTGATAGAAGGATTAGAGGGGATATGAACAAAAGCTTTTTCACTCAAAGGGTGGTAGACACCTGGAATTCACTGCCTAAGTTATTGGTTAAGGCTGAAACGCTTGACTTATTTAAAATGTACCTGGATATGCAAATGAAGTGCTGTAACATGTGAGGCTGCAGACCAGATGCTGGGGAGTGGGATTAAAAATGAGCAGCTAGCTTCTTTTTGCTCTTTTTATGGCCGACACAAACACAATGGGCTGAATGGCCCCTTTCTGCACTGTAACCTTTCTATGGTTCTAACCATAACCATCCTTCTTAATGCTAGGTATGATTCAAACCAGCAGAAAGCTTCCCCTCTGATTCCCATTGACTCCAGTTTTTCTAGGACCCCCTGATGCCACACTTGATCAAATGCTGCCTTGATGTCAAAAGCAGTCCCTCTCACCTCACCTCTGGAGTTCAGCTCTTTCGTCCATTTTGAACCAAGGCTGTAATGAGATCAGGAGCTAAGTGGCCCTGGCAGAACCCAAACTAAGCATCAACGAGCAGATTATTGCTAAGCAAATGCCACTTCACAGCGCTGTTAATGACCCCTCCCATCACTTTAATTCATGTGTGCTTTTATATTTATGAGATGGTTGCCTCACCCTGGCAGCACAGATGATATCATTCATTCTCTTTCTGCACTGGATACCAACCTCTTTTGTGCAATGTTGGCACTGACCACCACTGCCACTGCCTCCCAAGTCAGAGTGGTGAGATTGTTAGACTTCCTGTGGCCAGAGCAGGGGTAGAGGACATCACTGTGGACTTCCAAAAGGCATTCCAGGGACAGGTTACTGAACTCTTCTTGGCTCTTCTTGGTGCCAACGTGCCAGTTCGGGGCTGCGAGCATTGAGAACTGTGTGCACGGCTGCAGTTTAGATATGACACCCAGAGTGAGGAGACAGTGAGGTTACAGTGTGATGGGCGATTCAGAGGCTGCCCGCTATCTCATAAATATAAACACACACACGAATTTCAATATCACTGCTTTTGATTTTATCGTATCCCTCCCTTAATGGCCCTATTCTGATCCTAACTTTCCTTTTCTTACTTGTATGCCTTTAAGAATATTTTATTATTTCATTTCATGTTTCTTAATAATTTAATTTCATTTTTCCTCTTTGTCTTGTTAATTGCTTTTTGACTTTGCTCCTAATTTCTTCATATTGTTTCTTACCACACTCTCCCTACTATCCAGGTATCTAATGGACATATCTCTTCTCATCCTAAGCTTTTCCCTTACATCTTTACCCATCCACCATGCCTCATTAGTGTTTGTAGTTTTTTTAGCAGAATATATTTTTCCTGGGCTCTGTTGCACTCTGTTTTAAATATTTCCCTTTGTTGTTCTTCACCATCGTTTGTCAATATTGTTATTTTTTTCCCTACTTTCTACTCTCAGCCTCTCAAAATCAGTTTTACTGCAATCGATTTCCATTATCTTTGTCATGATTATGTTCTTCTCACTTATTATCTAAGATTATTTCATGGTTGCTATTGTTTAGTTATTTTCCTACATTTACTTTGCTTATCTGCTCTAATTCGTTCCCCATTACCAGATCGAGTACTGAATCTTCCCATGTTGGGCTTGTTACATTCCTGGAATTGAAAGTAGTCCTGTAAGCCTTGGAGTAATTCCTAACCCCTTTTTAATTCCCTCTTCTGGCAAATTAATATCAGGCTATTTGAAATCCAGAACTAGGGGTCACATTTTAAAAATAAGGGGTCATCCATTTAAAACAGAGATGAGGGTCGTGAGTCTTTGGAACTCTCTTCCTGAAAAGGTGATGGAAGCAGAGTCTTAAACCAGAGGTGGACAGATTGTTCATAAGCAAGGGGGTGATAGCTTATTGGCGGTAGGTGGGATGCAGATTTCATGTTACTGTCAGATGAGCTGTGATCTTATTAAATGGCGAAGAAGGCTCGAGGGGCTGAATGGCCTACTCTGCTCCTTGTTCATATGTTCATAAGTTCCGTTATTTTTACTTTATGTTCCGTACTCAATTCTTTCATTTGCAAATTTCTTCCTCCACCTCCCTCCCACTATTAAGTGGCCTGTAAACTAACCCTATTAATGTGATTGATCCTTTATTTTTTGTATCTTTCCACATGTATTTTATTTCTGTCTTACTGATGGCTGCATCACTTTTTTCCACGTTTGTTATATTATCTGTAACAAGGAACAACCTACTTACTGCTGCCCAGTTTGAGTTCCACCATGGCCATTCAACTCCAGAGCTCATTGCAGCCTTCATCCAATCATGGACAAAATAGTTGAATTCCAGAGGTGAGATGAGAGTGATTGCCCTTGATATCAAGGCAAGATTTGATCGAGTGTGGCATCAAGGATCTCTAGCAAAATTGAAGTCAACGGAAATCAGGGGGAAATCTCTCCACCGAGCACAAGGGATGATAGTTATGGTTGTTGGAGGTCATTCATCTCAGCCTCAGGACATGCTACAACAGTTCCTCAGCATTGTGTCCTAGGCCCAAGCTGCTTTATCAATGACCTTCTCTCCATTATAAGGTCACAAGTGGGGACGTTCGCTAATGATTACACAATGTTCAGCACTATTCATGACTCTTTAAATACTGAAGCAGTCCTGAGACGCATCAAACAAGACTTGGATAACATTTTGGCTTGGATTGATATTCGCACCACACAAGTGTCAGGCAATAACCATCCCAAAAAAAGAGATTCTAACCATCTCCCCCAGATATTCATCAGCTTTACCATCACCCATCATCAACACCCCTGGGAGTTACCATGGACCAGAAATTTAGTTGGACCAGCTTTATAAATATGGTGGCTACAAGAGCAGGTCAGAGGCTGGGAAATCTGCAATAAGTATGTTGTACTATGCCTTTAAGGGATAACAGCATGCCATCCATCACTTTCAGGGAATGTGATCAAGCCTCATTTTCTCTTTGGCCTGGAGCAGAACACAGACCTGCTGCTGATGTCCTCAAGCTTTTTACCCATGTATATATGCTCACATGTGCCTGTTCTTAATAAATGAACCCAAAAGGTGTTTATCCAATCCCTTATGAATGATTGGTGCCTTTATATCGTTATAGCAGGAGAGCAGCTCTGAATGACAGTGAAAATGAAAGATGACATGGTGTGCAACAGTGGTTCCTTCTAACTGACATGCTGCTCAGCCTGGCAGCAGGATTAAGTACAGATACAGCATGGTGAACAGTTTTAGATCATGCTACATGGCATGAGACGATCCTCGACGTTCTGGTCAGACCACAACGGAGTCGCAGCATTGGAGAGTGTTGAAATCACAGGGTGGTGACTGTACACTAAAACTTAGAAGATACAACGCTGAAATAGTGCTTAGGTAAAGAGCCGGTAAGCAGACGGATCCCTCTTGGTGAGTAGAACAGTGTGTCATGAGGACCAGCACCAGGATAGCTCAGTCAGAAAGGGCGAGTGTCCAGGCTGTGGGCCAAATTGATAGCGAATGAGGGAGAGTCAAACCAGAAAAAAAAAACTATAATAAAATCAGGCCAGAGAAGGTTGCAATTGTAATGGGTGGAGCTTCAGAAAAGAGTATGAAAGCAGCTACAGCGACACTCATCCTCAGTACTATAGGAGAAGGATGGCCAAAGGGACATTGCCAAAATGTCCACAATATTCCCCAGTCTGAATTGGGATGCAGGTGACTTACTATCCAAATTCAAAATGTTTAAACACACGGGACCTTGGTTTAAACCCTCATCATAAAGATAGCATACGACTCCTTCGTTATCTCTGCATTTTGTGTTCAAGTTGCCGGAGCAGGAGTTGAACCCACAAGTATTTAGCTTAGAGATAAGAGTGCTACTTTTGAGTCATAATTAACTAGCTTAAGTAGTGAACATTTTGTTCCCCTGATTATGATGTTCAGGCTAGATGGCCAAATAAAAAAATTGTATAGTTTAATTTATGGATTTAATTGTAGCTATATGCAAATAGGCAGCATGTTGAAAATGTATAGTGAAATTTTTGAACCAGGATGCCCATTAATTCATTATTACTCAGTATTATTTGTTAAAGCATGCAGTCATATCAACTAGCCTCTCAATCTGCCTCTAACTGGCAGCTTGATTTGAGTCTTGTTGGCAGCCTAGATTTAATTTCTGCTATCAGCCCTGTCGCACTAGTATTCTCACTAGTACTTCTGGCCTACTATTACTGCAACTGATAAGCATTAGGTATGTAGCTCCTGAGCTCAACTGCTCCTCATATGTGATTACATAGATCAGCCTAATCTCTACAAACACTACAACTTCAGTTTAAATGTGCAGGAGTTGGAAAAAGCTCCCATTAGCTTCTGCATTGTACCTCTTAGTGCTTGTGTCAGTGCTCTGTTGGAATGGTATCCTTCCTTTATATCACTAGTAGTCTCATGTAAATAATCAATTCAATTTACCTGCCGCTGCACCAGAACAAAATGACAAGGATATTCTGGATTGTTTCAAAAGTTCTTAAGATTACATTTTTGATTTACTAATGTTTACAGATAGAGTTTAGCAGGAGAGTAGCTGTGAATAACAGTGAAAATGAAAGAAAATTGTAATCAAACATTTAGTGGAGGCTTAATATTTTTTGTGTTAAAGTTAATAGAAATAGGAAAATACCACTTAGTTTCTTCAGATGCAAATTCCCCAGACCCAAACTGGATTTTTATCAGGTTTATCATCAGTTTTAGGGGCTGTTAAACTTCTTCCTATTTATTCTTTCATGTGGGATGTGGGTGTTACTGGTTAGGCCAGCATTTGCTGCCCATCCATAGTTGCCCTTGAGAAGATGGTGGTGAGCTGCCTCCTTGCACGACCACTGTCCATGTGGTGTAGGAATATCCACAGTGCTGTTAGGGACGAAGTCCCAATATTTTGACCCAGCGGCAGTGAAGCAACGGCGATTTATTTCCAAGTCAGGAAATGAATTGTGCCTTGGAGGTTAACTTGCAGGTGGTATTCCTAATCATCGACAGCCTTTGCCCTTCTAGGTGGTAGAGGTTGCAGGTTTGGAAGGTGCTGTTGAAGCAGGTTTAGCAAGTTGCTGCAGTGCACCTTGTAGATGGGACAACTCTGCTGTCACTATGCATCAATAGTGGAGGGAGTGAATGTTGAAGGTGATCGATGGGGTGCCGATCAAGCAGGTTACTTTGTCCTGGATGGTGCTGAACTTCTTGAGTGTTGTTGGAGCTGCACTCATCCAGCCAGGTGGAGAGTATTCCATCACACACCTGACTTGTGCCTTGTAGATGGTGAGCAGCATTTGGGGAGTCAAGGGGTGAGCTATTCTCTGCAGAATTCCCAGCCTCTGACCCAATCTTGTAGCCACAGTATTCATATGGCTAGTCCAATTCAGTTTCCGGTCAATGTTAATCCCCAAAATGTTGATAGTAGGTGATTCAGCAATGGTGATGTCATTGACTGTCAAGGGGAGATGGCTAGATTCTCTCTTGTTGGAGATGGGTCATTGCCTGACACTTCTGTGGTGTGAATATTACTTGCCACTTATCATCGCAAGACTGAGTGTTATCCAGAACGAAAACAAAACATCAGATGAAGAGTCATACGGACTCGAAACATTAATTCTGTCTTCCTCTGCGCAGATGCTGTCAGACCTGAGTTTTTCCAGCAATTTTTGTTTTTGTTTCAGATTTCCAGCATCCTCAGTATTTTGCTTTTATTTGAGTGTTATCCAGGTCTTGCTGCATATGGACATGGATTGTTTCAGTGTCTGAGGAGTTGTGAATGGTACTGAACGTTGTGCAATCATCAACAAGCTTCCCCACTTCTGACCTCAGGAACTCCTGCAGCAGTGCACTTGGATTGAGATGATTGACAACCATCTTCCTTTGTACTAGGTCTGACTCCAACAGGGAGATTTCCCACCACCCCCCCTTCCCCCCCAAATCCACCCCCAATTCCCATTGGCTTCAATTTTGCTACGAGACCTTGATGCCACTCAGTTAAATGCTGCCTTGATGTGAAGGGCTGTCATTCTCTCATCTCACCTCTTGAGTTCCATTTGCTTGTCCAAGGCGTTTATGAGGCCAGGAGCTGAGTGGTACCGATAGGACCCAAACTGAGCATCAGTGAGCAGCTTATTGCTGTGCAAGTGCTGTTGATGACACCTTACATACATCACTTTGTTGATGGTTGAGAGTAAGTTGTTGGGCTGGTAATTGGCCGGGTTGAATTTTTCCTGTTTTTCCTGTACAGAACATACCTGGGCAATCTTCCACATTGTTGGGTAGCTGTCAGCATTGTAGCCGTACTGGAAATTGGCTGGGTGGGCCTCATGGGTCAGGATGATGACGACACTCCATAGGTCTTCACATAGCCTCTGTGAATATCTGATTCTTGTCTGGCTGAAGGCAGCTCACTTGTGCTCTGTGATCAGGGTCATATAATTGAGACGCAGCCGTGAAACTTTAAATGTACCTAATCCTTTGTCTACCTTCAGGACCTGTCCCCTTCAGGAACACAGTGTCACTGGTCACAGCCCCACCTCAAAGGTGCTGAGAGCACACAGAGAGAATGATGGAACTCTGTGACGCCAGCCTACAACATTCTGGCAGCAATGACAAGAACCATCGAGCAGCAGGCATCACAGGTGTGAAGCTTGACCATCACTTTGGTCTGAAGGTTACATACTGCACAGGGAAGAGGCCCTGGACTGAGACACCTGCCTTTATCTTGTGCAGGAGCCAAGGTTTCACATCTGGGTAACATGAACACTGCTCATCAGAACAAGGAGCCATAGGAAAGGAGACACATTTGGGTGTTTAGTTAAAATAGTGAACTTCATGTACAAGTGATTTACATCTGTGCCCACACTGTGCAATTACATCTTCTTAACCTTCCTAACCCTGCCGCTATGTCTTAGTGCTCCCTGTACACTCACAGTCGGGGGGGAGGAAGCCTACTGGCAGCGACGCCCTGCCTGTGATGACCTTGGTGGTTGTCCACTGGAGGGCCGAGACCTGAAGGCTGTGGGCCAGCTGCACCCTCCTTGGCTGGTGGAGCTGGAGCTCCGTGAGTCACAGGAAGAGGGGATTGGATTGGCCAGAAATTCAGGAAGTCATCTGGGTGGATGGCTCTGATGTGTTGAGCCGCTGGTCCTCCTCCCTATGGGTGCCCAACAACCCTTACCCACAGCGGAGGTACAGGACATCATTACAGGCCTCCACAGCACCCAAAAGGCCTCCTCGTGGTGCGTCACTGAATCGGCGGGGGTGGGGGGTGGAAGGGGAGATGGGCCAGGGGCGGGGGAGGGGGGGGGTGGGCTGCACTTTTCTTGGATTTTGGGACCATGCCTTCACCGGATTAGTCTTGGAATGCAAGCATGTGGCTGCAGTTTAAATTTGGTGCCCGGATTGAGGAAGTGGTGATGTTACAGAGTGAAGCAAATCAGAGGCCAGCTGCCAGCGATCTGGTGTGTTTCTTGTGACTGCATAACTTATGAGGGGGGAAGGGGATGATACGGTGCCAAAACCCGTCTTTGCGGCCAGTGGGTAAAATGTCTTTTTTCATGCCCACTGCCACACTTAGTGTAAACCTGGGACAATTCCACCCAATGGGCGGTATTCTCCATGGACTTCATCTCCACAAGGACTGGGCAATGTCACTCCTATCAATGCTGTCATGGACATTTGTATTTGCGACAGGTAGATTAGTGAAGACGAGGTCAAGTAGGTTTTCCCTCTTTTTGGTTTCATCACCACCTGCCCCAAAGCCAGTTTAGCAGCTATATCCTTCAGGACTCAGACAGCCCGGTCAGTAGCAGGACTACCAATCCACTCTTGGTGATGGACCTTGCGGTTCCCCCACCCAGTGTACAGAGTAAACTCAATACATTGAATTGGGAAGGTCTACCACATCAAATCTATCTTGACGCATTGCATTAGAATCTTCATCCTCAATATCTCTCATTCTGCCACCTGGAGCCTGCTCAAAGTAATTAAATCAGCTTGACCAATGTTCCTGAGGAATTTCGCTCAATTTATGCTCCAACACTTTATCTACTCAATCCTACCAATGGCTATGGAAACGTGAGTGGCATTAACATTCCCAGCAAACCCCAATACCAAATTAAGATCTGCAGAGGGAAAAATAATGGTTAGTGGCAGAGTCATATGAATAGGTGGTTGCCCAGACTTTCTACCCAGGCTATTAATGCTAATGTTAAAAAATAGTATTTTTTAATAGAATGTTGTTAAATTTTTACAGTGATCACAATGATCTGTATTTTACTGCACAAATAATGTGCTCAATAGTGCTCACTTTTGTTTACTTGAAAATCGGACAGCAAATTCTGGTGACTGCTCATGCCCAGTTGAATGTGGAAATCTGGAAGCTGCTGTCTGGATTCTTCAATTCCAAAAGCTGTGATAGAAGTATCACAGAGCGATTCACCATTCATATACTTTGATTGGCATGATGTTGCTACACTTATCTCATAGATATGCACTAAACTCAACTGAAAAAGTTAGAGATTGTTGATTCCAAATTAGGCATCTTAAACAGTATAGTAGCTTAATTACTTTCAAACAAGCTTTCTGGTACTGCAAATTAACTTTTACAAATGTGGAATTCCATTCCTTCAGATTTTAATTGTTTTTGGTGATTTAACAAAAGAGACTGTAAGTATATTAATCAAGCTTTCTTTCTGTCACTTTTCTCTCCCTTCCAGTAATCTACTTTGTTTTACCCTCTCTTCATTCCACTTTTTGTATTTGATTTGATATTGAAATCAATATACCAATTGCCAATTCCTGGTCCAGGCACTGCAGGGATAATTAATAATTCTTCAGCCTGATTGGTTAAGGACACACAATTGCTTGTCCCAATCTCCAATCTCTGTAGAGGTTATTGTGCTTTTATTGATGGCTGCAAAAGCCCACAAAAAATTTCAGTGCAGTTGCATATGTAACAAATGACAGGCACACTCAGAACAACATCCTGCCCAATGATATTTTCCTCTTCGTTTTTCAGTAACAGACTTGTTACTTTCTCTGGATGAGCTTGTGTGTTATTTTTTATACTTAAACTGGATCAAAGGTTTTAACATGAGCTGTAAAGATCAATATAAAAGGGTAGAATAGCCACTTTGAGGGCAACCAGCAAACCGAGTGCAAATTGCACTAGTTAAGAGAAGTCTTGTTTTCTCAAGTTTCAGCTCAAACTCATTTGCACATCATTGAATATAGAATCAGCCATGAGATTGTGCAAGCTGGTGGTGTTTTAGAATGTAATTCATAAAAAGGTGCTCTCAAAAATATTCCTCGATATATTTAAGAGTGGTAACTTGATAAAGTTTGATTAACATGGCTGTAAACATCCATGAGTATGTTAATTTTAAATAATTGAAAATAACTTTAGTAAACTACAATTTTTAGTTATATTAGTATACTTAGTAAATGAAGAAAAAGTCGAAAGCTTTTAAAATATGCCTATTAGTGTCCTGCTATTTAAAAAAAGATTAGTTTTAACAGCTCCTAAAGGAGCATAATCAAGCACAATTAGTGGAAACTTGCACAGTTGATTGATTTGATCTTAGGACATGGGCAGATTTATGGGCAGAGCCAACTTGCAGAGTGATTTTTTTAAACCATGACAAAGATCTTAGAGCTTGTTTCATTATGGATTATTTGTGCTTAAAATTCTGCTACTGATTTTCCTGAATTTGGATGAATTACACTGAAAACAAAATGGAACCAAGCAAAAACTTCAAGCCAAAGTTTTGAGTTCTCCACAGACACGACGTGTAAAGCAACAACCTGCAGTCTTTAATTGGCCTGGATTTTTGCTCCCGACCAGCATTGGGGCATTTCCGGCTCCATGAACCTGACCCGGGAAAAAGTGGCCCAGAAGTTGGAACTTTCTTATGGGGGGATACGGCAGGGTAAAGCGGGAGTCAGGCCCACTGCCGTCAGGATGAGTGGGGAAGCTGCCGGACATGGAAGGGGGCTAGCCGGTAGTCCTGCCTCTTTGCTCCGGCACGGTGTGAAACTTTGAAAAATAAAATCAATAAAACAAAATACATCATCCCTGCCCTCACCGTCAACCGCAACATAGTTCCCATGCCCCATCCATGCCAACCCATGCCACCTCTTGCCCCCCAAACACCACCATAACTCCCATACCTTCCATTCCATCTCATGCCCTCCACTTACCCCATAACCCTCCATACCCTCCATGCTACCTAATGCCCCACCCACCCCCAAAACCTCCATACTCTCCATGTCACCTAATGACACTCACCCATCCCCATTCCCTCCATGCCATTTCCTGCTCCCAACCACCTATATCTTCCATGACAACTTTTCTCCAAGCAATGTATTTTTTTAACACTCCAGATGTGTTTTTTTTTTCAAAAATTTAGAGAGTAGGGGCAGAAATTTCTGCCTGTCGGGCGGGTGAGCCCAACCCAACCTCTGGCCAGGGTTGGGGGGGGTGGTGGGGTGTGGGATTCTCCAAATGCGAGGGTGTGCTCTTTCACGCAGGTGCACGAAAGAGCGCACATCTCCCTGAGGCTCAGTGCTGCCTCAGGGAGATCATTTACACTTTTAAAAATATTACAAACAGAGAAAAAAAAATCCTCAACGTGTACCCCTCATCTGACAATGAAACATGAGATGGGAGATGTTCATAATGTACATAATAACTTTATTAAAATGTTTAAAACCCTATATGAAACCTCATCCCGCTGCTGGATGAGGTTTCATGTTTTTTCTAGTTGCCACCGGGGCTCCTGGTCTGCCCGCCAACCTTAAGGTTGGACGGGCAGGTCCTTTAATTGTTTAAATGACCCTGTCAACAGACCCAATTGGCCATTGACAGGTCGGCGAGCCGGCAGCTGATTTTGCAGCGCCCCCGCCTTGCTGAAAATTTAAATAGGGCGGGATGACATTGGGGATTCCGCCTGACATCATCCCGCATCATTTTACGCATCAGCGAGCGGGCCCCGCCCCCTGCTCGACGAGGGCAAAATTCTGCCCTAGGATTTTTAAATGCCTTGACAGCTTGATAGCTGCCTTTGGCTGATGGTCTTGACAGGCACTCTTGACAGTTTTGACTGGTCCCATTGTCAAGTGCTTTTTAACAGTTTTAACAGTTGATTTTGACACGTGTGAAGGCAGTTCCAATGAGCTTGATAATGATTAGTTTATGCACTCTTACAAACATTTATGCCTACTTTTAACAATTCTAAAGGGCCCCTGACCTATCTCAAAGGGCACCCAGCCTACCCAAAAGGGCACCTCACACCCCCCAAAGCTGTCCCAGGATCAGATCCCTTTCCTCCCCAAAGGAGTACCCTGGCTATCTACATTAATCCACATTGTTGAGACCTGCTCTTACATGGTCTAAGCTGCACACTCTGGGTTTCAGACTACAGCGATACAAAAATTAGAATTGTGTGGAGGCAGCTGATGATTTAAGTAGCCAGTTACCTCTGTGAATCGCGAATGCGTGAACCCCAACCTGCCCCCATTCTTGCTGCCTCAAAAATAGGAAGTGCTGCATTCGGAGTCAGGACTTAGGATTTTTGGCCTCTTCTGCCATTTTTGCCACAATGGAGAAATTATCCATCATGGCAAAAATTCAGGTCATTGTGTACCTTTTTGTTAAGAATGCAAGAATTTGGATTTACTTATGACCCAAAGTATTTCACAACTAATGAGTTACATTTGAAAAATACTCACTCTTGAAGGTAAATGCTGCAACCAATTTGCATGTAGCAAAGTCCCATATGATGCAAATGACCAGTTGATCTGTTTGATGATATTAGTTGAGGTTTGAATGTTGGTCAGTATACAGGGGAATTCAATGCTTTTCCTCAAGTAGGCCCATGGGACCTGTTACTTTAGATAAGCCACCTCAGAGAAGGAAAGTTCCAATAATTATTTGGAAAAACTCAGCAGGTCTGGCAGCATCGGCGGAGAAGAAAAGAGTTGACGTTTCGAGTCCTCATGACCCTTCGACAGAACTTGCGTGCGAGTCCAAGAAAGAGTTGAAATATAAGCTGGTTTAAGGTGTGTGTGTGGGGGGCGGAGAGATAGAGAGACAAAGAGGTGGAGGGGGGGGGGTGTGGTTGTAGGGACAAACAAGCAGTGATAGAAGCAGATCATCAAAAGATGTCAACGACAATAGTACAATAGAACACATAGGTGTTAAAATTAAAATTAAAGTTGGTGATATTATCTAAACGAATGTGCTAATTAAGAATGGATGGTAGGGCACTCAAGGTATAGCTCTAGTGGGGTTTTTTTTATTTTTTAATATAATGGAAATAGGTGGGAAAAGGAAAATCTTTATAATTTATTGGAAAAAAAAGGGAAGGGGGAAACAGAAAGGGGGTGGGGATGGGGGAGGGAGCTTACGACCTAAAGTTGTTGAATTCAATATTCAGTCCGGAAGGCTGTAAAGTCCCTAGTCGAAAGATGAGGTGTTGTTCCTCCAGTTTGCGTTGGGCTTCACTGGAACAATGCAGCAAGCCAAGGACAGACATGTGGGCAAGAGAGCAGGGTGGAGTGTTGAAATGGCAAGCGACAGGGAGGTTTGGGTCATTCTTGCGGACAGACCGCAGGTGTTCTGCAAAGCGGTCGCCCAGTTTACGTTTGGTCTCTCCAATGTAGAGGAGACCACATTGGGAGCAACAAATGCAGTAGACTAAGTTGGGGGAAATGCAAGTGAAATGCTGCTTCACTTGAAAGGAGTGTTTGGGTCCTTGGACGGTGAGGAGAGAGGAAGTGAAGGGGCAGGTGTTGCATCTTTTGCGTGGGCATGGGGTGGTGCCATAGGAGGGGGTTGAGGAGTAGGGGGTGATGGAGGAGTGGACCAGGGTGTCCCGGAGGGAGCGATCCCTACGGAATGCCGATAAGGGGGGTGAAGGGAAGATGTGTTTGGTGGTGGCATCATGCTGGAGTTGGCGGAAATGGCGGAGGATGATCCTTTGAATGCGGAGGCTGGTGGGGTGATAAGTGAGGACAAGGGGGACCCTATCATGTTTCTAGGAGGGAGGAGAAGGCGTGAGGGCGGATGCGCGGGAGATGGGCCGGACACGGTTGAGGGCCCTGTCAACGACCGTGGGTGGAAAACCTCGGTTAAGGAAGAAGGAGGACATGTCAGAGGAACTGTTTTTGAATGTAGCATCATCGGAACAGATGCGACGGAGGCGAAGGAACTGAGAGAATGGGATGGAGTCCTTACAGGAAGCGGGGTGTGAGGAGCTGTAGTCGAGATAGCTGTGGGAGTCGGTGGGTTTGTAATGGATATTGGTGGACAGTCTATCACCAGAGATTGAGACAGAGAGGTCAAGGAAGGGAAGGGAAGTGTCAGAGATGGACCACGTGAAAATGATGGAGAGGTGGAGATTGGAAGCAAAATTAATAAATTTTTCCAAGTCCTGACGAGAGCATGAAGCGGCACCGAAGTAATCATCGATGTACCGGAGAAAGAGTTGTGGAAGGGGGCCGGAGTAGGACTGCAACAAGGAATGTTCCACATACCCCATAAAGAGACAGGCATAGCTGGGGCCCATGCTATGCCTGTCTCTTTATGGGGTATGTGGAACATTCCTTGTTGCAGTCCTACTCCGGCCCCCTTCCACAACTCTTTCTCCGGTACATCGATGATTATTTCGGTGCCGCTTCATGCTCTCGTCAGGACTTGGAAAAATTTATTAATTTTGCTTCCAATCTCCACCCCTCCATCATTTTCACGTGGTCCATCTCTGACACTTCCCTTCCCTTCCTTGACCTCTCTGTCTCAATCTCTGGTGATAGACTGTCCACCAATATCCATTACAAACCCACCGACTCCCACAGCTATCTCGACTACAGCTCCTCACACCCCGCTTCCTGTAAGGACTCCATCCCATTCTCTCAGTTCCTTCGCCTCCGTCGCATCTGTTCCGATGATGCTACATTCAAAAACAGTTCCTCTGACATGTCCTCCTTCTTCCTTAACCGAGGTTTTCCACCCACGGTCGTTGACAGGGCCCTCAACCGTGTCCGGCCCATCTCCCGCGCATCCGCCCTCACGCCTTCTCCTCCCTCCCAGAAACATGATAGGGTCCCCCTTGTCCTCACTTATCACCCCACCAGCCTCCGCATTCAAAGGATCATCCTCCGCCATTTCCGCCAACTCCAGCATGATGCCACCACCAAACACATCTTCCCTTCACCCCCCTTATCGGCATTCCGCAGGGATCGCTCCCTCCGGGACACCCTGGTCCACTCCTCCATCACCCCCTACTCCTCAACCCCCTCCTATGGCACCACCCCATGCCCACGCAAAAGATGCAACACCTGCCCCTTCACTTCCTCTCTCCTCACCGTCCAAGGACCCAAACACTCCTTTCAAGTGAAGCAGCATTTCACTTGCATTTCCCCCAACTTAGTCTACTGCATTCGTTGCTCCCAATGTGGTCTCCTCTACATTGGAGAGACCAAACGTAAACTGGGCGACCGCTTTGCAGAACACCTGCGGTCTGTCCGCAAAAATGACCCAAACCTCCCTGTCGCTTGCCATTTCAACACTCCACCCTGCTCTCTTGCCCACATGTCTGTCCTTGGCTTGCTGCATTGTTCCAGTGAAGCCCAACGCAAACTGGAGGAACAACACCTCATCTTCCGACTAGGGACTTTACAGCCTTCCGGACTGAATATTGAATTCAACAACTTTAGGTCGTAAGCTCCCTCCCCCATCCCCACCCCCTTTCTGTTTCCCCCTTCCCTTTTTTTTCCAATAAATTATAAAGATTTTCCTTTTCCCACCTATTTCCATTATATTAAAAAAAAACCCCACTAGAGCTATACCTTGAGTGCCCTACCATCCATTCTTAATTAGCACATTCGTTTAGATAATATCACCAACTTTAATTTTAATTTTAACACCTATGTGTTCTATTGTACTATTGTCGTTGACATCTTTTGATGATCTGCTTCTATCACTGCTTGTTTGTCCCTACAACCACACCCCCCACCCCCTCCACCTCTTTGTCTCTCTATCTCTCCGCCCCCCACACACACACCTTAAACCAGCTTATATTTCAACTCTTTCTTGGACTCGCACGCAAGTTCTGTCGAAGGGTCATGAGGACTCGAAACGTCAACTCTTTTCTTCTCCGCCGATGCTGCCAGACCTGCTGAGTTTTTCCAGGTAATTCTGTTTTTGTTTTGGATTTCCAGCATCCGCAGTTTTTTTGTTTTTATCCAATAATTATTTTCTTATCTTTTTAAATTAACTTTGAATTGATATGAAGTTAGACTGCATGTCATCAATTTATTAATCTTTATTGAATTATTATTCAGGACTAGTTGACTCAGAATCTAATTAGTGTGGAGCTGGAAGACAGGATTTGAACACAATTAACTGCTCATTGTTGCATGCTGAACCCTTCACGTGATCATAAGTTCTGCTGATGTTTGTATTGTAGTTTACAGTCCATGGGCTTGAAGTGAAAGAAGCAAGGGACAGATTTTAAAAGGAAGCATTAAATAAATGGCAATTAATGATGCAAAAATGCTATGTGGAAATAAAAAGCTACAAACTATTTTTGGTGATATTAACATGCAATCATATCCTGTATGTACAACATTCTGTTTCCTTAAAGGTGGCATTAAACTCTTTTTTTTAAACAGGGTAATGCTGTTGTAAGGTCATTAGGCTACTAACAAGAATACTAATTGTTAAAATCTAACTTTCTTATTAGAAGCTAACATCTAACCAAATAGTTTACTAAAACTTGCTACTCTCCTTTGTAGAATAATAAAGAGAGAAAACTTAGAAATAGGGCACAGTATGAGATGCCAATGTAGAGGGATTCTGGGAAAATCATATCAAGTTATAAAGAGCTTATTCATTGCAAAATGACAAGACCTTGAGGGCTGTCTGTAAAAAAAAAACTGCTTACGTGAGAATGGAACGTAGAAGTTTCTCACTACCATGGCACGTAAACGCATTGGGATGCCATGGTCAATCCAAATAACATCTCTTACGCAAATATGCAAGGTTCTCAACAGCCACATGAACTATTTCTGGTAGGTCAAGGAAAGCATGTTCACATACAGGGCTGAAGATGATTGGAAAACTGAAGGGGTTAGTTAAAAAAGAGCCAGGATAAAAGAAACCCTCACTTTGTTTGCGAGAGAGAGGGAGAGGGAGGTGGTAGGAGGCTTGAAGACCAAAAGAGTAAAGCTGTGAGAGAAACCATTTGTGTGCTCTGTTGTCCAGATCTTGACATGGGTAGTATAATCCGTCCAAAATCTTAAATCAGGTTTATTGACATAATATATCTGAGAACTTAGTAAGTTTGTTCTGACTTTGTCTCAATGAAGGGAATTAGACTTATCCAAAAAGGGAGAATCTACAGGGTTACAAAGAGCAGTCCATTCACAAAGCTTTGCTACCAAGTCTCTTCCTGCCTTAAAGGGGTGCAAGAACCCAAAACCTTACATTGCCATTAAAATAGTAGACAGGGGAATGCCATTTGAAAGTATTAAGTGTTAGCATGTTAATATTGTGACCTGCAATTTCTAGTCAAAACCAAGTTGGGGCATAATTGCGCAGTGCATTAAAAAAATCCACTTTGGGGTAAGCATTCAGACCGAGAATCAGAACTGTGCAGGCAGTGCACCCAAACCAGGAATGGAAATTGGTATCTGGCCTTCATCATATTTGCCGTAAGCTACTAGAGCTATTCACACCACCCCAGGCAGCTCAACCAAGGAAGATATAATCACTAGCTTGGAATAAAAGCCAAAAAAAGCTGAAAATTGTCAGCAAATCTGGCAGCATCTGCGGAGAGATTAAAAGATAGTTAAAGTTTCAAATCTATTACATTGCCCTGAAACAGGCTGCCTGCCTCAGGAAGGCCCCAGAAGCGTGATTGGAACTGGCTATGGGGGTGCAGGGTGGAACAGTTTGATTGCATGGAATGAAAGGAGCACTCCTACTTTACCTAGCTCCACAGAAAGACTTCAAAAACATTTTGATAATTACCTTTCATTGGTAACTATGGGAACCACTGAACAATGGTGACTAATTCTAGGAAGAAGTCCTTCAACATGCACAAGGCCCTGAATTAGTTCATTCTTGTCTGTTTTAGGTGTCTACTTTGGATGCCTAAAAATTGGGGCAAATTAATTTATCAGGATGGGATCAACTCCCAAGCAGGTCAACCAGCTGTTAAATTGGTTAAATTAAATTGGTTTGGTTCTACCCTGTTTATGCCCATAAGCAAACACAATGCATACCAATTTGTACCCCACCTTTCTATTTTCAGTGAGATAACAGCATTGGCTAGGAACTTCCATGGAGCTGATCGCACAGTTTGTAAATAGTTTATAATTTATGTAATCCTCTGGGTTATTCTCTGGATATCAGTCTCCTAAATGGCTTTTCACAACCAATAAAAAGGCATTCATCACACGCACAACCTTTAAACTGTAATTAATTGAAAAAAAAATGCATTGATTAGCTTAAATGCTTTCATGACCAGTATACGATTATCTGCTTATATTTAATATCTCTTTATGTGGCTCAGTGTCATTTAATGCTCCAATGAAGCACCTTGGAACATTTTATTACATTAAATGTGCTCTATAGCTACAAGCTGTTGTTGCGGCTGAGAAGCTTGCTTTCCAGTCACATCCAGCATTCAGTTTTAACAGCTGAATGCTACATCAAGTGCACAGTTTTCACACTAAAACTCTATTTTGAGCATGTTTCAGGCATCTTACAGGTTAAGTTCCTCTATGAATCTCAAAGTCCCACAGTGGACAATTAACTGGGTGCTTTTCCTATAAACTGTAATCACTGTCATTAGGTAGACAAACTTAACATTAATTTTTGCATAGCAAGATCTTGCAAACAGCCATGAAGGATAATTTATTTCTGGTGATGTTGCATGAGACATAAATATCGTTCAGGATGCCAGGAGAAATTTCTTGTTCTACCTCAGATTAAGGGTAAGTGTAATAGGTGAAGATGGCTGTTGCACACTGATATTATACAGTAGCAACATGGGTGGTATTCTCCACTAACAGGATGTTGCCGCCAAGCCAAAAATATATTCTTCCTATCACACAAATGAGCTGTGTAGTGTAAAAATTTCAGTGCTGATGTGATGTCAGAAAAAAATGTCCCAATAATTGGCAGATGGACTGTACCCAACCAGCCCCATCCTTGCAAAACTCAAAACATAGGGCAGAATTTTGCCATGGTATGTGGGATCGGCTGGGAAGTTGACCGCTGCCTGCATTGGCAGCGCTCTGCGATTTTACGCGAGTGGGCCAATTCAGGCCCGCCCAATGTGATATGCAAGTGGCAGCACTGAGCGCTGCCTGTGCGGGCGGGGGGAAGAGGCAAGTTGGCCTAGCGCTCACTTCGTGCAGCACTGAATCATCTCTCCGAGGCATGGAGCTGCCTCAGGGAGATGAAAAAAATGTTGAAAAAATTATGAAACAGCTCACAAAATTAATGAAACATGTCCCCTCATGTGAGTCTGCCACATGAGCAGGGATATGTTTTTTTATTTAAAAATTAAAATTTTTATTTCATTTGTATTTGATTTTGGAAACCTCATTCTGCCTGTGGATGAGGTTTCCAAAAAATTGCAGAGGCCAATTGGGCTTTTTGCCTGCCCGCCAACTGTTAGATTGAACGGGCAGTGAAAAATTCAGCATAACTGATAACTTAATGGCCTTAATAGGCCTTTTAATTGTTGGCAGCACGCTGCTGGTTCAAGCGTGCACCCACTGGCCGAACTATTGCGCGGCTATGCGTTGAAGTCGGCATGCTCAGCTGACGTCATTTCACGTTCAGTCGGGTCGGGCGCACACCCATCTACCAAGCTGAAATTCCTGCTCATAGTGTCTAAAATTAGATGTCATTCTGTGATTGGACAACAAGTGCTATCCTTCTTGTGCTAAGAATTATACTGAAAACCAATTTATGATTGTCATTTGGGCTTAGTGTGTGGCTCACTTACGCAGGCTAGAAGCTACATAGGGCCCTGTCCTTTGCAGACAGAAGGAACATGTCCACAGTTTGCACCATTTACAACTAAACAAAAGCTTAGGGAACAGTCATTCCCTGGTTCAATCCCCAGGGCAATGCCTCAACCAATCAGAGTCGTCCTGCCCGGTTTGAATTTCTACAAAGCTGGACAGTTAATTCTTCCATGCTGCATTTTCCATGGCAACACCACCACCAGAGTCCACTTGCCAACCAATAAGCACTCTTTTCTCATGCAGTATAATTTGTGGTTTCCCCATTGCTGTTTGTAATTTCTTGTGAACGATCCTGACAGATGCAAGATAACAAGCTTCGATAGCATGTCTCGTTCTTCAGCAGTGATCAAGTTTCTTGTTCTTCTTCAAATAATATTACAGAATCTTTTATTGTCAGAATGCTCAGGTGCTCCTGTACCTGTCCTGTTGGTGGAACACAGTGTTGGCAATTCGGAGCTCGTGCTTAGTATGTTTACTCAAAAGTAAGATGCCGTTGCGGTTCAAGCGTCCTACTCCCCCTTTCCCGGTTGTCCCCTTCCAGACTGAGTAACCATATCCAACCCTAGCATTGAAATCTCCAAGTAAGAGGAGTTTGTTATCTTTTGGGACACCACATAAGACGTTGTCTAGTTTCACATAAAATAATTCCTTGCTGGTATCCGTGGAGTCCAGAGTTGGGGAGTGCACACTGATTACAGTAGTAATGCACCCATACAAAAAGCAGAGTCAGAGGACCATCAATCATTTATTTAGCCACATTGGGGATTGCACCAAAACCCCCCAGCATCACGATTGTGGGTCGCCACCTGGAGGGAGTCAACCACTTCTGCTATTTTGGTAGCCAGGTGACCCGGTCAACAACCATAGACTTGGAAATCCTACACAGGATCCAGTGCATGATTTCTTTCTTTGGGAATTAGCTTGGAGGGGGCTTCATTAACCATCATTTGTGGGCAGACACAAAGGTCGCAGTCTACAAGGCAGTCATCATCCTCAATGGCTCCGAAGCCTAGGTGATATCGTGCTGACACCTGAGAAAGCTTGAGACATACATCAGCGCTACCTAAGGAAGATCCTATGCATCACCTGGATGGATTGCCATATGAACTCATGCATCCTCCAGGAAGCAGGCCTTCTCACCACAGAGGTGACCATTCTCATGCAATAACTTCACTAGATAGGGCACTGCAAAAGAGCTGAACACCGGCTTTCCAAAATTCACTCTCCACATTCAGCTTGCGACTAGTCAAAGATCACAAGCTAGCCAGGAAAAACATTTCAAAGATACCCTGGAAGACTACTTGACTCAAATTGGCTTTGACATCAAAAGCTAGAAAGAGAATGCACAGGACCACCCATGATGGTGAGCCATGCTTCACCAAGGTCTAGCTGATGGACAATGACAGATGAAGACATGAGAGTAAGAAGAAAACTCAAGAAGGCATGCAGTGCCTCATTGACCACAGACTGACTCATTGACTGACAAATGACTAACTTTTGATGGAGAATGTGGATTTTTTTTTTAAATGCTGTTTCTCCTTTAGTCTTTAACTTTCCCTTTTCCACCTCCTTAACCTTGCACTGACTTCACCCTACCATCTCTTACAGCCTCTCTCTCGTTCTCTTGTCTTTTTCTCTCTCTCCCTTTCTTTACTCTAGGATTCCATGGCAAGTGTCCCCCTCGCCCTGAGGGACTGCCAGTGGGAACCTTTTATGCCAATCAGTGAGGGCAAGTATAACCTCGGATTAACATCACCTCCAAAAAGAGGTACCTCCCATGGTGCTACACTGAAGTGGCAGATTAATTTGCAGTAGCTTCCGGATTGGTGAACCCACAACCTTCTGACTCAGAGGTGTGAGTGCCAACTCTAGAGTCAAGACTTAAAGGCATATACACATTTGGTTGCAATTGTTTGAGTAGATGCCAATGTGAGTTGTTTTGTCAGTGTATTTTCAAGAAGTTTACCACAACTGCCATTTTTGTACTGAAACAAATTGGTTTTGGTTGCACTTCAACATTAGCATTTTATGGGTTTAGAGAGCAGAGTACAATAAAACTGGTGAGGTATGAGCCCACTCCAAGAAGTCATCTCCCATTTGTCTGAATTTGCACATAATTTGGGATTAACTCCAGCCATTTTGGCGAGTGAATATTCATGCTGAATCATTTCATTTTTCCAAATTCCATCTGTAAAGCTGGCGCATATTATTTTAAAAAAGAATCACTGTTTGACACATTTTATCCAATAAATGAAGCTTTATTGAAAAGCAGAAAACTCAGCCCGATTTTACTGTGGAAATTGTTTTATAGCAGGCTAAGATTAAATTTAAAAAAGCAAGGCGATTAGTGCACATAAGATTTGATTTTGTAAAATGACACATTCAATTCATATAATTTGATGTAATGCTAAAATTATGATTTTTACGTAATGATTATATACATTTTAATTTGATTTCTCTTCTTATTTAGTGAAAGGAAACTAGCATTAAGGTAGCTAGAACTTGTTACTTCTGTATAAGATATCACAGAAAAATAGAACATAAGCCCTTCCTGCAACAATTTGAAAACAATATCTATGCACTTGCTGACATTTCATCATTATAGTCACTAAGTACAGTTAAAGACAGAGGTGTATTTGTGAGCAGTTATTTTACAATTAATCAGATTTCTTTTTACATGTTATTTATTTATTAGTTAATCTATTTTCTTATTTATTATTAACATTTTTTAGCTCTGAATATAAATTATTGCAACCTTTGGAATAACTGTATCATTACTTACAAAAGCAAAACACTTGATTTGCTGGAAATCTGAAATAAAAACAGAAAGTGCTGGAAATACTCAGCTTGACTGGCAGCATCTGTGGAGCGAGAAGCAATTTTAATGTTTCAGGTCCATTGGCTTTTCATCAGAAGTCATCAGAATCTGCACCATTATTAAGTTTGGGAGACTGTTCTGAATAAAAATGCTGATATTAAAATGCTTCATCAAAATTTTCTACTTAAGTACACAACACATTGTTGCAGAAAGGGAAATAAAAAAAGATTAAAGTTTAATATATTTTTTGAAGATGTATGTCTACAATGCCACATCAGAAACAGATTATCTTATGTGTAGTGTACAAATGTACGAAGTGGTGCTTTTCAGAATATTATAGAATTCTTATGGTGTTAACAGGTGTAGCAGCAGGTCACCTGGCAAAAAAGCTGGGTTTTTTTCTCTCTCTCCCTCTGAAAAAACACATAAACACTCCCTAGCAGCCAGAGACCAAGGTGAAACAAAGTTAATGGACACAAAGATGGTGCCCTCAGGGAGTCTTGTGTACTCTCTTATCTATAAAAGGGCAGGCGTTAACAAATGGCACCCAGCATATGATAAGTTAAAAGCTGACCTCAGCCAAAATGATGGACAGGGGGCAAGTGACACCCTGGGCACCTGTCCTGAGGACATGGGCCAGAGCAACCTGAGCAAGATTGACAAAGGTTAAGCAAACAGCCCCTAGAAACAAATTATATTAATGGGTGCTCAGGAGTTAAGGGGGCAGTCCTCTCTAGGGAGCTGCTTTCTTCAAATAGAAGGAAAGGGGAAGAGCTTCCTTTTTTGAAAAGAAAACAAGAAGAGAACAGAACAGACAAGAGCCAACCACCCCCAGCTGCAAAAATAAGCTTCATCCATCTGTTTGCCCTCTGGGACCAGTAAACCATGCTCACCTATCACAGGTCATGTTATTTTCCTGTTCATTTAGCGTATGCAGCATATTTAAACTGTCGCTTTTTAAGAAAATACTAGCCACTTTTCCTTGCCGCAATCTACTATCTAACTCAGCGTAAACAACACCCTGAGAGATCTGTTAGTGTCTTACAAAGAAACTGGGACAATTGGTGATGAAAGGACCTGAAGATTATATAAATAAGGATAGCTTATGGAAGAATATGACACTATTGGAACTATGATAATGTAATGCATGAATTATGACTGGTTAGTTTAATAACATGTTATAACCTTAAGGTGATTATCCATGCTGCCCTTAGGTGCTAGAGGAGTGTTTCAGTGTCTTGTGTAGAGGTTTTGTCTGTTCATCTTTTCTCAAATGGCTAAACTGTGCAAATATAAATTGAATATGATTAATCAGAAAGAGTTAAAAGGTTTTTCTTTGTGCCGTTTTTTAAACCATGTTATTATTCTGATGTATTTAGTGAATTTCCATCTTGCTAGATCTGGGCATTTGTGTTGGTGTACTGGTCAGAGCACAAAATATATAGTTAATAACAAGAAACAACTTGTTGCAATTCAGTGAGAATTGGTTGCAAGTTGCTGCTCCTCGTTATTTGCCGGAATGCGTATCGATAGCCTTTTACCAATGGGCAGTTGTTCTCAATTTTGTCATCAAACTCACAGGCTTTGCGATGGAGTCTGTGTAACTCTTTCGAGTACAAACACATTTCCATCTGTTCCTATTCAGATAAAGTTACATTGTTTCATAGTTTGCCATTGTGAGATTTGAACTCTTGATCTTGGGGTTACAAGCCCAGTACCATAACCACTTGGCTATTTAGGCCATGGAGTCTGTGTATTCACACCCACAGCAATAGTGTTTAATGAACTGATGGGCATTCTGCTGCCTCGGGTGTAAAAGGAACACCCATGCTGACATGATCAATAATACTGCCTTTTTGAAGTATATAGACAGCACCTTCCAAACCTACAGCCACTACCATCTATAAGGATAAGGACAGCAGACACATAGGAACACTGCCACCTGAAAGTTCCCCTCCAAGCCACTCACCATCTTGAATTAGAAATATATCACCGCTCCTTCACTGTCGCTGAGTCAAAATCCTAGAACTCCCTCCTTAACAGCACTGTGGATGTACCTACACCACATGGACTCCAGTGGTTCAAGAAGGCAGCTTACCACCACCTTCTTAAAGGCAATTAGGGATGGGCAATAAATGCTGGCCTAGCCATAAATGCCCACATCCCATAACTGAATATAAAAAAAAATGAAAACTGTTTATGCAAGACAAATGACAGAATATAAACTGAGTTGGAAAATAACTCTAAAAAATTGAGTTAAGAAAGGAAAATGTGGTGAGCTTGGCAGATTAAGTGCTGCTACTTCCATAATAAAATTTTAAAATAGCCAGTGTTTGGAGCGTCCGGTAAAGTTCAGATGTCATATGCTGTGGCTTTGATTTCCAATATGGCTCAACAGCCAATCAATAATAACAACATAAAAATAAAATGCTGCATATGCTGCAAATATGAAAGAAAAACATAAAATACTGGAAAAACTCAGCGGGTCTGACAGCACCTGTAGAGAGAGAAACAGAGTTAACATTTCGAGTCAGAGCTAAAGAGTAGAAATGTGGTGGAATTTATACTGTGTAAGGCAGGGTTGAGTTTGGAGCAGGTAAAGCAGAGTGGAATGTCAGTGATAGCTGGGAGCTAAGGAGAGATCGACAAAGATGTAATGGGCACAAGACAAAGGGAGTGTTAATGGTAGTGGTGAAGACTAAAAAAGGTGCTTATAGTGGCATCAAGGTAAGAAAGCAGAATGTGTTAATAGCAGAACAAGGGTCAGCGCTGTGTGAATGAACAACATAGAACAAGTGACAGATGGACATTTTGTGGAGGTGGAGGGTTGTGGGGAGGGGGCAGGGGAAAATGGATTTTTAAAAAGGGAATAAAAAAGGGATAAAACAGTGAATGAAGGAAAATGAAAATAAGTAAACAGACTTGGCGACCGTTTTATTAGAACACCTTCTGTCTGTTCGCAAGTATGACCCAGACCTTCCTGTCGCTTGCCATTTCAACACACCATCCTGCTCTTATGCCCACATGTCCATCCTTGGCCTGCTGCAATGTTCCATTGAAGCCCAACACAAACTGGAGGAACAGCACCTCATCTTCTGACTAGGCACTTTATAGCCTTCCGGACTTAACATTGTGTTCAACAACTTCAGGCCATGGACCCTATCTTCAGCTCTTTTTTAATCCCGTTTAAGAAAATAATAACTTTTATAATGTATTTATTTATTTTCATTTTCATTCATTGTTTTATCCCTTTTCCACCCCCCTTCTTTCTTCCTTTTTAAATCCTTTTTCCCTAGCACTGCCCCCTCCCCAAAGAGGGCCATCTGCACCTTTTTTAATCTTTACCACTGTCATTAACACCCCCTTTGTCTTGTGCCCATGGCACATTTGTCAGTCTCTTCTTAGCCCCCACCTATCGCTGACCTTTCATCCTGCTTTAATGCTCCACATCCACCCCCCCACACCCCCCACCCCCCACCCCCCCCCAAACAGTATGGGCAGAATTTTATGACAGCGGGATTTTATGTTCCCGCTGAAGTCAATGGGCTTTATAATGGCTCGCCGCATTTTATGGCCCCGTCCCCGCTGGCACAGAGACATAAAATTCTGCCCTATGAATTCCATCACATTTATACTTCTCTTTAGCTCTGAAGAAGAGCCGTGCTTACTCGAAACATTAACTCTGTTCTTCTCTCCACAGCTGCTGTCTGACTCATTGAGTTTTTCCAGCATTTTCTGTTTTTATAGCAACTGAATAATGCTTTGTTCAGCAGGCTATCTTTGTTTCTGAGGGAAAAGTTTCTTGGGTACCAGTGCCCGGTGTAACAAAGTACATTGATTTATTCTACTCAATCCACATGCCAGCTAATAAACAGTCATTCCCTCAGCTATGTAGCTTTTGCTAGAATTCCAAGCATCATAGTGTAGAAGCAATCAGTTTCTTCGCCAGATCAAAGGGGAATACATGCTTTGAAAAACATAAATAATTTTTGTTTGAAAGAGCCACAGTCTTCATAAAAAAGTGCTTTTGAACCTTCATTTCGGAAGAGAGATAAGCCATTGTGCTTAAGTAACACAGTGACTCATTTAAATAAATATAACTCACTATGTTGTGTGATTATAAACAGTTCAGAAAGGTTTGCCAAACACAAATTATCAATTCATTCATAGAATGTGGGCATCACTGGCTAGGCCAGCATTTGCTGCCTATCCCTAATTGTCCTTGAGAAAGTGGTGGTGAGCCATCTTCTTGACCCGCTGGTACCCACAGTGCTATTTGGAAGGAAGTTCCAGCATTTTAACCCAGTGACAGCGAAGGAATGGCTATAGTTGAAAATCAGGATGAAGGGGAAAAGGGTGATGTTCCCAGGCATCTGTTGCCCTTGTCCTTCTCGGTGTTAGAGGTTGTGGTTTTCAAGGTGCTGTTGAAGGAGCCTTGGCGAGTTGCTGCACAGCATCTTGTCGATGGTACACACCGCTGCCACCGTGCATTAGTGATGAAAGGAATTAATGTGTAATGTGGAGGATGGGATGCCTATTAAGCAGGCTGTTTTGTCCTGGTTGGGGTCAAGCCTCTAGAGTGTTGTTGAAGCTTCAGTCATGCAGGCAATTGGAGAATATCCATCACACTCCTAACTTGTGACATGTAGGCAACGGACAGGGTTTGGGAGTCAGGAGGTGAGTTACTCACTGCAGAATTTATAGCCACTGATTTGCTCACGTAGCCACACATTTAAATGGCTGGCTTATCATCCATCGAGTTTATCATCCATGTTTTAGAATCTGTCTTTTCTGCCTGACAAAGCTCACAATATTTCCCTTTCCATTTCTTATTATGTGAGTATTTATTGTTTTCTTCGTTGGGTTCTCACATTACAACAAGTCCAATTGTATAGCTACATGAATGTAAGGAATGTCCCAAGTTATTCAATAGGATGGAGAGCAAACGCTGTTCAGAAGGTTAGGGAGGAGTTTGGGGAGGTGTTCAAAAAAATAGGAAGGAAGAAAGCATAAGAAGAGACTCAGAATGTAGGGAACCAATGACTGAAGACTCTGTCACAGATCATATGCAGAAGAAGTGGTGAAAATTTTGTGTTGGCTTTTATTTTTGCTTTATGATGAGCAGACATGGTTATGGTCATAACTGAGGGAAAAAAAAAGATGTGGGACTGATAGCACAGTTTGATGAGTTATTAAAGGATAGCTTCACCAGAAAGGGTTGTCCAGGTTAACTTGTCCTCTGCTTCTCCTTCTCCTCCTGTTCCTCAGGCTTCTGCTCAGCAGTTTCTATAAATATAAATGGTGGCGAGAGCTGTGTCTTTTCTTTGCATTCAGACAGCTGCTGTTCAACTATTCACACCTCATCTAGACATATTTTTTGCATTTTTACTTCACCCATTAACACTCTGTTTGGATGTTTACAACAAAACCTTTGTCATTTAATGTCTCCTGCATTCCTGCCACAGACCTTTTCCTTTTGTTCTTTCCTCATCCCAACCATCCCCTTACACTTTCTCAAAACCTTTTAGATTCCACCTCAGTTCAGATGAAAGGTCACAGACCTGAAATGCTAACTCTTTCCACAGATGCTGCCCGACCTGCTGAATATTTCCAGAATGTTCTGTTTTAATTTCAGATTTCTAACATCTGCAGTATTTTGCTTTTGCTCCTCTGGAATAGTCTAGAAGATAGGATTGCTGTTTCAACACAAAAGTAATCTGCTCTAAACCATTTTGTCTGGCAGCATGGCTTTCATTGTATGCATGTGACACAGCAAGCTGCCACAGAATGAAGGCATGATAACTGCTGCCACAACGTTGGGTATTGATTTACTGTGTATACTCACACACAAGCTCGAATTGTGAGCCTGGAATGTCTTCAGTTCAAGTAAATCTCAGTCATGGGCATCTAAAGTTCAATTTGTGCATCATCAATGACACCCTGCACCAAAGGAAAACTTGCAATCCTTGTAAAACTATAGCACCATCTGCTGCTTTCTGATAAGATGTGATAAAATATATTCAGTTCTATTTGAAGAGAGACCTTCCTCAATGACCTTCCTTACACATCAGTGGTCAGCGAACTGCAAGATGCTGCAAGAACTCCAGCTTAGAATGAGCCTGTTGAATAAACTTTCCTCCTTCATAGCGATTGGCAATGCCGTCCTCACCCTGCTTTGAGGATGCAGTTATGGCTGCAGCAGGTGGCAGAGTGAAGTGTTGACATCCTTACTAAAGCACAGACATCTCACACACTGTTCCTAACTAAGGTTCAGATAGGAGAATTTCTCCCTGAACTCCCTGACCAGATAGGGCCATCTACTGAGAGCCCTTCTCTCCTTTCTCAAATACCTTCTTCCAGCAGCTTGCCCTCCTCTGTGTTGCCTTCTGCTCATTTTCCTTGTCATTCCAAGGGGAATGCCTGATAATGCACCCATGTCTGGGAGCAAATGTTTTGTGCAGACACCTTGAAGTAATGGCCAAGTCCTTCAGCATCATTCACATCACTTCCCATGGACTTTAAACTTCGAATTTTAAAGATTTCTAGAAAGTACCAAATAATTGAGAATCATAACAATGTCCAGTAGAAACCAATGAGCAACTAGCCTGAATGTAGTTGACATTTTTAAATAGTGCTAGTGGGGGTCTTTCATGCTGAATGTGTATTTAGCAGTACAAGGTGAAAAGAGGCCATCAACTGAAACATTGAGCTCTAAAAAGGCAACGTGGGCACCAAATCTTTGTGACGCCTAAATACTAATCTAAATACTTCCAGCAGGTGTTCATTGTACATGCTAATGGGTTCACCAGTGTGGCACCTGGTGAAACTCACATTAGAAATGTGTGTGTGTGTGCGCATGTGCATGTGTGTATGTGATGCTATTTTAAACTTCTAAGGTCACTCACAATGCACAATAAACAAGCATTATGCTTCCAAATTGTGTTCTGAAGAAACATAAGAAACAAGTACAGAGTAAGCCATACAGCCCATCAAGCCTGGTCCGCCATTCAATAAGTTAATAACTAAACTTTTATGTCAACTCCACTTTTTCACCAGAATTCTGTAACAGTGCTTCCAACATGTCTTCCTTTTTCCTCAGCAGAGGACTATCCCCAATCATGATTGACAGACCTTTGACGATGTCCATTCCATTTCCCACACTTCTGCTTTCACCCCTTTCCCCCTCCAAGAACCATGATAGGATTTCCCCTTCCCCTTACCTTCCATCCCACAAGCTTCCATATTCAAAAGGTCATCCTCCACAATGTCTGTGATCTCCACCATGAGGCCACCACTGATCAGATCTTCCTTTTCCTTCCCCTTCCAAAGAGACTATTCATTATGTGACTCACTGGTCCACTCTTCAATCACACAAACACTCCCTCCACTTCCAATGGTGCGTTCCCATGCAAGCACAGAAGATGCAATACCTGACCTTTGTCTTCCCTTCTTACCGTCTAAGATCCCAAACCCTCCTTCCAGGTGTATACTATAATATACTGTAGTGTACTATATTCTATATGCTATATACTATACTATAAATATTCTATATACTGTCGCTGTATACTGTAGTATACAATATTCACCACTCACGATGCAGTTTCCTCTACATCAGGGAGACCAAGCACAGATTTTGTGACCACTTTATGGAACACCTCCAATCAGTCCACAAACGTGACCCTGTGCATCCAGTTATCTAACAGTTCAATCCACTCCCATTTTGATGTTTCTTTCTTCAGCCTCCAACATTGTTCCGATAAAGCTAAACGTTGACTTGGTCATGACAGCGGATTATAGCTGCCAACTACCTATGGGCATATTGAACTTATTTTAAGTAAGACTGTGTTTTTAAAAGAAATACAAGTAAAGACTGATCAAAAGATGGCTGATAATGTAAAGTGACCACTTCCTGGAAAATTCCTAAGTGGGTCATACTAAAAGGTCCTGAGAGAACATAGAATGTCACACCTGAAGAGGTTTTAAGGCCTACTTCAAACAGAGACACTTGAAAGAAGCGTATGGAAAATGCAAAAGACTGAACTTAATTTCCTGTGGTTGGGAAGCCAATGGAGACTGTTTCCTATCTCATCAGACATCCAAAAACCCATAAAAACAAAAAACTGCGGGTGCTGGAAATCCAAAACAAAAACAGAATTACTTGGAAAAACTCAGCAGGTCTGGCAGCATCAGCGGAGAAGAAAAGATTGACGTTTCGAGTCCTCATGACCCTTCAACAGTTCTGTTGAAGGATCCAAAAACCCATCTCCGGTTGATTTATATCTCATACTGTGTAAAACAATTTTGTTATGAATGCAAGACATGACTATTTCCCCTCCTGGGAATGCACAAGAAAAATGAGTTAAAAAGCTGGCTGCAGATCAGTGTTTGTGAGTCACAGAAACAAGAAGATACACCAGTCACTCACCCCTGCAAAGATAAGCAGGCAATTTCTCTCTCTCTCTCTCTCTCTTGCTAGGGGGCAAACATGATCTAGCAGAGACCACAAGTAAAAAGAAACAAAACAGCCTTTTCAGTTACCCTGCAGGAAGAACCATGATTCTTCCCCTGGGACAAGCCAACAAGTGTCTCCAACAGAGTGCTAATCAGACAAAGTCAACTCTATTGAAATCACCCAACTTAACGGTCGCAATGAGGCACCATCTGTGCCTCACAGGCAAGCCAAGGACTGATTTATATATTTTTTAAACTTTTATGCAGACTCTTAACTTCTCCTTTCTGATCCCTCTGTGTATGTGCGTGTCACATCATTTTATTATTTTTCCTTGGTTTTAGTAATTAATAATCTTACTCTTTCTTTGACTCAAGCAAGTCTGGTTAATTTGGCTCCTTTATAAAAGTAAATACATTTGGACATGGAAAAGGTATCCATGGGAAAGGATTTTTAAGCTAATCTTGTTGCGAACAACCGAGGGGCTTAAACAAAGCGGGGAGCCAACTCATTCTTCCTCACCCGGGATCATAACAAATTTGGGGTCCTTTCCCAGAAGCAACAAATTAGGGATATCCTCTGGGAATTTAACAAATTGGGGACCTCATCTGTGACCGGTCATGACAACTTGAGGAACAGCACCTCAGTTTTTGACAAAGTACTTTACAACCTTTAGGGCTCAATATTTAATTCAACAATTCCAAATCATAAACTCTGGCACATTTTTTTTCCTTCTTATCTGGTCTTGGTTACTTTTCAACTTAACGTATGGCCAACCTTCTAATATTCACCTTTTTATCATCCATTATTTCAATTAGTTTATTTCACTATGATTTTGGAAGCATCTTCTTCCATGGTAAAGAAGGATGCAAAGTACTGATTTAGTATCTCTGCCATTCCCTCTACCTCAATGCATAGATCTCCTTTTTTGTCTTCATTGACCTCACCTCCTCTTTTACTATTTTATATACTTATAGAAGACTTTTTGATATCCTTTTATGTTAACTGCCAGTCTCTTTTCATACTCTCTCTCTGCCTCATTTATTTCCATCTCCACTATCCCTTTGAAGTTTCTGTATTCAATGTTCCTCTGACTTGTACTATCAACCTGACATTTGTCATTCTGGAATCAATAGACCAGGTGAGCTGAGTCAGAGCTTTCACTGCAGCAATCAGAGCATACGTGACTTCTGCTCGTGCTGCATTGGCAACTGAGACAAGCACTGCATCATGGTCAAACCGGCAAGTGTTCTGATAAAGTTCACCACCATTTCCACATGGCAAAGGATAGGCTCCAAGCTCTGTGCAAAGCCCTGTGTAAAGGTGGAATGAAGCTCTGCCATGCTTCCTGACAGTGACAGCAGACTTTCTGGCATACCTACCAAAGCATCAAGTATTTCTGTGTGCATGCCTATCAGCCTTTTTCTGGTGGCTGCCACTTCAAAGTCTTCATTTTCAGCAAAATTCGTATGTGAGCCTACACTCTGGGGAACTGGCACCTATGCAATTCTTCCTCCCCGGCCTAGCTACAGCCTACTTGTGCCGTGGTGACTCACTGGTTGTAATTTTTTGGGACAGCGGTAATCCTGACACTGAACTGGAAAGCAGGGGAAAACGCACTTCAGCCACTTCGGACTGCCCGGACAGAATTCCATGGCAATCAGGCAGATGGGGCTCCTGTCCCTTTAAGGAACAAAACCCCACCTCCAAGTTTCCGGCCGCTGCTGGGGCTGCAGCAATCCAGGAGAAACAGCATGGACACTGCCCATGGATAAGGTAAATCAGGTAAAGGTTGTCAGGGCCAGTCAGAAAGGCCCTGAAGAGGAGGCATTGGGGTTGGTGGGGGCAAGCGAAGCTCCTTCCATGGGAAAAGCCCTACCACCGGTGGGGGATGGGGGGGTGGTGCGTGCTCTGTGCACTATATAGTGCCCAATCAGGAGAGCACCCACAAGGCCACAGGTAAAATGTCAGTGGCGATGGGAAGATGCACTTAAATGGCTCTTAATTGTCCACAGAAAGGCCTCGATTGGCCTCTGGGTGGGAGGGGCATCCTCCACTTTGCCCGCCACTGATAAGGTTCCATGTAATCAGGAATGCGATGGGCACCCCATGTTCACAGGCCATTTTACCGCCCTGGTCTCTCCCCCCCGCCCCCATTCTCCTAAGCCACTCCCAAGGGCCCCATGAAAATCTAACACCACGTGCAGATCCCAACTCTATGCTGCCCTCTAAAGTACATGTAGTGCCAGTATCTGACCTGGTGGTTATGAGTGTCAGAGCGAGTGGTAGTGTTCTTGTTTATATGTCTCTTCTTTCCCCTAACCTTCAGCCGCCCGCACCACTGTCTGGCTAGACAGCAGTTCTCAGGTATCTGAATGCAGAAAGGCACAAGGTGAGTACTGGAGTGATGGTAGTTGGGGAAAGCAAGAGGTGCATGAGACCACCAACTGCAAATTGTAAATCCTAACTAGTTGCAGAATGAACACGAAAGTAGGGTGTGAGAAGACAGACTTTTCTTTTCTCTTTCATGGGACATGGGTGTCACTAGCTAGATCAGTATTTGTTGCCCATCCCAAATTGCCTTTGAGCAGGTGGTGTTGAGCGGCCTTCTTGAACTGCTGCAGTCCAAGTGGTGTACGTACACCCACAGTGTTGTTAGGGAGAGAGATTTCATTGTAACGTACTGCCATCCTCTATAGTTTCAGCCCCAGATTGGGCCACAGCATCACTGACCCTGTCCCAAAGGTTTCCACCATTGTCCCACTCTCATTGAAGTCTGTCCATGCTGCGTATTATGGACTTTTTTTTTCTCCTGCAAGAGAGGGGAAGTCTGTCAGCGAGTATAGTGCAATGAATTAGGGTGATGCCCCTGCCACAGTTGAGTAGATGGCGGTGTGAGCAAGTTATGAGACGTGTATCCATGTCTTGCATCTGTGCAAAGTATGTGAAGCTGAGGTGAGGCAATAACTGTGAGGTATGAATCGTGGTTGATAAAGATTGTTGGGGGACAAGTGACGGGATTGTGGTGAATAGAGCAATGTGTGAGCTCATGAGAAAATTTTTCGCCTCGCTCTGGGGGGTTGTCCGGGGGCGGGCGTGCATTCGATTGGTGCTCCCAATCGGGGCCGCACCAACATTTTACGTGGGAGGGCCAATTAATGCCCGCCCATCATGATGGCCACCCAGAAGCGCTGAGCATTCACTGTGTGGGCGGGGAGGGATTCCCGGGCACGCGGGCGAAAGAGCGCAGAAATCTCCCTGAGGCACAGAGGCACAGACGTGCGTCAGCGAGATCGGTTTGCCATTTAAACCTGAAATAAAGCATTTAAGAACTTTTAAAACATGTCCCCTCATGAGCTAGAACATGTCAAAGAATTATTTTTAAAGTGTTTATTGAATTTTAACACCCTTCATGAAACCTCATCCCGCCCATGGATGAGGTTTCATGAAAAATGTGAAGGCCGCCTGGGCTCTTCGCCTGCCCCCCACCGCCAACCTTAAGGTTGGACAGGCAGCTCATTTAATAGCTTTAATTAGTTTTTAACGGCCCTTAGTAGGCCGAGTTGGCTGCGCCCCCGCCGAACTGAAGGTCTAAATGACTTCTGGTGACGTCATTTTACACGCCGTCGAGCGGGCCCCACCCCCACTCACCGACTGGAGAATTCTCCCCCATGTTGCAGTTGATAGGATATGGAAGGTGATGATGTATTCAATGACCTTGACGACTTCTGTTAGATCATTAAACTTCCTTCGGCACTGCATCTAGGCTGTTGAGACGAGATCACTAGCCTTAGCTGTGATGGCTACCTGCTCCTAACGTTTGTTTGTATCTAAAGGGTGGGCCTCCTGGCCCTTGAGAAAAGGGAAACCTTCTCCTCCTATGCATCTCCTGCACCAATGCTTCCAGCGCATCATTAGATAACCTTGCAGCACATTCTATGTGTGATGTTGTAAGTTCTTCATGGTCTTTAACTCCTCTTGCACCAAATCCAACCCCTTCTGTAGCCAAAATATAATTCACATTTAAAAGATGCAGCTTTTAATTATGCAGGTTGGCTTTACATGGTGCTAGCTTTGCAGGAACTTGAACCCCTGCTGAGAAATGCAACCAATTAACGATACATTCAGCACTGGGCTGCCTGTCACAAGCATAACTAGCAGCATGAAGCTTGCATGCTACCTCCATCACTTTGAATAGGCATAGATTTATCATGAATTCCCATAGACCAGCCTTCTCCTTCTGAGAATCAAGCTTTTTTGCACCCTTTCTGGGATATTGGGCAGAATCTTCGGGCTCCGCTTCCCGACAAGTAAAATGATGCACGATGACATCAGGTGTGCGTCACGACATCACTGCGAGTCTTTCTGATCCTCAATTCGGCGGGCGCGCACCAGAGTCGGCTGCACGCCCACCGAAATGTCAAAGGCCTATTAAGGCCATTTAAAAACTAATTAAAGTAATTAATTGAGGGCAGGATGAGGTTTCATGAAGGGTTTATTAATTAAGTAAATTTTTAAATTAAAGTTCATTGATATGTCCCAGCTGATGTGACACTGTCACATGAGGGGACATGTCTTAAAATTTTTTTTCTTCTTTATGCAAATTCTTAAAAATCACACCTAATCTCCTTGCCTCAGGGAGATTTCTGTGCTTTTTTGTTCGCATGCATGAAAGAGTGCAGGCTCCGACTCGCCCTCCTCCCTCCACCCGCACAGGGAGTGCTTAGCACTTCTGGATGCGCGTCACGCTGGGCGGGCCTTAATTGGCTCGCCCACGCGAAATGGCGGTGCCCAGCCGATCACGGGCAGCAATTGGCTGCATGCTCGCCTGCGCCCATTCCCGCCCAACACCCCGCACTCCCCTCCCCCACCCCCCCCCCCCCCCCCCCCCCCGCCCCCCATCACCCCCACCGCGACGAGGAAAAAATTCTCCCCATTATGTTCCTTACACTATCCAGTGAATAAAAGCTGGCGAGTACTAAATTATACGGATCAGAAATTTGAAGATTTTGATCCTATTTATGCTGAATTGGTAAACATCTGTACTGATAGCAAGCGTGACACTCCAGTTGGCTTTGGTGCCTCAGCTTGATATGTACAGCCAGTACTCCTGCTAGAAACTGGATTAACTTGGGCCAATGGTTTGGGCTGAGGAGTGAAGGGAGCTTTATAGAAATCAGAATCATAACACTTCAACCCAAAAGCCTCACCAGATGCTTAATTTTCTTTTCTCTCTGAACATATTCCCTCACTAATGCCAAACCCCCAACCCCCAACCTCCACCACCACAAATAGTTTAGCCAAGATTTCCTGTGGTCACTCCATATACTGAAGATGTAAACAAACCAGTAAATTGTCTATGACAGTTCACAGTGTAGCCAAATATAACATTTTCTTTACGAGGAGAATAATGTCCCATAAGCATTAACTCTGCTTCGTATCCAAAGCAAATATTCCCAAAACGTTCCAAAGTGTTTGCTGCGGTTTTATTGCTGTTTAGGGAGCAAAGCTCCTGACAAAACGTGAAAATCAGGCAATTTGTAAAATAATTTCAGTTGAAAATAATACTTTCATTGCTTTCTTCAGTTTCAGAGTTCAGGAGAGATGTATAAAGACTGGAGGGTATCGCTTCCTCATCCTTCCGTGACTGTAGCTGCAGCAGTGTGCCAGAATGTGCTATTATTGAAATTATTGCCAGTACTTACATTGAGGAAATTACAAAATTATAAGTGGCATGGACAGAGTAGATAGAAGCTTTTTCCCAGGGTGGAAAAGTCAATTACTAAGGGACATAGATGTAAAGTGAGAGGAGAAAACTATAGAGGAGATGTGCAGGGCAAGTTTTTTACGCAGAGGGTAGTGAGTGTCTGGAATTCGCTGCCAGAGGAGGTGGTGGAAGCAGGTACGATAGTCGTGTTTAAGAGGCATCTTGACAAATACATGAATAGGATGGGAATAGAGGGATACGGACTCCGGAAGTGCCAAATGTTTTAATTGACTGGCAATATGATCGGCGCAGGCTTGGTGGGCCGAAGGCCCTGTTCCTGTGCTGTACTTTTCTCTGTTCTTTGTTCTTTGAAATGTAGAAAAAGGAAACACGCACAACAAATAGACGTCTCTTTCTCTTCAGTGTGGCTGAAGGCACTCAAGGGCTTGATTTTAAACCACAGCAGGAATTAGATGGCATTGGCTGAAATGAGCACCAATCCCGCTCCTTGATCTTAGCAATTTGGATGCTGTGGCCTCATCAGCAGGCCCGTGGTCAGTCACCCACCCATCTGAATCCAGCTGCTGGGCAGGAAGGGTTAATGTTGCCCCTTAAAATCCATCTCGCAATAGTCCCATATCCCCATTCTTACCAAACTGCACACTTTTTACCTTCTCATTTCTGATTCCATTCCTGATTCAAAATAAATAAGTTCCACCTCCTGCCTCCTGGAAGACTCAGTTCAAAAATCACACCCCGTCCTCCCCGCGGAATACTGTTCATGACTTTGCAAAACACATGGGAAAGTTTGGAAAATTGAAAATGTAAATTGATTTTTGGATGATAAGGAGGGAAAGGTTGACCCTGATCATTCAAGCAACCTGAGGAACGGATTGTATTCAGGTTTGTTATTGTATGGGCCTCCTTCTGCACTGTAAAGATTCTGTGATTTTGTATTACTTGGGACCATTTAAAATCACAAAACTAAAACGTTAAGCTCCACATGTAGGACACCAGATAAACCATAAAGTGTTTTTTTTTCTGGAAATTGTCAACCGATCTGTAAAAACTTCTAGGGGCAGAGTTTTCATGTTGGCGGGCGGCCGCGATCGGCGGCCCTGGAATTGGTGGAATGGACCGCCTACCGCGATTGGCCCCCGACCGCGATTTCACACTGGCTGCCCAATTAACGGTGTGAAGGCGTGTTGAACGGCTCAGCGCTGCCAGGGTGGGGGTGGGAGGACGGTGGGCACTGAAGTCAGTGGGGGTGCGGAAGGAAAGCTGCCTGAAGGCCGTGAGCTGTCTCAGGGAGCTGACGAATTTAAAATCAACAGAATCAGAATGTAAAATTGGGACAAAAACATCCACACATCAGAATGAGACACCTCAGCGTACAGATGATGAAAATTTCTTCCAAAACATTTAAATCTTTTTTTTAACTAACCATGGAAATCTCATTGCACCCTGGGATGAGGTTTCTTCAAAAATGTAAAGGCCGTTCGGCCGATTCACCCGCCAACCATAACGTTGGACAGGCAGCGAATAATCACCGTCAATTGCTATTTTGATGACCTTAATAGGCCTCTTAATTGTTGGCAGGTGCACTGCCGACTCTCGCGTGCGCCCGCCGACTGAAATATCGCACATCAGGACGCTTACCCAACATCCTTGCGCGCTATTTCACGCTTGAGCATGTCAGGCATGTGCCCACACGCCGAGCGGAAAATTCTGCCCCTGATGATGTTTTATGGACTAAGTATTCACTGACTGTTTAAATCATTTACTACACTTGCTTGGCTATATCAAATATATATTAAATTAATCTGGCTATAACAGACAATGAGCTTAATTATATGTTCTTCTATGCTTCAATTGTAGATCGGGGCATGCAAACAACAGTGAATAGCATGAGTAAAAATAATTAGCATAACTAACAGAAACAGGTCTTTCAGCCCACCAGGCCGATGCTAATGTTTACGCTCCATTTGAGCCTCCTCCCTTACACTGGTTTTTATATTATACCTGTGTTTCCTTGATCCTTTGCACTAATTCTGTGAAACCTTGTGCCTTCTATTAACATAACTGCACCCCGGACAAAACGTGTAGCTTAAACAAATTTCCCCCATTTATAAAAGTCTGAAGTGGTAGTAGGTTTAAGTCACAAATTTAGGTGCATTTGGGGAATAAAGAGACTATTGAGTTTGGCAGTGATCTTACTTTTGACTTTTAAATGTCTCCTTCCTGAGAATTGCATTGCATCTTCTATATCTTTGATTGCTTTTTTAAATGAAATATCACAAAGTGTTATATAAAAACTTGAAAAGATTGCATGATTGCACTTCCTGGAATACCCTGTGTCTGATGTGCATAAGTGACAGTTTCAAACTTAAATTGTCATAGGCAAAGAGACACTGAAGAATGACCTAAGTTCTGCTCTTTCCTCAGGTAACAATTGTTTACACTGATTTCTGCTTGTTTTGCTGGTTCTCAAATTCCACAGATTGGCAGGAAATATGGAGTAATATTGGCATAGAAACCAATATGTCTTTCAGCATTTATTTTACTGTACATTGATTCAGGAAAATCCTGATCATTTTCTTTTAATGTTGCTTGGGTCTTGGTTTAATGAAGTAGTTAATGCACTTTTGGAGAAAAGAGTTGCTGTTCTTATGCTCTATCTGAAAAGAATACAGGTGAAATACAGAGCCCCCTCAAATTTTTATTTTGTTCACCCTTCATGTCTCAGAGTCGTCTCACTGTGCCGTGTAGTTCCTTTTAGTTTTACCAGTAACTCTGAACTTTTTGCAGCACCTTGAGTGCTTCACAGCATATTGCTGTGGCTCAGTCACTATTTACCACAGCATTCCTGTTATGTTTCAATGTCCGTTTAGAACTTCAGCAGATCCATAATTCCTAAAGCGCCCCAAAGCTGCTCAAAGTGTCTAAAAATACCTTGCACCATGTTGTTATGTCTCAGTGCATTGTAATGCCTTGAGGGCTGGTTCGCTTTCTCAGATTTGTAGCTGCTTTTGAACATCCAAATAAATATTAATTATCTCATTTAAATCTATTTCTGTTGTGCTATTGCTATTCTTTCTAACTGAAGTCCAACATTAAATCCTGAATAATTAAACATACATCAAATCCTGGATGATTAAAGCGGCCCCTTCAGTTCAATGTTAACAAGACTGAAACCGTCCTCTTCAGTTCTTGTCAGCACCAAAGCACTTCTGGCCCCCAACTTTTATTAACTTACCCAAGTGTCCTCTCAGGCTGAATCCATTAGTGTGCAATCTTAGTTTTCTGCTCATCACTAATCTGAACTTTCCATTCTCTTCTGTCCCATAATCCAGATCTATTTTTTTCATCTCTGGAGTATTGCCCATTCATGACTCTACTTCTCCCATCCTGCTGCTGGAATCCAAATTCATGCTTCAATCACTTCATTTCATCTGGCAGAATGGACTGCGTAACTTTTGCAACCCCAAAGTCACTGCACTGAAAATTGGATGGATTCTACAGTGGCCGGCTGATGTGTGCTACCAGATTTCTGTCTAGTTGGTGATGGCAATAATGGATTTCTATCTTTCCAATCCCCTCTCTGCTAGCTATCCTGTATCCACTCTTCATAAACTTCATCTAATCCGGAACTCTATAGGCATGTTCTCCCTCACACAGAGTGCTACATGGCTATCACTCACAATCTCAACCAGCGATCATCTGTGTCCCATTGAATAGACTTCAAGGTGTTTGGGCTCTGAAAATCATAGGCTGCAGCCTCACAGAAGGTGACCGCTTAGCTATTGTCCCACTAATTTGCTCCACTTGGATGATCTCTAGCCATAGGTCCCTGTCACCACTGCTTCTCAGATACTGGATTACAGGCTGTTCATTATTTCCTAGATTTCACCATTTCCAGCTGATCATTTTGTCATTACACCTGTCATGCCCATGCAGCTATATATGTGTCTAGAAAATGATCACTTTACTTTCTTAAAAAAAACGTGGACAAAAAAGCAATGGACAATCTGTGTTGAAACAAGTTGGAGCTGAGAGATCAGGTGACCGCCCTTTTTTGTCTGCCAATATAAAACTGTACAAGACTGAAAGTTATCCTGCTTCTCTGATCAGGACATTAGAATGGAAATGGCTTTTGGGGCATTCCATTGAGAAAACTCTAAAATGCAACAGATCTTTCCTGTGAGTTTTAACAGCTGCTATTGTCCAAGTAGCTGCAGAAGCTAGTGCATAATGGCCCACAGATCTTTTGGCTACAAATACGATTCCACAGAATGGCTGTGAAGAGAACCCATTCTAACACAAGGATGTGCAAGTGGCTGTAACTCAAACCCTATTGTATGTCAATGCTCGAGTCTTCAGGGATCATTTATGTGGACAATAGGAAAACAGATATGGTCATCCCTTGACAAAAACCAGCTTGTGATAAGGAACATTTATTAGCACACATTTTGAGAGCAGTCAGTTAGTCTGGGAAACAAAGCGACCCAAAGGGAAGAGATCCTGCCCAACAAAGGAAGGACCTTGTCTAGAATCCACTAACTGACAGGGAAGTGGGTCTAGCCTTTTTCAAGAACCAAAGCCAGATCTTCATTGCAGGGGCATGTTTGCTCCTTGATAGGAGCAAAGCCAGCAACCTGCTGCTGCAAGTAGTGAACCACTGCAAATTTATCACCAGAAAACTCCAACTTCCATTTTTTCTGAGAACCAAAAGGGAACCATCAAGTCTGCAATGCTTCAAGCTTCCATCTCGAAAGACTCAGGCACTCAGGTATAACAGTTACTCTTTTGGGCTTCTTAAAAACTTAAATGCTTGCTATCTCTTTACAATCACCTTTTTGTATGTGTGTGTGTGTGTGTGTGTGTGTGTGTGTGTGTGTGTGTGTGTGTGTGTGTGTGTGTGTGTGTGTGTGTGTGTGTGTGTGTGTGAGAATGGGTGCTGTTGAAATACATCCGAATGTTGAAAAATTAACATTTACTTCTTTTTTAACTTACAAGAAAGCCTGTCCTTTTTGTCTGTTTTTGAGCACTCTTCTTTAAAAAATGCATCTATCCGTGGTCAGGCAAGAGGTGAAAAAAGGGTGATCCATCTTACCATCTCTCTCCTGTCTGTAATACACCCAAGTCCTATGGGCTTCTTTTCCAAGCCAGTTTGCCTCACTTCATCTACCCTGTCTTCAACCATCTAAAAACCCTCCTCTTTAATCATGTTTTTGTTTTTTTCTCTTAAATCAGGCTTATGCAATCTTTTCTCATGGGGACAGGGGGAGGGGGTGCTACACTTCAAAGTTTTTCACACTCAAGGGGCCAGTGTGCAAATTTTTGGAAAGATAAAGTTTGGCACAACATTAAACATGAATTTCAAAAAATTGAGATATGAAAAGAAACAACTTGCTGAGCAAAAACAAAATATATTAAAGTAATACATTGGTTTAAAAAAAGAGTAATAAATAAAGATGAGTATTAAAGGGTGGGAGTGTGTTTATCCAGCTCACTCCCAGACTCAGGGTGCTCACTCACTCACTCACCTATGCCCACTGTGAGAGTGGGTTCGAGTGCATATTCGTGTGTAGGGATAAGGGTGAATGAGAACCTTGACACTGGGAGTAAGTGAGACTTAGGCACACACTCTCCTCCCTCACACACATTCTTCCTCCTCACACACATTCTCCTCACACTCTCCCTCCCCCTCTTGTTCACACACTCTCTCTCTCGCTCTCACTCTTCACACTCTCTCTCCCCTTTTCCCCCTCATATTGTCTGTCTCCCCCTCATCCTCCCTTTCCCCCCTCATCCTCTCTCCCTTCCCTTACCCTCTCTCTCCCCCAACCCTCTCCTCTCACCCTCACTCTCCTTCCACACACTCTCTCCCTCCCATCACCCACATGATGCTCTCTCTCCCCGCTCAACCCCTCACATGCTTTCTCACCCCTTACCCACTCTTCCTCCCCTCACCCTCTCCCTCTCCCCAACCCTCCCTCTCACCTCTCTCCCTCTCACATTCTCTCTCTCTCCCCCTCACCGTCTCTCCCCCCCCACCCTATTTCTCCGCCCAGCCCTTCTCTCCCCCACCTTGCTCCTCCCCCAAAACTCTTTCTCCCCACTCTCACACTCTCTCTCTCTCTCACACAGTCTCCAGCCACTCGCTTACCCAGACTCCAGTGGACCCACTGCTCTGGCTTGCCCCACTCAGGCTCACCTGGGCCCCACTCATGCTTGGCGGAAGTGGGCAGGGACGGTCAGGAACCCAACCACCGCCCGTGATCGGGTGCGCAACATCTTTTTACACGGGCGGGACAATTAAGGCCCGTCCAGCGTAACGCGCGTCTCCAGGATAGCGTGAAGGGGCGGGTGGTGGCGGGAGCTCAATGCCCGCCAGCTCCAAAGGCTCCAAGGCGACACTGTGGCCTATACAAAAACGGTGCTGGCAGCCATGCGAAGGCAGCCATTGACATTGCAGTACCGTAGCGATGCAGAACGACATTGCAGAACTGGGCAGGTGGGAGGGCAGGTCGGCGGGGCAGTCTGCCTTGAGGTTTTTTGATGAGCGTCTCGCTGCCCTCCTGGAGAAGGTGGCAACACGCTGGGTTATTCTTGTCCTAAGGGATGGGAGGAGGAGGCCCCCACACTTCACCAAACATGCCTGGGAGGAGGTAGCATCCAGGGCGAGCTTCCATGATGTGGTGAGGCGCATATGAGTGCAGTGCCGCAAGCGCTTTAATGATCTCCTGCGATCGGGAAGGGTAAGTACCATGTTAGGTTGGGGTGCCACTGGGAGGTAAGAGTGCAGTGCACTGAGGTCAGAATGTCTGTAATTGCAGCCATTCCACTGCTGTCTCTATACTGATGTGTGTAAAATAAACCAAACTTCTTATTTCACCTTATCTCGAGTTTGCTGTGGGGTTATTAATAGAGGATTGGATCATTCCAAACTGGAGGGTTGGGGAAAATATGCCTTTACTTATAAAGGGAGAAAACAAAAATCAAAAATGTCTTTCTGTTCGTGGAAAGGTCATGAGAGGGGAAATCAGGGCTGAAAACCCCTCTGGTCTGTAACAATAGTGATGAGGCTATAGCTGTAATGAGAGACTTCCACACCTTATCAGCCTCATGGTCTTGTCCTCCTCCTCTTCTTCCTGTGTTGAAATCGCTGTGATTCTATGGGAGGGTAACTTCACCATGTCACTGGGGTTAATAGTATGCAGGCATCATGTGTCCAAGCCAGTTAACCTGGCCAATAAAACTAATATTTTCCCGAACTGGAGGCCCACTTATAATGAAACAAGGTGCCAGTGAATTCCTTTCCACATCCCCCTGACACCCCTACCTTCAATGCCTGTGTGGGAGGAATCTAATGTGGAGGATGAACACTGGCAAAGACCAGTAGGCTCAAACGGACTCTTTCTGAGCTGTAAATTCTATGTAGCTCGCAACTATCCTGTCGTCTTCACAACGTTGTAAGTAGCCCCAATGCCTGACCGGAATTCCTAAATGCCCCGTCACCAGAAAATAGACTGGGACTGGGACTTTCCAGTCCCCATAAAGGCCAATGGACTCGTGGCTATCTCTCCAAATTTTCCATTCCTGCTCGCGATGGTGAACAGGACTGGAAATTCCCGATCTGGATGTGGGCAGGAGGCCCTTCCCCATCCGAGGCTTGGTGATATTGCAGCAGGCAAGAAATTCAGCTCTTGTGCCTTTAAAGATTCATTTCAGCCAGTGAATGATCTTTCATTTTTAAAAGGTTGTTGCCAACACTATAAAAACCAGAAAGAAAAAGAAAGGCCATTCATATTGAATTGCTGTTAGGTAGAAGTCAAAAATATTGAGATTAAATGGCCATGTCAATGCAGGCAATGAAAGCACAACATCAAAATCAAAGAATCCTGCAGCCTAGAAGCCGGTGACTCAGCCTTAAGTACATATCATTATTTTTCTCAATGTTAGTCACTTAATCTAATTGCAAACTCCTCTCTCCGTTTCCACATTTACACTTTTTATCACACAAGTAAATCCCTTATAAAAGAGGAATATGTACTTGCTTCCACAGCTTTTTCTGGAAGACGAACTCAAATTGCTTTTTTCAGATACAAGGCAAACATTTCGGGCAGAATTTTGCCCTTGTCGGGCGGGTGGGCCCCCAATCGGGCGCCGACATCGATTTCACATTGGCCGGCCAATTAATGGCCAGACAACGTGAAATGCCTGCTGCAGCACTCAGCGCTGCCAGGGCGGGGGGGGAGGAACGCGAGCGCTGAAGCTCTCGCATGCGCTTGGCTGCGCACAGTAAAAGCTGCCTCAGGGAGCTGAAGGATTTTAAATAAAGATATTTAAAATAATGAAAACATGTCCCCTCATGTGACTCTGTTAAATATGAGAGTAAAAAGTTTTTTTTAAACACTGGTCGAAACCTCACCCCGCCCATGGATAGTGTTTCGCCCAAAATGCAAAGGCCACTTGGCCTTTTCGCCCACAAGCCAACCGAATGGTTGGATGGGCAGTGAAGAATTCCAATCAATTAGTTGTTTAAGAGCGTTACTAGGGGAAAGGTGATGGTGTAGTGGTACTGTCGCTGGACTGGTAATCCAGATACCCAAGGTAATGGGCTGGGGACCCAGGATCGAATCACGCCACAGCAGCTGGTGGAATTTTAATTCAGTAAAAATCTGGAATCAAAAGTCAAATGATGACCATGAAACCATTGTCGATTGAACCCATCTGGTTCACTGATGTCCTTTAGGGAAGGAAATCTGTCATCTTAACCTGGTCTAGCCTACATGTGACTCCAGGCCCACAGCAAAGTGGGTTGACTCTTAAATGCCCTAGTGGAGTGGTGAAAAAGGCATTTGGGATACTTGCCTTTTTCAGTCGAGGCATAGATTACAAAAGTAGGGAGGTCATGTTGGAGTTGTATAGAACCTCGGTGAGGCCACAGCTGGAGTACTGTGTGCAGTTCTGGTCACCACATTATAGGAAGAATGTGATTGCACTGGAGGGGGTGCAGAGGAGATTCACCAGGATGTTGCCTGGGATGAAACATTTAAGTTATGAAGAAAGATTGGATAGATTTGGGTTGTTTTCATTGGAGCAGAGAAGACTGAGGGGCGACCTGATCGAGGTGTACAAGATTATGAGGGGCATGGACAGGATGGATAGGGAGCAGCTGTTTCCATTAGTTGAAGGGTCAGTCACAAGGGGACATATGTTCAAGGTGACGGGCAGGAGGTTTAGGGGGGTGTGAGGAAAAACATTTTTACCCAGAGGGTGGTGATGGTCTGGAATGCACTGCCTAGGAGGGTGGTGGAGGCGGGTTGCCTCACATCCTTTAAAAAGAACCTGGATATGCACTTGAAAAGTCATAACATTCAAGGCTATGGGCCAAGTGCTGGTAAATGGGATTAGGTAGGTAAGTCAGGTGTTTCTCACATGTTGGTGCAGACTCGATGGGCCAAAGGATCTCTTTTGCACTGTGATTCTGTGATTCTGTGATTGTGGTTGAAGGTCTAAGACAGGCAGGAATTATACAGTAAATGGCAGAACCCTTAAGTGCATTGACGGGCAGAGGGATCTGGGTGTACAGGTCCATAGGTCACTGAAAGTGGCAATGCAGGTGGATAAGGTAGTCAGGAAGGCATATGGCATGCTTACCTTCATTGGCAGGGGTGTTGAGTATAAAAGCTGGAAAGTCATGCTGCAGCTGTATAGAACCTTGGTTAAGCCACACTTGGAATATTGCATGCAATTCTGGTCATCACATTACCAGAAGGATATGGAGGCATTGGAGAAGGTGCAGAGGAGGTTTACCAGGATGCTGCCTGGTCTGGAGGTTATTAGCTATGAGAAGAGGTTGGAGAAAGTCGGATTGTTCTCACTAGAGCGACGGAGATTGAGGGGCGACTTGATAGAAGTTTACAAAATTATGAATGGCATGGACAGAGTAGATAGCCAGAAGCTGTTTCCCAGGGTGGAAGAGTCAATTACTAGTGGACATAGATTTAAGGTGAGAGGAGAAAACTATAGAGGAGATGTGCAGGGCAAGTTTTTTATGCAAAGGCTAGTGAGTGTCTGGAATTCGCTGCCAGAGGAGGTGGTGGAAGCAGGTACGATAGTGGTGTTTAAGAGGCAGCTTGACAAATACATGAATAGGATGGGAATAGAGGGATACGGACCCTGGAGGTGCAAAATGTTTTAGTTGACAGGCAATATGATCGGCGCAGGCTTGGAGGGCCAAAGGGCCTGTTCCTGTGCTGTACTTTTCTTTGTTCTTTGTTCTTTGATTCTGTGAAATGGCCTAGCAAGCCACTCAGTTGTATCAAACCGATACAAAGTCACAAAGGAATGAAACCGGACGGACCACCCTAGGCATCGGAAAGGAGAATGACAATCTCAGCCCTGTCAACCCTGCAAAGTCCTCTTTACTAACATCTGGAGGCTGGTGCCAACATTGGGAGAGCTGTCTCATAGAGTAGTCAAGCAACAGCCTGACTTAGTCATCCTCATGAGATCATATCTTACAGACAATGTCCCAGACACCACCATCAGCAGAGGTGGTGGCACAGTGGTATACAGTCGGGAGGGAGTTGACCTGGGAGTCCTCAACGTCGACTCCAGACCCCATGAAATCTCATGGCATCAGTTCAAACATGGGCAAGAAAACCTCCTGCTGATTACCACGTACTGCCCTCCCTCAACTGATGAGTCAGTGTTCCTCCATGTTGAACACCACTTGGAGGAAGCACTGAGGGTGGTAAGGGCACAGAATGTGCATTGGTTGGAGGACTTCAAAGACCATCACCAAGAGTGGCTCAGTAGCACCACTACTGACCGAGCTGGCCGAGTCCTAAATGACAAAGCTGCTAGACTGGGCCGATGGCAAATGGTGAGGGAAGCAAGAATAGGGAAAAACATACTTGACCTCATTCTAACCAACCTGCCTGCTTCAGATGCATCTATCCATGACAGTATTGGCTGGAGACGAAATTCCGCCTTCATATTGAGGATACACTCCTTCATGTTGTGTGGCACTACCACTGTGCTAAATGGGATACTTTTTGAACAGATCTAGCAACTCAAGACTGGGCATCCATGAGGCACTGTTGGCCATCAGCAGCAGCAGAATTATACTTGAATACAACTTGTAACTTCATAGCCCAGCATATCCCTCATTCTAGCAAGCCTGATTCAATGAAGAGTGCAGGAGGGCATTCCAAGAGCAGCACCTGGCATTCCTAAAAATGAGGTGTCAACCTGGTGAAGCTACAACACAGGACTACTTGCATGCCAAACAGCATAAGCAGCAAGACAGAGCTAAGCGATCCCATAACCAATGGATCAGATCTAAGCTCTGCAGTCCTGCCACATTCAGTTGTGAATGGTGGCGGACAATTGAACAACTCACTGGAGGAGGCGGCTCCACAAATATCCCCATCCTCAATGATGGGGGAGCCCAGCACATCAGTGTAAAAGATAAAGCTCAAGCATTTGCTACAATCTTTCGGCAAAAGTGCCGAGCGTATGATCCATCTTGGCTTCCTCCTGAGGTCCTCAACATCACAGTTGCCAGTCTTCAGCCAATTCAATTCACTCCACGTGACTTCATTAGACAGCTGAAGGCACTGAGTACAGCAAAGGCTATGGGCCCTAACAATATTCTGGCGATCATACTAAAACCTGCCGCATCCCTAGACAGGCTTTTCCAGTACTGCTACAACATGGCATCTACCCGGTCATGTGGAAAATTGTCCAGGTATGTCCTGTCCACAAAAACCAGGACAAATCCAACCCAGCCAATTATCACCCCATCAGTCTACTCTCGATCGTCAGTAAAGTAATGGAAGGGCTTATCAACAGTGCTATCAAGCGATACTTGCTTAGCAATAACCTGCTCACCGATGCCCAGTTTGGGTTCTGCCAGGGTCACTCAGCTCATGACTTTGTTACCGCCTTGGTGCAAACATGGACAAAAGAACTGAATTCCAGAGGTGAGGTGAGGTGATATCTCTGTTCAACGGATCCTTTTACCCACCTCCAATATTCTCCCTCCACCTGGACCCCTCCCTTTGGATTCTTACCTTCTCTTGATCTTTTCATTGAGAACTGTCGGCGTGACATTAGTCGTCTCAATTTCTCTGCTCCTCTCACCCATTCTAACCTGTCTCTCTCTGAACTTACTGCACTCCGTTCTCTCAGGTCCAACCCTAACATTGTCATCAAACCCGCTGACAAAGGTGGTGCTGTTGTTGTCTGGCGCATTGACCTCTACCTCGCGGAGGCTGAGTGTCAACTCACAGACACTTCCTCCTACCTCTCTCTGGACCATGACCCCACCACTGAACATCAAGCCATTGTTTCCAGGACTGTCACTGACCTCATCTCCTCTGGGGATCTTCCTTCCACAGCTTCCAACCTGATAGTTGCTCAACCTCGGATGGGCCGCATCTAACTCCTACCCAAAATCCACAAACAGGACTGTCCCGGCAGACTGATCGTGTCGGCCTGTTCCTGGCCCATGGAACTCATTTCTCGCTATCTTGACTCCCTTCACTCTCCCGTTGTCCAGTCCCTACCCACCTACATCCGTGATTCCTCTGACATCTTACGTCACATCAACAATTTCCAGTTCCCTGGCCCCAACCGCTTCCTCTTCAGCATGGACATCTAATCCCTCTACATCTCCATCCCCCACCAGGATGGTCTGAGGGCTCTCAGCCTCTTCCCCGAACAGACGCCCGAACAATCCCCATCCACCACTACTCTCCTCCGTCTGGCTAAGCTTGTTCTCACACTGAACAATTTCTCCTTTAACTCCTCTCACTTCCTCCAAATAAAAGGTGTGGCTAAGGGCACCCACATGGGCCCCAGCTAAGCCTATCTCTTTATGGGGCATGTGGAACATTCCTTGTTCCAGTCCTACTCCGGCCCCTTTCCACAACTCTTTCTCCACTACATTGATGATTACTTCAGTGCTGCTTCATGCTCTCATCGGGACCAGGAAAAATTTATTAATTTTGCTTCCAATCTCCACCCCTCCATCATTTTCACGTGGTCCATCTCTGACACTTCCCTTCCCTTCCTTGACCTCTCTGTCTCAATTTCTGGTGATAGACTATCCACCAATATCCATTACAAGCCTACTGACTCCCACAGCTACCTCGACTACAGCTCCTCACACCCCGCTTCCTGTAAGAACTCCATCCCATTCTCTCAGTTCCTTCACCTCCGTCGCATCTGTTCTGATGATGGTATCTTCAAAAACAGTTCCTCTTACATGTCCTCCTTCGTCCTTAATCGAGGTTTTCCACCCTGCGTTGGCAGGGCCCTCAACCTTGTCTGGCCCATGTCCCACGCATCCGCCCTCATGCCTTCTCCTCCCTCTCAGAAACATGATAGGGTCCCCCTTGTCCTCACTTATCACCCCACCAGCCTCCGCATTCAAAGTATCATCCTCCACCATTTCTGCCAACTCCAGCATGATGCCACCATCAAACACATCTTCCCTTGACCCCCCCCCCCGCCCCCCCCGGCGGCATTCCATAGGGATCGTTCCCTCCTGACACCCTGGTCCACTCCACCATCATCCCTACTCCTCAACCCCCTCCCACGGCACCTCCCCATGCAAACGCAGATGGTGCAACACCTGCCCCTTCACTTCCTCTCTTCTCACGTTCCAAGGGCCCAAACACTCCTTTCAAGTGAAGCAGCATTTCACTTGCACTTCCCTTAACCTAGTCTATTGCATTCGTTGCTCCCAATGCGGTTTCCTCTACATTGGAGAGACCAACCGCAGACTGGGTGACCGCTTTATAGAACACCTGTGGTCTGTCTGCAAGCATTACCCAGACCTCCCTGTCGCTTGCCATTTCAACAATCCACCCTGCTCTTATGCCCACATGTCTGTCCTTGGCTTGTTGTATTGTTCCAGTGAAGCTCAACACAAACTGGAGGAACAACACCTCATCTTCCAACTAGGCACTTTACAGCCTTCCGGACTGAATATTGAATTCAACAATTTTAGATCTTGAACTCCCTCCTCCATCCCCACCCCTTTCCGTTTCTTCCCCCTCCTTTTTGTTTTTTCCAATAATTTATATAGATTTTTCTTTTCCCACCTATTTCCATTATTTTTAAATGTATTTCCACCCATTGTTTATCTATACCTTTTATGCCCTTTTAGTCATATTTCACCTCACCCCCACTAGAGCTATCTGTACCTTGCTTGTCCTGCTCTCTACTCTTAATTAGCACATTCCTTTAGATAATATCACCACCTTCAACACATCTTTGTTCTTTTGTTTGTGACCTCTTTTGGTTATCTACTCCTATCACTAGCTGCTTGTCCCAACAACCCCCACCCCTTCCCCCCGCCCCCCGCCCCCCCCCACCCCCAAACCAGCTTATATTTCACCCCTTTCCTATTTTTACTTAGTTCTGTTGAAGGGTCATGAGGACTCGAAACGTCAACTGTGCTCTCCTCCGGCGATGCTGCCAGACCTGCTGAGTTTTTTCAGGTATTTCTGTTTCTGTTTTTGTTTTGGATTTCCAGCATCCCCAGTTTTTTGTTTTTATCTTATGAGGTGAGAGTGACTGCCCATGACATCAAGGCCATATTTGACCGAGTGTGGCATCAAGCAGCCCTTGCAAAACTGGAGTTAATGGAAATCAGGGGGAAAGCTCTCCACTGGTTGGAGTCATACCTAACACATAGGAAGATGGTTGTGGTTGTTGGAGGTGAGTCATCTCAGCTCCAGGACGTCACTGCAGGAATTCTTCAAGGTGGTGTCCTAGGCCCAATCTTTAGCTGGTTCATCAATGACCTTCCTTCCATCATATGTCAGAAGTGGGGATGTTCACTGATGATTGCACAATGTTCAGCACCAATCGCGATTCCTCAGATTCTGAAGCCACCCATGTCCAAATGCAACAAGACCTGGACAATGTCCAGGCTTGCGCCACACAAGTGTCAGGCAATGACCATCTCCAACAAGAGAGAATCTAACCATCGCCCTTGATGTTCAGTGGCATTACCATCACTGAATCCCCCACTATCAACACTCTGGAGGTTACCATTGACCAGAAACTGAACTAGACTAGCCATGTAAATACTGTGGCTAAAAGGGCAGGTCAGAGGCTAGGAATCATGCAATGAGTAACTCACCTCCTGACTCCCCAAAGCCTGTTCACTATCTACAAGGCGCAAGTCAGGAGTGTGATGGAATATTCCCCACTTGCCTGGTTGAGTACAGCTCCTACAACACTCAAGAAGCTTGACACAATCCAGGATAAAGCAGCCCGTTTGTTTGGCACCACACCTGCAAACATTCACTCCCTCCATCACTGATGCACAGTAGCAGCAGTGTGTACCATCTACAAGATGCACTGCAGGAATTCACCAAGGTTCCTTCGACAGCACTTTCCCAACCCACAACCATTACTATCTAGAAGGACAAGGGCAGCAGATAGCTTGGAACACCACCACCTGCAATTTCTCCTCCAAGCCACTCACCATCCTGACTTGGAAATTTATCACCATTCCATCACTGTTGCTGGGTCCAAATCCTGGAACTCCCCCCCTAACAGCACAGTGGGTGTAACTACACCACGTGGACCGCAGTGGTTCAAGAAGGCACCTCACCACTATCTTGTCTCCTGCCGTCAGATATAGGGAAGCTCATTGTAATACATCTGCACATCATTATATGCCCATCCCACCAGAATCATTCCCCCACGCTGGATCAACTACCAAAATCAGTGGGAAAACAGACTACTGCGGGACATGCCTTGACAACTGTAATGTGCAGACCGCCAAAGCTTTGCTCACATTGCAGACATCCGAGGAGCAAAATATTCTGGAGTCCGACAGCAACGATATCCTGGAGGAGCATCCTTGGCATGCTGGGTGGATTCTCATGGACATGGCTCTGCTGTGAAGCAGCTCATGGAAGGTGGAAAGTCACCACTGAGGGTCTGCTCACAATGGATGATCATCGAGGGAGTGGAGAGGAAGGTCCAGCTGTATTTGGGAGAGGAAGATGTATTGGAGATGGGAGAGGAATGTCTAGGATTGACTGAGAGAGGAAGAGGTGTCGGGGGGGGGGTGAGGTTGGAAGGGGGGAAGGGAGTCCAGGGGGAGGAGGGGGTATTGGGGAAAAGATGGCAACTGGGGAAGTAGGTTCAAGGGGGAGGAAGGTGTAAGGGAAGAGTTTTGGAGAGGGGAAGGAGTCTGGAGTGGGTAGGGGTGGAGGGGAAGGAGTCCAGGGGGAAGAAGGCATCCAGAGAGGGGAAAGAGTAAGGGTGGCAGATGAACTAAGGGTGGATGAAGGAGTAAGGAAGGGGGAAGGACTAGGGCAGTGGTGTCCTGGGTGGGGTGGGAGGAGTTCTGAGAGGGGAAGGAGTTCCATGGGGGGAAGGAGTCCGAGAGGGGAAGGGGATGATGTCCTGGTGAACATGCAAGGGAGGGCTCTGTTGAGTCCATGATTTCCTCCTGGGGAATGAACTGAGGGTGGGCATGAGGGAATGGAGAGAATAACCAAGGGCAGAGTGAGGCAGTAGGGTGGGAGGGTTAGGATGCGGGGTATCAGTAGAAGGGATGGCGTGGGTGATTGATAGGGACTCAGAAGTAGACTTGGACTCTGGGTTGGGAAGGAGGTGGTTGGGGAGGTTAATGTGGATGGGGGTGGGATTTTCAGGAAGGAAGAGAATGTGTATGTTTACCTGGACATCCCTGAAAGAAAACGGGTGTGGCTGGTAGGTGACAGTGGGGAGGTGGAAGGTGATGCCAGTGGGGTCAACAGTGATGGGGGAACGGGAATGGGTGACTGGGAGAGGGGAAAGGACAGTCGAGCACAAGTAAAACTGTAAGACTTACTGTTCTTGCTGAATCGAAAGTGAAATGAGGGTAGTGGTGGACGAGATCAGGTGCTGCATGGGAGTGTGATCATTGGGCTGGTGGGGAGACAGGTCAGCTCAGAAGGACAAGTGAGAGTGAACCCCAGCAGGCAGCATTCAAAATGCTCAGGACATTGAGGTGAGTGTAATACAGGAATGATCTACATACATGGAGAGTGCTTGCACAAGGGTCTGAAAGGCCCTGCGGCACACACGCTTCTCCCTTTAGAATCACTTGTGGACTGGCTGCATGCAGCTGAACTGCTCGTTGGTGGGGGGGATAGGGTTGTGCAGTAGAAAGACACCATTACACATTATTCAGCAAAAGTAAATATATTTCCAGACTGTAAAGTGACAAAATGTGTTCAAAATGTGCAATCAACCGTGATCAGAATTTCATAACTTTTGAATGCCGTGGACTTCTAGTTGCTGCCCTGACATCCACAGCAGGCATGGAGACAGTCTGTGCAATTGTTGGTCTTGTTCCCTCTGATGACTTCGGCATAGGTCCGCTGGAGAGCTGAGGCCTTGGGGGCCCTGGCTTGCTTTGGCTGTCCTCCTATGGACCAGCTGCTCCCTCTGTTGGTCCCACTGAGGTGTGTGTCTCTGTCCTGGTGGAGGGTGTGGGTAAATGCTGTCATCGGTCTGCCAGGCTACTTATTTCTAGCTCTTCAATGGAGGATGTGTCCTTTTGGCTGGAGGTGAAGACCTGGATGACGCTGAGGGACTGTCTGGTTGAGGGCGTCAGTCGCTTAGCAGTGCTCCATGTGAACCAAAGTAGAGATAATTAGTGCATGGCACCAGAGTCAAAAGCAGGAGAGAGAGACCACTCACAGTTGCGTTGAGAGAGGGATGAAGTGTTGCAGGATCCTCACGAGGGTGTTCACTGATAACCTCACAGTCATCGCAGGCACAGCCCACATGCTCAACAGTCAATGCAATGGCACATTCCTTAAAGTGAGTGAGGCGTCTAATGTGGGCCACTCCACCCCCTGGTCTGGAGCTTCTCCCTGCTGTTGCGAGCCAGCTTCTCCTGCATGGAAACATGGAGAGAATGTGAGCAGGATACATGGTACCGCATGGAATGCTTGTGTAGTGTACAGATTCATGGATGGGATGAGGACGTGAGCTCCAGAGGATATGAGCCTGAGGAAGATGTAACGGTCTGTGTGAGAGTTCGCGGTGTTGTCTCTTGAGGTGTGAGATCCCTGTTGATGTGTGATGGGTTTGTGAGTGTGTGAGTTGAGAGTGATGAGAAGAGTGACTTACCCTGACAGAATGGATGAGACCATTCATCCTATTGCGGCACTGGGTGGCTGCCCTCTTTTGCAGGGCATTGGCTTTGGCGTTGACCACCACTGCCACCGCCCCCCCATGCTCTATTAGTGGTGCTGCTGCCCATCTTGTGGCCAGAGCGAGGTTTGAGGACATCGCAGTGGGCCTCCACTGCATCCAAAAGGTGCTCGAGGACGTCTCAGTAAACCGGGGTAGGGGTGGAGTGGTGGAGGGGCTGCAGTCTTCTTACATTTAGGGTCTGTGTCCTCTTTGCAGCAGTCCTGGGCTGGAGACACTGAGAGGTGTGCGCATGGCTGCACTTTATATATGGCGCCCAGCGTGATGAAACGGTGAGGTGATGGCATGGCGGGCGAACGAGAGCCTGCCCACCATCGAAACGGCATGATTCCTATGAAGGCACAATTAATGAGGTGGGTTCGGTACGATACGGCGTGAGAAGCCGCCATCGCGGCTGGGCGGGTGAAAGCTCCCATGTCCCGCCTGCTACCGCGCTTGGTGCAAATCTGGGATGATTCTGGCCACAGGCTGGGATTTTCCGGTCCATCCTGCGGCAGGCACCATCGCAGGCACGACGGGGTCCGCTCTCCAAATTTTGGTGACCCACCTGCAACCATTCCTGTCGCTAGCTGGTCCGGAAAGTCGCACTCATATTATTTTTTTACACTGTTGTTTCTGCAACATACCACTTAACATTCATTGTCAGCAGCGAATTTTAACTGTAGCCTCATTGCTGCCTTGCTGGGTAGCTCCAATTCTTGTCACGATTCACCATATTTCTCCATTTAGATACCATTAGTGTATTTTGATATTATTCCCTCACTTCCAATTACTTATATACTCAGCAATTAACAGCAGAGACCCTCTGAAATACCAGCCACCATGGGCTGGATTTTACATTGAGTGTGTTTTTTGGAGGGGGGGGCACGTAAGTGTAAATTGTGACGGGTAGCAAGTCCACCACCATCCTGCCCACCCCCGAGTTCACCCCATAATACGATGGGTGAGCAGGTGCCGAAATCAGCAGCCTGCCCACCATTTTTATATAAACAATGAAGGGTCAACTGAACTTGTTACCAAGCCCAGTGACCCAGATAATACACTTGCCCAAGGCATAAGGTGCGGGCAGGCAGGCGGGAGTGGGCAGTCTGTTTTATTTAAGCAAGCTGCTTAAAAGGTGGGAAGGAAGCAGGTGTACATCCTATTGGGGGTGTCCTGTGTGCATCGGGGGCACGGCCCACCCCTCACCCCCACAAAGTTCATATAGCCCCTTTTATTCCCCCCGTCTGGCCTCCAAAACCTGCCTCCCATTCAACACACCCCCATCCCCACACCCCTCCCCAGACTCCCTGATCCTTCCCCATCCAAAACCCCAGACTTAGGCTCCCTGGTAGCCATGTCATGCTCAACCTTGGGCCTGCTTGCAGTCCCAGCAGTGCCCACTACTGAGTTCTGGGCACTGCTGGGGCTGCTGGAGCTGCTGGTCAATCTGATTGGCTGGCAGCTCTTGAGGGTGGGACTTCCTCCCACTGAGGGGCAGAAGATCCACTCGAGCCTCGTTCATGCCACCCACAGTGTGTCATTGCTGTAGTGCAGCCTTTTTTATTGTGGGTGGGCTGGTGTCCGACATTTCTTCTGGGGTGGGGGGAGCAATATGCTTGCTGTAAAATTCATTCCCACATCTTTCAAGTCTAAGAAACTTCTTTCTTACCTCCACATTTTGTTTTTTGCACTCCAGCGATCCCTCTATCCATGTGAAAACATTCTTCTTATGTCCCATTGCCATTATGTACGACATATATCCCTTAAATAGGGCCTTATCAGATGCTTCTCTGATATTCATATAGGATGTATTATGTCCAGCCCCTTTTTCTAATCTTCTCCATTAGTTTTCTCAGAAATTATGCAAGATTGGTCAAGCACAGCCTGCCTTTTCCCAATCTGTGCTGAGTGACCCTGATTAACTCATTATTCTCCAAGTGTTTAGTAATTTCAGCACGTATTGTAGACTCTAGTATTTAAACAAAAACTGGCAAGTCTATAAATTCTTGATATCCCTTCTCGTTCTTTTAAATGGCATTTGCCACCTTCTCCCTTAGTCAAGATCTGCTTGCAAATTGGAATTTTGCGGCTTATGTAAACAGCAGAAAATCCTGTCCATTGGGTGCTTTAGACTCCCCATTAAGAGATTCTGTCTCTTAATTCCAAATCAGACATAAGCTTCTAAACTCTTATACAAGTTATGAAAAATGGGATAATATTTAAGGATTCATTGATATTCTTACTTCATAAAAGCACGAGGCAAGAAGGCACACTGTCCCTCTGACATTTGCCTGATATAGTTGTCTTTGCAGTAAGGGATAATTGAGATATTAAATGTCAAACAGCACACAAAAGAATTCCTTTTGTGCAGAGGTAACATGTCACCATGGCAACAACATTGTTAATGGATGTGTTGACAAAGCTAAGCCGAGAAAGCTGACCCCTGGCCCATACACCACCTTCGAAGTCTAACCCTGTGTCTACCCCTTCTGTTCCATGTAGCTACATGCAACTGTGGAGAAGGGAGCTGCTGCAGCTGCTGCTGCGGTTGCTGCCCCTTTTGCTGTGGCTACTGCATGGGCCAAAGCAAGCTACACCTCCTCAGAGGCCTATGCTACTGTAGTTTAGGAGCTCCCATAACAAAAACAGAAAACGCTGGAAAAACGCAGGAGATCTGACAGCATCTGTGGAAAGAGAAACAGAGTTGACGTTTGGAGTACGTTTGACTCTTCTTCAGAGCTACAGAGAAGTAGAAATGTGCTGAATTTATACTGTTTAAGGGTGGGGGGTGGAGCAGGTGAAGCTGGATAGAAGGCCAGCAATACATGGGGGCATAGGAGAGATTGACAAAGATGTCATGAACTAAAGGACAAAGGGAGTGCTAATGGTAGTGGTAAGAGCTAAAAGAGGTGCTGATAGCGGCATTAAGGTAAGAAAACAGAATGTGATACTAGCAGGACAAGGATAAGCACTCTGAAAAGAGCAACATGAACAAGGGACAGATGGCCCTTGTGGGGCTGGGGAGGGGGTGATGGTGGGGGTTGGGGGGGGGGGTGGCGGTGGGGAAGGGATCGAAAATGGGATAAAAAGGGAGGGATAAAACAACGAATAAATGAAAATTAAAAAAAATGAATAAAAATGAGTGGATAAAAAATAAAAATGAATATAGAGAAAAGGAATAAAAGGGGGTGTAGATAGAGAGAGAGTCCATGGTCTGAGGTTGTTGGATCCAATGTTAAGTCTAGAAGGCTCTAAAGTGCCTAATCGGAAGATGACGTGCTGTCCCTCCAGTTTGCGTTGGGCTTCACTGGAACATTGCAGCAGGCCAAGGATGGACATATTGGCATGGGAGCAGGGTGGTGTGTTGAAATGGCAAGCAACATGCCTGGGTCATGCTTGCGGCTAGACCAAAGGTTTTCCGTAAAGCGGTCACCCAGGCTGCATTTGGCCTCCCTAATGTAGAGGAGACCACCTTGGGAGCAGCGAATACAGTAGACTAAATTGAAGGAGGTGCAAGTGAAGCGCTGCTTCATGTGAAAGGAGTGTTTGGGCCCTTGGACGGTGAGGTGGGAGGAGGTAAAGGGACAGGTGTCGCACCTTCTGCAATTGCATGGAAAGCTGCCATGGGAAGGGAATGAGGTATTGTGGGTGATGGAAGAGTGGACCACAGTATCCCGGAGGGAACAGTCCCTATGGAATGCTGGCAGGGGTTTTAGTGCCCCTTCATGCTCTCACCTGAATCTGGGAAAATGTATCAATTTTACTTCCAATTTCTACCCCTCTATCACCTTCACTTAGTCCATCTCTGACATTTCGCTCCCCTTCCTTGACCTCTCTGATGTTAGACTGTCCACCAATATTCTTTACAAGCCCACCGATGCCCGCAGCTACTTCAACTACAGCTCCTCACACCCTGCTTCCTGTAGGGACTCCATTCCATTCTCTCAGTTTATTTGCCTCCGCCGCATCTGTTCTGATGATGCCACTTTCCAAAATGATGTTTCTGACATGTCTTCCTTCTTCCTCAGCTGAAGCTTCCCACCCACTGTGGTTGACAGGGCCCTCATCCGTGTCCGACCCATTTCCCACGCCACTTCCCTCACACTTTCCCCTCCCTCCCAGAATCATGATAGGTTACCCCTTGTCCTCACTTTTTACCCCACCAGCCTCTGCATTCAAAGGATCATCCTTCACTCCAGCGTGATGCCACCACCAAACACATTTTCCCCTCACACTCCCTGTTAGCATTCCGTCAGGGCTGTTCCTTCCAGGACACCCTGGTCCACTCCTCCATCACCCCCAACACCTTGACCCCTTCCCACGGCACCCTCCCATGCAATTGCAGAAGGTGCACCGCCTGCCCCTTTAACTCCTCCCTCCTCACAGTCCAAAGGCCCAAACATTCCTTTCAGATGAAGCAGTACTTCACTTGCACCACCTTCAATTTGGTCTACTGCATTCGCTGCCCCCAATGCAGTCTCCTCTGGATGGGGAGGCCAAACACAGACTGGGTGACTTTACGGAACACTTTCAGTCTGTCTGCAAGCATGACCTAGACCTTTGCAACACATCTTCCTGCTCTCATGCCCAAAAGTCCGTCTTTGGCCTGCTGTAATGTTCCAGTTAAGCCCAATGCAAACTGGAGGAACAGCGCCTCATCTTCCAATTAGACACTTTACAGCCTTCCAGACTTAACATTGAGTCCAACAGCTTCAGACCATGAACTTTCTCCTCTATCTACACCCCTTTTTTATCCCTTTTTTCAATATTAATTTTTATTTTTTTATCCACATATTTTTATTCATTTTTATTTTCATTCACTTATTCATTGTTTTATCGCCTCTCTTTTTATTCCCCCCTTCTTATCCCATTTTCAATCCTTTTTCCCCCCCACCACCACCCCCTCCTTCCATCCCAACCCCACAAGAGCTATCTGTTGCATGTTCATGTTGTTCTTTTCAGAGTGCTTACCCTTGTCCTGCCAATACCACATTCTGCTTTCTCACCTTAATACCACTATCAGTACTTTTTTTTAACTCTTACCACTACCATTAACACTCCTTTTGTCCTTTAGTTCATGACATCTTTGTCAATCTCTCCTTTGTCCCCATCTATCACTAGCCTCCTATCCATCTTCACTTGCTTCACCCCCTTAAACAGTATAAATTTCATCACATTTCTACCTCTTTGTCGCTCCGAAGAAGAGTCTTGACTCTTGGACTTGAAACATCAACTCTGTTTCTCCCTCCAAAGATGCTGTCAGTCCAGCATTTTCCGTTTGTTGTTTCAGATTTCCAGCATCCACAGTATTTTGCTTTTATCTTAGGTGCTCCAATGTTAAACGAAGGCCTCACAGGCAAGAAGTTGAAATTCAACTTAGTGGACTCCAAGGCTCTTGAAAGATACTGGACAAAATTGCTTCTGTCAAAAAAGCAGTGAATTCAGGCTTAAAGAGCTACTTCTGTCAGCGCAGGACTTGCACTGTGGCTAACCAGAAAAAATTGCTGATTTCAACCTTTATACTATTGTGAGCAGATCATTCGAAGTAAAATAATGTATTCCCATTCACTCACCTGCTCTCACCTGGTGAGGTGTAGAAACAGTGTGGAACAAGCACAGCCTGGGAGAGTCAGATCGCTGAGTTAAAGAAGCTCTTAATTGCAATTTTAATTGTCTTAATTGGTTTCCCATCGGATCAAAGTGGGTTTGGCATTGGCCTCGGACCCAAAGGGAGGCATCAGGATTCTTTTTGAAAAGTGATATTGCTTTTAGGGGATTTTACTCTCTGTGTGCAACCAGGCCTACCTCTCTTTGACTGGGGAAATTCCACCCTGAGTGTTGATGCTTTTTTTTTTGTCTTTATACGTCTGCCTGCTCTTGACCTTTTCTCATCAGCAGTGGCAGAGATCCCCAAAGCTATAAATCATAGCAAGTTAAAAAGCACCAGCTTTTGTGCCCATTATGATTGATAGACAGTTATTTTCCATGAGCTTGGTTTGTGTGGCTGACGCATCTGACCTCTGCTGTACTCCTAACGTCCCTCTGCAGCTCAGCTCACCTGAATGTTTTTTTTCACCAGGCCCAAAATCAATACTTCATTATGAGATTGTTACTGTAGGGGTAATATCACATGATTGAGAGAAGATAGGTCTGGGAGAGAGACAGACACAGATTGAGAACACATAGATATGTGCAGAGCGAGTTTTCATTTTCCATCTTTTACTATCAGCAATGACTGTTTTACTGTGATTTAACTAAATGTGAATGTAGGCTGACAAAATAAAAATAAAATAATAATTTTACTCTACCGCTGCAGGATTTTTGTGTGATTTGCCACCTTGGGGATTTGAGGACAGGGCTTGAAACAAAGTTAAAAGCTCATTGTTTTGGGATGCACGTGCAGAATGATCACATGGCTGTGAAGACTTGTGGAACCCAGTTCTGGTATGTTGTGAGGGGTGGTTGAGTTGGTACTATTGATAAAGTTGATCAGCAGACACTTCTTAGGTGGAAGCTTTTAGTTTATTTAGAAAGGTACTCAGCAGCAACTACACATGTGCTTCCAACTCAAACTCTATCTCTCACTACTAACTACAGAGGAAGCCCACGCTAATCTCCTATTGGGTACTAAAAGATCATGTGATCTTCATTATCAAGCATTATTTTTAAAGGTATATTACACACTAAATAAAACCATAATTACCACATGGCATGACTATATTCATCCTGTATATGCAGCTTTCTCCTGCCTCATGTTTTGTCCATATCATCCAGCCCTCATTTACTATTTATTGTCAACAATATGGGGATAATTCTAAATCTGAAAAGCGGGTGCGAGATGAGATGTAATTTTTTTTAAAACCTGACTTCTACTAACCTCCAGTCTATCCATTAAAATAAAAGCAAAATACTGCGAATGCTGGAAACCTGAAATAAAAACAGAAAATGCTGGAAATACTCAGCAGGTCTGGCAGCATTTGAGGAGAGAGAAGCAGAGTTAACATTATGTGTCAAATACGATTTCTTCAGAACTGAAGGAAGTTAGGAATGTGATGGGTTTTATGCTGTTGACAGGGAGGAAGAAGAAGATGGAAGGTCAGGGATAGGGTAGAGGGCAGGAGAGATTAAATGACAAAGATGTCATGAATCAAAAGACAAAGAGTGATAATGGTTGTAGTAACGAAACAAAGCATTTGCCCAGCGTGAATGTAAATGGCAGAATAATGAACAGCTCTGTCCAAAAAAAAAACATAAAAACCAAGGTTAAAGCCAGCACATAGCAAAAAAAAAACAGGATCAAAAATGGGGGACAGAATTTGGACTGAAATTGTTCAACTAAATGTTGAGTTCAGAAGGCTGTAAAATGGTGAATCGGATGAGGCGTTGTTCCTTGAGCTTGCATTGACCTTCACTGGAACACTGCAGTAGGGCAAAGGGAGAAATCTGAGTGTGACAGCAAAGCAATGTGCATTTGGACTCCCCAGTGTACTTGTACTTCTTTCAATTTATTATACAGTGCTATATCCATTGCTCACAATGTGGTCCCCTCTACACTGGGAAGACCACACGCAGATTGGGGGTGACTGCTTTGCATTACACCTTTGCTCAGTCCGTAAGGATGACCCAGAGCTTCTGGTTGCTTGCCATTTTAATTCACCACTTACCTCTCTGTCACGACCATGTGAAAGGTGTTTCTTTAAATTGGGTAAGTAAGCTAAGAATTTGTCTCTCTTCTTCTTAGGCAGTCCCTCAGGACTGAGGGTGACTTTCCTCCACTCTAGGGTTGTGGCTCCTGAGGTGACTAAAACGTCCGATGCTGGATCCACACACTCTGCCACAGGTGGGGCAGGTAGTGTTTGTTGAGGTGAGTGGGTGGGATGCCTGGATTTTGGTACACTCCTCCAGCTGTTTGCGTTGGACTCCACCTGGGTTTGTCGAAACATTCAAAATAGTTGGCACCTTTGCGATGCCTCGTCTCCAGTTTGGGCTGTCTCGAGCAAGAGATTCCCACATATCAGTGGGGATGTTGCATTCTTTCAGGGAGGCATTGAGGACATCCCTGAAATGTTTCCTCTGCCCTCCTGGTAACCACTTGCTGTGACAAATCTCAGAGTTGAGAGCTTGTTTTGGGAGCCTTGTGTAACACATGCAGACGATGAGGCCTGTTAACTTAGCTGATCAGCCATAACCAGTGCCTCGATGCTGGGGATGTTGGCTTGAGGGAGAACAATGATATTTGAGTGCCTATCCCGCCATTGAATTTGCATGATTTTGCGGAGGCATCACTTGTGCTATTTCTCCAGGAATTTAAGGTGGCTGCTGTACATTGTCCATGTCTCTGATGCATAGAGGAGAGCAGGTAGTACTGCAGACTTGTAAGCAATGAGCTTGCCACTGGGTTTCAGGCTTTTGTCATCAAACACTCTTTTCCTCAGCGGGCCAAAGGCTGCGCTGACACACTGGAGGCAATGTTCAAGTAGACGAATAGTTGGTTGCGAGGTTCCAGCATTGTCGACTTCGGTAGAGAAGAAGAAAGATCAGGATACCTGCAAAATGGCGATTTGCAGGGGCACTGTGTATGACTGTTACTTCTGAGTCAAACTTCCAGCACTTGCTCTCTCAGAACACCCACCAACAGACAGACCCTGGGGCAGCTTTGCCGTTCACTTTTATCCCCCTTTTTGTATATTCCAAGTGGGAAGTGAATCTGCAAATCTGTCTGGGCATTGCTCACAGGATTTCTTGATGAGATGATACTCATCTCCCATTATGTTCCATTGGCTCTCCTGGAGGGAGCAATTAGTTTCTGGATGTTTGCAGAAGTACCTTGTCTCGCAACAGGATTGGGTTCCATTACCTCTTAGGGAGTAACCCTGCAGCATTCCAGCCAGGGGCTTGTGTGAATTTTTAAAAACTCTGTTTTCATTTTTAAAGTCCAATATTTCCAGACGTAATTCAGTGTTTGTTTCTTCATTATCATGACATGAATCTCCTGGTTGTTCCCGTCAAACCAGTCTTGATGTTTCCTGGTGGAGAAACCAAGAGTATCCTTGCAGTTGCTGAATATAGTAGATTTAAGGGCAGCCCGAGCATTGTGGACATTTTGTGGTTCCTGTATGTTGAGCATGGCCAGGTTCCCTGTGAGACACTGACTGGATAGGTCTTTCTTCACAGAGTATGTGTATATGTAGCCTCCCTTTTAATTTATGAGTGGCTCAATTTAAAAATAATCCAGCAGACAAGCTTTAGTCCAAAAAAAGTTACAGGTTAGTTTATCACAAAAAACTACTGTACTGAAGTTATTAACTAAAATACAGATACAATCATTAAAAGCAGATAAAGATAAAAAGTTACTTAAAGATGAGTTTTCAAATCAGTCTCTATGACATATTGTTGTTGACCCATTGCTTGAGTTCCTTCTTTCAGAAGCGAAGTGGTTGAAACTTGATATTCGGTTTAGGAGCTGCAATGGCTTCTGCAGTCAAGCAGTTGGTATTTGCCTTTTTCAGGTGAACTCAGTAGGCCAGCAGGTTTCTGGGAGAGAAATAGAAGGTTTTGTATTGTTCATGAATTCTGTGGTTATGGCACGTGTAGATTGCCTGAACTATTTTGGCAGAAGGGCAGTTGATTTCTTAATACCTTCTTCGTTGTCCCCCCTTGACCAAGGACTCTCTCTGAAGTTGTTTCTCAGAGTTCTTCCTGGGGTTCTGCACACTGTGTCTCAAGGTGGCTTCTTACAGCCTCATTTATGCAGTGCAAAAACACAACAATGGCTGTTATCTTAGTTTTCAAGGAGCCATTGTTTCACCAGGGACATTTGTGATACTTGTCTCCCATTATGTTCCATTGGCTCTACAGGAGGGAGCAATTAGTTTCTGGATGTCTGTAGAAGTACCTTGTCTGGCAATAGGATCAGGTTCCATTACTTATTAGGGAGTAACCCTGCAGCATTCCATTCTATCCTCTTCTTGCTGCAGTGTTCCAATGAAGCCTAATCCAAGCTTGAGGAACAGCACCTCATCTTCTAGTTAAGCATTTTATAGTCTTCTGGATGACATTGATTTCAACAATTCCATACCATGAATTCTGTCCTCCATTTTTGGCTCAGTTTGTTTTTTGCCATGTGCAGGTCTTAATCTTGTTTTTCGTGTTTTTCCTTTTGGACAGAGTTGTTCACTATTCTGCAATTCACACTCACTCTGGACAAATGCTTTGTCTCTTTACTACTACCATGACCACTCCCTTTGCCTTTTGTTCCATGACATCTTTAGCATTTAATCTCTCCCTATCTCAGACGTTTCCTCTTGTTTTTCCTCCAAGTTTGTGTGCTACCCACCTCCAATGGAACTGGCATGGGCAACTCATGAATCGTGACCCCTGTGGCCAAAAAGTGAGGCAGAAAATTTTTTAACTTGATGTTTCCACTTGTTGAAGTGAGGAGGCCCAAAAATAGGGACATAACTATAAGATAGTCACGAATAAATCTAATAAGGGACTCATGAGAAACTCACTCAGAGGGAATGTGAAACTCGCTCACGTAAGGTGGTTGAGGTGAATAGCAATGAAACATTTAAGGCTAAGATGAGCATGTGCAAGGGAAAGAGAAGAACAGAGGGATGTGTTGATCGAGGTATTTGAAGTAAAGTGGGAGAATGTTCGAGTAGAGCATAAACATCAGGAGGACCTATTGGGCTAAATGACCTGTTTCTGTACTGTGAATCTTATGTAGAATAAGTAAAAAATTAGATTTACTGGTCTTGCAGGGCATGCTGACCCAGTGCTGGGAGACACATAACTTTAGTGATCACTTTGGCCAGAAGCGGAGCCTCAGTAAATATATATGTCTATATATTTGATGCTTAGAAACAAAAACTGGAAATAATTTTCCAGTTTTCATATTTGGAAATAATACCCAAATAATTATTTGGTCTTTGAACATGGAACTCAATCAATACATGTATTTTGAACAAACTCTATATTTTATTGTAATCCCATATTTAGAGATATATATATATATATATATAGAGAGAGAGAGAGAGAGAGAGAGAGAGCCTATCCATTGGAATAGCCTTTTCAACTCAGGAGAATATAGTTCCCAATTAGACGTTCATTCTTAATGACAATAAAGAAGTCACAAGACCCAAACTTTTGAGGAAAGGTCTGAGATAGGGTACAGGGTGGGAGAGTTTAAATGACAAAGATATCATGGAACAAAAGACAAAGGGAGTGGTAATAGTAATAGTAAGGCCATTTTTATACTTGGACGACTCTAAGTAACTTTTTCCAGAGTAAAAAGTTTTAATTCTGTTAAAGTTTTTGGAGAAAGAATAACTAGAAATCCTTTACTTAAAGATGTACCATTGCAATAAAGATACTAATTTGACTACACATATTTTGCAGGTCTCTGCTAGTATAGAAGTAATACTGTGCCTTATTCAGATGATTCTACACTTCTTTTGAGGAAAAGAGAGGAAAATGTAAAATGTTTATGAACAATCTTCAGTAAGAGTTCAAGGGTAATTCATTATTAAATTCTATGTATTATCAATGTCTCAGAAACAATCTACTGTTTTCTCTGGATTTTGACTTGTATATATTGAGAATAGAATCAATAACAAAACGAACTACATTCTGAGAGTCAAAGAAAAGCAACAGAACTAGTCACTATTGTCTCAGGGGTAGCAGAATAGGAACAACATTAATATGCATCTAGTTCAACTGAAACAAGATTGTGTTTGTATGAAGAAGATTTACATAACTATCAAAAATGCTGCAAAAGACTGACAGCAATGCACTACTGTTATTGCCTTTGGATAAATTATTCAATCCAATTTAATTGGCATATATTTTAAATAATTGATCAGAATGTGCCCAACTGAATTGCATTATTGCCCTTTAAACAGATATAATCCCATAGCCTGTTGATCTTTGTCGAACTTCTCTTGGTTTTCTGTGTTGATCAGGCCAAACTGCTCTCACTTCAATAAAACATACATTTAGTGGCTTTCTGTTAAGCTTCTGTTATTAATAATCAGTGACTCACTATTTTCCCCTCCCTTTCTGTATGTACTGCTTCAAGCTGCGGTGCGTTTCCATACATTCTGGCTATCCTGTAGTACCACAGGGATCAGCCAAGGAAGTGAAAGTGCTGGGAGTTTATTTGATCGAGGGGGACGAGCGTGGGGGTGGGGGGGGGGGGGGCAGGAGGGTTAAGGGAGCACACAGGTGAGTCCGAACTTCTTCCCGTCCCATGTGCATCCTTCGCATCCATAGCTGAGATTTCCTCAATCAATCCCAAAAGATTGAGGTCAGTTCTAATAAAACCTTTGCAGTGTGGGCTGAAATTCGCACTAATTCAGACCAGGGATTGAATCTGGGACCCCTGTGGTCTAAATAGCTCAGTGTATATACCAACTGAGCAATTACTGATTTCACACATACATCCATGAATGGAGTGAGTAATGTTACAAATTTGTGGTCCTGACTTTTATCTGCCAGCAGCACATATTGGAACTGCAAATTTATAAAATAACCTTGAAATAAGGAGCAGGAATGTAGCTTGTGATTATGTTATAGGACGCTTCAGTGCTTGGCTTCTTTCAAAATTAAATAAACCATTGAGCTGAATTTCACTCCAGATACATGTGCAGTTTATGTATTTGATAGTGTTTCCTGAGGATTGTTATCACTTGAGCTTCATGACAATGCCTGTACTTATGGCCTTCTAGCCCTTTGGCATTCCTTCATTCCAGCATTCACAGGGCTGAGCTCCTATGGAAGGTGGTTTGAATGTAATGACTGTCGGCTGTAGCTATTGAAAGACCATTATTACAATTCAGAATAAGATTGCTGTGGATTAGTATTAAGTTGTCAGAACTGCAAGCTATGGGAAAAGAATATCACACTCAGAGGCATAGAGCAGTTAGAAAAGACAAAGTGGACAAAAAAGGTGATGTAATCTTATGTCAGGGACACCTGGGAGGTGAACAAAGTTGATCCTGTGAAGAAATTTGGACTACTCTGATTATTCATCATGCAAAACTAAACGTAAACTAACACACGGGGAATTCTAGACCGCCATAGGTCAGCATAAGATGCAGAATAATTTGCTTTGTAAGTTGGAAGGATAGGTGAGAACAAGAAATCAATTTTAACAGGACAATCAACATAAGATAAAGTGTGGAATACAAGTGGTTGAGAGTTAGAGATAGTAAAAACTTGAAGGATCAACTGCAAATCTTGGTAGGGCCTCAAAATTGGCTATACCATTGAATTTCACAGGTCACTGATGCCCTGTTTGCAGTACCAAAGAGTACAGACAATTTCAAAGAGATGGGGTCTCGCAGGTACAAAGAGCACTGGGATTTTCTTCCTTTGCTGGCTTCCCCAGGTGCATGGCATCTTGTCTTTTATTCATTCGTGGAATGTGGGTGTCACTGGCTAGGCCAGCATATATTGCCCATTCCTAACTGCCCTTGAGAAGGTGGTGGTGAGCTGCATTCTTGAACCACTGAAGTCCATGTGGTGTAGATACACCCACAGTGCTGTTAGGGAAGGAGTTCCAGGATTTTGACTCAGTGACAATGAATGAACGGCGATATATTTCCAAATCAGTATGGTGAGTGAAACTTCCAGATGGTGGTGTTCCCATATGTCTGCTGCCCTTGTCCTTCTGGATTGTAGTGGTCATGGGTTTGGAAGGTGTTGTCTAAGGATCCTTGCTAAATTCCTGCAGTGCATCTTGTAGATGGTACACACTGCTGCTACTGTGTGTGAATGTTTGTGGATGGGGTGCCAATCAAGTGGACTGCTTTGTCCTGAATAGTGTCAAGCTTCTTGAGAGTTGTTAGAGTTTCATTCATCCAGGCAATTGGAGAGTATTCCATGACACTCCTGACCTGTGCCTTGTAGATGATGGACAGGCTTTGGGGAGTGAGGAGGTGAGTTACCATTTGCATGATTCCTAGCCTCTGACCTGCTCTTGTAGCCACAGTATTTATATGGGAAGTCCAGTTCAGTTTCTGGTCAATGGTAACCCCCAGGATGTTGATGGTGGGGGATTCAATGATAGTAATGCAATTGAATGACAAGGGGAATCGTTAGATTCTTTCTTGTTGGAGATGGCCTTTGTTTGGAACTTGTGTGGTGTGAATATTACTTGCACTTGTCAGTCCAAGTCTGGAAATTGTCCAGATCTTGTTGCATTTGGACATGGACTCCTTCAGTATCTGAGGAGTCACAAATGGTGATGCACATTGTGCAATCATCAGGAACATCCCCAATTCTGACCTTATAATGGAAGGAAGTTCATTGATGAAGGAGTTGAAGATGTTGGGCCTAGGAAACTACCCTGAGGAACTCATGCAGTATTGCCTGGCAACTGAGATGATTGACCTCCAAAAACTACAGCCATCTTCCCTGTGCCAGGTATGACACCAATCAGTGGAGAGTTTTCCACCTGGTTCCCATTGACTCCAGTTCTGCCAGGGCTCCCTTATGCCACACTTGGCCAAATGATGCCTTGATGTCAAGGACTCTCACCTCTCATTTGGTTGCACCCATGTGGCTATCAAGGCACTGAGTGACTGGTCACAGAGATACATCAACAGGAAGAGCTTCCCCTCCCTCAGCTGGTTTGCAACCAAAGAGCTTCCTCCTTTTGCATGCTCACTTTCCTGACAGCTGTCATGATCCTCTGGCAAGTCCAGTGAGCAGAGGCTTTTCATTCCATCCCCTCCTCTGCCCAAATAATGTGCTTGGGTTCTAGGGGACAGTTGTTATCCCTTGAAGAGTTGGCTATTCAACCCTTTATTAGATCCCACAAAGGCACTGGAACCAAAGCCATCTGCCCACAAGGATCACCACTGTGCTTCTGAAAATGTGATTTTGGTGCCTGGACCAATCGGGCGATGCCCAGCGCAACATCCCTACTGCACTCTCCAGAACATGGCCCTCCAGATGGTGTGAACCTTGAAGAGGATGAGGCCCTAGAACAATATAGCTCATCGGAAGAAGACCAGGAGCAAGATGTGTAAGAGGATGACCATGAGGAAGATGCAGAGCAGAGAGGTGCCCTGGCTGCGCAAGGTGGTAACTAGGTCAAACACAGGAGTCGAGAGTCTTGACAGAATGCCATCACCATCAGGGATCATCCGTTGCAAGCGCATTTTAGCTTAACCCTTGTAACTGAGGAGCTCCGCATAGTCTGGTGCTCACTTCGAGCTGCTTGTGACAACAATTCTATTGAAAAGCCAGCCTAGAATAGATCCACTCTTACCAATAATGATTGTTGCACATTGCTCCAGAGGTTTCATTGAACCCTTCCACGATATTTGCCTCCCTTCACCACCTCTTCCCTATTTTCCAATCTCAACATGGAGGACAAGTCAGGTGTCATGTGTCAATATTTACATTATGTTGAATAAGAGAAAATTGCATAATGACCTACTCAGTGCTTTGTCTGATGAAATTGCCTCCACTCTTGGCTACTTCTATGTGATGCTCCCCTTGTAGCCTTAGTGGAGGTGGAGGCAGTCTACTCACTTCTCTGAGCCTGCGGTTAAGACACATGTGGCAGTTGTCCTCATTGTGGAGATGCCAGTCGGGCACTCAAGAGGCTGCTGCATCAGCATCAGTTCAGGGACAGCCTCTGACATTGGGCCCTGCTGCTTCGTGGTCCCTTTGTCAGATGAGCCAAGAAGGTCAATGGTAATGATGGCACCCTCATCCTCCTTGATGACAGATTCAGCCCTTAGATTGACTCCGGATGGCCAAAGGGGAGCACCAACTGGCACGCAACTGGTATCCACTCCAAACAGTAACTGGTGGGTACCAGAAGGTGTGCATTCTGTACAAGTTAGTGCTCTGCTCCTGCATCTGTTCCAAATGCTGCTGCATATGACTTTCCATGAGTCTAGCTACTATCTCAATGGACCTGCTCATAGATTCAAAGCCCTAAGCCATAGTGGTGTGCATGAACTAACTGGACTTCTCCATTCTCATGACCCCGCACTGTCTGAGGGAACTCTGATGTATGGGTACACATTCATTGCTGTGCTGCTCTGAGCAGGCTTCCTTTCTTGTGCTTCCCAAGGTCCTGCATCAGCACCCAGCTGAACAGAGCTGTATGTGTCCTCGATCCTCCAAGAGAGGCAGCCCAAAGCTGCCTCTACCACTCCAACTCCTCCTGGTTGCTCCTGATGTGTACATCATGCTATCATCACCATCCTCATTAATCTCGCTTAGGGAGCCACCAATGTGAATGAACCTGTGCTGGTGGAGGATATGCCTGTAACACGAGATAGCGCTTTCTCTGATATCACTGTTTCTAGCACCTGCCCTGGTGCTGCTACAGGACTCTGATACTTCCCCTCCATGTCAGAATCTGTAGAAGACACAGAGAGAGTATGAAACAACAGACACTGCTGGAAGAACTCAACTAGTGCGGGCAACATCTGGGGGGAGAAAACTTAAGCTTTCAGGTCTGCGACAAACAGATCAACAGAGGGTGGCCTTCTCCTGCCAACCTCCAAAAATAGCACCTCCATCTTCCCCTCACTGCCTCCAGAAAGACCTCCAGGTTGCCATCAGAGTTGCAAGGGGCAGCCTTATCTCTATACCAGGTCTCTATTTTTCTTCATTCAATGGTACAACCATTTTTTCTGTCAAACAGCAGCTTAGTAATGGCTGCCATGGTGCATTTAAGTGGATCCCAAACTTGCGCAGTTCCACCTCCATTCCTGCTCCCACTGATAATTGACTATCCAACCCACCCTCCTGTTAATTAGTATTCCACCTTCATAAAAATTGGGAGCTGTGACTACATCACCCTGGGGCAGTATCATGACCCAGAAATGGTCCTGACATTGGTTTCCCAATGCTGGAAGGTAAACTGAACCTTCAGTTAGAAAATAGCAAGAAACTGCTTCAAATAAAGGTTCGGTTGAAGCAGTTTCTTGCTATTTTCTAACTGGTCTGCTCCAGAGATGTCAAGTTAAGGTAGTTCCTTTTCCATTCTGACAGGTGTAGCCTGGGTCATGATTTTTTGCGTTCTGTAGCCTTCACTGTCTGTTTGCAAGCTTGCTGCATTCTCACATTAACTTATTTCCTTAGCCTGATTTACTTGATCGATGTCCTTACCCTTGAAGCAGATTTCACTAAAATTCTGCCAATGTTAAAAAAAAATCTTCTTCAAGTGCCTTCCGCTCAAATGCTTTCACCCTCTCTGATTCTGCCTTTCTCTCTGGAGCCTTTAGTTCCATTTTCCACAAACTTTAACATGCCACCTGCATCTTCCTTGCACTGCTCTCTTACCTCAATTCTGGTCCTCTCTGATGTATTGGAACTCCAGTATGTAAGAGCCAGAGCTTCAATCTCTGACTAGTTCCTATCTCCCAATATTTTTACAATATATTTCACCTGTCCACTCATCTATATGTAACATTTGTTGTTTAGCTGGTTAGATACCTGGGAGCTATTTGGTTGCCTTCTTTGTTGAAAAGAGAACACCTTGAAAATGGCAAAACAGAAATCACTTTGCAAAAATTTGTTCAACATGTAGCATCAGTGAGACAAAATAATGTTAAATTGAATGACTGATTTTTAGCTCCTTACTGGGAGATGAGCAGGCGGAGACTGAGGTGGATGGCAAGCTGACCAGCCCAATCAGAGCGTGAGGCCAAGAAGATTTTAACTCCTTGGTCTCAACTACAGCCTTCCACTGAACCTAGTGGGAAGGGATGGCTGCCAACTGGGTTGGAATGGGATTTTGGGCAACAGGAGATTGCCCATAAGGGTTTGAGTTCTGTAGCCTATTTGAAATGGAAATAGAGGTATCTTTAAGGCTTATTTTTAGGTGTGAATTTCATGTGTCTTCACTGGGGTGACTTAACATTCTAAATCAAAGGTGATTTTCTATAACCATGACAGAATGTAATCATTTCATGGATTCTCAGATTAAAAATAGTCAGAGCTCAATTGTTCTCATCTTGTTATGACTGTACAGTTACTTCATCATACTTATCACAGTAATAATTAATGCAGACAAGTTCTCTGCTTGCATTTATCTATCTTTTCATCCTTATAATTTATCATGCTGTGTAGCTGCTATTAACGCACTTTTTAGTGTGTAGCAGGAATCATTTTATGAATAATCCTTTAAGTTCACATGGAAAATCAAATACTGGCAGACCTTGTTTTAATTTCCACATATTTTGATCCCTCAGCACAATGCTTCTATGCTGGGAACAGAAGAACAAAGGAACATAGAACAGGAATAGGCTCTTCAGGGCCTCAAGCCTGTGCCACCAGGGAATGTTATCGTGTGGATGGGTTTGTGTTAGTGAAGAATGGAACATTTTGCACTAAAAAGAATTATTTTTGGAATGAATTTTTAGAATGGCTGAAATTTATAAGCAAGTTAAACCAATGGGCTGCAAAGGCAATGATAAGCAACCTGGTGGGAAAAAAATATCAATTACAGTTTTACCCCAAGACATACATTGATTTAAAAAGAAGGAAACATAGAAAATCAAGTAACAGACTACTTTGAATGAAATTCTGTTTTCTATGAAAGAAAGCAAAGCGATTTAAAGCTGCATAACATTTCTCGTCATTGGTGGATGACTGAAAGCAGAAGCATATTCACAGATGGTGTCCTTGACATCCTGCTGCTTGTGATGAAGCAAAAGAAGGCTTTACAATCAAGAAAACCATCTCTAGAATGCAGTTATCTGGAAAGCCTGGCAGGAGATGACTGGAGTGATTGTTTACTGTAACACAAGAGTGTCTACAGAAAATGTACAAAATGATAAAAGACCTGGGGGAGATTTCCACACAGAAACTATGGAGGAGAAATGTGACATGCACCCAAATGGTTTGCTGCACATACTGGATAGTTCTATTTGAGGCCCAAATCAATTATAGGGGGTCTAAGAGGAGGGTGGTGGTTGTTGGTGGAGGGGGTGGGGTTTAGAGAGTGTTGTAGAATACTTATAAGAGGATTGAACAAACATCAGTATACGTTACTAGAAGAGAAATAGTGAATGTATTGTGTTTTCCGGTTTTAGTTTCACCTTTGCTTTAAGCAGCAGAGCAGACAATACAGCTCCTAGTGCACCAATCTATCATGTTCTCATGCGCCTAGTCTTAACAAATGAACCTACAATGCGTTAACCCAATCCCTTAGGAGTGCTTGGTTCCTTGAGTCTTATACAGCAATTAGCTCAAGGACTTATATCATTATTAGAATACAACAGGGAGAGGCTGGCAGTTGCCTGCAGCATTTTTGTATTGCTGGGAGGAACACTCCTGTTCCATCTGGCAGCATACAAATTAACTTTTGAGAAGGGTCTCAAGTAAATGGGTTGTTCACCCATTTTACATGCCCAGCTAAAAAAAAGGCAATAATATTTCTGATCTTTCACAGCCAATATTAAATGGACAAATTTAGTGTCATGTTTGTTTTGATATCTCCAAATTGAAAATCAGAGTTCCAACGAGAAGGCACCATGTAGCCCAATTTCATATGTAGCATAATAAACTCTGTAAATTGTAACTGTGATGGGGTATATACAGAATACAAATGGTTAAAGAGATACAAGGACTTAGAATTTATAGAATTAATTGCTGCCTTGCATATTTAATGCTTGAATATGTACATAATATATTTTCTATAGCAATTGTTCATTTTCTAGTTGATAAGAGGTGGTTTAGGTTGGATCTATTGACTTGGCTTGGTTTTTTCCTATAGGATTGGCAGAATATTTGCAAACATGACTTGCACACTGACCAACTGAAGAGCAAAATAACAACTATGCTGGTGTAATAATCAGGTCAAAAGATTATAAACCTGCATGAAGTTATGACTTAGGTATTGGGTTTTACTGGAATTACAACAAGCAATGGAAGACTTGTGTGAGGTGATTGAGTAATCAAGATAAGAACAACATTAAAGCGTAGGCTAATGCCATGTCTTATATTAACTTTGATACCTAAATAAAGAAAAGCATAATATCAGATGCATTGCCACAAGACATAAGTGTATTATGAATTTGTTTTTACAAACATGCTACTTGATTATGAATAGTTTGGGATTGGATTGCATCCAATAGACAGCATCTTAAATATAATGACAATGTGCAGGACTCACTTAAACAATTTGGTTGGTTGATTTTGAAGCACCTTCAGGTTTGTGAATATATCTTTGAGAAAAATATTGTGACACTTTACTTCTCAGTGTTCTGTTGGTTTTGCATTCAACATTGGTACTGTTAGGTTTGTCAACAATTTTTCCATCAGATATTTGATTGGTAAGTTAATTAGTCATACATTTTGGAAGGAACCGAGTGGGGTGTCAATGTAAATTAAGCGATACATTAAAAGGGTTGCAGAAACAGGAGCCTGGGGATATAAATATACATTTTTTTGAAGGTGACAGGACAAGTTGATGAGGATGTTAAAAATGCATAGGGGACTCTAGGTTTTATAGAGGCAAGGACGGAATTCTAACCCCCACAACAGGCATGAGAGGACTGCACAGGGTGGTTCAAAAATTCAAGAATGGGAAATCCCACCCTCATCGTCCCACACACGCACTTGTGGTATTAATGGAGGTGGACTTTGGTTGAGTGGGGGTGGGGGCAAGTGCATGACTAACTGACAATCCAAAGGCTGTAGACCTCATACTTTAAGACAGATTTAAATGTAATTGTTTGGTGCCATGTTTCCCAATGTTTGGCAAACCTAACAGCTGAGGAGTGGTAGGAATGATGGGATCCAGAAAATAAGTGCTTTTCCAGCATTTACTTGTGGGTCAAGAGACATGGGAATTCTTCACCTGAGTTCCTCAAACTAGCCTGCCTCAAATCCTGCAATAAACTATCACCCACTCCTCGATTGTATTTACTCCCCACCCCCTGCATGATCCAATATCCCATCCCTGATTTCTTCCCAACCCATGATTTACTCTGCACCTCCCTCCCCTCCCCAATGTCCTGTCTGCTACCCCATAATATCTCCTTGACCCAGGATCCCGCTGTCCTCTCTGCTTCTTAGTTGTGGACCTGTTGGGCAGATTTTTCTGCCTGAAAGTCAACCTATCAATCTGTCTGACAGTAATCCAGGAATGGAGTCAAAAGATTTAAATAAGGTTCTACCATTAAATTTGGAAGGACCGCCAAGAAAACTGATTTTCTGGCTTCCTCAACTGGTCACCCTGCTTCCTTGTTACCTTGTAGATATTGAAGCCATCCAGTAGAAAGGCAAGGAATTTATGTTAAACTTTAATACATCCCTGGTTAGACCTCAGCTGGGGTACTGAGTCTAAATCTGGGTGCCACACTTTAGGAAGAATGTCAGGACATTGGAAAGTTTACAAACAAGGTTTACTACAATGGCGTGAGGGATGCGCAGCTTCAATTATACAGAGAGACTGGAGAAGTTGGAATTGTCCTCTTTAGAGCTGAGAAGTTTATGTGGAGATTTAATAGAACTGTTCAAAATTACTGGTGGTTTTGACAGAATAGATAGGAAGAAGCTATATCCGCCAGCAGAAGGTAAACAGAGGACCCAGGTTTAAAATAATTGGCAACTGGATTAAGGAGGAGATAAGCAGAATTTAATTTAAGTAAGGAGTTGTTATTATCAGGAAGGTACTGCCTGAAGGGTGATGAAAGCGGATTCAACAGTAAAGGAACTGGAAATATATTTGCGAAGGAAAAGAAATGTTGGGCTATTGTGAAAGAGCAGGGGGGTAGGATGAATTGCATAGCTTTGGCAAAGAACTAGCACAGGCATAAATGTGTTGAATGGCGTCTTTCTGTGTAATGAGATCCCACTATTCTAACAGGTATGTGGTAATTTGAGCTAATTATAATTTTTTTGCCCTATGGATGCGTGATGTTTTGGAGGTGTGGCATCCTCAGGTATGACACCTCTGAACCTCCACCTGTAAACATTGGACCTATGGCAGACATGATAAACATAATGATATAGATTTCATTTTGGAAATTCCAGAGTGGAGAGATTGTATTCCCTTTGTCATATAAATCAAAACAAGAAAACCAAATCAAAACAGAATTGCCACTATATATGTTTCACCACATAAGCTGTATCATGGCCTCAAAGCACTTTGTGTTTATGTTACAAATCACAGGGAGTCTGAGTTGCTGTGACAACATGCACTTTCACATGCTTGTTGTAGTCTGCAGCTATGGATCGTAATGGTAGAGGCTCCAACACTCTTTCCATCATGCAGCTGACCAGGAATATCTCCTGCTCTTACCATCTGCCATTGGTGTGTGTTGGAAGGATTTGCAAGTAGAAACTCAATCTCTTTGACCACATTATGAACGCACCTTTCTTGGCCATCAAGTCCTGGCAGAGACTGGAAGAAAGCGCTTTAAAAGCAATTAATTACTTTTGAGGTGATGCTACTGTTACATACATCGATCAATTGTGCATTGCAAGGGTTCCCTAAAGAATGAAGGATAAATTTTGGCCAAGAAACACAGATATCTTTGCTCAACTCTGAATAATGGCTGCAGAACCTTTGCATCAACCTCGCTTTATCATCTCATCTAAAAGACCTCTGCTGCAACAATGCAGCAGTCCTCAGTGTTGCACTAAGTGCCAGCCTATATCATACGGTCAAGTCTCATGGTGGATGAGAGTTCTGCCATTTAAGATAGCTAAATAACATTTTTTTTCCTTCTTACTCAATGGACAATCTAAGCATAAAAGAAACCCAAACATTTCTCATCCTAATTTAATCATTTAATGTTTAATCTTTGCAGAGGTAATACGCAAATCAATATTTATTTAAACAAAACAAAACTTGAGTGCCATAAAATTTCTCCAGAAGTATTTTTATTTGCTTATGTTACAAAGTATGTTTGTTTTAATATTTGTTTATTTTGATAAAAAGTGCAGCTGACATCAAAAGAAATCAGGTCAATTATTAGGGAGCGAAGCCTTGTTAAAATGAATCACCAACCTAAATAATTAATAGCAATCTTTATAAATTCTTAACAGAATAATTATTAAAACTCAAAGGTTCAAAAAATGTAAATTCTGAAAGGACATCGTAACCGCATTATCAAATTTATGTTGCTCCCCTGATTTCAATGGCCCTGCTTCATAAATTGTGTCATTATCTGGATCTTTGTTCTGATAACGATATAATTGGGACAAAGTTTTATCATCATAATTAATTAGTTTAACTGGAGATGGATAAAATAATTGTGGAACAGAACTAATGGAATAGATTCAAGGGTTGTAATTGTCAAATATGGGACTTTAATTAAAATGTAATTAAGCATAATAATTATATAAAATGTATATGGTATTGGTTGAGTTATTCACTTGAATATATTTCCTTACTTCACATCTGGTTAATCATTTGATGTACTCTATTATTCTGCAGCCATTTTCTCTGAGTGCAGATGTTCCCTGACTGTGCCAGGCAGAAAGATGGTGGTAGCACCTGTCAATGCTTGTTTAGCACTGGCGGCTTGCCACTTCTATTTAAATGAGGGCTGATCATGACAATGGCATGGGTCTTTGACAAGTTTCCTTTGACAGACACGAGGCTCACTCTACCTGCTGCCCATCTGATGAGTTCTTCTAATCAAATTTCTGCTTAAGTCTCTTCTGATATGTAAGATAATGTAGCTGTGAGGGCATAGGAAATCTGTCCCATTCTGGATACAGTGCATTCTGATTGGAGAGAAAGGAATTTGGTGCTTAAACAATTTCCTTCAAACATCTCTCCATTTCCATCCAGTTAAAAACTTCCGATGTATGGGGAAGATATTACTCCCACTGACTGCTGCCCATTATGACAATGTTAGATTCTTCTGAAAATGCCTGCAGTTCTCCCCAGCAGCTGAGCTCAATAGAAACCAGATTGGCCACTTGCACGTCTGAGCGAAGGAGATTATAATTAGGGCTATATGGGAAATGACAGGATACATGAGATGGGCGGGATGTGCTGTTAGGCTGGCCCTTGCTGATAGGTTAAATTTATATTGGATTTCTCCAGGATAATCATGTCCAGAATTGTTAAACAAGCTCAAAATCTAGGGATGGAATTTAATGCCCTCCCTCATGGTGAGTTTGGTTGCAATGGAGCATTTACTCAGACAGGTGGAGACCCCGCTGCCTTCCCACTTCCACCCCGATTAATTCCATAGTGGAAAGGCTTGTGAACCCCCTTCTCATCTTGCTGCCAATTGAGGCCCTTAAGTGGGCATTAAGTGCCCACCTAAGGGCTTCATCCTGCTGCTGCTGGTATTAATCCAACGGTAGGTGGGGGACTCGCAAAGGGACCCAGCATCAGGCAGGGCGGGGACCCACAGAGAACCAAACCCTGTCCTTGCTGCCGACCCCTTCATCACCCCTCCCCGTGACCCCCCACCCTGTGACCTCCCTCCTGCCATCAGTCATCTGTGACTTGGGATCCAGCAACAATATCCGGCCTTGGTGGGTGTTGCATTGGCAGCAGCCACTGCCTCCCCGGCGTTGCTGCTGTTTAATTGAACTGCTGGCCTCTGATTGACTGGTAGTTCCCATGGGTTGGGTTTCCACCCCCAGTTCCTTAATCCTGAGGAAGTCTTGCCACTGTCCAACTAGGTGCCTGAGTGGCACTTAATTTGGCGGGCTTCCCTAAAAGAGGTAATGCTGGGGTCCCGATGGCTCTCCATATGGCAGGCAAGTTCCCCGTCACTTTCATTAAATACTGCACAAGAAAACAGTGGCACGTCGGCTTAATGTCGTTTTATTTCACACTAGGACTAACTTAATAACGTGTTAAAAATGTGAGCTGTTGTTATATCACACAATACCCTTTCATGAAGCTGAACAATTGGATAGAACTTCGGAACATAATTTTCTAAAATAAAAATTCTGATAAAAAGTATTCCTTGATGCACATGAGAGCTGTAACCTTTATCTCTCATATTTTCATCTAGTTTCCCTTTGAAAGCATCTAAGGAGCTATCTTGTATTTAGAATCCGCATATTGGATCTTCCCACAAGTGGAAAGGCTTTCTTTGCATTCACTCTGTGCAAGTCATTCATAATTTTATAGATCTGCCCTTCATTTTAATTAAAACAAAACATAAAACAGCCTGACTCTTCAAACATTTATAGCTATAACATTTAATTGAAAATAGAATTAATTAGGAAACAACTCCTACTAATCCGCACATAACAAATTTCGCACAATGTTTCATTATCCTATTGGTGAGAAATATGGGCAGCATCACTTGCTTTTTAAATTTTTTTTATTATTAGTTGAGTGTAGAAAATATCCCCAGGTGAACAAATACATTTAAGTACCAACAACATTAAATTAAAGGTGGCCAGCCTTTCTGTTTACCCCTTGTATTCTTGTATTTTCCTTTGTAGTGAAAAGCTGTTGTGTTTACAAGTGTAGAGATAATTGCAGTTAATCTGCATCTGAAACTCGGATGGAGAATGGATGGTTAAATGAGGTACTAGGCCCCAATCCAACCAAATACTGCCTGCAATTTGAGTGACATATTCAGAAACAAAGGAGTTTAAAAAAAGTTGCAGTCTTACATGATACAAAGGCTGTAAATGGTTAGCTGAAATTTTGCAGCCCATGCTAGGGGTGTGTTGGCAGGCAGGGCAAGGTATTGGGTGGCGGGGCAGGGGGTGGGGCGGGGGGGCGGGGGTGGGTGGTGGGGAGTTGTAAAATTGAATGCCATGCCATGGCTGCCATTTCCAGCACCTACCCATCCATCCCCGTGCCCACAACAATTTTACTAACAATGTGGGAGATGTAAGAGGCCTGTGGGTCAATTGAAGACCTTAGTAGCCTATTAATGGCCATTTAAGGGCGTCCTCCTATCACAACCAGGATTTTACCCAAGGTGTGATAGGCCCACGCCTGCAGCCCGGCAGGTTTCACTGCTTAGGCAGGTGGCCGGTCATTTTGTGGGAGGTACATCCTTAATGGGCCCCCATGCCACTCAGAGACCCTTCCAACAAGGTCTTCCCATCCCAAGTTGCCCCACATACCTGTCCTGTCCACACCAAGCCCTCACCTCCCACATTGCCCTCATCAGGGCCTGCCTGCCTGACCCTGGTGAGACCCTGGACTTACCTTACTTGCCTGGTGGCACGCCTTCTTCAAGACTTGTTTCACTCCCAGCAGGGGCTACCACTCCTTGTGACACTGCTGGGACTAGAGGCCTGCCAGCCATTTGATTGGCTGTCAATTTTGGGAGGTGGGACGCCCTCCCCCTCTTATTCTCCTAATCTAAAATTTGGTTTGAATCTGTCCGGGTGGAGAAAATGGTCAATGTACACAACTCTTTTTAATAGTTTATTGTAACATCGATAAGCTTACAAACTTCAGTACCCTGCTCCCCTTAGTTAGGTTGGTACTTACAAATACTGTTTACCATTGATAACTTACGAACATCAGTCCCCTGCTCCCCTTTTAAGTTAACCCAGTATCATACAAGTACTGTTTCTGTAACTTCTGAGCTGTACTCATGCTGTTAACCCCTGAATTGCTGCTTCGGAAAAAGTTCCTGTTGTTCCTTGAGCTTAGCTGCCCCATTTTAGTTCATTTAGTTCCCTGATTAAACTTACTTTTCGAGAAGATCTATGCTGTGGAGCACTGACACTGCTGTCTGCTGTTGCTTTTACTGTTGTCTGCTTTGCTATTACTGTTCTCTGCTGTGACTGACTCTTAAATGCTCTCTGAACAAGGACAATTAGGGATGGGCAATAAATGCTGGCCTAGCCAGTGATGCCCACATCCCATAAATGAATAAAAAAAACTAGCATGATTATTACTACTAAACACACATTTCTTAAAACTACCAAAAAACAAAACCATCCGTGACAATGTTTGCCGCAAACCCCTCCTTAAATCTGTGCCATCTCACACATTGTAACAATCCCATATCCTGGTTCATGAGTCGTCCATTAAGATACAAAGGTGCTTTCCACGGGGAAGGTCCAGGATACCATGTCAGGCAGCTCTCCTTCGAATAAAAAAGCTCTCTGGAGTTAATATTTCCAAGGAATGTGGGGGCACATTCAGACAGTCCCCCCACAAAGCCCGTTAGCCTATAGCCATTATTTACAGTTCTTTGGTTTTGGCCACAGAAGCTCAAAGGTTGAGAGAAATCATTTAGCTGAATAGACACATAACCATTGTGTGGCCTAATGGCTTTGTTAGCCGTCCCTTGACTAATATATTGAAAAAGTCACTTATTGTGTCTATATCAAGTTTTCAAGGTTGTGTACACTGCTGGGAGGCAGGGTTTGGCCAATTTCCGAAAGTTCTTCATCACAAACAGCTTTTTTGTTGCAGCTTTTTCAAAAAATGTTGGCTTCTTTCAGGTTCAATGTGTTCTTACTGAAGGACAACTGTTCAAATTATTGAATTAGCTGGAATTTTCAGAGAGGGATAGGATAGACCAGTTAGCTCCCACAGTTGGAAAGATTACAGGAAATTATAGTACATGTACCTAGTACACCTTGTATACCTTGTACATATGGGCTACCTATAAAATGATAATGAGAATTAATGTGAACGTTTATTGTTTTCATTCAAGGCAGTGGCTAGCACAATATCTATTGTAAATATAGTGGCGCAGATATTCAGTTGCTCACTACCAATTTTTCATGTGTCAGACAGTCAACTGACATCGCCAAATGATAGACAGGAAGTGCACCACAAATGCATTGCCCACCATATTGGTGAAGGTGGATGTGTTGGCAGTGGTTGCACAGGTCTGGCAGGATATTTTATTTCAATTCAGGTCATGAGCTTCCTGCAGGATCCTGGACTGAATTGTCTGTTTGGCGGGAGCAGGAGCGGGCGTGGACCCGATCGCCGCCTGCGATCGGATCCTCACCACCATTTAACATGGGCGGGCCAATTAAGGCTCGCCCAGCGAAACGCACGACTCCCGAAAACAGTGGGAGAGGGCAGGCAGTGGCGGGAGTGCATTGTCCGCCGGGTACAAGGGCGACCCAGAAGCCTGTTTATCAGAAGCGCTGGTAGCCTTTGAAAGGCTGCTCACAATGTCAAGTGGAAGGGTTCACCAGAGGGCTTCTGGTGAGCAGGCCAGTCCGGAGGGTAGGCCAGCGGGGCAGGCCAGGCTGGAGGGTAGGGTGACTGCCTTGCTGCCCTCCTCGAGGAGGTGGCAGCATAGTGGTAGGTGCTGGTTCCCCAGGATGGGAGGTGGAGGCCCTCCCACATGATGAAATGTGCCTGGGAGGAGGTGGTGAAGGTGGTGAGCTCCTGCGACATGGCACCAGTGTCGCAAGCGCTTCAACAACTTGTTGCACTCTGGCAGGGTTAGTACCAGGGTGAGTTGGCATTGGTCATTTAACCCAGCAGGTCGGCTTACCCCCCCTGCTCCCTTACCCCCCCCGACAAGTCTGAGTGACATGACTGCACTGAATCATTGACGGCATTTGTCCTTTGCTGGGTGGGCCAGCAGATATAGCCCATGTTGAGGTCAGCCTGAGAGGGTGATGAAGAGATGTGCTTTGGCCCTGCTGCATGTGTTACACTGAGTCCCATATGACTGGTTTGGGGGCAACCTGGAGGAGCTGCACCTGAGTGCTGTGCTGGAACTCCAGGACATGTCCAAGTCAGGGTGATGACAGGCTGGGAGGGGAGCTTCAAGGTGGCGTGGCAACAAACCATCTGCTGCCCTCTGTGCTCCACATGCTTGCGCCTCCTTGCTATGGAAGAATATACCATGTGATGCTTAATGTGATATAGGCAGCATGTGTCCAAGGGGGGCGTGGAGCAGGCCTAGCATCTTTGTGTGAGTGTTCGGCAGCAGCGGGGTGTGGGGGCTCTGGAGCCCTGATATGTCCCACTCTGGTTGGGGTGGGCCGTGCGCGAAGAGAACCCATGTGCAATTTTCACAAATGAATGCTCATCTCTCATTTTCAGGAGAAGACTGCTCATAACGTGGCAGAGCATGCCAGGACTGGCGGTGGCCAGGCACAGATTGCCATTCTTAGCCACTTCGAGCAGGAGGCCTTGGATTTAGAGAGGCACCATGCACCCAGGTCCACTGGTGTCAGTGAGGCTGGGGTGCCACGGCCAGGTACTTATGCCCAACAGTGAGGTCAGCATTGTTCTCCCAACAGCCATGGCAGTGCTGAATGTTAATTGATTGAAGTTTGCAACATGGCTTGACCATTGGTTATGGAAGGATGAGTGCATAACGATCTGGGGAACAGGGATGGACTTTGTCATTGCCTCCATGTTAACTGATCCACTGTCCTTGTTCTTCCTTTCAGCATCATCGGAGCAGGGCGGGGAGGAGGAGCAGCAAGGGCCCCCTCTCACACCTGAGGGCCCTGAAGTCTCACCAGCATCACACCATCTCTGCATGGCAGGCACCAGCGCAGATACTAGCTCCTTGGTCGGAATTAGAACAATGGCTATTGTCCTGGGGCACAGCGGTGAGGGCACTTCAATCGGAGAACTGCAGGGGACCAGGCACATGTACAGTCGGTGCCTGATGTTGTGCCTAATGAGTCATCTGCGACGCAGCAGGGGCAGGAAATGTGGCCGGGTGTGCGGGAGCATCTGGGGGAGATACATGAGGCTATGCTTGGCTTGACGTCTGTGGTGGAGGAGTCTATGCAAATGATCGCCGAAGCAATGAGCTACATGGCCGAGCGCCATGCGTCCTCCATGGAGGGAATGGCAACTCTCGTGGAGAGGCTATTCCAGGAGACCCATCAGGACTCCCTGGGTATGGGCTCTGACCAGCAAGCCCTCAGCTGATCAGTGCAGTGTGGGAGATGGCTTGGCCATCAACTTTCCCAGCTCTGTGCCCATCCATCCACGGTGAGCGGGGAGGTCCAAAGCGACCTCACATCGGTGCAGCAGCTGCCTGGTGTCTCTGTGGGCACCTCTCAGGATGCTCTGGATGAGGGCAGCATCTCCTCTGCCCCTCCCCCAGTGACCGTAGCATCCGGTGAGGCTGCGACGACTGGGGAGATGCCAGTTGTGGAACTGACAGATCCCTCCCAGGCGGGGCCAGCACAGGCTCCACGGGCTGAAGGACGACCGTCAAGGTCACCGAGGCCAACAGGACAGCAGAGTTAGCAGGCTGTCTCAGATGCCACTCTGAGCGATGGGGCAGCACCAAGATGTAGTACCTGGAAACAAAAGCATAAGGCACCTTGGTCACAGCACGGTCTTTTCATTGGTGTTTTGTGTTGGCCCGAGATGAGGTCCTTATGTTTTGCTTTGTTTTGTAACACTATTCTCTTTTTTTTGGAACAAGTTTGTTTGCTTGACATAATAAATTCAGATATGTCACCACGGCTGAGGGTGCCTCTTTTCTTCTGTATGTTTATGATTTCCAAAACCGTAATGAGTACTTTGTTGGACATTCAGCTTTATTAGCAAGGCCCTTAGTTACCTGTTCCTAACCTGGCAGATTTTGCACTTAGGTGTCGAGTATCGAGCCTATAGCCCAGGTGGTCCATATGTGGTGTGCTAGTTGAAGATTTACTGGAGTAAAGCCTCCCAGGTGTCCCTGCCTCCCTGGAGTATGCCCGAGTCAGCGTCTACCCCCTCAGCATTTCCCTGCGCATGCTCATCCACAGACTCACTGCTGGGCTCATTGTGTGCACCCACAGCCACTGCGTCTACATCTTCATCGTCCAGTGCGTCCCCCCTTTCCAACGCAAGATTGTGGAGAGCGCAGCATGCAACCACTATCACTGAGACACAATCTGGGGGTTACTGGAGTGCGCCCCCTGAGCGGTTCAAGCATCGAAAGTGCATCTTGAGAAGGCTGATGGTTCTCTCCACCACAGCCCTCATAGAGGCGTGGCTCCTATTGTACCGCTGCTCAGCTTCTGTTCTTGGATGGAGGAGGGATGTCATGAGCCACCTTCTGAGCGGATAGCCCTTGTCACCCAGCAGCCATCCATCTAGCTGGGCTGGAGCACTGAAGATCCTCGGCACCTGGGGGTGTTTGAGGATGTTGGCGTCGTGGGAGCTGCCTGGTGCCTTGCACAGACTTGCAGAATCTGCATCCTGTGATCACACACTATCTGCACGTTCATTGAGTGGAAGCCCTTCCTGTTGACGAAGGCACTGGGCTCACCTGCTGGCACCTTGATGGCCACATGTGTACAGTCTATAGTACCCTGGACACGGGGGAAGCCAGCAATGGCCACGTAGCCTCTGGCTCGCTGTGTCTGGCTTGCCTGATCCCACTGGTAGTGGATGAAGGTCATTGCACGCCTGAACAGAGCACCTGTAACCTGCTTGACACAAAGTTTAGCTACCGACCCCTGGAAGGAGGCAGAGGCATAGAAGTTGAGGGCAGCAGTGACCGTCAGAGCCACTGGCATGGGGTGTCTACCCATACAGTTAGTGGGGATCTCAGACCCAATCATCTGACAGATATAGCTGACTGTCTCCCTTGAGAGATGGAGCCTCCTTTGGCACTGCACCTCAGACATAATGAGGTAGCTGCTTCCCCGCCATTAAACCCTGGCAGCAGTCTAAAATTTCATAAAAGTTGGTTATAATTTTTTTAAACTTGCCTAAGCATTGAAAAATACTAACTTTTATTATTCGGAAAGAGTCACAGTGAAATACTGAAATGTTCAATAACTTCAGAAGGTCAGAAAAATAACTAGTCAAATCTACATACAGCAGAGCCTCAATTTTAACTTGGGCCTTGAAGGGGGTTTGTGGGATGGGGCATTGGTAAGGCAGGTTAAAAAGCTTATACTGCTTTTGGCATGAATATAGTTAATTATAACTCCAGGGCCTCATCTTTATATCACTGACAGGCTGCCCTTCCAATTCCATTGTAAATTGGGCAACCTACCCTCTTGACGCACAAACTTTCCGGCACAACTCCCAAGAACCAGTTAAGCTGAGGGTGCAGTTGCATCCCCTGCTGAGATTTTCATTGGATACTGCTTGAACATATTTTGCCTCCACTCCACCCCCAATCCATTGGCTTTTATGATGCCTCCATGATGGTCCTAGTGGGAAAAGAGGGCAGTGGGGTAGTGACTGATCCCAAGAGACCATAGAAATATTCCCAAGCGCACAATGGAACTGACCTGATCAGAGGTGGCTAAAAGGACCAGCATCACCTCTAAGACCTGGGGTTAAGTTTAATGGCTTTGCAAGAGCAACAAGGGTGAATGCAGCTCTTTATCTTTCCATCACTCTCAACAGTACCTGACAACACTTCAGGATCCATTGGTTGTTGATAATCAGATTTGATCAATAACTACACAAATCTTGTTTAAAAGCTAAGCAGCAAAGCATGATGGTTAAGATTTCTCACAGCATGCTAAGATTATAACATTACTCATGCTATAGCGCCGTTACTCAGCTCAGCAGTTGCAGAAGGGGAAGTGAGATCAGACGACTGAGTTGGAGTTTTCTAGCCTGGATTGCATGTGAGGCAAAGGTCAACTGTTAACACTTTTAGTATTTGATTTTCTGTGTTAATAAAAATATTGGTGTAACTGCAAGGCAGACTGAGGAAGCTTAGCTAAACATTAGAATATACAAGCAAGACAAGATGTACAACCTGTTAATATATAGCACCAGAAGGAGCCTTGATCTTTGACTGAGCAAGTGTTGGAACATGTTTTCCTTTTCTATATTTAAACTAGTGTTGTTAATAGAGATGGAAAAAATGTGAAATTGCGGAAAGTGACTGATGTCAGCAGACGTGAACCTGCTGATGGGGAAAAATAGGAAACATCTTTTGGGGCTTATGTTGGTACAGACCATGGCTATCGACAACTAATGAGGTGATTTTGGCTTAATTGTGCTGACCAGAGACAACTAAAGTCTAATATGGTATATGAGGGGTCTCTGGAAGGGATAAAAGGGAGAGAATCTTAGACAATGTTGGCACACCTCAAGCGAAGATGAGGCCACATCAACAGAACATAACCCAGAAGACGATGTGCCAGATAAAGGGCCACAGGTCGCTGTTACAACTACTGCCATTGTTAAGTATCAAGTTGTGTATATTAATTGAGCTTAATAACCTCATGCTGCTGCTTAAATATTCAGTGCATGTATCGGTTGGGTCAAGGAGTAGTTAAGATCAGAATATCTACCTCAATTCTTACAACAGTCTTGTTACCACTCTCGGCAATTCCTTCCCCTACATCACATGCTTCAGCGTATAAAGGCACACAATAACACATCATGTGTTTCCTTTCCTCTCTTCACATCGTACCCAAGCACCCACCATTTTCCTCTTACATACTATTGCTTGTACAACAACCAAGTCCTTCCATGGCTTCTTCCTCAAAACACATTATATACATGTCTCTTTGCAATCATCAACTCTCCATTCTCATTCTATCTTGCTTCATCTCCACCTCTCACTTCGTGCACTATGTGCAAAGGCCAACATCGTTTTGATTGCCTTTCAACAGTCAATCCCTAATGCTAACCTTCCCTTTCAACATATCAAGATTGCACATATTGTGAAATACAGGAATAAGATGGGAGGAATCTGCAACATCATCACTCATCCAGTCAGATCTGGATACCGGACTCTTCCAGTCTGTAACTGCTCTGCATTATTGTGTGCCGTCTTCTGTTGAAAGTAGAGAGGAATATTGATTAGCCCACCCTGTACCTGCATTGCCACTGCAGCCTTGCCACCCCCACCTGAGTGAAACATCACAGGTCTCATCCGATTCTTGATCCTGGAGCCATCTTACACTCATTCCAAGCAACCAGGGCTGACCCCCTTGCCCAGATTCTGCCTTCATCACATTTGCCACTCACACTCTAAGACCTTCCAAACCCATGAGCACAACCACCTAGAAGGACAAGGGCAGCAGATAGATGGCTACACCACAACCTGGAAGTTCCCCTCCAAGTCACTCAGCATCCTGACATTGAAATGGTTCGGTGCTCCAACACTGTCACTCGGTGAAAATCCTGGAACTCGCCTCCAAATACCACTGTGGGTGTTCCTGCACTACATGCAGCGGATACAGAAGGCAGTTCAGCACCAAACTCTCAGGGGCAACTAGGAATGGGCAATAAATGCTGGCCCACCCAGCGAAGGCCACATCCCATGAACGAATGAATACAAAACAAAATTCTGATTTGTGGGGGGGAGGGGGGGGAAAGTGGGTGGAGTAGGCCAACCTAGCTGTGCTAAGTGACCCATGCCAACACAGTACTCACCCTTACCGATTGCAAGAAATCATTAAACCGCTTGCGGCACTACACCCCGATGCGTCTCACCACATCGTGGGAACTGACTCGTTCTGCCACCTCCTCCCAGGCATGTTTTGTTATGTGTGGGGGCCTCCTCCTCCTGTCCCTTGGCACAAGGATCTCACGGCATGCTACCATCTCCTCGAGGAGGGCAGCAAAGCACTTACCTGACAACCTCAGGGCCGACTGCCCCGCTAACCTGCCCTCCTGCCTGGCCTGCTCTCTGAAAACACTATTCAACATCCTCCCATCCAACATCAATGGCAGCCTCAGGACAGCCATTTTTGAATAGGCCGCCGGGTCGCCATTGGACCCAGCAGTGATTGGCCTCCCACTGCCACCCGCCCCTTCCCACTGATCTCGGCAGCCATGATTTACGCTGGGCAGGCCTTAATTGAGCCACCCATGTAAAATAGCGGCGTGGAACTGATCGCAGTCGGTGACCAGCTCCGCACCCACTCCTGCCCAGCCCACCCACCATAGGTAAAATCCTGGCCCAAAGCAAATATGCAGCAAACTCTGTAAATCCAAGATCAATTCTGAAGGCTATCCCTGAAAGTGTTTACCTTTCCTCTGTCAGCCTAATGTTTGACCTTTCCGCATTCTTCTAAGCTGTTTTGGGCAGCAAGAGGCTCCTGAAAGGCAAGAAACCTTGAAGGAGAATGACTTGCTCTTTCCCTCCCAAGCACCTGCTCAGTCATTGGCATGCTGCATGGTCTAGGTAGTGAGCCATAGGATTTGCAACCAGGGAGGCAACCAGCTTGCAGGCACGGACATCTCTCAGGAGCAAGCTCACTGGAAGATGAGATCCTCTCCCAGCTCTGATGAGAGGAAAGATTAGGATTTCACAAGCTCAGTTCAGAAAAATAGAAGCACTGGTGTCTCACAAGCTGTTCAAAAGGGCACTGAAAGATCTCAGACAAGGAGTTTTAGCACAGTGGCTGAGGGTCTGGGATGGAGCAATAGGAGTGGAACATATTGGACTCTCTAAGGATGTCAGTATATGTCAGCAGCAGCCGAGGTGCAACAATCTGCAGCCAGGCTTTCAAACAACCAGAAGGTACAAGCTCTAAGTATGCCAAAGGCCCTAACATGAGCGACAGCAGTCTTCCACCTGCTCTGCTAGGACAACGCGAAATGAGAGAGTTAGAAACCTTCTTTAAAGAAAACACTATGGGTTGATAGGTGAGAAATGAATGGAGACAGTTATTATGTCCGTTACTAAATGAATCACGATTATCATATTAACGTAATTACCCTTTGATATTTTTGTCTAGAGTGTGGTTTAGTAGTGACTCCTGAGTCTGTATTGTCATAATTTCATTGATATAGAAGTTGCTTGGATTGTTTCAATGTTCTTTAGCGCTGGATGATGAAAGTGATGAAGACTATAACAAAGTCAGGTAACTGGGGTGGGTTTTGTGTGAGTATTCAGCAGAAGGGAATGGGGAGCTCAGTAGAATTGAAGAACAATTTGATGATTTAAAAGAAACTTTTCTTACTACAAACTCTTTCCCTACGCTGCAGTCTTCCTCATTTGCTGCTATTGTTTGCTCACCCGAAACACAAGGTTATGCAGCATGCTGCACATTGCAACAGGGGAATCCCAACCTCAACCCCCCTGCACATCAGTCCAGACAAGTGAGTCACTGGTTCAGAATCACTGTGGTGTGTTCAATGCTGACCACGGGTGCCTCCTGCCTTCTATTATATCAGTACTGTTTGGGTGAAGCGGCATTATTAGCCACATCTATAGAAGCCGTCCCTTGTTCCCCAGTATTCATCCTATCAGATATGGCACAGGGGTGAATACCGGGGGGTGATAGACTCTTTCAGAATAAATGCACCATGAAAATCCCTTAGGTATCTCACACAGCCCCACACGCTGATGCTCCTGTGATCAGCCACCATCTGGACATTGATGGAGTGGTATCCATTTCTACTAATGAATGTATTAACTCATGCCCCAGTGACTTGACAGCAACATGTGCGCAGTGATGTCCTGCATGCAATAGAAGCCAGTCACCGCTGCAAATCTCTGAGCTCTTTCAGCTCAGCTGTTGGCATCCATTACAAAGATAATGTCCTGATTGGTTCTGGTGACCTGCTTAATGCAGCTCTGCACTGCAGACTGGGAGGTACATGTCATGTCCCCTGTAGCAGCCTGTAGGCAGCCCGAGGCAAAAAAGCTCAGGATGGATGTGGCCACCCAGCAGGCAGCAGGTCCTGCTGTAGGAGGCTGATCAGATTTGCACAGCTTACCCATGGGGCAGATTCCTGACAGACTTCAACATGTGAGAGAACCAGAAAAGTGACTCTCAGCTTATAGACATTGTGGCCTGGGTAAAGCTCTCTTTGAACAGCCCCCATTACTGTTATGGTCTCACAGTTTTAGCTATTGCTTTTCCAGGCTGCTGCTCTTACTCTAGCCCCTCCTTAATACAAAGTAAAGCATTGAAAGTGACTTGGAATTACATAGAATTCAAAGCACAGAAACTAACCATTTAGTCCACACGGTTCAAACTGATGTTTAAGCCCATGCAAGCCTCCTCACTCTGCATTTACTTCATCTCAGCCTATCAACATGTCCTCTACTTCTTTCTCCCTCATGTAATGATCTCGTTTCCCTTTAAATATTTAAATAGCAATCATAATAAGATAAAATAAGATATCTTGGGTGAGTAAGACAACCAAATCAAAAAGAAGCAATCTCCAAGCTCTGAATGGCAACTCAGTGATCACAGAAGAACACAGATCCGAATGTTTAAGATGAGTACTCCCTTCAATTGTTCTTACAGTCTTGTCAATCAGGTTCTGAGGCCAATCTGCCAACGTTTTACCGGCAGGGTTGTCTGCTAAGGGTCCTCCCTCGCCTCCTATTCCAGTGAGTGCATATTGAATCTTGGGCAATGGCACAGTTCAATTCCTGATTGCAGAGTTCCCTGTGGATTAATTAATTTCTGAAATTTTAACTGCTCATTCATTCATGCTGGAAGAAGGTGTAGAATTCAAGTTCCACATCCTAATGTGTGCAAGGAATGAGCATTGGAGTATCATCCTGCATCAAGAAGTGACAGCCTTCATACGAACTATGATGAACACATTCTGTTAAGTAAATGGTACTGTTGGTGAACAGATTGATAACTTGCTCATTTATTATTGTTTTCTGGGGATAGTTTTAATTTTAAGCAGTGGTGTGAAATGGATGATATCAGATGGGCCCATCCCACACCTCGACTGATATCTTTCTTCATTGACTTGAATAGAAAGGAAAACCAGGAGAGATGTGTAACTAGCTACTGAACTGATATCACCAGTTTACAATACACGTCAGATCTTGAAGTGACCCACCCCCACTCCTCTACATACATGGCAAGTGGTTAAGCTTCATTTTTCACAGGTCCTGAAAGTGTTGGTGGCAGAAAAGGACGTGTGGCATCATCTCACGCATCTTTCTGACTTTAATTATAGTGCCTGTCTATTTACTTTGGTGGTCCATTGTTCTCTACCCAGATTTATTTTGTTTTTTCTGATTTTTGATTTGTCTTCTTTGTTATGAATTTCCTTGGGTTAATGTGGATTCTGATAGAATTGGGGCAGTGAAAAGGGAGCAGGATCCGACAATGACTTTTCCCTGAAGAAACAGCCATATTGATCTCTGCTGGGTGTTGTGGTAGAAGGAACTGGTACCTAAAGGGTTAACATGAGACTAAGTACAGTACTGCTCACACAGTGATGTGAGAAGGCACATGGCTTTAAACATGGGCCAGTCTAGAGATAACAAGTAAGGTATAAGAACCTACTGTGGAGTCCTCTCGATACCTACTGTAAATATGCATATAGTTAAGTATTGTTCTTAATGACTTCTGGTAACTTATACAAGATTGCTTCGTGGTGTCCAAGCAATATTTTTTCAAATGTAGTAACAACGGAATACATCATGGTAACAGCAGTAGAATTAATCATGGTAGCAGCTAGGGATAAAAAAATCCATACCTTCACTACAATGCTGTAGGATCAAAATCCCCTCCAACTAGGAAATTTATGGAATATAATTTCAAACCCGCGGACATGTTTTGGCCTCATGGTTGGAAATATAAATTTCTAAAAGATAAACTGCAGTCAAGAAGGAGGGTCAGGACGGGTGAACCTGGCTCGCGCACGTACAGTTCTCATTGGAAAAACCAGCCACGTTGGGGATTGTAGGTGTTTTCAGCCATTTCGTAATAATACTGGCCTGAAGGTTTTGGACTGCAGTCGGAAGAAGGGTCAAGTTTGGTCACCTTGACTCAGGTTGACAGTCAACCCAGGACAGACCAGTTGCGTTGGGAGTTGTAAGTTTCAACCAAATCGTAGTGATATTGGTCTGAGGGTTTTGTGAAGGCTTGGAGCGAAATCTTGGTGTTTTTTGCTGTTACCCTGTAACCTGTTTCAGCCGTATCTTGGTGATATTGGTTTGAGGGATTTTTCCTTAAGGCTTCAGGACAGGACATGGTGTTTTTGTGAGTTTTAACTGAATCATAGTGACTTTGTGTTGGGTACTGGGAATAGATTGTTTTAAATTTTGGGTTTTGTACTGTGGGGTTATGGGTGATCCAATAAAGCAAATGTGAATTATCAGAAGAAACTTGTCTCACTGGTCATTCTGTTCAAGCCCTACACTTGTAAGTCTGGTTTCATGAACTTGAGTGTGGGGAGGGTACCTGAGGGAAAAGGGGCACCCCTACAATGCTGCAGAGCTAAAGAAAAGAATCCTTTCAATGCTCTCTACCCTGAAGCAACCTTACTCCTGAAGCTAAAATGCTGAGAAAACTTAGCAGAGAAGATCCAAAGACCTGAAAGCCTGGAAGCAGGAAAAAGGTAGAAGTTTGAACTCAGGCAAAAGACTCCACTGTATCCCCCATGGAAGTTCAGCTTCAACCAAGCAGAGCTAGCATCCCGTAGGATAAGAGAAAATTCTTTTAAATTTCCAGGCTAGCCAGTCCTGTGAATCCTCTCTTTAATTGAGCCAGGCAGAAATGCTATCGTTAATTTCAATTGGGAGCCCAAACCCCGACTTGGCATCCTCAGCACGCGGTGCCTGAGTTCGGAACAAAACAAAGAAAAAAAGCGAGAAGATGGAGAAAACTTTATTTTCAAAAAGTCAAATATCTTGTGATTCTTTGGACACTTGGCCAGTGAGAATTCCATCCTCCCGACTCACAGCAGGCCATCACACAACGAGAAGCCCCTTGGCAGCCTTCCAACCCCGCAGCCATTTGGGTTCTCCTTCTTCATCAGTGTGCTGCCACCATTTTGAAATTCGCACCAAAACCTGGGAAGCATGCGAAAATCCCTCCTTCACTGATAACTGGCGACACCATCTTGAAACCCTCTTCTCTGTTAAAGCTACACCTACACTTTAAGAATTTTAAAGATGGATCACAATTCTTCGCTCCCATCTCCAATGGGCTTCACCTATGGCTCTGATCAGTCCCAGAATTGGTGATATTGGAGAAAACATTTTTTTAGGTATAGCACTTCTGCAAGATTAAATAAATAATCGGAGCCAGAACAAGCCAGTACACTACTTCATTCCATTGGGCCAAATGCAGACAGCGTCATTGCAAGGCAAGCTATAGATGAGTCATCTGCTAAATTTGACCATGTTTTAAAATATTTCGACCTTTTCTTCAACCTGAGATCCAATAAAATCCTGGAACATGCCAAGTTTAACAGAAGAACCCAGAAGCCTGGGGGACCTGTTGGTTCCTTCATCAATGATCTCTACCACATATCAGAAAGGTGCGAATATGGCGATTTAAAATCTGAACTCATTGGAAGTAGAAACATGGTGGGTGTAGTGGATGATTCACTCTCTGACCTCCTGCAGAGACAAAGGTGATCTTACTCTCGACATGGCTGTCCAGCTGGTTAGACTCTCTGAGCTGTGTGACCAAAACCCTTTACAGAGGAGAGAACACTTCATTGGGCAGAAGCCACACCTCAGTCCACCATATCAATAACAGAATCACAGGGACTACCCAAGTCAGGGTAAGCCATTCCTGAACCATCCTGCTGAACAGCCTTGCCAGCACTGGGGTGCAAAGCACCTTCACTGGAAAGACCAATACCCTATGAGTACTGCCCAGTGCTTCCACTGCCACAGAAAGCTGTGCAAGTCGAGACCCCAGCAACCCATGGATAACCTGAAAGCCATCCATGAGGTCAGGGCCAGCAGCCCAGAAGACACACAGCCTCTCTTCATGGGCAACATCAGACAATGCGGCTCTTCAATGCAGACATCATGGTGATCAGCCATCTAACCAATTTTAAGTTAGATTCAGGTGCTGGAGTGAAAATCCTACCCCATAAGGAACCATGATTCCAAGGCCTCTGGGTCCGAACGACACACCATTTTTTTGGCAGAGGGGAACTGTGACTCTTAGTCATTGGCATGATACAGGAACCTTTGAGGTATGGCAATAAACAGATCACAGAGCTGGTGCACATCATGCGAAATCAGCCCTTGTCTCTCCTCAGCAGGGATTCTTGCATTGTTCTCTATCTTCTCCAGCCAGCAGAAGAGGTGAAGACAACCATGGTCCCTGCCCAGCTGAAATGGTGTACCCCCAACGTTTCAACCAAAAAAACAGCATTCAAACGTGGACTTCATTTGACTTCATTTGTAGCCTCACTTCTCTTTTCATGGAGCAGCTCTATTCATATCCATTCCAGGTCCCCGAACCTTCCAAAGGGCCAGGCCAACCTACCAAGTACGAGGTTACCACAGCACCCCTGGTGGAAGTGACGCCAGAGCCAGAATGACCTTCAGAGAAGCCTCTACCTCCACCCGCAATAGTAGTTATGCCACACACTGCACAAACCCGACAGACTCCAGCCAGTGTGCCAAAACCTCCTGCAACAAGACAGCAGCCTCACACAACCTATACAGCTAAATAAAGGTGAGCTACCTACCCAGCCTTCTTCTCTACACAGAAATGCTCTCCCTCAACTTCCAGAAAGACCTTCCAGATGCCCTAAAAGGTGAAAGAAGAAGAAAAAACACCAACAACCTGACGAATGCCAGTCTTGTCCATCCAGAAAGAAATTTTCATGACTAGCTACACCACCAAACCATCCAGACTGATCAGGAAAAAGGCCCCATCTGTCAATGGAAGAAACAAATGAACCCTCTCCTATCTCCCAGTATGATCTCCAGACCACCAGCAACAGCAGGAACCTCTAGAGCCTATCACTCTCCTGATCGGTTCAGGGCCACGAGACACCTGAATCTGTGATGTCAAGGACTTGAGGAGTGTATGTGGGGTAGTAAGAACATTGTTTAATGCATGCCGTCAATATTAATGCAATTAATATTTATATTGAAATAACATTGTGTTAGAATAGTTTTAGTTGTAACTTTAAAGTTGGTACAAAAGACTTATTGTAATGAAATGAAACAAACTGGAACTAAAGTACTGTCAGTCTCTATCCAGTGGATAAAGACTTGAAGGGATTCATTACGTGCTGGATTGGGGGCAGTTCCAACCAGCCCCTTGTAACCTGAGACAATAAAAGGAGATGGGAGAGCTGGAGGCTGTCACCTGATGCCTTCTAAACCTCCCAGTTGTTATGTTCTTTCTGTTGAGTTGCTTTGCAGCGAACATGGTTACATGCATTTCTACTGGTGGGTGAGCTGGCAAACAAGATACTGCAGGCGCAGAGACCAGTATAAGATGAAGCACATGCTGTTTATTAACACAAGTAACAGACCATTAACACAATGTGTGCTTCTCAAACCAGACTCTATTCTAAACTATTGATTATCATTGTAGCCCACGCTACACAGCAATTGAGTAATACAGTCATGAGGTCAATCTGCTCATGTTCTCTTAAATTCAGATTACCATATCCCTCCCCCTTTACTCAAAAGTACACTTTAAAATCTTTACAAAATATCAACTATTTACATAAATAAGCTATTTACAAATTCAGTCTCTCTGGAGGCTTCTTCAAACGTATTGCACATCGTAGTTCTCTGACTTAAGATAGTTTATCCGAGGCATTTCAGGAGTCTACTAGGTCTTCAGTAGGAACCTGTGAGTTTTGTCTCTTCGACTCTCAGGCTCAATGGATCCTACAGGTAGTTTCAAACCAAGAGGAGTTCCTTTTACATGTGGTGTAGACTCCAACGGGAATGCTTGGCGTATCCTTTCTTGTAGATCTGTTTCCCTTTTCCTGAGGTGATCTACATGTCTACTAATTATCCAACCTTCGACTGACATGTGATAGGACAGGGGCCCTGTCACTGCACTAACTTCACCTGATAGCCATTTGGGCCCATCTCCAAAGTTGTTTGCAAAAACTGTGTCACCAACAGTGAAGTTTCTTTCACAATTGTGGTAATTATGTCCATTTTTCTGGGCCTCCTGACTCCTCTCTACCCTCCCCCCCAAACTCTGCCTTATGAGACTCAAATTTGTCCTGAGACGTCTCTTCATCAATAACTCTGCGGGGGCAATACCAGTGTTCGTGTGCGGCATTAATCCTATAGCTAAATAGGGAAAATGGTAATTTAGTTGCAAGAGAGTCACCATCCAGTTTTTCATTCTGGACTTGAAGGTCTGGACTACCCCCTCAACTAAGCCATTGGATGCAGGGTGATATGGGCGAGGTCTTAACATGTGTTATGCCATTGAGACTTGTAAATCTTTGGAATTCTCCGTTGGTGAATGCCGTTCCATTATCAGACACTATTATCTCTGGTAAACTGTGTATTGCAAAATTCTGACTCAATCTGTCTATGGTGGCAGCAGATGTGGATGATCACACCTGGTATACATCCATCCACTTCAAGGGAGCGTTTATGATCAAGAAGACCATTGCACCCCAAAAAGGCCTATGTAGCCAATGTGGAGGCAGACCCATGGCTTCCCTGGCCATTCCCAGGGATGCAGTGGAGCAGAAGGGGAAAATTACTGTACCTGTTAACACCGTATGCAGCTATTGGTTAAGTTTTTGAATTCTGTATCCATCCCTGGCCACTATAAGTAGCGGCGCACAAACATTTTCATTCAAGAGGTGCCAGGGTGAGCACAATGCAATTAGGTCAATAATAGCTTTCTTCCTCTCGGAGGCACAATGACTCTTGCTCTCCACAGCAAGGTGCCATTCTGGCAAGTGAGCTTGTATCTCCTATTAAAATAGGGCTTCATTTGGTCCGACTTTGGCACATTAGACCATCATTGTAAGACTCGTTCCCTCACGTGAAACAAAACTGGATCGCAGTCTCTTATTTGTTTGGCATGTACTGGTGATGAATCCAGAAAGTTTAATAACAAGACAAGTTCTTGAGGAATGGGGATGTTCACATTGCTATTTTTTAGAGATAATCGGCTCAGTGCACCGGCATTTGCAATCTGGCTTCTCAGTCGTTGGATAAAAGAATATTTGTAAGCAGCTAGAGTCAGTGCCCACCTTTGGATGTGTGTGGGGGTGTTGCCTCAAACAAGCCTAGTAATGGCTTGTGATTGGATACAATGGTGAAGTGGTGACCATGGATGTATTGGTGGAACTTCTTAATGCCAAATACGATGGATAAGCCTTCTTTCTCCATTTGTGAGTATCTTTGTTCTTCAACACTGAGTTTTCTTGAGACCGTCTGATGGGAGAGTACTGCCCCTACTCCATAAGGGGATACATCGCAGGTTAAAATTAATTTTCTCTTTGGGTTTAAATGTACCAAAAGGGCCGATAAATGTAACAACTGCTCTACTGTCATAAAAGCCTGTTGTTGTGGAGCTTGCCAAGTCCACCTGTGTTTTTTTCTTGAGTAAATCATATATTTTAGCCTGTACTGTTGACAAATTTGTGAGAATGTGACCATAGTCGTTAATTATTCCCAAGAAGGTCTTGAGTTCTATGGTGTTTTTCAGTGCTGGTGCCTCATGAATAGCTCTCACCTTGCCTTTTACTGGGTGAAGACCCTGCAAGTTGGCCCTATGACCCAGGTAAACCAATTATTTTGCTGGAAAGGTACATTTTTCTCTTTTCAAATGCACTCCGGCTTGTGAGAAATCCTCCAATACCTTTTCTAGGTCAGCCAGGTGTTCTTCAACAGTTAGTCCTGTTATGAGGACATCATCGAGATAAACCACAAAATAGTGTAGACCTTGAACTAAATTTTCCATAGTCCACTGGAAGATGGCGCAAGCCAAAGGGTAATTGGTATACTGGTATAAACCCTTATGTGTGTTGATAGTCACAAAATCCCAAGACGCCTTTTCTAGCTCGACTTGCTGGTAAGTGTGGCTCATGTCGAGCTTCGTAAGTGTGGTTCCGTCTGCCATCTTGGAGTACAATTCATCAGTTATCGGTATAGGATGCCTGTCAAGTCTGGCTACTTTGTTAATGGTCAACTTGTAGTCCCCACATGTTCGCACACTCTGGTCAGGCTTTAGTACTGGAACTATGGGCACTGCCCAGTAGGAAAATTGTACAGGTTGTAAGACTCCCGGCCTTTCCAGCCTGTCTAATTCAACATCAACTTTCTCTCGTAATGCAAAGGGGACTGGTCTCGCCTTCAAATATCTGGGGGTTGCCCCAGGATCCATGTGGATATTAGTTTGCAGCCGCTGAATCTTCCTGAGCTCTTCCCTGCAAACAGAGGCATATTTCTGTAATAATTCTTGCAGGCCTTTCATTCTGAGTTGAAAAATCTCAGTCCACTCCAACTTTATTTCCTTAAGCCAGTTCCAACCAAGTAGACTTGGACCCTCCCCTGCTATCACTATCAGGGATAAATTAACAGACTGATTTCCACACGGTACTGGAACCTTGCGCATTCCTCTTACTCGTATGTCTTCACCAGTATACATCTTTAAGTTAGCATCTGAATTTTCCAGATTAAGTGAGTGGCCTCCTCCATTCAGATATTTGAATATATGTCCCTCTATCACTGTCATGAATGCCTCTGTATTCACTTCCATTCATATGGGTTTTTCATTGACTTCCACTGTCAAGTAGACTGGCTCTGTTTTATTCATTTTTAAGTTGTGTAGCGAGCAAGTATCTGACTCTGTTTTTTCTGGTTCCTCTTACATGTGAATTTCACGATTTCTACCTTTTTGTTTAAAATTTTGTCTCAACCTGTTTTTACAATATCGCAAATGTGCCCATTACGATGGCAGTAGAAACACTTGATTCTTTTAAATCGCTGTTCATCTGTAGGCTGTCTGATTCCATTTCTGCTGTTATTAATGTGGGTTTTCTCTGTTAAACCGTTGTTTTTTGCTGATCTGTTAATGGTGGTTGTTTCCTGCCTCTCCTTGGAACCTTGTGCTTCTGTGCCATTTCTAAATGGTGCTTCCCTCCCGATGTGAAGGATGGCACCATTTTGTGCTCTCTTGATTGCTTCTGAATCCCTGACTGTGCTTTCCATTGCGAGTGTCAATCCAGCATCTTGCTGAAGTCTAAATTTATTTTTGACAACAACCTTTTTTGAATGGCGCCTTCGTTAATCCCACATGCTACTCGTTTTCTTAACATGTCGTTAATCGACATCCCAAACTCCACAATGCTCTGTCAGTTGTTTTAAGGTTGCTACATAACAAGTGACTGTCCCTCCAGGGGTATGACACCTCAAATTAAAGTTAAACCACTGCGTTGTTACTGAGGGTTTCGGCTGAAAGTGATTTTTCACAAGATTTACCAACTCATCAAAACTCTTGGAATCTGGGGCCCTGGGTGCTGTTAGGCTATGAATTAGGCTGTGTGTTTTACTGGCACATGTTGATAAGAGGATCGCCCACCTCCTCTCCTCCCCCAATATGCCATTGGCCAAAAAGAAGAATGCGAGGCGTTCAATATAATGTGACCAGTCACCGGTGGTCTGATCAAACGGTTCGATACGGCCAAACTGTGGCATACAGGAGGGAGATAACTTTGACGACTGTGGTGAGGGCTGTACTTACAATTGGCCTGCAAGGCATGGCTGATTCACATCAGTGCAATTTCATGGTTTTCCTTGGTGTTGTCGACTGCTTGTGTTTTGCCTTGTTGCCAGTTGTTATGTTCCTTCTATCGAATCGCTTTTTCCGCGATCACGGTTGCATACCTATCTATCGGTTGGTGAACTGGCGAACAATATACTGGAGATGCAGAGACCAATATGAGATGAAGCACATGCTGTTTATTTACACAAGTAGCGGAGCACTAACACAATGTGTGCTTCTCCAACCAGACCCTATTCTAAAACATTGATTAACATTGTAGCCCGTGCTTCACAGCTGTTGGGTAACACAGTCAAGTGGTCAACCTGCTCACATTGTCTTAAAGGTGTATTGCACCTCAGATTACCACAGCACCCTTGGCACATGAGCACAATTCTGATGTTGGATGCTCTGGGTGTCATTTTGATGACAGCATTAGCATGTGTGCAGGGACCATGTGCCAGAAGTATTGTACAGTTGGCAGATTGTGCCGTCGTCCTGTGTGTAATGCTGATTTCATGTCAGTGATGCAATTTTCAACCTCAATGCTTCAGCTGACAAGCTTGTCTTCGTCTCATACAGCTGAACATGCAATTAAATGGATCATCAACTACTTTCAAGTTAGCTGCTGATTTTTTTTTCCACTATTGGCTATTGTTGCATTTGTCAAAATGTTTGGTGCTTTGTACCAATATCTAAAGCTGCTGAGTGGTGTGGCATGTACTGAAGGACATGTTGCTGACTTCAAGGGTTCTGTTCAGACTTTTTGCTTCCAGACTGAGTGCAGTACTTTGTTAACTTCTTGGCCTGCATCATGACAGGGGAGAAAGAGCAGAGATGACACAATAGGCAACATGCTGCTTAAAGAGGCAGTGGGAGGAGGGAGAGAAAGGTGCTCAGACAGAGATAGGCCAGGGATAAATACTGTGGATGCTGGAAATAAGAAACAAAAGCAGAAAATGTTGGAAATACTCAGCAGGTTTAACAGCATCTGTGGAGAGAGAAACAGAGTTAACATTTCAAGTCCATATGACCCTTCAGATGGTCATACAGACTCAAAACGCAAATTTTGTTTCTCTCTCCACAGGTGCTGTCAGAACTGCTGAGCTTTTCCAGCATTTTCTGTTTTTGTTTCAGAGGTAGGCCATGTCCACCCAGGTTTTTCAGGGAAAGAGGATGCATTGCCAGTGGTTGTGAAGATGAAGGTTATGAATTTTTATGCGTTGGGATCGTTTGCTGAAGCTGAAGATATTTGCAACATCTCCTAGTTTGCTGGTCTACCATTGAGCAAGGCACACATGTCACTTTGTGTCAGTCATATTTAAATTTTCAGATGTACCACAATGAGAAGGAATTCCGCTCCCTCAACCTCCAGCTGGTACATGACCATATGAAGTGCAGCTTCCAGGTCAATTGCTCAGTATCCTGACAGCAGTCATGATGCCTTATTTCTGTGGCAGTCTGCTGACCTATTCAAATTTGAGGCACCAGGACAAATCAGAAGGTGCCTACTGACCCACAAACGGGCTTTCTACTGACGATGTGGCTCAACAATTGGCTGTGTGACCCATACACAATTAGACAGCATGAAACCTGTGAAATTCCTACATTGGATTTTCCTGCTGATTAACAAAAACTAACTTAAATTTTCAGACTGACTGTACATTTCTTTGTTTCATTGTGATACACTCTAGGTAAAAGCAGCTGAGAGGTGACTTGATGGAAATTGTCGTTTGTCTTTCACTGACCAAATGTTTTGTTGGCCCAGAAGGTCCAAAAGAAGTGAAATGGCCAGAAAGTAAAGATAAAATCTTCAGCAGAAATCTAGTTAAGTGCAAGAACAAACAACTTGCTTGTGGAAACAGGGAGATAAACAACACTCTGAGACCCAGAGAGAGGGCAAAGAATCTTTGAATCCGAGACAAGACACCTGGGTGCCAAGGTCTCCCATGTTTTCACTGCTTGGCATTGGAATGTTGCTGAGCTGATGGGAAACAGAATGTGGGCAACCAAAATCTTGATAGTTTGGCCTAGATTAGGTAGAGACAGATGGCTCAATTTTAATTGGTCCATTCAAATGATGGACAATAATTGGGTTAAGTCATTCCCCATAGACTTTGTTGTGTAAAGAATGTATAGAAAGAGATTCCCTGAGCACAGAGGTTTGTAGAGGGTTTGCATATTGGGTTGACTGAACGCGACATTACCTGGGGAATGACAAGGAGTATTATATGGAGATTGCGCCTCTGCCCAGACAGTAATGGTAATGCTGTCGTGCTGTGATACTATTCCTCAAATATTAGCATGTATTGATTCTTATACTGAATAAAAAATAATAACTTTCACCAATAATTATTATTACTTTGAATCATTTTGGAACTTGGGAATTAGGGATTAAAGGGTTAATTGATGCCCTGTGTTCTGAATTCCAACAACGCATATAACAAAAGACATGCCGTCACACAAAATGTGTTCGAGCAGACTATTGGAGTGCTTAAACAATGCATCAGCTTGTAAATATGGACTGAAATAATTGAAATGACAATGTAATTGATCAATTTTCGGCTGCATACCATGACTACAGTTATGCCTGTTATGTTTTGTGAATGTACATAAGGCATGATATATTAAGTCGGATTGGCTACTGTTAAGTTTGCTAGCTTCACCTTTGTAGGAACACAAGACTTAAGGGAATGAAAATATAGCAAGGAAATCCTGGTCAATTCACCTGCATTCCTAAGACAGGGTATAGGTAACAACATGACCAAAAGCCTGTAATTATAATAAGGATTAGGGTCTGTTCTTAGTGCAAAAATTCTATTGGTGCAAATACCTAACATCATCAAAATTCTGGCAGGGAGAATCGGGTTAAGGGGATCTTGTAACTTTTTTGTAACTCCCATGGTTATCATTGTGGTCAAGGAAGTGAGGAACCTTGAAGCAGTGTGAAGGATACACATGGGTGATTCCTCAAACATATTGAATGCTAGCTCTCTTTGGGAGTCTTATAATAGTCAAAAAGGGCATTTTGAAACAATTCATAGGGACTTTGACTATGAGGGTGACATTGCTCTTTTAACACTCACAGAGCTGACCACATGCACAGAGGGGTACAAGAAAGGTGTACCCTTCTTTGTCCCTTGTTTTTTAACCAAATGTTGGCCAATATCTCAGAAGTTACTTATTTTCCCCTGGGCATCTGATCAGTGCTCCTAGTGTGAACAGAGACTAGAAGGGACTAGCAGGGCTGGGTAAGAGAAAAGCTAATGAGTATTGTTCAGGGAATGTTTAACGCTTTAATCTGCTAGTTGAGATAAAGCAGAGAGCTGGAAGGGAAGTGTTAGTATTTCTGTGGTTAAGTTAAAGACAGAATGCCTAGGTGAAAGATACTGGTTTTTCAGTGGGTTAAAGTAAAGAAATTGAAGGACAGTTCTGGGGATTGTGTGGAAGATTTAGCTTTTCAGATATAATCCAGACAACTGTTTAAACATAGTTTAAAATAAGACAGCTCAGTTGTCCTATGGATTGGGAGGATTCAGCTTCTTTGGGGTGTTTGTAAAATGAGGACACAACTGAATTGAAAGAGATCAGTTTGTGAGTTTGTTTGCCATTGATAGGTCCTGCATGAAGTAATTCATCTGTTCATCATTTATCAGTGTGCTCTTCATAACCTTGTAACTTTGAAGCATAGTTCAATAAAATTGGTTTGAGAATTTTTTAACCATGTTCCTTTGCCGCCATCATTATTTATTCTATTCAAGTCTGAATCTTCATGACAGTTCACATGTTAAATGCTGTCTGGACCATTCTCAAGGAATCCTGCAGTACAGATTTGTCATGATCTGCTGATGCTGTATAATCTTGCTATCAAGAGGACACAACCTTTGCTACAGATATATGGTGATCAGCTGAGGAGGAAGAGGAAAACTATGAGGTAAAGGAGGAAGGGGAACATGAGGAAGTGGAGGAAGAGTGTGGAGGCAACCAACACATCTCCTTTCTGGCCAGGCTGTGTCTGTGAGGTACCATTGAGTGCAACTCCAATTCCCCATTCACCAACAGTCCATAGCTTACTGACCCTCACAGCATTCTTTTGGCCACAATGTTGAAGCAAACGTCACCACAGAACAAACATTTCAAAGAAATGTTATAAATGAAACTGTTCAATTCCAATTAAAAATCAATTGATTATCCTAGTTCTTTCCCTTATTGCCTGTCTTCCATATACCCTTGTCTGTACTTGTGCTCCTATGCAGTGCTACCCCTGTGGTTGCAGCATGGCTGGTGGAAGACTATTGGCTTTCAGTGGGGGGAGACTGCAGATGACTTTGCAGGATGACTTGGTGCAGATCTGGCCCTAGAAGGCTGCACCATCCAACATGGCAGCAGGACTCTGGGCAGACAGGCAGCAGCAGGAACACTGGCAGAGGGTGAGGGAGCAGGAACACTTTCATCCTAAGAGTGCAGACTTGTGTTCCACAGTGCCATTGCCACTCCCACAAGGTGATGTAACAATGTGCTGAAGAACAGAGTACTTTATTTCTGTGATACCCTGAATATGCCCTTTGAACACTGACATCAACAGCTTTGATGAAAGAAGTCTGTCCTTGCATGGTAGCAGTCTAGGCTTCCGATGCCACATCCAATATTGGGTGGCTTCTGCAATGAAAGCCGAAACATATCACACACCAATTCATGGATGGGTCCACAAGTTTCCTCCTGGAGCTGGCCACTACTTACATACTCGAGGGGGTGGGATGGTGGTTGGGGGGGGGGTGGGGGGGGGGGGGGGGGGGGGGGGGGGGTGTTCCGAGCTCTGTGCAAAGCCTTGTGCCAATTTAGTGATAGACTTCTCCATGCTCCTTGACATTGACCACATGCTTTCCAGCAGGTCTGACACTGCACCAAGCATTTATGTGTGCCAAATGGCCTTTTTCTGTGCTTAAATTTCCTATGTATCTCTCTCTTGCTCTTCACCACTGCCTAGTCAGGTGGTAGTTCTTGAGTGCCTGAAAGGAAAAAGTTAAAAGGGGTAGGGATGTGGTGAAGAAGGGATACTTGCCTCATTTGCAGCTTGGGAATTAGAATTAGGGATGAGGAGGAGGTTGGATGTGAGAACGAGGATTAGATTTGAGAATACCATCATCCTTAATGTTTTCAGCCCGACTGCTGATCATGGCCTCAGTCATGGCTGTTCCAAAGATAGAGATCAAGATCCCACAATGGGGCAGGGTAGGGTGGGGGTGTGGAGGAAGGATTTGCAGTTGTACCTATTCCCCATCAGTGATGTGCTGTTGCCTCCAGCTGTTGACCACCTCACCCTGCTGGAAGTGTGCCAGTAAGTGTGGCGCAATCTGTTTGGATGGTATGCCTGTTATAGTTCAATAGCTGACAGTATGTGAAGTGGTTAGATGTGGGTGTGCAGCTTGCAGAGTGCTAAGTATGTGAGGGTGAGGTGAGCTATGAATGTAAGATATAATTCATGATTGATAGACTGATGTTAGGTGAAGGAGGGATGGTGTATTGACCAATATCTGAGGGTAGTGATTCTGTTGGTGGGATATGGTAATCGATGAGGAATTGACCACTCATGTGAGGTCACTACATCCAGGCCCTTGAGTGTACATTGACTGTGATGATAGCTGCTCCCAATGCCTTCTCAGACCCATGGATGTCCTCCTGAATCCCTGTGGCTGGAGGATATCTCTCCTCCTGTCCACCTCCTGCAGCAAGGCCTTGAGTCCTGCATCTGAGACCTTGGAGCAGGTGTTTTACCCTGTTGCATCATTAATTAGTCTTCTTGCAGCTCAGACTGCCTTCCAGGGCCACTTCCATCTCCTCTTCCAGCTAGAACATACCTGCCCTTTGAGAGGCTTACTTTAAGTAGCGCCGACTAGTTTTAAGGGGTGCTAACTTCGGACAAATTGTGCCTCCACCTGAGGTATGCAGCCTTATATCTTTAATCATGGACTGCATAGCACCATCATTTAAATTACTAGGCAGCACAAAATTGGCATGCTGCCTGCATCAGAAGGAACTTGCACGAGTTATTTGTGCATCTTGATCCCCGCACCCATTTTCAGGGGTATCAAATTTTGGACCTCACCAACACCCCATTTCCTTTATCCTTAACAGAAAGTGTCAGCTATTAAAAGGCAGCAGAGGAAAAGGAAATCAATACAAAGAAGTGGGAAGAAATGGGAGTGGACAAGACCGCATTTTAAAACCAACCCAGGTAAATCCCCTTAGCCTGAATTTTAGCCTTGGCAGGCGTGTGCGATTGGCAGGCCTGGGAGCGGCCGGGAAACAGACTCCAACCACTATCAGCTCCCAACTGCTATTTCACACTGGCTGGCCAATTAACAGCAAGCCAGGGTGAAAAGCTCAGCACTGCCAGGGTGGGGGTGGGGGTGGGGGAGTGGGGGGAGGAGGACGGGTGGTGATGTCACCGAGAGTGAGGGTGGGTGCTGGGAGAGAGCTCCCTGAAGGCAGACAATTGCCTCAAGGAGCTGCAGACCTTCAAATGATTAAATATAGTTTAAAGAGCTGCAAAGAAATGTCCATGCATTACAATCAAGCACTTGAAAATATACCTCATAAAAATGCTGTCCATAGATATTTATTTTAATTTTATTTCATAACTGAGATTCCATCTAACCCTTAGATGAGGTTTGATGAAAAATGCAAAGGCCGCCTGGCCGATTTGCTCATCCACTAACAGTAAGGGTGGACACGCCATGAAAAATCAGAGTCAATTGTGCCGTTAATGGGCTTAATTGTCCTGTTAATTGTTGGCGGGCGCCCTTCCGACTTTTGCGCACGCTAGCCAAATGAAGTATTGCGTGAAGGCGGCAGGACGCTCGCCCGACATCATCTCACGTGATTTTACGTCCAATTGGTTCAGGCATGCACCCGCCTGTGGGGCGTAAAATTCTGCCTCTTGTCTCTAAGTCAGAAGGTTGTGAGTTTGAGTCCCGCTCCTTGAACACATAATCTAGGCTGACACGTGAGCACAGTACTGTTGGGATGCTGCATTATTGGGTTTGCAGCCTTTCAGGTGTGTCAGGCCACTCAAGTGGATGTAAAAGATTCCATGGCACTTGCTGAAGAAGACCATGGTTGTTTACCTCCACATCACCCCATGTCACAGCCAATATTCTCCAACCGAGAAACAAAAAGAGATTATCTGGTCATTGTGACATTGCTGCTACCTGGAGTTTGATGTGCACAGATTGGCTGCCATGCTTTCTAAATTACAGCAGTGACTACACTTCAAAAGTCCTTCATTGTTGTAAAGTTCTTTGGCATGCCCTGAGGTTGTGAAATGTGCTATTTAATACAAGCTCATTCTTCCTTTAAGTAAAATGAACAGCATCCTCCATCCAGTTCCCAGTGGAAATGTCAGGAAGCTGCTTAAATTAGAACTGATACAACAACATCACTGAAAAAACTAGGGGGAAAGAGACCAATGAATGAAATATCTATTTTTTCTGAGCACTGCTATCTGTCATATTTTTAACAGCACTAAAACACACATACATAGTCAAAAGCATATTGAAAGAGAAGAACTGAAGACACAGAGAAGCAAGTAGTTAAAAAGGCAGATTGATCAAAGACTGAAGAAATATGTAAAGAGATACATAAAGATAATGTCAAATTGTCAACATATGCAGTAAATTCCAACTAAATGAAAGCTAAAATTTTGTTACTTTTTTTATCTCAACACAAACCATCGAAGTCTGAAGTGGGGAATCTCTATAGATGCTGGTCTTGCAATTCTAATCTTTATCAGAGCAAATGGTGAACTTAAGGATGAAGCCCCTTACAGCTCAATCCTGCTCAGCTGTAAATTGTCAAAGTCTGGTTATTGTCCATCATGCTCTTTGAAACTCATAGTTTATGTGATAGCTACTGCGCTCAGTATCACTATGTCAATCAGCACCATTCTGAGGAATGAAACGTTTCTTTGTATTCCCCACTTGTACTTAAAAATTACATTCATACTGACACTTGTTGGGTGGGTTAGTGAACTAATTCAGCACTAGCCCAGCTAGCCCACCAGGCTAGACATCCTCTAAAGCTCCCCCCTTGCCCTAACCCTGAACACTTATCTTTCTCTAGTTTCTCTCCTATCTCGCCTCATGCCTGCTTCCAGGTTATCTTGTCTATGAGACCCACCTCCTGCTCTTTTCACCCTATTTCCACTAAACTGATGATGACTCATATTCCCTTCCTGGCTCCCATATCAACTGAGGCTGTTCTCTCTCTTCAGGTGCTGTTCCCCGATTCCTTCAAACCTGCCATCAGCACTCTCCTCAAAAACCAATCCTCAACCCTATTGTTTCATCAAATTACCACCCCATTTCTTAAGTCCTTGGACATGTTATCACCTCTTAAATCCATGCTCATCTTTCCCTGAACTCCATGTTTGAGTTCCTCCAGATCAGGTTTCCACGCCTGTCACAGCACCAAAATGGCTGTTATCAAAATCACAAATGGCTGCCTGTGTGAATGTGACAAAAGTAAGTGATTCTTCCCTGTCCTTCTCAGCCTGTCTGCACTCTTTGATGAAGTTGACTGCACCATCCTTCTCCTATGCTTCTCCACTGTCATCCTGCTGGGTGGGACAACCCAGTTTCATTCTTATCTAATCATAGCCAGGGAATCACTTACAATGGTTTCTTTTCCTGCACCCCACTCCGTTATCTCTGTTGTCCCCAATGATTGGTCCTTGATCCTCTCATATTCCTTATCTACATGCTGCCCCTCAGTCACATCATCTAAAAACAGAGCATCAGTTTTCCTAAGTATACTGATGGCAACAGATCCTCCTCACAACCAAATCTCTTGACCCCTCCACTTGTGAATAGAATCCAACCTGCTAGGTAAATTCAAAACCTAAACGCAGAGCTTTTCTTTATATGGTTAGTTTATTGACCTTGTTCAATCTCACAGCTCTCCTCACACACGTACACACACAATGTCCCAGCTATCCCCTATTTATATTCTTTTAAAACAATAAAATGGGTCCTTAAGGGACACTGTAACAAAAAGGCAAAACTCAGTGGAATCTTAACAAATTAAATCAAAATATCATTTCCGGTGCTGATGATGCACGCCAGCTTCTGCATTGTCTACTGGTCACAGAAGATCTCAAGCATACCAGTGAAAACCACATGTTCTGTCTCCAGAGACATCATCCCCTATTTATACACTTTTGAGTATACCTGTAGCTAATTTGGCAAATTAACAAGTAAACAGATCAAATTAAGTAAACAGATCAAATTAACTTAAAATGATACCCTCTTAAAGGGGAAATGTAAGAGAGGAGAAAATTGTTAAAGGGACCTTATTAAGTCAAACTAAAATTTAATTTTGAGGGTTGCGGAAGCACTCCAGCTCCCACAGCACCCACTGGTCAGAAAGGCTTCAAACTTGCCAGTGGACACAGAGTGCTCCCTCTCTAAAGACACCATCCCTTATTCATATGTGCTACAAATATTTAATTAAACAATGCCCTTATCATGAATCAATATTAATGTATATAATGTAATTGGAAATGATTTTAAATGGAACTGTTGTGGGGTCTGTGTCTATATGTTTGACTGTGTGCGTCTCAATTGGATTAAAGCCAGCTAGTCTGGGTGCTTTGATGTAAAGTAGTTTTGAGGTGTTGATTTGATAAACAGTAAGGAAGTTAAAAGGTAAAGTGTGCTTTGTTGAATAAAGCATTCAAGAGTAGGAGTAAAATCTTGCACCTAGCTGGGAGATGCCAAGCAATGTGTTTATGTCACTAATAAAATTAGTAGGTTGAAAATGTTATTGTTAGAAGATATGCCTAGTGATACTATAAAAAAAATTGCATTCAAAGGAAAAGCTAGGTATAAACAGAAAGGAGACTATGGGCAGGATTTTGCTGTGAGTGAGTGGGGGCGGGGCCCACTCGCCGATGTGTAAAATGACGTGGGATGACATTGGAGGGAACTCCCGACGTCACCCCGCCCCATTTAAATTTTCGGGAAGGCGGAGGCACAGCAAAATCAGCTGCACGCCCGCCGCCTGTCAATGGCCAAATGAGACCATTGACAGATCAATTAAAGTGCTTGGTGGACCTGCCCGTCCAACCTTAAGGTTGATGGGCTGGCCAGGAGCCCCAGCGACAACTAGAAAAAACATGAAACCTCATCCACAGGCAGGATGAAGTTTCATGTAGGGTTTTTAAAATGTTATTAAACTTGTTATGGTCATTATGAACATGTCCCAACTCATGTGACATTATCACATGAGGGGACATGTCAGGGCATTTTCTTTTCTATTTTTAATATTGTTGACAGTAGAGGCGATCTCCCTGAGGCAGTGAAAGAGTGCACTCTCGATTTTAGTGATTGCCCCCCCCACCCGCACAAGGAGCGCATAGCAGTTCTTTGCGGACGTCATGCTGGGCGGGCCTCAATTGGCCTGCCCACGTAAAATGGCACCATGCCATTGGGGGCGCTGATCAGAAGCGCGCCTGCACGCTTCTGATCTGGAAATTCTACCCTACGTGCATAAGTCAGGGGCATTTAAGATCTAACCAGCTTGTAAGCCTACATCTGTGTCTCCAAAGGAACCAAATTGCAAGGAACCTCATTTTGAATTTGTAAGGCCAAATGTGCTTTGCCTGGTGCCTCTTTAAAGTCTATGGGTTACCGTTGCATTGGTGGAGATTTACCTGGGAGTGATTAATTTGGGCATGTGTTTAAAAGTTATTATGGTAGTAATTTGTAGATGGCCAGAATTTTACCTTTGGCGTGCGGGTGCACGCACAACATGCCGGAACATAAAGTGGTGTGCCTTGACGTCGGGCGTGTATCCCAACTTCATTGTGAGCTCACACGATATTTTGTTTGGTGGGCACGTGCCGGAGTCGGCTGTGCACCCACCGATAATTGAAAGGTGTATTAAGGCCATTAACAAGGTAATTAAGTTGAATTCTATGCCCCACATCCAACTATGTTTGTGGGGAGAAGGGGGGCAGGCAAAAAGGCCAAGTGGCCCTTACATTTTTTAGGAAACCTCATCCATGAGCGGGATGAGGTTTCCAAAAGCTAATACAAATTGAATAAAACCTTTATTTTACCATTAAAAACATGTCCCATCTCGTGATGGGACGCATTTCATTAAATGTTTAATGTCATTATTAATTTTGCCCCAGGGAGATTGAAGCGCGCTTTCATGCGCATGCGTGAACTGCGCGCTAGACCCGACTCTCCCCCCTTCCCCCGTCCGCACAAGCAGTGCTCAGTGCTGCCGCTCGTGATCCACACAGGGCGGGCTTTAACTGGCCTGCTCGCGTGCAATCGCTGTGTGGAGCCAATCAGGTTGCGGTCAGCTCCCCCACCACCCCTGCCCGCTCCTGCCAAGTGTGCCCGACATGGGAAAAATTCAGGCCCATGTGTTTACTTTGTTATTAAATTAATGATGTTTAATTTAGCTTTATCTAAAGAAAACCTCTTGAGGCTCAGTGGTTTTATTCTTGAATTCAGAGCTGCATCTCAAACATACCAATTAAAAATATAAGTTATGACAGTTATTCAAGTTTCCCTTTGGAGTTTAAACAACTCAGCCTTTACTAACTGCTGTGTCATAACAACTCTTCAACTGTGTATTCTGAAAATATAAATAACATAAAATTAATACCACCGTCTCAAAATTATCAAGCTGCTTGTCTGACATTCAATGAGCAGAAATTTCCACCAATTAAATATTGGGAAGACTGAAGTCACTGGGCAGAATTTTGCCCTTGGATGGTGTGCGGGCCCCACCGGCTTGGCAGCGGGCAGGCAGCCGACCCCCGCCACTGAAACGGGGCCTGCCACCATATTAAGTGGCCCGCCCAGCGGCATCCCTGATGGGAAGCGCTATGCGCTTCCTGTGTGTGTGTGTGTGTGTGTGTGTGTGTGTGTGTGTGTGTGGTGGGGGGGGGGGGGGGGGGGGGGGGGTTGTGGGTAGGGATTTCCCAGCTGTCAAAGTGCGCTCTTTCATGCATGTGCGCAAAAGAGCGCACTTCTCCCTGAGGCAAAGTCCTGTCTTAGGGAGATTACTGATAGTGTCAAAAACATTAAAAATAGAAACATTAACAAATTATTAACATGTCTCCCTCATGTGACAATGTCACATGAGATAGGGCATGTTAATAAAGAACACATACACTTTATTAATTTTTTATAATACGGACATGAAACTTCATCCTGCCAGTGGATGAAGTTTCATCAATAACCTGGAGCCCCCACTGGGGCTCCTGGCCTGCCCGCCAGCCTTAAGGTTGGACGGGCAGGTCTTTAATTACTTTAACTAGCCTGTCAATGGCCTCACTTGGCCATTGACAGGTCAGCGGGCAGACAGCTGATTTCGCTGTCCGCCTGCCTTCCTAAAGATTTAAATGGACGGGGATGACATCGGGGATTCCTCTCAATGTCATCCCGTATCACTTTCCCCTCGACAACCGGGCCCTGCCCCCAAAGCGCCGAGAGGAAAATCCTGGCAACTGTCTTTTAACCCCCTTAACAAATTCCATTGCCTAACCACCAACTCCACCCCTTTCCCTGGTAACTGTCTATGGCAGAGACAGACTATTCACAACTTTGGTGTCATATTTGACACTGAGATGAGCCTGCAATCACTAATCAGCGCCATGACTAAGAACACCTATTTCCACCTCTGTAACATTGCTCGAATACACCCTGGCTCTGTACAAATGCTGCTGAAACCCTTACTCATGCCTTTTTTACCTTTATACTTGACTATTCCAGTTCATTCTTGGCCGTCCTCTTATGTTGTCGCCTCTGTAAACTTAATGTCATCCAAAATTTTGCTCTCCGTGACTTAACTCGCTCTAAGTCCCAGTCACCCACCACCTCTGTGTTCACTGACCTGTATTGGCTCCAGTTAAGCAACGCCTCAATTTTAAAACTCTCATCCTTATTTTCAGATCCCTTTGTAGTCTCACTCCTCCCTGTTTCTGTAATCTCCTATAGCTGCACAACCCTCTGAGATATTGACACTTCTCTAATTTGGGGACATTGAGCATCCCCAATTTTAATAGTTCCACCATCAGTGGCTGGCATTCAGCTGCCAAGGCCCTAAACTCTGAATTTCCTTCCTCTACCTCTCTTTCCTCTTTCAGGATGCTCTCTAAAACTACCTCTTTGACCAAGCTTTTGGTCATCTGCCCTAATATCTCCTTCTTGTTTATAATGATCCAGTGAAGCATCCTGGGATGTTTTATTACATTAAAATTGTTGTTGCCGATCTCCAGCATTAAAGTGCAACTGTTGTTGAGACTCTCTTAAGTGAGCATTTGTGCAGCTCAAGCAATGCAGAAAGCTTAATGTCAATAAACAAAACAATTATACTTAATCATTTATCAGAATTTAAAATCACATTTGCTGCTTATAAGAAATAAACCAGCAATATGAATTATTCACTGTTGGAAACAGATGCAATTGGTCCTTTGTTTATAGCTTCATGGGGAGATGGTAGCGGAGTGGTAATGCCACTGGATTAATAATCTACAGGCCCAGGTTAATGCTCTGGGGATATAGGTTCAAATCCCACCTAGGCAGCTAGTGGAATTGAAATTCAATTAATAAATCTGGAGTATTAAACTGGCCTCAGTAATGGTGACCATGACAACTATCATCAACTGTTGTAAGAACCCATCTGGTTCACTAGTGTCCTTTATGGAAGGAAAGTCTGCCATCCTTACATAGCTTGGCCTATACATGTGTCTCCAGATCCACAGCAATGTTGTTGACTCTTAATTTCCATCAGAAACGGTTGAGCGAGTCACTCACTTCAAGGGCAATGAGGGAATAGCAACAAACGCTGACCTTGCCAGTGATGCCCACATCCTATGAAAGAATAAAGAAAAAATAATAGCTCTAAAAGGCTGTATATTATCATGGATTAATCATTCTGTAAGTAATTCACCACCAAGGCAAATATTACCATATTAGTTGTTTTCACTTATATTTCCCTGATAAATTGTTATTGTAATAATATCTGTCAAAAGAAGTATGACTTTTTATCTATTATTATTGTGATTTTTATTGGTCTGACTGCCATACCTTCGTTTATGATGGCATATTTTTGATCTCTAGTCAGTAAGCATTCTTACCTTTTACCCACATTATAGCTGTGACTCTAATTTAAAATTACTTCATTGGCTGTAAGTTAAAAGCAAAATACTGCGGATGCTGGAAATCTGAAACAAAAAAGAAAATGAAGAAAAGTCATAAGGAATTGAAACGTTAACTCTGTTTTCTTTTCTTCATTGGCTTTGGGATGTTTTGAGGTTCTGGAAGCTATGTAAATGCAAGTTCTTCCTTTTCTTTCATATCCAATTATTTTTCTCCTAGGCTTCTTGAGCTCAATATCGTTGGTTAACAAGGAGGACTGGCCTCCCTAGTTCGCAATGAAAACTTCCAAAGATTTTGCTTCTGAGAAAAAGCCCCCAGCATCTTTTTAGCATTAGGTTTAAGGATATGCTTAGCCCATGGTTCAGGATGTTGAGAGATAACTTTATTTCAGTGAAGGAAGAGGGTTTGTTTTGACAAAATGGTGACTGTTAGATGATGGATTAACCACTGGGTGATAGATACATTTTGTGACATTGGCAGCTAGTGAAGTTATGGCAACAACATGTGAAAGAAGGGGGAAGTGGTGTCACGAACGTGGATAATAGGGAGGGAAATGGCAGCACATTAAACAGCAGCTGGGAAATAGCAGCCGCATAGCCAGCAGGGAAGGAAATTGTAATACAATGGTCAAGGAGAAAGGAAACAACAGCATATTCTAGAGGGGAAGTGAGGGTTTTCTCTTTTAATCAGGGGATTATCCTGCATAAAAGTAACGTTTATTATAACCAAACATGGCATATTGACAATAAGAACCTTTGAATAAAATTAACAATGGGTTTGTGAAAAATTAAGGAGGGATTAAGGATGAGTTTAGGAAGTATATAATTAATAAACTCCAGTGGGTTATGAACCTCGCTTAGCAATAAAATCATGAAATTCAAGAAACAGTTGAACTATGTCAGGACTGGTTTTAATACCATCAATACCACACAGAAAGCAGCTCATTGAATTCAGAATATTCAACATGCTGGCTACTAGAAATGGTGCAAACTATAACAGGTCTAAAAAAGACCTTCCTTGTCATTTCACTTCCAAGCAGAACATAACATATGAGCCAATCATTTTTCAATGGGATAAAATGCACAGGAATTAATCTGCAGATCTTTTTTTTTTGCCTAAGTTTAAGTCAATGAGATGTAGCTTCACTGCTACAGGTCATGAAATCAAAGTAAAGGAAGCTTTTTCCTGGAATCTTACACTGCCATGTGGTGAAAAAAAGTATACCTTAGATGTAGCTATTAAAATTAGCCAGAGCAATTGATGCAGAGAAAGTCATTCAGTTTCCGTGAAAACTGAGCAACAAGTCACTATCAGCTAGCTGAATGTCAAGTGCAAACCACATCACACTAAGGAGAAACTACAGTCAAACCAAATCAACTCTAGTCATCCCTGTTCCTACTGGAGTGGAATTTACTAGCATTGTGATGATTTTGCAAAAAGAAAAGAATATTGAGCATATGAAAAACAAAATCATATATCCTAGTGCTGTCAGTCATCCAACTGTAGGCTTCTACATAAACATCTAATGAAAAAAGGTTATCCTGCTACATAGCCATGGCTATATAGCTGTCAAAACAGATACAGGTGTAGCAGGTTTTTGAAAAAGATCTCAAGGTATTCAGCTCTGGAGATTATGGTGTATGCTTATCAGAATAGCACAGCAACAGTTCAGTAATCAGCAACAATGCTGTGTTTTTAAAACATCCAATTCCAGTTATTATTGATTCAAGGTGTCCACTAAATATCATAATTGGACCTAGGTACCAATCTATTGTTACTGATTCTGAAATTCAAGTGAACCTTCACCACATGCAGACCCAATTACTTCCATTGGGTGCGAAGACACCTTTCAGTCAAGTTAGCAAGCAAGCAGTCTCAATGGCCAGAATTTTTCCATCGGCAATGGGGGCGGGGCCCGCTCACCAATGCGAAAATGGCGCGGGATGACATTGGGAGGAACCCCCGGATGTCATCCCACTCTATTTAAATATTCAGGAAGGCGGGGTTAACAGCAAAATCAGCTGTCCACCCGCCGACCTGTCAATGGCCAATTGAGGCCATTGACAGGATAATTAAGCCAATTAAAGGACCTGCCCATCCAACCTTAAGGCTGGCGGGCAGGCCAGGAGCCCCAGCGGGCTTCTGAAAAAAACATGAAACCTCATCCACCAGTGGGATGAGGATTCATGTCTGCTTTAAAACACTTAATAAAGTTTGTCACATGAGGGGGACATATTAATATTTTTTTTATTTTTCTATTTTTGAAGTTTATAAAACTTTCAGTGCTCTCCCTGAGACAGCACCTAGTCTCAGGGAGATGTGCGCATTTGCGAAAAAGTGTGCTTTGACACTTGGGGAATCCCTCCCCCCAACCCCTCCCCCGCACAGGAAGCGCATACTGCTTCCCGTTGGGTGGGCCAACTCAAAATCGCGGCAGGTCCGTTTCGGCGGCGGCGATCGGCTGCCCGCCCGCCGCCGAACCGGTGGGGCCTGCCTGCCCATCAAGGGCAAAACTCTGCCCAATGTGTTTGTTGGTTTCTTGGTTATCCACTTGGCCTAAATACAGCTCTAACACTACAAATCATTAAACTACATTCGGCAGCATGTATCACCAATATATCAACATCAGAGGATACTATTTGCTGTGAATTCTCTCAAGTATTCCATAATCCAGATGAACTGAAGGGCATGTAGGTTAAACTAGATATTGACAAATCAATCATTTCCTCTATGTAACAAAGTTAAAGCAAAGTTAAAAGATTTGGATGTTGATGGTATATTTGAAGAAAGCTATGGTCCTACACTTTGAGTCTTACCTCTGGTAATTTTCATCAAGCACAGAGATCCTAATGAATTACACATTGTGATGTTATTCTGGCACAAATTAAGCAATTAAATTTGGATAATATGATTCTCCAACCTTGCATGAGACTATTGCAGGCAGAATATGTTTTCTCAAAACTATAGGCCTAAAATTTGGATATTACCAAGGCTGTATTGTCAGAACCTCCCAAACCTACAAGCTCAACCACCTAGAAGGACAAGGGCAACAGATGCATGGGAACACCCACCACCTGCAAGTTCTCCTCCAAGCCTCACACCATCCTAGCTTGAAACTATATCACCATTCATTCATTGTCGCTGGGTCAAAATCCTGGAACTCCCCTCAGAACAGCACTGTCCGTGTACCTACAACACATGGAATGCAGTGATTCAAGAAGGCAGCTCGTCACCAACTTCTCAAGGGAAATTATGGATGGGCAATAAATGCTGGCCTAACACCCATATAACATGAAGAATATTTTTTTAAAAATCAACTAGAATGGAGCAAAGAAAGCTCCTATGGCCAAGCTTGTCCGTGCTGGCTGGCATCGGGTGTGTTCAGTAGTATGTGCGGACAATACTACGCGATCGTGTGAAACCAGTTCTTAATCATCTGCACAGCCCCCCAACGGTGGGTCGCATTTCCCGCCATCAGATGTCGAGAACCTCAGTGTAATACATCTGCATATCGTTGTTAAGCCAGCCTGCTGGAATTGTCCCCACACCCCAGCTGTATTGTCCGTTTCACAACAGCACATAAAAGGCATGCACTTGGTGGGCTGCACTCTGTGGGGAACACGAGAGGTGAGTACAGAGTGATAATGTGCAGTGCTCGCCAGGGTCGCCCGTTGATCTTCAAGCTTGAGGAGCATTAGGAGTAGGGGGATTGTGTGAAAGGGCAGCCTTGCTGTTGAATATCATGCACAAGCATTCGGGGTGGGGGGATTAAGGTGGGCGAGGGAAGCGGCCACACATTAGGGAAACCTGTATGAAGTAACTGTTCCTCTTCAGCTGAGACAGTTCAGGTGCCACCACATTGACATGATTGGAGTTGGTCTTCTAGCTTACCTGCCCACTCAAGCAACACAGAGACATCAAAGTGCCACCAAGTGCTCCAGATCTTTTCACCCCTCGGACGCAGACTGCAGACTCATAAGCGTCTAAGTGGACTACAGAACAGTTGGGCCACTGCACGCGTTGAATGACCTCCTTGTTAATGCTGGCCATGGAGCAGTCACTGGTGCAGGTGCTCACTGCTCCTTGCTGTATCATCATCCCAGTTTGGACTAGTCTCCCTGATGGTTCAAACTAACAGTGCAGCCTTGCAGCATGGGTTAGGAGAATGCCTGCACCTGAGCTCAGAGCACAGCATGCAGTCCAATGGGCAAAGCTGCCACCAATTGGTCGGGTGGAGTGGGACGGAGGTGGGTGGGGTTTCGGGCAGCCATGCAGAGCACAAATCTCTGGCCATTTAAGTGGTGGCCAGCACTCTCCAGGAGGCATTAAGGGGCCTTCACACTTACTACACCCATGTTAACCACTTGTCTCTCTCTTTCATCCTGCAGGAGGACTACATCAGGATCATGGACTGTAGTGAACTAGCTGTATGCCTCATGACCTATAGAGCTTGAAGGCAAGAGAGGAAAGAGTGACTGAGGCTCCTGGCTGTGCAGAGGTTGGAGCAGCAACCTCAGGAAGAAGGGGAAGGGGGGCTTGGGATCCTGCACAAGCTATCCAAGAGCCACAGCGAACCATCGCTGGTCAGTGCTGAGTGACACCCAGGGTCTATAGACGCCACCTTTCATTCCTGCAGATGACCCTGAACTAGTGTCACCGAAGACCGTGCATGTCTAGGGAACTGGTCAGTCACATCTGCCAGCTACTGCAGGATTTGGTGCCACGGGGACATGGAGGGCGCCCATAGACACTGGTTGTAAAAGTGACCATAACGCTCAATTTCTAATACAGTGTCTCTTTTCAGGCCTCTGTGGGACCTCACAAACCTCCACCCACAAATGCATCTAGGAGGTCCTGGATGCCATCTTTGTGAGGGCAAACAACTTTGTGCATATCACCTGGGACCAGGACAGCCGAGATACAAGAGTGATTGGATCATTCCAGATCATTGGTTTTCCACAGGTGCAGGGTGCAATCGACTGCACTCACCTCGTGCTCAGATCTCTGGCGCAACACGTGGTGAACTACAACTGCAAGGGGTTTCACTCGCTGAATGTGCAGCTAGTGTGCGACCACCAGAAATACATCCTGCAGGTGTGCGCACAGTTTCCAGGGAGTGTGCACAACCCATACATTCTCAGTCGGTCACAGATCACTAGAGTCTTCCAGAGTCTACAGAAGCTGCAGGGGCAGCTCCCCGGGGACAAGGCCTACGCACAGAGGCCGTGGCTGATGACACCCATGTGGCAGCCTCAGACTGCAGCAGAGCAATGGTGTAATGAGGCTCATGCTGCAACTTGCAACTTGGTGGATATTGTAAGGGTGGCTGAGTTGCTACTGAACATTGTAACAAGAGTCAGCTAATGAATTTTTAACAAAAGAATAAAACATTTATTCAACAAAAAAAGATAAATTATATTACAATACTCCTTCACCCACAAATATACCTTCACAGATATATAGATTTGTAAGGATAACACAAGTTACAAAAATGATCTTATACTCTAATGTTCACAGTAATTACACAGTCCATGTAAACCAGCAGGCACCCTGTGGTCAGACACACCATACTCTGAAACCAAGTGAGAGATGCCACCTCAACCAGATGGATCACTCCTTGACTCCCGCCAGACGCTTGTCCCACCATGAGCCAACCGGTCTCACTGAACTCCATCCTTCATGTGAGGGTTTCCAACCTCCACTCCCCAAGAGCCCGCTTTGTAATCTTCTCCCGAACCAACGCTTTCTCTCAGATGCCTCCCGCAAGGGTCCACCCCCAAGGTTTTGAACTCTCCTTCCGATGGTCCTCTCTCCTGGACTACCACATGCATTCAAGCTGTCTTCCAAGCACTCTCTCTCTCTCACTGACTCAGCCATCAATGGTACCACTGCTTCATAGCAAAGAGTTACAGACCTCGGGGGGAATTTTCCCAGAATTGCACAAAGTGCGGTAGCGGGCGGGTAAAATGGTGTCCTACCCGCTGACGAAAATGACGTATTTTCACGCCGCATCGTTCTGAGCCTGTATCATTATCTATTCACTCCAGTGAAACACGCTGTTTCCATGGCAGGCAGGCTCTCATTCATCCACCAGCAATCACCCCGCTGTTGCAGCACGCCTGCCTCCATCTTTAAAAGGCAGCTGCCAGCAAAGTGCTCATTGCCCCCAGCTCAGCAGCAGTGCTGGGAGACATGGCCTGCAAATGAAAAAAGACTGCAGCACCCCCCCCCCCCACTTCAATAATGGGTCCATCGAGTGACTGCTGGACGCCGTGGAGGCCCGTTAGAATGTGCTCTACATACGCTCTGGCCGCAGGATGGGCAGCAAAGTCACCAACCCGGCTTAGGAGGTGGTGGCAGCGGTGGTCAGTGCAAACACCCTGCAGAAGAGGACAGCCACCCAGTGCCGCAAAAGGATGAATGATCTCCTCTGTTCCACCAGGGTAATTCACTCTGTTCATCATCCCCAACTCACATACTCACAAACTCATCACACATTCACAGGGCCCTCACTCACTGCCAGTGCCAGGAACATCATCATTCACTCTCTCACACAAACCAACATTTTCCTCATCCCATCCATGGGACCACTCACCATCCACACAGACCAGACATACTTATTTCTGGCAGGCATACTGATACACTTTCCCCATCTCTATCCATGCAGGACAAACTGGCTCACAACAGGAGGGAAAGGTCACCGACAGGTGGAGGGATGTCAGAGATCAAAATTCTGTCAGAATTCAAAAACAGCCATCCTGCTGGCCGATGATGGTTGGGACCAGCCCTGCACTGACAGTGAGGTTGGCTCTGCTCTACCAAGTGAGGATCCAGCAGTGCAACATCCATCAGACAAGCATGCCATGAGTAATTTGTCCTCTTTCACAGGCCACCGCCATGGACTAATTATCTCCCCTTGCTTCCACAGGCACATCTGGGAAACAACTGACAGTCCATGATCCAGCCCCTCCAGTCAAGCCCCGAAGAAACCTTTAAGAGGAATATGAAGGCACTCTCCCTAAAGTCCTGTCACAGCGCTCACCCAAACCCTCCACCAACGTACAGACACACACCTCGGTGGGACCTAGCTTTAGAATAGCCCTGAGATCACAATCTGGTGAGCATATTACACTTTCTGATCCACAGCAGGGACTTTCCAGGTCCCCGGCAGACAAAGGACTGCTGGAGGCCAGAACGTTGCTGAGTCCGAGTCAGATGATGAACCTCTGGACACGGTCATGTCACAGTTGCTGGAGCTGCAAAGGCAAGCTCCAGAACATCAGGAAGGGATGTCTGCTGCACTCCTCAGATTGCAAGGCACGATGGAGGAGTCCGGCTGTCTTCAGGCTGAAGTGATAGCGCTGGCGTTGCAACACACCGAGGTCAACACTGGCAGGATGGTGGCCGCCATGGAGATCTTGGTCCAAGATGTCACTCCTGCACTGCCGCACAGACTTAACTCCATCGCCGATGCCAAAGTTGGCCTCCAACAGTCTGTATGCGAGAAGGGTACTGGGCAGCTCGATCTCACTCCAGCTATACCTTCCACTTACAGAGTCAGCCAGGGGCCCTCGGGCACCCATAGGAAGGAGGATCAGCAGGTGAACGTTCTGGGGCCATCCACGCAGTGACTCTGAGAGTGACCAGCCCATCTGACTCCCCTCTTTCTGTGACCTCCGCAGATCCAGCTTCACAGGCTGAGGAGGGTGCCACTGCCACACAGCAGGACCCTGAAAGCCTGCCAGGGCTCACCAAGTCTCAGCCCTCCAGACGACGCCTGCCAATATCATCACAGACAGGGCGTCACAGTCAGCAGGCTACCTCCACCTCTGCTGCGGATGTCTGGGGAGCACCAAGATGTAGCAGCAGGGCTAGGAACATTAAGTAAAAGTATTTGCATAGCTTGGGAATGGGTGTAAATCACTTGTACATACTGTTCACTATTGTCAATAAATTCTTAAGATTGTCTCCCTGCCTGTGGCTCCTTGTTCTGATGAGTAGTGTTCTTGCCACTCAGATGTGAACCTTTCCGAACAAGATAAAAGGCAGGTGTCTCAGTCCAGGGCCTCTTCCTTGTGCTCTGTGCAGCCTTCAGACCACAGTGATGGTCCAGCCTCACACTCCCTGCTGTTGCCTGCACCTCGGCAGTGCTGGTCATTGCTGCCAGAATGTAGTGGAGAGTTCTTTCATACTCTCTGTGTGCTCTCAGTACCTTTAAGGTGGGGCTGATCCCCTTCACACCAGCATCTGTGATCAGTGATGCTGTGCACCAGCTCCTGAAGGGCTGAGGTGCTGAAGGCAGACACAGCATCAGATGCATCTAACGTTTCATGGCTATGTCTCTGAGATGGCCCTGATCATGGAATGCAAGCAAGCTGCCCTCGGCCAGACAGGAGCCAGACATTCTCAGAGGCTATGTGAAGATCTTTGGAGTGTCCTCACTGCATGTTGCCATCATTCTTCTGCGCTCAAGTGACTATTAGGGCCTCCAATGCATCTCCATGACAGGAGCATTCTCACAGAGGGTACTCACGGTGCCATAAGCCAGACTGGAGTCAAACGTTCACAGCTGCGATGTGAGGATCTATGGGAACAGCTCACTGCATGTTGTCACCATCCTCCACAAATCTAGCAGCTATGAGGGCCTCCTGGTGTGCCTGCCTTGTCTAGCCAGTGTGAGAACCTCATCCCCGTAATCATCACCACCGAGAGCCCCCTCACCCTCATCCCCGCTGGTGTCCTCCTCATTGAAGGAGATGTGCAGCTGCTCCATCTCCTCCTTATCCAGCTTGGCACCTAGTTGGAGTACCAGGTTGTAAAGGGTGCAGCAAATGATGATGATGCGTGATACCCTCTGTGGACTGTATTGCAGGGCTCAACCAGATCAGTCCAGATACCAGAATTGCATCTTCAGCATCCCGATGGTCTGCTCCATCAAGTAGTGAGCTGCTGCATGAGCCTCATTGTAAGCGTCGCTCTACTGCAGTCTGAGGCCGCCGCACGGGTGTCATCAGCCACGGCCTTTGCGGGTGGCCCTTGCCCCCAAGGAGCTAACCCTGCAGCCTCTGTGGACCCTGGAAGACTGCAGGAATCTTTGAGTGACTCAGGATGTAGGCATCATGCACACTCCCTGGAAACTCTGCCCATACTTGCAGGATGCGTTTCTGGTGGTCACACACCAGCTGCACGTTCAGTGAGTGTAAGCCCTTGCGGTTGATGAAGTCACTGAGTGTAGCGATGGAGACCTGAGCGCCACATGAGTGCAGTCAATCGCACCCTGCACCTGTGGGAATCCCGAGATCAGGGCAAACCTAATGGCCCTTGCATCCTGGCTGTCCCTGTCCTGGGCGAAATACACAAAGTTGTGTGTGCCATGGAGAAGGTGGCATCCGTGACCTCATGGATGCATTTGTGGGTGGCGGATTGTGAAATCCCACAGAGGTCACCTGCTGAGCCCTGAAAGGAGCCACTGGCACAGAAATTGAGCGCTGTGGTCACGTTCACAGCCATTGGCAGATGCCCTCCATGTCCCCTTAGCACTAAGTCCTTCAGTAAGTGGCAGATGTAGGCCACCAGTTTTCTAGACATGCACACTGGTCTCAGTCATCTGCAGGAATGATAGGCGGTGTCTATAGACCCTGGCTGTCACTAGGTGCTGACCAGCCACGGCTCACTGTTGCTCCTGGGTAGCATGTGTGGGAGTCCCTGCTACCCTTTCTGCATGAGGTTGCTGCTCCTGACTTTGTGCAGCCAGGAGCCTCTGTCGCTCTCTCCTCCATCTTCTACGGCCTCTGTAGGCCATCAGGCATACAGCTAGGTCACCAGGATCCATGATCCTGACGTGGTCCTCCTACAGCATGAAAGAGAGACAGATGTGGTTAACATGGCTGGACTTTGCTGGCCCTGTGTGACTGCCCTTAACACTTCCCAGAGAGTGCTGGTCACCCCTCGGAAGGCCAAAGAGGAGTACGCTGCATGGCTGCCCTGTCAACTTGAAACAACTAACCAGGATGCTAAAATTACAAGGGGCTGTGAGTGCCTCCAGCAGTGACTGCTACATGGCCAGCATTACGATGAGAATTGTACAATGTTTGCAGTCCAACTGCTCTGTGGTCCAATAATGTGATGGCAGACCTGAAGTCTGTGCCGAATGGGTGGAGAGGTGGGGGCGTAATGGCGGGGGCTGGAGGGATGGTGTTGGGGTAAGGTATGGAGTGCTTGGTGGCCCTTTGGTGCCTCTGCAGTGCTTGCATGGGCGAGCAGGCTAGGATCCCGACCCCAATCATATCACTGCAGAGGCACAGTCAATTTGTACAGGTGCTCCTAATATATGGCCACTTCCCTCGCTTACCCTAACACCCACCTCGATTGCCTGTGTGCAAGATGCAGCACCAGGGCAACACGTGACCCCCAAATGATAATGGCTGCCTCCAAGATTGGCCAGCACTTGCCCCCTCCCTTAGCAATCACCTCTGAGGATGGTCAGCATGCCCCCGGATACCTCCCCCTGCACCAAAGCAGTCGCCTCCACGGCTCGCCAGCACTTGTCCCCGGAAAGCCACCCGCTGCCCACCCCTCAACAGCAGTCGCCTCTGGGGCCAAGCATCAATTGCCCCTGCCCCCTGGCGCCCCTGAGGCCTGTAAACAATGGGTGAGCTGTTGAGAATGCTGCTCACTCACCTCAGTTCCCACAAAGTGAAGGCTGCCAAGTGACGTGTGTAACACGTCAGCGTGCTTTCTCACTGATGAGGATGGACAATACAGCAGGGTTCCAAGACCCTAAAAAGGATGGCCTTTTATTTATATGCTAATGTATTACAATTAGTTCCCTACCAACTGATGGCGGGAAACACGGCCTGCCATTGGTTGGCTGAGCGGATGATCGCGACCTTCCTTCACACCGTCGTGAAGCAGGTCATACTACATTTTCTGTGCACATCAGCTTTCACACTGGCTGCCAGAGGGCTCGGAAAATTCCACCCCTTCATTTGTCCTTTTGGATCTTCTTGACTCTTGCAAGCTGTTCTCACTTTTAAATATGCTTTCTGCCACTTTTGTCTCGTTAAATCTGAAGCTTGGAGCCTTCCTCTCTGCCCCTCGCTCTTAGCTTCATTAACAGGAACTTTTCCAGTTTCCCGTCCTTTCTTCTTTGATTGGAACGTCTGCTTGGGACTTTCCCCTGTTCCACTCCCCTGGATTTTGGGGTATTTTCTTTAACTTGGGACTTGCTATCCATCCCTTTTGCTCCAGTCTCTCTTCACAGCTGCTTTCATCCAACTTTAGCTTGGGACCAGCAGTCTGTCCCTTCTCGGTGACTTCCGTTTGACAACTGTCTTCAAAACAACTGAACTCAAAACTGCTGTTTCTTTAGTCTTTCTCTGTGTATCTGTGGGAGGAACCTGCCTCTCTGGACCCCTGTTGCTAGGCAACAGCCCAATTCTTCTACTTTTGTTTGTTTAACCTATCTGCAATAGTTGTAAAAACCTCATTAGTAATGTAAGTAGCTTTTTAAGTGAAACTAAAACACAATTTGACTTTGCTTAACACACAAATACAGATATACAAATCAAACTTAAACATTAAAGCTAAAACTCATTGCTAAGACCTATAAAGACAAATGAAGCTTACTTAAAATATCCCTATTCTCTAACACAATAGTGAACAGTATGTACAAGTGATTCACAACCGTGCCCAGGCTGTGCAACTAATTCTTCTTAACTTTGCTAACCCAATTGCTACGTCTTGTTGTTCCTTGGACATCCACAGTGAGGTGGAGGCAGCCTGCTGACCACAATGTTCTGTCTGTGATGATCTTGACAGGCATCCTCAGGAGGGCCGAGAGTTGGGGGCGCCTGGCAGGCTTTTGGGGTCCTGCTGTGTGGCAGTGGCGCCTTCCTCGGCCTGCGAAGCTGCTGTTGCTGAGGTCAAAGGAGGAAAGGATTCGGATGGGCCGGACACTCCCAGAGTCACATGGTTGGATGGCCCAGGGTTGTGCATGTGCTGATCCTCCTCCTTATGGGTACCCATGGGCCCCAGGCTGACTCCTTAATAAGAAAGGGTAGCCTGAGTGAGGTTGAGCTGTCCTGCACCCCTCTTAAATACAGACTGTTGGAGGCCAACTATGGCATCAGCAATAGGGTTGAGCTTGCGCAGCAGTGCAGTGATGACATCCTAGACCAAAGTCTCCATGGCGGCTGCCATCCTGCTAGTGTGGTCTTCAGTGTGTTGGCATGCCAGTGCTATCACCTCAGAGTGAAGGCACTTCTCCATTGTGCCTTGCAATCTGAGGAGTGCAGCAGGCATCCCTTTCTGACCTTTGCAGCTCCAGCAACTTTGACATGGCCGATTCCAGAGGCTCATCATCTGACTCGGACTCAGCAAATTTCTGGCCTCCAGCAATCCTCCGAGTGCCAGACACCAGGCAGTCCCTGCCTCCATCTGCTGTGGATCCGGGTTGTGATCCCAAAGCTACTCGAAAGATGGGTCCCACCGTGGTGTTTGTCTCTGCGCTGGTAGAGGGTGTGCGTGAACACTGTGACAGGTCTTCAAGTAGGGTGTCTCCAGATTTCTCTTCAGAGGTTTCTTCGGAGCTTGATTGGAGGCCCTGGGTTATGGACTCTGTCGGCTGTTTCCCAGATGTGCCTGCGGAAGCAAGGGAGATAATTAGTGCATGGCAGTAACCTGTGATCGAGGACACATCACTCACAGCATGGCTGTCTGATGGATGTTGCACTGCTGGATCCTCAATTGGTAGAGCAGCGCCAGCCTCACCATCAGCACAGGACCAATCCAGATCTTCACCAGCCAGCTGGACGGCTCTGTTTTCAATGTCCGTGAGGACCTTGATTTCAAGCATTCCTCCACTAGTCTGCGACTTCTCCCTATTGTTGTATGTCAGCTTGTCCTTTATGAATAGAGACGGAGAGAGTATAAGCAGGATGCCTGCCAGGTCAGATGATATGTATACCTGGCATGTTTGGGTGGTGCATGGTCCCATGGATGGGCTGAGGACAATGAAGGTCTGTGTGAGAGAGTGATTGGTGATGTCCCTTGAACTGGCAGTGAATGAGATCTCTGTGAATGTGTGATGGGTTTGTGAGTTTGTGAGTTGAGAGTGTGAGAAGAGTGACTTACCCTGGCAGAACGGAGGAGGTTATTCATCCCCTTGTGACATTGGGTGGCTGTCATCTTTTGAAGGCCATTGGCGCTGACCACCACTGCCACTGCCTCCCAAGCCTGGTTGGTCACTTCGCTGCACATCTTGCAGCCAGAGCAGGGGCAGAAGACATCCAAGCGAGACTCCATGGCATCTAAAAGGCATTCCTAACATGTTGCTAAACTTGGGGTCTGCAGTCTTCTTACCTTTCATGGACACCTTCTCTGCCATAGTCATGGTCTGGATGCACTGGGATGTGTATGCGCAGCTGGACTTTAAATATGGCGACCGGCGTGATGAAACAGCGAGGTGACAGCAGATAAATGAATGAGAGCCCGCCCGCCATCGAAATAGCGTGTTTCCTAGGAATGCATAAATAATATCGGGGCAATATGGCACGAAAACCCATCACCACAGCCGCTACCACACTATTGCAAACCTGGGACGATTCTGCCCTATATCACAAAGGAGGAGACACATGTCAGTTTGAAGCAATACAAACATTTAATTGTCAGTGAATCAGCAGAAGAAGTATTCAAACATGCAGTTAAATGAGTTATTGGAGGGAAAATGATAATATATTTGATAATTGTATTCAGTTATACAGAACACAGAGGGCTGAATTTTCCCCCGGCTGGGGAGGAAGTTGATGGGTGGGTGCATGTGGGCGCGCTTCCGATCGGCGCCCCCGATTGGAGGCACGGCGCCATTTTAGATGGGCGGGCCAGTTAAGGCCCGTCCAGCGTGATATCCGTAGGAAAGCGCTGTGCACTCCCTGTGCAGGCGGGGGGGTAATACCAAAATCGAGAGTGCACTCTTTTGCGCATGCGTACAAAAGAGCGCACTCATCTCCACGAGGCTAAGTGCTGCCTCAGGGAGATCGCCTCTACATGTAAAAAAGAAAAAAATAGAAAAATAAAATTTCCTTTACATGTCCCCTCATGTGACAAAGTCATATGAGTTGGGACATGTCCATAATTTTTACAAAATCTTTATTAAAATTTTTTAAGCCAACATGAACCCTCATCCCGCCCATGGATGAGGTTTCATGTTTTTTCTAGTTCCCGCCGGAGCTCCTGGCCTACCCACCAATCTTAAGGTTGGACGGGCAGGTCCTTTAATCACTTAATTGACCCTGTCAATGGTCCCAATTGGCCATTGACAGGTCGGCGGGTGCACAGCTGATTTTGCTGCGGTCCCGCCTTCCTGAAAATTTAAATCGGGCGTGGTGGCATTGGGAGTTCCCCCCAATGTCACCACGCATCATTTTACGCATCGGCGAGCATGCCCCCCACCCCCCACCCCCCCCGCCCCGCTCGCAGTAAAATTCTGCCCAGAATGTGCCTCTGCAGAGCTCTTCACTCTTAGTTATCTCTCTGAAGGAGGATGAGATGAAGCCTGGTATAGCAGCACCGACTGCTGGAGGACTGAGGGAGAGGAGGGACAGTCAGGTGTATGGGACTGTCAGCAGGAAGCCCAGCTACCCAGGGACTCCAGATGGTACCGTGCCTACATTCAGATCGTCAAAGACCAGCGCCTAAGGAGGTTGTGCTTGACCATGCACCATGGAGATCTGTGGGCTTGTGAAACAAAGGGCGGAAATCTCAAGTGAGCTGCCCTCAAACAGACAGGTGTCAGACATTCTCAGTGGCTATGTGAAGATCTATGGACCGTACTCACTGCATGTCGCCATCATCCTCCTGCAATTGAGCAACTACTCGGCCCTTCACTGTCAGGAGCATTTTCACAGAGGATATATGCGCTGCCATAAGTCAGAATGGAGTCAAACACTCATGGATGCAATGTGAGGATCCATGATGTCTCCTCACTGCATGTTGTCATCATCCTCCACAAATCTATCAGCTATGAGGGACCCTCAAACATGCCTAACTTCTCTGGCCAGTGCGAGGGCCTCATCGCCATCATCATCACCTTCGAGGACCTCATCACCCACATCACCGTCGACGTCCTTCTCATCAGAGGAGACCTCCAGCTCTTGCATCTCCTCCTTAGCCATCTCCTCTCCCTGTTGCAGTGGCAGGGTGTAAAGGGAACAGCAGGCGACAACAATGTGTGATACCCTCTGTGGACTGAATTGCAGAGCTCTGGAACCTCCAATCCAGGCACTGGAACCTCATTTTCAGCAAGCCAATAGTTCGCTCCCTCAAGTTAAAAGTTGCCGCATGAGCCTCATTATGTCTTCACACTGCTGCAGTCTGAGGGCACTGCAAGGGTGTCATTAACCATGTCCTCTGTGGGTAGCCTTTGTCCTCAAGGAGCCAACCCTGCAGCCTCTGTGCACCCTGGAAGATGTCAGGGATCTGTGACTGACTGAAAATGTTGGAGTCGTGGACACTCCCTGGATACCATGCGCAGACCTGCAGAATGCATTTGTGGTGGTCGCACACTAGATGCATGTTCAGCGAATGGAAGCCCTTGCAGTTCACATAGCTGACCCTTTGTTGCAACGGAAATCTGAGCATCACGTGAGTGCAACCAATCGCACCCTGTACCTGTGGGAAACCCAATATCTGGGTAAATCCAATCGCTCTTGCTTCCTGGCACTCTTGGTCCTGGGTGAAATGCACAAAGTTATGTGCTTTCACGAAGATGGCATCTGTGAACTCATGGATGCATTTGTGGGTGATATCCCACAGAGGTCACCTTTGAGCCCCGGTGTAAAAATTGAGCGCTGCAGTAACTTTCATGACCACTGGTAGTGGAAGCCCTCCATGTCCCCATGGCGCCAAATCCTGCACTAGCTGGCAGATGTGACTGACCAATTCCTGAGACATGCGTAGTCTTCAGTGACACTGGTTCTCAGTCATCTGCAGGAGTGAAAGGCAGTGTCTGTAGACTCTGCATCGAGTTAAGCGCAGCAACGCTGTCTCTTTTTAGTGGTGTGTGCGGGATCCCTAGCTGCCCCTTCTTCCTGAGGGTGCTGCTCCTCCCTTTGCATAGCCAGGCACCTCCATTGCTCTTTTCTCCATCGTCTCGGCTCTCTGTAAGCCGCAAGGCATACAGCTAGTTCACCAGGCTCCATGATCCAGACGTACTTCTCCAGCAGGATGAAAGAGAGGGATGCATGGATTAGCTTGGGTATACTAAGAACCTCTCTTGGTTAAGTCTGAAGGCCCCTTAACCCATCCCGGAGAGTGCTGGCCACCACTTGGATGGCCAGAATTTAGTGCGCTGCATGTCTGCCTGAAACCCCAACTGCCTTCCTAAAGGTAGAAACCAAAATAAATTATATAAAATATAATTCACCGCTACGTTCTTACAACACCTATGCATATACTTTTTCAGTACTTGAAATCTTTCCATCAACATTCCCCTCAGGAGGCCTGTTGCTCCTGGTGTCTTAGTTTTAAACTCTCCTGAATGAAGAGACTCAACCAGAGAGCAGACTTCTATTAACATACGTAAGGCTGCCTCCCTTTGGAGTTTACTGAATACCTTTTAAAGTAATGAAAGGGAACATAACACAGTAGAACCACTTGTTTTGTATGATTGACAAGCATACAGGACATTCACAGTGCCTTCTAGAACTTGTTGTTTGTAAGTTCATTTTCCATCAAATGTGCTCACCCCTTTTCCCCACCCCTCTCAGAAATGGAAAAAGGCAGTAGAAAATAGTACATTTTCATATAATCTGAAGTCATTTTTTCTACTAAAACAAAAAAAATGCATTAACTTTTGAATTGCGTCTGAAGTTATTCCATGCCTGGCCCCAATCTAAGGACTATTCTGTTCCAGTCTTCCGCCAATGAGCTTTCTTTCCTTGAGGTATCTGTGGCCCTTCCCTCCATTCCAGGAATCCCTCCATTTTTGGCCTCAGTTTTAGGAATACCTCTATTAACCTCAGGTCCTATGTTCCCCTGTTCCAAGTTATCTTGATCTTGCTTCATCTTGGACTCCAACCCGCCCCCCCCACCCCCCCCCGCCCCATCTTTGCCTGACTGCTTCACTCTCTAGTCTATGTTATAAGCTATGGTTGATGGATTTGCCCCACCCACCCCCTTCTCTATTGATCCACTCATCATTGAGCTGCTATTCTTGAAATCCATGTCTCAGGTTATTTACAAGTGATGTCCCAGGAGATGTACTCATAATATAAAAGTACCAAGGACTATGATTGAGCTGAGAAAAGCCAGCTGAGATTATTTAAGTGATAGATTACTTTTGTATATTATTATTTTCATAGAATAACTCCTTTGTTTAAATTTATAATTTATATAGAATTCATAAGGAATGAAATTTGTTCCGATCTTCAGAAAATTGATATTCTTGTTCAGCAGGGAAATAAAGAAATCTTTGGATATTGGAAGTCTGAAACAGAAACAGAAAAGGCTGGAAGTGTAAGACAGGAAGTGTCCAAAATAAGGTGATAAAAGTTCAAAGCTTTGGGCGTGATTTTACAATGATATCTTCTACAGCCCCTCAAAATATTAACCTTTCTGTCTCTTGGATTGGCTTGACAGGGCTGATATTCCAATCAAGCAACCTCGACCTGTTTTGGGAAATCGTGATTGGAAAATATGGAGGTCAGCGGCCTGCTAGCTGGATGGAAAGCCAGAGGCTGTGATTGCAAGATTACTATAACCAGTGGTCCCTGCTGGCAGTACCACTCACTGTGAGCCACCAACTGGGGAGGCATTTTGCGCACTTGTTGTTTTTTGCACACATTAAGCGAATGCCCGCTAGCGACCTTTGCAACCCATTATCATTTGAGCTAGTAAACTGACTGTAATAGACACCACTCAATGTCTTCTTTATGAAATCTGCTGGTACTTTTTTTCTACAGTGCTGCATTTTTATACCCACGTACTCATCAATCATGCTGAAAGCTGGATGATATTCCAGGCACTTCGCACTAAGTGAATTATCCTGCTCAGAAAACTAACTTCAAGTTCATGGTGTGATAAAAGTAATGCAATTTAGTAACTCATATTCAAATGGATGATGAATATATAATACTAATTACTACCTCTGATTATGCTACAAATGTCGTTTGCTGCATCTTTATTTATGAAATCCTACCACACATCCCACTGAGGATTTGTAAGCATCCATAATATTGGCATATTTGTGCCTCACTTACTTCTTTTTAATCAGTATTTGCATGCATCATAAGAAGCTCAAACGGGCTAACTATATTGTCTTTGCTTGTGCACCTCATTACTCTGAGCTTTTATTGCTTCCTATTTTTATTTCAACTCCGGCTTGGTTAAAATCAAATTCTCATAAATGAGACCATTGTCTGTACTCTATCCGTTCACATGCAATTTAAATATGAGTCATAATGAATCTGTCTTCCTTTTTACCTCTCTCTAACTACTTAGCATATAAACAAGTGGCTCTTATTGCATAAAGGTCTTTCCAGGACAAATTACGAAGCATTTTCTGATGCTAATGTTGCCACGACTAGCACATTAACATGTGATTGAATGCCACTTTACACTGTAACAGTACAAAACTTACTGTCCGCAGATGCGGAGTCCATTCCTACCAGATCCATCATTGGGATCTAACCAAAATGTTATGAAACAGCCTACACGATAAAAGAGTGAATGTCATCATCAGTGGATCTTTAAAAATCAGTCACGGGGAGATGCAATATTATTCAGTTTACTTGTCTCTTTCTGTTATGTTTTTAGAATAACCTTCACTAAGACAATAAGTGTTGGCATTAACAAAGACAACAGCTATTGAGCTAAGTGAAATCTGAAATGAAATTTTATTTTTAAATAGATTAACAAACACATCCAATTGGTTACTGATGCTTTCCCCACACTTGGATATATCCACTGATATTAACATATCCCCTTCACAATGTTGGATTCAGTAACTGACCCAACCAGTTCCCCTGATGCAGTTGTCAGTACTCACTGTTGAATTGAAATGATTGAAGGAAACCAACACAGGAAGAAAGAAAAAGGTTATTAAAATTCATCACAATTCCTTTCAATAATTAGATTCTTAAAATACGATAGTGATTCCTTTCCCAGGTCATTGTATGAGGCCAAACCAAACTGTTCACAGGTGCCCTGATTGACTGAGCCGAATTTCCACCCCTTATCCTTCCCCTCACTAAAACTGTCCACTTCAATTTCTATAATATTGTCCAGCGCTGCCCTTTCCTCAATTCATCTGCTTTTGAAACCCTCATCCACACCTTTGTATCTCTAGACAAGACTATTCCAATACTCTCCTGGCCAGACGAGGATTTTGGGGATTGTTTATTCTCCAAGAGTATGTTGCTCGAGTCTGTAGTTTCTCAAAATCATTACTCTTTATTTACAGCAAGTATTTACACATTTGGACCCCTGCACAAGGTTTGAGCTTCTCATCCTTCCAGATCTCTCTTACTTCCCAGTCATGTGACTTGGCATCATTATTACATCAGCATCATGCATGCTTCTGATGTTAACACTTTGTTTCCGAGCACCCATTATAAAGGTGAGTTCATCCAAAACTCTGCTGCCTGTATCCTAACATGGACCTAGGTGTTGCTAAATGTTTTTAATTGTGGTAGGGCATGCCAGTCTTTTATTTCACTTTCTACCATCAATGAATCAGATTGAACATGGCCTTGAGGGAAACTTGGCCACTTGACTTGCCAAGACAATCACAGTGGCAGTATGGTGCTATTCACCAAATAACACCTGGGTCGGTCTCCATTTCCTCTGGAACTTTCTGCTCCTTTGAGTAACTCACCTTGTTACATCCCTCTCATTCAAAATCCTCACTGTCTACCGCCCACTCAAGTACCATATCGATTTTCTCACCGAGGTATCTTCATCTTCACTTCACATCTTTGGTGATTTCAAATTCATTGCAATTCATCATGTTCTCTGAGTTCATTTCCCTCCTGCCTACTCTTAATCTCTCCCTCCATATAAGCTCTCCAACCCACATTCATGACTACCTCCTTGACCATGCCATCTCATGTAGCCTTGCTATTTTCATCAAGTCTATCTCAGGTAAAGCCATTCTGATCACATCTTTGTATCGTACTCCACCCACAGCCACTTGCTCTCTCCCAACTTTGCTTCCTTCTGTGTTCGTGATGAGGAAAAAAATCTCTCTCCCAGTTCTTTTATAACAGTGCTTTTAAATTCCCAGCTGCCTAGCCTTCGACAATACTTCAAAGTACTTCAACATCTGCCAGTCAGCTCAACTATACCCTTGCCTCCACCTCAATGCCCTCGACCTGAATAAAACTATTTCTCTCTCTCATCTTAGTCGTTCTCTCTACTACAGCCCTCATCACTGCTTCCTTAAGTCCCAGGGTCACAGACTTTAACAAATACGATGGGCAACTGGTTTAACCATTCACCACTAGGCCTGGCTAGACTACATAATGCACTATCAGGTCCTGCTCTCATCTGCCAAAGTTGTTCACTATTCCAGGCTCAACCTGAAATGTAAAGATAACCCCAGCTTCTTTTCTCTACTTAAAGTCATCTTATTAAACTCCTTTCCCCTATCTCATCCACTCTCACCTGCAACAACCAAATGCGACAATCTCATGGACTTCTTTGACACTCAGGGCGGGATTTTCCAACTGCTCCCGCTGGTGGGATCTTCTGGTCCCGCTGAAGTTAATGGACATTAGAATGGCTGGCCACGCATGCCATGGGGGAGCCAACCACTGCGGGGCCGGAAAATCCCAGCCTAAGACTCAAATGATCCGTCCAGCTGCCTCTGTCATGTTGCTCCATTTTGTAGCCCACGAGACACACTAACTGTAATGTTCCCCTTGTCCTAGCCCTGAGCTCTCATCATTCTGTAGTTTGTTGCCTATCTCCCCTCATGCCCTCTCTGAGCTTATCTTCCCCATGTGACCCATCTCCTGCTCCCTCCATCATATTCCCACTGAACTGCTCATCACCCAACCTCCTTTCCTGAACTTCAATGCTAGCTGATTTTGTTAATAATCCTTTCCTCGGGTCGCTCTCTGGTTCAAATCTGCCAGCACCACTCATCTTTTCAAATAACCAACCCTTGACCCTACCATCTTTGCAAGCTACCATCAAATCTCCAACTTTCCTTTCTTCTCCAAAGCCCTTGCTTCCCAAATCTGTGATGTCTTTCCTGAACTCCATGTCTGAATCCCTCCATTCGGGTTTCCACCCCTGCCACAGTATCAGAAAGGCTCTTATCAAATTACAAATGACATCTTATGTGGTTGTGACAAAGATAAATTTTCCCATCTCATTCTTCTCGGCCTACCAGCAGCTTTTAACACAATTTGCCGCACCCTGCAACAGCTCTCAGCTGGGTGGAACTGCATATGCCTTCAGCTGTCAAGCCTCTGAGCTCCAGAATTCCTTCCCTAAACCTCACCACCTTTATTCCTCTCCTTCCTTCTTTAACTCACCACCAAAAACCTACATCTTCAACCAAGCTTTAAGCTATCTGCCCTTAATTCCTAAAGTAGTTTGGTGTCAAATTTTGTTTTGTAATGTTTCTTTGCAGCATTTTGGAATGTTATAGGCACTATATAAAGACAGGTTGTGGTTTTTATTAGCAGCGTTTCGCAGGTGACTCTAATTGATTTTCTGTTGGGTTCATTGTTAGCACCAGCCCAGCCATTACTTTGCATACTTACTTCACTTAGAATGGGTGCTGGATTAAGAGCTGTTTATAATCAGTTATGGATACATTACAAAGGATGTGGGCACATTAAGGTTAATGTCACATAATGTGATATGGGTGACTACACATGTACAATCTGGACCTGGCTCTTTTCCCACCAGTGCACCCACAGCAACTGATGTTCATTCATTGACTCCATCTTGGCTACATATGGCATCAAAATGTTGGCAACCCTTACAAAATCCGCTAACATTTTATATATATTCTGTGTTTGTAAAAGTTGTTTGAAAAGCAAACATGCCTGACAGAACCCAATGACTGCACGTAGAGGCGGGAAACTGGAACGGTGGACTGACAATACTTTTAGTTGCCTTTTTGATGTCTCCTAAAGTCAAAGTGGTTCAGGAAGATGAAGCGGTGAGAGGGACCTGGTCACTTCAAGCTCCCTGCCATAGGATGCATGATTGATCAAAAAAAGTTGGCTGAGATACATTGCACTAGTTTTTTCTCCATAGTAGCTCATCCAACTTTCAGTGATAGGAGTATCTGCCAATTTTCAGTAAATTATTTTAAAATTAGGCCTCAGTTGCATTGCTTAGATGTCCAGGCAATCTCCCAGTGTCTACACCAGCATATCACTCAGTCTGCTCCCAAATACAATCGGTATGTTTTCATAATGCAACACAGACTAATAGCAATGCATTAACCAAACAAATATTGAAACACATTTATTGTTTGCCCTTAATCATTCATCATTAATTAGCAAGGTAGTTGATGTATGGATACACACTAGGTGCAAAAATGTAACTGAGGAATATGGTTCTTTTAGACCTCTTGTTACGTTAATATTTAGTGCGAGAACGAAAAAACAGTAAAAAGTGGGAAATAAAAATACTAGTCTGAAACGGCCTTGTATGCCTGAAAATGGAACACCAGTAAAAAATGGGAAATAAGACTACTGGTCCGAATCATTTCTTCCTTCTGGGTTATTTTTGTGAGGTTGATTACAACCTGGCTGAATGAAATTTGGCTCAGAATGTCCAATTATAATAGTATGAAGTAGACCCTGCAGGGTTGCAGCTTTACATGGGAATATGTGTTATGCTTGTTGGTGCTAAATAAAGATTGTGACACTTAATCCCTGTAACACCACCTGACCTCCCTCTGTATCCAGCCCACTTAACCTATGATGCACATCAACATGACAAAATATCCGGAGTGAAGTTCCAATGTGTCCTGGGTCATGTCTTTCAGCAACTTGAAAGTACTGAGCCACGCATCATAGTGACTAATTAGCATGTAGAATGCGTCCGTTCTCCATATAGCCTTCGGCAGCACTCTCCTAAGCAGGGCTGTCGGACAGCTCTCAGTTGTAATGAAGGCTGTGATAAGCTGATTAACTGACTTTATGCAGGGAAGCGATCATCTGCCCCAGTTCATTTTAGAACGGTTAAAAAAAAGGACAAATTGAAGAACTTTTATTTCATACCTGTCCAATTTAGAGTTTCAACAGCAAATGATTAACAGGAGCTGTGACTCAAGAGGCAAACATAAGCGTGAGCGATGTAGTAAGGCACTGGTGACATTTTAGAAGTTTCAGTGTATGATTCTGAGTAATTCTCATAAACATTGAAAAGAAGGCTGATACACCTGCAAGCAAATTTTCAGGTTACTGTACTGAATTATTAAATTTAGTTCATTAACAAGTCTAAAAATTGTTGCCAATCATTAACAAGCAACAACCGATATGCTGATAGCAAAGACCGCGGCCAGGATTTTACACCTCGCAGGCGGGGGAATGACCGATCCGAACAGACGTGAAATAACACAAGGTGACATTGAGCGAGTGCACACGAGCAACATTCAGGTCGCCGGGCACACGCGGGTGTCTGAGCAGCAGCCGTCAACAATTAAAGCGGCATTTAAGGCCATTAAAAATGCAATTGATGATTTTACGTTGCCAATGCGATTTTGCACTTGTTGCATGGGAAAAATGGGCAGGCGGGCAGCCCACTTTTAATGAAAACTCATCCAAGGGTGGGATAAAAAGGGTCAGCAGCATTGAGGAGTTTAGTAGATAGTTTACTGCTGGTTGCCTATTTGAGCTTGACAATTTCATCTCTGTTCTGAGTTTCATTCTTAGCATTTCCAGGCTTCATTTCAGGACCCATTGGTATCTCCAAGGCCCCTGGAGAATTTTGACTGTGTGGACCCTTCCAGGCACCAGACAGCCTTCTGTACCCCTGATAATGGGGATTCTGGTCTCTGCTGGTGGCACCATCTATGAGGAGGGAGAGAAGGGCAGAAGAGGAAGGGGGCCAGGTGTCCTTTTGCAGCTTCCGGGGGAACAACCTATGGAAAGAGAAGTGCAGGCACAAGGGCTGCAGGGCCAGCAGGTTGTCCAAAATGTAAGGGGCCGTAAAGATGCTACTTTCCTGCTGCCAGTGTTTATAGGCAGCGATGCAGCTACCTCACATGTCTGAGGTGCAATGCTGAAGGAGGCTCCGCCTCTCCAGGGAGACTGTGACCTCCATCTGCCGTTTGATTGGGTCTGAGATCAGCTCCAACTGTGTGTGCGGAAGCCAGGTGCCAAGTGCCCTGGTGAGACAATGAAGATCTGCATCATGGTGCTATCATCTTTCATTGATCAATGAGGTCTCCAGGTTTGAAGCTTCCATTAATGATGAGACTACACAAGAATGCCTGCACAATCTGACACTGTCACCTCTGTGCACTGCACTCTTACCTTTGTCAGAGGCCCCTGGTTCTCCACGGCCGGCTGCCCGAGGTATATGGCCGCTCTTCAGCTCCAAGGCATCCATCTTGTACCTTGGCAGAATGAGGAGGTTTGAGGGGGCCTCTGCCTGTCTTAGTTCTTTCATTGCTGTTATGGCTTCTCTTCTCCTTAAGTGACAGAGGTACAAGGTAGTCCAATCACTACCTGCAGCACCATTGCAGCCTGGCAAACACCCACCCCCCCCCCACCCTCTGGGACACCTTGAAGGGCACATCTGAGTCATGGGCCTCAACCCTCAAGGCACTCAGGCCAAGCGGCCAGGGCTGACCCCCCTTGGCTGGGGCCGGTATCTGTGACAGTTGGCACTCAGACTCTAACACCCCTGAGCTCCACTGGGGGATAGCCAGCCCTTAACTCTTCTCCACAATGATCCATGCCAGCTTGATACTCACCCTTGCTGAGCCTAGCAGATTGTTGAAACTTTTGCGGCACTGCACCCATGTGCACCGCACAACATTGTGTCCACTGACCTTTGCTGCTGCCTCCTCCTGCCATCTCTGGGTATTAGAGTTCACCGCCTGACACCGACCTCCTCCACAAGGACCACGAGGCACACGTCTGAAAAATGGGAAGGGAGATTGTGGGGGGACAGTACCCACCCGACTTGCTCTCCCACGTGACGTCTACAGCATCTGGTGAGGCCATTGTTCGAATGAAATGGTTTCCTGGACAGACTCCAAAGATTCTCCCCTGGCAGCCTTCAGGAGCTGACTCTGCCGGTTTTAAGGCACCCGCCAAGTTGCCATTGGACCTGGTGCCTGACAGGCTCCCACCCCCGCCCCCGCCCAGCCCTTCACCAGCCATTGGGAAGATGTGTTTCACACTGGGTGAACTTTAACTGGCCATCCAACATGAAATCATGCTTGCAATGTAACCACGACCAGGAGCGGATTCCACATCTGCTTCCACTCCCACTGACTTGGTGTGCACGCCAACGTGAAATCCAGGCCCATCTTCCTGTAGGTTCCAGTAGATGGACTTGTGTTAGAGTGAGAAATATGTAACGGAAGACTTGTTTCATATAATATCACTATTAGGAAGTTCAAGACCTCCTTTATATGTTGTAAGTTGCCAGACGATAACAGAGTTAAAAAGAAGACATAAATTCAATCCTGCTTTCTATATCATTCTTTTTGTTCTGTGTTCTCCCTCCTCAATTCAACCAATTTAAACCCATATGCCATCCATTTTAACTAAATATGACATTTAGGATCGGAAAGTCTTATTTATCAGTGGACTTTGCAGAATTTTTGAAAATGAAACAGGACACGAAGATCCATTCTTTTCAAATGCAGTTTATTTAATATCCTTGTTGATAAGTCTTAGTGTACAGAGATAATAACTCAGGTTTTTAATGATACTTTATATGAGCAAAGAAAATATCTGAATTCCACCCAAAGTTCAACCCCATACCTTGCCTTCCTGCTGCTCCCTCCTTCGTTCTTAGTGAAAAGTGGCAAGCCAAATTGAGCTGTGCGTTATAATTGGGGCATTTCCTCTCTAGGATATCTCTGTGAATATAATTAGTATAACTCCACTGTTGTCCTACTTATTGGTGTATTTAATCAGTTCAGTTTTCTCACCCAAAAAAACTATCATTATCAACCACCACAATATCCACATCACCATCAATGCCATCACCACCTTCACCATCACCACTGCCATTACCTTCACTAATATCACCACAAAATAAATTGTGACATGAGAACAATTTCAACCCAGAGTCAAATGTCGTTACTGTCAAGCATTGTTACCATTGGGCTGCCTTGAGACTGATCAAAATATCAAGAAAAATTTAATACACTAATAACAGCAAGTATTCTAAAGATAATGATAGCATTGCAACTAGCACTGTAAACATAGCATCACATAAACAATTGATTACAATAGAGTTAATCCTAATGTTACCTGCTGAAGCCCTATCGGAAATGCAGCTTGTACGATGACCACTTGGTTTGGATACTGTCCATCTCCCACTAAGAAAGGCTAAACCCTCCTCTTCTCCACGAGCAATATTTTGCACCCTCCAACCCCCCCCCTTCATCATGGGAAGTCCCACGGGATTGAGGATGACTTGCTCCAACTTTGCTTCGATGGGTTCTAAGATGGTTGGTAAGTCCAATGTATGATCTGCAGAATCAGCGCTGCTGGGCAGGTGGTGCTGGAAGGGTTGGGTGGATGAATTGTTTTGAAGTTTATACTCTCTCTATGATGCCTTGATCTTGCCCCTGCATGTTCCTAACAAAGTCTCTCGATGTTAGTTGCCTTCTTGAATTAACCCTCTCTATTTTGGGTGGTCACAGGCCAAGGACTGCTATAAGTCAGTGGGTATGTTTGACTTCTTCAGGGATCCTTTCAGGACATCATTAAAACATATCTGCTATCCTCCTGGGAGTCTCCTTCTGTGATTGACTTCCAAGTAAAGCTGTTGCTAAGGGAATATGGTGTCAGCATAAGAATAGGGTTTTGAAAAATTATCACCTTGATGTTAGGAATGTTGGCTTATGTGAGGACATTGCTATTGAGCCATCTTTGTTGCCACCTGATTTGAAGGATCTTGTGAAAGCACCACTGATGGTACTTCTCCAGTGCTTTGAGGTACCTACTGTAGGTGTCCAAGTCTCTGAAGCAGTTGGAGCTTGGGGATCACTGCTGCTCGATAAACCATGATGTTAGTCTTGGTTTTGAGATCCTGGTCCTCAAATACTCTTTCCTTCAGTTGACCAAAAGCTGAGAAGGCATATTGGAGATGGTGATGAAACTTATCTCCTATGTCTGCCTTTGTCAAGAGGAGCCTATCAAGATATGAGAAATGGTTCACATTTTCCAAGATCTCACCATTGATCTTAATCAGCTGGAGAAGGTGTTGTGCTGTGTGAGGTGATTTTCCTGGCGTTTAATGAAAGGCCTATTTTCTCTTTGGAGAATGAATTGACAATGACCTGGAGCTCAGTTTCTGAGTGAATGTACACAGACAGGTCATCTGGACACTGGAGCTCTACGACTGAGGAGTGATTTTGGTTTTGGATTGATTTTGGATTGAAGGCAATTGAACAATTTTCTGTCTGTTCTGTAAATTGTCTCCATGCCTGTGGGTAATTTTCTTGAGGTACAGCACAGTGAGGAAAATGGAGAAGAGGGTTGGAGCAATGAAATCACCTTACTTGACCCAAGACTTCATTGGGATAGGGTTTGCGATTGTTCTGTTGTGAGGATCACAGCTTGCATGTCATTGTGGAGTAGGCGGAGGATGGTGACAAACTTCTGAGGGCAGCCAAATTTGTGGAAGATACTCCATAAACCTTCACAGTTGACAAGGTTAGAGGCTTTCTTGAAGTTGGAAAAGGTCATGTACAGCGGTTGGTGCTGTTCTTGCATTTGTCTTGGTGCACAGTTAAGATTGTGATTGTAGTGCCTCTCAGAGGGTGAAAAATGCACTACAACTTTGGAAGGAGCTCTTCAGCCACTGGGAAAAGGCGATTAAGAAGAAGCTTTGCGTTAATTCTCCCTAGACAGACAGCAGGGAGAGTCCTCTGCCATTAGTGCAATTAGACTTGGCTCCCTTCTTCAGTGTAGTTACGATGAAAATGTCCCTGAGATTCCCCCACCATACACCCACTTCACCTTTAGCATGATTTTGGTTCTCAGCCCATTCTCCAAGTTAGCAAAATTTCAGCTGTTAACCTTAACTTCTCCTTTCTGCTGAGGCAAGATTGTAGCCTCAGCATACCCATCTAGCTAATGATGGTATTGGCCCTCAAGAACCCTTCCTTAAGCAAGTTTTCAGCTTGAAAGCCCCACTTCAAGCCACCAGCTAAACATGAGCCCAAAACTATGTTGCACCCACTGAGCAGCTCATTGGTCTCCAGTGCCCCTCTCCCACAGTGAGCAAAACGCTGACCACCACATCCCTCCCCAACCTGCCCAAGTGAACAAGACTTCAGCACACTTTGAGTAAAATTTCAACCCCTTCCACCCTCTTGCTGGCTGCATTTCTATTCCAACCCATCCACTAGCTGACAATCTTCGTTCCCCACAACATCCTTCTGGCAACAGTTTTCCTTAATTGTTTGTTTTATTTCTATTTCACTTCAATTTCCTTTTTACAGTAAGACCCCCGATTGCATATCTCATCCACAAGACCTTACCACATTCTTATGTTCTCCCCACACTGTCCTTCTCTTTCCTCAAATACTTGCTCTTCCATTTCTTATTCCCCCTACCCACACCAAGCTCTACTTTCTCAGCACTCCCTTACTTTCCCCCCTTACCTCCTTCCTCCCTCCCTCCCCTTGACTCCTCTCCTGCCTCCCATCCTCTTCATTGGTTTGAAACCCACATTGGTTTCACTATCCCCTCACCCTCCAAACCAGCTGTGCTAAAAAAAAAATCAAAATCAGTCTTGAGTACCCATGTGCACCATAATAGGAGAGTGGCCAGCAAGATATTAATTTGTATGTATCAGTGTTCAAGCTGTACAAACTTGAGTTTGTTTAAAATTCAGCTCACATTATGCTGTTCCAGGCGTCTGTTTTTCATTCAGGGATAGAGTGATATCTAAACAGAGTTTGACCCTAGGGATACCACAACAATACAGGTTATTATAGTCTCGATGGAAGATCTAAATACTGTGTGGCAAAGGAAATGTTCATCAAAATATTATCACTCAGTCCCTATGATGTGCAAAAAAAACCTTTGAGACCAATTAAGGTTTTATACAAACTCATGATTTTAGGGCAGAGTTTGCACTGCCAGGCCAGCAGTAGTCTGGCACTTGCACTTGAGATTTGTCCTTTCTTCATTTCAGCGTCTTACTAAATGGATCATTTTCAGCATCTCAAAACTGCTGCAGGACAAAATCTATAACTTGTCACCATTTTTCTTATTAGTATGAGAACTGTTGGCTCTGAAGCACATACTTTTTACTCTTTCTTTTTAGAGATGCGGTTTGGTCCAAGGAGCTGTAATGGTCCAAATCAAGTCTCAGGAACTGTTGAATGAAGGCCACTGTATATAGCGAAATGCTATTCGACACAAGAATATAACTTTGAAGAATCTTTTTCTCACCATTTGCCCTTATCCTTCCTCAATGCTGCAACCTTTCTTGTCATTCTCTTTCTCTTATTGGTGCTACCATTGTTATTGATTCTTGGAATTTGCCTCCTGAATTTGGTTTATGGAGTTCTGCCCACTTTCTTTCCACCTCTATCCTTCCTACATCAATTCAAAATTCATTGCACCACCTGCTGCTCATATTGTTTCCCAGTTCTTTGCATTTATGAATCTCCTTACCTTCCTCAAGTCTTCCCCTCCTTCTGAAATCTACAGGGCCTTGGAGACTCTAGTATGCAAACACTTAATGGACTTGGCTGCAAGTTGTCTCTTTAGAAGATGCAGGAACCTACTTAAAATAAGTTGCTTAACACCTCCACTAATGTATAGATGTATATAATATGAGAGAACTTTCAATTGAATGAGTTGAGTATTCACACATTATTATAACATAGTGCCATTGCAGGATGTGGCTTTGTCAAAGCTGTGTTTGATGTCATCCATCATTACCTTTTGATTGATCCAAGCTTCTCTTTCATTATTTGCTGAATACACTATAAGTATACATAAAACACCACATATAACACATAGATAACACTATATAGAACACCATCAACATGGCCATGAATCTGTAATTCTATATGTCCATAGCAGTACCAACTGCAATCTATGTCAATAAGATGTAGAAGAGAATAGCAAAGGTGTCATATAATAACATGGATGTTAGTCACCTATGTAAGATCCTGGGCATCACATGGAGGGACAACATCACCAACAAGCAAATGCTACAGAGAACTGGTCAGAGGTGCCAGCAGGACATAGTGACAGAGAGATGATTGAGACTGGCTGGACACGTATTTCACCTCCTGGACGTACATCCTGCCAGAAGGGTAGTAGAATAGACACCACCAGGTGAAAAAAGATGATGTGGCCAGCCAAAGAAAACCTGGTGAAGGACCTTCAAGGAGGACCTTGGAGAGCAGAACAACACCTGAGCTGGAACAAAAGAAACTGTGATGGACCGGGGCTGGTGATGGGGTATTGCTGCCCATTGTCCTGCACAGGGCCAGAGGAACAAAGTCCAAGTAAGTCTATAAGCCAAAGCCTTTCCTCTAGCTTTAATTAAAAGCAATTGCACCACACGCAATGATACTGTTACACAAAATTTATATACTTTCTGGGGAAGAGACATCCACAGACTAATGACCCATTGGGAGGAAAAAATCCTCCTCACCTCTGTCTTAAACAGTAGACATCTTATTATTAAACTGTGTCCCCTGGTTCTAGTCTCTCCCACAAGTGAAAACATTCTCCCAGAATCTACCCTATCAAATCTCCTCAGGATCTTCAACAAGATTACCTCTTATTCTTCCAAACACCAATGGGTATAGGCCCAACCTTTTCAACATTTCTTCATAATCATCCCAGGAATGAACCAAATAAATCTCCTCTGAACTGATTTGAATGCAATTATATCATTTTTTTCAAATATGGAGACCAAAACTGTGCACAGTATTCCAGATGTGCTCTCACCAAAGTCCTGTAAAGAGGCAGTAAAACATCCCTACTTTTATATTCAATTCCCCATGCAATAAATGTCAACATTTTATTTGCCTTCCTAATCACTCGCTGTAGATGCATACTAACATTTTGTGATTCATGTACCAGGACACCCAGATCTTTCTGAGACACCAAGTTCTGAACTCTCTCCCCATTTAAAAAGTATACAGCTTTTCTATTCTGCTTACCAAAGTGGACAAGTTCAATTTCCCCACTTTAGACTCCATCTGCCAAATCTTTTGCCCACTCACAGAACCTGCTATATCCCTTGACAGGCTCTTTACCTCCTCTTGACAACTTAGTTTCCTATCTATCTTGGCATCATCGGCAAATTTAGCTACCATACATTTGGTCCCTTTATTCAAATCATTGATGTAGATTTGTAAGTTGCTGACCCTCCAGAACTGATCCCTGTGGCACTCCACTAGTTAAAGTTTGCCAACCCAAAAAGACCCATTTATCCCAACTTTCTGCCTCCTGTTAGCTAATCAATCCTTTATCCATGCTATTATGTTACCCCCTACAGCACGTAATCTTATCTGGTGTAATAACAATTGATATGTCACCTTATCAAAAACCTTCTAGAAATCCAAGTACACCATATCTACAGGTTCCCCTTTATCCACCTTGCTTGTTACTTCCTCAAACTATTCTAGTAAATTAGTTGAACACAACTTCCCTTTCACAAACCCACGTTGACACTGCGTGATCAAATTATGCTTTTCTAAATATCATACAATAATACCCTTAATAATGGAGTCCAGCAATTTCCCTATGACAGATGTTAGGCCAAATGAAGTTTTATGCTTTCTGTCTCCTTCCTTTCTTGAATAATGGTCCTGCATTAGCTACTTTCCAAACTACTGGGACCTTTCCAGAATCCAAGGAATTTTGGAAGATTGTAACCAATGCATCTCGATCTCTGCAGCCATTTCTTTTAAGGTCCTAGGTTTGATAGCTTTCTCAACATCTTTTACCTATTGATGGTAATTGTTTTAAGTTCCTCACTCCCGTTCACCTCTTGATTTTCAAGTATTTTTGGTAGGTTTTCTAACAGCAGATCTTATCAAAATCACAAATTGCATCCTATGTGACTGTGATACATGTAAACTTTCTCTTCTCATCCTTCTTGACCAGTATGCAGCCTTTGACATGGTTGACCACGCCATGCATCTCCAATGCCTTTCCGCTATCATCCATCTGGGTGGGCTGACCTTGCCTGGTTGCATTCTTATCGATTTAACCATAGCCAGAGCATCACATGCAATGACTTCTCTTGCTGTTCCCACACCATTACGTCTGATGTCCCCCAAGGATCCATCCTTGGCCTCCTCCTATTTCTCATCTACATGCTTACCCTTAGTAACATCACATGGGGCAGGATTTTCCCGTTGGCGAGCGGAGGTTGAGGCCTGCTTGCTGACACGTAAAATGATGTGCAGTGATATCGGGCGGAACTCCCAACATCACTGTGCCCCATTTAAATTTTCAGGTAGGCAGGGGCTCAGCAAAATCAGCTGTGCGCCCGCCGACCTGTCAATAGCCAATTAAGGCTATTGACAGAGTCATTAAAGTAATTAATGGACCTGCCTGTCCAAACTTAAGGTTGGCAGGCAGGCCAGGAACTCTGGTGGGCATTAGAAAAATCATGAAACCTCATCCACGGGCAGGATGAGCTTTCATGTAGATTTTTAAAAATTTAATTAAAGTTTTTTAAAAAGCTATGGACATGTCCCAACTCATGTAACAGTTTCACATGAGGGGACATGTCAGGGAATTTTTTTTTTCTATTTTTAAAAGTTTTGACAGTGGAACCGATCTCCCTGAGGCAGCACTTAGCCTCAGGTAGATGAGTGCGCTCTTTTGTGTGCATGCGCAAAAGAGTGCACTCTCAGGTTTAGGGATCCCGCCCCCCCCCCCCCCCCACCCCCCCGCCCCACCCCCACTGCACAGGGAGCACACAGCGCTTCTGTGCGGATGTCACGCTGGGTGGGCCTTAATTGGCCCACCCACATAAAATGGTGGCACACCCCCAATCGGGGGCGTCATTCAAAGGTGCGACTCCACACACCTGCACTTCAACTTTGCCCCCAACAGGAGAAAATCCTGCCCCGGAAACAAAGTATCAGTTTTCACATTGTCCCAACCAATCCCCAGGCGAGGACCCCAATTTGTTAACTTTCCTAATGGGACCACAATTTGTTACACTCCCGGGTGAGGAGGAATGAACTGGCTCCCCTCCTTTATTCAACCCCCTTGGTTCATCACAACAAGGTTAATTTAAAAGGGATCCCTTCCCCCTGGATACCTTCTCCCAGTCCAAATGTATTTATATTTTAGAAGGAGCCAATCTAACCAGGCCTTCTCAAGCTAAAGAAAGAGAGTAAGTTTGAGTTACTAAAAACATGAGAAAACATAATAAAAATGCAACACACATATACATAAAGCAGAAATGAGAAGATAAGTCCAAGTAAAAGTTAAAAGTTTAAAAAAGGCTCAGTCCTTGGCTTGTCTATGAGGCATAAGTGGCTGTTAAGTTGGGTGATTCTGGTAGATTTCAACAGTTGAGCCATTGGTTTGGAGACACATTGTTCTGCAGGTTGGCTTAAGAAGCTGTCCTATTCCCCTTTTGATTGTGACTTTGCTGATTTGCCTCCAGAAACAGAGAGAGGGAGAGAAGCTTTGTCTGCAAGCTGCAGAGGTGCCTAGTTGATCTTCTTCTGCTGTCACTCTCACAGCACACTAGTACACCCAGATCAGGTCTGCAGCTAGCTTTCTAATTCATTTCCTTATGTATTCCTGGAAGGGAAAAATAAATCAAAGTGTTTGCAACCTTAGTGTTATATTTGACTCCATATTTGTGCCATAACTAAGCTCACCTTCGTAACACCACCAATTCATTTCCTTATGTATTCCTGGAAGGGAAAAATAAAAATGTCTTTTACCCAGAGTGCATTTTCTTTCAGCTCAGACCACTTCCTCATTCTGAGATATAACTCAACACTAGATCCGTTTTGGATGTCTGCTGAGATATGGCAATCAGTCTCCATTGTCTCCACCACCACAGGAGATTGAAATTCAGTCTTTTGCATTTCATCTCTTCCTTTCAAGTGTTTCTGTCTGAAGTAGACCTTGACACCTATTTAGGTGTGACATTCCTTGTTGTCTCGGGACTAGTCAGTCAAGTATAATCCACATAGGAATTTTCCATAACCCATTTACTTTACGTTTTCAGTCATCTTTTGCTCAGTGTCTTTGCTTGTATATCTTTAAAAGAAAAATATAAGTCTTCTTCAAAAAAGTTCAATATGCCCGTAGGTAATTCAGGACTGTAATCCACTGTTGTGACAATGTCTTACCTCACCACCACCAATCTCCACTGTTACTAAATTATCAGACTGCAGCGGTAATGGGTGAGCAGAAATTTCTTCCAATTATATATTGGGGATTCTTAAACCTTTGAATTTGGTCCCTGCTCCAAAATTCATTCCCTATTGATTCCATCCTTCTCATTGCCAACCATTTGAGACTAAATCAAAGTGTTTGCAACCTTAGTGTTATATTTGACTCCATATTTGTGCCATAACTAAGCTCACCTTCGTAACACCACCAAACTTCACCCTGGTCTAAGCTGATCTGCTGCTGAAAGACTCATTCAAGCCTTTGTTAGCTCTAGGCATTAACAATTCCAATGCACTCCCAACTGGTTCCCACATCTGACCCTTGAGGCCATCCAAAACTCTGCTGCCTGTGTCCTAACTCACACAAAGTCCCCGTTCCCCTATAATCCTGCTCGCTTACCTAGCTGGTTCTTGGTCAAGCAAAGTTTTGACTTTAAAATTATGGACGGAACCATCCCAGATTTGCATTAAGTGCAGTAGCAAGCAGGAAAAGGAACGTTTTAGCGTCAGCTGCAATGGTGGTTTTTCACGCCATTATTGTCCCAATCCCACTTTATTAATTCCCAGGTAACATGCCATTTCGATGATGCGTGGGCTCTCATTCACCCAACACGTCATCACCTTGCCGCTCCACATGCCAGGTGTCATATTTAAAGTGCAGCTGCATGCACACCTCTCAGTGCTTCTAGCCCAGAACTGTTGCACAGAAGACATCAGCCAAAAAGGCAACAAGACTGCAGCGCCCTGATTCAGTGATGGGTCCTTGGAAAGCCTTTGGATGCCGTGGAGGACCTCCGGGATATCCTATACCCATGCTTTGGGCAAGGGCAGGTAAGCAAGGTCACGAATATGGCTTGGGAGGCAGTGATAGCAATGGTCAGTGCCAAAGCCCTGAAAAAGAGGACAGCCACCCACTGCTGCAAGAGGATGAATGATCTCCTCCATTCTGCCAGGGTAAGTCACTCTTCTCACCATTCTCAACTCAAGCACTCACAAACTCATCATGCATTCACAGGGCCCTCACTCACTGCCAGTTCAAGGGATATCACCATTCACTATCTCACACACACCTTCAGTGTCCTCACCCATCCATGGCACCACTCACACATCCTTAAATTCTGGCCTGGCAGGCACCCTGCTTACACACTCTCTATCAACATTCATGTGAGACAAGCTGGCACACAACAAGAGGGAGAGGCTGCAGACTGGTGGAGGAATACCCAACATCAAGGTTGTAACAGACTTTGAAAATAGAGCCATACAGCTGGCTGGCAAAGGCCAGGACCATTCCTGTGAGTTGAGGTCGGCAGTGCTCTACCAAGTGAAGATCCAGCAGTGCAACATCTATCAGACAACTATGCTGTGAGTGATGTGTCCTGTTTCACAGGCCACTGCCACGCACTAATTATCTCTTTTTGCTTTTGCAGGCACACCTGGGAAATACCCGAGGGACTGGAGAACCCAGGTCCTCGACTCAAGCTCTGAAAACATATTGGAAGAGAAATCCGCTGAAACCCCAATTGAAGATCCATCACATCGCTCACCCACACTCTCCACCAGTGCAGAGACACACACCTCGGTGGGACCTAGTTCTAGAGTAGCCTCGGGGTCACAATCTGGTGAGTGCATAGCACTGCCTGATCCATAGCAGGTGGCGGCAGGGACTTCCCAGGTTTTCGGTACTCGGAAGACTGCTGGAGGCCAGAAATCTGCTCAGTCCGAGTCAGATAACAAGCCATTCAACCCAGTCATACTTTAGTTGCTGGAGCTGTAAAGGCAAGCTGGGCAACGTCAGGAAGGGATGTCCTCTGCAATTGTCAGCTTGCAGGCCTTCAGTCTGAGGTGATAGCATTGGCATGCCAACACACTGAGGTCAACACTGGTAGGATGGCGGCCACCATGGAGGCCTTGGTCCAGGATAGCGATCCTGCACTGCTGAGCGGGCAGTGGCTGCATTGCTGACGCCATAGTTGGCCTCCAACAGTGTCAATGTGAGAGGGGTGTGGGGCAGCTGTATTTCACCTCAGCTTCCCCTTCCCCTCAAGGAGTCAGCCAGGGGCACTCGGGCATCCATAGGGAGGAGGATCAGCAGGTGCACACCCCAGGGCCATCCACCTAGGGAACTCCAGGAATGTCCAGCTCATCTGAATCTCTCTTCCTTTGAACCCAGCAGCTCCAGCTCCAGGCTGAGGAGGCAGCCACTGCCATGCAGCAGAACTCTGCAAGCAGGCTTGGGCCCTCCAAGTCTCAGCTCTCCGGAGGACACCCATCAAGGCCATCACAAGCAGAGTGTAGCAGTCAGTAGGCTGCCTCCACCTCCGCTGTGGATGTCGGGTGAGCACCAAGATGTAGCGGCAGGGTTAGGAAAATTAAGAAGATGTGGTTGCACAGCGTGGGCACGGGTGTTAGTCATGTGTACATAATGTTCACTATTGTAAATAAACTCCCAAGAGTGTCTCATTACCTGTGGCTCCTTGTTATGTTAGTTATGCAGTGTTTGTGTCACGCAGATGCAAAACCTTGGTCTCTGCACTAGATAAAGGCAGGTGTCTCAGTCCAGGGCCTCTTCCCTGTGCAGTGTGTAACCTTCAGACCACTGGGCACATTAGTGATTCCTGCACCTCAATGGTGCTTGCTACTGCTGCCAGAATGTCGTGGGCAGGTGTCACAGAGTTCTGTCATTCCCTCGATGTGCTCTCAGCACCTCTGAGGTTCAGACTGGCCCCCATCTCTTCAGCATTTGTGACCAATGATGCTGTGCTCCTAAAGGGAACAAGTGCTTAAGGCTAACAAAGGAATCAGGTGCATTTAAAGTTTCACGGCTGCATATCCATGATAGGAGCATTCTCACAGTGCTCAAGTGAGCTGCCCTCAGCCAAACAGGAGCCAAAAGTTCCCAGATGCAATGTGACAATCTATGGTGTCTCTTCACTGCATGTGGTCATCATCCTTCATGTATCCAGTAGCTATGAAGGTCTCCTGACCACACTGCCTCGTTTGGCCAGTGCAGTGGCCTCATCACCAACATCCTTGCCTTGGAAGACTTCATCACTCTCATCCCTGTTGACATCCTCCTTATCAGAGGAGATGTCCAGATCCTCAGTCTCCTCCTCAGCCAGCTCTTCCCCCCAATGCGGCGCCAGGTTGTAAAGGGCAACGACGATGCGTGACACCCTCTGTGGACTGTATTGCAGGGCTTCACCATACCGGTCCGGGCATCGGAATCTCATTTTCAGCATCTTGATGGTCTACTCAACCAAGTTGCAAGTTGCAGCATGAGCCTCATCTCTGCTGCAGTCTGAGGCTGCTCCATAGGTGTCATCAGCAAGATCCTCTTCAGGTAGCCCTCGTTTCTGCGGAGCCAACCCTGCAGCCTCTCTGGACTCTGGACAACATCAGGGATCTAAGACCTACTGAGAATGTAAGAGTCATGGACAGTGCCTGGGAACCATGCGCAAACCTGCAGGATGTGCTTGTTGTGGTTGCACACCAGCTGGACATTCTGCGAGTGGAAGCCCTTGCAGTTGACGTAGTTGACTACTTGTTGCCACGGAGATCTGAGCACCATGTGATTGCAAGTAATGGCACCCTACACCATTGGGAAACATTAGACCCGGGCAAATCCCAGTGCTTCTGCATCCTGGCTTTCCTGATCCTGGGCGAAATGCACAAATTTGTGTGCCTTCACAAAGATGGCGTCCGTGATCTCATGGGTGTATTTAATGGTGGATGTTTCCCGATAGCCCATAGAGGTCACCTGTGGAGCCCTGAAAGTGGCCACTGGCTTAGAAATTGAGTGCCGCATCACTTTTATGGCCACTGTCAGTGGATACCGTCCATGTCCCCGTGGTGCCAAATCCTGCAGCTGGTGCCAGATGTAACCAAACCATTACTGTAGAGATGTGCAGGGTGGAATTTTCCCTGCCAACTGGTGTCGCTCGTGTTCGGCAGTGTGAGCAGATAATGTGGCAATCGTCCACTAAGCTTGTTGAGGGCAGGCCACATTTCCCACCATTGGACGTTGGGAACCTCACTGAAATACATCTGCATATCATTATAAGGCCAGCCCACATTGGATCATCCGCCCACCACTCCTATGTGTTTCACGAGAGCATGCATTGGCGGGCTGCAATCTGAGGGGAAGTCAGAGGTGAGTGCACATAACGTTGCACAGTGTTCACAGGGGTCGCCTGCTGGACTTCAAGGTTGAGGAGCATTGGGGGGGGGCAAGAGCTGCCCTGCAATGGAGGCAACTTGGGGGGTGGCAAGTGCTACCCTGTAGTTTATGGTAGTGTACAATGACATACGGTGTGGCAGAGGGAGGGAAATGGCCACTCATTGGGGAAACTTTGTATAAAGTGACCATTCCTCTGCAGCTGAGACAGTTCAGACATAGGCACATTGACATGTGTGGAGTCAGGCCTCTAGCTTATCTGCCCACTGAAGCAACGCAGAGGCACCAAAGTGCCACCAAGTGCTCCAACGCTTTTCATCCCCCAGACACAGACTGCAAAGTAATGAGCATTTTAGTGGACTGAAGAACAATTGGACGTGTTGTATGTTGTACAATCTCCTTGTTAAAGCTGGCCATGCAGCAGTCACTGCTGATGGCACTCACAGCCTCTTGCAATGTCATCATCCCAGTTTGGACCAGTCCCCCCCATGGTTCAAGCTAACAGTGCCACCTCGCAGTGCAGGTTAGGAGAATGCCTGTGCCTGAGCTGAGAGCACAGCATGCAATCCAGTCGGCAAAGCTGATGTCAATTGGTCAAGTGGTGTGGGGCAGAGGAGGGTGGGGTTTCGGGCTGCTGTGCTGCGCTCTAAACTCTGGCCATCCAAGCAGTGGCCAGCAATCTCCGGTATGCATTCAGGGGCCTTCAGGCTTAACCAAGAGAAGCTCTTTTAACACCCAAGCTAACCCATGTGGGGAGGAGTACATCAGGAGTGTGAAGCCTGGTGAACTAGACGTATGCCTCGTGGCACATAGAGGGGGAAGAAGAAGGATAAGAGAGTGACTGAGGCTCCTGGCTGCACAGAGGGCACAGCAGTACCCTCAGGAAGAATGGGCAGCTGGGGCTGCTGCACATGCCGCTGAAGAACCACAGCAAGCTGTGGCTGGTCAGCGCCTAGCTAGACCTAGGGTCTATAGACGCAATGTTTCATTCCTGCAGATGATCAACAACAAGTGTCGCCAAAGGCTGCGCAGATCTAGGAAACTTGTCGGCCTCATCTGTCAGCTGCTGCAGAATTTGGCACCATTGGAACATGGAGGGCATCCACTGTGAAAGTGACCTCGGTGCTCAATTTTTATGCAACTGGTCCCTTTCGAGGCTCCACAAGTGACCTCTGTGGGATATCAAATGCATCCATGAGGTCATAGATGCCACCCTCGTGAGGACAGACATGGACATTTTGCTCGGGACCAGGAGAGCCAGGGTGCAGGATCAATTGAATTTGCCCAGGTCTCGGGTGCAGGGTGGCATCGACTGCACTCGCATGGCACTCAGATCTCCATTGCAACAAGAGGTCAGCTATGTCAACCGCAAGGGTTTAAATGTGCTGAATGTGATACTGGTGTGCGACCACCACAAATGCATCCTGCAGGTGTGCGCACGGTATCCAGGGAGTGTGCATGACTCCTACACTCTCAGATCCCTATCATCTTCTAGGGCCCACAGAGGCTGAAGGGATAGCCTGGGGACAAGGGCTACCCGCAGTGTACATGGCTCATGGCACCCATGTGGCAGCCTCAGACTGCAACAGAGCATAGGCATAATGAGGCTCAAGCTGCAACTCGCACCTTGGTGGAGCAAACCATCGGGATGCTGAAAATGAGCTTCCGGTGCCTGGACTGGTCTGGTGGAGTCCTGCAATACAGTCCAAAGCGGGTGTCACACATGGTCGGCACCTGCCACGCCCTTTGCAACCTGGCGCTGCAATAGGGTGAGGAACTGGCTGAGGAGCAGATGGAGGAGCCTGATGAGGAGGAAGTAGACGGGGATGAGGGTGACGAGGTCTTCGAAGGTAAAAATGACGGCGCTGAGGCCCTCGCACTGGCCAGGCGAGGCAGGTGCACTTGGGAGGCCCTCATAGCTGCTAGATTTGTAGAGGATGATGACGACAAGTAGTGAGGTGACACCATAGATCCTCACATTGCACCTGTGAACATTTGATTCCAGCCTGGCTTATGAAAGCACATACCCTCTGTGCTAATGCTTCTGTCATGGAGGAGCAGTGGAGGCACTATCACCACTCAAATGCAGGAGGATGATGACTACATGCAGTGAGGACACCCCATAGATCTTCACATAGCCTCTGAGAATATCTGACTCCTGTCTGGCCAAGGGCGGCTCGCTTGCACTTTGTGATCAAGGTCATATCATTTCAAGCAAATACGGAATGGGATCCAGTTTTGTCAAAAGTCCAAGACCAGGTATTGCAAAGATAGTTAAATACACCAGTCTCTGAAGAGATAAGACCATTCCATGCCCATAAAACTGAGTTAAATTGTCAAAATGCAATCTTGTTTTGGGGATCAAGGGTTGTCATCCCTTCGCAAGGAAGGGAGCCACTCTTGACAGAGTTTCAAAGTGCACATCCAGACATTTCAAAAATGAAGATGCTTTTGCTTCGCTATCATGGTGGCCGGTTATAGACAGTGATATAGAAACATTGGTGAAACACTGTCTCCAGTGTCAGCAACAGCAGAAGTTACCTGTTTCAGCTCCACTGCATCTGTGGGAGTGGCCTGGTTGACTCTGGGTTAGACTACATATAGGGGAGAATTTTTTTCCCCATCAGGGGAGCTGTGCGAGGGAGGGCACAGACGGATGCACAGCCAATCGGTGCCCCCGATCGGCTGGGTGCCGTCATTTTACGTGGGCTCTTCAGCTGCCCACCAACCTTAGGGGTGGACGGGCAGCTCAGCTAATTGCTTTATTGGATTTTTCAATGGCCTTAATAGGCCTTTAACAGTTCAGTGAGTGTGCAATCGACTCGGCCACGCGCCCACCGACCTGAAAATCTAAATGATGTGCAGTGATGTTGGGATGCACACGCATCATTTTATGCCTTGGCGAGTGGGCCCCGCCCCCGCTCACCCAGCCGAAGATTCTACCCATAGACTATAAAGGTCCAATTGTAGGCAGGATGTTTTTATTGATCATTGATGCATATTCTAAGTGGATGGATGTGTATGAAGTGTTATGATCCCCAACTGAGGTTACCACTGGCCAAACCTTACCCAAGTATGGAGCCCGGCTTGATAGATCTTAACTTTTATTTTTTGTTTGTTTAGATACATGGACAGTGGCCACTGAACAGAGTCGCTGAAGTCAGCTAGTGAACTTTTAACAAAAGAATAAAACATTTATTTAACAAGAAAAGATGAACTATATTACAATACTCCTTCGCCGCATGTATTCCTGTATAGATATATACAGGTTTGTAAGGACAACACAAGTTAAAAAATCTTTCTTATGCTTTAATGTTCACAGTAAGTATGGTCCATGTAAATCTATGGCAACCTGTGGTCAGAAGCACCACACTCTGAAACCAAGTGGCAGATGCCACCCCATACAGATACGTGGATCTCTCCTCAACTCCCCCCAGACACTTGTCACACCAGCCGACCTGAACACAAGGGTTTTCAATCTCCACTCCCAAAGGGCTCGCTTTGGAATCTTCTCCCAAACCGACACTTTCTCTCAGACACCTTCCACAAGGGATCACCTTCAGGGTTTTGAACTCTCCTTCTGAAGTTCCTCTTTCCTGGGTCACCACATGCATTCAAGCTGTCTTCCAAGCACTCTCTCACAGTGAATCAGCTATCAACAGTACACCACTGCTTTACATGACCATAGCAAAGAGTTACAGACCTTCAGTGTCTCTTTGGACTGTCTTGCCTCTCGCAAGCTGCTCTCACTTTCAATCAGTTTGCTGTGCCTTTTGTTGCTTTAAATCTGAAGCTTGGAGCATGTATTTCTGCCACTCACTCTTACCTTCACTTCATAAGGCCTTTTCCAAGTTCCTGACCTTCTTTTGACTAGAAGTTTTGCTTGGGGCTTTCTCCTGTTCCACTCCCCTGGATTCCTGGGAACTTTTTTCTTTAGCTTGAGACTGGCTATCTGTCCTTTTTGCTCCAGTCTTTCTCTCTGGCAGCTACTGTCAACCAACCTCAGCTTGGAACTGGCTATCTGCCCGTTCTAGACTGCTTCTGCCTGACAGCTGTCTCGAAAACTGAACTCAAAACTGTTGTTTCTTTAGTGTGTGTCCATGGGAGGGACCTGCCTTTCTTGATCCCTGTTGTTAGGCAACAGCTCAGTTTCTTTAAGTTAAAAGCAAAATACTGCAGATGCTGGAAATCTGAAACAAAAACAGAAAATGCTGGAAAAACTCAGCAGGTCAGACAGCATCTGTGGAGAGAAAAAAACAAAGTTAATGTTTCAAGTCCATATGGCCTTCCTTCAGGCCCTTTTGGCTCAGTTTCTCTACTCTTGTTTCTTTAACTTAGCTGCCACAGTCATAAAACTCTCATTAGAAATTCAGGCACCTTTTAAAGTGAAACTAAAGCTGAACTTGACCTTTCTTAGCACAGAAATACAAATCAAACTTAAACATTAAAGCTAAAACTCATTCCTAACACCCACAAATACCAATATACTTCCACTTAAACACTATTTCCCAATAGAAGTTAGATCACCAACATCATGTGCAACTGCGCCAATGTTTTAGTATACATGGCCTACCAGAAGTTATTGTTTCAGATAATGGTACTGCCTTCACTAGTATGGAATTCCAGAGATTCGTGAGTTTAAATTGAACTGAACATATTAAAACAGTACCATATCATCTCTCATCCAATGGGTTAGCAGAAAGAGCAGCACAAACTTTTAAATCAGGAATGAAGAAGTTATCCAAAAGAACATTAGAAACTTGAATTTCATGTCTTCTTCTCAATTATCATACAAATCCTCATGCAACTACATGTTCAACACTGTCTGAATTACTGATGGAACTCTGCCTTCATATAAGCTGTTTCTAAATGTAGAGGGGAAGATGGAGAAATGTCAGAGTAGTCAGAAATTGAATCATGATATTCATAGCAAAGCTTGAGGATTTACTGTGGGAGACACATTTTTCATGTGAAATTTTGGAAATGGACCTAGTTAGGTTCCTGGTATAATTGAATCTGAAACTGGACCTTTGTCATAACAAGTGGAAGTGGAAGACCAGATTGTTTGAAAACATGTGGATCATCTAAGGAGTAGAGAGACATTCAAACAACCAGTTCTTCTACCTGTAATTGATGTCAAACCTTTAATCCCTGAGGTGACCGATCGACCTAGAATAGGCATACCTGATGTCTCTTTTGAATTACCCAATTTTGAACTGCCACTGTCTAAGGATATCCCTGATGCTGCAGTTCATAATCCTGTTGATCCAGCTGGAGAATCTCAAACCATAAAACTATGTTGCTCTAACCAAATTAGAAAACCACCTCAGAGACTTAATCTTTAATCACATGACCTGTGTCTATATGTATATGTTGTGGATGAAGATATTCTTGTGAATAAGAAATGTAAAAAAAAATTAAAGGGAGAGGAATGTAGTGAATGTGGGTAAAACCTTTCCTACTGCTTTTAGAAGTCATGTGATTGTACTGACGAATCACCCCTAAACATGGGTAATCTTAGGGGGCGGAGCTTTCTAGTCATGGACTTGGTTCAAGCATGTAGCTTCTACAAGATCTCTGTAAATAAAGTTCTGTTTCAAGCAAGAAACCTGTCTGGTACATCAAGTTTATTACATCTGCTTTATCTAATTCTGGCCTTTTGAACATCCCTAATTTTAATCACTCTACCATTGGTTGCCAGGGCCCTAAGCTCTGGAATTCCCTTCCTACACCCCTCTGTCTTGCTTTCCTCATTTACGACCATTCTTAAAACCTAATACCAAAGCAAAATATTGTGGATGCTGGAAATCCGAAATAAAAATAGGAAGTGCTGAAATATTCAACAGGTCCAGCAGTATCTGTGAAAAGATTAACAGTGTCACAAGCTGAAACTTTAACTCTGTCTCTCCACAGATACTGCCAAAACTGCTGAGTGACTCAGCATTTTCTGTTTTTTTTTTAAATTTATTTCTAAAACCTATCTCTTTGACCACGCCTTGGTCATCTGATATATCTCCTTCTGTGCCTCCATGTCATTTTTTTAATGATTCTCTTGTAAGGTGCCTTGGGATGTTTTATAACATTAAAGGCACCATGTAAACCTATGTTTGTTGTTAGTGATAAAGGCCCATGCATCAGAGTTACTACTTCATTAACCAAGCTATTTCAGTGTGGCTATGACACTGACATCTGCTGACAATGAAGAAAATTGTCCAGGCTTGTCTAATGTATAAAAAACAAGACAAATTAAATCTGGTCAATCAGCACCCTATCTGCCTCCTCCCAATTCTAAGCAAAGTGATCGAGGGCAACATCAACACTGTCATCAAATTATGGCTACCCACCAATAGACTGCTTGCCATTACTCAGTTCGATTGTGGCAGCATCACTCATCCCAGCCTGGAATTCAATTGTGGACCCAAGTGCCAAATGCCAAAAGGTGAGAATGTCTGGACTTAACATGAAGGCAGCATTGAACTGGGCATGGCATCCTGGGGTGCTGGCAAAAATAATGCAAAGTGGTTGTGAAGCCCCAGAATATCACTGCAGGAATTCCGCAGGAAAGCATTATGGACCTTAGTAAGCATGGATTGTAAAAGAAATTAACAAAAAAAGCCTGTATTGCCAAGTATCATTTAGACATACCCCATAAAGAGACAGATGTATGGGGCCTAGGCGGGTACCCATAGCCACACCTTTTATTTGGACGAAGTGAGAGGAGTTTAAGGAGAAATTGTTCAGTGTGATAACAAGTTCAGCCAGACGGAGGAGAGTAGTGGTGGATGGGGATTGTTCGGGCCTCTGTTCGAGGAAGAAACGGAGAGCAATCAGACCATCCCAGTGGGGGATGGAGGTGTAGAGGAATTGGACGTCCATGGTGAAGAGGAGGCGGTTGGGGCCAGGGAATCTGTTGTTCCATTGTCTGTTTTTCCCACTTCGAATCAATACATGTACACATCTACAATAAATAGTGTGTACCGCTAACTGGTGGAAATAAGGTTGATGATGCAAATGGCACAACAAAAGCCAGGACTGTTGCTGATGATCTAAAGAGGAGGTAGGGCCAAAGGAAAAAGGCACACACACAAACAATGCCAACAAAACAGCAAGCTGCAGAAACGTCACTTATAGTGATTTAGAACAGAACTCATGGCAATATAAATATTAGACGGGGCTCATTTCTGGGCATTGCTGAAAAGAATGACTAAATAAAATGGAACATTAAACTTCATCTACCTTGTTTGCAGTTTAAAAGTAGAATAGGATGAAGACATTCAAATCTAATGGAACACCAATTCAGACTGGCAAAGAAAAATTGGCATCCATCAAGAATTATACATCTGCAACTGCTTGATTGGAGGTTATATTCTTCTTTATATTGAAAAAGTAGCCATGAGTGTTCTGGGATTGGAGTATACAAGTGTAGTTTTTGGCACTTCTACTGAATAAGCCAAATCAGGCTATTTACCACTACATTACTACAGCTATTGTTCTCCAAGAGGAATTCATCACACAGTCAGTGCGCTGGCAACCCATGCTACCAGTTAATGGTAATTCAGCTGCGCATCCACACAAAATGATAAGTTTCTAGTTTCAGTAAATACAGAAAACACACGCCAGTGATAAACCGTTTAAACTGACTTCTTTTTTGTCATGCTATGAGTCCACGTCCTGGAAATTGTGCCGTCAAGCGTGGGGCTTTATGCATGTCGCCAACATATGCATGCAATAGATTTCCTTTGCAGCTGGCCTTACTGCCGTCTGGGAAAGGGATAGCTAGTTAACAGTATAACAGTGGATTGAGCAATGCATTACACAGACATAGATTCAATTCCTGGCAGTGACAAATGGACCAGCCAAGCACTCAAACTGATGTGATATGGGTATCTCACGGGTGTCTCACACCATTTGCTTCAGAGCACTGAGTTGTGAGATCAGAATATGCGATTTTTGTGTTGATGCATGCCAGAACCAATTTTGCATTGATGCGAAGGTGAAAGTTCATTTAAAAACTAATTGTTCAATTTGTGAAAGTGCACTTTCCTCACAATAAGTTACAAATGGATTGAGATTTTTACATCCAATAAAAAAGCAGCATTGGAAACAAATCTGTGAAATTCAACCAGCTGAACTGTATAGAATAATAAACATAAGTCTTGATAAAAACTGTAGGTCAAACAGATAGAGTTCCTGGTTCAGAGCCTCCCTAAGCTAGAGCGATGGTTGAGGAATCAAGCAAGAAATTCTGCACATAAGGATTACAGATTTCATTCTTTAATGGACATTAGTGAACAAGATGGAGTAAAATGACAATCAATAATTAGCTTTACAATTCCAGATTTATTATTAACTGCATTTTTTTCTACCAGTTGCAGTAAGATGTGAACCCATAAACCCAGAGCCGGAGCTGTTCTGAGATGGCCCTTTGTTGGAATCTAGACATGGGACTTAGTTAGTAGACAGACTGTAGACATACTCTGGTATCTGCTTAACCCATGCCTATTAGGCCTACATTAAAACAGGTTACAGAATTGGCATGTTGTTCTGAACAAGAGTTATACGGACTTGAAACATTAACTCTGTTTCTCTCTCCACTAACGCTGTCAGACCCACAAAGTTTTTCCAGAATTTTATGCTTTTTATTTCAGATTACCAGTGTTTTGCTTTTACCATGTACCTTCCAGGCATAATTCCAAGCTCTCTCTCATGAGAGTCTAACATATGACTGGCTGATATCATTGGTACATCATCATTTACGTCATACATTAGCATATCCCATCTGTTAACCTTTTATAATACATTGGCCTCTGGATTACTAGTCCCCAGGCATTACCCCACCACCACACACCTCATCTTACTGTCTTATAACGTGTGCAAGTAATCTATGAAAATGTCTGTGTGGACTTTAAATCTTTGATATCACTGGGCCAAACTTACTCTTGTTTTTACTTGTTTTTGGAGTGTGCCTAAGGTTGCTCAAAGTTCTTGTCCCGGACCAAGGCAGAGAGGGATAGAGGTGGATGGGGCCCAGAAATATTGCCGGCGGCCAGCATGCCTGCTTCGGAATCCTGTTCCTGGCACTGACCATTTTAGCAGAAGTGGGCTCGGCGTCCAGTTGATGAGGTGGGCAGCCACTTAGGTTCATTAAGAACCTTGTTATGCAATGTTAAAGGACACCGGCTGGGATATTCCAGAGGGCAGTTCAATTACCTGGAGGCAGCGTGCAGTGGCAGCTTGGGGTAGGGGGTGGGAAAGGGCAGCATTTCAGACAGGCCTACACTCCCTGCCTGCCTGCAAAAGTCTGTCATACAGAGGTATTCCCTGCACCTCCCACTGCCTCCGAAACTCCCCTCCCACCCCTTCAGCCATGCCCTCCCACAGTTGTTGCCTCACTACTTAATGTGTTTTTTGTTAAAGTTTTTAAAAAGTTGGCGAGAAGATGCCTCCATGTTGAAGCACCCCCTCATTTACTTACCCTTTACTGTACCCTTCCCAGAAGGGAAAAAAAACAGTAAAAACTGGGAAATAAGAATATTGGTCTGAACTGCTCTTGGGCAGAATTTTCTCGTTGGTGAGTGGGGGTGGAACCCACATGCCGATGCATAAAATTATGTGCCATGATATTGGGCAAGCGTCCCAACTACACACCATCGTGATATTTCACTGGGCGGGCGCACAATGATATCCAATGCATGCCCACCATTAATTAATGGGCCACTTAAGGCCCTTGAGGCACCAAATGATGGAGATTTTGCGGTGCCCGTACAATCTTCGTGTTGTTGCATGGGGACAGCAGGCAGGCAGGTAGGAGACATTTGTATAAACCTCATCCACGGGTGGGTTAAGAGGGCTCAGTGTGCTTTGTCAAATATTTAAGTTACAAAGTTACTGATACTTGCCTGGGTGTTCTGCAATACTTCAAAATGCATACCAGCTGCTTGGTCTGGACTCACAACCTTCAGCTTACCACTCAACAGTGACAAATTGCTTCTGGGCCTGCAGGTTTCAGGAAGCCTTCACTTAGCCTGGGATTGGGAGTTGAACTCTCCACTGGTGGCACCTTCTCTGAGGGGGAAGGCAGGACTAGAAGATGGAGGAGGCCAGGAGTGCACATTCAGCCTCCAGCGGAGCAACCTTTGGGAGTAGAGGCACAGGCACAATGGGTGCGGGGAAAAGAGGTAGTCCAAAGCGGAAGGGGCCGCAGAAGATGCCACTATTCTGCTACCAGGGTATACAGGCGGCGAAGCAGCTACCTCAATATGTCTGAGGTGCAGTGCTGAAGGAGGCTCCGTCTTGCAAGGGGGTCAGTCAACTGCATCTGTTAGATAATTGGGGCTGAGATCTCTGCTAACTCTGTGGGTGGACATCCCATGCCAGTGGCTCTGAAGGTCACAGTTGCCCTCAACCCCTATGTCTCTGGTTCGTTCTAGGGTGATCTTTGAGGTGTCTCCCAATCAGCTGTCCACACTGTGTCAAGCAGGTTACAGAAGCTCTGTTCAGACGTGCATTGACCTTCATCCACTACTGTTGGGACCAGGTGAGCCAGACACAGCGAGCCAGAGGCTTCACGGCCATTGCTGGCTTCCCTGCGTCCAGGGTGCAAAAGACTGTACACATGTGGCCATCAAGGTGCCAGTAGGTGAGCTCGGTGCCTTCGTCAATAGGAAGGGCTTCCTCTCCATGAACATGCAGATAGTGTGTGATCACAGGATGTTGATTCTACAAGTCTGTGCAAGTTACCCAGGCAGGTCCCATGACGTCTATATCCACAGGCACTCCCAGATGCTGGGGATCTTCATTGCTCCAGCCGGCTTGATGAATGGCTGCTGGGTGACAAGGGCTATCCCACGATCCAAGAACAGAAGCTGAGCAGCGATACAATAGGAGCCACGCCTCCACAAGGGCTGTGGTGGAGAGAACCATCGGTCTTCTCAAAATGCGCTTTCGATGCCTGGACTGTTCAGGGGACGCACTCCAGTACTCCCCAGATCATGTGTCGCTGATAGTGGTTGCATGCTGCACTCTCCACAATCTTGTGCTGGAAAGCAGGGGGCACTGTGGATGATGAAGATGCAGACGCAGTAGCTGTGGGTGCACACGATGAGCCCACCAATGAGTCCGAGGATGAGCACGCACAGGGATTTCTGTTGGTGCAGTTCCCTGACCCGGGCATACTCCAGTGAGGCAGGGACACCCGGTAGGCTTTAACCCAACAAACCTTCAGCTAGCACACCACATATGGATCTCCAGGACAAGCCTGGGCTGCAGGCTCCATACTCGATACTTGAGGGCAAAATCTACCTGGTTAGGAACATTAACTAAGGGCCTTGTTAATAAAGCTCAATGTCCCATAAATAACTCATAACATTATTGGTAACCATCCACCAACAGAAGAAAAAAGGCACCCTCAGTAATGGTGACATGTCTGAATTTAATGATATAACTAAAGGAACCTAAGAGAACACATTGACAAATGCTTTCAACATCACACCAACTCATAAAGACTTCATTGCGGGCCAACACAAAAGCACCAGAGATAAACCCGTGGTGTGCCTAAGGTGCCTTATGTTTACGTGTTCGGATGTTACATCTTGGCACTGCCACCTCGCTGGGACTAGCATCAGAAACAGCCTGCTGACTCTGCTGTCCTGTTGGCCTTGATGACCTTGGCGGTCATCCTCTGGCCCATGGAGCCTGTGCTGGCCTCACCTGGGAGGGAGCTGCCAGTTCCACAGCTGGCATCTCCCCAGTCGTCGCAACCTCATTGGATGCAACAATCACTGGCAAAGGGGCGGAGGAGCTGGTGCCCTTATCCGAAGTGCCCTGAGAGAAACCTGCAGATACGACAGGTGGCTGCTGCACCAATGTGAGGTTGGTTCGGACCTCCCTGCTCACCATGGCTGGTTGGGCACCAAGCTAGGAAACTTGATGCCCAGACCATCTCCCGCACTGGCACTGACCAGCTGAGGTCAATGCCGATGTGAGGGCTTGCTGGTCCAAGCGCATCTCCAGGAAGCTCTGATGGGTCTTCTGGAGGAGCCTCTCCACGAGAGTCGCCACTCTCTCCATGGTGGATGCATGGTGCTTGGTCATGAGACTTATCGCATCGGAGATGGTCCACGTAGATTTCTCCACCATGGACACCGAGCCAAGCATAGCCTCATGTATCTCCCCCAGATGCTCCTGTACACCCAAACTCATTTCCTGCCCTTGCTGCTTCGCGGATGAATCCAGAGGCGCATCATCAGCCACCAACTGAGCATGTGCCTGATCCCCTGCAGTCCCCCAACTGCTGGCACCATGGGCACTCTCTGTCTCTGCCAGCTCCTCCAGTGACTGTGAAGTGCCCTCACCGCTGTTTCTGGGGACACTAGCCGATGTCTAATTCCACCGAGGTGCTCGTATCTGCGCTGGTGCCTGCCTGACAGAGATGGTGTGACACTGGTGAGACTTCAGGGCCCTCAGGTGTGAGAGGGGGCCTCTGCTGCTGCTCCTCTTGCCAGCCCTGCTCCATTGATGCTGAAAGGAAGAACATGGATATTTGATTAGTTAACGTGGAGACAATGTCAAAGTGCATCCCTGTCCCCCGGATCATTATGTGCTCATCCTTCCATAAGCAATGGTCAAGCCATGTTGCAAACTACAATCACTGAACATTCAGCACTGCCATGGTTGTTGAGAGAACAATGGTGACCTCACTGCTGGGCAAACATACCTGGCCGTGGCACCCCAGCCTCACCGATACCTGTGGACCTGGGTGCATGGTGTCTCTCCAAATCTAGAGCATCCTGCTTGAAGGGGCTAAGCATCACCACCTGGACTGACCTTCCGCCAGCCCTCACCTGCTCAGCGGCATCATGGGTGCCCTTCTCCTGAAAAGGAGGGAAGAGCATTGATCAGTGCTACTTGTACATGGACTCTCTTCGCGGATGGCCCACCCCAACCAGAGTGGGACATTGCAGGGCTCTGGTGCCTCCTCACCCCGCTGCTGCTGAACACTCACACAAAGATGCTAGGCCTCTCCTCCCAACTCCACCTCCCCCACTTGGCCAAATGCTGCCTGAATCATATTTGGCACCTCACAGTCTAACCTTACATAACAAGGAAGGACAAGCACGTGGAGCACAAAGGGCAGCTGATCGGGGCGGGGGTGGGTGGCAATAGGGGGACGGCCTACCTGCTGGGTTAAGTGACCAATGCCAACATGGTACTCACCATTCCCGAGCACAACAGGTCATTGAAGCGCTTGCGACACTGGATCCAGGTACATTTCACCACATTGTGGGAGCTCACCACCTCCGCCGCCTCCTCCCAGGCACGTTTGGTCATGAAGGGGGGGCTTCCTCCTCCCATTCTGGGGTACGAGGACCCCCTGCCATGCTGCCACCTCCTTGAGGGGGCCAGCAAGGCAATCATCCAAAAAATGATGGCCACAGTACCCCCATGCCCTACCCTCCTGCCTGGCCTGCTCACCAGCAGTGCTCTGGGCAGCCCTTCCACTGGCCATGATTCACAGCCTTTGAAAGGCTGCAGCAGCTTTTTAAACCAGGCCTTCCGGTCACCATTGGACCCAGGGGTCATTGCAGTCCCGACACCGCCTGCCCACTCCCGCTGTCCTCAGGAGCCGTGATTCACGCTGGGCAGGCCTTAATTAGTCCTCCCAGGTAAAAAGGGTGGCGCGGACCCGATCACAGACGACAATCAGGTCCACGCCCGCTCCCGCTCTGCCCGCCCACCAGCCAGAAAATTCTGCCCCTTATATACCTTAAAATGAATCACCAGTAAAAACTGGGAAATAAGAATACTGGTCCAAACTGTTTTTTCCCTTCTGGGTGTGGCTCCTCTCAAATTGAAGATTTCAGATTGGCCATCCAAAGAGTTCACCTGCCACCTTGAATTGGACATAGAATCCATCTCCAATCTAATGGAGGGAACCCTCCCTGATCAAAATTCCAAAGAGTGACAGCTTTCCCCCGGGGGCATGTTTGGAACCTGGAAACAATTCCAACTCCGGTTCACCATTTTCAAAGTTAAAAAGAAACAGCCCTAGATTTCTTATAGGGTATATGATGGCACCCTAGGTTCAGTGGCAGCACTTTTGCCTCCAAGTCAGAAGGTTGTGACCCAAATCACTCTTCGAGGACTGTAGCCCAGGTTGAAACTTGAATGCATAATTGAGGGTTCCATATTTCAGAACAGACATTAAACTGATGGCCCACCTTCCTCTTCACTTAACTTGAAACTGCCATGGCACTATTTCAAAGTGCAGGACAGTTCTCCTTGGTCACCTGGCCAATATTTATTTGTCAACCAACATTACTAAAACAGATTATCAGGTAAATATCTAATTGCTCTTAGTGGCCCCAGCTGTGCCCAAATTTGCTACTGTGCTTCCTATATTTACAACACTGACTATGCTTCAGAAGTACATCATTGACTGTAGAGTACTTTGGGACATCCTGAGGTCATGAAGGCGGCAATAGAAACGCACATTCTTCTTCCTTACGATCCCTGTGTGATTTCAGGGCCAGTGGCTGTGGAATTTCATAAAGAAACATTAAGCATTCACACATTAATATCACAAACAGTAATATCAGGGGCCATGTCAAAGCTGAACATGTTTTTCTGCAATGCATCAAGCAATGCTTGCTCTATTTTTTACTGGCTTTGCCAGTTTGAGCTTTGTGATTGGTGTTCCAGAAGTCAGTGCGATTTGCTTTGGTTTCACCTTGAGCAAGAAGAAATTAGAATAAATTAATTGCCTCCTCATTTGATGGAAAGAAAACCATTTATAGCCAAATCCCTTGTTTAAATAAAAACAGAAACTGTTGGAAAAACTCAACTGGCCTAGCAGCATCTGTGGAAAGAGAAACCGAGTTAATGTGTAGAGTCCAATATGACTCTTCTTTGGAACTACGAAACCACAGAAGAATTATTTTGGACTTGAAATATTAAGTCGCTTTCTTTCTCCACAGAGGTTGCCAGACGGATGAGTTTTTCTAGCACTTTCTGTTTTCATTTCAGATCCCCAACATCTGCAGTATTTTGATTTTAATTTCCATGCTCTTCTTTAAATAACTTCTCTATGGATTATAAATCTTTAATAAAACTACATTTCCTTAGCCGTGCATGATGCTCATTAGCCACTTAAGCAGTTTGACTGAAACAAAACGCCCGGAGGGGTTGACATTGGTCATGTTACTCCTGATGTATGACGCAAGAATTACAATTCTCAAGTTTTGTAGGGCAAAAAAATGAAATTAGAATGGGTTTAAAATTTATTATGCGCTGAGCTGTGTTTGAGAATTTTTTTCTTTGTCTGTAATATCTATCTTTATAATTAGAAAGACTGCATCTGCAGAATATTCACAGAGTGGATTGCTGGGCTGCAGAAGGGTGTATAAAGCACTCGTTTGCAAGATGTTGATTCACAAGGTTTTCATGAGTAATAAAAAAGCAACCAATTAAGAAGAAAATGCTCGCGATGGCCATCATTATCTCAAAAAAAATTCCCAATTCACTACAAAGCATAAGGCCATAAAACCATAAGACGTAGGATCAGAAGTAGGCCAGTCGGCCCATCAAGTCTGCTCTTTCATTCAATGAGATCATGGCTGATCTGATAATCCTAAACTCCACTTTTCTGCCTTTTTCCCATAACGCTTGATCCCCTTACTGATTAAAAATCTGTCTATCTCAGCCTTGAATATACTTAATGACCCAACATCTACCACCCTCTGTGGTAAAGAATTCCACAGATTGACGACCGTCTGAGAGAAGAAATTCCTCCTCACCTCTGTTTTAAATGGGTGACCCCTTACTCTAAGATTATGCCCTCTTGTCCTAGACTCTCCCACAAGGGGAAATAACCTCTCAGCATCTACCCTGTCAAGCGCCCTAAGGATCTTATAGGCTTCAATAAGGTTGCCTCTCATTCTTCTAAGTTCCAATGAGTACAGGCCCATCCTACTCAACCTCTCCTCATAAGAAAATCCCTCCATACCTGTGATCAACCTAGTGAACCTTCTCTGGACTGCCAATGCAGTATACCTTTCCTTAGATAAGGGCTCCAAAATTGTTCACAGTATCCTAAGTGTGGTCTAACTAGTGTCTTGTATAGTTATAGCAAAACTTCCCTATTTTTATACTCCATTCCCTTTGAAATAAAGGCTGACATTCAGTTTGCCTTCCCTATTACCTGTTGAACTTGCGTGTTAGCTTTTTGGGATTCATGCACAAGGACTCCCAAACCCCTCTGTGCTGCAGCCTTCTGCAGTCTTTCTCCATTTAAATAATATTCAGCTCCTCTATTCTTCCTGCCAAAGAGCATTGCCAATCAAAAGCACCAACATGAACTAATGTCATGAACCGTTGAGGCGTTACCCATATATTTCTTTCAAGCTTACTTAGGTGACCACCCCCACAAAAAAAATGTGATTTATTTATTTATTTTAAGAATGGAATGAGCTTTCCCTATTCAGAATTTTGCTAAATTGTGATAATGCAATGGGCAAAATCTTGTGACCATCCCCAAGGCGAGTTTGGTGGCGGGAGGGGCATTTAATCTGATGGGATGGTGATCTGCATGGACCCTGCATCTTCCCAACTCCATCCCCATTAAGTCCATGGTGAAAAAGCTCATGGATGGCCTTCTTGCCCTGGCATCGACTGAGGTCCTTAAATGGGCTATTAATGCCCACTTAAGGGCTTCATCCTGCCACCACTGGTATTAACCCAATGGTAGGCGAGGGGCTTGCCATGTGGGGGATACAATAAGCAATTGCTGGTGTGCTTGCTTGGGGGATCCCATGTTGGCTGTCTTGTTTAAAGACACTCAGTGTCTGACTGAGGGACACAGCATCAGGAAGTGGTGGAGGGGGGAGCTTAAAGCCTCTTACCTGCCTCTACAACTGACCCCTTCCCCACAACCCCACCCCATGAACCCTTTCATGTCATCATTCACCTCTGCCTGCGTCCCTCCTTGATCTAAGGTTTCAATTGGGTGTAGTACTGGCAGCAGACCCCACCTCCACAGGAGTACAGGAGAGCTGTGGCCTCTGAATGGGCAGCAGCTCTGGGAAGGCTGGACTTCTGTCCCTTGTGCCCTTAATCCTGGGGTAGGCCATTGCTAGCTTGTTACATGCCTGAGTGGCATAACATGAGGCGAGCCTTGCTGAAAAGTGGCAATGGAGAGATCTACAGCTGGCAGACAAGGCCCCTGTCACCGTCAGAAGGTTCCACCCAATATGTGCTGTCAATGTTGGCTCATGGTAGAAGAATTGCAACACCAATTCATTTTTGGGTAACTTGGAAAGCTTTTTTCAGTTCACAGTCAAAGGGCCAGTATTATTCCCTGGCAGTTGACGGCAGGCTGTGGGGTGGGGTGGGGGGGCAGGGGGGAGGTGTAAACTCAGGCACTATCCAGTGGCATTGGGCCCATTACCTACCTGCCTTCGTTAGGATTTGGCTTGTGGCAGCAGGTGCTAGGGCCAATTGTACCTGGCAACATGGTTGCCAGCTTGGTTGCGGGTGCCTCCTGTTCAAATGCCCTCTGCCCAAAGTAGATTATCCCCATAAGGTAGTTCTCCTCAACAGTGTTTCTCCCAACTGCCCTGATAAACACTGCTCTCTGTCCCTTTCACCAAAGCTAGGCTGGCAGGCCATGGTGAAACCCTGGATTTAACTTGAATTTCGGGCCTATGGTGTCTCTTTGTTGGAAACTGTCTGTTATCCTAGCAGTGGCCACTGCTCCTAGCGATTGTCTGGCAGCTCTCGGAGGAGGGATTTAATGAGGGCAGAATTCTCACCCTGAGCTAATCAATAGCGTAATGACTATTAAATCCCTGTGGGACTACCTGGCCAACAAGAGCGGGGCTTGCCCACAACTTTTCAGCTGGAGCTGGGGCCACTGCCTCAGTGTAAAAGTCGAGCCATATCTGTGATCCTTTACTACTGCACAATTACTGGAGAGAAACATTCCATACCAGCCTTAAAAGAGTGGCCAGCATCCGGTGGAAAATACCTGAATTTATTTAATGCCTCTCATGGCCCGACTTTGTCTTAGGATAGTCAATAAAGTACAATGAAGTGGATATATAGTAGGTAGATGGTGGTGCAGTGGTAATGTCACTGGATGAGTACTCTAGAGGCCCATGCTAATTGTCATGATAAAGGTTGATTGTGGTAGTGGACCCCAGTATTAGATACTATACGGTACTTGTACTCGATAGGGGGTCACCTGACCCAGGGATTGCAGGTCAGATAGCACATGTTGGAGCCTGTCTAGATAGAATTCAGTTACTACAGAGATCTGTGTTTTAGTTAGGAAAATGCGTTGTCAATAAAGCTACAATGTTGATGGCCTGTGTGCATCATTGAAGCAAAAAACAAGACAATAATGGTCTGGGTACATGGGTGCAAATCCCATCATGGCAGCTGGTAGAAATTAAATTCAATTAATGAAAACTGGAATTGAAATCTAGTCTTAGTAATGGTAACTATGAAGCTATCAACAATTGTTATTAAAAACCTAATTAGTTCAACTAACATCCTTTATGGAAGGAAATCTGCCTTCTTTACCTCATTTAGTCTACATGTGATTTCAGATCCACAGTAATGTAGTTGACTCTTCACTGTCCTCTGAAATGGCTTGCATACGAATTAGGAGCAGGAGTAGGCCGCTCGGCCCCTCGAGCCTGCTCCGCCATTCAATAAGATCATGACTGATCTGACTCTAACCTCAGCTTCTCATTCCTGCCTACCCCCGATAACCTTTCACCCTCTTGCTTATCCATCTACCTCTGCCTTAAAGATATTTAAAAACTCTGCTACGACCACCTTTCGTGGAGGAGAATTCCAAAATCTCACAATCCTCTCAGAGAAAAAAAAAATCCTCATCTCTGTCCTAAATGGGTGACCCCTTATTTAGAAACAGTGACCCAAGAGTTCTAGATTCTCCCACAAGAGGAAACATCCTTTCCACATCCAACCTATCAAGTCTCCTTTTCTAAACCCCAACGGAAACAAGCCTAGTCTATCCGGCCTTTCTCCATATGTCAACCCGTCCGTTCAAGGTACTAATCCAATAAATCTTCTCTAAATTGCTTTTAATGCACTTATACCTTTCCTCAAATAAGGAAACCAATCAATAAACAGTACTCCAGATGCGGTCTCACCAAAGCCCTGTATAACTGAAGCATATCCTCCCTACCCTTGTATTTAATTCCCCTCGCAATAAACAATAACATCCTGATAGCTTTGCTAGTTACTTGCTGCAGCTGCATGTTAACCTTTTACAATTCATGCATTATGACACCCGGATCCCTCTGCATCTCAGAGCTCTGCAATTACTCACCGTTTCGATAATATGCCTCTTTTTTATTAGTCCTGCCAAAATGGACAAACCCACATTTTCCTACATTAAACTCCATTTGTCAGATCCTTACCCACTCTCCTAGCCTATTTATATCCTTTTGTTGCCTCCTTATGTCCTCTTCACAACTTAATTCCTACCTATCTTTGAGTCATCAGCAAATTTGGCAACCAAACCATTGGTCCCTTCATCCAAATATGGCAGAATAGGCTCAATGGGTGGTATAGTCTACTCCCGCTTCTATCTTTTGTGTACTTGTGGAACACCAGAGCTAGAACTTTCCAATGTTCAGAGAGATGGTGCTGGAGACCTTAGTGCTTCAGGTGGAAAGCAGGAAGGAGTCTGCATTTCTGTGAGGGGGTTATGCTGCCCTCAAAGACCACCCTCTAAAGGGAATGTAAGCAGGTGACCAGGGACTTCAATGCAAGTCACCTAGGATTCCCATCACTCACCCAGAGCACTCCTTGGCTCTCAGATCTCACGCCTAAAATCCACCTCACTCCCAAATACTTATCAATGGTATGGATCTCACACCCACCTCTGACTTCCTCCATGTTCCTCCAACTGTTCAGCTATGGCAGGCACATCACCAAAACACAATGCCACATAATCATTGAAATTCTGCGCTCTCTCTTGCAGGACAAGATCACTGACAATAGAAAGGAGCAGAGGAGAACCGATGAGGGACATGGGCGCCTTGTGAGAAGTGGTAATTTTCAGAATATTATCAAATCCTTATGGGGGAGGATTTTTCCCATGTCGGGGCAGGCCGTGCAGGAGCAGGTGTGGGCACGGCGGTGATCGGGTCTTCACCGCCATTTTACATGGGCAGGCCAATTAAGGCCCACCCAGCATGTTTCGCGGCTCCTGGGGACAGCAGGAGTGGGTGGCGAGTGGTGGAACAGCAACTACCACCGGCAACCCGGCAGCCTATTTAAAGGGCAAGCTGCAGCCGCTCCAAGGCTGCTGTACATGGCCAGAGTTTGGGGCCAATGCAGATCCAGGCTGGCCATGCAGGAAGGTAGGGCGGGTGGTCACTGTGCGCCCAGGGTTTTGGACGAGTGCCTTGCTGCCCTCCTCGAGGAGGTGGCAGCACGGCGGGAGGTGTTTGTCCCCGAGGACAGGAGGAGGAGGCCACCTCACTTGACAAAACGTGCATGGGAGGAGGTAGCGGAGGTCGTGAGCTCCCACGATGTGGTGCGGCGCTCATGGACCCAGTGCCACAAGCGCTTCAGCGACCTGCTGCACACGGGAGGGGGGAATTGCATGTTGGCATCATTCACTGCACCCATCGCGTAAGCTTCTCCCTCGCTGGTGCCCCACCCATGGCTGAGTGGCCTGAATGCAATGATTCATTGATGGCATGTGTCCTTAGCTGGGCGGGCCAGCAGATATTCCCTATGTGTTGGTCAGCATGAGAGGGTGGTGATGAGATGGGTTCTGCACCCACAGCATGTGGTGGACTGAGACCCACATGACTGTGGTGGGAGCAACCTGCAGGATCTGCACCCAGGCGCACTGCTCGAACTCCAGGACATGTTGAAGTCAGGGTGATGACGCGGTGGGAGGGGATCTTCAAGTGGCATGGCACAGATGGATCTGCTGCCCTCTGCGCTCCATGTCATTGTGCCTCCTGGCTATGGCAGGTGAAAGTGTGTGCTCCCAACTGTGATGAAGGCAGCATGTGGTCAAGGGAGGGCTGGAGGGGGGAAGGACACACCTGGCATATTTATGTGAGTGTTCGGCAGCAGCGAGATAAGGATGCACTGGACCCCTGCAATGGCCAACTGGGCTTAGGGTGGGCCGGCCACGAGAAGATTCACGGTACAAGTGTCACTTACCAACACGGCTTGCCCATTGCGTGTGGAATGATGAGCGCGTGATGATCTAGGGGACAGGCATGTACATTGACATTGCCCGCAAGCTAACTGATTGAATTTCCTTACTCTTCCTTATAGCATCAGTGGTGCATGGCTGGGACCCAGAGCAACAGGGTTCCCCTCTGACACCCGTGGACCATGAAGTTCCAACATCACAAGCATCACACCATCTCTGCCAGGCAGGCACCAGTGCCAATACTGGCATCTCAATGGGCATCCGATCTTTGGCTAAAGTCCCTGGGCATAGCGGTGAGGGCACTTCACTGTCACTGGAGGAGCAGGTGGAGACAGAGAGTGCTCATTGTGCCAGCAGTGGGAGGGCTGCAGGGGCCCTGGCACATGCTCAATCTGTGGCTGATGATGAGCCTCTGGAGTTGTCCGTAATGCAGCCAACTCATGAGATGTGGCTGGGTGTGCGGGACCACCTGGTGGAGATACATGGGGCTTGGTGTCAGTGGTGCAGGAGTCCACATGGGCCATCGCTGATGACATTGAGCCTCATGGATGAGTGCCAAGCTTCCTCCATTGAGAGAGTGACGACCCTCATGGAGAAGCAGCTCCCGGGACAGGATCAGGGATTCCTGGGGTTGCGTTTGGACCTGCAATCCCTCACAGCGGCATTGGACTCAGGTGATCAGTGCCCGTGTGGGCGGTGGTTTGGGCACCAGGTATCCCACCTCGGTGTTCATCTCTCTACAGTGAGCAGGGAGTGCCGAACGCAACTCATGTCAATGGAGCAGCTGCCTGTTGTCTCTGCTGGCACCTCTCAGGGTGCCCCGGATGAGGCCGGCAGCTCCTCTGCCCCTCTGCTAGCAACCGCTGCTCCCAATGAGGCTGCGATGGATGGGGAGATGCCAGCTCCCTCCCAGGTGGGGCCAGCACAGGCTCCACGGGCCAGGGGACATCCGCCAAGTTTATCGAGGGCAACAGGACAACAGACGTCTCAGATGCCAGTGCCAGTGAGGGGGCACCACAAATACGTAGCACCCACAAGTGTAGAATGAAGGCACCTTAGGCACACCCCAGGTTCATCACTGGTGGTTTTTTGTTGACCTCCCTATGAGTTCCTTCTGATTGTGTTTGTAGTGCGACACCATTTTATTTGTGTTATGTTAAGAGACTTTTAGGAAAGCATTAATTAACATCGTCTAACATGGCTGGCGTGTCTCTTTTCTTGGGCGGGTGGATGGAATCCTGAGATGTTATGAGTGATTTGTGTTTCATTGACATTTATTGACTGGACTAGTTGTCAATGCTCCTAACCTGACAGATTTTGCACTAAGGTCTCCAGGATGGAGGCTACAGGCCAGGCTTGTATTGCAGATCCATATGTGCTGTGCTAGCTAAACGCTCCTAAATGCATTCCAGGCGTCCCTGCCTTCCTGCAGTATACCCAGGTCAGCGTGTGCCCCCTCAGCATTTCCCTGTGCTTGCTCACCCTCGGACTCACTGCTGGACTCATCGTACTCAGCCGCAGCCATTCCGTCTACATCTTCTTCTTCCACAGCACCCCCCCTTTACAGCGCAAGATTGTGGAGAGTGCAGCATGCAAGCACTATCAGCTACACTCGATCTGGGGGGTATTGGTGCGCCTCCTGAGCAGTCCAGGCATTGGAGGCACATTTTGAGAAGACTAATGGATCTCTCCACCACAGCCCTTGTGGAGGCATGGCTCCTATTGCTCAACTTCTGTTCTTGGATAGCATAGAGGCGTCATGAGCCACCTTCTGAGGGGATAGCCCTTGTCACCCAGCAGCCAACCATCCAGCCGGGCTGGAGCACTGAAGAGCCCCAGCACCTGGGAGTGTCTGAGGATGTAGGCATCCTGGGAGCTGCCAGGGTACCTTGTACAAACTTTTAGAATCAGCATCCTGTGATCACACACTATCTGCATGTTCATGGAGAGGAAGCCCTTCCTGTTGATGAAGGCACCGGGCTCTCCTGCTGGCACCTTGATGGCCACATGTGTACAGTCTATTGTACCCTGGATGTGGGGGAAGCCAGCAATGGCTGCAAAGCCTCTGGCTCACTCTGTCTGGCTTGCCTCATCCCAGCAGTAATGAATGAACGTCAATGCATGCCTGAACAGATTCTTTGTGACCTGCTTGGCACAGGTGTGGACAGTTGCTTGGGAAACAACGCCAAGATCACCCACCGAGCCCCGGAAAGAGCCAGAGGCATAGAAGTTGAGGACAGCTGTGACCTTTAAAGCTATGGGCATGGGATCCACCCATACAGTTAGCTGAGATCTCTGGACCAATCATCTGACAGATATAGTTGACTGTTTCCCTAGACAGACAGAGCCTCTTTTGGCACTGCACCTCAGACATATTGAGGTAGCTGCTTCGCCGCCTGTATACCCTGGCAGCAGGATAGTGGAGTCTTCTGCAGCCCTTTCTTCCTTGGAAAATCTCTTGGCCCTGCACCCTTTGTACCTGCGCCTCTCCTCCCAAAGGTGGTTCCCCTGGAGGCTGTATGTGCACTCCTGGCCTCCTCCCCCTTCTGGCCCTCCCTTCCTCCTCAGATGAGGTGCCTTCAGTGGAGAGATCACCTCCCATTCCCAGGCTCAGGGAGGCTTCCTGAAAGCTCCAGGCCCCAAAACAAATCCTCACTGAAAAGTGCTGACCTGAAGGTTATGAGTCCAGTTGAAGCAGCTGGTATGCATTTTGAAGTTTTCCAGCTCACACAGGCAGGTTTCAGTAACTTTTGTACAATAACATTTAAGCCTGTAAAATTGCGACCCCACTGAGCCCTCTTCTCCCGCTTGTGGCTAAGGTTTGTACAAATTTCTGCAACCTGCCTGCCTGTTGTGCCTGTGCGATGAGCTGAAGATTGCATGGGTGCAGCAAAATCCCCATCAATTGAACCCTCAAGAGCACTAAGTGGCCCATTAATTAATCGCGGGTGCACAACGGAGATCGCCGTGCGCCTGCCCATAAAAATATCGTGATGGAGCAGTGACGTCAGGACGCTCACCCAAAGAAACCGTGCATCATTTTACGTGTTGGCATGCGGGTCCTGCCTCCGCATGCCAACAGGAAAATTCTGCCCATGGAATTATAGGCAAAGCAGCAGGCCACCTGGCTAAAAAAAAAGCTGTTTTCTCTTTCACTCTGGAAAAACACACAAAAAATCCCTAGCTGTGAAGGGCCAAGGCAAATCAAAGATAATGGTTACAAAGATGTTGCTCTCAGGGAGTGTTATGGCACCTTAAGTACTCTCCTATTTATACAAGTGCCTGGCTGGACTTAACAAATGGCACCCAACATGGGATAAGCTGAAAGGTGACCTCAGCCAAAGTGATGCATGAGGGGAGGTGACAACTTAGGTACCTGCCCTGCAATCATTAACCAGAACTACTTGAGCACATTATTGACATAGGTAAACAACCAACCCCTAGAAATAAACTATATTAATGTGTGTTCTGGAGTCGAGGCGGCAGTCTCGTCAGTCAGCTGCCTTTTTCAGATGAACGAAGACCATGAGAAGAGCTTCCTCGCACCTTGGTTAATTTAAGAAGAAAGAGAACGAAAGAGGAGAACAGCACAGACATGACACTGCCATCTCCAGCTGCAGAAATCAGCTCCATCTGCCTTTTTGCCCTCTGGGACCAGTAAACTGCCCTCACCTGTCATGCACCATATGTTTATCCTGTATATTTAGCTCGTGCACCATGTTTAAATTGTTGCTTTTTAATAAACTACTCAATACACTTGTCCATTATCTATTGTCCTATTCTGAACGTCAAACTAATTTTTTATTTTAAACCTGGACCCAAAAGGCTGGAAAATGGCTGCCAAAGATCACCTGAAACCACTCCCCTGTCTCAAAAGGGAACAGAAGGAATGTTCCAGATAGATGTGAATCAATGCCCTTTCCTGAAATCAACCCAAAAGGGTATTATCAAAATTGAATGGCTCAGACAAAACAAAAATACTGATGGTCCCAAACCTTTAAGGTGTTGAACCAAACACAGCCTGTTGGAATCAACATGAATATCAACCATATTTGGGAAAGGACTTGGACTTGTAGAAAGTCACATGATGACACAGCCATGTTTTCTGTCAGCTTTTAAAATCTGTTAGAAGCTGTTTGTAGGCAGTTCCAATTAAAGCCAAACTAGCTGCAAATAATTCAAGCAGCCTGGTAATTAACAACGATACCTTCTAAGCCAGGCATCCCTACAGAGGAAAGAACTTCCCAACCTTTTGCAACTTCAAGCTTGCCAGAGAACCAATCTCTTAGAAATTACACTGCGAGTAACCTTATAGCCTGCTGAGAATCCTTCATTTTATAAGACCCACATTTCAATATTAAAGCATCTAAACCATCCAAGAAACTACAGGCCTGCCACTTGGGAGCATGAGATCATAAATCAGAGACTAAAATAATTTTAAAATGTACTTTACCTTCATCTGTATCCAATCTTTGTATGTGATAGATTGTGAAAGATCCAGGGTAAGTGCGTGAGAATAAATACCCTTTTTTGTTTTAAAACTCACAAAAGCTTGCTGCTGGAATTATTTAATTGGGATATACACTCTGCAGTTAAGAAAATACACACCACATTTCATTACAAAACATACCGATCATGGGAAATAAGGGAATACAAACATTTTGTCCATGACTCACTTCTCTTAAATAGTTTATGAGCACAACACCCTTTTTGTTTTAGATAATCTGTATTCCTGGACCTAAATCCTATAGCCTGCATCTTCTGGCTCCTACAGAGGAGATCATTTGCTGCATCACAGAGTCTGCTACAACTGAGCCTATGGCATCCAGCAACATTGAAAATGATGGTATGCAGAGTGTTCAATTGTTCGATTGTTCTATGTATGATTATGTGAGTCTGATAGCTGTTGTATGCTCGCTGTGCTTGATTGGTTAAGCCTTGGTGTGGACTCAGAGGAAAGTAAACAGACATCACAAAAGCTACTAGAACTTAAACTGTAAGCATGAGTGCAGGCACTTTGTGATCGCAGAGATGTGTTAAAACTCTTGTAAATGAACCTGTTGCAAAACAAGTGTCATCTCTGCATTGCTCTGCAATGTATAAAATATACAACTGCATTTTCCTGTCTTATGTCCCTTCTTAGCTTCCCATCACCCTCATCCTACAATCTGGCATGGTTTGCAAGTAGCTAATTGTGTGACCACAGACTTCTTGCTTCCCATTCCACCCCCTTCTCTCACACTGACCTTTCCCTTTATGATTTTCTGCATTCAGGCACCCAAAAAATAATCTGCCAAGCCACAGCTGCCCAATTGGAAAAAAAAGGGCAAGCTCACAGCATTACTGAAGAGGCCCTCTCACTTGATATGACACTCACAGCCAATAGATCAATCATTGGCCCTGCACATAGCTGGGATGATAGTATGAAGTTGAGATCTGCATGTGATGAGCCACCCCTGCAGCCAGGCCAGGGGGAAAGGATTGCTTGTATGCCCGTTCCCCTGGAGGCTGAGGTTAATTCAATTCACTACACTCTCATCACCCACCTACCAGCAAACTCTATCAATCGGAACTCAATCCTGCATTTTATGTGCTTTATCTCACATTCACACATTTAACGCTGTTGCAAGCCTGGCAACCACAACTCACAGTTCACACACATTGGCAGCTATTCATCCACATCATCCAATCACGTTGTATGACACTTACTAACACATTTCCTGCCACTTAATAATAGGCAGCAGCAAAGGGCTGGAGCAGGACAAGTGTCCCTGTATATTTTTACCTCCATGCAGGAGACACTTGACAACATAGGAAGGGATAGCGTTGAGGGCATGGCCACCGAGGGATCTGAAATGATCACGATGAGGATATTTGCATACCTAATCCTGCTTCTCCCTCATCTCTCAATGTCTTCTGATTTAGAAACTGCAGCTGGTGTAAGCACTTTCCCCTCTCCCTTCAGCACAAAGCAAATCTTGTCCCTTTTTCATTTCAGATACCCAAGAGCTGGAATCTTCGCTGTCAGTGGAGGAAGAAGAAGACAGTGAAGATGAAGAGACACTGTTGCATGACCTTACACTCGCAGCCACCAGCTAAAACGCAAACACTACACGTATTGTAATAGCTCGAATAGAGAAGGGATCTGCATGTGGTTACAAGAGTCCAAGAGCGGGGGCGGGGCCTTTAAGGATAGCACATCATTTTATGATTTAATTTATAAATTTGGATTGGAATGTGAATATTCTGATGATTTTTATTTTTCTGTTGTCAGAAAAAGGATGATGTGATGGTCAGTAATACTGGAAAGGTAAGGAGAGTGGGACTTCCGTGAACGATGACTATTTGATCATATAGAACCCCGGCAGAAAGGGTTGCAGCACAGCCTCTCATTCTCTTCCTATTCCTCCAGTTCCTTTTGCATTACCTTCTCCTTCTCCTTACTCTCCTGCTTCAGTTTTTTGTCTGATAGGTGATGATAAAGGCTGTTTCTTCGTGCCAGGTTATGCAGCCCGTGTATCAAACTACCATAATTCTTGATACCTGTTCATTTGAGTGCTGTGATTCTCCTCTAGAGCGGTCCAGGCAGTGGATGCATTGCTTCAGGACTGGCACATTCTAGAATATTCCTTGTGACAGCATGGCTTTCATTGCAGGGCTGCTGTGGGTCTTGGACAGAGCCGTGAATCATGACATGAGTAGATAATCCTTGTTACCCAACTTTCACTTGACAGAAAGGGTCAAATATAGTTGGCATAGAACACTGCCACAGAATGAATGCATTGTGACTGCTCCTCAGATAATGGGCATTCACCTATATGATGCACTGCCTGTGGTCCCATTCCAGTTGCACACTGAGGGTCTAGAATTCCAATTGGTTGATGAAACCGGCAGTGTGTGCATGAGTCGCACGCAAAGCAATGTGAATGCAGTCAATAGCACCTTACACATGGGGAAGCCTGTAACCTGTGAAAACCCTTGTGCTCCCTCTGCCTGCTTCTTTCTGGTCAAACTGAATGCGATGAAACTATTTCTGTGTTTCAAGAACCTTAGTGATTTCCTTTATGTAGCAGTGCACTCTACGCTGTGAGATCAAGCTGATACCCTCAGCAGCATCCTACCTCGAAAGCCAAGACAATGCAGTCCTTGCTCTACTTTAGGCTGCAGTTGTGGCTGCAGCAATTAGCAGATTTCAGTCATGACTTCTTTTGTAATGAGAATTGCCTGATGCATTGGTTCATGCTGAAGCTGAGGTAAGTGAATTGTTTCCTAAAGACCCTTTCACAATATGTCATCCTGTTGAGAACCCCTCTCCCTGCAACAACCACCCCACACCCTCCAATTCCTCCCTCTTCTTGCAGCTTGTTCTCTGTTTGGGCTCTCTTCATTCTCCCAGCCATGCTAAATTCCATTAGGAAAGGCAAACCAGGCCATCCATGTCTGGTAGCTACATGATTCAGGACAAGCCGTCAAGTGAACAAAATAGTATGCCATTGAAATTGTATGCAAGTACATAAAAGCTCCAAAGCAGCATACACCTGTACCAACAGGCAGAAGAAATAATCCAAATATTAACTTTTACGTAGTCCATGATCTCTTCAGACAGCACTGGGACTGGAGGGTAGGGGGTGTGGAAGTTCCTTCATGCCTTTTAATGTTGTGTTCAGCTGAGTAGGGTTAAGACAAGAAGTAGGCTGAAGCATAGCATTCAAAAATGCCAGCACTGGCATGAAATCAGCATTGCATGGTGATTTACATGATAATCTGCTTTCTCTGCATGCCACGGATGGTCATTAGATGTGCACATGCAAACCCTTTACCAATGTGGCATCCAACACACTTCGCATCGTAAGCATGCTCACACATCTCAGAAACCAATTTTGAGCATTAGGACGTGATGTAGCACCTACAATTGCGTGTTTCACAGCCCAATTTCTACTCCCATGTTTTTGTGCACTTCAAATATCTTAATGATTGCAGTGTGATGATTTTGATTTGCGGTTCAAGAAAGGCAGAATTATAATAAGCTTGAATATACTAAAAATGAAGCAACAGATAAAGGTATTGAACTTATGTCAAGGAGCTCCTGATTTCCTATCTCATGAGGCCTACAGTCAAAGGTTTTGGTGTTTCAGCAACTTTAAATATGCCCACCACCTTCTCATTGCTCCATTAAGTTATTTTTAGTTTCTGTTGTTTGTCATGACAACAGAAAACTGTGACCGAGTGAGACCTACCTATAACTGCACCAGCTAACCACAGACATAGTAAACTATTTAAAGAAGACTTGTTTTTTAAAAAAATGCAAATAAAGACACTGACCAAAGTTGGATACCAGCAGTCACCAGCTGTCTGGTATTGTAAGTGACCACTTTTCTGGAAAGTACCTACTTGAATTGCACGGCAGATCTGCTCTGAGATATTGCATAGAATTTCATGCCTGTGGGGGTGTCAAAGTTCACTTCAAGCAGGTACTCTTGAAAGGAAGATGTTAAAAATGTAAAGTACTGGACTCCTAATGCACTGTAATTCTGGGAAGACAGTGGGAGCTGTTAGGAAATAGAAACAGTTTAAGTAAGTTATATTGGTATTTGTAAGTGTTAGGAATGAGCTTTAGCTTTAAAGTTTAAGTTTGAATTGTACTTTTGTATTTGTGGTTAAGAAAAGTCAAATGGAGTTTTAGTTTCACTTTAAAAGGGTGCTTGCATTTCTAATGAGTTTTTTTATGACTTTAAGCTAAATTAAACAAACAAGGGTGGAAGAATTGGACTGTTGCCTAGAAATAGGGGGCCAGAGAGGCAAGTCCCTCCCACAGTCACAAACAGAAGAAGAGAAACAGCAGTTTGTTTTGGAAGCTATTGGTGTTCAGCCGGTTTTCAAGTTGCTCCCAGGAGAGGCTAGAGCAAAGGGGACAGGTAGCCTGTCCCAGGCTAAGGAAAAACCCCAGAATCGAGGGGAGTGGAACAAGACAAAATCCAAAAATGGCCTTCTAGTCAAAGGAAGGACAGGAACCTGGAAAAGGTCCTGTTAAGTGAAGTTAAGAGTGAGGGACAGAGAGAAAGATTTCAGATTTAAGGAGACAAAAGCTGCAGAGAGCAGATATAAAATAAGAACAACTTGCAAGAGGCAAGAAGGTCCAAAAAGACAACTGGAGGTCGGTAACTCTTTGCTATGGGCATGTGAAGCAGTGGTGTACTGTTGAAGGATGAGTCAGTGAGGGAGGGAGTGCATGGAAGGCAGCTTGAGTGCATGTGGTGACCCAGGGAGAGGAACATCAGAAGGAGAGTTCAAAACCCTGGAAGGGGTCTGAAATAAAGTATCGGTTTGGGAGGAGACTCCAAGGCAAGCTTTTGGAGAGTGGAGATTGGAAACCCTCATGTGAAAGATGGAGTTCAGTGAGATGGGTTGGCTCATGATGTGACAAATGTCTGGGAGTTGGGGGTTGAGGAGAGATCCATTGCATGTGGTTGAGTTGGGATTTGTCATTTGGTTTCAGTGTGGGATGTCTGACCACAGGGTGCCAAAGATTTACATGGGCTGTGTACTTACTGTAGACATTAGAGTATAAGATAGCTTTTGTAAGCTCTGTTATCCTTAAAAATCTGTATACATCTGCAAAGGTATAGTTATGGGTGAAATTGTATTGTAATATAGTTCATCTTTTCTTGTTGAATAAACATTTTATTTTGTTAAAGGTTCATCAGATGACTCCTATGACTCTGTTCAGTAGCTACTCTCCACGTGTTTAAACAAATAAATAACAGTTAGGACCTATCAAGCTGGGTTCCACCCTAGCCTGTCCAGGGGTAATCTCAGCTAGGATCGCAACAAAACTGCTACTCAGCCTGCTACACCCCACCAGACATTCAAAACCCCTTGTGGAGTATAAAATAACTCTACCTCCTGTTAGTTTATATCTCAAAAATGTGTCAAAAGATTTTTGAGATGAAAGATCAAAAGCTGGGATTATTGCAACAATGGATGCAAGGCATGCTAATAGAATTCCCTTCCAGAAATATACAGAAATGAGTTTGAAACTGGCTCTGCCAAGCAGAGAAGGGACAAGCAGGAAGGAGAGAAACCTGAGGGTCATCTAATTGCTCTGCTGGAAAAGATCAGGAGTGATCTCTCTCTGTCTCTGAAGACAGAATGCCTTCAACAGAGTGGAGACCTGAACAATCTCAATCCCAGGCTCCTACTGGAAACCACCTACCTTCATATGGCTGCAACTTTCCCCAATTTATGCCTCATGGACAAGCAAGAGGCTTACTGGATATGTGTGTGTGTCACCACATCCTTTATTATTTTTCTTGGGTTTTAGTGATTAATAAACTTACTCTTTCTTTGGCTCAAGGAAACTTGGTTTGATTGGCTCCTTGTTAAAAAGTAAATACATTTGGAGTGGAACAGGTATCTATGGGATAAGAATTTATCAAACCTTTGGTGCGACCAACTGAGAGGGCTGAGTAAAAGAGGAGTCAGCTCACTTCTCCTCACCCATTGTTACATGTTAAGTAACCTTTTCATTTTACTGAGTAGCAACCTGGATTTCCGTATAAATTTGGTTGGACCCCAGATTGGGTGAACTGTCACATGCGGTATCCTGGACTCAGAATAAAGACACAGAGGCATAGCACTATATTTGTAAGAGCTGCAGGCCATTTCACTGCAAACATCAACCTCTTCATTGAAATCCCCTAACCCCACATTTTTCCATTAAAAAAATACTCTTAAAACAGTCGACCTGTGTGGACCGCGAGTGGCAGCACTAAACGTTGCCTGTGCGGGAGGAGGAGGAGGGCGAGCTGGGCCCAGCGTGCAGTTCACGCATGCACGAGAAAGAGCGCTTCAATCTCCCTGATGCATGGAGCTGCCTCAGGGAGATTGAAGTGCTGTGTAAAAAGAAATGAGGAGAATAAAAGTTGAATAAAACGTTCCCTCATGTGACTTTGTTACATGAACTGGGACATGTTTTTAATTCAAAAATAAAGTGTTTATTTAATGTTTACTTGCTTTAGGAAACCTCATCCAGCCCGTGGAATTAAATTAAATTAAAATTTACACTGCCTGTCCAATTTAACGTTTGGCGGGCAGGCGAAAAGACCAAGTGGGCTTTGCACTTTTTGGGAAACCTCATCCACGGGCAGGATGAGACTTCCTAAAGAAATAAAGTTTAAATAAAATGTTACACTTGAATTAAAAACATGTCCCTGCTCAGGTGACAGGTTCACATGAGAGGACATGTTTTGTCACACTTTTATTTTCTTTATTTTTTTTTAAACAGCACTTAATCTCCCTGAGGCAGCTCCATGAAGCGCTCACCCACATGCGTGCACAAAGTTCGCATTCGGCCCATTCGCCCTCCTCCCCCTGCCCGCACAGGTAGCGTTGAGCGCTGCCGCTCGAGTTCCATGCTGGGCGGGCCTTAATCGGCCCGCCAACTTGAAATCATGGTGCAGTGCTGATCACCGGCCCCCGCCAAGCCCAGACGCCAAGGGCAAAATTCTGCCCCTGATGTCCACTGATTCTGTCTAACTCAAAGCTACCTATCTGAAACACATGGATTACACATTTTACTGGTGTTCAATGACCAGCTAACTTAATATCTTGCTAGACCTAGAAGCAGAGTCTGTGAAAAATCAATTAAAACACACTCAATTGCATTTTAGCTGGTTAAGGTAAAAATTCCCATGGTGCTTCTTGCAGGTAATCAAGAGCACAGAAATGTCGATTGTTAATATTACTGACTGAGATTGAAGAGAAAAGGTATTGGTATCTACCACAGGGGAGCTGTGAAGGACACTACGGAATTGGTCTTCTTTATTACTCTCCTGTGATTTCAACCAATATCCTTCGTTTTCAATCTCAGTCAGTAACTTTCGGTACAAGTTAACTTGGTACTTTTTGCTTGAAAACCCAATCTTATTCTGAGAGTCTTGTGTTACACTTCTTGCTGCAATATTTGACAAACTCTGAGGTTCCCTGTTCACAAGTTGCTGTATTAATGATCATCGCCTGTGATGTTTCTTTGCCAATTACTCGTATCATGAAACTTTCAAAATGAAAGAAATACTTACAGTAAACAAATAACTAGAAACATTAGTTTTTCTGTCTGAATGCCAAGGAGGAATAATGCAGATCCAAACTGTGCTGCACCTGTTCAGCTCTGGAAGTACCTGGATTTCCTGCTCTGGACCGTATCGAGACAGCCTTGTTGTAAACCCATCCCAAGCAGAGATTAACACTGGTGATAGGGGCTGGAAAATCTTAGGCTTGCAGCTGCTTCTGTAGCCCCTGAGATTAGAATCTTTTGGCTCTCGATGGCGATCGCAAGTGAGAAGGTCCTCAATGTATTTTAAAATCCAAACAGGGTGAAAAGATTTGATGCTACATCCACCTGTAATTGTTTTGCTCAGTTCCAAAGACTCTCACAGCCCCTCTAGATTGGTCCAGGCCTTTTCTCAATGCTCACATTTTTCCACTGGGAAATGGGACAGAAGGGCAGTAGCTCATATCCTTTGTTTCATGTAATGCTATTATTTTGCCTCATCACCAGCTTTCCCTCAGGGAAAGTGAGTGGATTTCCAGCTTTACATTAAAGGGGCGGAGGCTTGACTGTCTGAGTCTTCGCCACACTTTTTCCTGGTCCTTGCATATGGAGAGCACTCAATCCTTGGCTGCAACAGCCATGAAAATGGCCCTTTTATCCTCTTGTTCAGTAGATCACAATATAGTTTCCTGAGGCAAGTATTAAGGTTACTTTTTTTCTTCCCTCGAATCACAAGTAAATCATGTAGAAAAAGAAGCTACTGAATGTGCTATGAATACACAATATCATGAAATGGTTCTGAAGTGTTAAAATCTGCTGGTGGAGGCTGAACAGACAATATCAGCCAGTGTCAAAATGGCTGCATAAGAAAATGCTATTGCTGGAGTAATTGAAATTCCTGAATTGAAATTCAGCACAGGACTGAAAAGAAATCTAAACATAATTTGAGCAAGCCACAGGTGGCAAATGGAAGAAGAATTAAGATTCTTAAAATTCCTGATCATAATGACTTGAAGCTCTTGATCTATATCATGGGCGGAATTTTATGCCAGAGGAATTTTACGGTTCCACCCAAGTCAACGAAGTTTAGAATGGCTCTCCGCGACAGGGCCATAAAATTCTGACCCTTATGTTTACTTGGAGTACAGCAGATTAAGAGAAATAATGTAGAAAGTTTTACAGACATTTTAAGAATGTCTTAAGCCAGAGAACAATATTATACAGCTATGTGTTCAATTCCTTAATTGAAGAAGATGGGGAATTGATTAATCAGCATTATGGCATTGAAAAAACATTCAGGTACTTGTGATTTCAGTTGACTGGAGGAGTCACTGACATGATCAAAATGTGGTTCGAATCAGAAGCAGCGATGTGAGAGAGACAGATGTTAATAGAGCCAGAACTTAACCTTGAGAAATATTTAGATAGATTATCAGCCTCAAATTAATCAGCTCAATAATGGTGTATATAATAAATTTATTAGTATCTAGAAAGCAGAAGCAAGGAGCAGCGAACTAATGAAGGTGAAAAGATTTTCAGTGCACACATGAGGCTTGAGATTGGAGAGGGGAATGGAAGTGTCAAAGGTCAAAGGGCAGTGGCGCCCAATTGTTATTTTAATTTTTACTGATGCCTCTCACTGTGTTAATCACAAATAACATATGGGCTAATGCCTCACTTAACTAGGACTCAAGTCTAAGGGATGTAGCTTGCAATTTATATGCAGGCTCCCAACTCCCTTTGCATTCACCACCCACATTGGAATTATTACAGGCTTCAGGTTTTTATGCCCATAGGGATTAATTTAATTAGTCCCATGGAATTGAAACAGTGAATGATACAAAGAGCTTTTCAAAAATAAAATGTTTGTAACAAGAGTCAATGTCAATGCAAATGTTAAATTTTAACAAGACAATGGAACTTTTTAATCTACATCATCTATTTTAAAGTGACACATTTCCAGAATGTTTTTTTTTATTTGGGATATAGGCCTTAGCTTCTGCACCTCAGACATGTCCCATAGGCTGCTCGTTTCTACACTGGAATCTCTGGAATTTCAGGAGCTACATGCAAAAAATAACATGTGGCCCTTTAACCAATTGCAGTGCTTGAATTTATGTAGCAGGACACAATTTCCTTCCACTCAGCAGTGCTAAACCACTTACCAGTTACACACTGCCATCTTACCTGCATACATAAATAGCCCAGATTTTGCTTGCAGGGTCGAACAAATAGCACCAAACCTGCCCACGTACTTTTGATAGTCATTTGTACTAGAGCTTTTGGTGAATAGAAATCCATTTCAGTGCAGTGCTCTCTACAGGAGACTTAAATCCTGTCCGGACAGGGTAAGCGACTGTGCAAAACCTTTAAAGTAGCAGCCTGAAGAATTCTTAAATGTGGCATGCAAACTCTAAACCAGAAAGTGTAAGTTATACTAGCTAATTCAATACCAAATCATCCAAAGGAAGCAAAACAAAGACAGAAATGGAAAGATGGGATCAAGGCAGAGATATAAAAGAGACAAGGAGGAAAATATAAGAAATTATTCTTTTCAAATCTGGAACAATAATTAGAAGTGAAGGAATGTGACTCTAAACTTGTAAAAAAAATAATTTGCTGTGCCAGAAATAGCTATTTGGCAGTAATTAAGGCACATCACTCCATTACAAAAAATTGATTTATATTGGAATAGACAGGCAGATTTAATGGAGATCTTTAACTTCACAGCATTCTTATATTTCAATGGCAAGGCTCTTAGTGCGATATCTTTGCAGTGCCACTTCTGGAGGAGCAGGACAACACGGTCTGCAAATTTCTGATATCTGTGTTATATATGCATGTCTGGTCACCTGAAGTTGCTAACTGATTCACCCTTTAACTAAAGATGGTGCTAATAGCCTCACTTGTATTTTAATTGCAAAATTCAGGACAATGAAAGACTTCTTAGTCATTTTTAGGTGGTTACTGGAGGAGTCACAAAGGCAAGCAGTTCCATCCCATTCCTAACCTATCAAAGAGTAATTCAGCCCCAATTATTGAATTTGAATGCAATAAAACTCTGCTTAAATAAACCTGTAACTCTGCCAGTTTATTTATTTACTCTGGGACGAATATAAAGAGAACATTGCGACAAAACTCAATTAGCCAGATTCACAGGAGCAAATCCCTCTATTGCTTGATGTGGGAAGGGAGATAAAAGTCTACACGTTGATAGTATAGACACAAGCCTTCCATCTGTGCCTGCATATGGTGTATACTAAGTGGTGGTGGGTTGCCTTCCACATTGAAACTGAGCAGAACTCTTAATTATTTCTCCCATCTCCTCCAGAAAATGTATGCACTTTTAATTGCCAAAATTCCTAGCTAGTAATTGCAAACATTTTTGTTTGATATTCTTATTTGGTTATTCTATGTTACTCCAGCAGTGTATTGAATCCACGGTTGAGCAACAGCTGATGAGGTCCCTAGAGCTGATCTCCAGCACAGCCATATGCTGCTATGTTTCTGGAGACCCTTAGACAATGTAAAAGATTGATAAGGTTGCTAATTTATTGTTTGCTGCCCAGAGAAATGTCTCATCCTTTATGGTGATGCACATCATATTATGATAAATTATGAATCTATTATGCAGGAGATTAGTTAACTTGACTCATTAACCTATCAGCTGGAGAAGAAACAAAAATAGTCTACATGGAAAAGCAAGGCATCTTAATGTAATTGATGATATTTATAAATTTCTATTATTTGTGCAGTTATGTTAAATTCAAAAGCTGGTCGATTTATTCAAATACTACAGGGTTGGAGGATGAGCGTTGCGTTGCAAATCCAAGAGTAAATAGAGAGATGGAGATACAAGTGGCTGATCACAAGTAAACTATATTTAGCTGGAGGATCCATTAAGTTATATCTAATACCTTGAAGATGCTGCTTTCCAAGAATTTTGATACTTATAATTTTATTTTTTAGCATATAAGAAAAATTGAACGAATGTTCTATTACATTTAACGATTACATAAAAGGCTTGATTTCCTGACAATGGGGAAAATGAGGTTTAGCAGACCCGATATGCAAGTTTATCTCCATCTTTAGTGAATGCTCTGGCCAAATTTTCAGTTGGGACTGTTTCCCTCTAAGTTGGATTGGTTAAAGATGAGGAAAATTAGATCCAGAATATGTGACCTGCTCCTAGGATTCGGAAAATCCAGTGCAGGAACACCCCTGAAAGTGTTGTAGCTCGCCATTAAAGGGCAATTTGTGACAGGGATAGACAATTGGCCTAATTGATTACAATGGCACAGTAGAGACAAGTGGTCAAGACAGTTCCCATTGATATTGTCAAACTGGAGATACTCCTGTAGGAGATACATCAAAGAAAGATACTTTATTTGGGGATGAATACCGCCTTCCAGTAAAAGTAAACTGCACTGAGGAAAGTTCCCAACTAAGTTATTGCAGTTAAGCAGATCCTTTGTACCTAGCTGTAAATGAGGAAACAATTTGTTGAACATCATCCAATTAAGGAGGGTGGGTGGGCTCCAAGTGCTGCAGGGCCAACAAGACCCCTCTGGCACTGACATATTGGTGACTATATGGCAGGACATAGGAGCTGCCAATGCAGTTAGGTGAAAGAGAGGGCATGTCAAAATTGAGGCACCCTCTGAAGAGTTTTTTAAAACTTTAAAAACAAAAAAAAAATAGCCACTGCTTCATTGTCACCAGTATGGAAGAGAGAGGCCTGTAACCACAGCTGCTGCCATCTTGGCACATTGGCTACTGGGTTTGCAGGGAGGAGTGGCTAAACCAATGCTAGAGTGCTGCCAACAAGCACCACCCCCCACCCCCATGTCGGACCAGAATTTACCAAAAATGGGCTTGTGTGAGAACAAGTCAGCAAACCAGCACACTGGTTCCTGACTACAATTTTCCAGCCATCTGGCCTCCGACGCTTCATAATTTGAAAATTATGCCCTGTATTTCTGCCACCTCCATTTATGTTTCTTTAACACCTCTCCATGTAAAAAGATTAAAAACATATTTTTGTTGTAATATGCCTTTAAAGGATAGCAGCATGGCACCATTAAAAGGGAAATGCGTCACATGATCAAACCTTAGTTTCACTTTTGCTTTGAGCAGAGCACACACACAGCTCTGATGCCTTCAAGCTTTATATCTATATGTAACTGTTTTCAAGTGCCTAGTCTTAATAAATGAACCCACAACGTGTTTATCCAATCCCTTATGGGCGATTAGTGCCTTGCGCCTTGTACAGTAAATAAGCCCACAATATATCATTATAATAACACGGCAGTTTTCAAATCAAATTATACTCATTTGGTAGTATTCACAATGGCATCTCTGAGCAGTTTATGTTACTTATATGCTCAAAAACATTTCAAATATAGAACATTGCAATTCTTTAAGTTGCCAGTTACATTTTCCTAGAGTTAATAACAAATTAAAATAATGTTCTTCCAATAACATGCAGATTGAGGATTGTGCCCTCTAGCCCACTGCACTCTAAAATTTTGACATTTGCCAGTTAGAGCTGTAAATCTTCCATTCCTATCTGAAGCAAAATAAAATAGAACTAAGGCAAACACATTTGCTTAAGACTGCCTAGCCTTTGTTGAACGTGGATTCAGTTCTACCCAGTCTTCTTAAAGGCACTGATTTATGGTGAGCACTGGATACCAAATGGACATCTTTCAGATCAGAGCTGGGCCAGTGAGTATAAGAAGTTGTGGAAGGCATCACAGCCAAGCCTAGTCCTGTCATCCAGGTGACATCCGTATAGAAATAGATGCAGTCCTACAGAGAAAAAGTGTCCATATTGTTCCCAACCTCTTCTCAGAGACTCACATAAAGGCCAAAGTGTCCTTTTTGGGTCTAGGCCTCAGAGCATCCGAGTTTAGTATGCCAGGTAATTTATAACCTAGTCACACATCCAGCGCCTAACACTTATTTCTTCAGAATTCTCTGCAAAGGTCTGTCCTTCCCTTGCACTGAGAAGCAGCTGAAGCAGTAGGCACAGCCCCAGATGAAAGACTTTGCAGTCCTTTGTCTTTGTCACACCTCAAAATCAAGCCACATCCAAGCACTACTAAAAGGAATATTGGGACTAAAACACCAATCTCCTTCAGTCGAGTTGAAAAATAAATATATTATATCTTAACTCTTGCTTTTAACTCCCAGAGGGAGTTTCTAGGTGGTAGTGGTGACCTTACTGCTGGGTTTCATGTTAGAAGCCAACATCACCACCACCCCCCACTCCCCTCCACAACAAAGCAATTACTGGGGCTGTTTGGGGAAGGGGCCTTGGGAGGTTATTGTGAGAGGGATTGGGAGGGACATGGGAAGTCCAGGGCATGGGAGGCCTGAACTTCGTTGGTAAGATTCGGAGGAGAAAAGTAAAAAGGTTATCTTTCAAGTAAACCTCTTCTGACTTGCTTCAGCCTGCAGCTTCTCTGTTCTGACTGGAGTTAAAATACCAACAAGATCTGATTAAAATCATTGGATAACAATTAGCATATCTAAATAAGAAGTCTGCAGGCTTTAGGCCTGTTCATTTCATGCCTGCTTGGAAGAGCAGGGAAAAATTGAACACAAGGGGATCCAGATGGCTTTTCAGAATCGAAAGAATGATCTGCATTTGTATAGTGACTTTTACAACTTCAGGATATCCCAATTTCCTTTACAGTCAATCTCCTACTTTTGAAGTGTAGTCCTTGTTATAATGTGAAAAATTTAGCAGAGAAAGACAAAAGATTTATTAACAGTAGCAAGAAAAAAGTATAAGTACTGACTAAACACTTGATCATTTTGATTGAGGTGTTGAAGTCTCCTGAATGTGCAGTGAGCTGGTTTCCGTGAAATGTAGGTGTCAAGGCTTAAATCAGTCACCCTTTTCTGCAGAGATTCCAAACTCAGCATCTCCAGTGCTAAGCATATGACAGGCACAACTTACCTTTTAACATCTTCTCCTCAACCAGTGTCACTTCACATACTCCCAAGATCCTCCACTAGTCCTGGCCATCTCCCCATTTTTTTTGTTCATGAGATGTGGGCGTCACTGACTAAGTCAGCATTAATTGCCCATCCCTAATTGTCCTTGAGAAGGTGCTGATGAGCTGCCTTCCTGAACCGGTGCAGTCCATGGTGGTATAGGTATAACAACAGTGCTGTTAGGGAAGAAGTTCCAGGATCTTGAACCAGTGACAGTGAAGGAATGGTCATATAGTTCCAAGTCAGGATGGTGAGTGACTTGGAGGGAAACTTCCAGGTGACGGTGTTGACGTGTTTTTGCTGCCTTTGTCCTTCTAGATGTTAGTAGTCGTGGGTTTGGAAGGTGCTGTCTAAGGATGCTTGATGAGTTCCTGCAGTGCATCTTGTAGATGGTACACACTGCTGTCATTGTGTGTTGGTGGTGGAGGGAGTGAATGATTGTGAAAGGGGTGCCAATCAAGCAGACTACTTTGTCCTGGATGATGTCAAGCTTCTTGAGTGTTGTTGCAGCTGCACTCATTCAGGCAAGTGGAGAGTATTCCATCACATTCCTGATTTATGCCTTGTGGATGGTGGACAAGCTCTGGGGAGTCAGGAGGTGAGTTACTTGCCGCAGGAATCCTAGCCTCTGATCAGCTTTTGTTGCCATAGTATTTATATGGTTAGTCCAGTACAGTTTCTGGTCAATGGTAACCCCCAGCTGTTGATAGTGGGGGATTCAGTGATGATAATGCCATTGAATGTAAAGAGGCAATGGTTAGATTCTCTCTTTTTTGGAGATGGTCATTGCCTGGCACTTGTTTGGCATGAATGTTACTTACCACTTGTCAGCCCAAGCCTAGATATTGACCACGTCTTGATGTATTTGTACATGGTCTGCTTCAGTACCTGAGGAGTTGTGAGTGTTGCTGAACATTGTGCTATCATCATTGTATATCCCCACTTCTGACCTTATGACGGAAGGAGGATCATTGATGAAGCAGCTGAAGGTGGCTGGGCCTAGGACACGAACCTGAGGAACCCCTGCAGTGATGTCCTGGAACTGAGGTGACTGACCTCCAACAGTCATAACCATCTTCCTTTGTGTTAGGTATGACTCCAACCAGCAGAGAGTTTTCCGCCTGATTCCCATTGACTCCAGTTTTGCTCGGGCTCTTTGATGCCATACTTGGTCAAATGTGGCTTTGATGTCAAGGGCAGTCACCTTCACCTCACCCAATATCCTGCACTCTCTTATACTACGAAAGTTGTAAGACATATGGCCAGCAAGGATTTTTGCTTCTTCTGGTTGTAATGCAAAAGGTGAAGGGAATTCACAAATTTGTTAAAGGCGCTGACTTGAGTTCTTTGATGAAGTAACTGAGTGGGTTGATGAGGGTAGATGTTATATATGTAGACTTTCAAAAAACATTTGATAAAGTTCAGCATAACTGATTTATTCGAAAAAGAGAAGTACACAGTATTAAAGGGACGGTGACAACTTGGATAAATAATTGACTATGGGACGGGAGGAAGAGAGTAGTCATGGATGGATATTGTATAATTCTGACTTAAGGATCAAGGAGGGGGGGTGCGGTGATGGGGAGAATGAGGAGGGCAGAATGAGGAGGAAAGAATGCATTGGGGTCCTAGCAATTGATATTGGGACCATTGCTTTTCTTGTTAGATATAAGTGACACGGAGTTGGATATAGGGAGTACAATTTTGAAGTTTGCGAATGATACCAAAACTGATAATGTATAGGATGGTATAAAATTTCAGGATAAAGATAGATCAGTGAAATGGGCAGAAACATGGCAGGTACAATTTAATGCAAGTAAATGTGAAGTGATGACTTTAGGTTAACATGGAAGGACAGCATAATCTAAATTGTATTACTTTGAGATGATGTAAGAGCAGAGGGAATAGAATATACATAGTCACAAATCTTTGAAGCTGGCACGCCAAGTTGACAAGGCAGTTAAGAAAACATCAGGAGTGTTTGACTTTGTAATTAGTGGCATGAAATACAAACACAAGGAAGCCTGGCTAGAATGTTATGAATCACTGGTTAGCCATCCACTCAACTATTGTGAATAATTCTGGAGAGCACATTAGGAAGGAAGTCAAAGTCCTGGAGAAGATATAGATGAGGTTTACCAGGATGTTACTACAAATGAAAGTGTTCAGTTATGCGGAGAATTTGGAGAAGATGGAATTGTTCTCCTTAGAACAGAGAAGGTTAAGGAGAGACCTGATAAAAGGTATCTCTTATGCAAGATTTTGATAGAGCAAGGTTGGAGGATTTAATTCCTTTGGCAAGTGGGTTGACAACTGTTGATAATTGGCAAGAACAATAATTACCAAAATAACTACAGGGAAAATGAATAGATTCTCCCCTCTACCCCCACAAACAAGGGGTTGTTAACCTTTGGAACACATTACTTGAAGGTGCAATAGAATCAGATTCCATAGTAATTGGTAATTAGACTTAACAAGATAACAACTTACTTTAGTGGTTATGGGAAAAAAGCTGGGGTGTGAGATGAAGGCTTGGATTTTCTGTGCCCGCTGGCATTGGATGTGTTCAGTGGTGTGAGCGGACAATATGGCAAGAAGGCCAAAAATTGGTTTCACAATGTCGTGAAACGCGTTTGTGATCATCCATTCCGCCCGGCCGCTGCGGGCCGCATTGCCCACCATCGGACACCAGGAACCTCATTGTAGTACATCAGCATATCATTATAAGGCCAGCCCGCTGGACTCTTCTCCTCTCCCCACTGGATCATCTGCCCACATTGGGGGGAAAACACGCTGTCGCAGAACACGTGTTGACAACTATGACGTGCAGAAGTCGGGACTTACTGCCAGGGCCTTGCTCACATCACGGACATCTAAGGAGCAGAAGATGCTGGAGTCTAACAGTAAGGGGATCCTGGAGGAAAGTACGTGGCATGATGGGTGGATTCTCATGGAGGTGGCTCCACCACAAAGCAGCTCAGGGAAGTTGGAAAGTCACCGTTGATGCTCACAATGGATGTTGGTCGAGGGATGGGAGAGGATGGTCTAGGATCGACTGGGAGGGGAAGAGATGTTTGGGGGAGAATGAAGGTGTCAGAGTGGTGAGGTTGGGAGGGGGGAATAAAAGTGTCATGGGATGAGGTTGGGAATCCCTCCCGGAGGGAGTATGAGATAGGAGCGAGTAATAAGAGAAGATAGAAATTGGGCAGGTAGGTGTATGGGGTGTGGAAGGTGTAAGGGAAGGAGTTCAGAGGGGAGGAAGGAGTGTGGAAAGGAGAAAGGGTCCAGGGGGAGGAAGGAGTGTCGAGAGGGAAGGGAGTCCAGGGGGAGGAAGGAGTGCAGACAGGGGAGGGAGTAAGTGTGGAGAAAGAAGTTAAAGTGGAGGAAGGAATCAGGAAGGGGAAGGAGTTAAGCTGGAGGAAGAAGTGAGGGTGTCTGAAGGAGTCAGGAAGGGGGAAGAACTAAGGCTGGAGGAAGAAGTGAGACTGGAGGAAGAGGTAAGGCTGGAGGAAGGAGTCAGGAGGGAGGAAGGACAAAGGGTGACAGAAGAAGTAAGGGCGCCTGAGGGAGTCAGGAAAGGAGAGAAAATAAGCTGGTGGGGGAGTGGGGGGTGGTGTCTGGGGGTGTGGTAGGACTAAGGGTGTGGAGGAAGCAGTTCCAGGCCAGGGAAGAGGTTCTGGGGGTGAAGGGGTTCCGAGGTGAAAGTGTTTGGGTGGGGGGGGGGAGCATGTCCATGTGAATGAGCAAGGGAAGGGTCTGATGAGTCCATGGCTGCCTCCTGGGGAGCAAACCGAGGGTGGGAATGGTATGAGGAAATTTTTAGAATGACCGTGGGCAGAGTGAGGATGTAGGGTGGGAGGGTGAGGGTTCAACATTAGTGGTAGAAGGGACGCCGAGGGTGGTTGGTGGTGATTTGGAGGCTGAAGGTGGGAAGGAGGAGCTCGGAGAGGTGAATGTCGATGGGGGTGGGATTTTCAGGAAGGAAGGGAATGTGCACGTTCACCTGGACATCCCTGAAGGAAAAGGTTTGTGGCTGGTAGGTCACGGAGGGGAGGTGGAAATTGATGCCAGGGAGTCGACAGCAATGGGAGAAAAGAAATGGGTGATTGGATGGGGCGGGGGCGGGGGGGTGGTGGTTGGGGGGGAAAGACCGATGGGCTGACAAAAAAGTGAATCCAGACCATGCTGTCCAAATCGAAAGTGAAATGAGACTCGTGGGTACACAAGATCAGTTGCTGCATGAGAGTGTCATCATTGGGTAGGGAGGATGCCGGTCAGCTCAGATGGACAACTGAAAGCAAACCCCAGCAGGCAGCATTGAAAATGCTCAGGACATTGAGTTGAATGTGATACGAGAAGGATCCACATGTATGGGGGAATGCTTGCACAAGGCTCCGAAAGGCCCTGCCACACACACACACACACGCACACACACACATTTCTTTCTCCAGAAGTACTCATTGGCTAGCTTCTCCTTCTGCGGTGACAGAGGACGAGGTTGAGGGGCTCACAGGAAAAAGGGACTTGCGGGGAGAGGAAAGCCTCTGAGATTCCTGAGTGGATGATCCAGGGTGTCCAGCTGCTGCTCCTCCTCCCTTTGGGTGCCCGGGGGCCCTGGCCTGACTCCTTGAGGGGAAGAAGCATCTGGAGGGTCATCGACGTGCCCCGTTTCCCTCTCGCATTGCCGCTGCAGGAACTCACCCATGGCTCCTGCAATGGAGTGCAGGTCTGGACACATCTCCGTGTTCTGCTTGACCAGGGTCACCGTAACATTCGCCATCCTCTCCATGGTTCCTCCTATACGCACATGTGGACACCACTTCATCAGAGAGTAGTTGGGCACACTCCTCTGACTCGCATGCCAATCTGCTGAGGGCTTCCAACAGCTCTGTGTGATGTTCCAATGCCTTCTGCTGACTTTCCAGGGTGAGCTGGGAGGCCAAATCTAGATGCTCAACATCTGACTTGGACCTGAAAGATGCTGAATCCCCAGCAGTCCTCCGAGTGGCAGGGAGCTCACACGAATCTGCCTCCTGCTGCTGCGGACATGTGTCGATGTGGTGACCACCAGATTGTGAACCCGAACCTGCTCCTGATCTAGGTTCCACCGAGATGTGTGTCACTGCCTTGGTGCAGGGTGTGGATAAACGCTGTGATGGGTCATCCAGGCTGCTTATTTCCATTTCTTCAATGAAAGAGGTGTCCTTTTGGCTAAAGGTGAGGACCCGAATGGAGCTGAGGGACTGGCTGGCAGAGGGTGTTGGTCACTTGGCAGAGCTCCCTGTGAATCAAAGTAGAGATCAGTCGTGCATGACAGCAGAATCAAAAACAGGAAAGAGAGCACTCACGTTTGCATTGAAGGAGGGATGATGTGGTGCAGGAACCTCAGGTGGGTGTTCGCTGCCAATATCACTGCAGGCAGGGTCCAATTCCTCACTAGTCAGTGTGATGGCGCACTCTTCAAAGTGAGTCAGGGGCCAAATGTGGGTCCCTCCACCCCCTTGTCTGGGAGCTTACCCTGCTGTTGTGAGCAGGCTCCTCCTGCATGAAAACAGGTAGAGAGAGTGTGAGCAGAACACACAGCACTGCATGGAATGTTTGAATTGTCAGCGGAGCCATGGACAGGAACAGAATGGGGACAGGAGCTCAAGAGGGCATGAGCCTGATGGAGATGTGAGGGTGTGTGTGAGAGTTAGTGGTGTTGTCCCTTGAGGTATGAGATCCTTGTGGATGTGTGATGGGTTTGTGAGCGAATGAGTGGAGAGTGGTGAGAAGAGTGAATTACCTTGGTGGAGCGCAGGAGATCATTCATCCTCTTGTGGCACTGGGTGGCTGTCCTCTTTTACAGGGCATTGGCATTGACCACTGCTGCCACCGCCTCCCAAGCCGAATTAGTGAGGTTGCTGCCCATCCTACGGCCAGAGCAGGGGTACAGGGCATCAGGGTGATCCTCCATGCTGTCCAAAAGGTGCTAGAGGGACGCATCATTGAGCATGGGGGCTGCAGTCCTTTTGCCTTTCGGGACCATCCTGTCTTCTTTGCACTTGTCGTGGGCTGGAAGCACTGAGATGTGTGCACGTGGCTGGACTTTAAATATAGCCCCCGGTGTGATGAAGCAGCGAGGTGATGGCATGGCGGGCGAATGAGAACCCGCACGCCATGGAAACGGCATGTTTCCTTGGAATGCAGAATTAATGCGGTGGGTTTGGGATGATATAGCGTAGTTTTACCCGCCTGCTACCACGCCTAGTGCAAATCTGGGATGATTCCACCCTAAATTGAATAGTCCTTTCAAAGAGCTGGCACAGGCACAAGAGGTCAGATGGTTTCCTTTTGTGCTGTTAGATTCTATGATTCCATGTCCTAAGAGTGGAGGTGTTATTTGATTGCAGTAAGTGGCTAAAAAGTGTGAATTGTGAAAGTTTTAGTGAGAGGAGACACAATCCAGCAACATAGAGGGGATGACGTGAGAATGGTGTTAGATGCAACAGTGAAAGGAGATGAACGTGGGTTAAGGGTGAAGATGGGAGGGAGAAGAGTGCACCATTGTGACTGGTGATGAGGAAAGTGAGACAGTGGGGACGATTGGTGCTGTTAATTGTTTTTAATTGTATGCAGGTGCTGGACATTACCTGAGAATTGTCTTGTCTCCTGATAAAAAGGAACAGGCTGAAACAGTGGATGTTGGATAAGGAGAAGCCTGTTTGTAATGTGCATTTCTGTGAATAAGTGCTTAGAAAAATGTGTAAAGATGTTTTATCCTTTACGTATTAAAATCAGCCATAATTACTACATATTAAAAGCAAACTAATCTTCAAAATGACTGACATAAATATACAACTCTTAATATTAAGGAGCATGACATCCCTAATAAAAGAATTTAAATTTTAAAAAATGATTATTTTTGTTAAAAGCTCTTCTATCTCAACAAAACATGTAAGAAGCATATAACATTGGGTGGATTAACTCATGCTCTTCCAAAGGCAGTGCTGTAATCAACTTAATTAAAAAGCAACAAGCTTACTTGATGGCATATATTATCCAAGGCCACTCCATCTTAATCAAGAGTTGAATAACTTGGGGGTTGCTAATAATCTATGTCAAATTGTACACTTGCTCACACTTACAGAGTGATATTTCCCATAATTATCTAATGTATGGAACAGGAATAGGTCATTCAGTTAGACAATGGCTGACCAGCACCTCAATTCCAATTACCTTCCTCTGTTCCATATGCCGTTACTCACCAAAAATCCATCAATCTCAGTCTGTAATTAGTCCAACATTCACAGCCTTTTTGACAGATAGTTCGAGAGTTTTACTACCCTGTGAAAAATTGCTTCCTAGAGCGGGATTTTCCAGCCGCTGCCGCTGGGATCGTCCGGTCCTGCCAAAAGTCAATGGACTTCTGGTTGGCTCACTGCATACCCTGTGCTGCTCCCATCAAGGCAGGGCTGGAAAATTCCAGCCCTAGTTTCAATCCTAATTGGCTTTGTTCCAATTTTAAGATTATGACCCCTTGTTCTTGACTCCCTTGCCAGAAGATTATCTCCTTTATTATTTTAAATGGCATGATCAGATTATTACTCAGTCTTCCAAACTCAAGGAAGAACATGCTAGGTTGACACTACATATCCTCATAATTTAACCCTATTCGCCCTATTTTGGACTATCTGTGCTGCACCCTTTCTAAGTCTAAAATACCTATCATGTGACGGTGGAGGCAGCCTAAACTATGCATTATCACCATGCCTCGACAGCCCTCCACTAATCTAAGACAACTCGAAAATTCAACATTGAGGTCTAGACCTCATAAATACTTGGTACACCCTTCACTTGACAGCAAAGAAATTCAGTGTTCACTTCAACCCACACAAACCATTTTTCTTGAAGTATTCCCACCTAGCATATGCCCAGAAGTGGACTATTTCTAGCTACATGCATGCCATGTGCAGTCACATCTTTCATCTAGGTAGAATAGATCTGCTACTTCCTGATTTCAAGTGCATGGTATTGGGAGAATCAGATAATGATTCAAAATTCTTTTGTCATCCATGGCCACATAACATATTTGTTCTCCCACAAGAGATATTAGACTGGCCTATTGCTGTCCACTATTAGATTTTTGTGAGCATTAAAATGAACCCTTCGCCCACAGTAAAGACTAAAGGATTCAGTGTTGTGTCAGCCATCCATTGTACACCCTGCCCAATTTACCCTTAGTTGGAAAATAAGATAGCATCGAGGCTAATCCATCAGGCTTCCAAGTGACATGTTGGGTTACAATTATCCTCTTGTATTTTCTCCATCTCTGTAAAAAAATTCTTAAATGACTCATTTCAGGACATATTCCATAAAACGGTGCGTGTATTTAAAAAAAAACAATTAGAGATCACATTTCATAGAAAAATGTACGTCTATAGTATCATTTAGATGTAAAGCATGTCTGATTACATGTCTATTTCTGAACGTAAAGTTGATTTATGTTACATAAACAAAAATGCTATAGTCAGTTCATTTAATCAAATGTGGCTATTTCAATTATCAGTCCATCCAGATTGATAAAACATGGTTGAATGATTTAGCTCGAATTTTAATTTTATGAGATCAGTATCAGTTTTTGAGCTATATGTAAATGCTGTCAAACATATAGTTAACTGTCTTATTTGTCTGCTAGCCACATCAGTCCAGAATTCAAAGTAGTTGTTAACATTCTCCTATTTGTCTGAAAAAAGTATAATTTTATTTTATTAAAAATAACCATGCAGCTGATACTTTTCACTGGACAGTTGAATCCCCAAAAGTAGTTCTGATAATGAATTTGAAGATGTGCAGTTATGAAGTTTCACACACTGATTAACCCTATTTGCCCTGGTAGTGTTTGACTATGAGATGAACCTTGATGAGGTAACATGCTATGTTGATGAAACAGACATTGCTCTAAGTCACTAATGTGAAAAATATACTATGTTATGTCCAGATGAGGTGGTGTGAAATTGCTCCCCTATTCTCCTACTCCTTGTTTGACCATAACAGGGTTTGCTTTTTTTTTAAAGAATTTAAGGATGATATGCTTTGCCAGTTCTGTAAGTGTCCAACTATTTACATGTCGAGGTTACTCAGACAGGTTTTCTTATTTTTTCAACTTGGCCCATTCTTTGCTTAACCTAAGAAAAACACAACACCATTCATACAATAGTACAGATTAATTTGAGACACACAATTAAGATAACAGAGCAAGATTGTAGATTTATAAGGATTTTACATCCTTGAAATGGGAGAGAGAGAAAGAGAGAAAAAAGGGAGAGAGAGAAAATGAAAGAAGAAGGGAGAGAAAGAGAGAGGGAGAAAGAGGGAGAAAGAAACTTGATTAGTTCATGTCTGCTGCAGTTATTGTTTCAGAATGGGTAATTGAATTTTGATGTCTCATCTCAGAAAAATTTGCAAAGCCTCAGTGTCGCAGGAATAGTTAGGAGATAGGTTCTTCATGCTCCCCAGGGAGTTGCTTATCTACCTTCATTCAACTTTATGGAATATGAAATTATGTTTTGTAGCAGCTCAGTCAGTCTGGGCTGTTTCTTTTAAAATAAAATATTTGTATAGGGTTTCAATTTAAAATGCAGGACAACTATTATTAGTAAATATGTACTATTTAACTTTTGCAATACAACTTCTCCACCTTAATGCCTTAAAGAATGTTATAAAATAGAAGAAAGCAAACAAGTATTGCTCACAGGAAGTTAAATCCCCTTGTTGCCGTATATTCCCAGAATTAGCTAGGTTATCGATGGTTATTGGAAAACACTTTGAATGCAAAAAATACATCCAGTGGCAGTTCTGAGCATAGGCTGCAGAATTGGGTCACCTGTTTATTACTGTGAAAAACTCCTTTCTGATTTGTGATAACTGGTACTAGACAGCTATATCATTAGAGATACTGGATGCAGCAGTACTGGCAGCAAATGATCTGTGTTGCAGAACGGGTTATAAATGCAATAGGACTGTTCTCATTTTTTTTATGTTTCACTGTTTATATGGATTGAAATTTTTTCTATTTCTAAATTATGATTTCTTCAGATATAGTCTGGCTTTGAACAACATTGAATTTAGGCCTTGAAGTTACATTGTGCGATTATTACAGTGCAAATGCTTATGCATTGTATGCTACTTTAATGGAGGTATTCACCCACTTAAAATGACTGTTGAAATAGGAGCCAAAGGTATTGCATTTTCTAACAACAATTTACACCTATATAACACCTTTAATGCAAAAAAGAACCACAGTGATTTGCAAAGTGGAAATGAATACATATGCAGAGACAAGGAGGAAGAGATCAGAAGACAGGGCAGGTGTAATTAACACAGTCCCTTATGGTTTCAGTTGATTTTGCAGGACCCACTCCAAGGTGATTCTTAGCTCATGAGGGTTTAAATCTGTTCTTTTCCTTTCTCATCCTGGAAAATATGAAGCTCAGAACTGTCTTTCACAGTGAGGATATTTCCCTGGAGATTCTTCCTTTAGCACAAATCTTCCAATTTAATTTGAAATCTTCACAAATTTGGTCCTTTCAGCCTGAGCATGTGTTTCCACCTGCATTCTGAACCACAGAGACTTTAGCCTCTAGCTGCCCTTTCTTTCCTGGCCCCTAGCAGGTGAAATGTGTGAGTTTTCAGGGATAACTTAGAAACCCCTCACCTCTCAGAGCCCACTTCCTTGGCAATGTGAATCCCATAGGCCTTGTATCCAGGTCGAGATGGTGATTAGCCCAACTTCTTTCATCTTGGAACTAAATGGACAGTTTAAAGTACAACTGTTTAAAAGCCGACATTCTCAACATTCTGGGACTTTAAGTGTCTCAGTCTATCCACCTGTTAGCATACAGGCTGCTGCCATTGTCTCCAAGTTTAAACAACATGCACCGTGTTCCCAGTAAAACAACCAGGGCCCCCTTTAATCTCTGATGATCTAACCCTCCAGGTTTGCTGTCAGGCAGACTGCAGAATGGGTCACAAGACCCCCTTCATTTCACTTTGTAACATAGAGCAGAATTTTGAGGTCGTAGGGCAGGTGCGGTTGGCGAGCCCAGGAACAGGTGAGAAACGGGTCGCCTCCCGCGATCGGCCCCTGACCACGAGTTCACGCTGGCCAATTAAGGCCCGCCGAGCATGAACGGCGCCTCTCCAATGGTCAATAAGTGGCAGGTGGTGGCGGGGATCCTTCGACCGCCGGATACAATGACGATCCAGTGGCCGGTTTAAAACCAGCACAGTCAGGCCCTGAAAGGCTGCCAGCAATGAAGATAACTCCAGTGTTGTCAGCAGGTGAGCATAAAATATGGGGAGTAATGGGGCTGCAGACTCCAGTTGGGCACTCCACCACCGCCCGCACCCCCCCACCCCCCCACCCCCACCCTTCCCCAGGTTTTCTGATGAGTGCCTTGTGGTACTGCTGGAGGAGCTGGCTGTCAGGAGGGACACCGTTGTCCCCAGGGATGGAAGGAGGAGGCCACGGCACCTAATAAAAAGGGCTTGGGAGGAGGTGGCAGTGCTGGTCAGCAGCCATGATGTGGGGTGGTGCACGTGGGTTCAGTGCCACAAGCGGTTTAACAACCTGCTGCACTTGGGAATGGTAATTACCATGTTGACATGAGTCAGTGTGGTGAAGTGTTCAGGTCTGGTCATCCCCCCCGTGGAGCTCAGGGGTGTTAGTGTCTGAGTGCTGAATGTCAAAGACGCTGGAGCTGGCCAAGTGGGTGAGCCCTGGCTGCTTGGACTGAGTGCCTTGCGGCTACAGGGCTGTTACTCAGATGTGCTCTGCAAGGTGCCCCTCAGGTGGGGTTGGCCAGGCTGCAATGACGCTGCAGGTAGAGGGTTGACTAATCAATGCTCCTCTGTCCTTTCAGGAGAAATAACAACATTGAAATGTTGTGGACCAATGGAGGCCTACCTAATCCTTTCCAGACATAAGTAGGACACCTTGGACCTGGAGAGGCGCCACCCATCTTGATCAACCGGCTGCGGAGAGGCTGGGGTGTCAGACGAAGGTAAGGGTGCAGTGCACAGAGGTGAGAGTTTCAGATGCTGCAAACATTCTTGTGTAGTCTCATCATTGGTAGGAGCCTCAAAACTGGAGTCACCATGGATCATTGAAAGGGGATGGCACAATAATGTAGATTTCCATTTTCTCACCAGGATGCCTGGCATGCACAGTGACAGTGTGATGACTTTAACTAATGACATGTCCTTGTTCTTCCTTAGGTTTGCCACCATGGACCCAATTGCAGGACCCCGAAGACCCAACCCTGACACCAGAGGCCAGCCAGGCTCCAGATGCACTTGCGTCACACCCGTTCTCTGAACCAGGCACCAGCGCAGATACTGGCACCTCGGTGGACATTAGATCTTCAACAAGAATGTAGCTGCACAGTGATGAGGGTACTTCACGCTCGCTTGACATGCAGACAGAGGCAGACAGTGAGTGCCCAGGGCGCCGGCAGTAGAAGGATTACTGGAGACCAGGACAATGTCCAGTCGAATACACGAATGCAGACGATGAGCCTCTGGAGTCATCCATTAGACGGCAGATGCTGGATGTCCAGCGGAATGTGTGGGAATATCTGGCAGATATCCATGAGGGTATGTGGGCCAGGGCTCCATTATGGAGGAGTCCATGTGAAGCATGAGCACTGCGTTGATCCTCATGACTGAGCGCACTGCTTCCTCCATTGAGAGAGTAGTGACTCTCATGGAGACGAAGCTCCAGGAACAGAATCAAGGGTTCCTGGGGTTGCGCACAGACCTGCATTGTTGTCATTGTTCATGTGCGAGATGGATGAGGCACCCAGTACCCCAGCTAGGTGCCCATCCATCAATGGTGAGCAGGGAGGTCCAGAGCGACCTCACGTTGGCGTACGAGCTGCTTGTCATCTCTGTGGGCTCCTCTCAGGGTGCTCTGGATGATAGCAGCAGGTCCTCCGCACCTCCACCTGTGACCGTGGCATCTGATAAGGCTGTGGCAACTTGGGAGATGCCAGCCGTGGCACAGGCCACTTCCTCCCAGGCGGGGCCAGCACAGGCTCCAGAGGATGACTGCCAAGGTCATCAAGGCCAACAGGACAGCAGAGTCAGCAGACTACCTCCAAAGCCAACGCCAGTGAGGGGGGAGCACCAAGATGTATGACTTGCCAACGTAAGTTTAAGTACCATGAGCACAAGAGGGATTGGTCACTGGTGATCTTCTGTTGTGTAATGTTTTGTTTATTATAACTGGTCTGGGGTTGAAGACCACAGAAGGTTCTGTTAATTTGTTATGACTGTCAACATGTGATAAATTTTCTTTTGTCGTAATGGCCTGAGTGTGCTTCACCTTTTTTATTTAATGTGATGCAGGGTACACCAGCTTGTAATTCTGGACGTGGTTAGTTTGAAACCTTATTGCACAGGCACTGAATGGACTGTGGGTGCAAACGAAAGGTTTATTTCAGACATCCAGGATGGAGACAGCAGCCCTGGCATAAGGTGGGAGTGGTTATTTGGCAGACTAGCTGAAGGAGCATTGGATCAAGGCATCCCTGGTGTCCCTGCCTCCCTGAAAGTTACTGAGGTCTACCTCCATGCCCTAAGTGTTCTCCTCACTGGGATCCTCTTCTGATTCACTACTGGATCCATCATCTGTGGACTGTGGAGCTGCAACAAGATCCTCTTACTCCAATAGGTACCCACTTGCCAGTGCCAGATAGTGGAGAGTGCAGCATGCAACCACGATCAGTGACATCCACTCTGGGAGGTATTGTAATGCACACCCTGTACGGTCCAGGCATCAGAAGCGAATCTTGAGAAGACCTATGGTCCTTTCTACCACTGCCCTTGTGGAGACATGGCTACAGTTATGACGCTGCTCTATCTCTGTTCTTGGATGGCAGAGAGGCATCATGAGCCACCTTTTTAATAGATAGCCCTTGTCACCCAGCAGCCACCTATCCAGTTGGACTGGAGCACTGGAGAGCCTGAGCACCTGCGAGTGTCTCATGATGTAAGTGTCATGGGAGCAGCCAGGGATCCTTGCACAGATTTGCAGAATCTGTACCTTGTAATCACACACTATCTGCGCATTCATGGAGTGGAATCCCTTCCTGCTGACAAAGTCACCCGGCTGACCCACTGGCGCCTTGTTGGCCACATGTGTGCAGTCGATTGCGCCCTGGATGTGGGGGAACCCAGCAATCACTGTGAAGCCTCTGGCTTACTCAGCCTGGCTGGCCTCCTCTGTATGGTAAAGAATAAAGGTCAGTACCTGCCTGAATAGAGCTTCTGTCACCAGCTTGATGCAGCTGTGGGCAGCTGTTCGGGACACTCCACAAAGATCCCTCACTGACCCCTGGAACGTGCCAGAAGCATAGAAGTTGAGGGCCACTGTGACCTTCAGAGCCACTGGCATGGATTGACCACCCACATAGTCGGAGCTGATCTCAGGCCCAATCATCTGACAAATGGAGGTCACTGTCTCCCTTGAGAGGCGGAGCCTCCTTCAGCATTGCACCTTGGACATGTTGAGGTAGCTGCATCTCCACCTGTAAACACTGGCAGCAGGATAGTGTTGTCTTCTGCGGCCTATTCCACCTTGGACTTCCTGCTGGCCCTGCACCCATTGTACCTGCGCCTTTCCTCCCTCAGGTACCATCCTATCCTTTCCCTTCTGCTGCTCTCTTCCTCCTCAGTTGAAGTGGCACCAGCGGAGACCACAATTCCCATTCCCAGGGTAACAGAAGGCTGTCTGATACCTGGAAGGGTCCACACAGTCTGAATCCTTCACGGGCTTTTGGAGACACCAAAGTGACCTGAAATGAAGCCTGGAACTGTTGACAATGAAGCCTCGAACTGAGGTGAAGCTGTAAAGTACCAATAAGTCACCAGCAGTATATTATATATAAAACTCCCCACTACTGACACTGGCAATGCTGCTGACTCCATTTATCCCACCGTGGATGAGGTTTTTGAAATTGCCAGCTGTTTTGCCCATGCAATGAGTGTAAAATTGCACAGGCAATGAAAAATCGCTGTCGGTTGGTTTTTTAATGGCCTTACGTGGCCTCTTAATTAATGGCAGGCATGACTCTGGCACACACTCGCGCCGACCGACTAAAATATCACACGAGTGCGTGATGATGTAGGGGCGCTCGCCCAATGTCATCACGCGCTATTTTACATCTGATCAGGTTGGGCACATGCCCGCCTGTGGGATATAAAATTCTGCCCATAATTTTATAAACCTCAATAATTGTAACACTATTCAAAATGAGACCTGTACATGTCAGAGTGAATTCTGCATGACTATGTTCTCTGCATGGGAACTTACCTTGTTAGTGTAGGTTTCAGTAAGGTTCTTGAACATTGAACTCAAGTTTAATAGTTTTGCTAAGCATACAATACATGCAAGGAGACTTAAGCATAGACTTAAAAGCTAATATTAACAGCCAGATTATTGATTTGGGATTCAAAATGTGTTACAATCTGAGCTCAGTATTTTAGGCCTTTAAGAGTCCAAATACTCATTACAAACTACCGGTTTTATACATTTTCTCTTATTCATGTCAAATGATCATCTGCACAATGCTGAATTTCATAACTTTATTAAAGTTAAAAATTATTACCCATTCTTATCATCACTTTCCTGACTTCTAGTAGATTGTGTATCAATATTAGATTGATATCTTTTAGCATGTCATGCCCAGGTGATTTATGTCATATGTGAGTGTGCTTATACATCTTTTCCTTGACCCCTTCAATTTGCATTCCTTAAATTAACCCTTGATAAGCTAAGACCCATTTGGTGATGCAATCCTCCTGGTTCTACATTATATCCTGAGTCACTCCTCTTTTCCAAGTTACATGCCCCATTAATCTCTCTCACTATCTTATTCATGAACCCTGAATAAATAAGAACATAAGAAATAGGAGCAGGAGTAGGCCATTTGGCCCCTCAAGCCTGCCCCGCCATTCAATAAAATCATGGATGATCTGCCCTCTGAGAAAAGAAAATCCTTTGCATCTCAGTTTTAACTGAGTATCCCCTTATTCTGTAACTATGTCCCCTAGTTCTACACTTCCCCACTAGTGGAAACATCTTCTCAACATCCACCCTGTCAAGCCACCTCAGAATCTTGTATGTTTCAATAAGATCATCCCTCATTCTTCTAAACTCTAATAAATGAAGGCCTAACCTGTTTAGCCGTTCTTGATAAATCAACCCCTTCATCCCAGGAATCAGCCGAGTGAATCTCTGTTGAACTGCCTCCAATACCAGTATATCCTTTCTTATATACCGGGACTAAAACTGTACACAATACTCCAGGTGCAGCCTCACCAATACCCTGTACAGTTGTACAGGGTACCCTATTTTTAATCTCCAACCCCAAGCAATACAGGCCAAAATCCCACTTGCCTTCTTAATTAATTGCTGCACCTGCATGCTAACTTTTTGTGTTTCATGCACAAGAACACCCAGATCCCTCTGTGCTTCACTTTTTTGGAGTCTCTTTCCATTTAAATCTTGCCATCCAATCTAATATCTCCCATTAACGTACAAATCAGTTGTCCTCTGTTGGTTTGGTCTTGTGTATCATGAACATTTTTATTCCTTTACTAAACTATTCTCAGTTCTTTAAATATATCATTCACATTGTCAGCACTCAGCATCTGTCAGTCATAAAAGTTCTTCTATTTCTTTGCTATGTCGTTCCTGAGTCCATTTTATCTTCTCAAGCTTTTACTAATTTCAGAGCAGTCCAGCAAATGAGGAAAGTTAGTTACCTTTAACAAAGCAGTTTCTCTTCCCTCGACACCAGAATTAGTTTCAGACTGGACAGCCAGGATTTGTCAATGTTTAATAATCTCAGCTCTCTTCACTATTTGGAATTCTGGAGTGCTGATGCCTGGATACTGAAACTGAAACAGTTCCAAGGTGCTCAGGATTTGCAGCTGATGAACCACAGTCGGGAAGTAGGCAAAACTGCAATATTCTCGGGTTAGCGAGAAAGTTCCGACTTGGAGGTTGGGGTTCAATGCGGCATGTACAAGATAGTAGGGAATCAAGCTGGATGAACAGTGGGGTCAGTATCCCAAAAAATACCTGTCAAGGAACCATGTGATTCCTTAACCTCCTCATCATAACCCCTCGTCAAGGAATAACCTGGGGTTTACTGCCCAGCTTAGATATTGTTATAATAGTCTTGGTTACAGAATGTATCTGTTGCAGAAGACTATGAAGGCTTCTTCATGTTAACAGCAAGTCTTTATTAACTACTTGTAAGTATATACATATATACTGTAAAGGGTACAGGCACAGATCTAGCTCCATCCCTAGGGCCAGAATTTTACATCTCGTGGGCAGGCACGTGCCCGACCTGAATGGACATGAAATAGCACGAAATGATGTCAGGCAAGTGTCCCGACGTCATCCCACACGTGAGCAATCTTCAAGTCGGCGGGCGCCCATGGGTGTCGGAGCCACACCTGCCAACAATTAAAGTGCCACTTAAGGCCATTAGAAAGCCAATTGTACTCGATTCTACGTTGTCTGTGTGATTTGCACTCATCACACGGGCAAAACAGGCAGGCGGGCAGCCAACCTTTAAAGAAACCTCATCCAATGGCAGGATAAAAGAGGTCTGCAGCATTGCCATTGTGAGTAATGAAGAGTTTAGGAGATAGATCACTGCTGGTTGCTTATTTTAACTTGCCAGCTACATCTCTGTTCTGACCTTCAGTCTTAGCATTTCTAGGTTTCATTTCAGGATTCATTGGTGTCTCAAAATACCCGGAGTATTTAGTCTGTGTGGATCCTTCCAGGTATCAGGCAGCCTTCTGTTACCTTGTAATGGGGATTGTGGTCTCCTCTGGTGGCACCTCCTCTGAGGAAAAGGGGAGCAGAAGTAAGAGGAGGCCAGGTGTCCCAATGCAGCTTCCAGGGGAGGGAACTTTGAGAGGAGAGCCGCAGGCTCAAGGGGTGAAGTGCCAGCAGGAAGATCAAAGCGGAAGGGGTCAGAGAAGATGCCACTGTTCTGCTGCCAGGAAGTAGTGCAGCTACCTCAATTTGTCCGAGGTTCAATGCCGAAGGAGGCTTTGCCTCTGCAGGGACACTGTGACTTCCATTCGTCAGATGATTGGGCCTGAGATCATCTCCAACTGTGTGGGTGGACACCCCATGCCAGTGGCTCTGAAGGTCCAAGTGGCCTTCAAACTCTGTGTCTCTGGCTCTTTCCAGGGGTCAGTGGGCGATCATTGTGGAATATACAAAGCCCTGGTGAGACTACACCTGGAGTATTGTGCGCAGTTTTGGTCTCCCCACCCAAGAAAGGACATACTTGCCATAGATGGAGTGCAGTTAAGGTTCACTAGGCTGATACCGGGGATGGCAGGACTGTCATATCAGAAGAGATTGGTTTGACCGGCCCTGTATTCAGTAGAGTTAGAAGAATTAGAGGGGACCTGATTGAAACTTATAAAATTCTAACAGGGCTAGACAGACTAGATGCAGGGAGGATGTTTCCCCTGGTTGGGGAGTCCAGAACCAGGGGCCACAGTTTCAGGATATGGGGCAGGCCATTTAGGACTGAGATGAGGAAAAATGTCTTCACCCAGAGGGTGGTCAACCTGTGGAATTTTCTAACACAGAAGGCTGTGGAGACTTGGTCACTGAGTATAGTCAAGAAAGAAATTGATAATTTTTTGGATATTAAGGGCATCAAGGGGTATGGAGAGAAAGCAGGAATATGGCATTGAGATACAAGATCAGCCATAATCATATTGAATGGTTGAGCAGGCTCGAAGGGCCAAACGGCCTACTCCTGCTCCTAGCTTCTATGTTTCTCTGTCCCAATCAATTGTCCACAGTTGTGTCAAGCTGGTGACTGATGCTGTTTAGATGGGTAATGAGATTTGTTCATTTCCATTTGGACGAGGCCAGCCAGGCTCAGCGAGCCAGAGGGTTTGTAGCGATTGCTGGGTTCCCCCACATCCAGGGTGCAATCGATGCACACATATAGCCTTCAAGGTGCCAATGGGTCAGCCGGGTGCCTTCGTCAACAGGAAGGGATTCCACTCGATGAACATCCAGATAGTTTGTGGCAACAAGACGCAGATTCTGCAAGTCTGTGCAAGGTACACTGGCAGCTCCCATGACACTTACATCCTCAGACACTTGCAGGCTGAGGCTCCTCAGTGCTCCAGCCCGGCTGGATGGGTGGCTGCTGGGTGACAAGGGCTATCCCTTGAAGTGGTGGCTTCTGACATCTCTCTGCCACCCAAGAACAGAGGCAGAGTAGCGTTATAATAGGAGTCATCCCTCCACAAGGGTTGTGATAGAGAGGACCATAGGTCTTCTGAAGATGCATTTCTGATGCTTGGACCACTCAGGGGGAGCAATACAATACCCCCCCAGAGCAAGTGTAACTGATAGTGGTCGCGTGCTGTGCTCTCCACAATCTGACAATGGCTAGGGGGCACCTACTGGAAGAAGAGGAACTTGAGGCAACTCCACAGGCCACAGAGAATGAATCCAGGGGTGAGTGAGAAAAGCATGGTGAGGAGCATGGTGAGGATGTAGAGGCAGACCTCTGCATCCTTCACTGAGGCAGGGATACCAGGGATGCCTTGATCCAATGCTTCTCCAGCCAGTCTGCCAAAGATCTGCTTCCGCCTCATGCCAGGAGTGCCACGTCCATCCTGGATGTTTGAAATTACCCTTTCCTTTGAACCCAAAGTCCACTCGGTGCCTGTGCGATGAGGTTTAGAGCCTCTCATATCCAGCATGACATACTAGCATGGCCTGCACCTACAAACAAGTGAAGAATACTCAGGCCATTAAGACAAAAGCAAAATTTAAATCATGTTAGCTTTGCTTCATTAACCAATGGCTGAATGAGTAGACCAAAGATTTAATTTCACCAGAGTTTAACTTACTATGATAAGTTAACAGAGAAATTATCCAAATTTTCCATTCTAACAAATAGAAGCAAGCCTGTACAAAGTGATTTCTAACATTTTAGTGGTAAAATGGAGAAAATGGCAACTAAAGAAAAGATATGAAGAAGGAATTATTCAAAGAGGAAAATAGACTTCCAGCAAGAGGCATAGCAGCAGTGTGAGAGCTGCACTGAGAAAATTCTTGATCGACGGGATTCATCGAGGGTACAGTAGCATTTTGATATGTTACTGGAGTAGTTATCCAGAAAAGACCAGCTGACGTTTCCAGCTGCGGGTGAGGCCATTGTTCTAGTCTCCTGAACAGACTCCAAAGATTCCCCCCTGGCAGCCTTCAGGGAGCTGCCTTTGCCAGTTTTAAAGCACCTGCTGGGTCACCATTGAACCCGATGCCCAACAGCATCCCACCCAAGCCTGGCACTTTCCAACCATTGAGAGGGCACATTTTACGCTGGATAGACCTTAATTGGCCATCCAGCGTGAAATCGCGCTTGCAATGTGACCACGGCCAGGAGTGGATTTCACATCAGCTTCTGCTCCCGCCAACTTGGCGCACACAACAAGCGTGAAATTCAAGCCTAAGTTTTAACACACTTCTGGCCAACACCACACCGACCCCTAGGTCTGGACCATGAGCCTTCTTACATCACTGTGTGGGCAGCATGGCACTCAGTCCCATGTTAACCCTGTACGTGCCAGACCCCTATACACCTCCCCCCAACTCTTTATCCCATCCATGTAGAGTTAAATGAGTTTACTTCAAGTCTTACATTGTTATAACCTTAATGCTATTCCAATATTATTATTAATGCTAATACTGTAATAGCAACATTCTCTCAACTCCATCTCCCCCTTCAAATCCTTGAAGTTAGAGGTTCAGGCAGTCAGGAGGCCTTATAACCCTTCCATAACCCATTCATCATTCTGTTGGAGGAGTGGTAGGCTCTGCTGATTCTGGCTCAGATGTTGGATGGGCATTTGGATATCCTTTCATCTATTTCTTCCATTGCTTCATGTGAAACCTCGTCTGGTCAGTTCAGCTGTTATGTAGGTCCTTGGTAGCTGTTACACTTGGTCTTTTCTTGTGGGCTGGATGAAGATGGCACTTGTCTCCTTGGAGTTGCTTTTTCTTCTTCTTTCTCTGTGTGGGCCACCTGATTGTCCCCTGAGGAAGAGTATTCGTTTGGTGAGAAGAAGTTTTAGTGGGATGCTCACCTCTGCATTTTGTTGACGATGTTGCGAGACTGCTACCATGTTCCAGCATCTCTTCTGGTTGTGGCACATTGGCAGTGGGTTGCATTGTGTGCACAGTGCTGCCACGTTGACCAGCTGTAATTGGAGGTCGAGGCTTCTCAGACTGCTGATCATTCTCTGATAATGCTTCCATTGGAGGTGCCATGGGGCGGAATTTCATGGCCCCATTGTGGTGGGGGCAGGGCCATAAAATGCAGCAAACCATTCAAAACTCCATTGACTTTTATGGGACTGTAAAATCCTGCTGTCATAAAAGTCTGCCCATGGCAATCTCATGAGCGATAGGTTAGTCTAATCACTGGGGACTTTCTGGGATGTGGAATGACAATGGACAAACTTAAAACACAAAAGAGAAGGGCGATCGAAGGTCAAATCCGAGGCTGAATACTCTTTAGTGTTTCAGCACTCAGGACCGTCCTATTCTGCATGTTAATGACAGTGGTAGTCTTTATATCCTCCATTGTTTGGAGGAGATCCAAGAACTATATAGATATCCCTGCTCAAGAGAGAGAAAGGCTGGTTATGGATAACGTACGTCAGCTCAAAGACCTGTTTGCTGCCATATCTCAGTAGTTCCAGGATCATGCCGATGACCAGTTGTTGGTCTCCCTCTGCCCTGTAAAGTGGAGCATCCGTTGTTTGAAGCCAGATGCCTTTGAGCCGTGGTTCCCTGTTTGACAGGACTGTCACACTAGCACCTGAATCTAATTTAAAATTTGTTAGCTGACCATTTACCAGGATGTCAGTGTTCCAAAATAAAGAACAATCTTCGACCTCATGCAAGAAGCATGGCTGCGTGTGTCTCCTGGGTTTTCTGTCTCAACCTCGTGGATAACCTTTGGGCATTGTGTAATGAATTGCACAGTTTGCCAAAATGTCCCTGTCTGTTGCAGTGGAAGCCTTGGCCTGTGCTCACGGGACACTGATGTCTCCTGTGAGGGGGCTTTGCACCACAATGCTGGCAATGTCACTCTACTTTTCTTGACTTGGACTGACCCTGCCTCTTTTTGACCAGACAAGCTGTGCTGAGGGTTGGCTTCTACCCCATGTTGTATTCTCTCCCCTTGGGATTGGCCTATGTTGCTCAGACTAACTAGCTGGGTTGCCTTGTCTAGGATAAGATCACCTTTAGCTTGTACAAGATCAGAGAGTGAATAGACTGAAACACCCACCACAATTCCCTCCGTTGATCTCAGGCTTTAAATCTCCAGATTCATGCCCGTCTGCCATCCTGGAGAGATCATTTATGAAGGAATATCCATGCAGTTGGACTCTCTCATTGAATTTGACTCTTTCCAATATTTTGTTGGATTTCAAGCTGAAATAAACACAAATGTTTTTGAAACCTCGTCAAATTTAGTGGATGACTCATTAATATCCTGTCATGCAACGATGTTGTCAGAAATTGTTCCTATTGAGTAAAGAAGTGTGTTTACTTGTTCCTCTTCTGATTATTTATTTAAACCTGAAGCAACGCTGTGTCTTAAAAGTCTTTTTCCTCCAAAGAGTCCTACGTTGTGACAGGCCTGAGCCTTGGGTGAGTCCCAGTAAAGTTGGAAATGTGAAATTGTGATTCATGTTCAAGATTTTTAAAGTGTGGTTCCAGCTTTAAGTGGTTACAGGCTTCCAATATAGTGTTACCGTTAGTTGCAGGACAGTAGATTTCTCACGTTTGTCAGTTTTGGCAGGCTTCACAAAATGGCAGCAGCATGTTTCTGGAAGAAGGCAGTTTAACAATGGCTGCATGGGTTGGCTGTCTGCTGACTTAATTTATTCAGTGATGTAACATTGCAAGTCGTGAGGTGTTTAAATTAACCACAGGCTTGCTGTTCAAATATTTGACAGTTGTGTGGTTCTCAAGAGTTGAGCAAGTTAATTATTATTTTTTATTTTTCTTTTCATCTGGGAGACCACGTGTTAAGGTTCGGAGTCAGGGATTAGGATTAGTGTTGGGTTTTGTTCAAATGGCACTGCTGACTGAATTAGTAAAATTCTCAGGACTGGCTGCAGCCTGGATGTTAAAAAGAATTAGTTCACCCTTGCAGGCTATGAAATCTGCATGGTGAAGCTGGACTTCCAAGGAAGATTCTACAGAGCCTTATGCTGCAATAAAATCTCTGCCTTTAGCTTCCAGGCTCTTCTATTTAGAGCTTTTGCTGGTAAATTTTCTCAGTGTCTATTGCTTCAGTGAGAGCTTATTTCAGTTCAGGGTCCATTAAAGATTTTCTTTCTCTTAGTTTTTCAGCATTCTTGTGAGGTTGAGGGTTTTTGATCCCCAGCTGCCACCATGTTGTAATGATGTTGGTTACAAAACGTATCTGTTAAAGAAGTCTTCACATTCTTCTGGATGTTAACAGCAAGTCTTTATTAACTACTTGTGACCATGTTCATATACAGTAATGGGTGCAGGCATAGAGCTATCTCTATCTCTAGGTCTTAACACACCAATACCCTGCTGACCCTTGGTCTGTGTTATGTGCCTTCTTACACCACCGTGTGGGTGGTATTGTACTCAGCCCCACATTAACCCTATATGTACCAGACCCTTGTACTACAGATATAGGATTGAATGATGCCCTAGTTTTGCATACCCCGTTTGGATTGAATATTAAATTTATCTTATCAATCTTAATTCAAGGTACCCACAAGCTACTCAGTGAATTAATTATCCCATCTTGCCAAATCATCAAACTAGTTATAGGTGTGGTCAACTAGCAATTTAACTGACAGGGAATTAATATGTAGAGTATTTTAATGAAATGAAAATGTAGGCTATAAAGGTTGTGCAATGAATCAACTTAATTCTGTATTCCAACTATTCGCCTACAATGGTGATCTGTGTCTGAGACTATCACAGATTGCTGAGATGAATAGAGGAATAAACTCTTGATAAGTGCATTAAGTAGCAAGTGTATTAGATAGATTTAAATCTATGTGCTGTTTGTAAACAATGCTTCCAGAGCTCACATGACCTTCTCACTATGAGTTGTGTGATTGAACTGATCTTCTTCCCCTGGAATGATGATGTTGGTTTCTGGAACATCGAGGTGATGAGCTCCTTTGGCAGGGTTATCTATTCCACTCAAATCTACTGCAATGGTTGAAAGCATCTTATGCACTAGAAACTATCTGAATTTGCTGGTTAAACATCAAGGAACTATTTTGGTGAAAGGGTGGGAGCAGGGGCTAAGTGGGTGCTGTGATAATAAGGCACAACTGTTTAGCATCAATTTTGGACCAAATTGCTGATTCTAGAAGCATTTTTTATGGAGTGGTATATGTGGGCTCCATGAGTTAACTTCCACTGAAGGTATGGAGTGTGCTGTCTGAAGAACACCAGCACATTTCACGATGGCTCAGGGACCAAGAAAGAGGGCAGACAAGTTATTGGTTTCAGCAATGGCCTTCCTCCTGCAGGAAGCCAAGAAAAATATCCTGGACCTGCAGGGGGAAGGAGCCCCCTCACCTTCCTATCCCTTCTATCCCTCTTTGCTGCAGCAGCTGATACTGATCTGCTTGGCCTCAAGTCCTGTTCCCATACCTCCTGCAGTCCAAGGAGGCAAAATCCCATGACCAAGCACTCCCTATCTCCTGGCGATTACTGTGAGGTGTAGAATAAGAAGCAGAGCCTTTATTCACATTTAGGTGAAGTCTTCAGAGAAATTCTGGAATAAATGATGGTAAGAATGTTGGTGAATTCTTGACAAAATGTCCTAGAAAGTCTCTCACTGTGTTTCAAAAGCCCTCTTCACAGGTCCAGCAGCAAGTAAAGGGTGAGTGCTGAAAATGCCTTTAAGCAGCTCTCAAAAACTTACCATGGGCGGATTGAGGTTTCCAAAATCAAATACAAATGAAATAAAAACTTTAATGTATAACTAAAATTTGTCCCTTCTCATGTGACAGAGTCACATGAGGCTACATGTTTCATTAAATTGTTGTGCTGCTTAATAATTTTTTCAACATATTCTTCATCTCCCTGAGGCAGCTCTGTGCCTCAGGGAGATTATTCAGCGCTCTTTTGCGTGCATGCACAAATTGCACACTAGGCCTGCTCGCCCTCCCCCCCCCCCCCCCCACACCTGCACAGGCAGTGTTCAGCACTGCCACTCACATATCACACTGGGCAGGCTTTAATTGGCCCACCCATGTAAAATCATGGAGCACTGCTGATCCTGAGCGGCAGTTGACTTCCTGACTGCCTCCTCCCATCCTGCATGCCAAGGGCAAAATTCTGCCCCTGGACAATATTCAGGATTGGCCTGATAAGTGTCAAGTAATATTCACACCACACTAGTGCCAGGCAATGACAATTTCTAACAAGAGAAAATCTAACTATCTCTCCTTGACGTTCAATGGCATTACCATTGTTAAATCCACCACTATCGACATCCTGGAGGTTACCATTGGCCAGAAACTGAACTGGACAAGCATAAAAATACTGTGACTACAAGTTATTTGTAAGACACAGAGTCTGTGAATTCTGCAGAAAGTAACTCACCTCCTGACATCCCAAAGAACATCCACCATTTACAAGGTACAAGTCAGGAGCGTGATGGAATACTCTCCACTTGCCCGGATAAATGCAGCTGCAACAACACTCAAGAAGCTTGACACTATCCAGGGACATGCAGCCAGTTTGTAGCCATACAAGTAGCCACACATGTGAACATCACTACCTGTAAGTTCCCTCCAAGCCACACATCATCCTGACTTGGAAATATATCACCGTTCTTTCACTGTTGGAGGATCAAAATCCTGGAATTCTCTTCCCAACAACACTGTGTGTGTACCTGCACCAGATGGAATCCAGCTAGGCCAGCATTTAATGCCCATCCCTACTTACCCTTACTCAGAGGGCATTTTTAAGAGTCAACCACATTGCCATGGGTCTGGAGCCACATATAGGCCAGACCAGGTAAGGACAGCAGATTTCCTTCCCTAAAGGACATTAGTGAACCAGATGGGTTTTTAGAACAATTGGCAATGGCTTCATGGTCATTATTAGACTTTTAATTCCAGATATATATTGAATTCAAATTCCACCATCTCCCAGAGCATTACCCTGGGTCTCTGGATTACTAGTCCAATGACAATACCACTATGCCACCGCCTCCCCAATATTATCTAACCCTCTACCACTGAAAGCAGGGTTAAGAATGGCTGCTGTGGTAAAAGAGAAATTGGGTCTTTGTGTGCAACAAAATTGGGAACAGAGTAATGTGAATCCTTATTCTGCATCCAAGCATACTACACTTGACCTGGTGGTGCTTGGCATATCTTGCATACTCATTGTTTGTAGAAGACCACTCAACCATATAGTTGAGCGTGTGAAGTCTAAAGGAAGGAAGGCGTTGGGTCCACCAGTAAGCATCGCTCCCTTGTGCCTAACTGCCCCTTATAACAGGTCCCAGTTTGCTTTTGAGGGCCCTAGGCTTAATTCCAAACCTGGATTTCCAAGGTGAGTCCCACATCCACTGTTGGATGCGCAGCTACTCCTAATCCCACTTGGACCATTAGCTTACTAATGCCCTTTCATCTGGCTAGGGTTGCAGGATCACTGAACTAAAAGCATAAGCTAAGCTGTAAGGACGTAAGCTTTAAATAGGTAGCTAAATTAAACAGGGCCATATAAAGATGGCAGCCAGGCGGTGTGTGCCTCAGTTGCAGCATGTGGCAGTTTGTGGTGATCCTGGACAACCATATTTGCAGTTAGTGATTGCTTTGAGAGGGACTTCAGTCCAGAGTTATTGAGCTAGAGCCCAAAGTGCAGACATTGTGGGGCATCAGGGAGGACGAGTGTTACCTGGATGCTTTGTTCCAGGAAGCAGTCATATTCCTGAGATTAGATAATGATACAAGTTCGATTAGTGGTCAGGATAGGAGGGTGTGACTGCATGTCAGGCAAGTAAGGGGACTTCAGAAGCAGTGCTGGAGGAACCTTGACCTTTGCCTTATCCAACAGATACAAAATTCTTGCTGCCCATGTGGGTGAGGGGAAAGGCTGCATAGTGGATACGCTAATTGATCATGGCACCATGGAACAGGAAGTCATTCAGGTGTGGGAGAGTAAAAAGGGATGTGATACAATATAATCAGCAGGATAGATGTTATTCTCTGCCGCTGTGATTGGGTGTTTCAAAGGTCTTGCTGCTTGCCTGGTGCCAGGATTCAGGAAATCTTTTCGGAGCTGGAGAAGAACTTGGAACGGAAGGAGCCAACAACAATGTAGAATTAGGAATGAGGTTCTGCTGAGAGAGTTTGAGGAGCCAGGGTAAAAATTAAAAAGCAAAAGCTCACAGGTAATAATCTTTGTATTGTTACCTGAATCACATAAATTGGAACAGGGTCAAACAGATTAGAAGGTTAAAGTATGGTTGAAAGAGTGGCATATGGAAGACAGGGATTTCAATTCATGGGGCGCTGTGGAAAGAGGTAACTATTCTGCTGGAATGGGCTGCACTTAAAGCAGGCTGGGGCCAATGTGATGGTGAACTAAACTAATAGAGCTAGCGTGGGAAGATTCAGGAAAGGGTAAGTTTAAAAGCAGTAAGAGAAATGCAGAGAAAGGTAATAATTTGGGTAAAAATAAGCAAAATTCATCAGCAAAGGAGAAAGAGCTTAAAAAAAGGGACATTAGAGACCCATGTGACAAGAGGCAAAAATAGAAAAAAGTTAGAACTAAAAGCATTAAATCTGATTGTGCAAAGCATTTCCAACAAATAGGTAGTCATTATAATAGTCATTATGGTCATTTAGTCACCCAATAGTTATTATAGAGGCATTGTTGCAGAGTGACCAAGGTTGTGAACTAATTATTCCTTCATTTTTGGCTTTTAGAGGAGAAAGGCAAAATGAAAATGGAGGCAGCATATCCCTGACAAAAAAAAATATTGGATAAAGAGAGTAGAGAAAAAGGATCCTGGCTCAGCAAATCAAGATAAAGTTTGGAGTGAGCTAAGGAACAGTCAGAAAATGCTGATTGGAGTAGTTCAGAGCCCCTAAGGAGTTGTAATATACAGCAGAGTATAAATTAGGAAATTAGAGGTGCAAGTAACATGAACAATATAGTATAATGGGAGATTTAATCTTCACATAAACTGTACAAAACAAATTTGCAGTAATACTGCAGAGGCCAAGTTCAAGGGATATATTCAAGGTAGTTTACTGGATCAATATAATGAGGAACCAACTAGGGAACAAGCTATTTTAAATCTCATATTAAGCAATGAGAAAGGCTTAATTAATAATCTTGCACTAAAGAAGCCTTTGGGAATGATTGATCGTAATATTATAGAATTTTCTATTGCATTTGTGTTAGTTAAAAAGAAAACTAGGATGTTAAAAATGGACAGAACACGTTAAATAAATATGAGGGGTGAGTTAGCTAAAGTAGATTTGGAAAGTAGATTAAAAGATATTATGTAGAATAATAGATAATCCATGGCCAACATTTAAAGAATTAATTCATAATTGGAATACATTCCCTGAAGGAGTAAAACACTGAAATGAGAATGCTGTTTGAGGCTAACAAGAAAAGTTAAAGATAATGTCAAGAGAAAGGAGGAGGCTTATAATGTTATCAAAAAGAACACTAAGCCTGAGAATTGGGACGATTTTAAAATTCTGCAAAGGGTGTTCAAGAAATTGATTTAAAAAAAACAGAATATGATAGTAAATCAACGAGAGACATAAAAACATGTTGTAAAAACCTTCCATAGCTATGTAAATAAAGAGAGATTAGTGAAAGTAAGTTGTGTCCCTTGGAGGGATAGACTGGATTATAATGGGGAATACGGAAATGACAGAGAAATTAACGAAATACTTTGCATCTGTCTTAATAATAGAAGGCAAAAAACATCCAGAATTAGTGCGTAACCAAGGGCCTAATGAGAATGAGGAATATGAAGAAATAGCTATTAGTTTTAAAATGTACTAGAGTAATTATTGAGGCTAACAGTGAAGAAATAGTCCTTGGACTTGATGTTCGACATCCTAAGGTTTTAAAAGAAGAGATTGCAGGGAATTGTGGATGCAATGCTTTTCATCTTCCAGGATTCGCTCGATTCTAGAATGGGCCCAGTAAATTAGAAGCTAGTTGATGTAACTCCTCTCTTCAAGAAAGGAGGGAGAGTTAATGCATCTGGATATCAGCAACTATAGGCCAGTGAGCCTGACATCAGTAGTAGGAAAATGCTACAGCCTAATCTTAGTGACATTGTATCTACCAGGGCACTGAGAAAATCATCTCTTGTTTGGGCAAAGTCAGCATGATTTATGAGAGGGAAATCTTGTTTGACAAAGCTCTTTGAGCTTTTGAGGATGTAATAATGGTAAGCCGGGGGGGTGGGGGGTGTGGTGGGGTGGGGGGGTGGTGTGGGAGGCGGTGGTGCAGTGCATACAGTGTATTAGGGTTTTCAAAAAAAACACCCAACAGGTTATTTTTAAAAATTAGGCCTCATGGGATTGAAGGTAATATAGCAGGGAGCAATTTTTTCGATAGCACCTTCCAAACGCATGACCTCTACTGTGTCAAAGGGCAAGGGCAACAGGCACATGGAAACACTACCACTCACAAGCTCTTCTCCATGTTTCACATCACTGTAACTTGGAAATATACCACCATTTGTCCATTGTCGCTGGGTCAAAATTCTAGAACTCGCTGCCTAACAACATCGTGGGAGTAATTACACCACACAGGCTGCAATGGTTTCAGAAGGGGTTTCACCACCATCTTCTCAGAGCAATTAGGAATGGGCAATAATTTCAGGTGTTGCCAGTGATGCCCACATCCCATGAACAAATGTTTTAAAATTGAGAAACAGTTAACGTACAGGAAACAGAGAGGAGGAATAAACAGGTCTTCTTTGAGATGGCAGGTTGTAAGTAGTTGGGTATTACAACGAGCAATGCTTGGGCCTCAGGTGTTTACAATCTTTATTAATGGCTTACATGAGGGGATCAAGTGTGATGTATCCAAGTTTGCTGATAATACAAAGTTAGGTGGAAAATTAAGCTGTGAAGAGAAGAATGCAAAGGGATACAGCTGGGTTAAGTGAGTAGCAAGAGCATGGCAGATAGAATATAACGTGCAAAGTTACCCACTTTGGTAGGGAAAATAGAACAGCACAATATTTTTTAAATGGTGAGCAAGTGGGAAATGCTGTTACTCAGAGGGAACAGGGAGGTCACAGAACTACATAAGTCACAGGAAATTAATATGCAGATACATCAAGCTATTAGGGAAGCAAATGTTACAGTCAAGAAATTAGAGTATAAGAGTAAAGAAGTGTTACTAAAACTATACTTGATGAGACCATGTGGAGTACTGTGAACAGTTTTAGTCTCTTTACCGAAGGGAAGTTACACTAGCCTTCGAGGAATTGTAATGAGTTTAGAACAATGAGAGGCCATCACATTGATACATATAAAATTCTTAAGATGAGTGATAGGGCTGATGCTGGAAGATGTTTCCCCTGTCTAGAGAGCCTAGAACTGGAAGGCCACAGTCTTATGGACTGACCATTTAGGATACGGAAAATTTTCTTTCACTCAAGAGGGCTGTGAAACCTTGAAATTCTCTGCCCGGAGAGCTTTGGATGCTCAGTTAATGAGTATATTTAAGACAGAGATTGATAGATATTTTGGAAAGCAAAGGAATGAAGGGATAGGGGATATTGTAGGAAGGTGGAACTGAGGTAGAAGATCAGCTAAAACATTATTGAATGGAGGAGCAGGCTCGAAGGGCCAAATGTCCAACTCCTGTTCCTGTTTCTTACGTTCTCAAAAAATAGGCCAACCTAAATCCTAGTCAGTAGAGGCCAAGCATTCCAGACTATTTTTCAAATTATAATAATTGAACAAGTCACATAAAGTACGAATGATTTTCAGGATGAATGGCATGCTTCGAATCTAGTCGTCATATTCAATTGTCATTAAGTAAATCAAAATGATATGTTTATATCCCTGTGATGTTATCTGGCATGGAATATAATACAAATGCATTCCCTAGCATCTGTTTCAATTAATTGAACATGTTTTAAAATACAGATTAATTATTTACTGGGGTCACAACAGGTCAAATATTTGTTATCATCTGGGTGTTTGGCAACAATAACAAAATAGTAAAGAAGAAACAAAAAAAATGGAGGAAAGCAAAACACAGGTTACTTGACCTGACAACCTGAATTAATTCTATGATTTATCCTCATAATCAACACAGTGAATCACTAAGGTATATCTCAAAATGATTTATTTTTCTTGTTATTAAAAAGTTTGGCAAAGCTATAATGAAAAAACATAGATGTGCATGCACCTTTCTGGATTGTAATTAACTACTGTTGGAAGAAAACCTACATCTGCTTAGTATCCTGAAAGCATTCTCATTTCTTTAAAAGCATACAGCATGTGCCTTTTATGTGCATGCTAAAGATTTGGATAGATTACAGGACATATTTGTGTTGTACTGCAACCAAAACAGTTTATTTAAACATATAGGAAGGCAGGCCATTCACTGCATTTTCAGAACAGAACACAATGCCAACAGTTGACACGGTTACAATACACGTCACAGTTTCACTTCAAGTCTCTACATGTTCATGTTCTGTCCCTAGATGGAGGAATCAACCCTCACAATATACATGTGGCTTTAAATATTCCAATCAGGTAAAATATTTGCTCATTAAGCTGAAAAATAATTCATTGCACTATGATATAATTCACAAATTGAACGTTCTAGTCATAAAACTTTGCACTTCCAAGAATTGAATGTTTATAACTTTTTTATTTATTATTATTTTATTTTTATTGTAAGCAAGTGGATTAAAATGGGTATAATGAAGAAAAGGACCATTGAAAACTAATCAGCCTGTTCCTTCTGCATAATTTTCACCAACAAGAGCTCTGTCTACATTATTTAAGGGGAACTTACCCTTAATCTGAAAGATAACCAAACAGAAGTTTGGGGTATTATTCTAACTTTCCAGCTACAATATTCACTCTGACGAGTTGAATTTCTCAAAATACAATACATGGTTCAATAACAACGATAGATCTAGAAATTTGATCAGATCTAAAAGGCATTATTCATGTGAATTTAATGCTGCCTGTTCATTAACATGAGTTGGAAGTACATCCTGTGCTACCAGTGTCATTCATTGGCCAGGTTCGCGTTTGGAGGGGTAGGAAATAGGGCTTTACTGATTAACCTATATTCAGTAAACACTTCTTAAGGAGGAGTTCCACTTTGGCTGCAGATAAAAATAACGAACCTGAGAAATAAATAGCTGTAAGACATGAACGTCAGGCCTCCAAGTTCCCCATTTCTGCATTGAGGGTTCTGGCCCAGGAAGTGGGCAGGTGGAAGGTGGTCCTGGTCACCAAGGGAGCAGAAAATAGTCTAGGTAAACTCCATTGTCACTGGGAAAGGAATTATTGGGAGGCCAGCGCCAGGCTTGAGCTCACAGGACATGGCGGCAATGGAGAAAAAAGTTTAATGACTTAAGATTGTCAAGGCTATGGTGTTGTTCACACCTCCAGCCTCACTACTCACAATAGTCCACGCAACTTTCCTTCACTTTTACATTCACTGCAATACACTTCACTCCAGCTTCTTCCCCAACTCACATACTCTGAACCTCCTATTTTCATTGCTATTGCAACCCTTAGTCCCTTAAATTTCACATCTTATGTATTACATTTCCATGACCATGACAGACATACACTTTAAACACCTCAGAAAGATGTCACTGACATACTTCCTGCTTCATAAGGTCACTCACAACTTGGGGCAGAAGACTGAACCCATCTGAATGTCCTGTGCCCAGTGGAAGAAAACATGATCGGCCATCATTAGACAGGCAAGAGTTATGACCATGGCAAGTGACAACATAGGAAGAGTTGGCACTCAGGGTTTTTTTCACACCTTAACCACTTTTTCCCTTCTTACTTGCAGCTACTTTCACCAGTCACTTCTTCCTCTACTTAACCTTCACACTAAGATCTGACACTTGTCCATTTCTTTCATTTCAGATACTATCCAGGCACCAGCCTTCCTGACAATGCAGCGCTACTTGATCTGATCCTAGAAAGCACCAACTCAGAGATTGGTACCAGTGTACCTTAGAGGATAGGTTAGAGGAGGGATCTTAGTGTGTGAATCACTTGCTACAAGAGCTGAGGGGACAGGATGTCACAGGTGCCAGTTCACCAGAGGATGAGATCACTTACAAGCTCTGTGTCAGGCCTCAGATGCAAATACCCAGGTTACTGAGAAAAGCTGATGGCATACCTCAGGAAATGCAATGTGTGTTGGGCAACCTGCCAGCTAACCTGCACGCAATGGTTCACAGCATGGAGGAGGTTAAGTCCAGTCTGTGTTGGGGTATAGAGGCCATTCTGGCCAACATGGACTGAGAGATCACCTCTAAGATCACAACAGTGGTGTCCACTGTAATGGAACCACTGCTGACTGCCTTCCACCTCCTAAGCAATAGTCACTGGGGAGGTGCCTTAGGAGCACCAGGTTAGGAGAGCGAGCATACAAGACTGATACTTGCTGTTAAATGTTAGGCACAGATTGAATTAAGTTGTTGTTTTTTCATAATTTGCTGATGGTGTTAATATTTATAGTGAAGTGACAGCAAGACACAAATGGTTGAAATGAGGAAATTGGATGGAAATTGGTGAGGATTCTCTGGCTGTTGGTGTATGAAGGATGGGAAAGATTGTACATGTCAGTCAATCTTATATCTCTCGATAAGCACTCTGACAGCAATGGGCATTGGTGGTCACTGTTACTCTAATTCATTCTCCTCTTCATGCTGCCCTTACTCCTCCTTTTGATTCTTCCCCTCCTGCATTTCTTCCTGCTGGTGATTAAAGACTCATCCAGCATTAATGGAAAGTTGTGCAAAATTGCTGAACTGCAAAGCTTCTCCTAAACAGGTTAGCAAATATTGCTTGAACATGCCGAGCTATTGCACAATGACATTTCTGGTGGTGGCGTGGCTCTGGTTTATACTAGTTTTGCTGTTGTGCCTGGTTTCCTGACAAGAGCCATGAGCCACAAATGAAGGGGATATCTCAAATCTCCCAGCAGCCAGCCTGTAACATGACAGGCTGGTTAGAATAAAGGCAGTACAAAGGACTGGCGCAGAATGAATGAACCATGAATGCTGCCAAAAGAAATGAACACAGACCTGCATGGTGTTCTGCCTGTGGTTGCAAACAAGCTGGATGTTGAGGGAATAAATTGCTTTCTATGCAGAACAAAGCCGCTGTGGTGATAGGACGTGTACAAGATTTTGTTCTTGTGGTCTATGACAGCTTGCACCTTGGGGAAAACCTGCCATCTGGGTGAAGTCCGCTTCTCTCAACCATGGAACATGTAACAAGGCTCATAGATTCTCAAGCCAGAGGGTCAAAACTCAGAAGATTAAGTGAACAAGAGTTTTATCCAAAAGACATTAAAAAAAAAACCTCAGAGAATAAATTCAGACAGTTGAATCCTGTGACCTACCAACATAACTTTAAAGCAAAGCAAGAAAAAAGATATATGTCCCACCCCAGTTATCTGCCTAAGTAGAGCGACCTAAAAACATTGTAAGGTGGTGGGAATAGTGTAGATGATGCCCTGATACAGACAAAAAATATTCCCTTAAAACGGGACTACTCTTAGAGCAATGCCAGTATGCTGCAAATCCAATCCGTAACTTAAAAACAGAATCAGGAAGAAAAGAGTTTGAAACATCTCTAAGAGTGACATAATTATGATCTTGACTGAAATTAGGTGGGGATTGAGATGGAATGTAGTAAGAAACCTGACAATAAAGCAGCAGGCCGATCACAAAGGAAGCAGCACACATGGAGAGCGGCAGCTCCGTCATCTCCAGGACCCCTTCTGCTATGCAAGACGACCTCGTATATGGTCAGCAAAGGTAAAGAGAATGACTGCAAGCTACTATTAATGTAGCCTTTGTACGTTTGAGCCAATGGATCTTCATTTACCCTAAAAGTGCATTCACAAATGCAAAGCTATCAGCCTGTACAGTAAGTAATCTGTAGTGACATCAGAACATTGAGAAATTCAATTAGATGAATACAACATCCTGCAATGTATATGTTCATTGAAGCCTGAATATCTCAGTGTGAGTTCCATAAGAGAAATGCTGAGAATTCTGAAATACTTGTCAAATTCAACTGTCTGTGACTGAGAATAACAGATGTTCTGTAGTCATGCAGGAGAAGTTTGCCCACAATTACTAGGGAAGGAAATCGCAACGTTTTTTTTTCACACAAAGGCTAACAGAGATCTGGAACTTTCCCCCTTGAAAAACTTGGAGCATTCAAGACTGAGATTGATAGATGTTTATGACGGTTCGAGGGATGATGCAATGGATGTGGAGCTCCGATGGGTAAATAGTGTTCGTATACAGATCAGTCATGATCTAATTGAATGGCAGAGTAGGTTCAAGAGGTTGAAAACTCTTTCTATGGGCTGCATCTAAACGCTGAAAAACAGTTGGTCAGTTTGGAAGTTAAAATTTTTTAAAGTACGAAACAGGAATCCAACCCCCCTTGAACCCACTCACTTCTGGTTTTAACAGAGTCAAGATGAGAGGCAGGCATCCAATCCACATGGAGAAGGAGGGGTGCTCATTTGAATATTAGAATGAGAGTGCTTGCCTACATCCATTCTAATATGAATTCATTTAGACCATGTTGTCTGAGGCCTGGAGAAACCAGACAACTAAGAGGAGGCGAGAACAACCAAATCCATGTGGTTAATGCCTTTGCAGCACTGCTCATTGTCCAGGATTAGCAATAATCTTTCATCTTGGTCCAAGATGCCAGCCAGTAACCCTTTACCCACACCTCTACAATCTGTCTGTTCCCTCAATCCCAACCAATGTCTGCTCTTCCTAGCCAGCATATGCTGCCCATGACCAGGATCAAATCTACCCCTCACTCCGATCAGTATCTGCCCCCATCCTGACCACCATCTACTCCCCAGTCCACCATCAAGTTCCCCCTCTCCCATGATTGGGCACACCCTGACCATCATTTCCACTCATGCCAAACACCATTGGTTGCCCCAGCCACCAGTGGAACTCCCCCATGAGCAGGCGACTGCCTGCAGTAAGGTCCCCCTCTGCAGTAGTAACCATCCCTCCACACTACACCCTCCCTGAAATTTGGGACCCCTCCTCTCCACAGTTGTGACCATGCAGCACCCCCAATCCCCTCAACCACGATTGGGAGCATTCCTCACAATCGTTGCTGCCCCATTCCCCCACTAGACCTTCATACTCTATCTGTGCCCTTTCCAAGCAGGTTTTCCAATCCGATACACCTCTATCCTGCCAATCAGGCTATCTGCGGGCAGGAAACCAACAGAAAAATAAATTAAAGAAGCCCTGTAGTTAAAAACTAGGTTTCTCAACCTCAAACAACAGTACGTCATGGAACATGTTTCCGGACTAAACTCCAGACTAATGTTTCTATGTTTCTAAGTAGAACAAAACATAAGTGGACTGGCAGCAGGAGGAGGAGGAACTCACTCAGTGAGTGCTGTTGAGTATGGAGATATGGGAGGGCCAGCATCCACAATGGATATTGTTGAGCGAGAGCCAATGACCAAAGATTAGAATTGGTTTCAGTGTGCCCACCTTCGGCTGAACCCTGAGGTTGTTTGGGGAGGGGAAAGGCTCTATCCCTTACAAGGCTCTGCAAAAAGTTGAGCCAAACACTGGAACCATTTTACAGAAAATCAGCAGTACGTCTGATGGATCTCCACCGATTTTCAATGCCAATGCTGGTAGTTCTACATGACTGTGTTATGCATAATCGAATGGGCAATCCTGCTAGTCTCACCTCTAATGCCTTATTTGTCCCTTCCTTGCATTTCACATTTGTGCAGTAACAAAATTCTTCATGTATCTTGTGCTGTGATGCTACACTAATATTCATTCTTTTTCCTTCTCTTCTCTATACTTTCACTGCTTCTTCAAGGACTGACACAGGTCTCAATTTTGCCCTCCTGTTCCCATCAAGAATGATGCAAGGGAGGGGTAAAGATTAGGGCAATGTCGCCGAGACAGCTCCATTCCTGCCAGGCCCCATTTAATCTCTCATACATTTCAAGTTATCAAGAGATGGGCAATAAATGCTGGTCTATCCAGAGACACCCGCATCCCCATGAACTAATAAATGAAGAAAAATAAGGCTCCAGCTCGATGGGTGGGGCTGTTATACTGTTATAATATTCCAATGTGATTTCAGAACTATATTGTCATGCATATGTATGCATGTCTATCCTGAATGCCATATCACTCACTACAGCATTGCAGTAAGTTAACCAAAGCAACAAGGTATCATTTCACAATACATGGTGAGACCTAGAAAAACAGATTTGATGAGAGCTCCAGTATTTGTGTCTGAAAGTGTGGCTATATCGAACTTAGGGAAACCAAAAGACTTAACAGGAACCTATTTAATGTGAAATGTCACGGCTTGATGGTGTCATCAGTGCTGTGATGTGGTCTTAATATTGTTCTAGGGGCAGTCCCACACTGTGAGCAACCAGACAACCGAACTACAGCAAGTGGTACCAACTGGCTAGAAGAGGCAAAGATACGAAACTCTCCGTGGCCCAAGTAAAGCAGAAGCACGCCCTTCAAGCCCCATGTGGGCTTCCCAGCCCTGGTCTCCCCCACCATTCCAACCAATGAGAGGGGAATTCCACCTCCCCACCGCCCCCGATCCCTGACTGCCTCTGCAACATCCCAGGTCCCTCCCCTCCTCCCAACTAACTGCCAGGACCATTCCCAGTGACCCAGCCGTGGCCTCTTGCTGTCAAAATCCCTCTGTGGCTGCCAGCAGGTAATGGGTCTGGCTGGAGGTCCCGTGGCACTCTGGGAGCATTTATGTAAATGAAGCTGAGCCATTAAGATTGGTCAGGCCTGCACGTCCCGGGACTCTCTGGGTGTGCCACTTGCTTTAAGGCTCAAGTGCCCCATGCCCACAATAGGGCCTGAGTTCAGCCTCTTTGACATGCTTTGCCATTTATGGCTCCTCTTTATACAAGGCAAACTGAATGCTTGTCTTCACCAGCCTGTATCTCCAAAGCATACTGGGAAGTGTGCTAGTGTGGGTATGTCATGCGTATACCAGAAACATTTCAACCGACTAGATGATGACATTAGCCAGCTATTTCAGTTGACCTGCTTCCTGTTTCTGAAAACTGGTTCCATGAATGCATCCCAATATCCACCACAGTTGACTACGCCATCCGTTGCAAAGCACCCCCACCCTACCCCACCCACTCCCCCACCTCCCAACCAGCTCACTAGTGGACACCATTCCTGCTTGCAGGTGAGGTGATTTTGACTATATTCTGGATATTGCGAATCTTTTGAAGTACTCTGGAGTGTTCTTGGAGCTGTAATGTTGAGTTCCTGGATTTGGCAGGGTTTTGCTGCATCCTCACAGGTATGGCAGAGGATTTGGTGACCTGTCCATACAAAGGCTGCATCAGGTATGGGGACAACAGTTGTTGTGTCTCTGAGGCTGCGGGACAACAGGGACATGGAGCAGAGATTGCAGAGATGGGAAAATCTGTGGGAAGGAGGAAGAAGGAGGGGAGGCAGGGAGGAGGCATCCAGGACACCTTTGCTCTAGACAGGCTGTTGTGAGCACCTACTCTGATTCCAGTTCCCTGTGAACAATATCCCTTCACCACCATTTCTCCACTATATCTCACCTCCCCATTCATTTATGAAGCACCATAGCATCTCTATCAAACAACACATCTAATTATACGACAAAAACTGAACTATTCACCCTTGTGCATTCCCTTAGTGTGGGTGCCTTTCCCTGGTCAAGTGCTCCTATGCAGCGTAACCTCAGTAGCTGCAGCATTGTGGACGACTACTGATTTTCAATGGAGGAGACTGCAGGTGCCCTTGCAGGATGCCCTGGAACTACAGTGGACCTTGAGGGCTCAACTTTGGCCTGCTCCACCGTGGCATAGATGGCGGCAGACTGGGCTGTCTGTGGGTTGCAAGCAACAAGAAGGCCACTGGACAGAATGATAGTGGCAAGAGCATGAATGCTGTCATCCTGAGTTAAGACAACAGGTTCCTGATCTACAGTGTCATTGGTACTCTGGCAGGACAGTGCCTCAGCTATCTTACTAATTTGTTGGTGGGTAGATTGCTGGCTGGATCTCAGCCTGCATACCTCTTGGAGCACTGAAATCTGCAGCCATGATGGCCGCAGTCTGAGTTTGTACAATAGCTCTTGTGGATCTCATGGCCTGCATCGCAGCTTCCATTCAGCTGTTGGATATTGTCTGCCTGTGCGGCAATGGAAGATGAGAGGACAGCAAGTGTTCTCATGGAGTTGACCAGCACTTCCATGGTGGGAAGGATAGGCTCCAAGCTCTACATATAGTCCTCTATCACTTTGGGACTGGCCTTCTCCATGCTCCTTGGGAAGACAAGATGGTGTCTGGAAGGCCTACAAATACATCAAGCATCTCAGTGTGCATATTTGTCAGTGTTCTCCAGTGTGTTGTCACATTAAAGTCGTTATCTTGAGTCCCTTCTGGCAGAACCCATCTGCGACCTTGCCCTCCAGTAAGCTGGAGCCCAAATTATCCTTTCTTCACAACCAGACAGCGTTCCATTCATGACTGGTGACTCTCTGCCTGCAGATCTCGGTTTGCTACTAGCCTCCATGGTAAGCAAAGTGCCAGTACCTGAGCTGTTGGCTGTGAGTGTGGGGGTAAATGATGGCCCTTCTCCATCAGTGCTGCAGATTCTCTCCTGTGCTTCCTCGTGAGGCTGCTGTGGCTGGGGAGGTAATAAGTCCTGTGTGTCTGAAAACAGAAAATCTGAAGGGAAGGCTGGGGTCAGGGAGAGGGATGGGGTGAGAAGCATGAGGTCCATGGTTATATCATTAGCAGTTTGCACATCATGCCGAATTGTATGATAAGGGTGAGGTGGGAAATGAAAAAGGACACAAGGCAGGAACATTACAGCAACCTTAATGTTTTCAGCAATTCTGGATGCCATGGGCTCCGCCACAACCATACCCATAATATGGAGAATCATCTCCTCCATAGGCTCAATGGATACAGGTGTCCTTGTCCCCCAACACCACTCCTGCTCCACTTCTGTCGATTATGGGTCACCCTGTCCTGCACGAAAGAGAGAGAAGAGTGTCAATAATTGTGTTGCACTGTGCTTGGGTGATGTTCCTGCCATTGCTGATTGGTGCATGTGTGTGGAAACAGTGAGAGCTGGGTGTGAGGCTGGCATTGTTGGAAAGTGTGCAAAGTTGAGGTGGAGGATCTAATTATTAAGCCAGAGTTCTGAGTGCTTGAGGCTGCTGAGTGATGGGGTGTGGTGCATTGAGTACCACATTGGGAATCTGGCGGTGTTGGAGGTATGAGATGTCATGTGACAATGTCTTCACTGACCTAGATTAATTGTATCAGTTGAAATTAAATATATACAGGTGGAGGGCATTCATTGGATGGTGACTTGAGGGTGGTTAAAGAGACACTGACACAGGTTTGGAGTGGAGTTAAGAGAATGTTTCACTCTGTGAATAAATCTATCCCAAGTAAAGACTGGCTTTAGGTTCTTCCTTCACCAACTGGCTAAAAGCTATATAACAACATGGACCACCCCAGGAGATCATCAAACCACTTATAGCTCTGCTGCCAGGTTCTTGGGGCCAGATTTTGGGCTTTGATTTCCCTGGCCACTTGCTCTCAACCCCTAGTCAAGCACTCAGGACTCTGGCTTAATAATACCACTATGCCATTGTCTCTTTCAGGTACTACCCCCAATTGCCCCTCAAAGTCACACACCATCGTGACTTGGAAATATATCACCATTCCTTTATTATCACTGGATTAAAACCCTGAAGTCCCTGCCCAACAACACGGCAGCAGTACCATCACCACATGGACTATAACCATCGAAACAGGCAACTACCCACAGCCTTTTCAGGGCAATTAGGATGGGCAATAAATACTGGCCTTGCCAGGGAATGCCCATACCCCATGAAAAATAATTTAAAAGGTATTTCAATTTAAGACCCAATCTTGGCCACTTCTTTATCTCTTGAAGAAGAGAAGGTTGAGAGGAGATTTGATAGAGACATTCACGATTATATGGGGTGTGGACAAAATGGATTGGGTGAAACTGTTCCCATTGGTGGAAGGATCAAGAACCAGAGGGTGCAAAATTAACATAATTAGCAAAAGAAGCAATGGTAACATGAGGAAACACATTTTCACATAGCAAATTGTTAGGATCTGGAATACACTGCTTGAGAGTGTGGCGGTCAATTAAAGCATTCAAGAGGGAATTGGGTTATTATCTAAAAAAGAAGAAATGGACAGGGCTATGGGAGAGAGCAGGGGAGTGGCACTTGGTAAATTACTCCTTTGGAGAACTAGCACAGACACGATGGGCAGAATGGCCTCCATCTGTGTGTTTCTGTGATTCTGTAGTAGCCGTGCCTTCAGTGGCCTGGGACCTAAACTCTAGAATGCCCTTCGTAAACCGTCCCACCTTTATACCTCTCAATCCTCTTTTAAGCTGCTCTTTAAAACCTTGCTTTCAGACCAAACTTTTTATCACAGGTTCCAAGATTCCCTCATGTGGCTTGGCATAAGATTTTATTTGATAATGCTCTATTCTTCCTGGGGGGCTGGTTGGCTCAGTTGGCTGGATGGCTGATGTGTGGATCAGATTAGTGCCAGCATCCCATTCTGGGTGGGGGTGGATTGGAGAACTGCCTCCCCGCCCTGCTCATGGGACAGAACTTTGCGGGGGTGGAGTCTCCATGGTGGAGACCTCAGCATTGTGGTTCAGACTCACCTTCAGGCAGAGAACTGAAGAAGAAGAATCCTCTTGTGAAGCAACTTGGGACATTTTTGTCTTTAGCTGGTGCTATACAAATGCAAGTTTTTTCCTGTTGTCATGTTTTCTATTTTATTCAATCAGAACTTCTAGCTAGGGTGCTTTCTATAAATGTAAAAATCTGAATTTAAACTTGTGATTTAACAACATGTGATGGTGAAGTTAACAAATAGTACTGCTGAATACTACTAGAAACCACTGATCACAAACATTTTCCCGACCCGCGCTACTACCCATTTTTTCCAGCATCTTCCAATCCCGGACGGCTGGCACAGAAATGAGCAGCCCAGCATCCCCCGGTCCACTCCAGTGAGCAGAGCAGAGTCCAGGGAAGGAGGCAACATGTCCCCTCTTTAGGGCAGTAGCTGCCTATTGTAATTATTTAAAGGTCCAGCTTTTTAATGTATGAGTGTGAGTAGTGAATGGATGAATGAATGGGGGAATGGATGAATAGATAAATAGGTGAATGGGTAAGGAGATTTGGTAGATGAGGTGAGTGAGATCGGTGAGTGGGTACGTGGGTTAGGTGGGTAGATGTGTTAGGCGGGTAGGTGGGTGAGTGGGTAGTCAGATCAGGGAGTAGTCAGGTGTTCAGGGCATAGTCAGGTGGTCATGGGGTCAGTCGGTAAGTCCGGGAGTGACTGGGTAGGGAGAGTGCGCTGTGGAGTTAGCCAGCTGTTAGACCAAGGACGGGAATTTTACACTGGCAAGATTTAACGGTCCTACCGAAGTCAATGGACTTTTGCACGGCGCACCACATTTTACATCCCCGCCCCTGCCATGACGAGGCCATAAAATTCCATCCCAGGCTTTAAAGGCCTAGATCTTCTGGTCTCCGGATATTGGATGCACTACGGGACCCCTCGAAAGTCCCAACGCAATGACTCCCTGGGAATTGCCCAGGAAGTTTGAACTTCTGATGGGTAATTCCAACACTCCCAGCGACCCTCTGAAAATCTCTTTGACTCTGAGTTAGAGTCGGAGGCCAGGATTTTCCGGTCGTTAAGCAGGCTCAGTGGGTGGGCCTGGGAGAGGTCAGGAAGCTTATCACCGCCTGCGATCGGGCCCCAACTGCAATTTCACGCTGGCTAGCCAAGTCTGGGTGGGCTGGGGGGAGAGGGATGTTGGAGGAGGGCAAGTGCGGAAGTTCACACATTTGCAGGGGTGCACACAGCAAAAGCTCCCTGAGACACAGAGCTACCTCAGGGAGCTGAAGATTTTTTAAATAAATAATAAAGATATTAAAAATAATTAAAACATGTCCCCTCATGTGACTCTGTCACATGAGCAGGGACATGTTAAATACGAGTGGAAAAAGGTTTATTTTTAATCACTGGTCGAAACCTCATCTTGCCCGTGGATAAGGTTTCACCAAAAATACAAAGGCCGCTTGGCCTTTTCCCCCACCCGCCAACTGGATGGTTGGATGGGCAGCAAAAAAATCTAGCCAATTAATTGATTAAGGGCCTTAATAGGCCATTTAATTTTCAGCGGGCACGCTGCCGATTCCCACGCATACCCACTGACCGAAGTATCACACGAGCGTGCGATGACATCGGGATGCTTGTCCGGCATCATTGCACATCATTTTACGTTTATTCGGGTCGGGTGCGCGCCTGCCTGATGAGAGAAAATTCTGCCCAGAAACTTCGGACAGTTCCCACTTACTTACTCGAATAATTACCCAGGAAATGTAAGACAGAAAAGTCCTAGTCTAACTCCTAACCTAGTCTACAACTAACCCCCAAACACTCACATTGACTCTTCAATCCTGATTCCCACCTTGACCCCTGATTCTCCCAACCCCCCCAACTGCACTCCTGACCCCCTAAATCCCCTTCAACTCACCACCAACTCCCTGACTCCCCTCCATCCTCCTGACTCTCCCCAACTCCCCCAACCTGTCCTGACAATCCCCCATCACCTGACCATCACCCCGAACCTCCTACTTTCCCCGACCCAACCTGGCTGGTCCCCACCGGCCAATTCCACACCGGCCGTCTTGATTACACCCAACCCTCTCACTGCACGACGACCCGACCTGATTACATCCCACCACCCAACCACCCCCTTAAACCCCCGGCTTCCACAATCCTGACTTGGCCCAATGAGCACCCCCCCCCCACCACATGCCACATGATTAAGACTCCACTTCCTCCCTGACACCCCCCCAACTCCCCACCGACCTTATCTGACGTTGACCTATGCTCCTACCACCGTACCCAGCTGCCACCCTAGCCCTATACCCATGTACCTCACTCACCTTACACACTTACCCACCCTACCTCCTTATCCACCCTACCCCCTTGTCCACTTAACTTCTCAACATAGCTTTTTAGAGAAGATTTGGGACATTTAAACTCTTTACTAACCAGAATACAGCAGCTAGTGCCGTAAAAAAAGGGGGCTTTGTCTCCGAGGGACTGCGTTCCCGCTGATCCATGTCGGGAATGCTATTTGCATGCATTAGAATGTCATGAATACTCATTAAAAACACAATTCACTGGAATCACGTTCCCCCTCCCAATTACATGCCGCGCCAGTGGCAATTAGACCGGTCTAAGTCACGACCAGATATAATCGATGTGCGGCGGTCCGGTCTCACTTCACTCGTGACTTTGAGATGAGTGCAACATTCAAAGCTACCTGCAACAGCGCTGCTCTGGTTCCTCAGCGATGCACTGTTAGGGGTGTATGGTGGGACTGCTCAGGGTAGCTGCCTCGGGCGTTAAGCTGGTCTGTTCACCATGGTTGCCGCGGATGTTGAGCTGGGCTGCTCACCATGTCCTCTGGCAGGACAGCATTGTGTAATGCGAGTCTCAGGCAGGGCTGCACTCTAAATCAGAGACCAGCATGGCAACCAGGGTGGATGTGGGGGCAGGGGGAGATGAAAGGGACATGACGATAAAGGGGGATTGTTCCAGTGAAGCCCAACACAAACTGGAGGAACAGCACCTCATCTTCCAATTAGGCACTTTACAGCCTTCCGGACTTAACATTGATTTCAACAACTTCAGGCCATGAACTCTCTCCTCTACTTTCACCCCTTTTTTAACCCCTTTTTCAAAATTCATTTTTTATTTTTTATCCACTTATTTTTATTTTTATTCATTTATTCATTGTTTTATCCACTTTTTATCTGCTTTTCAATCCATTGTGGGTCTCATGCTCAGGGTAAGAGAGTAAAGGCAGTCCCGGGGCTCTGTGGGCCACGCTATGGATGGCATGCATGCTGTGTTCCCACTCCAGGGAGAGGCAAGGCCTGTGTGCTCACTGAGGATCAGGTAGATCAGGTAGAGATTGGTGTGTAGGGTGTGGTCATAGTCTCGCAGTCAGTGAGTATGGGGGTGTCTGGCTCAGTGCTGTGTTGCAGATGGGATAGTCATGGTCAGGGGAGACATCTGCAGCCAGTCAATGGGGAAAATGTAATAAAGAGGGTGGTACTCAAAACTCTTCTCAGGGTGGGGGCACCATTGCATGTGACTGTGTACAGAGCCTCAAGATGGGGAAGGGTGAGGTCCACATGGGGTACTGAGATATTAACAGTGATGTGTTCACGGGGGAGGGCAGGAATGAACACCACAATGACAATGGGACCCAGGGTTACTGGGGGAGGCTGGAGAATCCCTGGAGGGAGGTCTACCTGCACATCGCCTGGTTCTAGGAAGATCAGGGGGACCCAAGCTCCGACAGGGGGAGGGTCGAAGCTGGTCTCAAAGTAAAAATGCAGCGCCACCATCTTGAAGCCCCAAAGTTATGACACAGTTTAAGATCAAAACTGGAAAAGAATCTCAAGGGAGGAAGCTGAGGCAGTGTGGGAGGAGCCCATGGCTAGACTCAGGGACTCTAACAGGGGGTACCCTCACAATGCTTAGAGTATCAACATGGAAATGGAGTCTGAGCTGATAGAACTCAGGAAGAGTTTATTGAGAAAGTGCAATTGGAGCCATTGACATTTGGAGCACTTTAATGTGAGACTGCAGGAGTCATTGGGTTCACAGTGAAGTTGATCAATTTGAGCATTAACAGTAAGGAAAGTGAGAACGGAAGATGCAGCCAGCAATGAAGGGAGCACAGCTGCTGGATATCTGCAAAATGATCAACGAAAGTCTTTTAGGTGCTTTCCCCAACTGGCATGGCTAACTGGCCAAAGGGCACCCAGTCATTCCAAAAGGTCAGGTTAGGCATAATTAGTATGGCAGACCAGTCATTGTAGGATTAGTTCCTGGATATATATTGGATGCACTCCAGCTTTTTCCAGCCTCTCTGGGATTAAGATGTCAAGAAGGGCCCTGGCCTGCTTTGAGTCCCCTGCTGTGAGGCAGGTGCACCCTCCTCAGCCTTTGCAACTGGAGGTGATCGGGTCACAGGCAGAGAGGGCTGAGTTCAGCTGACTGCTCGTAGAGTCACCTGAGTGGATGGACCCGGGGTGTCCAGCTGCTAGTCCTCCTCCCTGTAGGTACCTGAAGGCCCCTGCCAGACTCCTTGAGGAGAAGGGGCACCTGGAGGGGGGTTAACGTGCCCCACCCCCATCTTGCCTAGCTACTGATGGATCCCACCAATGCCCATGCTTATAGCAATGGATTGAAGCCCAAGCACAAATCCAGCAGAAACCGCTGGTCCAAGGTCTCCAAAGCAGCCACCCACCCTCCCCATGGAGACCTCAAGATGATCGCATGTCAGAGCCATAACATCAGACAGAATACAGACAGAGTCCTCCATTTTTCATTCTAGCCTGTTGCAGTAATCATAATTCTGATAAACATAGGATTGCAGATTTAAGAATAACCCTGTGTTGTAAGATCACATGATCTGTGTAAACCAATGAGTTAGCAGTACAGGGAACCTCTAGGGGAAAGTTCTTCTTTAGTTATAGAGTGAGATGCACACATGTAGCTGCTGCTGCTGTCTTGAGAATAAAGTTCAATTTTTTTTATTCATTCATGGGATGTGGGCTTCGCTGGCTGGGCTAGCATTTATTACCCATCCCTAACTGCCATTGAGAAGGTGGTGGTGAGTTGCCTTCTTGAACTGTTGCAGTCCATGTGGTGTAGGTACATCCACAGTGCTGTTAGAGAGGGAGTTGCAGGATTTTGACCCAGTGACAGTGAAGGAAAGGCAATATATTTCCAAGTCAGGATGGTGTGGGACTTGGAGGGGAACTTCCAGGTGGTGGTGTTCCCATGTGTCTGCTGCCCTTGTCCTTCTAAATGGTAGTGGTCACAGGTTTGGAAGGTGCTGTCGAAGGAGCCTTGGTGAATTCCTGCGTTGCATCTTGTAGATGGTACACACTGCTGCCACTGTGTGTCGGTGGCGGAGGGAGTGAATATTTGTGGATGGGATGCCAATCAAATGGGCTGCTTTGTCCTGGATGTGTTAAGCTTCTTGCATGTTGTGGGAGCTACGCTCATCCAGCTAAGTAGGGAGCATTCCATCATACTCCTGACTCGCGCCCTATAGATGGTGGAGTCAGGAGGTGAGTTACTCATTGCATGATTCCTAGCCTCTGAGCTGCTCTTGTCGACTTAGTATTTATATGGCTAGTCCAGTTCAGTTTCCGGTCAACGGTAACCCCCAGGATGTTGTTAGTGGGGGATTCAGTGATGATAATGCCATTGAACATCAAGAGGCGATGGTTGGGGTCTCTCTTGTTGGAGATGGTCACTTGTCTGGTGCCAATGTCACTTGCCACTTTTCAGTCCAAGCCTGGATATTGTCCAGTTCTTGCTGCATTTGGACATGGACTGCTTCAGTATCTGAGGAGCCACGGATGGTGCTGAGCATCGTGCAATCATCAGCCAACATCCCCAGTTCTGACATTATGATGGAAGGAAGGTCATTGGTGAAGCAGCTGAAGATGGTTGAGGCCAAGGACACTACCCTGAGGAACTCCTGCAGTGATGTCCTGGAGCTGAGATGACTGACCTCCAGCAACCACAACCATCTTCCTTTGTGTTAGGTATGGCTCCAACCAGCGGAGAGTTTTCCCCCTGATTCCCATTGACTCCGGTTTTGCTAGGGTTCATTGATGCCACACTCAGTCAAATGTGGCCTTGATGTCAAGGGCAGTCACTCTCACTTCACCTCAGGAGTTCAGCTCTTTTGTCCATGTTTGAACCAAGGCTGTAATGAGGTCAGGAGCTAAGTGGCCCTGGTGGAACCTAAATTGGGCGTCAGTGAGCAGGTTATTGCTAAGCAAGAGCTGCTTGATAGCACTGCTGATGATCCCTTCCATTACTTTACTGATGATGGAGAGTAGACTGATGGGGCGGTAATTAGCTGGGTTGGATTTGTCCTGATTTTTGTGTTCAGGACATACCTGAGCAATTTTCCACATAACCGGGTAGATGCCAGTGTTGTAGCTGTACTGGAACAGCTTGGCTAGGGGCATAGCAAGCTCTGGAGCACATGTCTTTAGTACTATTGCCAGAATATTATCAGGGCTTAGAGTCTTTGCAGTATCGAGTGCTTTCAGCCATTTCTTAGTATCACGTGGAGTGAATCAAATTGGCATCCACCAAGAAAAGTTGCCTGGAAAATCAACTCTATAACATCTGTTGACTTTGTGTCGCAACTCTGCCTGATGTTCTGCCGCCTGTCGTTTTATCTCCAGCATGTTTGCAATGGCCACTTCAAGCATCTCATCATCTGATTCAGAATCAATGAGTGCCTAATCTCCAGCAGTCCTCCAAGTGCCAGAGGCCTGGAATGTCACTGCCTCAACTGCTGTGGAGACGTGTCAGCGAGGTGCTCTCCAGAAAGTGACCCCCTAGATCTAGACTCACTTGGGTGTGTGTCTCTGCACTGGTGGAGGGTGCAGGTGAATGCTGTGATGGGTCTTCTTCAGCTCCTCAATATCGTCCTCTGAGGTGGCCTGGGGGCTGAGGCTTATGTTGCTTGTGCCGACCTGTCTGCACCTGCTGCTGCTGTAAGAAAGAACAGATAGATTTAGTTGATGAACAGGCTGAATAAAACGTTGCATGTAACTCACTGAGACTGCTAGGATGTGATCAACTCATGGAGGGCTCACCCGTACTGACTTGCTGGGAGAGGTTGATCTCGTCTTCACCACAGGAGGGATATCTGTCCTTCCCTGTCAACTTGGTAGCATTTGGAAAGTTCCTAAATGTTGGCCATCCCTCAATGGATATTTTTCGGGCTGGAGGAAGGCTTGAAATGGAGTTCCCCAGGGGTAGGCATTGGGACCCTTGCTTTTGTTGATATATATTAATGATCTGGATCTGGGTGTGCAGGGGCAATTTCAAAGTTTGTGGATGATACAAATCTTGAAAGCATTGTAAATTATGAGGAGGACAGTACGCTTTAAAAGTACTCCACTGGTTGTAAACCGATTTGGGACCTCCTAAGGTTGTGAAAGGCACCATATAAATGCGTGCATTTCTTTACTTACAAATGTTTGTTCTGCTGTTCTTCCTTGAACAGTGCTATAGCAACTTTTATATCCACCGAAGAAAGCAGAACGGATTTTGGTTCAACATCGCTGCTGAAAGGCAGCACAGCACTGAAGTGACATTCAACATTATATGCTCAAGGGGTGGAGTCAGTTTTGAACCTACAATGTTCTGACTCAAAATAAGAGATCTACCAGTGAGTCAAGGCTAACAGCTTAAATATGGAAGTGCAAGGAACAAATACTTCAGCCTCACAGTGAAAAGCCCTAACACCAAATAAGTGGCAGAAAAGAAACCCATTACATGAGAGAGAGATGGTGGGACATTGGAGAGATATTGTGCGGTGCTGTCCCAGCACTGAGCCTCACTCAGTGTGAGCTTGGGTTGCAGGTTAGGCTGTGTAGTGATTCAGTCCACTTGACAGCTCACTGAAACTTTATGCCAGGAATGAAGACTCAGAAAATTTTCCCAACATACTTAACTTTATCCCCATTGCCTTCTGAATGGTTCATTGTTACAATTATCCTCCATTTGCTCTGTATATCAAGATCACAGGGCAAGTAAAAAGGATGCACGTCTGACTGCTACTAATAGGGATTAGAGTAAATTGCTCCTAATGTAGAAAAAAATTGCAAAGATGGCTTGTTTTCTCTTAAACTAACAGTGGGCTAGTTCTCAAAGAGTAACAGTAGATCCAATTTCAAAAAAGTGATAAAACTAAACAGATAACTTGGCTTCCAGGCCACATATAAAGAGGTGCTGAGAATCTTTGCTAACAAACATTAAGTCTCTCACTGTAACTGCAAAGCAGAATTTATATAATTGTATGTTCTTTCAGGTGTCATATTTTTGAGAAATATTTTGGAAAGAAATTGATTGTGGAGTACTCACCTGTCATTTTTATTTTTTGCGCCACTCCCATTCTGAACTCCGTGGCTTCCTACACTTCCAAAAAAACTCAATGTAAGCTTGAGGAACAGTACCTTCTCTTTTGATTAGGTTCTTTACATCCTTCCAGCTCAACACTGGGTTCAATAATTTCAGATCGTAATCAGTGCCCCGTTATTTCAGACATTAACTGTTGGTAATGAATTTATTATTCCCATTTACACCTCCTCAAGACTCACATTTTATTATTTCACTTGTCCTATTCGCAACCCCTTTTGCCTTGCATTATTCCTTTTGTCATTTAATCTCTCCTGCCTTCCACCCTATCACAGACCTTTCCTTTTGTTCTTCCTCCTTTATCTTGCCTCTGTATTTGATTTAATCCTGTTACACCTTGAACCTTTTTAAACTTTGATGAAAGGTCATTGACCTGAAATGCTAACAAAGTTATCTCCGCAGATACTGCTAGACCTGCTGAGTAATTCCAGAATTTTCTATTTTATTTCAGATTCCCAGCATCTGCAGTATTTTACTTCCATAGACATTCTGTCCCACCTCGACACTGCAGAGATATGAGCTTCAATTTAATAGCCTAAATGAACGTTTGCCAGACAAAAAGTAAGGGCCATAGAGAGTTATTAACTTCTGATTGTAACTTCTGAATAACAGCACTTATAAATGCACAGATATTTTCCTACTCCTGTGAGTGCTTGGAATCTACATGATGAAAGCCAAATTCCTTAGAAACATCAGTACTAGGTGTCCCAACATTTTACAGAATGGTTCCATGGAGATGTCCTTCTTAACATAAATTTGATATTATAACATTAGTTTATTATTGACTGTTAACATTTGATTTATTTATGTATGGTTGAAGATTTGCACATTAGCTGTGCCACCCAAGATACCAGCATGTCTAATCTGCTTTATCAATTCTTAACCAGGCTCCTGAGCGTCTAAAATACATGGGTGAGGGGAATTTCTTCAATATTTTCAACAAAGCTGCAGTTTATAAGAATATAAAGAATTTTAAAAAGCTGTACCCTATAAAATTTTGAAGCCATGAAAAATGGAGGCAGTCTGCCTGGAAGAACCCAAAAGAGACAACTAAAATGGGTGTGAATGACCACATCTCCTGACTCATTCACAAAACATCCAGTCAACACTTGTGTACTCAACTAGTGTGGATCAATCCATTAGACTCAATCACTTTAGACAATAGACCCTGGCTGGATAGGGTACTCTTCCATCCATAATCAAATAATGTCTAAACTATGGACCTACAAACAACTTGCTTTGACCCTGTCTGGGTAACTGGTTAGTTGGTGAGGGGAGACCATGTAATGAGTTAACTAACCCTTTTTTCTGTTTTAAGGAACTGCGGAAGATGTAATGTTATGGTCAGGAGGGGGGTCAGTTCAAACAGCACTGCTTTCCTCTTGCCAGTTGTCTGTAAAAAGGGGTTTTAAATTAGTTTTTTTTGAGTAAGCACTGGCATATTTTCCCAACCTTTTGGTTTTTGTGTGATTCAATTTTACTAACAGTCCCACAGGAAACTTGAGTTAGGGTTAATTTTATTTTTACACATTCTGAACGCACAAAAAGGAGTGTTCATTTGAGTCCATGTAATGTTCCAGAGTCCCAATGTCAGAGTCCAATGAGGAGGTCTTTCATGTAGGCATTCAATGGTTGTCTGGCTGAAGATTCACTTATAAGATGTTCCAGTAGAGACAGGTTAGATGGACTGGTGGTCCAACCTGGACAGATTTTGCTTCTGTGTGACCTGCCAGTTAAATGTTAAACAGCTTCACCGCTCAGAAAGGTAATATTAAACTGGTCAAAAGGCCAGCGTCTTGAATCATGATACCTTCCTAACTTCAAGAAATAATGTTTATCCAGAGTCTGGAGTTCGACTTTGTTTTTGGGACTAATAATGTATCAGCCATTGTGGGTTGAAAGGGGTGTCATTTGTCTTGTGTATCTGGTGTTTGGGTAGTGATTGTCTCAACAGACCCACAGATTCTGCAAGAACGGTTGGCTTATCAAATGTGAATGGTATTTCTATAGGTGCTTTTGAAATTAGTCTGTACAGTCCCAGGTGATCTTTTAGAAGGTCCTTAGGCATAATGCGATGTGCATTCCTGAAACTGAGAAGAGGATGTTTTGCTCTGGAGACAGTTGAGGGATAATCTCCAGACAGAGGGTCAGCCATCTCAATTGCCTGTGTTCAGCAGAAAAGTCCAATTTAACAATAATAAATGGTAATTAGGATAAAGTTTTAAAATATATACAGGATTGTGTTTCAGTTACGTGTCAGAAGAACCCAACAGCAAAGTGATGTGGCGCTGCTGAAATAAAGGAAGAGGTTTAAGGAGTTGAATCCATATGACTCTACTTCAGGTCTGTAGAAGAGTTGACTTGAAACATTAACTCTATATCTCTCTACACAGATGCTACCGGACCTGCTGAGTCCTTCTAGCATCTTCTGTTTTTATTTCAGATTTCGAGAATCCACTGTATTTTGTCCTTAATGAAGACATTTAAGGATTGTGCATGTAAGTAATTAGTGTGAAGGAAGCCATGTAATCAAATCATGGAGGTAGCCCTGAAAGCTTTAAGAGGCTTCTAAATTACCCTCATCAGAATCCTTCTCTGTATTGTGTAGGTCTTTTGATTTATTTGGCAGCGCAACGAGAGAAGTATTAATGGCAGAGCAGGAACAATGTCAAGGAAATTCTTGGCCTTAACCTTAAATCTTCTTCCATTTTGATCCCTGATCTATCAGCTGAGAATGGTGAGTCAGCCTCTTTGGTTACTGTGAAATTGATAGCTGATTCAGGAGTCCACTCCTTTCTGATGACATGATGATTATACTCTGTAATATCAAAACTCAGTGCTTCTATACCCCCAGCATTGAGCCAAATTTGAAAGTGACACAAATGCAATTTTCAAATGCGACCAACTCTGGAAGTGGTGAATTTTGTCTTTTGTCCAAATGTCCTGCATGAGTTTTTTTTTGGCGTTCAACCATGCTAAGTTTTCCAGTGGTGCAGTCTTGCTTCTTCAAACATCATTTTGTCTTCAATTATTAACTGTTCCTTGCAAATTCCAATACTTTGAATGTCTAGAGTAACTCTGGACCTGAAATTCTGGGCATTTGGAGGTGCAAAGCTCATTCTACTCAGCCACTTGGGATGGAATCTGAGGTAGGGCACAGTAAAACAGAGTTTCCACCCCTTTCCACTTGACAAAACTACCAGCTGATTTTGGATTGGACACATTATGACGTTAGGCAAAAGAAGGAAACAGTATGAAAAACATTTCCCTCCATTAACACCCTATCATTGCTGCTGCCACAGACATCTATTGCATATCTGGCATTCAGCATTTCTAAGGGTCTTGGGGAAGTTTTAATTTTAAAACCACTTTAAAGTCCTGCTAAGTCATTGGTGCTGTAAATGACACAGATGGCCACTTACAATATGAAAATACCCTTAACCCTGGAATTCATTCTCAAAAAAATGCCTGCAGTATTTTGGCCCTGGTTTATCTTACTTCTGGTTATGTCTCCATTGTTGTTTCTTTGAGAATCTGAGCAATCTCATCCCATGTTGCTTCAGTTCTAATTAATTCTAGTTTCTGATTATGTCATGACTTGGACCGAATTACTATGTATGTTTAATTATCTGCGTCTGCTTCTTCATGGCCTTTCTATTCCACTTCATTGTCCTTGTTAGTGTATTAGTGATGCATATACATTTTCTTGGTATATGAGGTGTCTCTCAGGTCATATCTCTATTGTCTGAGCATCAGATTTTTTTTTTGCATTTGCAAAGAATTAGCATTCACAATTGTGTCAATTATAAGTTTGTGATCCATTTTAACATTAATCTATGTCCATGAAAAGCTGACCGTACCCTTCAAATGAAATGTAATGCAAAGTGATGGATTGCCACTGATCATCATATTTTTTGCAGCAGCATGGTCCCTAATCCCACCTCTATTGTGTCAGCTGGAATTTTTATTGACCTTGTTAGAATCATAAAATTTGAAAACTGGCTCCGCATAAGCATCCCTTTTAAGTTATCCTATTTTTTTTATGTTTGTGATTCCAGCTCCATTCAATGATGTTTTTGAATAGTTTTCTAAGTGGCGATACTACTCCTGAGAGATTTGCAGTGACTTGATCTGGATAATAGATCATGCCTAGGTGTCTAGGCACATCTTTATTACAATGTGAACATGCAATGTGCTTGATAGCTGAGGCTTTCATGTTGTCAATCTTAATGCCTTTATTGGTGAGGATATCATCAACAAATGTCAGCTCAATGGCACCAGATTAACATTTATCTTTATTACATTTCAAGTTGGCTCTTTTAGTCACTTCAAATAGTTTCCGAAGACTAATGTCACGTTCCTCTTTTTTCAAACCCCACACCACCATATCATCCATTGATGTGTCAAAACTATTATTTCACTCAAGTATCATATAGGTGATATTATGATATACTCCTCAAGCAGAAGGGAAAAAGGAAAGTCATATTATTCAAAGTACATACTGTAGGGGTCCTCCCCTTCTCAGTCAGAGACCCTCACCACACTCAGGTTTGTGACACCAGATTCACATGTGTAAGGCTTGAACAGAATGACCAATGAGACAATTTTCTTCTGATAATTCACAATTGCTTTATTGAGTTACCCAGAGCCCTCATAGAAGGGCTGCATTCAGTAATTATGGTTACAATTGCAGTTACGTTACCTGGAACCCTGTCCTATCAGAGGCTAAACACCCAACTTGTTCCTAACTTAAGACTTACAATTACCCCTTAGTTGGTCTTCCAATGGTGTTATAGGTCCCTCAGTGGAGTTGACCAGACTCTACCGACTTCCTTGACAGCCTGCAGAAAACAGTGGCATCCTACGATTTCAGTCCCCAATTAGACCATTTCTACTGCTGGCCTGGCCAGCAAATTTCAGTGTCTAGTATTTAGCACTCTTAGTTTATTTGACGCATAGTCCAGACAAATATGATCAGCTCATGCTAGTTGAAACAATAGTCTTCCCATGGAAAATATATCTCAGATGAATATGATCAGCTCTCACATTTTTGAATCAATTCTCCTGCTGTTTGAGGCAGTATAGTAAGAGCACCTGGCTCCAAGGTCAATGAAGGTTTGAATATTAATGGCATGTTCCTTGTGCCATTATACTGGGTAATCAGTCTCTAAATTGTGTTAATCAATGGCGGATAATGTCATTTCCCTGGTACCTTTGTTCCATGATAGCAATCAGTCAATATCCAAACCCTTTTGATGACCCACGTCTTTTAATAAATGTCCGAATTAACCCCTTGCTGCACAGTCCTGTGCTGTTGGCTGCAGCTTGGTTTTTATATTGTGTCGTACAAAATATGAGGTCAAAACATGTCCGTGGGTTTGGGTTTTATACTCCATAAATTTCCCAGTTGGAGGGGATTCCAATCCTACAATACCTTCTAACATAGAGAGCATTTACCTAACATTGTGCTGATGGAAAGATCCCTGTCCATCAATGGAACAGCACTGAAAAAATCATAGTCAATGCACACTTGTATTTCTAGTACACATGCTCAGCAGGAAAGACTCCAACCAGGAGGCTGAAACTGGAAAACACAAGTTCTTGTTTCATTCAGGTTTATTTACATAAATTTGAAAATGTATTTAGCATAACCAAATGTTTCGCTTCAGAAATGTTTTTAGTAGTTACCTAAAGATTTTGTTGCGATGTTGTTTTTTAATCACATTTTTGGAAGAAAAATTGCAATGTTATTATTCCTTTGGTCAAAAATGACCAAATGAGTTAATCCAGTCTGTTGATTCATCCACCTACTTTATGACCTCTAAGTCCTGCTTGCAGTTCAAAATTTATTATTTTTTTTCTCTCAGGGCAAACAAGACTCTCTGCATGGCTGGATTACTTGAGTAATTTGTTTATCAATCACAATCTAATGTTCCACAGAAAAAGAAAACAGTTATTCAGATAGATCCTTATATTTAATTTTGAGTCTTTCCTGAGTTTTTTTGAAACCATATAAAGTGTTTCAGAAATTTAGATTTTTGTGTACACCATTTCAAGGCAATGACTTAGAAAAAGGGCTTTCACAAATTAAAAGTAAATGATTCCAAGGAGAACAAATGTAAATACTGTGTACAATTAATGAAAACAAAAGCTGTAATTAGATCAACTGAAATGTTAGTGGAAAAAAGAGGACAGTGGTCATTTGTGCTAAAAATTATTATATTAAGCTATTTAGGAGTTAGAGGGCTTTCAAACTACATAGGCCCATTAAAAAAATTTCTATGAAGGCTTAGAAGAGACTTTTAGTGTATGGGGGAGATATGAAATGTATACTTTAATATTTAACAAAAACAGAATTACCTGGAAAAACTCAGCAGGTCTGGCAGCATCAGCGGAGAAGAAAAGAGTTGACGTTTCGATTCCTCATGACCCTTCAACAGAACTAGGTGAATCCAAGGAAAGGGGTGAAATATAAGCTGGTTTAAGCTGTGTGGGGGGTTGGGGGGGGGGGGTGGGGTTGGGTGGGGGGAGAGAAGTGGAGGGGGGTGGTGTGGTTGTAGGGACAAGCAAGCAGTGATAGGAGCAGATCATCAAAAGATGTCACAGACAAAAGAACAAAAGAACACATAGGTGTTGAAGTTGGTGATATTATCTAAACAAATGTGCTAATTAAGAATGGATGGTAGGGCACTCAAGGTATAGCTCTAGTGGGGGTGGGGGGAGCATAAAAGATTTAAAAATATTTTAAAATAATGGAAATAGGTGGGAAAAGAAACATCTATATAATTTATTGGAAAAAACAAAAGGAAAGGGGAAGAAACAGAAAGGGGGTGGGGATGGAGTTCAAGACCTAAAGTTGTTGAATTCGATATTCAGTCTGGAAGGCTGTAAAGTGCCTAGTCGGAAGATGAGGTGCTGTTCCTCCAGTTTGCGTTGGGCTTCACTGGAACAATGCAGCAAGCCAAGAACAGACATGTGGGCAAGAGAGCAGGGTGGAGTGTTAAAATGGCAAGTGACAGGGAAGTTTGGGTCATTCTTGCGGACAGACCGCAGGTGTTCTGCAAAGCGGTCGCCCAGTTTACGTTTGGTCTCTCCAATGTAGAGGAGACCGCATTGGGAGCAACAAATACAGTAGACTAAGTTGGGGGAAATGCAAGTGAAATGCTGCTTCACTTGAAAGAATTGTTTGGGCCCTTGGACGGTGAGGAGAGAGGAAGTGAAGCGGCATGTGTTGCATCTTCTGCGTGGGCATGGGGAGGTGCCATAGGTGGGGGTCGAGGAGTAGGGGGTGATGGAGGAGTGGACCAGGGTGTCCCGGAGGGAACCATCCCTACAGAATGCCGACAGGGGGGGTGAAGGGAAGATGTGTTTGGTGGTGGCATCATGATGGAGTTGGCAGAAATGGCGGAGGATGATCCTTTGAATGCGGAGGCTGGTGGGGTGATAAGTGAGGACAAGGGGGACCTTATGTTTCTGGGAGGGAGGAGAAGGCGTGAGGGCGGATGCATGGGAGATGGGCCGGACACGGTTGAGGGTCCTGTCAACGACCGTGGGTGGAAAACCTCGGTTAAGGAAGAAGGAGGACATGTCAGAGGAACTGTTTTTGAAGGTAGCATCATCGGAATAGATGCGACGGAGGCAAAGAAACTGAGAGAATGGGATGGAGTCCTTACAGGAAGCTGGGTGTATACTTAATATTGTTTTTCCCATTCTTCTTCCTTTCCCCCATTCAGCTGAGCCAGACAAGGTTCCATAGACTTGCCTCTGGCTGCACTCTCCAGGAAACCATTACTCTCACCAGGGGCTGAGTTTTGTTCAGATGCTGCAGATTCCAGTGATGGCATTGCAAGCTTCCACTTCAGCATCATGTGATTGGCCAAATGTTGTCAGGCAGTGGCCAGCCAACTAACTCACTAGAGGCTCAAGACTTGTCCAGTTAAAGAGTGGATGTGAGTAACAAGGCATTAATGCCAGCATCAGCTGACTCAAAGGCAGATACTGGTGCCATACTTAAGGGGCTGCCAGTCCTGCATGCAATGCTGCCTTTTATGAATAGCTTGCTTGACGATCATTGCAAAAGAACCATCCACCTGATGAACAGTACAGAAGACCCCTGAAGGTGCTGACTGGGTGCTTGCTGCAACCTTGGCAAGAGGGAAGACACCGGGAAGCACCACAGTTTAGTGATGCCTCCCTGCAGGCTCTTCTCCCGGCTGCAAGGGTGAGGTGGGAAGTCCACTTCCCCAGGGACAGGATGAAGAAATTGGACCAGTTGACCAAGCATGCCTGGTGGCAGATTTCAAAGGAGATCAGCAACTGTGGGGTCACACCCGAACATTGTTGCAGTGCCACAAATGGGTTCCCGTTGGGGCTTGCATGTGTTAACACAAGATAGTGTCCTAGGTGGGAAGGGAGTGATTATCCAGTTGATGGCAAAGGTGGCGGTGGGAGTTTGAAAGAAGCAGATCCTGTCAGATGCATGGTTCTTTCTTGGCAAGAGATGCCCATCTGTCTTTGCTGGCCCAAACCTGGTCCCTGGAGAGTGGACGTATGGAAGAAGCATTTGTGACTCCCCAACATAGGTCAAGGGGCTGCTGTTGGTATAAGTATTGTGCTAGTCTCCATGGAGAAATAAACAGTGTTCCTCTTTCGACTTACAGGAAAAACAGGCACACGACAATAAAAAAAGGGCCAAGACCATTGGGAGCCTCCCAGTCCTGCATATCCTGACCCCGGTAGAGGACGAGGCCCTGGAACTGGCTGGATCTCAGGGCCGCCGAACAATTGTGGGTGACAATTGCAATTACAGAATGGTGAGTGAACGAGTGCAGCAGTGCAAGGGTTCATCTGGGCCACACATGATGTACAGTGCTCATATGTCCAACACTGGACACATTGAGTGCCATCACGTTGACATATGGTGATGTGAAGCCTTTAACCCCTACATATTTGTGTTATCTCATACAGGTCTCAGTAATCCTGAAAGACGTGCAGCTGGAGAGACTGGGGGCCATTTGTCCGCCTCACAGGAGAAGCAGGAAGAATCCTCAGAGGGCGCACCATCACAACTACCCCCACACCTTCCACCAGGCAGATACTCTCATGTCAGTACGTGCTCAGAACTTGATTCAGGATCAGAACCTTGTGGACATAGCACTGATCCCTGTGGCCCACCACATGTTACATCTTGCCAACCTGAAAAAGACTCTCTGCCTCCTGTTAGCCAGCCAATCTTCTATCCATTTCAACATGTTACCCACTATGCAATGAGCTTTTATTTTCTGCAACAACGTTTGATGTAGCACTTTATCAAATTCCTTCTGGAAATCTAAGTAAAGTCCATCCACCAGTTTCCCTTTATCCACAGCACATGTTACTTCCTCAAAGAACTCCAATAAGTTGGTTAAACATGATTTCCTTATTATAAAACCATGCTCACTCTGCCTGATTGACTTGAACTTAGCCAAATGCCCTGCTACAGCTTCTTTAGTAATAGCTTCTAACATTTTCCATACAACAGATGTTAAGTTAACTGGCGATTAGTTTCCTACTTTCTGTCTCCCTCCCTTTTTGAATAATGGAGCTATATTTGCTATCTTCCAATCTAATGGAGCCTTTCCCGAATCTAGGGGGTTTTGTAAAATTAAAACCAATGCATCGACTATCTCACTAGCCGCTTCTTTTAAGACCCTATGATGAAAGACCTGGGCACTTGTCAGCCCATAGCCCCAACAATTTACTCAGTACCACTTCTCTGTTGATTGTAATTTTCCTGAGTTCCTCCCTCCCTTCTATTTCCTCATTTATATCTGCTTCTGGGCTGTTACTTATATCCTCTATAGTGAAGGCTGATGCAAAATAACTGTTCAATTCATCTGCCATTTCCTTGCTTTCCATTATCAATTCTCCAGACTCACTTTCTATAGGAACAACACTCACTTTGTTAACTTGTTTCTTTTTAAAATATATATAGAAACTCTTACTATCTGTTTTTACATTTCTGGCTAGCTTTCTCTCATACTCTAATTCTTCCCTCCTTACAAATCTTTAAGTCACCTTTTGCTGTTCCTTATATTCTGCCCAACCTACAAACTGTAGAGGGGCACTTGTGGTTGTTTTTAGGGGATCTTTTCTGTATTTTATAGTATAAGTTAGCTACTGAATAGTGTTTAGACAATAAAAAAACAGGAAATGCTGGAAAAGCCCAGCAGGTCTGGCAGCATTTGTAGAAAGAGAAACAGAGTTAACATTTTAAGCCTATATGACACTTCTTCAGAGCCATATGGACTCTTCTTTGAGTCATGTGGACTCAAAACATTAACTCTGTTTCCCTCTTCACAGATGCTGCCAGACCTGCTGAGATTTCCCAGCATTTCCTGTTTCTATTTCAGATTTCCAGCATCTGCAGTATTTTGCTTTTATTTTGGTGGTTAGACAATGTTGCTTTTAGTTTCGTTATTACAGGAATCTTGTGTGATCATTTCAGTAGATCACTGGAATTCAAATTTCTTTTTTAAAGTTGTTGGTTTTTACAGGAAATGTTACAATAACAAGTTAGGGCAGACTAAAGGGTTTCACCCAATCGACCTGGGCACCAGAATCTCTCATCTTTAGCAGCTCAAAGGTCTGCTTCATGGTTGCTTGGGTGGACCCAAAGCAGGTGTTGTTCCTCTCCTCTGAAAGGTGTAGGGGGTGGGTGGTGTGTGTCAGCTTCACCTCTGACTTCTGAGCGGTCCGAATCGCTCCCACTTCCTGGGTTCTAGACCTTGGACTTCTTTGGGGGTTGTGAAAAAGTGCAGCAGACAACTGGTTCTGGTGCAAGAAAAGAAAAAACTGAGTTTATTGAAGTCACAAATGAACTTATAACATTAGGATTACGCTGAGATTATACAGACCTACAAAGTACACTTAGTTAAGAATGGGGAACACACGGCATAACGAGAGAAAAACACGCTACTAATCCCCTTTCCCTTGTTCCACTGCCAAAACCTAATTAAATTGAACTAGGAGAGATCAGGGATCATGCTCACCAACCAGGGTTCCTTGACAGATCGAAATCCAGCCAGGTAAACCATTTGCAGTTTTGGGGTATGCTCTTTGTGTCCTCTGGAGCCTGCCGTCCCCACGTGGTTCTGGTCTGTGGAATCTGCGAAGGTTCTTCAGTTGGGTGGAGGGCGCGGTTGTGGGTGGTCGATCTTCGTGGAGGGCTGTGGTTGTGGCCTTGTTGTTTTCGGTTGAGCCTGCCACCCCGTGCCCCTCACCGTGATGTTGCCTGCGGGTCTGCAAACCTCCAGATCTCCTCCCTCTGCTTGGCTCAGCTCCCTGCTTAAACTCGGCTTCAGCCGGTCCCAACTGCTCACTGCCCTGTGTCAGCTTTCAAAACTGCTCACCCTTCTGTCTCGGCTTCCCCCTTGTCACTCCTGGCCCAGTTATACTGTTTTTTTTTTTAATTTCTTATCTGTAACCAAATCAAGGTTAGTTCTTTGTCTGATTTGGGCTTCTTCAGGTGATTGTTGTCTTGTTGTTTTTAATGGGCTTGCATGATGTTTATCATTGTCTTCCTGCCTGCGTAACTAGTCTTGAACTGAAAGCCATTGTATATGTGGAGTATTGATAGGTTTGCATAATTGCTTTGATTGTTGTCTTCCTGCCTTAATAGTTAGTAGCGATTATTTATGCAAGATTTTGATAGGCTTTAGTTTCGTGTAAGATGAAGTCTTTCCCTGGGTTGATTGTTTTAAAGGGAAGAATGCATATTCTGTCTCCTCTCGTTGTTTGGTTTCAGGTAAAAGTCCAAAAGTCATATCTTTGTTGATGATATGAAAAATGTGGGAATTTTGAGAACCCTTCAAAGGATTCCTCATGGGTGTGAGTAGCCATTTCTTCCACAAGTGGACCTTCTGCCAGAGAATCCATCCCTAGAGGTACATGGGGAGCCTGAAAATGTAGGTGTCATGGCTGGTTCCCAGAAACCAGGCACACACATGAAGGAGCTACTTTTGATGGTCACAGACCAGTTGGTCATTGATAGAATGGATGCCGTCCCTGTTGATGAAGCTTCTGGTTGGTTTATGGGAGCCTTGATGGCTATATGCATGAAGCCTGCACCTGCAGGAAGCTAGTGATGGTCCCTAGGATGATGGACCTGACTGTCTGGGTCAGTTCGATATCATACAATAGACGCTGGCCCTCTTGAACATTGTATTGATCACCTCCTTGATGCAGTAATGGGGTGCAGACAGGGAGATTCCAAACATGCCCCTAGTGGGCCCCCGGAAAGATGCAAAAAATAGAAGTTGAGAGTCACGGTGATCTTCAAGGTCACCGACATTGGGTGTCCAGTAGTCCTCTTGGGTCTTAGCTTTTCATGAATGTGCCACATAAATTGGTGAAAGTCTCTGGAGAACCCCAGCCCACTCTACCACTGCCACTCAGATATCTGCAGGTAGTTCAGTCTAGTTTGGTTGACTCTCTCCCAGGGATAAGCTCTTTTCATGCTGGTGGCTGTTGGCAAACCCCTCTTCAACCTTCTCTAGTATGCCCACCTGAAGGCTGGTCCTCTTGTTGTTCCTAAAGTTCCTGCTGTGGCCTCGCCAATGCCAGGACCTCGCTTCCTCTGAGCTGGTCGTCCTCCTCCTTTCCCTCAGGGGCATCAGGAAGACAGGGTGAATCAGATCTATAACAGGAAGCTCTCTCCTTCTCCTGATCATTCTTTGCAGCCCACATCCCCCAAAACCTTCCTCTTGTTAATCACTTGGTAGCAAGTGCCATTGACCCTCTGTGTCCCTTGCAGAACGCCAGCCTCCCAACCCTGTTTATCCTGCTGCCTTCATATGCCCCTCTCTATTGTTGGTGCTGCCAAGTTCTCAGTTCCCCCACCGCTCTCCTCCCCTCCCTGTTGGTGCTGCTACCTTCACATGCCTTCTGCCACCATCCGGCAATGGCCTCCATTCTTCACCCTCCTTCCCATCATGCATTGGCAGAGGCACCACTGAATTCTTGTCATCTTGTCGACTCTTTTCACCTTGTGAAGCTATTTAGCTCCCATACTCAATTCGTAAAATGCTGAATTTACTCTAAAATTCAATTTAATTGCATCTAAACTACTTTAATTTGATGCCCTGTCATGTCATTGCATAATTTGGTCCACAACACATTAAATTCAAAACCAATGTCGTAACACCAGATATCTGTGTGAATGCATCCCAACCACAATTTACAGCATTGTCCCCACCACACCCCAACGTGATCAAGTCTGTTCTTACAGGCACAGAAAGATTTCAGCCCAGCTCTCAGTACTTAATACCAGTTGGAGTACCCCAGGGCCCCCTGCACTACCTGCTTGATCCTTCCAGAATGTCTGGCAGTCATACTTTCCCTCTCTGCCTGCTCTCTCTTAAGCTGTGGGGTGTTCACTTCCAGAAAATGGATATCAACAAAACTCTCAGCCTTGCAGATGTACCATTGTGACTCCAGCAGCTGCTCAGGCTCCAAAACCCAGAGCCTGAGCTACTCCGGCTGTGGGCACTGGATGCTAATGAAAAAAGTGATAAGAGAAGACTGAGTAGGCGCATCAGTTTGCCTTCAGTTGTAGGCTGGATACTCTAAAGTATCTTCAAAGCTGACCAGGTGAATCGTGAATGTGTCATCAGGGTAATGGAACTTGGCTTCAGGAAAAGAAAGCTGTCTTATTAATTGATCGAATTTTTTGAAGAAGTTGCTCAATCAGTGAATGACAGCAACCTGGTCAACTCGCAGAAAGCCTTTATTGAGGAGACTACTTTATAAGGAGGAACCTTGTGGGATTAATGGTAATCTACTGCAGGCTAAATTAGACAGGTTTTTAATCTACAAAGGAGTCAATGGATATGGGGGGTGTAGTATAAAGAGTTAACAGATAGGATATGCTAATGTATGACGTAGGTAATGATGTACTACTGACAGTCAAGAGAGAGAGGTAGGAATCATGCTTAAGAGCAACATGCCTACTCTATAACCTGTTTCAAAATAGTGCTAATAAAGAAATGTTAATCAGACACCAGAGTATGCCCACAGTCTGCTGAAGAATCAAGTCCCATGGTTAGAGTCAAAGGTAGAAGGATCCACCTTAGAACAGGGGACAGGCAGGAAAGTCGAATAGATGCCACAAACAGACCAGCCATGATTGTATTGCATGGCGGAGCAGGTTTGAGGGGCCAAATGGCCTACTCCTGCTGTTATTTCTTATGTTCTTATATTCTTTGATTAAGAATGCCCATTGGCAGAATGTTGCTGTTAATGGATTTGGAGCTGTTTGGATATAACCTGTCTCAGACTGGTTTGGCGATCATGTCACATGAGAACTAGGTATCCTGTAATATAAATCAGGGTCAGTGAGGTCTCCTGGACTAGTTTTGATTGCCTAAAGGGATTGAAGAGGAATTTTCCTTAATTTTTTTTATGTTTGGCTTAGGGTTTCTTTTTGCTGCTCCCAGGGGATTACATGGTTCTGTCTGGGTCCAGCCTCACAAAGGGAAATGTGTGACCTTTTCCAGTCAGCCATACTTTAATGAAGCAAACATGCTGCAATTTCTACAGTAATAAACAAGAAATACACATGCCCTTTAAATACCTGCAGCAACCCTTTAAAGGCTGCAGCTGCCCAGTTTCTCAAAGCAGCAAGCTTTTACAAGCATGTACAAACTAGGGCGGAAAGCTTGCTTTGATTATGTAATTAGACTGACTGTGGCAAATGGCTTGGGGTTGGTTACACAGAGTTTTCTCAAGCAACACTTCTGTTTTGGAGCTAGCCCAGAAAATATACCCGATGATGTGAATTTTGGCTAATGCTTATTCAATGGTTACTAAAAAGTTGTCTCATTTTATGATTGAAAACTATTGTTGTTGTGCCCTTTGCTATAGTTGGGAGAATTCATACAACTGAATTTTAAAAATCCAACTTGAATAAATGTAATTTTGAAGCCCTTGAAGGGACCCTACAGGCAGCCTATAAGAAAAAGTAATTTGCATGCATTAATATAACTCATAATGGGTTTCATTGGAACGTTGCCTGGAGGGGATGGTCCTTTAGCAAGCACAAATGCCACATTGCATGAAAATCTGGTTAAGCATTTCACAAGACAGAACATTGGCATGGTGAAGGGTTTTTCTCCCTGACTTTTCAGATTGTAAAACCTGACATCCCAACAGCTTTTATTCACCTCAATGTGGAAATGTTAGGATGTTTCAAAAATCCTGCAGAGGAACTTTAATAGGCACCAAAAGAGGGTAAAACTGCCCTCTGATGCTATTGCATATCACTATGCTGCATTCTTTCATGCTTTAGTGTTAATACATTTATAATTAACTTATGATGGCAATTCTCAGGGTGTAAATGAGTCAATTGCACTCTCACAAACATCTAGCCTTAATGTTTATTTTTGCTTTTTAAGAAGCAGTTCAAACACAGACATGACTACAAGTTCACCATGTGCTGATGAATCTAAAAGTTTGTTTTATTCTTTCACAGAATGTGGATGTCACTAGCTAGGCCAGCATTTGTTGCCTACCCCAAATTGCCCCTGAGAAGTTGGAGGTGAGCCACCTTCTTGAGCCGTTGCTGTCCAAGTGGTGTATGTACACCCAGTGCTGTTAGGAAGGGAGTTCCAGGCTTTTGACCCCATGACAGTGAAGAAACGACGATATAGTTTCAAGTCAGGATGCTGTGTGGCTTGGAGGGGAACTTGCAGGTGTTGATGTTGCCATGCATCTGGTGCCCTTGTTCTTCTAGGTGGTAGAGGTCACTGGTTTGAAAAGTGCTGCTGAAGGAGCCTTGGTGAGTTGCTGCAGTGTATCTTATACATTGTACACACTACTGTCACTGTGCATGGTGGTGGAGGTAGTGAAGGTTTAGCGAAGTTGGGGTTCAATCAGTGAAGGGAGCCAGTAGAGTTATAGAGTAAAGTAGCAAGAAAGAGGCAATCAATCATTTTAGTGCATATTGCAGCATGAATGTAAAACTATGTGTAGAATGCTAGATGTACTGGAGGAATAGGAGAAGAAGGAAGGGAAGAAGAAAAAAGAATACCAAGAGACAATTTGGTTTCCTTGACCATTTTAACTCACCTAAATTCCCCCTAAATGTATTCCCTAATTGGCCTGTGACTTTCACCTTCCCAAGGAAACTACATAACTTCAGATAAATAGGGAGTTTCTGTATCTGGATGCATACAACATCATGTACAGTGGGTTTGATTGATCATTTAGTCTTTTTTTGCCTGTCATTTTTGTACACTCTCCATTAAAACACTTCCTGTAGCAGTAACTTCAATCCAATCCTGAAAAGGGAGGTGTTCATCAATATTTTCCAAATGCTTTCCCAGGCAGCATGTTTACCACTACCTCATCAAGGAATAAATACTTTGTGAGGAAACTAACCGCACCAGATATGCCACTGGAGGACTGTGCCATCTCCTGCAGCTTTGTGATTCTCTGTTTTTCCATTTTATCTGAAAAAATGCACCACAATTGAACTCGGCTGCTGGATGCTAAATGATTGTTGAGCAAGTTATTAGCACCATTATTACAGGAGCTGAATAATTGAAACTGTAGTGTGTACTCTTGCAATGCACCCTATTTTATTGAAAATGCGCAGTGTGATCTTGGCTCGAATTTTGAGATAAAATGCAAACGTTAAGTATAATGATCGGCTGATTGCAAAATCCCGGTCATCATTGTGTATCCTAGAGTGCGGTTTGAAAAAACAGAGACAGGTAGTTCTTGTACAACTCAGTTTCTCTGCTGGAGAAAAACTCTTTGTAATGACGTTCTTGAAAGTATGCACAGCAATCAGCATCTTTACTGCAACATTAGTATTTAGAGGTATTGATTACAGTAATAATGCATGACTATGGTGCTATTTAAGATATTGTACCAGTAAGCTCAAATACAATACAATGAAAATAAATTTTGTCTAATGATTTGATGTCACCATGATCCAAATCCTGGAAAGATGGTCAGAGAATTTTATAGCCCAGGAGGAGGGCATTCAGTCCAATTAGTTCCACTCCCCCCATCTGTTTCCCAAAGCCCTGCTAAATTTTCTTGTTTTAGTATTTATCCAATTGACTTTTGAAAATTACTATTGAATCTGCTCCCATCACCCTTTCAGGCAATGTGTAGCAGATTATAATTCACTGCTTAAAACATTATTTTTCCTCATCTCCCCTTTGCTCATTTACCTTACATCTGTGTCCAGCGGTTTCCACCCAGTTGCCAGTGGAACAGGTTTCTCCCTATCACCTCTATCAAAACCCCTCAGTTGAGGAGTGAAGTTGAAATTTTTTAAGGGGTGCAGAGATTACCTGCAGCTTCAGAAACTGACCAGCTGAAGGAGGGTGGGTAGAAAGTGGACAGCCAACCATGAGCAATACCCTAGCTCCATAAGAGGGCCAAGCAGAGAAAAGGGAGACTGGGCACTTGATAAGGGGCTGCCTGTGGCATTGTACAGTTGGCAGGGAGCACATAGGTTTTGAATGCGGAGTGAGACGCCACCTCCTCCATCCCCAGCATTGTGGATGCTGAAGAGGGGCAAGGCTGCCAAGGACAATTGGGCAGCCAAGAAAGAAGGCACCATTGTCAGATTTGTGGGCCCAGTGGCATTGAGGGGCCATATTGTCTGTAGGAAGGGCATGCCCAGGCAGCAAGGTGGCATAGGAGAGAAAAGAGGGAGAAGAAAACAATGGGAACCAAATCCTCAATGAAGGGCTGTAATGACTTGATGGACCGGACAGGTTTCAACAAGAAACAGATACATTTTATTACAGAGCGCTTTTACAGGTGCTACATGCTCAATCAGAACTCTTTCCAGGAACCCCCCCTCCCGGGATTGTCTGTGCTTAGGGCTCATTGTTTGGAGCCTCCAAGAACATCATGTGACCCCTGATAGGCAACAGGAAAGGCTATGCTTTCAATTACTATAAGGGCCTACCACAAAATACATAGCTACCTGAAGAAGACCCAGAACTAGTGCTGCAGGGCACTGCGATTCTCCAGGCAGATGGTCACAGAGACCTGTGCTCTCATCGTCAAAGACCTTGCATCTTTTAGCACTGGTGGCCATGCCCTGGCAATGGCCTACAATGGGGTCTTGAACTTCTTTGCTTCTGGCTCCTTTCAAGGATCAACTGTGGATATTATTGGCATCTCAGAAATGGCTGTACACCACCGCATCTTGCTGGTCATAGTGCCCTTTTTGTCAGTATTGGACAGCACACACATCTAAACACAAACACAGTCACACAGGCAGAGAGAAGGCAATGAGTTTCACATCTATTGGTGGATTCTGAGGAGCACCCATATGGTCGTCAAAGCACCCAGTAACTGACCTGTGAAATCCATTGATGGGAAGGGCTTCCTCGCCCTCTATGTTCAACTGATCTGCAACCAGAACAAGAGCTTCCTTCCATGTTTGAGCTCTCTTTCCTGACAGCTGTCATGACTCCTACATCCTCCACTAGTCCAGGCTGCCACAGATCTTCGCACCGACCCCCAAACTGCTTGGTTAGATCCTAGGGGACAAGGGATATCCCTTGGTATAGCTACTAACCCAGTATGAGAGCCCAAGGCAGATGCACACCCAATGCCTCCTGCTCGGTAGGACAACCACTGAGCAGTCCATCAGATTTCTGAAGATGCTTTTCCGGTGCCTGGACCAGTCAGGTGGTTCCCTGCAATACCCTTCTGCAAGTGTCTCAGTCATTGTGGTAGTCTTCTGCATTTCCATAACATGGCCCTCCAGAGAGATGTGGACCTTGAGGACGGTGAGGACCAGGAAGGAGTCAGCTTGTTCTTGGTGGGTGGAAGGTAGTGGGGAAGGAGAAAAGCAGGAGTTAGAGGAGGAGGAACCAGAGATGAAGGTAGATGGTGCTGAAGAGAGAGGTGTCCTGCTGTATGATGAGATGGCCTCCTCCCCCCACCCTCTGGGAAGAGGACCTCCTTCTTTGCCTATTGCTTCCAGCAATAGATCTGGGTTGTCATTGATGAAGCAAGGGTCTGCCCTACCCCAAGTGCTAGGCCTCTGACTGCCCTGTGGCATCTAATTTTCCTCTGGTGAATTGGAATGCTTTAGCACAAACCACAGATCTCTCTTTCAGGACAAGCAGCAGCCTCAGTGATGGCTGCTGTGGGGAGCCTAAATGAGTCCTGTACTTCATCTGACCTACCTCCATTCTCACCCTCCTTACGTAGACATGAAATATGTCTTCTTATCGAATAAGGGCTTCCCCATGCAAAAATTTGGCTTTAATCTGTTTCCCACCATGAACATTTTCCATTTCTCCACTTATTCCACTACTCACACTGCCAAGACCATTCCAGTAGCAGCATGACCTTTTCACTAAATCACACCTTGGGGTTCCCCTTTCTCATCTGGCACTTTCTCCTCCTTTGAGCATCTCACCTTGTTCTATCCTTCCCATCTCTGTTTTAAAATCTTCATTCTCCCCCATCCACCCAAGTACCATAAATATTTTCTCACTGATATCTTCATTGCTTTCCTCTCTCACCCTCTGCACTGAGTGACTTCTCATCCTTGGTGATCTCAACCACCTTCTCAATTTATCATGCTGTTTCTCTTCTAAGTTCAGTGCCCTCTTATCCTCACCTAATCTCACCCTTCATGTGAACTCCCCAACCAATATTTGCAGCCGTTCACTTGACATTGTCATCTCATGTGGCTTAACTGTTCCATCGTACCGATTACAGATAAGGCCATTTCAGGTTACTTCCTTGTGTTGCTCTCCATCTATACTTCCCTTCTCTTCCTAACCCAATTTACTTCTGCCTATGCCTCTGGACAAAATTCCCTTCCAATTCACTTACAACTGCACTTTCAGACTACTGATTTTCACCTTTGGTCCTCCATTTACAACAATATTCCTGAAGGAACAGATCTGTTCAATCACACCCTCACCTCTACCTTTGATGCCCTTGCTCCCATTAAAAATTTCTTTCACCCTGCCCATTTTCCTTAGTTGCAGCCCCCATCAGCACTTCCTTATGTCCTAAGGATGCAGACATGAATGGATATGGTGAGCAATTGGTTTAGCCATTCATTGCTAAATCTGGCTGGACCACATAATGGGTTCTGCTGGATCCTGGTCTTGCATGCAAAAATTGCTCACCTATTCCAAAATCATTCCAAATGCAAAGATAACCCCTGGCTTCTTCTTCTTCTGAAAACCGTCTTCTTAAACCACCTTCCGCCACTCTCAACTCCAACAACAAGTATGAGCCCCTGATGGGCCATTTTGTCACTAAGATTGAGACAATCTGATCAGCTGCCTCGTGAATTCTCTTCCTTCTCCTATTGCACTGGGTTAAACTTTGTCTAAAGATTCCCCCATACTTAGCTCTGAACTTTCATTCTTTAGTTTCACTCTTAGTTCCTCTCAAGCTCTCTCTGAGCTCATCTTGTCCATGAGACCCAATCACAGCTCCCTAGACTCTATTCTCACAAAACTGTTAATAACCCAATTCCCTTTAATTTCCCATTTAACAGATATTGTTATTGTCTCTCTTCAGGAACTGTTTCCACTCTCCTTCAACTATAATGTTATCACCGCCTCGTCAAAAAAAAACCTGTGACTCCACCGTACTTGCAAGCTACTACACCATCTCCAATGTCTCTTTCCTCTCAAAGCTACATGAACATGTTATCACCTTCCAAAACCAGGGATTATCTTTGCCTGAACTCCATGTTTGAATTCCTCCAATTCGGTTTCTGCCCTACCATAGCACTAAAGTTATCAAAGTCACAAAGGACATCCTATGTGACTGTAACAAGGGTAAACCATCCCTCCTCGTCCCTTTGGACATAACTGCAGCCTTTGATATGGTTGACAACAGCACCCTCCTCCAACACTTCCCTCCTGTTGCCCAGCTGGGTGGGACTGCACTCACTTGGTGTCACCTTTAATGGCTTCTCTTCCCATTCCCACAATATTTCCTCTGGTTCTCTCCAAAGATCTATCCTTTGCTCCCTCCAATTTCTCATCCATATGCTGCCTTTAGGCAATAGCATCCAAAAACACAGCATCAGCTTCCACGTGTTACACTGGCAACTATCTTATCACCAGTTCTTTCAACCTCTCCATTGCCGTGAACTGATCAGACTGCTTGTCTGACATCCAATATTGGATGAGCAGAAATTTCCTCCAATTAAACACTGGGAAGACTGAAGCCATTATCTTCTGTCCCTGTTACAAATTATATTCCCAAGCTACCAAATCTGTCCCTCTCCCTGGCAGCTGTCTGAAGCTGAACCATCAGTTCACAACCTCAGTGTCAAAGCTGACCCCTAGATAAGTTTGCAACCAGATAGCTATTCCATTACTAAAACTGCCTATTCCCATCTCTCTACCATCGTCCGACTCCATCCCTGCCTCAGGCCACCTGCTGCTGAAACCATCACCTATGCCTTTGCTGCCTCTAGACTTGACCATTCCAAAGCTCTCCTGGCTGGCTTCGCACATTGAATCCTCCATAAACTTGAGGTAATCAAAAACCTTGCTGTGTGTATTCTAACTTGCAGCAAGTCCCATTAACCCATCATTCCTGTGCTCGCTGACTGTTTTGGTTTCCTCCAATGCCTCCAGATTAAATATCAGTTGTTGTTGTTGTTGGTTTAATGGAGCCACAATCATCAGCTGACTCTGAATGAAAATGCTGTTATGTCTCCTCTGAGTTGGCCTCATGGTTCAAATACCCATTCCAGAGATCTGAACCTCAACAGTCATTTCAATGCAATGTTGTCAGAGGTGCTGTATCAAGTTGTGTAGTAAAATTGTCCCACATTTAAAGCGTGCTCTCATTTTGGCACAGTTTGTAAATTAGGGATGTTCCCCAATAGTGCTCCTGCCATTTTAGTTTAAAAACAATTACTGAGCACGCTGAGTCCTTTTCTTAAAAAACAAACTGCCACTCGCTGCCTCCCTCCCCGAGCAAGAGGGTCAGTGAGTGGGAGTGCCAGGGAGAGGCAGCGAACGGGAGTAATGGTGAACTGGAGGTGGGAAGCGATGAAAAATTTAGTCCTGTCAGTTATTTAGAGTTAGTAAGCAATTAAGTGTTAGTAGGAGGATTTTTGGGCCCATTAGCTTCAAGATAGCCAATAGATTTTCAATGTAAAAATTAAAGCTCAAGAATATTTTCTTATGGGAAGTGATTTTTGCTTAGCTTGTTTTCATTTAGCATATCGCTTTTTTAGGAATACATTAGGAGTATAAACAAAGGTTAGCTTACTACGCCATGTTAAGTAGGTTAGATTAAGTATAGATCTAACAACTCACAACTAGGCATCAATGAGATGCTGTGGGCCATCTGCAGCAGCAGAATTGTATTCCACCCAAGTGTGCAGTCAGATGGCCCAGTATATGTCGCACATCTCCATCGTCATCGAGTCAGACCACCAGCTTTGGTTGAATGAGGAATGTAGGAGAACGTGCCAGGAACAGCACCAGGGGTACCTGAAAATGAGGTGCCAATCTGGTGAGGACAGAACACAGGACTACACACATGTTAAAAAGGAGAAGCAACATAGCAATGACAGAATCAAGCTATCCCACAACAACCAAAACAGATGAATGTGCTGCAGTGCAGCCACATCCATTCATGAATGGTGGACACTTAAGTTGGTAGGGGAAGAGGAGAAGGAAGACCTAGGATCTCCCCATCCTCAATGATGGAAAAACCCGGTATATGAATTCAAGTGACAGGGCTGGAACATTCACAACCATGTTCATGAGCCAGAGGTGCCAAGTCTATCGATCCATCTTGGCCTGCTCTTGAGAACCCAAACATCACAGAAAACAGTACTCAGGCAATTCGATTCACTCCATGTGATATTAAGGAATGGCTGAACACACAGGATACAGCAAGGGTTATGGGCTCTGAGAACATCCCAGCTCCTATACTGAAGACTTGTGTTCCAGAACTAACCATAACTCTATCCAAGCTGTCCAGTACAGCTACAACTCTGGCATCTATCCGCCATGTAGCAAGTCACCCAAGAATGTCCTGTCAACAAAGAACAGACAAATCCAACCCAACCAGTTACTAAAGTTAATATTTCGAGTCCGTATGACTCTTTTTCAGAGCTAAAGAGAAGTAAAAATGTGATGAAGTTTATAATATTTAAGGGGAGGTGCCCACATGTCCATCCTTGGCCTGCTGCAATGTTCCAGTGAAGCTCAACGCAAACTGGAGGAACAGCACCTCATCTTCCGACTAGGCATTTTACAGCCTTCCAGACTTAACATTGATTTCAACAACTTCAGACCATGAACACTCTCTTCCATCCTCACTCCTTTTTTTTAATCCCCTTTTTTCAATATTCATTTTTATTTTTTAACTTTTATTTTTTATTCACTTATTTTTATTTTTAATTATTTTCATTTTTATTCATCATTTTATCCCCAGCTTTTATCCTATTTTTGATCTTTTTTTCCCACCACCATCCCCTCCCCCAACCCATCCCCACAAGGGCCATCTGTTACTTGTTCATGTTATTCTTTCCAGAGTGCTTACTCTTGTCCTGCTATGACCACATTCTGCTTTCCGACCTTAATGCCACTATCAGCACTCCCTTTAGCCAGTACCACTACCACTAACACCCCTTTGTCCTTTTATTCATGGCATCTTTGTCAATATCTCCTTTGCCTGCACCTATTGCTGGCCTTCTATCCATCTTCACCTGTTCAACCCCCACCCCCACCCCCCCACTTAAACTGTATAAATTTCATCATACTTTTACTCCTCTTTAGCTCTGAAGAAGAGAAACATGGAGTCCAAATGTTAACTCTATCTTTCTCTCCACAGATGCTGTTAGACCTGCTGAGTTTTTCCAGCATTTTCTGTTTTTGTTCCAACCAATGATTATTCTAGCAGTCCGTTCTAAATCAGCAAGATGATGGAGGTCATTGTCAATGGTGCTATCAAGTGGCACCTACCAATAACCTGCCCACTCATCCTCAGTTTGGGTTCCATCAGGACCTTTGGTTCCAAACCTTAGTCCAAACATGGACAGAAGAGCTAAATACCCTCAAGTTAGAATGTCCGCTCTTGACATCAAGGCAGCCTTTGGCAGCACGCAACACTAAAGAACCTCAGTAAAACTAAAGTCAAAAGAAATCATGGAAAAGCCACTCCAGTAATACCTAGCTTACACTTAATGGCTGTCTCACCTACCACAAAGGAAGGTAGATATAAAGGACAGTTATCTCAACACAGGATATCATGGCAGAGTTCCTCAGGGCAGTAGCCTGGGCCCAACCATCTTCAACTGCTTCACCAATGATCTCCCCTCCATCATAAGGTTAGCAGTGGGTATATTTACTGATGATTCCACAGTGTTCAGTACCATTTGCAATTCCTCAGATAATGAAAGAGACTATGCACAAATGCAGCAAGAACTGGACAACCTTCAGGGTTGGGCTGACAAGTGGTAAGTAACATGAGCACAAGCCAAATGCCAATTAATGGCCCGTAAGGCTGCAGCATATCGCTACCTTCTCAAGGGCAACAAAGGATGTGCAGTAAATGCTGCCTTTGTCAGTGAAGCCCACATCCCAAGAATTAATTTTTAAAACCATCACTTGCATCTTTCACACAGACATTTGAAAGGTTAAACATTTCTTGCACTGGTGTATAATTCTCACAGGTGATTATATGTGCTTATGCACCGGATCATATTCAGAGGTTATTATTTATAAAGATACACATATCAGGTTTTAGAGCAACAGGTTCCCTTTGTTCCAAAACATTTCTTATCTTGGTAACAGTCCCTTTCCTGATACACTCAAGACTTAATTTCATTCATAACTTAATTATTTGGGCAGCAATATCAATGCTTGCTATATCAGCATCGCAAAACTATTGGCATACTTACCGTGTGGTATTGATTGTTCATGTTCCTTTGCATTCCTACTGTTCAAGATAGCCCCTGAAGTTTATGAGTTGACCATTACTTTGAGGAGAAATCATTATTCAATAAATATCTTTAATTTAAGTCAATTCAACACTAGCATTTGAGGTATAATTTAAAAAGAAACACAATGGTAAATAATGATCATATGAACGGATATTTCTGGCATTGCATGTCTCTGCAACATTCATCAAACTCTCTGTTGTATAGGCAGCATCAAACTTCTTATTCCATGATATGATCATTACAGCTCATATTACAGCTCACATAAGACTCATTAATATAGTGGGTGACCTCTGATGCATCAATGCACAATCAAAATTCAGAATGTTAAATGGAACAGCAGAAACTCCTTTCATTTAACAAACGCTGTCAATAAAACTAAAAGTCACGTGAAAAATAAACTGCTAAATAAAAATATTTTTCCGAGCATTACACTATGAATTCCTGATAAATGAATATGTTTTGCTCAGAACTTGGGTTATTACTATGAATTAGTAGGTTTAACAAAACGCAAAAGTATTACAACTTGTTTTTGTAGGCTTATGATATACATGGTGCTTCTCTAATCTCAGCAATCTAATCTTGTCATGGTGAGACAGAAACCACGTGGGCTTTCGAGAAGAATTTGACATTTTTAGATCCCTTGCAGTTGGGCCTCAGTGGAAATAAAGTTCCACTCACACATTGTGTTAACCTCTTCTGTGTACCCTGTTTAAATATGGTTGAGAATGAATATTTTCTAATGTAAGCCGAAATGTCAGTCAAGCTTAATTACAGTTTCAGACACAAAGCTGTTGGCAGTGTTATTAATTTCTCAGCAGGTCGGGGTGCTGATTTGCATATGTACAATGACTTCTAGATTTGGTTCGCCTTTCATTATGAAGGTCATCAAGCACATCTCATAAAAACACACATCAAGAACTATCATCAACTGTGCTACGTCATGAAATAACTAAAAATACAGCAGATCTACATTGTGGGTTTGTTCCGATGTGTTAAGCATTATAAACCATACAGAGCACTAGATATGCAAATGTTAGAAAGGAAGAACAAATTGTCTTTATATAGCTCATTTCATGAGTTCAGGAATGCCCCACAATGCTTCACAACCATTGAGTTACTTTGAAATTGCAGTTACTATTGTTTGAAGGCATCAAACATTTATAGTAACACCACACAAGCAACAATGACATAAAGGACTATTTTTTTCTGTTTTAGTGGTGGTGGCCAGGACACTGATAGAATACTGAGCTCCTCTCGAATACAGTCGTGAGATTTTTTACATTCAATTGAACTGGACAATAGGTTCTCAATTTAACATCTTGCATTAAAGTCAGCACTTAAAAACATTGTTGTCCCCACTCAGTGGAGGAAGGAGCGCCAGCTTAGGTAACATATTCAAGTCTTGGAGTGGGTTTTGATCCTATGAATGTGTGATTGAAAGGCAAGTGTGCAACACCGCTTGTTAAACTATCAGTGATTATATTATAATCAATAATCCTAATAAATCATGCAACAGTGATGTCAGCTGTCAGGCCAATGCTATCCATATTTCAAGGTCTGACAGAGTAATAATGAATAACCTACATTGATTTTAAGATTGCAGTCTCAGTACTAGGATCAGAAAATGTTCATAAACTGCAACTACATCTGAAACCCTGAATGAGATTGCTGCCTGTAATCAATGTCAGATATTCAATATTCTCCATTCTATGTGTGACTGAACAATAATAGCCTTTTCTTTATATTAACAGGATCATTTTGTTCCTCTGTATATACCTGAAAACTCTATTGCGTGAAGAAATAAGTGCCTCTGGATGTTTAGTGGAATAATGAAGCAGGACTAATGTGTTGGCTGGTTCCATGGTGCAGAATGATTTGTTTCCAATTGAATCTAACTACTTCATTGAATTGTTAAGCATATTGAGCTGTTATAATGTATCAAGGGAAGCACAAGAACTTTCTTACAACAATATTGTATAAGACAAAAGTACCAAGTTCCATGATATTTTGGTCTCTCCACAATTGTAAAGAAAACAGAAAGCACTCACTAAATGATTTATCCTCAACATTATGATCCGTATCGCAATTGGCAAATTTGGGAAAATTAGTGATTTAAATTTCATTCACTCTGAAAATCTTGTTTGCATCATCAAAAAGAAATCTCAGGATTTTTTATAGTCAGTTAATATCACTTAAGGTTTCAGCAGGAGAATATAAACACTTGCTCCACACCTGATGTGAAAATTAACTTGCTACTTTTGCCTATCACCCCTGTGCTTGCTGACCTACAAGCAACACCTTGATTTAAAATTCTCATCTTTGCTTTCAAATCCCTCCATGGCTTTGCCTCTCCCGATCTCTATGAGCTCCTCCAGTCCCACAACCCTCTGAGATATTTGCACTCATTTCATTTTGGCCCTTGAGCCTCCCCGATTTTAATTGCCCTACCATTGGTGGCTGCACCTTCGGTCCTGATCGGGAATACAATAATCAGTTTTTGGTACTGCACCACAACATGAACATTCAGCCTTGGAAAGGGTATAATACAAATTCACCAGAATGATAATGAGGATAAAAGGATTAAATTATTAGCATAGCTTGCATAAACTTGACTTGTATTCCCTTGAGTTTATCAGGTTGAGGGGTGATCTAAACTAAGCCTTAAAAATGATCAAGTGTCAAAATACAGAAAGTATTTCCTTTGGTAGGAGAATCCAGAACCAAAGGGTATAATCTTAAAATTAGAGCTAGGGTATTTAGGATTTGAATCAGGAAGCACTTTTTTCAAAAAAAAAAAGGTTGTAGGAATCTAAAATTCTCTCTCCTGAAAAGCTGGAGATGCTAGGTTATTTTAGCTTCTCAAGACTGAAATCAATAGATTTTTGGGCTGGAAATTTCCATCAAAAGTAAATGGACTTTTGGCTGCCACTCCAGATTTTCTATCCTGCCTGCAATGGGAAAATCCAGCCTTGCTGTCAAGCAATGTGGAACAAGCAGGTTGATGGAGTTGATGTACAGATCAGTCATGATTTCTGGTCTGCCTTGTGTGCTAATTTGTCCTACTAGAAGATAGAGTGCAAGAGAGTAAGGTTTAGTGGCTGAAGTGTATGTGCCAAGTGGCATGGGAAAGATGAAGTAAGAGATGTGAAGGGTGTGAGGCTGTTAACGTGAAGGAGGGAGTTTTAAGTTTGTTCATGTGAGTCATAGCTAATAGGGGAGCTGAGTAGTGTAAGGTGTCAAGCTAGAGTTACCCATAACCAGGGTGCATTTGATGAGAGTGTTATAGAAGCATTGCGTTTAGAAAGTGAAGAAAATGCAGCCACCCTAGGTGAGGAAGGAAGAAAATGAAAGAATGCCCAACATGTTACCTTGCTAGCTGTGGTGAGGTTTTTGAGTTTTTTTGCAGCACTGCTCTTGTAAGCCTGAGAGTGAGAAGTTGTACTCTGTCCGAGTATCACCTCTCCCCTAGTTACATGGCTTACAATTCTGGGTACCATAGCCTCTCAACAATCTGTGCCTTTGTGGTAAAGTGGAGTGCTGTATACCTTTAAGAGAATGTGATTAGTTGACTGTGTGACTGTATTGACCAATTTCTACGCAGCACAGGCTCTTTGGGTAACTGTAAGTCTAGAGCTGGAGGTGATTGAAGAAGCACACATGGTGATATTGCTCTGTTCTTAGTTCCAATAAACCACCAGTGTTTGTGCAGTTAATCAATCTCTCTGCCTATATTGTTTCAAGCACCAACTATTGTATTTATATCAAGGGGCAGCTAGCGTTCACCAGGCACAGCGAACCTGATAATCAAAAACTTAAAAGCCTTCTTCCTTAAATTTTCTTTGATGCCATGCCTTTTTGAATTCTAGTCACCCTGGTGCATTCTCTTAATGCCTTCCTTAATGTGCCTTTGCCTATCCTTTTCCTTCCTCGTAGTATTCCCCAGTGGCTGTAGCAGAGCTGGTGGAAGATATTAACATTAACAGGGCTGGAGGACAACCTCAAATAGCTTTTGGCCTTGTGGGCCTGGCTTAAGACTGCATCATCTCAGCATTGGCTACATAGCTGAGAGGCAACAACATGGGCACTGGCAGAGTAACAGTGGTGGGAGCATGAATGCTATCATCCTGTAAGAGGGCAGGTTTTATATGCGGAGCCCCTGCCACTCCTCAGGAGCAGTGCCTCAGCCATCCCAGTAATCTGCTAGAGCACAAACTGTGGGACTGCTGTGAGAGTCCTGTATCCTTGAGCACTTAAATCTGCAGTCATGGGGCGGAATCTTCCATTCCCGCCAGCAGCAGGATGCATGGTGTGTTGGGAAACTTAATTTGGTGGGAGGCCAAAAGTTTGTTTCTCAGCATTGGGATGAACTGTTGGAACTTTGTTCTCGGGACTTTCAAGGCGGGTTAAAAACAAGTTGTGCCTCCTGATGAACAATGTCAGGAAACCCATTTGCATGTATTAGCATCTCAAGGATGCTCATTAAAAGGCCACCCCGCTGGAATTAAACTCCCCCTCCAAATTAAGTTCCGCACCAGTGAGATTTAGAGCAATCTGTTTTATGACTGTATATAAGTGATGTGTACCTGGTGATCTTCACTTATTCCATGAATTTAAGATCAAATAGATGCTGCTTTTGCCTTCTTGGGGACTGCTCAGAGCCTTACTCAAATTGGGAGCTGGTAGCAAAAGCTGTGCCAAGGCTGGGCATGGGAAGCAGGAGCAGTGGGCAAGCATGGAACAAAGGTAGGACAGAGAAGGCTTAATGGGGGTGGAGGACCAGTGGGGAAGTTTGGGAGGCTGACCTGGGAAGGAAGCAAGAAAGTCCGGGGCACATTAGAAGGGTCAAAATTTCACACATGTCTTTGTCCCTTTGTAGAATGGTCAAAGGCCTCTCTGGGCCAGGGGAAAATTGTAAAAGGTGTGGTCTGTCAGTTCATGAAATTGATCCTGGAAGGAAGTACTGAAGGCTTGAACAGTCTTCTAAACATGCCCCAGACAGTCTGACTCAGAGGTAATGGTCACATTCAGAGGGGAGAGTTGGATTTGTTAGGCTGGAAATGCAAGACTCAAGAGGGGATAGTGGATGGTCTCATTGGGGGGTGGAGGTGGCTATCTCAGAAAGTCGGGGTACACCTGGCATCGCAGATGGCAGCGGGGGCATGGTCAGGAGGGGCATAGACACATTGGCAGTGAAGGAAGCAGGGAGGAGAGTGGGAATGTCAACATAAATAATAATTGGGTCCAGGGTAATGTAGAGAGGCTGAATGGTTCCAGGAGGGACAGGAATTAGGAGGTGGTGATTGTGGAGGAGGATGGGGGCAACTTGGTGGGTAACAGGGGGAGGGTGGAATGGCACTGCTGGAGGTGCCTTCAGTTGTCCTGGGTTGTGGTTGCTCACATCTGCCTGTTTCTCCACAATAAGCTGCAGCCACAAGGGGCCGAAACTTCCGAGCTCCCTAGTGTCAGATTTGGGGGGGTACCCCAAAGATGTGCTAGGGAATCCCAGGTAAGGGTTTGCACAGCAATGCCCAAAAGTGCACACTTCCTCTGGACAACTGCACTGTGCTAGGAACCACCTGAAAGCACAATTTCAATTTCAAACTTCGGATGGCTCTGAGAGGGTCACACCAATGTTTATTCAAAAAAGGTGAGAAGAATTAAAACCTCTACTAACCTCTGGATACCTATTATAAAGACCCAGATCGGCCCCACGGGACTCCACCCCCCCCCCCCCACCTCTGACCTGCCCTCACGAGACACCTCAGTCCCTCTACCCCTTGACCCCCCCCCAACCCACCTCCCACCACCCGACCTCCGATCCCCCATGCCCCCTTGACCTCCAACAACCTGAGCCCTCCTGACCTCAGACCCCAGGCACCCCCCGGACCTTGGACCCCCAGCCCCCTCCCCCGGACCTTGGACAACCTCCCCCAGACCTCATACCCGCTTCGGACCCACCCTGGACTTTGGACCCTCCCCACTTCAGCCCCCTGGACCTCCTACACCCCAAACCCACCCCCCCCACCCCACCCCAGTCACCCCTGGACCTTGGACCCCCCCCCCCCCAGAGTATCCCAGACCTTGGACAACCATTTGAAATCAACCCCACAGACCTCCAACCACCCCACACCACCACACCCCCCCAAAGGATCTCAGACCCCCCATACCTTAGACTCCACCACCACCACCCCAGACCTCGGACATCCGTTTGAAATCCAAACAATCCCTTCATTTATCTAAAAAAAATGCAAAGTCCCTTCACTGCTTACCTGCTAAGCCAGCATCCATGTTTACTCATTAGCATTTCAAACACATTTCTATACCTAGCTTCTTTTGATGATTTCAAGCTTGCAGTCTGCTTGACTCCAAATGTAATTTAATCACACAGACAGAACCAACTATGCTTACACCCACATCTGACATTAGCAAGAGATGCAATGACCTTGATAAACACATTTTCAGAGGTCAGAACATGGTAAGCTGCCGGTAATGGCTCACAAGAAGAGTGGCCAGGCAGCACACTGACATCTGATGGCCAGTGCTTAATTATGCAAGTGTGGGATATTTGGGTAATCATGATGGGAATAATGTGGGAGAACTGGGAGCTCCCGATCAGACTGATGGCAGCCCACACTCTAGAAACTTAAATGCTTGAGGACATTAGAGCAACTAGCAGCAAGATGGAATCCATGAGACTTATGAACAGTGAAAGTGAACATATATTTACAAGTGTCTAAGCTATATACAATGAATGTACACCTGTGTCGCCTGTGTACCTTTAATACTTCTTAATTTTTCATTGCCTACTGCTATGTCTAGGTGCAGCCCCAACATCCGGAGCTGATGTGGGGGCAGCCTGCTGACTGCTATAATAAAAGCAAAATACTGCGGATGCTGAAAATCTGAAATAATCACAGAAAATGCTGGAAAAACGCAGCAGGTCTGGCAGCCTCTGTGGAGAGAGAAACAGAGTTAATGTTTCAAGTCTGCATGATCTTCTTCACAGCAGAAGGAGTTTTTCCAGCATTTTCTGCTGGCTGCAATGCTGCGTTGACTGCGATGGTTTTGGCTGATGCTCTCTGATGGCTTGAGGCCTAGCGGGCCCTGGCCTGCTAAGTGACTCCTTGACTTAACTTGCCAGAGACAGTGGGATCATATTGGCAGAGGATAGGTGGAGCGGCAGGACATCCTTGGATTGTCCTGGGTGAAAACACCCAAGGCGACTGACTGGCATTGCTCCTCCCTATGGGTGCTTGATACACCTCTCTGACTCCTTGAGAAGAAGGGGAACCAAGAGGGAGGTCGAGGTGCCTTGTCCTGCTCTTGCCTAACTAATACTGCACTGCACCCATGGCTAGAGTGATGGAGTGTAGGTCCAAGCACATATCCGGCAGCCACTGTGCGTTCTGCTGGACCTGAGTCTCCATGGCAGCCACCACCCTTTCCATGGAGGCAGTCAAGTACTTGCATGCCGGAGCTACGACATCAGGCAGAATGCAAGCGGAATCCTCCAGTCTTTAGTCCAGTCTGTGCATGGCCTCTGGCAACTCTGCGTTATGTTTCCCTGCCTGTCTCTGCGTTCCCACCAGGTCATCTGCTTGGGGCTCAGCAGAGGCCTGGTCTCCAGCAGCCTTCTGAGTGCTAGAGACCTCAGCTGTCACTACCTTCACCAGCTGTGAACCTGTGTCAGTGATGTGCTTACCAGATTGTGACCCCTGAGCGTCCTGTAGAACTTGGACTCACCAAATATATCTGCGCTGGTAGGGGGTGCAGGTGGCACCGTGACAGGGCATCTTTTCAGCCTTCTGAGGCATCCTCCTTAGAGGTGGGCATGTGGCTGGGAATGTGGCATGTTCGGCTGGTTGTCCTCCCCTTTTTCTTGCTGGCACCTTGAATAGAGAAAAGAAAGACTAAGTGATTGAGTAAGCAGGCTCATAAATTAAAGAGATTTCACAGTCAGTGTGCACAAATGACAACTGCAGAATGGGTGCATTTTCAATGGCTTCCTATGAGAGTCCTATCTCGCCTTCAGCACAGGCATGGTTCTGCTCCTCCTCCATTATGTTGGTGGCCTGTTCTTCATAAGGGGTGAGGGCTGGCATGTTTGCCATTCCCGCTCCAGGCTTGGACCGTTTACTCCTGTTGTGGGCATTCTTCTCCTGCAGAAAAACAGATGTGTTTTGAGATGGTCCTTCTATCTACAGACTCTAAGTGCTGTACTTGGTTAGTAGACAGACTGTAGACATACTCTGGTATCTGCTTCTTATGGCACAGCAGATGGTAGATGCCAAGCTTCTCAAATCCCAGACAGAAACTTGAAACAGCTGCTACAACTGTTGTGCAATTTGTATTTTATTTTGAGATATGCACCTTAAGTTAAGTAGTAATAAGTCCACCAATTCTTAGAGGTTTTTTCAAAACTAAATTAAACACTTTTTAACAGAAAAAAAGATTTTAAGCACATACATAAGTCTACAAATTACTGCTGTAATTCCTAAATTCCGCAATTAATCTGACTCTGATTTACACCTCTGTTAAGGCAAAGCACACAATACCCTGGACAGCGAGATTCAAAGTAAGTTTTCTTGGCTTCGGTTCCTGTAGACAGCAGCTTGATGCATAGATGGCTAGAGGCTTATCACACATGTGCTAGATCTTAGAATGCTTTCTCCCTTTCACATAACCTCATCCCCATTACATATGTATCTCCCTTTTATTACAAGTTCCGTTGTCCCTATATATTTTGCAACTTTACTTTTCACATAATATAAATATTTTCATAGTATTAATTTTATCAGTAACCTTTGGGAAAAATAAACGCACTGTTGGGCTTAGCTTCTTATGGCTACGTGTGATACCTTCTCTATGAAATTCATTACTCTGGTTTATCTAAAAGTACCAAATGTTCCTCACACCTCACACTCTAAAACTTCAGACATGTTTACATATTTAGCATTTCAAACCTAGCTTCTCTTTTGATAACACAAAAGCTCCAGACCATCGTTCTTCAATTCAATTAAATCCCACACCTACACACAGAGAAACTAATCCAAACCCCACTGTTAACCTACCTTCACAATAACTCACAATGATATTATGAAAATTATTATATTTTCATGATACTGCTTAATACTTGTTTATTAGTACTACTTATGGACAGGTTGCAGAGTGGGTATGTTGCTCCTAGGCATGGTGTTCCAACCTCTCTCTCTTAAGAGAGAGAGTCTAACACATAATTGACTAATATCAGTAATACATCATCATCTACATCATACATTAGCATACCCCATCTGTTAACCCTTTGTACATAAGAACATAAGAAATAGGAGCAGGAGTAGGCCATTTGGCCCCTGAAGCCTGCCCCACCATTCAATAAGATCATGGCTGATCTGCCCCAGGCCTCAACTTCTCTTTTGTGCTAGCTCCTCATAGCCCTCAACTCCCCGATATTTCAAAAATCAATCTACCTCCACTTGAAATACTTTCAGTGATCCAGCCTCCACAACTCTCTGGGGTAGAGAATTCCAGACATTCACTACCCTCTGAGAGAAGAAATTCCTTTGTATCTCAGCTCTAAATGAGCGTCCCCTTATTCTGTAACTATGTCCCCTAGTTCGAGATTCTCCCACAAGTGGAAACACCTTCTCAGCATTTACCTTATCAAGCCCCCTCAGAATCTTGAAAGTTTCAATAAGATCACCCCTCATTCTTATAAACTCTAATGAATAAAGCCTAACCTGTTTAGCCATTCTTGATAAGTCAACACCTTCATCCCAGGAATCAGCCTAGTGAATCTCTTTTGAACTGCCTCCAGTGCCAGTATATCCTTTCTTAAATACAGGAACCAAAACTGTACACAGTACTCCAGGTACAGCCTCATCAATACCCAGTACAATTGTAACAAGATTTCCCTATTTTTAGATTCAAACCCCCTAGCAATATTCCTCTAAATTCCATTTGTCTGCTTAATTGCTTGCTGCACCTGCATGTTAACTTTTTGTGTTTCATGCGCAAGAACACCCAGATCCCTCAGTGCTGCACTTTTTTGGAGTCTCTCTCCATTAAATTATAGTCTGCCTTTTGATTCTTCCTACCAAAGTGCATGTCCTCACACTTTCCTACATTAAACTCCATCTGCCAAGTTTTTGCCCACTCACTCAATATATCTATATCCCTTGTCCTCATCACAACATGCCCTCCCAACTATTGTTGTATCATCAGCAAATTTGGATGCATTACACTATGCCCCCCTCCTCCAAGTCATTAATATAGATAGGAAATAATTGAGGTCCTAGGACTGATCTTGTGGAACTCCACTAGTTACATCTTTCCAACCTGAAAATGACCCACTAACCCCTACTCTCTGTCTTCTGTGTGTTAACAAATCCTCAATCCATGCTAATACATTACCCCCAATACCATGAGCTCCTATCTTGTGCAACAACCTTTTATGTGGCATCTTATCAATTTCCTTTCTGGAAATCCAAATACAATACATCTACCAGTTCCCTTTTATCTGCTTGTTATTTCCTCAAAGAACTCTATCAAATTTGTCAAACATGATTTCCCTTTTACAAAACCATGTAGACTCTGTTTGATTGCAGTAAGCTTTTCTAAATGTCCTGCTATTTCGTCCTTAATAATGGACTCTAGCATTTTCCCAACAGCAGATGTTAGGCAAACAGGCCTTTAATTTCCTGCTTTTTGCCTCTTGCCCTTCTTGAACAGGGGCGCGGTTTTCCAATCCACTGGGACCCTCCCCGAATCCAGAGTTCTGGAACATTTCAACCAATGTCTCCACTATCTCTGCAGCCACTTCCTTTAAAACCCTTGGATGCAGGCCATCAGGTCTTGGCGTCTTGCCTGCCTTTAGTCCCATTAGTTTGTCAAATACTTTGTCCCTCATGATAGATTCGGTTACAAAATCTTTCCTCCCATTAGCCCTTTGCTTCTCTGATACTTTTGGGATGTTTATAGTGTCTTCCACCATGAAGACTAATGCAAAATATTGGTTTAAATTATGTGCCATTTCTCTGTTCCCCTTTATCAATTCTCTAGTCGCATCCTCCAAGGGGCTCACGTTCACTTTAGCTACTCTCTTTTTCTATATCCATGGAACCTCTTGTTGTTTGTTTTGATATTTCTTGCCAATTTACTTTCATAATCAATTTTCTCCCTCTTTATTAGCTTTTTAGTCATCTGCTGTTGGTTCCTGAAAAATTCCCAATCCTCTGGCCTACCACTAGTTTTTACTGTTTTGTATGCCTTAGTTTTTGATTGGATACTCTCCTTGACCACCTTTCTTAACCATGGGTGGTTCATCCTTTTCATCAGGTCCTTCTTTTAGACCGGGATAAATTTTTGCTGAGCATTATGAAATATCTGCTTAACTGTCTGCAACAGCTCATCCACTGACGTTCCCCTTAGTCTATTTTCCCAGCCCGCTTTAGACAACTCTTTCTTCATACCTCTGTAATTGCCCTTTTTGAGTTGAGGACACTGGTTTGAGACTCAAGTTGCTTGCCCTCAAACTGAACTTGAAAGTCTACCATATTGTGATCGCTACTCCCTAAAGGATCCTTAACTACGATATCTCATATTAACCCCACCTCATTACATATTACTAGTTCTAAAGTAACCTGTTCCCTGATAGGTTCTACAATGTATTGCTCTAAGAAAGAATCCCTGATGCAGTCTACAAATTCATCTTCCATGTTACCCTTGCCAATCTGATTTGTCCAGTCAATTAGTACATTAAAATCATCCATGACAATTGTAGCACCCTTCTTACATGCCTCCATTATTTTCCAATTTATACTTTGTCCTACAGTGAGGCAACTCTTTGGGGGCCCAAAGACTACTCCCACCTGTGACTTTTTCTCCTTGCTATTCCTTATTTCCACTCAAACTAATTCCACATCATGATCTATTACACCTACTCACCATCACACTGATACCTTCCTTTATTAACAAAGCTACTCCAGTCTCGTTTTCCTTTTTGCCCATTTTTTTCTGTAACGACAAATACCCTTGAATATTGAGTTCCCAGTCTTGGTCACCCTGCAACCGTGTCTCTGTAATAGCTATCAAGTCATGTTCATTTATTTCTATTTGTGCCATTAACTCATCTATCTTGTTACAAATGCTGTGTGTATTCAGATAAAGAGCCTTAAGCTTTGACTTTGTACGATTATTGCTCATTTTGCTTCTGATTTCTGCTGTATTCTTCTGCTTATATTTTCTGCCCCTTCCTGTCACACTTTGATTATCAGTCGCCTCTTCACTACACTGCACCTCTGCTCTCTAATTGGTTTAAAGTCCGAACTACTTATCTAGTTATATGATTCGTCAGGACACTGGTCCCAGCATTGTTTAAATGAAGCCAGTCCTAATGGAACAGCTCTCTCCTTCCCCAGTGCTGGTGCCAGTGCCCCATGAACCATAAACCATTTCCCCCGCACAAATATTTGAGCCATGCATTTACCTCTCTAATCTTATTTACCCTACTCCAATTTGCACGTGGCTCAGGTAGTAATCTAGAGATTATTATCTTTGTGGTTCTGCTTTTTAATTTTGCCCCAACCTGCTCATAGTACCTCAGCAGAACGTCTTTCGTAGTCCTACCTATGTTGTTGGTACCTATGTGAACCACAACAACTGGATCTGTCCCTTCCAACTACAAGTTCCTCTCCAGCCCAGAAGAGATGTCCTTAACTTTGGCACCAGTTAGGTAACACAGTCTTCAGGACTTTCTGTCTTTGCTGCACAGAACAGTATCTATTCCCCTAACTATACTATCCCCTATTAGTACTACATTTCCCTTTTCTCCCAGCACTTGAATGGCACTCTGTACCATGGTGCTGTGGTCAGTCGCTCATCCTCCCTGCAGCCTGTGCCCTCGTCTACATCGAAAGCAAGAACCTCGTACCTCTTGGACAACGGCAATGACTGAGGCTCCTCCAAAGCTAAATTTTGGATTCCCATACCTGCCTCACTTGCAGTCATATCCTCCTGTCCCTGACTATGGTCCATATTTGATGTAATTAATCTAAGTGGCGTGACTGTCTCCTGAAACACAGTTTCCAGGTAACTCTCACCCTCCCTGACATGTCGCAGTGTCTGCAGCTCAGACCCTAGCTCATCAACTCTGAGCCAAAGTTCCTTGAGCAGCCAACACTTGCTGCAGATGTGGTCACCCTGGATCACTCTAGATCCACCATTCCCTCATAGTACAGTTGCAACACATTGCCTGCCCAGTCATCTGTATTCTATTTAATTAATTAATTTGGATGTTAAATATTTTAAATGTGAATTTCTTAACTGTAATAATGTCACCTGATTTAAACCACTTGGCCAATCAAAAGAGACACGGAAGAGATACCCACCAATCATCCACTTTCCCTTTGACATCACACTTTGGCTCTGACAGGTAGAAACAAGTCTCCCTCTCGCACTCTCCTCTAGGTGCTGCTGACTGCCTGTCCCAGGATCGTCCTCTCACACTGCCCTCTGTACTGCAAGATGGATTGATTGGCATCTAAATGGTTGCATGAGCAGTTCAGAAGCAAGCATGGCTGTGGTAGCTGCTGAGCCCTCCCCAATAAGTGATAAAGAAGCTGTTTGTCCTGCAACTGATATGAGATTGAGAGCTTAAACTGGCTGACACACGTTCAGTGCTGATGTCTCATCTGCTGGCTGTGCGTGACATCCTTGTGCACTCTATCTCTTAGACTGTCTGATGGATGCCCTTATGAGGGTGTCAGTTTACAGTCAATAGACAGAACACAGCAGCTCATTCATTTTCTTCTGACACTTTATTTTGGGGGCCCCACGGGTGCTAAGCACCTCTGCGATCTCCCAGGCCACAGTGATAGGACAAGAGGGCCTCCTACTGCCATCCCTGGGAAACAGCACCTCCAACCTTTCCTGAATGGCCTTGAGGAGAGCCGTGAGGGAGGCATCACTGAACCGTGTGGCCTAAGGTTGTTTTCTTCTTTTAGACGTTTCTGTTGACAAAGAATCCAGAGCTCCTGGCCTCTAGTGAGTGCCCTTGAAACATGACACCCAGACCTTCAACCTGATGAGATAATGGCAGGGACAGTGACTGCCTGCCCGCCTCCACCCCTGCCATGAGATTTGCCGTGCTCCACACAGACGAATAAATAACAGGCTGAACAGCACAAGATCATGTATGTTCAGCTATCCACCCTAACAGGAATCACTCCCACTCTCTTTCTCTCTCTCCCTCTCTCTCTTTCTCCATACTGAGGCTGCAGTGACATCCCAAGAGGAAAATCTTGAGGACCTGAAAGCAAAACTTCAGAAGTGGAGGGTTAGGTTGTGGGAACTGGAAGGCATAGAAAGCATGCAATCCATGGTCACACCATCTGCAGCTTGTACTTGATGGCAGATGGTAGGATGAAGGTGAAGTGGGATTTGAGAAAGGGCATAAGGCAGGAACAAGCAATTATCCTCAATGTTCTTGGCAATGCCGGATGCAGCAGTTTCAGTCACAGCTGGTCCAACGAAAGGAGCACTGTCTCCTTTAAAGGGTTCGGGGTTGCAGGTGTGCCTATCCTTCATGAGTTCTGCTCTGCTGCCTGCGATAGTGTGCCACGCTGTCCTGCAAGATGGTGGGAAGAATATCAGTGAGCATGTTGCAATGTGTTTGGGTGATGTGGCTGGAATAACTGAATAATCTTCGAGGCATATGGAAGCTGTGAGAGATTGCTGTGAGACTGAGAGCATTGTTAAGTGTGTGAGGGAGAGGAGGGGCATTTCAATGTTAGGCATGATTCCTGATTCCTGCTGGATGAGTGGAAAGGCATGGTGCATTGAGGAGCATGAAAGTTTGATGATATGACAGGGAAGAGATATCATGTAAGGATGCATTTACTGACCGTTATTGGGACAGTTTCCTGTTTCTGTTTCATTTTGTTGCTTTAAACACCAGAGCAAACAGACATAAATTGTAACAATTATAAATTCAGGTCTTTGAAAAGCTCATGTTGCATGATTCAACATGAGTACTCAGGTAAATATTGCTGCATGATTCTGATGTGCACACACTAATCTTTATTGAGCTCATGATTCACAACAAGAACTCAGGTACATTGTTCTCCACAATTCAACATGAGTACAATATGCAATGTTTTTCTCAAAACTCTTACACCAAATCTATCTTTGATCTATCTCTACATTTCATGTATAAATCACAATACATCAAAAGACACACAAAGTGACATTGAGTATATCAGCATGGAGCCAGGAGGATACTCTTAGCCTGCCTCAACCTCTCCTAATCATTCTGTTACCATGGTCACATGGTTCACTTAAGTTTATCAATCACTTTACAACTATAAACACAGTGACCAGACAAACGTTTCCCATTCCATGAAGGCATGAATTACTTTTACATATTCCTTCAGCCTTGCTTCAAAGAGCATTCATAAGAACATGAGAAATAGGAGCAGGCATAGACCACAGGGTCCAACAAGCCTGCTCCGCCATGCAATACGCTCATGCTGATCTTGGACTTCAACTCTATTTTCCCACCTGCTCCAGGTATCCCTTAATTTCCTGAGAGATCAAAAATGTCTATCCCATCCTTAAATGTATTCAATGATGGAGCATCCACAATTCCTGTTCAGCAAAGCTGGAAGTTGTTTTCACTCATTGGGCAGAACTTTCCGCTCCCACCAGTGGTAGGCATCTTGGCAGGTGGGACCATAAAATTCAAAGTGTGGCCAAAGTCAGATTCCCACTGGTGTGACAGTCCTGTGGCAGTACGCACCATGTAGTTGCGGTTAGAAAGCAGGGACAGTCCTGGGACAGTATGCACCATGTAGTTGTGATTAGAAAGCAGGGACAGTCCTGGGGCAGTATGCACCATATAGTTGCGGTTAGAAAGCAGGGACAGTCCTGGGGCAGTATGCACCATATAGTTGCGGTTAGAAAGCAGGGACAGTCCTGTGACAGCATGCACCATGTAGTTGCGGTTAGAAAACAGGACAGTCCTGGGACAGTATGCACCATGTAGTCATGGTCAGAGAGCAGACATAGTCCTGCGGCAGCCTGTACCATGCTACAAACCTATGCTGGGCATGCATGTCCTGGCCCCAGTGCAGGGAGAAGGAGGGCCTGTCCAATCCGTATAAGCCACGTACAGCATGGTGTGCAAGGCGTAGTCAGTCCCTCACATATTTCGGTCCTGGGGGTTGGTTGCTTGGTACTGGGCTGCAGATGGCACAGTCACAGTCAGGGAAGGCAATTGTAGCCTGTAAATGGGGAACTGGTAACTAAGAGGAGGGCACTTGATGGTCTTATGGGGGCATCTCAGAATGTCACTGTGTTTAGGGCCTCAAAATAGGAAGAAGTCAGGTCAACATGGAGCATTGGGACATCAACAGAAAATGTTTCAGGAGGAAGAAAGGGATATCTGGAAGAATTATGATGGGCTCCAGGATTAGAGGGAGAGGAACAAGAATGATCAGATGAAGTGAATCTTGCACATGATGCTCTTCCAGGACAATAGGAGGGAATTAGATGGTCACAGGGTGGAATTGGAAGCTGGTCTTATAATAGAAGTGGAGCAGCACCATTTCACCAGCTGATGGAATGACACAATTGAAAAAATTACCGGGGAGGGTTTCAAGAGCTTGTGGGAGAAATTGACTTCTGTACTTTTGGGCCAATTGAAGGGGCACCCTCATAATTTACACTTCAGGACATGGAGACTGTAGTGATTGTAAGTAAAACCTTTCATACTGATTTGGGGATCATGTGACTATACAGGCAAACCAGCCCTAAGCACGGGTAATCTTAGGGATGGAGCTTTCTAGTTGTGGACCTGGTTCAAGTATGTAGCTTCATCAGAGCCCTGTAAATAAAGTTTAGTGTTTCTAATAAGAAACCTGTCCGGTACATCAAGTTTATTGCAATTGACGGCGAGGATAAATAGCTTCGATGCTGCACCTTGCCTCGCGAATGTGAGCATATCGATTTTTAAGGGAAGGAAGAAAATTATTCTCACCAGTTGTGCCACTGTTTGGTAGAATTGACCTGTATGACTCATCCACGGATGACTGGAGTCAGTACATAGAGCACCTAGATTTCTGCTTTAAGATGAATGAAATAACAGCAGAGGAAAAACAAAAAGCAATTCTTCTAAGTGTCTGTGGGAGCAAGGCACATAACCTCACCTGTAACCTGACGGTCCCGAATGCAGCAAAGTCCGGATTTTATAATGAGTTAATAGACCTCGTTAAGGCACATTTTCAGCCGAAGCCATCGGTGATCATGCAAAGATTTAAGTTCAACTCTCGAGTAAGGGTCCCGGGTGAGTCAATGGCAATGTATATTGTGAAGTTAATACAGTTAACTGAACATTGGGACTTCGGAGATATTCTCAATGGCACTATGCGAGGTTTATGGCGTAAACAACAATGCCATTCAGTGCTGTTTACTTGCAGAAGTTTATATTGACCTGAAGCGCCATGGAGATAGCGTTGGCGATGGAGAGTGCTGAGAGGGAATCACAGGCTTTGCAGAGTGTGCAACATGACGCCGTTCTGCAGTTGGGCCAGGAACCAATCGCTGGGCATGGCACAAATACCAAGGACACAGCTGTGGAGCAGGAAGCCGTCTCTACCACTGGAAAAACAAAAAGGAATACTGGAAGCATCTGACCAATGATTCAGAAATTAATTTGTTACCAATGTGAGGGTAACCATGTACCAGAGATCTGCAGATTTAAAGAGGCAGATGCCACAACTGTCACAAGAAAGGGCATGTTATAAGGCAATGCAGAGCGAAATCAAGACAGCCAATTAGATATCAGGCCAAGATGATTGAAGTGCATAATATAACTGAACCAGTAGCTGCTAATACTGATATCTATTCTCTATATAATCTCAAGACAAATCAAACTGAACCAATCACTATCACCTTTCAAGTATGTGGGAAGCCTCTAGTCATGGGAGGTTGACACAGGAGCATTGACCACAGTGGGGGGAGAACACACATTTAAATGCCTAAACGAAGGTACCCAGCCACTGAATTTGGAACAAACCACGGCTCAGCTGAAGATATATATTGGAGAGGTAATACAAGTGAAAGGCATCACCTCTGTACCTGTGTCCTATAGGCAACAGGCAGCCCAGCTGCCAATGATTGTTGTAACAGGTGAAGAGCCTTGCCTTCTGTGCCGCAATTCATTGTAAGAAATTAAGTTCATCTGGTCAGAAATTGTTCAAGTCAGAACAGGGTGGAATTCCTGAGCTGTTAAAAAATCATGACAGGGTATTCAGATGAGTTGGGAAAATAAAAGGCCTACAAGCAAAAATATACGTAGATTCAGAGGCAACACCCTGGTTCTTTAAGGCCAGAACTGTGCCTTATGCCCTAAAGGAGAAAATGGATGCACAATTGTGCTAGTTAGAGAAGCTAGGCATAATCCAGCCAGTCCAATTTTCAGAATGGGCAGTGCCCATAGTTCCTGTGATGAAACCAGATCAAACCATTCATATTTGCAGAGACTACAAATTAACAATGAACAAGGCTGCTAAATTAGACAAATATCCAACCCCAAGGATTGAAGATCTGTGTGCTAAATTTGCAGGAAGAAAATCCTACACCAAACTGGACATGAACCATTCATACTAACAGCTAGAGCTGGACAGCACATTAAGAGGGTATGTAACAGATACAAAGGCCTGTACCAATATACACGCCTACGCTTTGGTGTGTCATCTGCCTGTGTGATTTTCCAAAGAACCATGGAAAGCCTACTACAAGGACTTCCCCGAGTTATAGCCTACCTGGATATTGTCCTGATCACAGGATTAATGGAAGCCCAACATTTGGCCAACCTAGAAGAGGTTTTAAGGAGATTTTTTGGAGGCTGGTGTACGATTAAAAAAAGGGGCGTATATTCCAAGTCACTTATTTGGCTCATCGAGTAGATGCCAATGGGTTGCATCCAGTAGAGAAGAAAGTCAGAGCAATCAAGAAAGTGCTCTCTCCTACCAGTATCACTGAATTCAAGTCTTTTTTGGGCTTGATAAATTATTATGGTAGCTTCTTGCCTAATGTGTCTACAATGTTAGCCCCTTTACATTTATTATAGAGGAAGAACTACAGATGGTCTTGGAAGGCACAACAACAGGAAGCCTTCATAAGAGTCAAGAAGCTATTACACTCATACTGTCTGCTAGTACACTATGACCCATCAAAATAATTAATATTAACCTGTGATGCATCTCCCTAAGGAGTGGGAGTGGTATTGTCACACAAGGTGGAAGATGGTTCTGAAAGGCTAATAGGATATGTTTCCAGAGCCCTCTTTGCAGCTGAGAAGGGTTACTCATATCTTGAAAAAGACGGCTTATCCATAATATTTGGAGTAAAGAAGTTCCATCAATATTTGCATGGTCGAAATGTCACCATAGTGTCGGATCACAAGCCACTTATGGGTTTACTTAGTAATGATAAAGCAATTTCACCGCCAGCCTTTGCTAGAATTCAAAGGTGGGCTTTGAGTTTGTTGGCATATGAATACACTTTTATACACCATCCAGGCTAGCATACAACAAATGCAGGTGCCCTCGGTCATCTTCCTTTGCCAAATAGTATTAAACATGCTCCAGTGACGCAAGAAGTTGTACTTATGCTGAATTTCTGGGGCTTCTCACCGGTCTGTGCGAAGCAGGTAAAGCATTGGACAAACTGGGATCCAATTTTATCAAGAGTCTGAGAAAAGGTATTGCAAGGATGGTCAAATGTGCAAGTCTCTGAAGAGGTAAGACCATTCTATGCCTGCAATCTGAATTAAATTGTCAAGATGGTATCTTGTTATGAGGAGCAAGGGCCGTCATCCCTTCGCAAGGAAGAGAACCACTCTTGACAGAGCTTCACAGTGCTCATCCAGGCATTTTGAAAATGAAGATGCTTACACAAAGCGATGTCTGGTGGCTAGATATAGATAGTGATGTAGAAAAAATGGCTAAACACTGTCTTCAGTGTCAGCAACAACACAAGTTGCCTGTTTCAGCTCCACTGCATCTGTGGGAGTGGCTTGGTCGACTCTGGGTTAGACTATATCTAGACTATATAGGTTAATTTTTAGGTACCATGTTTTTATTGATCATCAATGCACATTCTAAGTGGATGAATGTGTATGAAGTTAGATCACCTACATCATGTGCAACTATTGAAAAGCAGAGCCAATGTTTTAGTGTACATGGCCTACTAGAACTCACTAGAACTCACTGTTTCAGATAATAACACTGCTTTCACTAATATGGGATTCCAGAGATTCATGAACTTAAATGGAATTAAACATGCCAAAACAGCATCATATCATCACTCATCCAATGGATTAGCAGAAAGAGCAATACAAACTTTTAAACCAGGAATGAAGAAATTATCCGAAGGATCGTTAGAAACATGAATTTCAAGATTCCCTCTCAACTATCGCAGCAACTTATGTAACTATGGGTTCAATACGGTCTGAATTATTAATAAAACACCACCTTTGTACAAAATTGAGTCTGGTATTCCCTAAGTTAGAGGGGAAGGCAGAGAAGAACCAGAGTAGTCAGAAAGTGAATCATGATATTCACAGTAAAGATAGAAAAATTACGGTGTGAGAAAAAGTTTTTGTGTGAAATTTTGGAACTGGACCTAGGTAGCTGCCTGGTATAATTGTCTCTGAAACAGGACCTTTGTCGTACCAACTGGAAGTGGAAAACAGGATTGTTAGGAAACATGTGGATCACCTAAGAAATAGAGATACCAGCAACCAGTTACTCCATCTAAAATTGAAGTTAAACATTTGATCCCTGAGGTGCCAGTTCGACATAGAATAGACATAGACATTCCGGATGTCTCTGTTGAAACAAATAAGTCTGAACTGCCATTGTCTAGGGATGT